>NC_136924.1:6867787-8106120 GCF_949752795.1 Hyperoodon ampullatus | reverse complement strand
TGTTGCCAATTGATTCAAAGAAATAATTGGATTAGTATCATTGATACCAATGATCAAAGTAGATAGGTAATCATAAATAAGTCTGAGTCAAGTTCTGGAAGATTTATATTTAATAGGAAAAGTCAAAAAGTAGATATCAAAAGTCAAGCTGTACCTGCCTAGTTTCTTCAGGTACTTGAGCTAGAAAACCGAGGAATTAGTACTACTGAGTACTCATCTGTAAGATTGGAGTTATAGTAAAACTCACAGCATAAAATTCCATGATTCTTTAATTCCAAAGCATGGCTCTCTGAATTGGAGCAGAAGCAAAAATTAAAATCTTTATTATGGGGCTTTGTGTTAGAATAAATCTCCTCTCTAGATAAAAACAACTGTTAAATATATTTAGAATGTTTCTTTAATATTTTACCTCATAGTAGTCTAAAGAGGAACATAGATTTTTCCCATGAAATATTATTTTTCCTTTAAAAAGGAGAAAAAGTTATTTCATAAGGCATCACTGTTCTAATTTATTTGTTTTCAGTGCCCTCATATTGCTCTTAGATTTGATGCTAGACACTGAATGATGCATAATAAAATTCTCTGAAACTTGTCTTATTACACTTTGACTTCAAAAAATAACTAAGTTTTTGCTCCTCTAGAACACTAAGATTCCTTAGTTATAAGTTGAAATCCCTGCGACTACTTGTCAAATTGCTACACATTACAGTAATCTCATCTAAATGCATAGATAAAGGCTGATTAATGTAGCCTTTTACAAAATTTATCTTGTGAGAATTGATACTTATGCATTTGTGTGGAAGCACAAGAATCAGCAACTATGTGCTTATATAACTTTCATGTTCTACAGTCTGCTTTTTTAGACAGGTAAAAAGAATAATGTGTAGCATAAATGCAGCAAGTTACATGAAACCTATATAATAAACAATGCTTACTATTTGTGACAGAATTGGGTACTAATTGTATGATCATTGATTCCAATTAATTGCATTTATTTTTTTAAATGTACACATAACAGAAAGTTTAAACATATCGTCTACATACTTTTTATTTCCACTATCACTTTCACAAACAGTATGTGAGAGAAACTGGATGAGTTTTTACCAACATCCTCTTTATTCTTCTTCTGTCCTTAAGGCTAGACTACTTTCCTAGGCTCTCTTGTAATTGGAATGCTGCCATGTGAGTTATTCTCACCAGTGGCATATGAGAAAAGTATGTTTCACTTCTGGACCAAGGATTTTAGAAGTGGGTATGCTGCTTCTCCCACCATCTGGGTTCAAAACCCAAGAAAATGGTAGAGATCAGACAAGAAAGGACTCTAAATTACTGCATGGAAGAAAGCAGCCCACTCACCAATTCTCACCTTGGAATATTGAAAAAGTAAAAAATAAATTTCAGTTGGCTTTGTGACCCATTATGTATGTGGGATTGTTTTGTTGCCTGCTCTAAATAATACAGTGTAATAATATCACATGGCCTAATTTTTTAATGGAAATAAAATAAATTTCATGTTCCCACAAAACTATAGGTAGGTAAAGTGTATGATGGGAGTTATTAAAATATCTATTCAAACCCATCTTAAATTTTAAATTCAACAGTAAGCATAATAAGAAAATGTAATTTGTTTCAATAATGTTAACATTAATAACAGAATATGAATAATCCTCATAACAGTTAATAAAACTGTTGGGAATACAGGCAAAATATTTTCATAAACGGTTAACTCTATAGCTGAAATGAGGTGACATTGAAAGTAAAATGTCTATTACAACTATAAATATTTGCTTTATTTTGCTTCAAAATTATATTTGCACTTAAAAGGCAACTTACTGACACTTACTAAATCTTTGTTACTGTCATGGTCCATACTTAATTGCTCATTTTCTTTGGCATCTGATCTTAGTACACTTAACCTTGACATAAAAAACCGTCCTTGGTTTAAAATAGGACAGTGCTTTTTATTATTATTACTATATTATGTTACTAATATACCATGTGATATTCAGAATATCTAAAGAGATGGAAGGGCTGGTCACCATAGTAAAAATGAGAGTAGTTGTATGACATGCTCCCCTTAAAAGAGCATATAGACAAAAAGACCACATTTGAAATACAATGTGCGGAAGAAGAATTAGTAAGTGTGCCTAGTGATAGTGTATGCCTCTATGGATTAAATTTTTTCATCGATGCTAGGCACTAAAACTAATAAAAGAGGTGGGTTCCACTACCTCTGCCTAAACCTAGTTGACTTTTTAGAAGATAAGCATATTTCATCTTTTTTTTTAATGGGAGTATAGCTGCTTTATAATGTTGTGTTAGTTTCTGCTGTACAGCAAAGTGAATCAGCCACACGTATACATGTATCCCCTGTTGCTGGATTTCCTTCCCATTTAGGTCACCATAGAGCAGTGAGTAGAGTTCTCTGTGCTACACAGTCTGTTCTAGCATATTTCATCTTAATCATTGATCCTTGGCTATCAAAAACCATTAGGAGTAGAAGATAGCCTCAGCATAATAATTCATTTTATATTTGTTTGGGAGACCTTTTTGCCTTAACTGCAAAATATCAGCTGTTTTCTTGTTCTGTACTTATTTTGTTCCCAAATTTCTTCAGATTTATTGATTTAGTGTTCTCAAAGTGGGATTCCTGACCTAACAGTATTCTATTACCTGGGAACTTACTAGAAATGCAAATTCTCTGGCCATATCACAGACCTACTGAATCTGAAGCTCTAGGCATGGGGCCCAGAAATCTGTGTTGTCACAAGCCCTCTAGAGATTCTCTTGCTTACTAAACTTGACATCCACTAAACTAGAAGAACTGGTGTAGGGGATGACTACATTGCCTAAATGTTATTTACGCTCTTTGCAGTGGTGTTAAGGGTGAGAATGTGAGAACACATAGTTTCTAAGCAGAGAATGACCATGAAGAATATTTCTTCTTACTAAAATACTCTTTACTCCATGACTGTTTCCTGCCATCCATTATCAAACTGTTCCTTTCTGTGATATCAACTCTCAGGTAGCTTTTAACTGTGTTGTGTCAATTATATGTGGGTATTATATTTAGAATTAATACTTCTATTTAATATATGAATAGGAGTCAGGCAAATCAAGACTTTCCTTGGAAATACTAACAACATTTGAGGCTGTACTTGGCAAATGTTGATTACCAAGGAAATTAGAACCAAGGTTTAATAAGGAAGGAATTCTTGTACAAAGAGACATTTCAACTGTCTTTAAAAATAAGGTTTCTGAGGTTTAAAGAACATTTTATGTCTTTTGGGGAATTCCAGAGATTGAAAGTTATGAGTACTGATATATGATTAGTATGATAAAGCTATTATTAAATTAGATCTATATGAAAATGGACTGGGATGCCTGGTGACTTAATGAGCTTTCCTGTGGTTAAGAGTATTTAAGTCAACATCAAATGGTAGCTTTATTGGGTGATCTAGATACTTGTTATGCAAAGTGTGGTTTCATTTGGTAGTTGTTATAGGTGCAGAATCTCAGGGTCCACCCCAGTCCTAGTGAATCAGAATCAGCAATATAACAAGATCCATGGGTGATCTATATGCACATTATGTTTGAGAGATAGTGCTCCAGTTGACATCTAATGAATCTTTATATTACTCTTATACTTAATTTAAATAGGTTTACGTTGTGATGCAGAATTTGAATAACAGTCTAGAAGAGATGGGGGTAAATATGTGAGCTTGAGCTCACATTCTACTGTGAGGTCATTAACTTAATTAAAATGCTGCCCCCAAAATAAAATAGTCTGTTTCCTGAATACTGCACTTAATGTAAGTGAGCTGGTATTTGAATACTATTTCTATAGTTAGCTTTGAACTATTTGTTTTACACAAAAGTGAAACATACCTTTTGGGTTTATTGCACTACCTCATGAGGATATTTGTACCAACTTCCAAATTATACTCAATGTTGAACCCTTCTCCCAATTCCCTCTTGCATACCATCTTCCTTTTCACTAAAACTAGGATGTCTTAACTTCCCTTACTGAAACCTTTCCTTTCTGCTTAGAGTAGGTAGTAGTTGTGTCTTCTGCTTCTTCCCTATTCCTGATGGGTCTAAATGAATGGGCAGCAGAGGCAGAAAGAAAGGAGAATACCTAAAGTGGTGTATAGGAATGGGGGAACTGGAAAAGATCAAGGGAGCAGACTTTGCTCAAAGCTGAAATGTACTCGGGCAAGGAGTACTTAACATACAGTTCTCGTTGCCAAAGCAATGGATGGAAAAGAGCTGGAGAGGTAATGAGAAGCGACAGATTCCGCCACACCCTAGATTGACTCAGGTCTCTACAACCAAGACTTCCATGCCCTGGTCCTGGGAGAAGGAAGCCGCTTAAAGAAATGACAAGCACGCAAGGCCAGAGAGCCAGAAGATCCCCAAGCCTGTTCCCGTCCCCAGCAGTGTGGGCCAACACACGCCTTCCTGTAGAGACCTTTGTGTGTGGGAAGCCCGGGCGAGGAAGAACGTACCCCCTTCTCACACCTGCCCATCCCCAGTTCTTGCTTTCGCCGGGGGCGCTGGGACCAGCGCGAGCCGGCAGCGGCTTTGGGGGAGTCGTGTGTATCCGCGAGCGAGTGTGCGTGAGGAGGAGAGCAAAGACGTGATTACTTCAGAATTTATTTAAGGGCCGGTGGAAACCACTGCAGCAGCTTCCAGGGGAAGCCCTAGTTTCAGAGGAAGAGGAGGTGGTGGCTGCCAAGGAGTGGGTGGGAGGGGGGGCGGGGGGGTGGAGGGACAGAGGAGGAGGAGCAGCAGCAGCAACAGCACAAGGCAAGTAAGGAGAGAAGACGCTATAGCATCCGCACCGGCGCCCAGCAGGTTGCTTCTCCGGGCCAGCTGATGCCAGCAAAGAGGCTTACAAAGAGGCTAGGAGGCGAGGCTGGGTGTAGGGGGGCTGGCTGCTTGCCTTTCTGGAGAAGAAACACCTCTTTTAGGTGAAATAAGACACCCTAGCTTGGAAATAGGCAGGGGGCCAGGAGGGGACCTGCCCTGCTTCTCGCGTCCCTGGGGACTCGCTTCCCTTTAGCTTTCCAACTCCTGGCAGTAGCCATAAACTCCAGAGGGGCTCCGGGTGGGTGACTGGGTGGAGAAACTCCCTTCCAGATAGTCCTCACACCTTTCCCCAAAGCTCAGGTTTCGGGGCCACACTCTGGGTGGCCCGGTGGCGGAGGGACAGCAGCGTCGCTTGGTTCAGTTTCTACAAGTCAAACCCAGTCCCCACTTGCCGGCTCCCCGGGTCTCCAGCAGCACGCGGGGAGCTGCGGCTGCTTGGGCAATCGGGCCGCTGCTGCTTTAAGACGCCTCCCCCTCTCCTCCCTTTGACAATGGTCTGAACCGAGCTCTGCTTCCCAAAGCAAAATTTGTAATATGCCATTTTTCCGATGGACGCTTCTCCTTTTGGCTGCTGACGGAGCCGCGGGAAGATGCCGAGCTGCTGCCACGCCACCCAGCCGGGGCACGTTCCAGAGGACGCCGGGGCACCCGACTGTCTAAGCTGCCTTTCTCCTCGCGTTGCTAGGGAAATGGTCCACGAGTGCCGGGTGTGAGCCTCCCCGCTCGTCAAGCCGGAGACTGCGGTTGTCAGTGATCAATTGAAGAAGCAGGACCCGAAATTACAGACATTAGGTACAGAAACTGTATTTGAGTTACACGGCTCCCCCCCCGACCCCGGCTTTATTTTTTTACCCCTTCCCCCACCCACCACCGCCACCCCGGCCCCACCCCGCCCCCAGGGAAGATGAGATGCAGATTCCCTCCTTGTCAATTACTGTTCCGTACCTCTTGCTTTCCACCACCATCCTCTCCCTTCTCCTATTTCTCTACCTTCTCCCTACTTGAATATCTCCTGTTGGGCAGGATGAACAGTTTTGGTGCAGAAATTACGAAGTCAACTTCTTCAGGGTGGTGGCGGGGGGTGGGGTGGGGGTGTGGCTGAGAGAGAACTGTCCAGCCCGCCGTATGGTGTGTGCAGGCTCTTTGGCCAGCTGTAAATGCACTGGGGTAAAGAGAGTGCAAAATGCTTCCATTAAAGGGGTTAATAATATTTCCCGAGGACAGGGGACTTCAAAGAGTTAACTAGGAGGAGGAATATTCATGTAATGTAATCAGACAATGGCTAGGATTTCTCTCACCGAATTATTCCTTGTGGGTTAACTGAGATAGAGATAGGTCAGTTCTTAAGACTAAATCTTTGCAGAAGAAACTGACTACAGAGAATAATTACATCTTTTTCTCTAGTAGGATCTAAATCCTAAAGATCTGTTTGAATAAAGTGATTCATTGACAGAAAAAAAGCCTTTTGTAGCACTGTCATATCTGAATAGGTACTGTTTGAACAGCACATATTGCTAAGAAACACACTGGATCTTGAAAACCCTTGGGTAATGACTCCAGTGGGCATTCAAAACTTTTATTTTGAAATCTGAGGGATTTAGAAGACAGTCAAGGTTATGTGCTAAGAAACAGGGAGTTGGTTTTCCTGGTATAAAATTCTTCAAGCTATATTTAAGCACTGAGATAATTAAACCAACTAGGTGTTTTGTTTTGTTTCTTTTCACAATAAAATAATGTCTCTAACTAGACCTTGAAACTTTCAGTAATTTAATGAACAGGGGGCATCAACATCTAGAAGAGTATAACATAATTCATATATCAATTGACTTTGGGGAGGGGATGACGAAAAGACAAATACCAAAGCAAATTGTTAGTATGCCCTTTCTGGTTTTTCAGGAATTATGTGATACACTGCAGTTTTTAATATTGAAAATGATTCTAAAAGTTAAAAGCGGTATATGAAATAGACTAGAGGTTGAATGACCATAGCCTTCTGTACTATGCAAGTTGCTTCAGATTTCATCCATTCTGTAAGAGGGTGTTTGACTCTTACATTGAATACAGATTTTTAATTGCTTTTAATACCTAAAAATGTGCATTTAGGAAATAAGTTATACTATATTTTAAGGAATATACAACTATTTTATAATTTATATTAGACAGAATCTCAAGATTCTGTTTTATTGCAAGAAACTAAGCTAGCTCATGAAAGTGGCCTTATTTTTTGCAGACAAATTTTTGCCTTCTAATTTTGATGAGAAGACTTTAGATTTACTTATTTGGGTTGACTGTGAGGAAAAAGAAGCATGTATTCATCTTATTTCCTAAGTAACTTTTGCATAGCTTGATTTTTTTTTTTCAATTAAATTTGAAAAGTTTAGAGCACCCATTGGAATTAAACCTTTAGGCATGGAAGCAGAATGAATCATAAAGGTAAAATACTCTTTCTGCAAAGATCAATGTTGGTCATTTTATAATAGAAATAAATACTTGAATTTGTAATAGTCCTTTATAAATTAACAATCTGTTCTCAGTCAGGTATCCTATTGGACCCCTACAATGGGCTTGCTAAAATAAATGCTTGCATTATTATTCCTACTTTACAGAAGAGAAAACTGAAGTTTGGAGACATGAAGTGAGCTGCTCTGGTTCACATGCCTTGGGAGTAGAATTGAATCAAGTTCTTTTGAGTGTAGATTTTCTAAATCCCATCATAGCATCTTTCAACTAACTAAATCAAAGACCAACTTTTATACTGATCTAAGAGCCTGAAGTTTGTGAATGTCTAATGTCTAAAGGCGATGACGTTTGTTAGAATTAGGGTAGAATATTCAGAAGAAAACTGTAGCTGAGGTAATCACTACAGTTATGGTTTTCCTTGGAATTTAAAGTTGTTATAAGTAATTCAGAGTAGAGGCAGACTAATAGCTTTCTTCAGGAAGGATATGATTTAAAATACAGTTTTGAAAATGTTTAACCTTAAATTTAAACCCTGCAAGTGCTTTGGCACAGCTTGTCACTGTGCTACCATTTCCTCTCCCAGTATTTTGTTTTAACCTTAAATGTCAAAAAGAAACACATTGGCTCCTTAGAATGATTTCTCAGAATGACACAGCTGTTCAGTGTGTGGATTTTATGCATGGTATGTGAACTAATTGCTTTAAATATTTAAATGTGTTGGAACATATTTTTGTTTTCCAATTCCTTTTTAATTAATGTAAAGAAAATTTGTAACAGTTAGAAAAGAGTCTCATTTTTTCCATCTTTGTGATATTGTTTGAATGAAATTCAGGTTAAAAAAAATCAAAAAATATATTATCATCCATTAAGTGGTTAACAATAATATCAAGTGTATGAGTGTGAGTGTGTGCATGTTTGTGTTGTGAGTTTGTGTTTAAATACATCCTATATGTCTACTCTGCTCTATATTTTAGGGTGAATAAGAAATTGAACAATTCAAGTTCTTGTCTTCAGGGAGCCCAGTGTTTTGAATGATGAGCAATAATTCAAAGCATTACCTTGAATTGTTCTAAAATCTACCGCTGCCTTAATTCTTTTGTATAGGCTATCAGTCACAAAATACTTCCCTTTATCTTTCAAAAAGTTTCTCCTGGATTTCAGTGGGCCCTGACCAAATTATTCACAGATAATTGAATTCTCTCCTCAGTAACCCAATTTATATCAAGAATCATAAAAAAGAATTAACAGCTCAATTAATATTGAGCTGTTAAGTCTTGATATTTTATTTGAAAATATCATCAGAAATACTTCCCTCAAGGACAGGAATAGGTAGGCAGAAAAATGAATTGACAATGTATTATAAAACCAAAGAATGCTCCAGGATCAATAGCCAAACCAGCCTTTCTCCACATCAGACTTCTGCAAAACCAAGCCCTCTAATTAACAGCTCCTGGCCTCAGTACAACAACTGAAATTGAGATGGATTTGATTTTTTTTTAAACATAAGATAGAAAAGAGAAAATAAGATAATTTCTGATTTTTAAGATGCTACACAATAGGTCAATGTTACATCTTAATGTCTGTGTTTTCTATTTTAAATAAATAATGTAAAAATATTCTGAACAATTCATTTATTTTATGACTGACTCCTGATTAGCAGTTAGGATGTGAAGTTTCTACATTAGCTAATGTACTTTATGGCATCTGTTCTGTGGAATATTTGAAAGAGTGTTAGTTTGTATTGTTTGGATGGAAACCAGACAAAGCAGCTCACAGGAAACAAAGAAATAAGTGTAATTGGTAGTATAATAACCTAAACAAATTTATGCATCTCAGTCTATTTCATAAAGCATATGTCTAATTTAGTCAGAATCACTTGTCTACCCTGTGTAGACTACTGTAGGAATTCAGGAAGAGAGTATATAAAAGTACTGGGTTGGCCAAAATGTTTGTTCATTTTTTTCCATAAGCTGGCTCTAGTAGCAATTAGTTATCTTTGACTTCATTCAAAACAATTTTGTTAGACTGTATGTGGCAGCTGTCATATTGGTCTGCATTTAAAAAAACCTTATCAAAATTGGTGAATTTTTGTGTAATTTTAATATTGAAGATGGAAAGAAAAAAGCAATATTTTTGGAATATTATGCTTTATTATTTCAAGAAAGGTAAAAACGCAACCGATATGCAAAAAAAGATTTGTGCAGTGTACGGAGAAGGTGCTATGACTGATCGAACGTGTCAAAAGTGGTTTGCAAAGTTTTGTGCTGGAGGTTTCTCACTGGACGATGCACCACGGTCCGGTAGACCAGTTGAAGTTGACAGCGATCAAATCGAGACATTAATTGAGAACAATCAACGTTATACCACGCAGGAGACAGCCGACATACTCAAAATATCCAAATCAAGCACTGAAAATCATTTTCACCAGCTTGGTTACGTTAATCACTTTGATGTTTGCGTTCCACATAAGTTAAGTGAAGAAAACCTTCTTGACTGCATGCGATTCTCTACTTAAATGTAATGAAAATGTTCCGTTTTTAAAACAAATTATGACAGGCAATGAAAAGTGGATACTGTACAATAATGTGGAACAGAAGAGATTGTGGGGTAAGTGAAATGAACCACCACCAACCACACCAAAGTCAAGTCTCAATCCAAAGAAGGTGATGTTGTGTATCTGGTGGGATTGGAAGGGAGTCCTCTACTATGAGCTTCTTCCAGAAAACCAAATGATTAATTCCAACAAGTACTGCTCCCAATTAGACCAATTGAAAGCAGCACTTGACGAAAAGAGTCCAGAATTAGTCAACAGACAATGCATAATCTTCCATTAGGATAACGCAAGACCACGTTTCTTCGATGACCAGGCAAAAACTGTTACAGCTTGGCTGGGATGTTCTGATTCATCCGCCGTATTCACCAGACGTTGCACCTTCAGATTTCCATTTACTTAGGTCTTTACAAAATTCTCTTAATGGAAAAAATTTCAGTTCCCTGGAAGACTGTAAAACGCACCTCAACAGTTCTTTGCTCAAAAAGATAAAAAGTTTTGGGAAGATGGAATTATGAAGTTGCCTGAAAAATGGCAGAAGGTAGTGGTACAAAAGGGTGAATACGCCGTTCAATAAAGTTCTTGGTGAAAATGAAAAACGTGTCTTTTATTTTTACTTAAAAACTAAAGGCACTTTTTGGCCAACCCAATAATAAAATGGGAGTTGTAAAGTCAAGAAGCTTTAAGTTAGTTGTGTGAAAAAAATTAATTGATAAAATTAAAAAGTAAAAGCTAATTTTTATATAAAATGAATACTCAATTATTTGGGGATTTTCTAAATGACAGAATGAACATTAATTCAATCAATTATTTAATACAAACATCATTTACTTCCCACCTGTTAAATGCCAGACACTATGCTTGCTGTTAACAACATAATAACGAATAAGGGTAAGATGGAGGTATTAGCTATAAGTGATTTGTAAACTTGCAGGGAAAGAAAGGTAATCAATTAATAAGCTTAGTAACATCTTATTATAAACTGAATTAGGTGGGGTTAATCATGAAAAAACTTTGAGAAGTAGGTGAACTCAAGCTGTGTTTTGTGGGTAGGAGATATTTAGACTGTCATGAAAAGAGAAAGCATGTTAGATGGAGGAAGTCAGTGAATCATATTTCATTGAGGTCAAAACTTTCAGCATCATTGGAATTGGGGCAGTGGGTAGAGGAGAAATAGACAATTAGGTTGATGAGTTGCAAAGAGTTTGGAGAGTTGAGGGTCAGGTGGGATTACTGGAAATCATTTTTTTACTAAGACTTCCCTCCCTTTTACTTTCTTTAAGCAATGATGTGTGAAGTGATGCCCACAATTAATGAGGACACCCCAATGAGCCAAAGGGGGTCCCAAAGCAGTGGCTCGGACTCAGACTCCCATTTTGAGCAGCTGATGGTGAATATGCTAGATGAAAGGGATCGTCTTCTAGACACCCTTCGGGAAACCCAAGAAAGCCTCTCACTTGCCCAGCAAAGACTGCAGGATGTCATCTATGACAGAGATTCGCTCCAGAGACAGCTCAATTCAGCCCTGCCACAGGTATGCCTCCTGGGAGCTTCTGTCCTTCCTACTGCAACTGAAAATGTGATAAGAATTAAATAAGCTTTGCTTTATTCCCATTCTTAGAATTACTTTTGCCCTTAGTAGATATGATATGCAAATTTTGGTGAGAAAAACTTAAGAATAGATAATTAATTCACATGCAACCTTGCCTCAAACAAAACTGTGGTACTTCGGTGGTGGGGGATTTGAAACATGAGTTCCTATCTGGTCTTTCTCTTGAAAATTTTATCTGTTTTTTGGTGGAGGTAGAAAATTACCTGTTGATCAGCTTTTAATTACAAGAATGGGGAATAGTTTTCTCCTTCTTACTTTTTAAACACTGTTATGACATTTGGAAATATGTATTTTACATTTTCAGTTATGTAGTCTGTCTTTGGAAATAATAGTACTTTGGAAGTGTGCTGTCCAATATTTTTTATTTGTCTTTCTTTAATAATGCTTGACACCTGCTTAAAATTCTTGAACTTATTGATGTATTACTCTCTCTTCTGAAAACAACATTTTGACCAGTTTCTTTTTAAAAGAAAACATTTTGGAAATAGGAGAAAAGGCAAAAGTTCAGCTTTATTCTCACAAACTTAAAATTGTTAGATTTTAACAATTTTATTTTCTAAGTAAATATTTATAAAATAATTATTTTATATGTACTATGTAATAACATGTTATATGCATTATGTATATATAATAATATTACTATTATATGCAGTAATATTATAAAAAATAATATATATATATATATATTTTTTGTGGTACCCGGGCCTCTCACTGCCGCGACCTCTCCCGTTGCGGAACACAGGCTCCGGACGCGCAGGCTCAGCGGCCGTGGCTCACGGGCCCAGCCGCTCCGCGGCATGTGGGATCTTCCCGGACCAGGGCACGAACCCGTGTTCCCTGCATTGGCAGGTGGACTCTCAACCACTGTGCCACCAGGGAAGCCCCAACGATGTTATTTTTAATATACTATTGTCATATGTCTTATTTTATAGAAAAAACAACATTTTAAGGATTTTCAGCTAATTTATATACAAATTTAATAATGAGTCAACTCTCTAAGAATAGCATAATTGTGTTTATTTTAGGTATGAAAAAAATCATAGAATATGAATGACGTCTTTAATAATCACCCCTCAATAAACTATATTTTTCTTTTTTTTTGTTTTTTGTTTTTTTTTTTTTTTTTGCGGTATGCGGGCCTCTCACTGTTGTGGCCTCTCCCGTTGCGGAGCACAGGCTCCGGACGCGCAGGCCCAGCGGCCATGGCTCACGAGCCCAGCCGCTCCGCGGCATGTGGGATCTTCCTGGACCGGGGCATGAACCCGTGTCCCTTGCATCGGCAGGCGGACTCTCAACCACTGCGCCACCAGGGAAGCCCTATATTTTTCTTTTAAATACAAGTTTGATTGGCCCTCTACTTAAAAGACAGTATAGCAAATGTTGAAGAGTTGACCTCTCTCCATGAAGTTATGTCTTGTAGGAAATATCTTTTCATAAACATTGGAAATTATATAATCAAAGTTGATAAAATTCTAAACCCAGCCATACTATTAACTTGCAGTATGATGTTGAGATATTCATGACTCTCAGAATAAAAAGGATCACCTAGAATGCTCTGTCACATTCCCATTAGGTAATTCCATAACTCCTGTCCCGGTTCTTTTCATTTTCAGTCTGTCTTGTGTTGAGATGCAATACTATTTCCAATAACTCTAACCTGTTGGTACACTAATTTGTTTAATCACAGAATATGTTGATTCATTTCAAAAGACAGCTATCATATCTTCACTAAGAATTATATTTTTCAAGCTAGACATTTCAGTCTTTGCAATTGTTCTTCATAAGGTGATTTCTAGAATGATTATCATCATGCTTACTCTCCTCAAAGATTATTTGAGTTGGTTAATGTTGTTAACCAGGATTAGTCTCAGAACCAATCACACTATTCATTACCTTCTGTGACAAGCACAGAATGGGGCAATCATTTCTCTTTGTGGACAGAGTGTTTCATTAAGAAATATAGGATTGTATTATATTTGGGGGTAATTCAGCATACTTTTATTATGTATTAGAACAGCAGACAACTGAAGTTTATAATTGAGTTGCATAAATGCCATGTATTCCCCAATTTCCCCACACTCTTCTTAGAAGTTGACTCTTTGGTCATAAGTGTAGGACTACACAATTATTCCTCCTACAGTTATCTTCTTATATTTTATTTAAGCCTGATGCTATCAATTTGGGATCCTAACACTATCAAGGTGATTCTAAGAATAATTTGGTTTTTAAATTTTTTTTCTGTCTATAAACACATGGTTGACTATTTTATAAGGATGTTATAAAAATAAAATATTAGAACAAGGTATTTGGGAGGAAAGGAGAAAACTGGAAATGTTTTCATACATAACTATATTGCATAGATAAATCTCTTCTTAAAAGAACAGGAATGAAAATATTTTAATTGTAGCATTCAGTTATGCTGAAAATCTAGATTATAATACCATCTAAGTTAAAATTTTTTGAATTTTTTTTTTCTTTGCGGTACGCGGGCCTCTCACTGTTGTGGTCTCTCCCGTTGCGGAGCACAGGCTCCGGACACGCAGGCTCAGTGGCCATGGCTCACGGGCCCAGCCACTCCGCGGCATGTGGGATCCTCCCGGACCGGGGCACGAACCCGTGTCCCCTGCATTGGCAGGCGGACTCTCAACCACTGCGCCACCAGGGAAGCCCCTTGAATTTTAATTATACTGGTGCACAATCTCTTATCTAAACCCCTTGTGTTTTAAAGTTTAGAGTTTCCCCAATTTTCTGCATGTGTACAATGTATACTATGGAACACTCCACTAGCCAGATTCTGGGAAGCACCCTATAATTATACACATATTTCTGAAGAGAATTCTATGAATATTCTTACTGTGTGGAAAATATAAAGACTATAAATGACCTCATGTTAGTATGGTCTGGTTTTGCCACCAATCAAGTTTGCAATATACTTACAAATAAATATCAGTTTTCAGAGTATTTGAGTTTTGGAATTATAGATTAGGGATTATGAGCCTTTACATTTAGATGGTTATAGTTCCAATCTCTTTTATAAATACTTTGACACATTTTTTCAATATTTATTTGTATTCTACAATTAGAAATATTTAATACCCCTAGCAATCCAAAGGTCCTTAAAGATAGTGATGGTCCTGTCATTTGTTAAAGCAAGTATTTAATAACCTCATCTGTAACTTTAGAGCTATAAGTTTTTTGCAAGTAATAGAGGAATATAAAATTCTTCTTTAATTGGTATCTTTGAATCTTTTAAAATATTTTGTGAGCAATGTACCTGCGCTGTTTGGTGGCATTGCATTTGACATTTACAAAATGACTCCCATAAATGTGAGTTTTGAGGCAGAAACAAATTATGTAAAATTGAAAACTACTACAATAACATAAAAGTAAAATTTGTTTTAGCAAACATGGGATAGAATTCAAAGCAGAGTCAAACTTTATGACATATCATGTTTTCAATTGCCTATACAATATTTTTTAGTTGTTGATGATTTAGTGCTTTGCTTTAGTCATTTTCTCTCCTATAACATTTTTTCTGAACACATGCAGCAGTGATTTTAACAATCCTAACCATGAAAAGTATTTTGTAGTCATATTGTTTACTTTTTCATTATGTGATGGAGTGTAACTGTGTTTAACAAGGACTGATAATTCCACATCATTCCACATTCTAGGCCTTATGTTTCTAAGCTATACACCGATTTTCTACCTTTCTAATGCACAGATCCACTTAATGTTCCATGGAACCTGAGATTCAACATGCCCAAACTCAGTTATCATCTGCCTCCCACTCGACCAAATCTGCTCTAACTCCTCACCCAGACACCTGAGAGACCTCATAGCTAATTGTTTTCCTCCCCATCTCTGAATTGGGCCATACTGTTTTTTTCTCTTAAATAATCCTCAGATCTATTCTTTTCTGTTCTTTGGCACCTGACCCTTAATTTCTTTTTTGCTCTAGCTCCTAACATTCCCACTTTTCTAAATGTGTCACATTGTTTGCTTGAATAATAGCACACTGCTTGCTGTGTCCTGACAAACATCATGCTATTCCAGTCTTTTTCCTTCAAGCATATTCCTTTCTGCCCATAAGTTCTTCCTCAATATCTTTGTCTGGTTCATTTCTCATCCTAGCCAAGACTTTGTTTGTTCTAGGAAGTCTTCTCTGAATCCCCAAATACATGTCTTCTGTGTTTCTTACCCTTATCATTTTATCATTACATTATCTGTTTCTGTGTCTGTTTCCCAGCCTAGACTATAAGCTCCTTGAGAACAGGAGTATATCTCAATCACCTACAACCCTCTGGATCAGCAGAGTACCAGGCCCATAGTGAGGGCTTTTAAAGTAAAACTAAACTAAATGTATATGCATTTTGATGTAGAAAGAGGAAAAAAATTGACATAGGAAGATCTGGTTTGTAGTGTGTTTCTATCATACATTATCAGCTTGAGTCAGGACTTCAAACTGACATGCTACAAAAAGTGGTTAATACTAATACCTCACAAGGTAGTTTGTGATGATTAAGTAAAGTAATATAAGTAATTGAGGCATTTATTTATAAGGCATTAAATATGGAAATGCTTGCATTTGTTTTATCCAGAATGCTAAAGATGAACTAATTTCTGCATATGTATGTCAATGAGTATTAGAACAATTTGCTAGGAATACTGATAAAATAAATAGTCCTTAACATTTTTGAAAACAGAGTAAATATTTACCAATTACTAATATGTTCACTAAGAATATTTAAAGGAGAGGTAAGGGGAGTGAAACTTCCATTGCAAAAAGTCATTAGATATAAAAATTTAAAATTTCTTTTCAGCACCTGATTTAGCATATTTTGAGGGTCTTCTGTATATTATTAAATGATTACATATGTTGTAAAGGGGATAGAAAAAAAGGAACATAGTTTGGTTCCCAGAGAACTTAGGAAATAGATATAAATGGATCCAAATTAATATAGTACCAGAAGATTATAGAAGTACTGAAAGTATTTGCACCATAATACTGATATGTTATTAACTACAGAAAGTTTCATGTGGAAAGTGATATTAGAGATATTTTTAAGAAAAGGTTAGAAAGGGCTAGAGGGTATTTCGCATCAGACAGTACAGTTGTGCATAGAGGACCCTGCTCAAGGACATGTGGGGGATTAAAATTCAGCCTGTGGGGGCTTCCCTGGTGACGCAGTGGTTGAGAGTCCGCCTGCCGATGCAGGGGACACGGGTTCGTGCCTTGGTCCGGGAGGATCCCACATGCCGCGGAGTGGCTGGGCCCGTGAGCCATGGCCGCTGAGTCTGTGCATCCTGAGCCTGTGCTCCGCAACGGGAGAGGCCACAACAGTGAGAGGCCCGTGTACCGCAAAAAAAAAAAACAAAAAAAAATTCATCCTGTGTTCTGCTTTCCAGGCTAGGCTTGGTGTTCCTAATTTGCATAAAGGAGACAGTTGATCGAGCAGTATACCTGGTTAAAAAGAGAAGAGTAAATAGGAATTAAATAAGGAGAATAACTAACAGATTGTTTGTTGAAGGGCTGTAGGGTAGGAATGAAGTTTTGTATAGTGACAGTGGAGGATTGCAGCCTGTTCTTATGTGTGGTGGAAGCTAAGGACAGACATTTGTATACAGGGTAAGCAGTAGAAGTTTGAGTGAACTAGTGACATGATAAGGCAATAATGAAGGAATAATATTCTGCCATTTTGATTTAGGATAGCTTATATAATACTCATGTATCAGTTATCTATGGCTAAAATAATGCTATGTAACAAACAACACAAAACCTCATTGTCATGCAAAATAATGGGTTTATGGAATTCAGCTGACCTTGACTTGGACTGATCTTGGCTGGGCTCACTATGCCACTGGTTGGCTGAAAGTTGGCTCAGTCAACTGTATGTTAACTAGCTATCTGATCTAGGATGGCCTTAGCTGCACCAACAGGGGCCCCTCAACTCTATTCATGTGTCTAATCCTTCAATAGGCTAGTCTTTGCATGTTTTCATGGTGATGGCAAAGGAGTAAGAGCAAAGCAGAAACAAGCAAGTACTTTAAGCTTCTGCTTGGGTCTTTTTTTCTTTTTTTTTTTTTTGTAATACCCCTTGGCCAAGCCCAGAGACAGAGTGCAAAGCAATGCAGCATCACATGGCAAAATTACAAAGACAGATGAAACACAGTTACCATCATTTTGGTCATTATTTATATTAAGAGAGCTTATTGTGATAATAGTTCTGGTGAGGTGTGGGAATTTGAAATAGGATTGTGAACCTTGAAACTAAGAAAGACATGTTAATGTAAAGAATGTTGAGGGGAAAGAATGGACATAGCCAGATAATGAACTAAATGGCCATGACTTTGGACTTGAGTTAGAAGATCTGAATTTGAATTGGAGTTCTTCCACTTATTAGCTGAGATACCACTGGTAAGTAACTTGACTTCTCTGAAACTCTGTTTCCTTAATTAGAAGGAGGGGATGATATCTACCCTAGGAGTAGTTAAAAGGAGGTGTGTGTATGTGCTTCAGAAACCCTAAACTTTATAAAATGTCACCTGGTATTTTTCATAAACTGGGATGTGCCAGTATATATTCTGATGAGGAATTAGGTTAAAAGAGGCTACTTGTGGAGAAGAGGGATACATTTATATTTTAACATCTTAAAATACAAAATATTTAAGTGAAACTTACAGGGAGTTACAGAAGTCACTTTTATTCTAGAGGCGCTCTACCTAGGTATCTTTTGGGCTTGCTACTTACTAGCTTAATAACCTTGGTCAAAGTACTTAGTTCAAATAATGATAGAACCTGCCTCACAGGATCATTATGAGAAATAAATGAGCTGGAACATGGCAAATGATCTATTCAGTACCTCACAGAGAGTACATGCTCAATAAATGTTACATGCAGCTATTGATGCTGTTATTATTACCTTAGATATTATCATCATTATCCTTAGCCTAACTTAACTGCACAGTTTTACTGGGTAATAATGAACACTAGCAAAAGTTGAAAGCACTAAAAATCCTTACTCTCCACAATCTTTATCAAATTTTGTAAGTTCTTTGATTGATCATTCTTTAAGGGAAAAAAAAATCTTAACTACACTCTCTTAAATGGTTTTCCCAAATTCTTCACTTCCTCAGTGGCCAGTCTCACATGTCCCTTGATTAAGTCAAACAACATCCTTCCTGTTGTGCTAAGAAGATAACATCTGGATTGAGCTCCTTCCTTTTCAATGAAACCTAATGCCACCACACCACATACACAAGAGTTATATCCCTCGCTCCTGTCAAAAAGAAAGATGCTGCATATTTTGCTACCTCTGATTATAGTTATTCTATTCTTAATGTGTTTCTCTTTCTTCCAGTTAGGTATTTTTCCCCTGGCCAAATGAAATGGTATTCACCTGCAGCCTTTATTTCCTGTTATTTATAACCCTTTATTTTTCTTTCTTTATATCTCTTTTTTTTTGGTGTGGTCATGCCGTGCGGCATGCAGGATCTTAGTTCCCTCACCAGGGATCGAACCCATGCCTCCTGAAGTGGAAGTGTGGAGTCCTAACCACTAGACCGCCAGGGAAGTCCCTCTCTTTTCTTTTTTAACCCTTGTAATCAGGCTTCTCTCATCACCATTCTCCTAAAACTACACTCCTGTATGCCACCAATCGGTACACATTTTGCAAATCTAGTGATCCTCTTTCATTCTTCATGTTCCTTGGCATCTTTGTGCCAAGTTATGCTATTAATTATTTCATCTTGAAATTCCCATGTCCTTAATTCTTCATAACCATTCCCCTCATAGGCTACAACGTATGTTGTTCTTCAGTACTCACTCTTTTCCCACATACTCCATACACTTATTTATACCCATACTTGTCTTTATTTACCTATGTTCTCCAATCTTAAGCATTGCCTTTCTTGTTTAAGACCAATACTTCCCTTCAAACCCTTGATCCCCTCCTTTTCATCTCCTCCTTTGACTTTTTTTGTCTCCAGCATCTTCAATTTCTCCCTCTCCCTCTCAGCTGGCTTTTTGGTAACATATTCAAATCTGTTCCTTAAAAGTAAATGATAGCAAGTACAATACCAATAAAAGAGTTCCTTAACACTGTGTCTCCACTTAGCTACCAATCTATCTTTTCTTTTCCTTTATTTCCCAACTTGTCTATTTTCACCGTCTCAATACCTTCATCTTCTATTCACTTTTTGAGCAACTGCAGTTGGGCTTTTCCTCTAACACCCTGCTAAAAATTATACTACCAGTAGCCAGTTGATGAATGCAATAGGTTTTATTAAAATTCACTGCAAAATTTGACACTGTGATTAACTCCCTTCTCAAAAATTACCTCCCAAAACAAAAAAAAAAACCAAAAAACTATTTTACTCTCTTAACTTTTATGAAACCACATTGTCTTCATTCTTAAGTCCTTTAGACTTTTTTCTCATAATTTTTTTCTGTGAGCAGTTCCTCATCTAGCCACTTTTTAAATGTTAAATAATAAATAAAAGATGAATGATAGTACTAGCTAACATTTCTGAACACTCTGCCTATACCAGACAATGTTTTTATTTAAGCATCCAGATATTAAAATGGAAGTCTTTCTGTTTGAGGGGAGGCTAAATAAGTGAGGTACAAGACTTTATTTGCAGGATGTGCTAACATATAATCCAATAATAAATCCAGTATTAGGTAAAACTCGATTTTAAGACTCTACAAAGGTTGGTAAAGCTAAAACAGAGACAGAACTGTTTTGCATAGCTGTTGGTCTGCTGTGCATAATCTCCTACTCCATGTATGAGGCATGGGGTGATTCCTATTCAACTTAGACAAGTGAGAAGGGCTTCAGGGGAAACATTCTGAGCTTGATGTGTTTCCTCCAGAAGCTGAAGAATATAGAGGCTGAAGTCTAAAAGTCACAGCCGTGGCTGGAGATGCCCCTGCCTCTACAGCAGATTGAAGAGTCATTTCTCAGATAAACTGCAACTCCTCCAATATCAAGACAAAGATTAATTTTTTGAAGAGCAAATGGTTCCATTCCATTCATGGCTTACTTTTGTTTTATTCTAAGCCATCTTCTTTACTTCATTATGTTCATCTAGAGTTAAAGAAGTATTAAACTTCTGTAGAAACCTTTAAGAGACATGGGCCACTGAAAGCACTTATCAGGACCACTCCTAAGTTCTAATAAGGAAAATTTTATTAAAATAAAAGTATTATTAATGAAATGTGAAATGATTATTAGAGTTGGTATAATTATACTGAATATAATTATTCAAGGATCGCAAATCCTCATATTTATGATACCATGAATTTGCTTTTTATGTGCCTTTTTTTAAGTTAATAAGCAAGACAGTATAGGCTTCAGGGAAAAGTATTTAACTAGAAATTACAATACCTGGATTTCAGTTTCAATTTTGCCAAACGCTGTGACAACAGAAAACCAGTGAACTTCTCAGGCTTCTGTTTATTTACATATAAAAGATGGAATTCTAGTACTGTTTAATATGTTGTATACTTTTGCCAATTTCAAATGATTATAAAGGGTATGCACCTTAGCTTTATGAATTTATTCATAGTCATTTAATACACAATTATTATTTATTCAACAAATATTTTAGGGCCTGCTCTGTGTCAGGTTCTGTGTTTACAGTATACATATATATATATATTTTATTTTAAGACCTTGGCCAATTATGGTTTCTAGGAATATGCTGTGGTAATAAGAATACAATGCCTATAATCCACTGAATATTATATTTATTTGTAAATTCTCTGAAACTATTGTTTCTAGTTATTTTATTGCCTTTTATTCTCTACTGTGATGAACAGTCTATGTTCCTAGAATAGGCCAGTTCCCTCTTTTGTGTCCTAGATATCCTCCCCTCTTGCTATTCTAGGACAAAACATTTTCCCTCTTTTTCCTACATCATCAATGTTTCCATCTGTAATGGATAACGGATAGCATTAAATATGCTTATATTTCTCCCATTTAAAAAATCTATTAACAACCCTGCTCTACCAAGCTACCACCCCATTTATCTTTCCCTTTACAGTGAAAGTTAAACATTTTTTTTCCTATACTTGTTCTTTCTAATTTCTCTCCTCTCACTTCTCTTGAATCTACACCACTCAGGCATTCACTGCATCAACTTCATCTAAAATGCTCCTGCAAATATTATCTATAGCTTCCATATTGCTAAATGCAGTGATCAATTCTCAGTCTCCATTCCTGTTTATCATTAGACACTTTTCTTGTACTTTCTTCGTTTGGCTATAAGACAGCTCACTTGCCTGGTTTTTCTCCTACCTCACTGGTCATTCCTCAGTCTTTATTGTTAGTTACTTCTCATCCTCCTGACTCATTAATACTTGATTACTCCAGGTCTCAATACCTGTACCTTTTCTCTTTCTATCTCTATTGACACCATTGATGATCTCTTCCATCTCCTGTTTTTAAATACCATCTAAATGTTGATGACTCCGGAATTTACGTTTCTAATCCAGACATTTCCTCTGACCTTCAGACTCATGCTGTCAAATGCAGAAATTTAACATGTCCAAAACTGCGTTCATGATCTTCATTTAGTCTTCTGCATCTCAGTTAATAGCAATGTCAATCTTATGTGGGCTTAGGCCAAAACCTTGGTGTCTTATTTCTTTCACATTCTGTATTCAGTTTAGCAGTTAAGCCTCTCAGTTCTATCTTCAAAGTAGGTATAGAATTGAACCACTATAATCACCCCTACAACTACTCTTGAGTAAGAGTCACCATCTTTTCCAAGAGATTAGGATTTTGCTAACTGGTCTCCTTGCTTGTATCCATGTACCTTATCAGTTTACTGCAAAAACAACAGCAAGAGAGATCCTGATTCTGATAAAAGGTAGGTCAGATTTTGTTTCACATCAGCTCAAATCTCTGAAATGCTTTTCCATCTCAGTGTAAAAGCCCAGGTCTTTAAACTGGTTCAAAGGTCTAACATCTCTGCCTCCTCCTCTTTATCCGTCTGATATCATCTCCTGCTATTGTCTAGCTCACTCACTCTACTCCTACCATCCTGATGTTCATGTTTTTCAACATGTCAGGCATTCAACTGCCTTAGGGGCTTTGCCCTGGCTCTTCCCTAGGCCTGGGAAAGTTGCCTCCCCATAAAACCATGTGACTTGCTCCCTCAACTCATTCTGGGCTTTACTCAGATATCACCTTCTCAGTGAGGCCATGCCTGATCACTCATTTAAAATTATAATAACCCCCTCCTTAATACTCCCAGTCCTTCTTCTCTGCTTTTACTCCACAGCACTTATAACCATCCAACACAGTGCATATTTTATTTCTTTATCTTGTTTATTATCTCTTTCTCTCTCACTACATTCTATTCCATGAAGCCAGGGGATTCTTTTTTACCAGTTCACAGCTGTGTTTTCTGCCTACAACAGTATCTGGCATTTAGTTGTTGTTCAAAAAAACTAAATAATAAAATGAAAGCAAAAATTATTCCTTTGCTTTCTGAACACATTCTCTATATTTTGTACTTATATGGCAAGTCATATAGTCAAAAACATGTTAGACAGCATATATTAAATATCTTGATAAAACAAAAGAACAAATACAGTTTATAAAGCCTTATGGCTAAAGTGTTTATAATGCTAAAGTCATAGTATATATGAATCTGGTGTTAATATTACACCTCAAAGCCCCTTCCAGAATGAAGTGAGTTTTATATCAAGAGGTGGTGGCATTTTGAATATTTTACAAATCAGAGCATGGGAGATCAGAATGTAAATGACTTGCTTTGAAGGTATGAATAAAGATATTACTCCAAGTTCTTTTGACTTCAAATTTCTTTTTTTTTCACATTTTTCATGCTCTTTTACTAAGGAGTTTACTTCCTAAATTAAGCCAGCTTTCATAAAAGAAATGGTATAAATAGTTTTGTGATGTTACAAAACTACTACCACTGTTTGACATCTATATCTGACTTTCATTTTATGGAAAAACAAAGATAAAAGTAGAATGTTCGGGTTAGTTTTTATTTTTCAAGCAGTTTATTTATTTATTGTTTTGCTTGCTCTCATTCTCATTCTCTAAAAATAAATATTAAGAGAAAAAAGCCATTAGTATTCTCAAGATGAATTTCTAACTTGAGTTTTCCAATAAATTTTATAGTCTACTTTGGTATACTTAATATTAGCATGCATATGATTCATTTGTTTTTTGTTAATCTTTGAAGAGAAAATCTAGATTCAGTAACAAAGACGTTGAAATTCGCACTATTTACTTTTTCCTGGATATTTCTCTTCAGAGCCTTATGGCTCAAAACTAGGTAGCAACCATAAAAATGCTGTAGTTTGGGAAAAGAAAGAGAGCTTAGAACTACAGTTGTGGAATTCTTTTAAAACATGACTATCACACCCTAGCTAATTATATCATACATCTTTGTATTGACCTCTGCAATTTAATTAGTTTACAAAATAGTAGCTCTGTGTTAGCTTATGCTGCATGGCCCTTAGTAAGCCCTTAAAATTTCTTGTCTGATTATTTAACAGTCTTAAAGATTATGTGATTTAATCTTATTGAAGACTAGCAGGCCAAAGGTCATAGGACTTGAATTTTAAATTATACTCTGTATTCTAATCCAAGTTTTATTTGTGGTTCTAGTGATTTTTTTACATAAAAGTCTACTAATTTCCCCCAAACATGACAGAATTTATTGAGTGAGATTCTGAATAATAGGTAATTTCTTTCTTGATCCTTGAATTAGGACACATTTCTCCCAAAATGACATTTTTAAACTCTTTTTTGCCTCCCATAAAGTGAGATCCCTTATCCCGGAACTTGGAATGGGTACTATGGGAACAAAGTAAATCTCATCTCTCTTGGCTCTTATCCCCTCCTCCCACCCCTCCCAGGAGGTGTTCAAGAGATCAGATCTCAGGTCTGCTTTCAAAGGCAGGTATAAGAATTAACAGTTATTCCTCAAGTACTTTGGCAGAAGAAGATTTCCGCTTTGAAATGTTTCTTTGACTGCAAGCCCGTGTTAATTTTGATGTTAGAGGAAATTGTTGAAGAATGGAAATGATGAGAACTTGACATCACATTGTTCTACAGTAAACTAATTTTTCTGGTTATTTTTTACCTATGATTCTTTTTATGCCCACTTTTACGGTAAGCTGCTTTAAGATATATATTTTGGCTCAAATTTTTTTCTATTCCTGTTAGAGTTTAGAAAATTCACTTATGTTTTGGTGACTTATAGATTTTTAATTGACTAAGTTAAAAAAATACTGGTTATTAATTTGAAAGTTTTTCATGATGAAGTTCTCACCTAATGATCAATTAACTCCAAATAATGGCAATATTATTTTATCATTGTTACTTTTATATATGGGAAATATTATTTAACAATTCTTATTTAAAATGTCATTTAAAGATTTTATTGCCTGATATACTCTGTCATCAGAATGTGGTCCTATGAACTATATTCAGTCTGTACAAAATATTCCATGGCAGTTTACATTGCTAGAGCTAGAAGAAACTTATCTACTAGCATCTTTTTCATAGAAAAGATGTGATTTCTAAAATCACATTTTTTTAAGTAACATTGTTAAGTAAATGTAACTTTTCTTTTAAAAATGTAATTTCATTTGACAATTCCAAGTATAAAGTTCTATGTTGGTATAAATCACAAATTTTAATGACTCCCACTATGATTATAGAGTTCCTATTTCTCTTTACAATTCTATTAATTTTTGCATATGTTTTGAGGCTTTTATTAGTTGCATTCAGCTGAATCATTGTTCACTTCATGGCCAATTTAACCTTATGTCATCATGAAGTGTCCTAGACAGGCATTTTCTCATAAATTCTATTGTGTCTGATTTTAATAGTATTATAGCAGATTTCTTTTTTGTTAGTGTTTGCACTGTGCATCTTTTTCTATCCTTTTACTTTCAATGTGTCTGTCTGTACATGTATCACAAATAGCAAATAGTTTCTGGATTTTTTTTTTATGCCGTCTGTCAATCTTTCTTTTTAAATTATTTGGTCTCTCTATATTTACTGTGATTACCTGTATATTTGTACTTAATCTACTGTCTTACTAAGGGCTTTTTATTTTCTCTATATGTTTTGCATTTCTGTTATTAACATTTCATGTCTCCTTTTGAATTGATTAACTATGTATTTTTTATCATTCAATTTCCTCCCTATATTACTCTGGCACTTTTACACTCTTGCTTTTCTTCTAATAGTTAATGTATAAATTACAACATCCATTTTCAGTGTACCAAAGTGTAATGTTTTGGTTTTTTTTGTTTTGTTTGTTTTTAATTAATTTTTATTGGAGTATGGTTGCTTTACAATGTTGTGTTAGTCTCCATTGCACAACAAAATGAATCAGCCATAAACATACAGATATCCCCTCCCTTTTGGACTTCCCTCCCATTTCCAAAGTGTAATGTTAATGTGTACTTTTCCTGCTTTATATTTCCATGTGTATGATGTGAAGATATTATTTTGTAGCTGTTTAGAGGCAATATTTCCCTTAGATTTATTTATACATTTACCGTTTGTGTTACTAATCACTCTTTCTGGATCTCAGATCTTATATCTGAGGTCATTTTTATTCTACCTGAAGAGCAGCCTTCGATATTTTCTTTAGTGTAGATCTAAAGATAAGTAATTTCTCAGCTTAGGACTTTCTGAAGATGCCTTTATTTCACCTTTATTCTTGAAGGATGTTTTTGCTGGATATAGAATTTTAGGTTAGTGGTATTTTCTTTTGGCACTTTTAACATATTTTATTCTGAACTTCATTGTTGATATTGAGAAGGCAGTAGCCAATTTAATTGTTGCCTCCTTGAGAATAAATTGTACTTTTTTTTGTTTTTCCTTTTGGCTGCTTTAAAGAATGTTTCTTTTTTTTTAAGAAGTTTTACTATGGGGCCTCCCTGGTGGCGCAGTGGTTGAGAGTCCGCCTGCCGATGCAGGGGATACGGGTTCGTGCCCCGGTCCGGGAGGATCCCATATGCCGCGGAGCGGCTGGGCCCGTGAGCCATGGCCGCTGAGCCTGCGCGTCCGGAGCCTGTGCTCCGCAACGGGAGAGGCCACAACAGTGAGAGGCCCGCATACCGCAAAAAAAAAAAAAAAAAAAAAGAAGTTTTACTATGATGATCTTACAATAAAATGTATTTATTTTTTCCTGTTTTGTGTTCATAGGTATTATTGACACTGTAACTTAATGCCTTTTATTATTTTGGGAAAATTTTTATTCATTTTTAGAAAGCATTGCTACCATCAAATTGTGTTTTTCCTTTCATTCTTGAATTCTACTTCCCGTATGCTTATTCTTCTCATTTTGTATTCTATGCCTCATATACCCTTTCTTTATTTTCTTTCCCTTTGTCTCCTTATGATTTATCAGGAATATTATTTGTACCTACTTTTTAAAAAAAGTTTATTTATTTATTTATTAGATCTTATTGTATTAGATCATAAGTAAACCAATTTTTTTTTCATGTGGAACATTTGTACTTTTTCTTATCAACAAAGCTCATTCAACTTGCAGTATGCCATTATTAGATGCAGAAGGCTATGAGCTTTAATGAGCTCAATAATGTAATTAATTGAAAAGACAGTTTAAAGCAATTTTCTTAAACATGCCCAGTTCTGTGAAAATTAGTAATCAATTATCTTTCTTAATTCATTTTCTGATGTATTCCTAGTTTTGTTACATATTCCTGCTGGATTCTAGTTGTCAGTAACTATTCCAACAGTGTTGAAAAATCATCTCTTTTCCTCCAGCATTTCCTCCTTCTAATACGTCCTCCACACAGCTGCAAAATTAACTATTTAAAATTCTAATATGACTATGCTACTCCCTTTCTTAAAATGCTTACATATCCACAAAAAGAAAACAAAAAACAAAAAACCTCCAAAACTACTAGAACCAATAAACTAGTTCAGCAAGGTCACAGAATAGAAGATGAATATGCAAACACTGACTGTGTTTCTATCTAGTATCAAAAAGTAAAAAAATAAATTAAGAAAACAATTCCATCCACAATAAAGTCAAAATAATTGAGAATAAATTTAACAAAATGCATAGCTTTATATGTACTGAAACTGAATACTGAAAACACACACTGAAAATTATAAAATATTGCTAATAAAAATTAAAGGGATCTAAACAGGGAGAGACATTCCATGTTCATGTTTTGGAAGACTCAAAATTAATATAACACACATGCACACATTGATCTATATACTGAGCACAATTCCTATCAAAAATATCAGCAGGCTTTTTTGCAGGAAGGGAGAAGGTGGTTCTAAATTTTATATGAAAAGGCAAAGAACACTGAATAGCCCAAACAATCTTGAAACATAATAACAAATTGAAGGACTTACACTTACTGATTTCACAACTTAGTCTAAAAGTGCTGTAATCAAGATAGCTTAAGGATAAACATATCCTTAAAATAGATTAAGCACAGACATAAGGATAGAACAATGGAAGACAAGAGAGAGTACCAAACAAAACTCTTAGATTTATGGTCAGTTGATTTTTAACAAATATACCAAGATAGTTTAATGTGGAAAATATAGACTTTTCAACAAAAAATGCTGGGATAATTGGATATTCACATAAAAATATTAATTTAGATTCTTTCCCCATACCATACACAAAAATTAACTCAAAATGGCCCAGAGACCTAAACGTTAGAGCAAAACAGTATGCATTTTAGAAGAAGAAAAATTGTAGAGAATCTTTGAGACCTTGGATTAGGCAAAGATACATGGCACTAAAAACATAATCCATTAAAATTGATATATTGGACTTCATCAAAATTTAAAAATGGATACTTTATAAGCCACCATAAAGAAAAATAAAAAGACAAAGACAATTAGAAGAAAACATTCCCAAATTATTTATCTGATAAAATACTTGTATTCAGGATATAATAGGAACTCTCACAATTCAATAATAAGATAATTAAAATATTCCTAAACAGAAAGTGATGTCAACAACATAGTCTAATAATAGTCCCTCATTCAAACTGCCCCCCAACAACAACAATTTGGCATTCCATTCATGGATTAAAGTGCCTTTGTGGAAGCTGTGGGATTCAGCACTATACACCAAGAGATCTGTGAGGAGTCTCACCCACTATGTATTGAGTAATAGACATATAGACCCTGGTCCCAGCTGTGGACCCTGCAGTGGCCCGTGAACTGTCTCTAGCCCCTCTTCACTGGGGTCCAGAAGACACTGGAGAACAATGTCTTAGAGAATCACCAATAATCAAGAGAGCCTTTGTGGAAGTCCAAGTTTCCAGTGGACAAGTTGAAGCACCAACAAAATTGGTACACTCACTATGGAAAAGAGTATGGAGGTTCCTCTAAAAAGTAAAAATAGAATTATCATATAATCCAGCAATCCACTCCTGGATATATATCCAAAGGAAATGAAATCAGGACCTCAAAGAGATATCTGCATTCCCATGTTCATTGCAGCGTTACTCACAATAGCCAAGATATGGAAACAACCTAAGTGTCTGTTAGCTAATGAATGGATAAAGAAGATGTGACATATACATAAAGGAATACTGTTCAGTCATGAGAAAGTAGGAAATCCTGCCATTTGCAACAACATGGATGGACCCTGAGGGCATTATGCTAAGTGAAATGAGTCAGATAAAGACAAATACTGTGTGATATCACTTATATGTGCAATCTAAAAAAGCCAAAATCATAGAAACAGATTGTAGAATGGTGGTTGCCAGGGATTGGGGGCAGGAGTGGAGATGTAGTATGTGGAGGGAGAATAAGGAAATGTTGGTCAAAGGGTACAAACTTCAAGTTATAAGATGAATACTTTCTGGGGATCTAATGTACAGCATTGTGACTGTAGTTAATAATACTGTATTACATACCTGAAAATTGCTGAGAGAGTAGAATTCAAATGCTCTCAGCACAAGGAAGAAATAGTAATTATTTGATGTGATGGAGGTGTTAACTAATCCTGCTGTGGTAATCATTTTATGATGTTTAAATGTAATCAAATCATCATATTGTAGACGTTAAACCTACACAATGTTATATGCTAATTATATCTCAATAAAGCTGGAAAAAATTGAAGATATTGAAACATTAAAAAAGTGGGCAAACAACTTGAATAGACGTTTCACTAATGATGATAAGTGGATATCAATAAACACATGTAAATATACTCAACACATTTAGTCATTAGGAATTCCAAACTGAAACCAAAATGAGATTGCAGTTCACACCCACGAGAATGTTATAATCAAAAAGACAGCCAATATCTAGTGTTAATGATGTTGTAGAGAACCTAGAACTTCCATAAATTGCTGATTGGCATCTAATATAGTACAGCCACTATCAAAAACATTTTGGTAGTTTCCTAAAAAAGTTAAACATAAATTCCATTCTTAGAAAGCTACCCAAGAGAAATGAAAACATATGTCCACATATAGTCTGTTTACAAATGTTCATAACAGAATTATTCATAATAGCCAAAAATGGAAGTGGAAAAAGCATCCCTCAATTGGCAAATGTATGGACAAAATATTGTATATCCATGTAATGAAATGCTATTCAGCAATACCAGTAGCAAACTACTGATACTACAGCATAAGTGAAACTAAAAAGCATTATGCTAAGGGGAAGAAGCAAATCACAGAAGATCACATAGAGTATGATTCCGTGTATATGAAATATCTAGAAAAGGCAAAGCTATAGAGATGGAGAGCAGACTAATAGTTTCCTAGGGATAGAGGTGGGAAAATGAAGTGACTGCAAGTGAGCACTAGGGATCTTGGGGTAATGGGAATACTCTAAAATTGTATTGTGGTGATGATTATATAACTCTATCCATTAAAATCATGGCATTGTACACTTAAAGCAGATGAATTTTATGGCATTTAAATTTCTCAATGAAGGTTTTAGAAAAATATTTTTTCACGGCTCCTAGTCCTCTAAAACAGTTTTCAAAAACTTCACTGAAAATAAGAAATCACAGTGCTTGTTGACAATGACATCATCTTCTCTGGATATTTCAATTTCATATTTTTAGTAATCACCTCCGATAGCTCATATAATTAGATTTGGAAAACACTAATCTGGAAAATAAATTATTAATCTTCTTACTATATTTTAAAATCTGATTTCAAATCTGCCTCTCTTCCCCCTAATATTCCACTGTCTGGCTCATAACTTAAAATACAAGCCTAAACTTCTTATTAATGCTGTCTTTCTCAGTGTCATTTCATGTATTTTTTTTTCTCCAAATGCATTCTCTGAGAATATACAGATTTTATCTTATATCTCCATATCTCCCCAAACTACTAATGCAGTGCTGAGCCTGGCTTTATCCACAGTTAACGATTGTTAGATGTTTGAAGAGGTTCACTTGGGGTTAAAGAGAAAATCAAACTGTGAGCACCAGAGGCACAGGGAGAGCCCCTATCATTTTCACCACAGTATTCTCAGATTTGAGTGCTGTATTCACCTTAAATAGAAAACAGTGGTAACATGAGACCATGGTTTTATCTAGGACAAATATTGATCATTTTCAAGCTGAGAGACACTGTATTCCTGCCCTCGATGATTTTACATATTTTCAGAAGTCACAGATTCCTAATCAAAACATTATAATAAAATGTCTATGTTATAGAGAGGCACGTGACTAGTAGTACGGGAACACAAAGGGCAGGCATGTAGGTTATCCTGGGGTGTTATTGCACTTCACTTATAGAAATGAAAAAAGGTAAAATGAAAGATGCCTTTGCCTTAAGGAATGCTTAGCTTATTTGAGGTGACTGATGATTAAACCTATATTTATGATTATATATGATAGAAGTTTGACAATGATGGAAGTATGCAAATAATGAAAAAGAGCAAAAAATCTCAGAGTAGTGGAATAGGGGAAGAGAAGAAGCATGTTGATCACAAATTCCCAAGTACTATATTAACTGACTCCTTCAACTGTTTTATTTTGTTCTCATGAGAGTCCAATATAAAATAAAACTTCTTTTAATTAAAAAAATTTAAAAATAAATAAATAAATAGTATGATGTCGAGGGGAAAAAAGAAACATTATGGATTAAAAACAATCTCATCAAAAAAAAAAACACAAAAAAACAAAAAACAGAGGGCTTCCCTGGTGGCACAGTGGTTGAGAGTCTGCCTGCTGATGCAGGGGACATGGGTTCGTGCCCCGGTCCGGGAGGGTCCCACATGCCGTGGAGCGGCTGGGCCCGTGGGCCATGGCCACTGAGCCTGCGCATCCGGAGCCTGTGCTCTACAACAGGAGAGGCCACAACAGTGAGAGGCCCGCGTACCGCAAAAAAAAAAAAAAAAAAAAATAGTACTGAAAGTAGTCCCTTTAATTCTGTTTTATGTATAGCAAGATAAAAATCTCAGAGAAGTATGTTTTCTCTCTCACACTACTGGTAAGTATCACAAGCAGGATTTAAATACAGGTTTCCCTAATTATTTTATTTTACATATATTTATTCATTTAAAAATTTCTTTTCTTATGGTAAGGGCACTTAACATGAGATTTACCATCTTAATTTTTTTTATGTGCACAATACAGGATTGCTAACTACAACACAATGTTGCAAAGCAAATCTCTACAATTACTCATTTTGCATAACTTAAGTTTTATACTATTGAACCTTTAAAATGCAATCTCTTTATTTTTTGAATTTTATTTATTTTTATACAGCAGGTTCTTATATACATATTAGTGTATATATGTCCATCCCAATCTCCCAATTCATCCCACCACCCGCTCACCCCACTCCCCCGCTTGGTGTCCATACATTTGTTCTCTACATCTGTGTCTCTATTTCTGCCTTGCAAACTGGTTCATACGTACCATTTTTCTAGATTCCACATATATGCTAATATACGATATTTGTTTTTCTCTTTCTGACTTACTTCATTCTGTATGATGGTCTCTACATCCATCCATGTCTCTACAAATGACCCAATTTCGTTCCTTTTTATGGCTGACTGCTAATATTCCATTGTATATATGTACCACATCCTCTTTCTCCATTCATCTGTCCATGGGCATTTAGGTTGCTTCCATGACCTGGCTATTGTAAATAGTGCTGCAATGAACATTGGGGTGCATGCGTCTTTTTGAATTATGGTATTCTCTGGGTATGTGCCCTGTAATGGGATTGTTGGGTCGTATGGTAATTCTACTTTTAGTTTTTTAAGGAACCTCTATACTGTTCTCCATACTAGCTGTATCAATTTACATTCCCACCAACAGTGCAAGAGGGCTCCCTTTTCTCCACACCCTCTCCAGCATTTATTGTTGATAGATTTTCTGATCATGCCCATTTTAACTGGTGTGAGGTGATACCTCATTGTAGTTTTGATTTGCATTTCTCTAGTAATTAGTGATGTTGAGCAGCTTTTCATGTGCTTCTTGGACATCTGTATGTCTTCTTTGGACAAATGTCTATTTAGGTCTTCTGCCCATTTTTGGATTGGGTTGCTTTTTTAATATTAAGCTGCATGAGCTGTTTATATATTTTGGAGATTAATCCTTTGTCTGTTGATTCGTTTGCAAATATTTTCTCCCATTCTGAGGGCTGTCTTTTCGTCTTGTTTATGGTTTCCTTTGCTGTGCAAAAGCTTTGAAGTTTCATTAGGTCCCATTTGTTTACTTTTGTTTTTATTTCCATTACTCTAGGAGGTGGGTCAAAAAAGATCTTGCTGTGATTTATGTCAAAGAGTATTCTTCCTATGTTTTCCTCTAAGAGTTTTATAGTGTCCAGTCTTACATTTAGGTGTTTAATCCATTTTGAGTTTATTTTTGTGTATGGTGTTAGGTAATGTTCTAATTTCATTCTTTTCCATGTAGCTGTCCAGTTTTCCGAGCACCATTTATTGAAGAGACTGTCTTTTCTCCACTGTATATCCTTGCCTCCTTTGTTACAGATTAGTTGACCACAGGTGCATGAGTTTATCTCTGGGCTTTCTATCCTGTTCCATTGATCTATATTTCTGTTTTTGTGCCAGTACCCTATTGTCTTGATTACTGTAGCTTTGCAGTACAGTCTGAAGTCAGGGAGTCTGATTCCTCCAGCTCCGTTTTTTTCCCTCAAGATTCCTTTGGCTATTTGGGATCTTTTGTGTCTCCAGAAAAATTTTAAGACATTTTGTTCTACTTCTGTAAAAAATGCCATCGGTAATTTGATAGAGATTGCATTGAATCTGTAGATTGCTTTGGGCAGTATAGTCATTTTCACAATATTGATTCTTCCAATCCAAGAATATAGTATATCTCTCCATCTGTTTGTGTCATCTTTGCTTTCTTTCATCAGTGTCTTATAGCTTTCTGAGTACAGGTCTTTTACCTCCTTAGGTAGGTTTATTCCTAGGTATTTTACTCTTTTTGTTGCAACGATGAATGGGATTGTTTCTTTAATTTCTCTTTCTGATCATTTGTTGTTAGTGTACAGGAATGCAAGAGATTTCTGTGCATTAATTTTACATCCTGCAACTTTACCAAATTCATTGATTAGCTCTAGTAGTTTTCTGGTGGCATCTTTAGGATTCTCTATGTATAGTATAAAGTCATCTGCAAACAGGGACAGTTTTATTTCTTTTCCAATTTGTATTCCTTTTATTTCTTTTTCTTCTCTGACTGCCATGGCTAGGATTTCCAAAACTATGTTAAATGATAGTGGACATCCTTGTCTTGTTCCTGATGTTAGCTTTCAGTTTTTCACCATTGAGAATGATGTTTGCTGTGCGTTTGTTGTATATGGCCTTCATTATGTTGAGGTAGGTTCCCTCTATGCCCATTTTCATGAGAGTTTTTATCATAAATGAGTGTTGAATTTTGTCAAAAGCTTTTTTCTCCATCTATTGAGATGATCATATGGTTTTTACTATTAAATTTGTTAATATGGTGTATCACATTGATTGATTTGCATATATTGAAGAATCATTGCATCCATGGGATAAATCCCAGTTGATCATGGTGTATGATCCTTTTAATGTGCTGTTGGATTCTGTTTGCTAGTATTTTGTTGAGGATTTTTGCATCTATGTTCATCAGTCATATTGGTCTGTAATTTTCTTTTTTTTGTAGTATCTTTGCCTGGTTTTGGTATCAGGTGATGGTGGCCTCATAGAATGAGTTTGGGAGTGTTCCTTCCTCTGTAATTTTTTGGAAGAGTTTGAGAAGGTTAGGTGTTAGCTCTTCTCTAAATGTTTGATAGAATTCACCTGTGAAGCCACCTGGTCCTGGGCTTTTTTTGTTGGAAGATTTTAAATCACAGTTTCAATTTCATTACTTGTGATTGGTCTGTTCATATTTTCTATTCTTCCTGGTTCAGTCTTAGAAGGTGATACCTTTCTAAGAATTTGTCCATTTCTTCCAGGTTCTCCATTTTATTGGCATAGAGTTGCTTGTAGTAGTCTCTTATGATGCTTTATATTTCTGCAGTGTCCATTGTAACTTCTCCTTTTTCATTTCTAATTTTATTGATTTGAGTCTTCTCTCTCTTTTTCTGGATGAGTCTGGCTAAAGGTTTATCAATTTTGTTTAGCTTCTAAAAGAACCAGCTTTTAGTTTCATTGATCTTGGCTATTATTTTGTTTCTATTTATTTCTGCTCTGATCTTAATGATTTCTTTCCTTCTCCTAACTTTGGGTTTTGTTTGTTCTTCTTTCTCTAGTGCCTTTAGGTGTAAGGTTAGATAGTTTGAGATTTTTCTCATTTCTTGATGTAGGACTGTATTGCTATAAAGTTCCCTGTTAAAACTGCTTTTGCTGCATCCCATAGGTTTTGGATCATCGTGTTTTCATTTTCATTTCTAAGTACTTTTTGATTTCCTCTTTGATTTCTTCAGTGATCTCTTGGTTATTGAGTAACGTATTGTTTAGCCTCTGTGTGTTTCTAGGTTTCATGTTTTTGTCCCTGTAACTGATTTCTAATCTCATAGCCTTGTGGTCAGTAAAGATGCTTGATATGATTTCAATTTTCTTAAATTTACTGAGGGTTGATTTGTGACCCAAGATATGATCTATCCTGGAGAATGTTCCATGTGCACTTGAGAAGAAAGTGTAATCTGCTGTTTTTGGATGGAATGTCCTATAAATATCAGTTAAATCTATCCGGTCTATTGTGTCATTTAAAGCTTGTGTTTCCTAATTAATTCTGTCTGGATGATCTGTCCATTGGTGTAAGTGAGGTGTTAAAGTTCCCCACTATTATTGAGTTACTGTTATTTTCCTCTTTTATAGCTGTTAGCAGTTGCCTTATGTATTGAGGGGCTCCTATGTTGGGTGCATATATACTTATAATTGTTATATCTTTTTCTTGGATTAATCCCTTGATCATTACGTAGTGTCCTTCCTTGTCTCTTGTAACATTCTTTATCTTAAAGTACATTTTATCTGATATGAGTGTTGCTACTCCAGCTTTCTTTTGATTTCCATTTGCATGGAATATATCTTTTTCCATTCCCTCACTCTCAGACTGTATGTGTCCCTAGGTCTGAAGTGGGTCTCTTGTAGACACCATATAGATGGGTCTTGTTTTTGTATCCATTCAGCAAGCCTGTGTCTTTTGGTTGGAGCATTTAATCCATTCATATTTAAAGTAATTATTGATATGTATGTTCCTATTACTATTTTCTTAGTTGTTTTGGGTTTGTTTTTGTAGGTCTTTTTCTTCTCTTGTTTCCCACTTAGAGAAATTGCTTTAGCATTTGTTGTGGAGCTGGTTTGGTGGTTCTGAATTCTCTTAGCTTTTTCTTGTCTGTAAAGCTTTTGATTTCTCCGTCAAATCTGAATGAGATCCTTGCCGGGTAGAGTAAACTTGGTTGTGGGTTCTTCCCTTTCATCACTCTAAATATATTGTGCCACTCCCTTCTGGCTTGCGAGTTTCTGCTGAGAAATCAGCTGTTAACATTATGGGAGTTCCCTTGTATATTATTTGTCATTTTACCCTTGTTGCTTTTAATAGTTTTTCTTTGTCTTTAATTTTTGTCAGTTTGATTACTATGGGTCTCGGCATGTTTCTCCTTGGGTTTATCCTGTATGGGACTCTGTGCTTCCTGGACTTGGACGGGTATTACCTTTCTCATGTTCGGGAAGTTTTCAACTATAATCTCTTCAAATATTTTCTTGTGCCCTTTCTCTCTCTCTTCTCCTTCTGGGACCGATATAATTCAAACCTTGTTGTGTTTAATGTTGTCCCAGAGGTTTCTTAGGCTGTCCTTATTTCCTCTCATTCTTTTTTCTCTATTCTTTCCTTGCAGTGAATTCCACCATTCTGTCTTCCAGGTCACTTATTCATTCTTCTGCCTCAGTTATTCTGCTAGTGATTCCTTCTAGTGCATTTTTCATTTCAGTTATTGTACTGTTCATCTCTGTTTGTTCTTTAATTCTTCTAGGTCTTTGTTAAACATTTCTTGCATCTTCTTGATTTTTGCCTCCATTCTTTTTCTGAGGTCCTGGATCATCTTCACTGTCATTATTCTGAATTCTTTTTCTGGAAGGTTGCCTATCTCCACTTCATTTAGTTGTTTATCTGGAGTTTCATGTTGTTCCTTCATCTGGTACATAGTCCTCTGCCTTTTCATTTTGTCTATCTTTCTGTGAATGTGGTTTTCATTCCACAGGCTACAGGACTGTAGTTCTTGCTTCTGCTGCCTGTCTGGTGGATGAGGCTATTTAAGAGGCTTGTGCAAGCTTCCTGATGGGAGGGACTGGTGGTGGGTAGAGCTGGGTGTTCCTTTGATGGGCATAGCTCAGTAAAACTTTAATCTGGTTGTCTGCTGATGGGTGGGGCTGAGTTCCTTCCCTGTTGTTTGGCCTGAGGTGACCCAGCATGGAGCCTAGAGGCTCTTTGGTGAGGCCAATGGCAGACTTTGTGAGCGCTCATGCCAAGGATTACTTCCCAGAACTTCTGCTGCCAGTGTCCTTGTCCCCGTGGTGAGCCACAGCCACCCCCTGCCTCTGCAGGAGACCCGCCAACACCAGCAGGTAGGTCTGGTTCAGTCTCCCATGGGGTCACTGCTCCTTCCTCTTGGGTCCTGATGCACACATTCCTTTGTGTGTGCCCTCCAAGAGTGGAGTGTCTGTTTCCCCCAGCCCTGTCAAAGTTCTGCAGTCAAATCCCACTAGCCTTCAAAGTCTGATTCTCTGGGAATTCCTCCTCCCTTTTCTGGACCCCCAGGTTGGGAAGCCTGACGGGAGGCTCCAAACCCTCACTCCAGTGGGTGAACTTCTGTGGTATAATTGTATATAGTTTGTGAGTCACCCACCCAACAGTTATGGGATTTGATGTTATTGTGATTGCGCCCCTCCTACCATCTCATTGTGTCTTCTCCTTCATCTTTGGATGTGGGGTATCTTTTTTGGTGAGTTCCAGTGTGTTCCTGTTGATGATGGTTCAGCAGTTAGCTGTGATTCCGGTGCTCTTACAAGAGGGAGTGAGCGTACGTCCTTGTACTCCGCCATCTTGACTGCAATCTCTTTTAAAGCACTTGAAGTTTTAGAGTCAAAGATAGTCAAGAACAATATTAAACACTTGATACTAGTTGTTTTACATTTCTGGAGTAATCATTTAACTTGAAACTTTATTAAATAAAAACTGATTCTTAAGAATGATGACATACTTTAGAACCAGAATTTTTTTCTATTTCATCATCATAAACTTAAATATAATGTATATAATCCTAATATACAGAGGCCTGAAAGGGATTGCTATATTAATTTGTAACATCTCTTCAGTAAGAGATTTGTCAAAAACACAAGATCAGATATAACTAAGAGAATTTTTTTCTGATGCTCTGAGCTGATTTTCAACAGAGTTTGTGACACATATTTTGCTGATTTTCCATTTTGAGTCCCATACTGACCTTGTCCAACTTTGGTCTGTTCTTGGAAGTTGTTTTCTTGTGTATTGCTTGCTTTGTGCTTTGCAGAAAATGTTCAGGTATCTACACCTACAATTATTTAAAGTTCAGTTTAAGTAGACTTTAACATCTCTTACACTAGTAGAGAGATGCTTTTCTCAAAATTAGAATCATACTATATGTAATTTTATATGCTACTTTTCTCGTTTAACATATTATGAGCAATTTTTCCTGTCATTAAATTTTCTTTCCTTTTTCTTTCATGTTGCCTTTGTTTTTTTGCTTTGGCTGTTGAACTGGGTTTCCTTGCTTTATTCTCTGCAGTATATATAAGAAAAACAAATTATTTGTAATTAAAGTAGTGAATATTGTTTTTCTTTGGAAAAAAATCACCTATATTTCTTTATTTAGCAAGATTAGGAGAGTAACTGTATCACTTTTGCACATGCTATAAAGTAGAAGAACTGGATATTTCTCTATTCTTGCTCTTTTCCCATACTGAACTTCCCCATTTGTGTTAGCATAAATCCATATTATTAGAAACTTTTATATAATACTTTTACTCTAACGTATATTGTCTATATTGGCATTCAGGGTTGCAATTAAGTGTTCAGCAGCTATTAAATCCACTCATGTTTAATACGTTTGAATGTTTGTATCATTCCTGTATACATCATTTACCCATTTTTATATTTTTTACCTTTGGGTTCATCTCTTGGCCAGATGGAATGTAATCTTTTGTTTGTTTGTTTGTTTGTTTTGTTTTGTTTTGCGGTACGCGGGCCTCTCACTGCTGTGGCCTCTCCTGCTGTGGAGCACAGGCTCCGGACACGCAGGCCCAGCGGCCATGGCCCACGGGCCCAGCCGCTCTGCGGCATGCGGGATCCTCCTGGACCGGGGCACAAACCTGTGTCCCCTGCATAGGCAGGCAGACTCTCAACCACTGCTCCACCAGGGAAGCCCAGAATGTAATCTTAACTAAACTTTCTAGGAAAGATATTTGAGTGGTGGTATATTTTCTGAGCCCTTACATATATAACAGTTTCTATTAACTTTTGATATGGTCAAATTCCATGTTATATTCACTTATATTTCTCATATCATGTTGTGACATAGGTTTTAATAATTGAAATCTTTTATAACTGCTCTTCATGCACCCCTGCACTACTAACTCTTCAGACTAGTGACTAGAATCAGAAACAGAAATGATAGCTATTGTTTAAGAGCTTGTGTTCCAGAGACAGTTCTAGGACTTTACATATAAAACAATCAATCTGAACCACTACCCTATGGACTAGAAGCACTATTATTCCTCTTTTACAGGTGAGGAAACTGATATGGAGAGGGTTTAACTCACCTTCTCCAGGTTGCAAAGTAGTATATGTCAGAGTTCCAATTCTAACTAAGAAAGTCTGATTTCTGAACTCTCACACTATCAGTCTACATGGGTATACTTATATACTGGTATACAACTTTTGGTACTATTTCAAACTTATATATCTTTTACTCAACTGAAATGTCCTAAAAGGAAAGGTTGTTGTGTTGTTTTCCTGTTAAGATATTAGCAAAATAAAGCCCTTTTGTAAACCTGAGACACTTAGGCCTACGGACTCTAGAACTTGATATACAAAGAAAAAGCATTGCCTCTGAAATTTGAAGTGTAGATTTCAAGTTACATCAACCTATTCAACCTCTCTGTGCTGCAGATTCTTCATTTTTGAAGAGTTAATGAGGTTCACATCCATAGCCAAGAAAAACCAGCAAAAAGGACTAAGCCTTCAAATTCAAGTATTTCACACTGTCGTGTGAAGAAATGCAGACACACTGGAAAGTTCCAGTTCTAGTCTTAGTTCTACCAGACAGACCAGAGATAGTTTTCTTTTAACTGCTGATTTCAAATAAGAAAAATAGAAAGGGAGATGAAAAAGAAGACAGCATTTTTTGAGCAGCCAGCACCAGGCCATCAGATTAGCATCCAAAGGAGGACTTCTGAAGGTAAAAACTGAATTTAACTGAGCTTTATAGCAGTGGTGGCAGTGATGTTAGCCAATGGAAATGGTGGTAGTTGCAATCAGAGTTAGCAGTGCCAGGATGTCTGGAGCTACAACGTAAGAATTTCATTGTACTTTAAAAAAAAAAAAAAAACTGTTTTAGTTGATGGAGTCTATTTTTTGTCTTAAATATTTATAATCCTAGGGAAAGTAATGACTGTTTTTTTTATTTTTTAATTTTTTTTGGCGGTATGCGGGCCTCTCACTGTTGTGGCCTCTCCCGTTGCAGAGCACAGGCTCCGGACGCACAGCAGGCTCAGCGGCCATGGCTCACGGGCCCAGCCGCTCTGCAGCATGTGGGACCTTCCCGGACCGGGGCACGAACCTGTGTCCCCTGCATCGGCAGGCGGACTCCCAACCACTGTGCCACCAGGGAAGCCCATGACTGTTTTACATTAGAAATTTCTCAGAAGCAAAGCCTGTATCTAATTAAACTTTGGGTATTCCCAGCACTGTACATTATCTAGCATACTGTAAATTTCCTGCAAATTTTTGGTGAAGCAGGGTGGGCAAAAGGCAGTTTCAGAGAAAATGAACTGAGTAGAATTAGAGATTTCAAGTAGAAAGAAATGTTTCAAGAAACTTTGCTATAAATAGGAAGATACAAATGGATGGTAGCTGACGGGTAAAGTGGAATCAACAGAAATAAATGTTTTCTTTTCTTCCAGATAGAATAACAGGATGTTTTTACACTGTCGGTACTGATGGAAATAATCTCCATAAATTTGTGATGTATGGGGGGGGGAACTTTCTGGAGTTACATTTTTGAGGAGGTTTTGGGAATGGGAGAATGTATAGCTTTTTACATAGGAGAATACACAGTTTTTTGTTTTTTTCTTTTTTTCTGTGATAGTAAATGAGATGTTAAAGTATGTCAGTAGAGGTGCTAGAGAGCCTGTGAAAGTTCTCTGCTGGTTGTTTCAGTATTCTTAGTGCAGTAGGGAGCAAAGGAATAAGTTGAGAATGAATATGGGTGATAAGCTGGGAACAGAAGAAAAGATGAAATAGTTTTCTGAGAGAATGAAAGAAAAATGAATTAGGATGTACAGTATGATTGCTAAAAAGCATTTAAGGTTTGTTATAGTACCTATTGTTTACTTGTTATTTTTTCTTATTCACTTTGTGTATTTATGCATTCTCCTGCCCCTTTTTTTCTTGATTAGAGTACTCAAAAGGCTAGCTTTTGTTGCTTTTTTTTTAACCTTACTGACTTTTATTTGGCTTATCAGCTTTATAATATTTGTTTCCTTATTCATCAATTTATATTTTTTATCATTTTCAAATACTTTATTCTCTCTTCTGTAGGTTTATCATCTTGTTCTTTTTCTAACTTTATATGTTGGGTGTTTAATTCACTTATTTTCAATTTTTCTTCTTCATTATTATGTATATTAAGGATTTTTTTCTTCTGAGAACGGTTTGTTTTCTCATCAATAGGTTCTGATATGGTGTTTAAAATATTCTGCAGTTTTAAAAAATTATATAATTGAGTAAATAGTTTTGAACTTTTCAGATCAAGAAATATTTTTGGCTTATTTTTCTAATTTTATTAGTGTTTCTATCTTTAATACATTCTGATCAGAAGCTGTGGTTTTTACTAGTGCCAACTTTCAACTTATTGATTTTTTAAAATATTCTAATATGGTAAAATTTGTGAACTTTCTAAGGCAATTTGGGAAAAAATTTTATTCTATTTTTTCAAGGTAGAAATTAATGTATATATTATCTAGACGATTCTTATGCAATTCTTCTAAATTGCTATTTAATTTTGGTACAGTTGATCTCACAATATCTCACATGAACTGAGAAAAGGCTGAATTAATTATATAGGAAATTTAATAACATTTTGTCATTTCTTATAACTACAGAGCTTTCAAGTTATCAGCCAGGTATAACACAATGTCATTTTGAAACATAATAAGTACAACAATTAAAAATCACTGTTAACAATGTCAAATACAATCTTTTAAAAGAAGGTATTGCATAAATCTTTAGTGTTATTTTTAAGATTATTCAAATTTATAGATAAACAGTTGTAGCCAAGCCAAAAGATGACTGCAAATACTCTCATATGAAACAGTGATATTTTTCTCTTTTTTTTCTAATATTTTCAGATAGCTCCAATATTTGAAATAAGCAAACTAATAATAATTTGAAATTCCCTAAAATGTGCTTCAATCTTAGACATTTTAGTTGACAATTTAGATAAAACTAACAGAAAATATCATTTATAATTTATCTCATTGAGAAGTTTTTAATTTTATCCTCTAATTTGTGCTTTCAGATATAAAGCACCTTAAGTGGTGGTGGGGGGGAATTATCCCATTGTAATATGAAGAATTTTCTCAATGAGTTGCTTTATAGACAGAAATTCTAGAGTGGCTTTATATTTCATAATTTGAATTACAATAGATGTTTTTGCAAAACTTAATGCACTCAACTGGAAGCTTTTCAGTGTGTATAGGGAATTGTATTCTATTAAGTGACGACATGATTATTTTTATGAAGAGTAATTATTTTCTTGGACACCTGGAGTATGTGTTAGAATTAAAATACCAAGGAAAGAATAGGTGACTATATTGATAGATGAGATTGTGTCTCATTGATTCTCCTAAGTACCTCAATATGGACAGCTTTCTACAGAGTGATACACTTTGGTCACTGTTTTCATGAAAGTAAATTCAAATTATTAACATTTTATTTATTAACATTCTTTTAACTTTATATATTTAAAACAAATTGTAAATGTGCCATATATCATTTCAACTAATCATCACTATAATCTGAGGTGGCTTGTGCAATCTTGGCTGTGTATTTTCTGTAAACTGACAATGCATGTCCTTCTTATGCTTTCAGCTGTAGGCAGAAAGGGTACAGTGAATTAGTCAGTATTTCAAAGTGTCAATTATAGGTTTCAAAGAGGCTGTGTAGAGTTAGTGGAGCAGTGAAATATGAGGCAGCCAAGCAAAGGCACAGCATATTCATAACCTTTGTGTTCCTGAACATGTTTGCCTATATGCTTTAACCTGTAAACATGGGCAACTAAATTTTTGAGGCTAGGCACAGATGATAGAAGGTTATATCCTCAGGCTAGGTTCTGTTGGTTGATGTTATATAATGCCAGTGGACATGTAATTCATGTATTTCAGAGACCTGACAAGTTGAAGAGGTAATTAGTATCCTTTATGCTTGACACGAAGCACTTTGTGAACTATCAGAAGAGAAATTTGGAAATAAATCATGTCACGGCAAAGCAGTGAGACCAGTTTAGATAAGCATCAAGTGGGCAGGTTTTTCAGAATGGAAATCTTCCTTATGCAGGTTGGAATGAAGCAGCCTATAACATCTATATCAAGACCTAAATTTTGAATAATAAAAAGTTCCTCTGTAGAACCAGAGCTTGCCTGAGGTGGTGTCCTGATTTGTCTTTCGGAAGGCAAGGAGAAGAAAAAACAGTAACTATTTCTTAAGGGATATTGCTGTGGGAAGCTGAAATTTCATAAAGAAGTGAGAGAGGTGCGCTTTCTCTCCTGGGGTTCTGTGATGTTAGATAATCCTTTGCTGATAAATGAAGAATTAAAAAAAAATTTTTTTGAGGCAAACTACAGAAGCATTGTTACCTTTTATCTTAAAATATATTTGAAAGTTTAATCCCAGATCTAGCTAGTTTAGATTTGGGAGTAAGGCATATGTTATATGTACATTATGAGAATTCTCATATGACTTGATGGACAGTGAATCTTGTTTAGAGAAAAGTCTATATTAGAAACAGGTTGATATGCATGAAATCAAGTTCTTATTGTTGATTGCTGTAGAGCATATTTTAATATTATTGCAAGGCTCAAGATACCACTTGATTTTTGGTTAAGATTAAACTTTGCTGGAAAGTAGGAGTTGGGGGAGAGAGTGAAGGTGTGTCATACCACAGAACTCTGTCTAGGTTATACCTATTTTATGTACTGCAACATCTATGTGAAGTTTTGCATGAAAAAATATTATTTTAGAGATAAATGCTATAGATAAAGTTTTCTCTGAAAAACAGATATGTTTTCCCTTTTGGACAGGAGGAACAATTATAAATCACAGATCTAAACTAGTGACCTATATCTATCACTACAGATATATTTTGGTTCTACTACATATTGTTTTAAATAGTAAAAATGGTTAACGTATTAAATTCTTATAATTTATCAGACACTCCATTAACTCCTTGAAGTCCTTACAAAACCTCTATGAAGCTGATATTATTGTTTTTCCAGATGAGGTTTAGAGAGAGTGATTGTCGTGCCCATGGAATAGCAACAGTAAATGATGAAGCCAAGGCATAAGCTCCAGCAGTCTGGTCCCAGAGCTAATTTTTGGTTTTAATCTACTAACTATGGATTAATTTCTAAATTTCAAATTTGGGAGATTTCACATAAAGTCCGAAATTCTAATCTCTCTAAAAACTTGGGTAATCTGGTTACAACAGTTTGCATTTCTTCATGGGAACAGTAAGTGTGAGCTGAGCAGCTACTGGCCCTTTAGACACATTTCTGCAGGGCTCTCACAATTGCTTATGATCACAGGGGTTGAGACCCTGAATGGTAAAAGTGATCATGTTCTCCTCTTTGTTTGGATCGCCAAGATATTCAGAATGCTGTTTGTGACGAAGTAGTAATTTTTTTCCCTCTGGTATTGATTTTTCATCTTCATAGTTCACTAAATTTTTTTTTATTAGTCATCAATTTTATACACATCAGTGTATACATGTCAATCCCAATAGCCCAATTCAGTACACCACCATCCCCACACCACCGCGGTTTTACCCCCTTGGTGTCCATACGTTTGTTCTCTACATCTCTGTCTCAACTTCTGCCCTGCAAACCGGTTCATCTGTACAATTTTTTAAGGTTCACATGCATGCATTAATATACGATATTTGTTTTTCTCTTTCTGACTTACTTCACTCTGTGTGACAGTCTCTAGATCCATCCATGTCTCAACAAATGACTCAATTTTGTTCCTTTTTATGGCTGAGTAATATTCCATTGTATATATGTACCACATCCTTTTTATCCATTCATCTATCCATGGGCATTTAGGTTGCTTCCATGACCTGGCTATTGTATATAGTGCTGCAATGAACATTGGGGTGCATGCGTCTTTTTGAATTATGGTATTCTCTGGGTATATGCCCAGTACTGGGATTGCTGGATCATATGGTAATTCTATTTTTACTTTTTTAAGGAACCTCCATCCTGTTCTCCATAGTGGCTGTATCAATTTACATTCCCACGAACAGTGCAAGAGGGTTCCTTTTTCTCCAAACCCTCTCCAGCATTTGCTGTTTGTAGATTTTCTGATGATGCCCATTCTAACTGGTGTGAGGTGATACCTCATTGTAGTTTTGATTTGCATTTCTCTAATAATTAGTGATGTTGAGCAGCTTTTCATGTGCTTCTTGGCCATCTGTATGTCTTCTTCAGACAAATGTCTATTTAGGGTTTCTGCCAATTTTTGGATTGGGTTGTTTCTTTAATATTGAGCTTCATGAGCTGTTTATATATTTTGGAGATTAATCCTTTGTCCGTTGATTCATTTGCAAATAATTTCTCCCATTCTGAGGGTTGTCTTTTCGTTTTGTTTATGGTTTCCTTTGCTGTGCAAAAGCTTTTAAGTTTCATTAGGTCCCATTTGTTTACTTTTGTTTTTATTTCCATTACTCTAGGAGGTGGATCAAAAAAGATCTTGCTGTGATTTATGTCAAAGAGTGTTCTTCCTATGTTTTCCTCTAAGAGTTTTATAGTGTCCAGTCTTACATTAAGGTCTCGAATCCATTTTGAGTTTATTTTTGTGTATGCTGTTAGGGAGTGTTCTAATTTCATTCTTTTACATGTAGCTGTCCAGTTTTCCCAGCACCACTTATTGAAGAGACTGTCTTTTCTCCATTGTGTATCTTTGCCTCCTTTGTCATAGATTAGTTGACCATAGGTGCGTGGGTTTATCTCTGGGCTTTCTATCCTGTTCCATTGATCTATATTTCTGTTTTTGTGCCAGTACCATATTGTCTTGATTACTGTAGCTTTGTAGTAGAGTCTGAAGTCAGGGAGTCTGATTCGTCCAACTCCGTTTTTTTTCCCTCAAGACTGCTTTGGCTATTTAGGGTCTTTTGTGTCTCCATATAAATTTTAAGCTTTCTTGTTCAGTTCTGTAAAAAATGCCATTGGTAACTTGATAGGGATTGCACAGAATCTGTAGACTGATTTGGGTAGTATAGTCATTTTCACAATATTGATTCTTCCAATCCAAGAACATGGTATATCTCTCCATCTGTTGGCATCATCTTTAATTTCTTTCATCGGTGTCTTAAAGTTTTCTTCATACAGGTCTTTTGTCTCCCTAGGTATGTTTATTCCTAGGTATTTTATTCTATTTGTTGCAATGGTAAATGGGAGTGTTTCCATAATTTCTCTTTCAGGTTTTTCATCATTAGTGTATAGGAATGCAAGAGATTTCTGTGCATTAATTTTGTATCCTGCAACTTTACCAAATTCATTGATTAGCTCTAGTGGTTTTCTGGTGGCATGTTTAGGATGCTCTATGTATAGTATCATGTCATCTGCAAACAGTGACAGTTTTACTTCTTCTTTTCCAATTTGTATTCTTTTATTTCTTTTTCTTCTCTGATTGCCATGGCTAGGACTTTCAAAACTATGTTGAATAATAGTGGTGAGAGTGGACATGCTTGCCTCATTCCTGATCTTAGAGGAAATGCTTTCAGTTTTTCACCATTGAGAATGATGTTTGCTGTGGGTTTGTTGTATATGGCCTTTATTATGTTGAGGTAGGTTCCCTCTATGACCACTTTATGGAGAGTTTTTATCATAAATTGGTGTTGAATTTTGTCAAAAGTTTTTCTGCATCTACTGAGATGATCATATGATTTTTATTCTTCAATTTGTTAATATGGTGTAGCACATTGACTGATTTGCATATATTGAAGAATCCTTGCATCACTGGGATAAATCCCACTTAATCGTGCTGTATGATCCTTTTAATGTTTTGTTGGATTCTGTTTGCTAGTATTTTGTTGAGGATTTTTGCATCTATATTCATCAGTGATATTGGTCTGTAATTTTCTTTTTTTTTTTTTTTTTTGTAGTACCTTTGTCCGGTTTTGGTATCAGGGTGATGTTGCCCTCATAGAATGAGTTTGGGAGTGTCCCTTCCTCTGCAATTTTTTGGAAGAGTTTGAGAAGGATGGGTGTTAACTCTTCTCTAAATGTTTGATAGAATTCACCTGTGAAGCCATCTGGTCCTGGACTTTTGTGTGTTGGAAGATTTTTAATCACAGTTTCAATTTCATTACTTGTGATTGGTTTGTTCATATTTCCTGTTTCTTCGTGGTTCAGTCTTGGAAGGTTATAGGTTTCTAAGAATTTGTCCATTTCTTCCAGGTTGTCCATTTTTTTGGCATAGAGTTGCTTGTAGTAGTCTCTTAGGATGCTTTGTATTTCTGTGGTATCTGTTGTAGCTTCTACTTTTTCATTTCTAATTTTATGGACTTGAGTTCTCTCCCTCTTTTTCTTGATGAGTCTGGCTAATGGTTTATCAATTTTGTTTATCTTCTCAAAGAACCAGCTTTTAGTTTTATTGATCTTTGCTATTGTTTTCTTTGTTTCTAATTCATTTATTTCTGCTCTGATATTTATGATTTCTTTCCTTCTGCTAACTTTGTGTTTTGTTTGTTCTTCTTTCTCTAGTTCCTTTAGGTGTAAGGTTAGATTGTTTACTTCAGATTTTTCTTGTTTCTTGAGGTAGGCCTGTATAGCTATAAATTTCCCTCTTAGAACTGTTTTTGCTGCATCCCATAGGTTTTGGATCATCGTGTTTTCATTGTCATTTGTCTCTAGGTAATTTTTGATTTCCTCTTTGATTTCTTCAGTGATCTCTTGGTTATTTAGTAACATATAATGTACCCTCCATGTGTTTGTGTTTTTTTTCATTTTTTTCCCTGTAATTCATTTCTAATCTCATAGTGTTGTGGTCAGAAAAGATGTTTGATATGATTTCAATTTTCTTAAATTTACTGAGGCTTGATTTGTGACCCAAGATGTGATCTATCCTGGAGAATGTTCCATGTGCACTTGAGAAGAAAGTGTAATCTGCTGTTTTTGGATGGAATGTCCTATAAATATCAATTAAATGTATCTTGTCTATTGTGTCATTTAAAGCTTCTGTTTCCTTATTTATTTTCATTTTGGATGATCTGTCCATTGGTGTAAGTGAGGTGTTAAAGTCCCCCACTATTATTGTGTTACTGTCAATTTCCTCTTTTATAGCTGTTAGCAGTTGCCTTATGTATTGAGGGGCTCCTATGTTGGGTGCATATATATTTATAATTGTTATATCTTCTTCTTGGATTGATCCCTGATCATTATGTAGTGTCCTTCCTTGTCTCTTGTAACATTCTTTATTTTAAAGTCTATTTTATCTGATATGAGTATTGCTGCTCCAGCTTTCTTTTGATTTCCATTTGCATGGACTATCTTTTTCCATCCCCTCACTTTCAGTCTGTATGTGTCCCTAGGTCTGAAGTGGGTCTCTTGTAGATAGAATATATATGAGTCTTGTTTTTGTATCCATTCAGCAAGCCTGTGTCTTTTGATTGGAGGATTTAATCCATTCATGTTTAAGGTAATTATCGATATGTATGTTCCTATGACCATTTTCTTAATTGTTTTGAGTTTGTTTTTCCAGGTCCTTTTCTTCTCTTGTGTTTCCCACTTAGAGAAGTTCCTTTAGCATTTGTTGTAGAGCTGGTTTGGTGGTGCTGAAATCTCTTAGCTTTTGCTTGTCTGTAAAGCTTTTGATTTCTCCATCGATTCTGAATGAGATCCTTGCTGGGTAGAGTAATCTTGGTTGTAGGTTCCTCCCTTTCATCACTTTAAGTATATCATGCCACTCCCTTCTAGCTTGTAGAGTTTCTGCTGAGAAATCAGCTATTAACCTTATGGGAGTTCCCTTGTATGTTATTTGTCATTTTTCCCGTGCTGCTTTCAATTATTTTTCTTTGTGTTTAATTTTTGTCAGTTTGATTACTATGGGTCTCGGCGTGTTTCTCCTTGGGTTTATCCTGTATGGAACTCGCTGCTCTTCCTGGACTTGGGTGGCTATTTCCTTTCACATGTTACGGAAATTTTTGACTATAATCTCTTCAAATATTTTCTCTGGTCCTTTCTCTCTCTCTTCTCCTTCTGGGACCCTTATAATGCGAATGTTGTTGTGTTTAATGTTGTCCCAGAAGTCTCTTAGGCTGTCTTCATTTCTTTTCATTCTTTTTCCTTTAGTCTGTTCCGCAGCAGTGAATTCCACCATTCTGTCTTCCAGGTCACTTATCCGTTTTTCTGCCTCAGTTATTCTGCTATTGATTCCTTCTAGTGTAGTTTTCATGTCAGTTATTTTATTGTTCATCTCTGCTTGTTCTTTAATTCTTCTAGGTCTTTGTTAATCATTTCTTGCATCTTCTCGATCTTTGCCTCCATTCTTTTTCCAAGGTCCTGGATCATCTTCACTATCATTATTCTGAATTATTTTTCTGAAAGGTTGCCTATCTCCACTGCATTTAGTTGTTTTTCTGGGGTTTTATCTTGTTCCTTCATCTGGTATATAGCCCTCTGTCGTTTCATCTTATCTGTCTTTCTGTGATTGTGGTTTTTGTTCCACAGGCTGCAGGATTGTAGTTCTTCTTGCTTCTGCTGTCTGCCCTCTGGCTGATGAGGCTATCTAAGAGGCTTGATGGGAGAGACTCATGATGGGTAGAGCTGACTCTGTCTCATTGGCGTTCCTTCTTTATATCTTTAGTTGTAGAGATCTTTTCTGGTAGGTTTCAGTCTTTTCCACATGGTTGTTCTGCAGTTAGTTGCCTCTTCAATAACTGGTGCTGGGAAAATGCAAGTAATAAAGCCCTCCTTGTCCCGCTCTTTGCCTTGGTTGTGTCTTTTGGCTCTGAAATGCTCTGAGAGGTGAACCCAGTTCTGAGGTCATGCCATAGCCTCAGCTCAAAAGTCTCCCATAGTTCACTAAATTTTTGTGTGCATTTATTTTCAGGCATGTCAAAGTCTTTGTAGAATGCTTTATTTGATTAGTGTGCTAAAATCTCTTCTGTAATTGTATAAAGACCTTAGGTTTTAAAGAGACATAAATTTTGTCATAAAGAATTTACACAGATTGGCATTGAAGAGTATTAGAGGTACTATAGTTCTGCCATGTTGTCCTTAGGTTTATGAAGTTTATGTAACTAAAAAAAAAATATGTCGATGGTGTATGTACCAGTGCTATATCATGAGATTATGAAGAAAGAGGTAGAGTTGCTTTTAGAAAAGACTTGTAGTAAAATAATATTTTTCTAATGGTAAAATTGTGTAGAATATGCTTTGTGAGACCCCCCAATTCATTTGAAATTATGTCTCAACAGCAGCTACCTAATCATTGAGAGCAGTCTTAGAGATCAAATTGCCAATAAATGTGTGTGTGTGTGTGTGTGTGTGTCCTTATTAACTGGAATGAAGTCAACATGTGTTAACAGAATAAAAATTCTGCAGGATTCACTCTACCAGATATAGAAAACATAGTAACAACAAGCTCTGCCCAATTTCAGCTTAAGAATCCATTAAAGAATGCAAAAGAGCTTAGAACATATGCAAAACAAAATATATAGTCCTGCTGAGGGGCACCAAAGTTGATCACGGGAATTTTTCTAGGAAAATCTCTGGGATCAATGTGAAAGAATATCCAAGCTTGACCTCATCTACACCTGTATCTCCACTTCACTTTTCTCTTTGTTGTAGAACTAATGTAATTTCTTTTTTTTTTTTTTTTTTTTGTGGTACGCGGGCCTCTCACTGCTGTGGCCTCTCCCGTTGCAGAGCACAGGCTCCAGACACGCAGGCTCAGCGGCCATGGCTCACGGGCCCAGCCGTTCCGCGGCATGTGGGATCCTCCCGGACCGGGGCACGAACCCATGTCCCCTGCATCGGCAGGCGGACTCTCAACCACTGTGCCACCAGGGAAGCCCCTAATGTAATTTCTAATAGCTGCAGCTAAGCAATAAAAACTGTCATTTTTTTTTTCCTGCTAGGTTGTTACAGTTTATTCATTAATCACCTGCCTGCCTGTTGTACTTTGCAAATTAAGTTTTTTTTTTCTTTTTTTTTTTTTTTTGCGGTATGCGGGCCTCTCATTGTTGTCGCCTCTCCCATTGTGGAGCACAGGCTCCAGACGCACAGGCTCAGCAGCCATGGCTCATGGGCCCAGCCGCTCCATGGCATGTGGGATCTTTCTGAACCAGGGCACGAACCCATGTCCCCTGCAATGGCAGGCAGACTCTCAACCACTACGCCACCAGGGAAGCCCCCATATTAAGATTTATGGCACATTTTACGTGCCGATTCTAATTTACTTCGTATTACTTCCCCACAAAATCATTTATTTTTTTCTTAACATATAATATTTTATCATTTATGTGAGCTTTCATTGGCCAGAGATTTTTGTTTGTAAGTAACAGAAGTTGATTCTGGCTAACTAGAGCCAAAAAAGAATTTATTAGACATATGCAAGGCAGTGTGGAATCTCAGAAAGAAAACCTAATAGTTAGGTCTCAGAAAGAAGAGGGACCAAGGAAAATCCAGCGATGTGAACAGGAACAGAAGAACAGTCAATGGGGTGTTTGCATATGAGCTGTATCATCTCCAATTCTTTTCATGCTATACAGCACTCTGTTCAAAATTCACATACCCAGGTGAAAACTGAAACAGCCCAAGTTGAGTCACAAGCTCACATCTTGGCCACAAGGGATCTAATTGATGGTCCAAGAGTATGTGACAGAGAGGGGCAGTGTCCCAAAGAAGTTGAGTTCTCATTAACAGAAAAAGGTAATAAATGCTGTGCTAAAAACCCATAGATGACACTTCTGTTGGAGTCTTAAATTCTATCATTTTAGTTCTATTTATATGTATGTAGCTCTTAGCCATTCAAGAATGAAGTCTGTATGTGCATTTGACATGCAGACCCAAATGTATTTAGTGCCAGTAATTTCAACCAATTTTTCTTCCAAAAAACATTTTAAAATCAGTTAGAGCTTTTTCCAGAACCATTTCTCTTCCTAATTAAAGAATCCTGTTGAGAGCAACTGTCCTCACAGAAGAAAGTAACAATTAGGGATTTGATTATATTTGAAATTTAAGATGTGGGCATATCTAGGCCATGCTTTCTCACTGATTATATCACAGGTTAGTTCACAAGAATCATACTTGACTTCTTAAAGTAGAGAATGCCAATTCAAAAAGAGTCATGTACCACAATGTTTATTGCAGCACTATTTAAAATAGTCAGGACATGGAAGCAACCTAGGTGTCCATTGACAGATGAATGGATAAAGAAGAAGTAGCACATATATACAATGAAATATTACTCATCCATAAAAGGAAACGAAATTGATTTATTTGTAGTGAGGTGGATGGACCTAGAGTCTGTCATACAAATATCATATAAAACAAATATCAAATAAAAACAAATATCATATGCTAACACATATATATGGAATCTAAAAACAAAATGGTTCTGATGAACCTAGGGGCAGGACAGGAATAAAGACACAGATGGAGAGAATGGACTTGAGGACATGGGGAGGGGGAAGGGTAAACTGGGACGAAGTGAGAGAGTAGCAGTGACATATATACACTACCAAATGTAAAATAGCTAGTGGGGAGCAGCTACGTAGCACAGGGAGATCAGCTCGGTGCTTTGTGACCACCTAGAGGGGTGGGATAGGGAGGTTGGGAGGGAGATGCAAGAGGGAGGAGATATGGGGATATATGTGTATGTATAGCTGATTTACTTGGTTGTACAGCAGAAACTAACACAACATTGTAAAGCAATTATATTCCAATAAAGATGTTTAAATAAATAAATAAATAGTTTGTATTAAATATCAAATAGATAAATAAATAAAGTAGAGAATGCCAGCCTATGTTTAAATTGCATTAAGTTTTCTTGAGGCTTACTAACTTTAAATACATTTAGAATGGTTACAATTTGCTAATAAAACAAACATCATCTTTAACTGTAAGAAAATTAAATAATGCTCTTTCACACTCAAATATTCTTTATATTTAAAACAAGGATTTTTAAATAAATTAAGCAAAGTATGTCATGATGTTATTTATCAGACATACCCTATTTTAAAAGTCAGTGGACATAAACACTATTTTGAAATGAGTTTGTCCCACCAAGATATTAAAATATATATAATTGCAGGAAAGTAATGAATTTTTGTTCAATGATCCTTTTAAGATCTATGGTTGAATGCTGTTTTAAATACTGATTTAATTAAACTAAGATAGATACAGGTGTTCAGGTAAAAATTTTAACTCCTCCAAATGCATCAGTTTGACTTAAATTTCTCTTTGATATCATTGGTATCTCAACATGTTTAAAAAAAAGAAGCAGAAGAAGTGTGACACAGAGATGAAAATTAGGCTTCTATTTCAAGGACATCTCCTCATTAAGGGATAATCACCACACTAAGAAATTTTTAATGGCAAATAATTAGGAAGCACTATTAGGATCAGAAATTTGTATAATGGGAGAATTGACATCAGAATAGTGACTACACTTACTGATACTGTATTGTGTACTTAAAATTTGCTAAGAGAGTAGATCTTACATTATTGTGGTAATTATTTCACAATACATATGATTATAAAATCATCACACTGTATACTTTAAACTTGCACAGTGGTATTTGTCAATTATTTCTCAATAAGGCTGGCAAAAATTGTCTATATATAAAGGTCAGTTGTATGTATTGAGCTATAATTATGTTGATAATAATACGCTCAATTTTGTTTTAAATTATTTCATAGAGAATATAATTGACATATAATTTTTTACTAGATTCAGGTATACAACATAATGATTCAATATTTGTATATTACACTGGGAAGTGATCACAATAAATCTAGTTAACATCCATCACCATACATAATTACAAATTTTTTCTTTTGATGAGAACTTTTAAGATCTACTCTCTTAGCAACTTTCAGATGTACAATACAGTATTATTAACTATAGTCACCATGTTGTACATTATATCCCCATGACTTGTTTATTTAATAACTGTAAGTTTGTACCCTTTAAATTAGTCCTAAATGGTAAAATATACAAGGTAAAATGAGATCAAGGGTGTATAAGCCATTAGCTTCTCTTAAATTCATGTGAAATATATACTTTTGCCAATAGTAGTTCATTTGATTTATATAATTTAGATTTCTTTGCCTAAGTTTTGTACATCCAGCTTGCAGAGCATTACTTAAATTACTAATGAGTTTTCATTATTCACCCTAGCATTGAGGTTTATGTTCATAAAGTCTGACAGCAAATGCTGCATTTCTCTCATTAATGTTATGGCCCTCACCTGAATGTTATGAAAAAAAAAAAGCTGAGGAAAAGCACATAACATTTGATCATTACCTAATCTGCCCACAGCCAATAGCTTTTTTTCACTTGAGCATTCAACATGAAATCATCTGAGCAAATGTATACTTATCATTCCCTATTTTTAAAAATTTAAAATGTTATTTATATAAAACTTAGAACACAAGCACGAATTTAAGAACATGTACCAGATTCAGCTATTAGTATGTAGCTATTAACATGTAGTAAATTCAGCTTTAATATAATGAAATTCTCTTAATATTAGTAAACAGGGAAAATAGATAAATGAAGATAAAAATAATTCTGTCTTATAAATGTATAGAAAGTGTTCCCAGGATTAGCACTCTATGTAAAAAAATTGTGTTATTACTATGGTCTGCTGTGTATACTAGGAAATTATCTGCATATATATACTAGGGTTCTTGTGCTGTTTTGTGAGATTAGAGCCAAGGAACACTTTCATTTCTTCAACAACTTGACCTCCTATTGCCTGCAAGATTAATAATAAGAAGAATGACTCAGGGAAGTTTGTAAACAGACTTTCCTTTTCATTAATATCCATTGACCATTTAAGGATATTTATAACAAATTCTCCATCTTTACCTCTTGGAAATGATGTGTTGGCATGTGCTCTTGACCCAATTCCATGCTAAGAATTAACATATGTATCCCTGTCATTGCCTTTATTTTCATAAAATAATATCAACTTTATATTCTTCTTGGTTCATTGGTAAAGCCAAAGGCTCTTCTCTTATTCACGTACATTATCTCCATGAACTCTACCTTGTATCTTTTATGAAAGTGTAGTTGCAAAACATAATATTGTCATAAAATATTGTCTGAAGGATATTAAGATCCTCTATTCCTTCGGATTTTATATTCTAATTCTTTTTCTTGATTCAAACAATGTAATTTCTCTCTCATATTCATAGCCTCTAAATGTCAACCAATATCAAAATTGGTCATCTGTCTTCTCATTTTACATGGATTCTGAAGGTGAACTCACCCAGTCTCATGGCATTAAATACAATTCATAACATGGCAACTCCCAGATTTCATCTCCGGCTAGTAATGCTTCCTCAAGGAGGACTCACAACTGCAACTGGTTGTTCAATAGCTCCATTTTGACACTGAATAGGAATCTCAAATTTAACATATCTATAACTTGAACATCTAGCTCCCCGCCAGAATTGCTCACCCAATTGCCTTCAACATCTCTGTAATAGCTTCCATTCTTCCAGGTGCTTAGGCCAAACATTTGAAGTCATATTTAATTTTCTTTCTCTCATACACACACGAAAAGCAGCATCTAATCTTTTGGGCTCTACTTTAAATACATAGAAATGTGTGCATGTCTGTATATATGCATGTACTACACACACACACACACACACACACACACAAACACAAACACATTTCCCATTTCATCTGCCCCTCTATCTCTTTGACCATACTACTCTCCTCTGTTTTCTTCCGTCCAATCACACTGGTACTCTGGATATTCTTCAGAACTCTTCCTGGAGTGGCCTTCTCCCAGAAATCTACATGGATCATTCCTTTACTTCATTTGGATCTTTAATCAAATGTCATCTTATTGTTGAGATGACATTTATATATAATGTCACCATCTCATATAAAGTGACTTCTCCCATCTTTGACTTTTTCATCCACAGCATTTATTGCTAACAGACAAATTATTTATCACTCATCACTGTTATCTAGAATATAGGCTTCATAAGAGCATGGATTTTGTTTCCTTCTCTGCTGTTTTCCCAGTGGCTAGAACAGTAATGGACACATAGTAAGTATTCAATAAACGTCAATGAATAAATGAATCAGGCTGACGTAGGAGTTAAATTAGACAGCAGGAAACTCCATGGCAATGACGTGGGAAGTATGCTATAGACAGAGCACAGTGGCAAACCCATGATACACCCCTAACACATTAGGATTTCCAGAACTTCTTAGGAGTAATTGAAATCGGGTTGCCTTAGAACTGTAGAAGTTGGCCTTGCTGGATCAGTGAAATGTTGTCTATTACTTTCATTATTACCCTGTCATAACTTCAGATTATGGAAGCTGGAGGAAAGTTTAAGTTTCGTGAAGCAGTAGAGAGTATACTCTTTGAGAGGGGTTGTAGAAGCAGCCTGCCTACCTTTGTGTCTTATCTCTGCCATTCCTAGCTGTGTGACTTTGGACAAGTGTCTTAAGTTTCTGGTCGGTCAGTTTTTTGCCTGTCAAGTAGGAATATAAATAGTACTAACCTCATGAGTTTGCTATGAAGATTAAATGAATTAATATTCTTAAAGCTCTTAGCATACAGTCAGTCCTCACAACAGCTTTGTTATTATTAGTTATGGTATTTTCTAACAAATTTGCACTGAAATATTAAAGGGAACCACAGAAATACTAATCATGGCTATGTATCACACAGGTGACAATTTGTCTTATTATTAATTTCTATTATGCACAAAAAGAGCAAGAAAATGAAAAAAGTTAACATGAAAATAAAAAATTTAATATTTCAGGCTTCCAAAAATAGGTTCCAGCCCTTGCCTTGAGAATAATGAGTTTATGATAAAAGCAAACTTTACTTACTCAGTGGGACTCTAGCCCCATCATCACTTCTCTTGGAGATGTGGTTGAATATAACAGAACATTTAAGGAAGTCTTAGGTACTGATAGGATGGTAACTTCATTATCCAAGTTAAAGACAGCACAATTGGAAATATAACCCAATCTTTTTTTGTGTGTGGTTGATATCAAAGAAAAAAAAAAGGAACAGTGATGTCCCACTAAAAAATCCTTTTATGTTATTGTTAGAGCCAGAGTGAAAGGACTGAGTCACCCACTAAGCCACCTGTTAAATCACGATGTTTCAAACTGTATCTACCTTCAGAATATATTTGAGAGTGGGCTGTTTGTTAGTCATAACTGGAAACATTATAGGGCACCAAAATGCAACCTAAAGACATGTAATCTCTATTACTGGTACTTACTATTAAACTCTTACTCTAAGTTTCTAAGTCTGTTTAGAAGTTTAGGCAGCCCCTTTTAAGGCACATCCTTATGAAACAAAATTAAAATTAAAGGCACATCCTTATGAAACAAAATTAAAGAAAGACACATTTGCAATTAAGGGATTTTAGCATTTTTGTCCTATACAGGAACAATATTATTTGTGAGGTTCTCTTTAAGATCAATAGAAAATATTAAGGGCTTTTTATCAAACTATCAGGATGGTACACTGATATAAGCCTCAACACTTTCAAACTTGCAAAGTGATTTCTCTAATACTTATAGATTTTTGTTGAATATTAAAGATGAAAATGAGACCAATATATAGCATGTACATATGTGATATATATTATAATATATGCACATTATGTATGTTTTGTGTGTGTGTGATTTTCATAGTCTTGGGATAAAGTGGCACCCTGTAAAACTTGATACTAAAAATTAAAAACTTGAAGGGAAAACAGATTTTACTATAAAACAGCTAAACATACATGAAAAAGATAAAATACATATAAAAATTAGAAAAAATTATATGCAACAGTTATTTGACTACACATATTAAATAATCTTAATATGTGAATAGATCTTAGAAATTATTGAAAAAGATAAACTTTCCAATGTTCCAAAGGCCATGAACAATTCATTCAAAAAAGAAATGATAGGGACTTCCCCGGGTGGCACAGTGGTTAAGAATCCGCCTGCCAATGCAGGGGACACGAGTTCTATCCCTGGTCCGGGAAGATCCCACATGCCATGGAGCAACTAAGCCCGTGCACCACAACTACTGAGCCTGCGCTCTAGAGCCCACGAGCCACAACTGCTGAAGCCTGCGCACCTAGAGTCCGTGCTCCGCAACAAGAAAAGCCACCGCAGTGAGAAGCCCATGCACTGCAACAAAGAGTAGCCCCCACTCACCACAACTAGAGAAAGTCCGCGCGCAGCAACGAAGACCCAACACAGCCAAAAAAAATAATAATAAAAAAATAAGCTGTGATATATTCTCCCCTACTGAATCAGCAAGTATTGATAATTTCCATATTGCCGAGACTATGGAGAAATAGTCACTTACACAAAATGTTGATGTAAGTAGAAACTGGTAAAACTTTTTTGTAGAAAAGTATGATTATATGAGTCAAAATTTTAAATTTGTATATTTTTATTTACTTAGCAGTTTAACTTAGAATTTATCTGGAGGAAATAATCAGGCAAGTGTTCAAATATGTACCTACAAGGATGTAAGTCAAAATATTGTTTATAATATGCAAAAATGGTAGGAACCTAAGTATCCAACAATAGAGGATTTGATAACAAAGTCTAGTGTATTGAAATGGTGGAATGCCCTGTAATCATTAAAACATATGCTACAGAGATATGCTTATGGACTTTGAAAGCTCTCAATAGATTTGTTTTTAAATTATTTATTTTTGGCTGTGTTGGGTCTTCATTGCTGCATGCGGGCTTTCTCTAGTTGCAGCGAGCGGGGGCTACTCTTTGCTGCAGTTCATGGGCTTCTCACCGCGGCGGCTTCTCTTGTTGCAGAGCACGGGCTCTAGGCACGCAGGCTCAGTAGTTGTGGCACACGGGCTTAGTCGCTCCGTGGCATGTGGGATCTTCCCGGACCAGGGCTCGAATCTGTGTCCCCTGCATTGGCAGGCGGATTCTTAACCACTGCGCCACCAGGGAAGCCCTCTCAATAAATTTTTAATGAAAAAAAAAAAACCTACCAAATATCAGGAGCAATATGACAATAAATATATTATATATTTATAAATATATGTGTGTGTGTGTGTGTGTGTGTGTGGCATGTGTGTATGTATACCATTACTTCATTAATTAGTTTGTTAGCAGAGGTGGACAAGCCAAACAATGTTTCTGCTTCCATGGAGTGTATGTTCTACAGAGGAAAGTCTAACAACAACTATGCACACAAATTAACAAGATAAATTCAAATTTGATGATTGTTCTGAGGAAAAGAAAGGAATAATTCTTGCATTAGGCGAAATGATGAGCACTTAAAAAGGGAACTCTGGAAAGAGGACTTTGAAGTAGTAATGTTTGAACCAAGATTTAAATGAAAAGAAGGAGCTAGTTATGAGAGAACTGAGGAACACTGCCTTTCTGGAAGAGGGAACAGCAAGGACAAGGATTCTCAGGCCAGAATAGGCTTGCAGGGCTGGAGCAGGAAGAAGGTCTCTTGCACAATGAGAAGTGTGTGAGAGAAAGTCTGAGATGTTGGTAGTACAATGGCCCTGGTGGGTTGTGAGTATTTAAAAGTGTACTCTAATCTTAGTGCAATGTATGAATTTTTTATAGTTACAAAAAATAATGAAACAATTTTATTTTTAAAATTACCTTGCCTTATAAAGTAAAAATTCACATAGAATCTTTAACATTGCCTTCCTAAAACAACACTGTTTTGCCTTCCCTAACAGCTTAACAGGGAACCAGGTTCACTGAATCACAGCTAATTGTAAAGCTTTCAAAATTAGCAGAAATCTTCCATTAAGGGCCCAGTGATTTTGTTTATTAGTATTTCTGGCCTGATTTGTATTAGGTAAAAGATGCTATTACAGTGTAATCTCATGCATTTTAACAGCTGTGTTATTCCCAATCATTCCAAGAAGCCTATAAACTGAGTCTCTTATATGAGCAGAAATTCCCTAAACACAGTAGATAGTAACAATCCATTTTATTTTAAGGCACTTCGCAGAAATTAGTGGCTCTATGTAATTAGTTTAATGTTATGGAATGTCACTATTGCTTCATGTTAACTCAGCTAAATAAATATTAGTTGTAATTTTTGTACAAGTAATAATTTTACCAAAATAACCTCGGGAAACTTTTTATTTGAGGTTTATTGACTTACAAATAATTTCTAAATGCATTTCCTTAATTGTACAGTAATTGGTAGATGGGTCCCAAAATGTCTACTTTTGACCAATAAATATTGACCATTTTAAGCCATTTTCAATTTGATTCTAAATTATGTTGTCATCTTCCTTACTTTTACATTTCTCAAAATTAAAAAAACTAATCACAATAAAAATAATTGCTATACATTTCTACCTGATTTCATTTTAATTTTATCTTTAGCTTTAATACACGCAAAGTGCTATTAAAAATGAACAGAGTCAAAGGAAGGGTATCACACATGGATCAGAAAAGTATTTTTGTATGTTAATTTTCTAAGATTGTGGAAATAACAAAAGTAACACAATAAATAGCCTCATTTAAAAAATAAAGGTGGTTATGAAATTCTCCACTAAGGCAACACAGTACTGTAAGAAGCTTTCCAGGTTTAATTAAAATTATAAAATACAGCTTTTCTAGGTGAAACCACATTTTTAAAAAATGCTCAATGCTTTCCCACATGTATAAGAGAATACTTATGTGTCATACAATGCTAAACTTTTATGGTTTTCATTTTAATCACATAAATTTTAGAGAGGATTTTATGGGCTCAGTGTTGAATAATCCCTAATCTTCTAAATTGGTGTTGTCCATTCCTAGAGAATAGTATTAATTTGTTTTATAAACCTTTTAGAACAGTACTCTTTAATAGAAATAGCTGCACATGTAGTTTAAAATTTTCTAGAAGTCATTTAAAAACAGGAAAAATAAATACAGGCATACCTCATTTTATTGCACTTTGTTTTTTGTGCTTTGCAGCTATTGTGTTTTTTTTACAAATTTAAGGTTTGTGGCAACCCTACCTCAAGCAAGCCTATCGGTGCCATTTCCAACAGCATTTACTCACTTTGTGACTCTGTGTCACATTTTGGTAATTCTCACAAAATTTCTAACTTTTTCATTACTATTATATTTGTTGTGGTGATTTGTGATCAGTGATCTTTGATATTACTATAGCAAAAAGACTAAGACTCCCTGAAGGCTCAGATGATGGTTAGCATTTTTTTAGCAACACAGTATTTTTAAATTAAGGTATGTACATTGTTTTTTAGACATAATGCTATGGCACACTTAATAACTACAGTTCAGTGTAAACTTAACTTTTACATGTACTGGGAAACCAAAATATTTGTATGACTCGCTTTATTGTGATATTTGCTTTACTGCAGTGGTCTGGAACCAAACCAGCAATATCTCCAAGGTATGCCTGTAGGTGAAATAATATTAATAATGTGTTTTATTTAAACCAATGTATCCAAAATATTATCATTTCAACATGTGATAACAGCCACGCTTCCAGTGCTCTGTGGCCACCTGTGGCTTGCAGCTCCAAATTGGGCAGTAAAGCTTTAGAACATGCATTGATCTGTGATTTAAGAGTCCCTAAAGTTTCTCCAAAAGATAAACTATTTTTCATTTAACAAAGATGGTTAACACAGCAGAAAGAAGTTAAAGGACTGATTAGGCAGTTTTGCATCATGACAAAATAACCAGCTGTATCACCATTATTTGGCTTGTGTTTCTGCATTTTTCCTTTAAGTAGAATGTTTTGGCCTGGGTAGAAAAAGTCTTGTATGCTCCAAGAACCTATAGTATTAATTCACTGAGACTGCTTTGCATTCTATATTCCACAGACAACTCATTTCCTCTCAGGCCTATGACTTTGAACAAGTCATTTCTTCTATCTGCAATAAGCTTCTCTCATTTTATGAGCAGTCAAAACTCTACTTATATTCAAGGCTTGGCTCAAATGACACACCCTGTGTAAATCCACCTTAGACTCCCACAAGCAAATTAGTTGACTCCTCAATCATGGGGCTTCCATAGCATCTTTGTGTGTATGTATTTTCTATACCACCTGTTGAACTGTATATTGATTTGGCTTTTATATGATTATTTTACTTCCCTCTCTCTCCAACCATACTATGGACACACTGTGAGTAGGTATATACATTATTCATTTTTGCCAGTCTGACACCAGTCAGAGGATAAACACAAGGTAGGTTACTATTGTTTATATATTATATTTTGCTACCCCAAAGTATTATGTACTTTGACTTTTTTTAGATAAACTACAATTCTGAATTCTTCTTATAAATTATCTGTAGGTATTAAAAATTCCCAAGGCACATGAACTTTGCATGTGCACACATATATGTAATATGATTCTGCAACTTTAGTGGGACCTTCTATTGTTATTTATTTTATCTTATCTCATAAGTGCTTACTTTTTGGAGGGCCATGACTCTTCATCAAATAGATCCTCATTATCATTAAGTTTCATTAAATATTTTACAGCTATTTTTCACATCATGAAATCATTTTATACATCCTTTCCACGTTTTTTTGTGTATTTAAACATTAGCTCCTCTAGATTGTAATCTTTTTTTTTTTTTTTTTTTTTTTTTTTTTTTTTTTTTTTGTGGTATGCGGGCCTCTCACTGTTGTGGCCTCTCCCGTTGCGGAGCACAGGCTCCGGATGCGCAGGCTCAGCAGCCATGGCTCACGGGCCCAGCCGCTCCGCGGCATATGGGATCCTCCCAGACCGGGGCACGAACCCGTATCCCCTGCATCGGCAGGCGGACTCTCAACCACTGCGCCACCAGGGAGGCCCTGTAATCTTTTTTTAAGAGTAATGATTATCTTTATTTTTAATCAACTCTCCCCATAATACCACACAGTATTCTGGGCATAAAGTAGGTACTGGGGTCAATAAAAACTTGTTGGTGAACTCCAAATATTTCTACATAACAATTATGTGTAATATTTAAGCATTACTAATTAGTAATATAGTTAAACATGTTTATATGGTGTAATTTATAATAAACTCTAATTATTTAAGTGCATGTTGAATGCCTGTTTCATACTTGAGTTCATTCATTCAGCATATTGAGTGCTACGAATCCAGCAAATGTGCTGGATACTGAGCATGCATTAATGAATACAAGGAACAAGATCCTGCCCTTTTGTATTTTACAGTGTAATGAGAAATAAAGATAGCAAATATATAAGCAACAATACATATAAAATACTCTTAATTCAATGAGGAACAAATGGTTGAGAAAGAAAGAATAAAAAAGGGAATCCACATAGATGAAGTGGGTAGGGCCTCCATGAGCAGGGGACATTGAAACTGGGATTTGAAGGATTAATAAAGAATCACTATATGAAGATCAGCAGAAACAGCATTCACAGGAGAGGGAACAGCATGAGTAAGACAGAGCATGGTCCCTGCTGGGATTTAAGAGATGGTCACTGCACCTAGGACCCAGTGGCATGAAATGAAGGTGGATGGGTAGGCAAGACACAGGATTAAGCTGAGATCTGTAGGCAACAGCAGAATTGGGTTTTACTTAAAAGATTTTGAGTAATGAGGGCATCATTCATATTTTAACAGATGAATCTGCAGAAGCAAGTGGAGGAGGGCAAGAGGGCAAATAGAATAAGAATAAGAGGCACATTGTAGGAGTTCCTAGGATAGAAGATGGTGACTTGGGCCAGAGTCGTAGCAGTGGTGAGGAAAAGAAAAGATGACATATTTTGGATTGATTTGGAGAAGACTTAAGGGATAGTATGGGAGGATTAAAGAAGGGTGAAGAATCAAGAATGACTAACAGTGCTTCTGCTTTGCAACTTGTGGGTGTTAAAACTTCTTTTTTAAAAAAAGATGGGCAGACTATGGAGAACAGCATGGAGGTTCCTCAAAAAACTACAAATAGAACTACCAGGTGACCCAGCAATCCCACTACTGGGCATATACCCTGAGAAAACCATTATTCAAAAAGAGTCATGTACCACAATGTTCACTGCAGCTCTATTTACAATAACCAGGACATGGAAGCAACCTAAGTGTCCATCATTGGATGAATGGATAAAGAAGATGTGGCACATATATACAATGGAATATTACTCAGCCATAAAAAGAGACAAAATTGAGTTATTTGTAGTGAGGTGGATGGACCTAGAGACTGTCATACATAGTGAAGTCAGTCAGAAAGAGAAAAACAAATGCCGTATGCTAGCACATATATATGGAATCACAGACGTAGAGAATGGACTTGAGGACACGGGGAGGGGGAAGGGAAAGCTGGGATGAAGTGAGAGAGTGGCATGGACATATATACACTACCAAATGTAAAATAGATAGCTAGTGGGAAGCAGCCGCATGGCACAGGGAGATCAGCTTGGTGCTTTGTGTCCACCTAGAGGCGTGGGGTTGGGAGAGTGGGAGGGAGATGCAAGAGGGAGGGGATATGGGGATATATGTATATGAATGGCTGATTCACTTTGTTATAAAGCAGAAACTAAGACACCATTGTAAAGCAATTATACTCCAATAAAGATGTTAAAAAAATAAATAAAAATTAAAAAGATGGGCAGGACTAAGAAAAATACAATTAGGAGGCTATAAAAAACAAATTTTAAACTTAAGTTTGAGGTATCTGTGAGATGCCCAATAAAATGCAGGATAAGCATATTGTTATAAAAATCTGGAGCTCAAAGGAAATTTGGGGAGCCAAAAGTACAAATTTGGAATTCATTGACACATTTAGATAGTCTTGAAAACTTATGGAACTGGATGAAAACCCCTGGAGAAAAATTGTAGAGAAAGAAGGAGGAGGTCTCCAAACTGAACCCTGGGGAACACCTGTGTATGAGCTCAGGCTGCCATAATAAATACTACAGACTGGGTGACTTAAATAACAGCATTTATTTCTTACAGTTCTGGAGGCTGGGAGGTCCAAGATCAGTGTGCCAGCAGATTTGGTTCTTGGTGTGCGCCCTCTCTCTGACTTGCAGATCTCTGCTTTTTCTCTCTGTCCTCAAATGGAGGAGAGAGTGAGAACTCTGGTGTTCCTCCTGTGTTTATAAGGGCACTAATCCCAGCCTGAGAGCTTCACCCTCCTGACCTAAAGCTAAGCACCCTCCTAAAGCTAAGCACTTCCCAAAAGCTCTACCTCCTAATACCATCGTTATGGGGATTAGGCTTCAACATGTAAATTTGGAGGAGATGCAAACATTCAGTTGATAACAACTGGCATTTAGAATTTTGTTTGAGGAGGATACACTAGAGAAGTAGGTGCAAAACCCAGAGAGTGTAGTGTCACTGGAGGCTTCCCTCCCAAAAAATCTTTTTGTGGTTTTCTAGTGCACTTTGGATAAAACCTCAAAATCCTTATTGTGATCTATAAATCCCAGTGTTTTGAAAAAGGATACGAACAACTCCAGGAAATTGTACTGATACATAGTAAAACGGACTTAAATAATTTGGTGATGTCAACAAGACTGGCTTCCCTAGAATGGTGTATTTGAAGCCAGACTGGAGTGAAATAGGCAATATTTATAGTGGAAGGAACTAGTGGAGACAACAGTTATAATTGTGGCTGTCATTGGCAAGAGAGAAACATAGTAACGGGGAAAGAAAATGGACAGAGAAAAGATACATTTAGACAGGGACATCCTACAGCACCTTTCTGTATTGAAGGGGTGTGTGTGCAGAGCTACATCAGCTTGCAAAATCTGGGCTAGAGCATGGCTCTAGACAAGAGTAGTCACAGTGCCATTGGTGGTGGGGGAGGGTCTCAGAAAGAGAAGCTAGAGCTGGGTGTTTGCCAGCTGCCCTACTTTTCTTATTCCTATCCAACAACCAGCTGCTAGGAGCGAGTGACAGGAAATTCCTGCTTATATCCCATGTTTTCTCTCACTTTCTCTAGTTACCAGTCTGCTGTTCTTTCTCTTTCTCTCTCTCTTTCCTTACTCAATTCTTGTAAATCTAAGCTTTCAGCCACTTCCTTTTTTACTCTTTTTACCTTCCCAGAATATATATAGCTTACTCTTCTGAGGTTAATTTAAATCAGAAAAAGAGTTCAGTTCAGGATTTATCAGAAGAACAGTTATGTGGTGAAATGAAGCATAAGTAATAAGCCTCTATTTAGATAGTCTTAGTGGATAACCTCATTACTATTTTTACAACACACTGAAGGATAAAATGGTAGTTTAGGCAGTGATTGATATTTATTTATTGAGCACTATGTTTCATATGCTGTTTTAAGTGCTTTATATGAAACATGTTATTTAAATTTCACAATAACCCATTTAGTCAACTATTATTTTCATCCTCATTGTATAGATAAATAAAGAGGTTAAGTGACTTAATTAAGATCATGCATTTCTGAAGTCTTGGAGCCAGGAGTTCACTCAAGTAGTCTGACACAAAGTTTAAGCTCTAACCCTTAAATTCTACTGCCTGAGGCACCAGAAATGGATGGATGTCCCAGCAGAGTTCCAGAATCATGTGGTTCCTCAGAGGTGGTGCCCTCTAAACGAATGGATCAGTTTGACCCAAGCCCCAAAAGGAGGGAACCATGTCTCTGTCTAACACTTATAAGCAGCAGCTACAACACCCATGCTTCATAAGAGCTGCCCTTTGCTGAATGGTGCCTAAGTGCCAGGCGCTGTCCCAACCACTTTACTTGTGACATTTTCATTTAATCTTCCAAATAATGTTGTTCAGGGGGCCCTTGATGATCTTTATCTCACAGATGAGGGAAATGAGATTCACAGGTTGCTGAGTCATTTGCAACCTAACCACTAAATGTTGGAGGAGGCAACATGACTCCAAAGTCTGAGCTGTCAATCTCAAAATTTTGGATACTTTTACTTGTTCAAAATTTTTACTGAGTTTAGCCATTTCTCCATAGTCCATCTCTATTTTCTAAACCTTTTTATCTCAATTTGGGAGTCACTTGTAGGTGACATTTTGTTGGTTTTTAAAGTATATAAAATATAGGAAGTCCATACTTTGAGCATTCTCAGTGAAGTTTATTTCCATTCAAAATGTTTCTTTTTACTCAATTTTTATAATCAAGTAATCTTTTTAGATTTCATGTTTGTTTGTTTTCTTCTTTGTTGCTTTTACTGGTAATTGTCCTCTGAAATATTTCTGTGGTAATTTTTAGCCATCACTTTACTTTTTATATTTCTCAACACTATGCATTTGAAATGTAAATTCAAACATAATGCACAATGCCAGAAGTGGCACTAGTAATCTTTTATATAATGATATAAAACTATTTTGCAATGCATGTTCTGATACCATATGCTTTGGAATGTGAAAAAAACCCAAAAAACCCAAAACTTTGGACAGAGCAAATTTTCAGGTTCCATGTTTTATTCCTATAAAGAATAAGAATCTTTATTCCTTATAAGAATAAGCTCTTCATTATTTTTTTTCACACGCTATGACAAATTTTACATTTGGCAGAAGAAAACATCTTTAAAAAGCCTAAGAACAGGAATTACAACTTATTTTTAAAATTTGAAAGTGATAGACATACAGTTAGTACAACTTTGCCTTTGATGAATAACTGTAATGTTTCAAAACATTTTCATTTACATATCCAGTGTGATCTTTGTTATTACTTTTACAGTTACATAGGTTTATCTTTGCTTTTCAAATGAGGCAATGGTGGTCCTCAGAGGCTAGCCTCAGAGAGCCAAATAATTTTAAATACAGGCAAGCCCAGAATTAGCTAGATGGCAAAGATGGATTATCCCCTACCTTTTTTTTTTTGTCATTTCGGCCCCTTCTCAGGGACTTCACTGGCAGTACTGAACAACCCCATGGACGCAAGAGGTGCCCCCAAAGAGAGTCAAAAGATACTACCCTCCCAAGACCCAGCGCCACTCCTAAAGACAACCAAAAGAAAAGAACTCAGATAATTCCCCTGAGAGCTGCAACAGTCAGTAGGAACCCAGCCGCAAACAGAGTGCAACCCACATTTCTGTCCAGCCATATTTGGGGGACTCCCCACCACCTGACTGTTGCCAAGCCAACGAGACAATCAAGAAGGCAGAAGCTTTCCCTGGGAAAGAATCAACAACCAATGGGTATCCAAAAGCAAATTCACAAGTCAGTTAAAAGATCTAATTCTTACAAGTGCTTTTTGCCTGCCAGTCTGAATTTGGGAAGGAAGAGACAAAAATTTTACTTTCCTCTCTCAACCAGGCACCACAAACAGAAATCTGGGAGCGCTGACTTTGATAAGAATTCTTACCCTTTGCTTTCTTCTGCCAGTTTTCCCCAGGATTCTACAGGCTCTGGAGCGAGTGCGATGTCCACCAGAAGCTCAGGAGGCGGCGGAAAAATAGTTTTCCTTCTACTCATTTTAGTGAGTGCTTGGCCTAGAACCCCCTTTTTCCTAGGGCACCTCGTAGGTGGAAAAGCTTATCCACGTTAAAAGTTCTTGCTGTGGCCGCTGTAATTCACGGTTTATCTTGGGTAAGGTTAACCCGCTTGTTCGGCCTTAAAACAGAATTTATTCCCCTGACGCCTCACGCTGGGCCCACTCCAACTTCAGTCCGGCCCAGTCTGACCCGGAACCAGTCCCTTTCCTAACTTGTCCGCGGTCCGACCCCAAACCCGGTCCCGTTTCTAAGTCGGACCCACCTCTGACCCGCAACTCGGTCCGTTTCTAAGTTGGACCCACTCCGAGGTTTCCGCAGCGACCCCGGAAAAAGATAAGTTCAAACACAGTCTGAAAGCTCCTCAGGCAGAAGCCGCGGAGGCTCCTCGAGCGACCGACCCAGCACCTCCTGAGGCGGCGAGAAGGACTCGGGCTCAGGGCTCAGCAGGTACCATGTCGGGGTGCTCGTCGCTCCTGCGGCCGTCGGGGGTCTCCTGCGGTTCCCTCTTCTCACACTAAGAGCTCTTAAAAAATAAGCTGCGGCATTTAAAAAAGTTTAGGAGTGGGCTTCCCAGGTGGCGCAGTGGTTGAGAGTCCGCCTGCCGATGCAGGGAACGCGGGTTCGTGCCCCGGTCTGGTCTGGGAGGATCCCACGTGCCGCGGAGCGGCTGGGCCCGTGAGCCATGGCCGCTGAGCCTGCGCGTCCGGAGCCTGTGCTCCGCAAGGGAGAGGTCACACAGTGAGAGGCCCGCGTACCGCAAAAAAAAAAAAGTTTAGGAGTTATATATGAGCAAAAGCCGAGTCAGTCGAGAAGCATCCATTCTAGCAAATGGAAAGGAGCTCCAAGGAGCTGTTCAAAGTGAAAGACTTTCTTAGTCAGAAGGGAGTAGGAACGAGGAAAATAAACTAGGCAAAAAAGCACGTTGGTTACAACAAAGTTACTTTCCTTTAAGGAATGGCAGGCGTCTATCAGGCAGATTCCTTAATTAAGGCTGATCTGGCGATTCCTGACTGGTTTAAGATGCCATTTCTGGGAGAGCCAACACTGTAAGTTGTCTCAGTTTGGTGAGGGGCTTAGCGTAAGCAACTCCATTTTGGGCTTCTTGTTTTAAACAAAGAATATAATCTTTTCTAATGCAGTATAAAATAGAACAGTAAGACTTGAAAAAGAAGCAGAAAAAAACATCTTACTGACTTATACAGCTAAGAAAAGACAAGGTCGGGTAAAAATAATAGGATCTTTACCTTTATACATCTCCCACCCCTCCACTACTTTCAAAGTACTGTGCATTACCAAACGTTATAGGACTGATGTCACAACAAAGGGGGTGCCTACATGCCTAACAACATTATTAGTTCCCTCTTTTCTTCTTTGGTGATTCCTTATCCACAGCCAATATGCAGCCTGTAAACATGTTCAGATCTTGCCATCCTAAAAAATACAAACTTCCTATACTAGAAATGCAGATTTTCAGCCCCAGATCCTCTGAATCAGAAACTTTTGGATGAGGTGTAGGATATGCCTTTTTATCAGCTTTCCAGTTTACTCTATGTGCAAAGAAATTTGAGACTGACTTACAAGGTAAAAGTAGCAGGACTGAGGGATCAATTAAATGTGACAGAGAAAGGAATCATACAGGGGTTTCTCAAAGTTTGATCTAGGTGATGAATGTTGGTATTATTAATTCAGGTAGGAGGGACAGTTGAAAAGATAAAGACTTCAGTTTGGATATACTATATTTGAGATTTCTTGGTGACATTAGGCACCAGGACAGGTAATGATTTAGGAATCATCAGTATATATTGTCGCTGGTGGTTATGACTCTATGAATGAATGAGATCATCTGAGGGAATCACAGAGTAAGAAGACAGATGGGTCAAGGATAGAATTCTGTGGAATACCAGTTTCAGGGGAGCTCAGGTGAAGAAGCATCCATGAGGAATCTGAGAAGGAGTGATCGTGAGGTTAAGAGTGGAACTAAAAGAAAATCCAATATTTTTATGGAAGACAAGTTTCATGGATTAAGATTTTAAGGAGCGAAGATTTACCCATGCTATAGTAGTACTGACATCTAATAAGAATTTTATTTGGCAACATTTTGAGATTATTGTGCCCTTGACAAGATAAGATTCAGTACAAATGTGGAAATGGAGACAAGTTTGGAATTGAATGATTAGTAAAGATATGGAGAGAGAAAAATGTATACTACACCTAAAAGATTAACTAAAAAGAGAAGGAGAGATAGAGAGATACCTGGGGGATGATTTAGGTCTAAGAAATGTATATTCAGAGACAATAATTAATATTGCTTAATATTATAAGATGGAGAATCAGCATGGTGATAAAATCCACTAAAAGCAAACTTTCATGTTTATAGAACCATCTTAGAATCCAATAATTTGTTTTTCCTTTCATTGTGATTACACTTAACTAACCTATACCTAACTCTAATAATCAAGGTAGAAGCTTACTTTTGTTTTAGGGTATATTTCATAATTTTTAATTTACATATTCTTGACAAAACCTTATATTACTAATATGAATAAAGTAATTTGACCATTACACAATTTTTGTTACATTAAATATTCATGATACTGAAAAAAAACTTTAAATCAAGAAGAAAATATGTCTGCAAAAAGTCATTTACACAATTATAAAATCATAAAAATTTGAAATAATTTTATGTATTGTATTTATTTTTTAAAAAAAGAATATATAACAGAGCAAGGTCTGCTTAACCCTATCACATTTTTAAACTGCTATTGAAACAAATCAGATTCAAGTCAGTAGTCAATTGGTCCAGTTTTATCTTTGAGGATAAATTTGCCCATTACTAAAGGTTTATATACTATATGCCACCTTTAGTAACTTCTTATAATTTCTTGAATCCTACAATGTTTTATTTCTGTGGTTTTGATTTTGAGTATCCTTTGATAGTAGAATATCAGATCTAAAGGTTTTTCTGAGTTAGAAGAAATAACTCTGCTTTTCAAAGTTACTCAAAGATAGCAAATATCTTAGCTCTAACAATATTTGCAATACAGTCTCCTGTGCTCAAATATATTTTATTACAGTACATGGTAATTGTCATGGAACATGCAATAGATAACTTGCATCCAGTCTACTCAAAGCCACTACTTTAAAGAAGAAAAGGAATGAATCTCTTTCCATAACAGTGTGTGTGTGTGTGTGTGTATAAGTGTGTGCATATATATATGAAAAGGATTAGGTAGGTTAAATTAGTAACACCTCTAAACCACACATTCCACACACCACCCCTCCACAGGCACAGGAAATGGCCAAAAGTTATGCAAATTAATTTGCCGCAAAGGATTTGCCTCAAATTATTTTTTAAAATTCTGTTTTTTCCTCAGGGTCCTATATCTTCATTTTCCTTCTTCTGACTCTTTATCCACAACAATCCTACATAAACAAATCTAATTTCTTAGAAACAAATATTTTCAACTCTTGGTCTACTAAATTAGAAACTCTCAGAGTAAGATATGGGATCTGTATTTTTGTCATCTTCATGTTTCTCTCCTGGAATAGTGATACCCATGGTGACATTCATGTAAATATATGTTATGTGGCTTATTTTAAAATGTCCCTCAACAAATTTATCTGAATAGGATTATTCTTATCACATTGGTTATGGTATTCTATATTGCAGATTCCAAACCCCATATATAAATTTGTTTAAAAAAATTAAGGTCAATACTTCCTTATTGATCATTCTACCCTGATTTGAATGGAAATAGTATATTCATCCCGTCAATCATATTTATTGAGTGCCTATCATATGTAAACATTGATCCAGGTGCTGGAAATTGAGCGGTGAACAAAACAAAGTGTTGGCCTTAAGGAAACATGCTGAATAGTGAAGGGGAGAGAACTTGAGAGCATTTGTAACATTTTAGAAGTTTTTATTGATTGATTTTCATTTTACTAAAGAGAACCCATGTTCTCTTGCAGTTTCTAGGTTAATGTTGTTACTAAAAAGTATAAATTGCCTTCTTCTGAATACGTAAATCTAAATCCAATAGTATGATATAGTTCTGTATAGATTTTTCAGCTCAAGTGTCCTATAAAACTCTTCATAGTTATAAATGTGACTTATTTAATTTATCTGTTTTTCTTTTCCCTTCCTTCCCCAAACTAATTGGATGTATCTCCCTAAGTCTGAGCTGAGAGTTGTCGTAAGGGAAGAGAATTGTAACTAAAATAAATAATTATATTTTGTAAATCAGTTTTAAATAATTTATCATATAACATAACGCTTAGTGAATCGGAATAGCCTTAAGGTCTTAAAAATTACTGAGAAATTATCTCATTTGGAATGTATACTTTCCAGTAAGACCTCCCAGTTGAGAGGGAGGGGGAAGATATCTTCCTTTTTATGTTTAATTCATTACACAATTAAACATGTTCATTACATAAAATTTAGAAATTCAGAGGAAAATCTACATTTTCTATGTAAGCCTTCCACTTCTCTCATTAAGTAATGTCTATCTGTGATTTATTTCAACAACAAAAAATGATTCTAGATTCATAATAAACACAGATTCAAGATTAAAATTATTTTCTTTCACATGCAAAAAAAATCTTGTTCCTTAAGAGAAAAAAAAATCAAGGTCAAAAGGTAGAACTCTATATCCTTTTAAGTGTATGAGGTTTAAGGATGAAAGAGTATCTTTTCATCTAGTGGAGAAAAACGTAGCAGGAGATCAAATAGGTCAGGACTAATTGGATCCCATTTTAGTAGGTTAATTTTTTTTTTGCCTGTTTTCAAAAAAACTGTCAAAAAATCTTTAATTCCTTTCCTGAGAGAAGAATTCATGATATGGCTTGAGAAATACCTTGATCAATAATGAATTCTGAAGAAATGAAAATACAGTAATATGTATTGTAGACAAAAAGTTTTGCTGAAGCCATTATATACAAGAAGACTTCAAGAAACCATACTTAATTATAGGTCCCAATTAAACCTGCAAAAATACTGAGATCTGTTCACCTTGGTTTATGTCTCTGCTTCATAAGATAAGCCTGGTTGCTTCATGGTTTTGTAAGTCAAATATGCAAGGTTTAAATGTGTAAATATGCATTTATTAAGTCTTTTTCCCTCAACTTTTTATTCAGTCACAATGTCTCCTGATGAAATTATGGTGCCACATTCTTTATTATTGGATTATGAGAGTGGAGAGCCTGCAGGCCACATACCTGGTAGAAGAATTGAAAAGCCAGCTTTTTTCCCGCCCCTACCTGTATGTGATTCAAAATAAAACAAAACACATCAAAACAATATTGCAATGACTATTGTTGTTGCCACTATTGCTACTTGTGCTACTACCAGCTAAACCTTATTTGCACTTGCCGTGTGCAATCATTTACTCCCCCAACAATCATGTGAAACAGGTACTATTATTATATAAGTTTCATATATGAGACAGTAAAACACAGAAATGTTAAGTAAGTAGCCCAAGGTTACATATCTAATCAGTGTCAAAGTCAAGATTTGAACCTTGGTATCCTGGCTCTAAAGCTCATACTTCTAAGCAAGCTATACAGCCCCATGTATTAGCACGAACACGAAACTGCATGACAGAACCACAGTATGTTGAAATTAAATTAGCTTATATGTTGATTTTATGATTGCATAGTTCTGGATAAATTGTTTTGTCCTTTTGGGGGGGCCTACTTGTTCAGACAATTACGTAACACTGGAAATTAGGAGTGAGGTTAGGGAGCTGCCTAAGGACATTAGGGTTGAGGAATATAAAATGCTAAACCATTTAGAAGAAACAGAAGTCAATTGATGTGTAGTGGTGATCAGTTGAGCAGAAAGATATGTTTTCTAAGGAAAACGTATTTTTATTTTTTTGACTAGTGTGTGTGTGTGCGCAGAGTGTGGCTAGATCATCTGTAAATGCTCCTATGGGGGGAATTCTTTACATGGAGTTTTAAGAATGTCGTATACTTTCTAGTGCCTCCTTGAAAGGATGCTTTTAAATTGCCTTATTTATTACTAAAGCACTAGGTAGAAATAAATTGGATACATATGTTCATATTTTTACTATGTGGTCAGATATTGAATGAGGAGTATTTTAATCTATGTTGTAAAATATCTCAGGCTAAAAATAAAGCATGAGTCATCTGCCATGATGGTATACTCAGCAGCTAAAAATCACAGTGCTTTTTAAACATTCTTTTGTGTCAATTTGACTGAGTCATTCGTACATAATTGAAAAGAAATTGCTTTTTCTTTATAAGATTCCATATCATACCTGATAGTTACATGTGGCTTTAAGGTATCAAAATTGAATCTAGTAGTAGTCACCACAAAAAAATATTTTTCTTAGAAATTTAAGAATTCTTAAATATTCAGAAATGGCCAAGACAACAGAAATGTATATGGAAGAAGATACATTGTGAGTTTTGCATACTTTTTTTGGGGGGGGGTAGGAGTTTATTAATTAATTAATTAATTTTTGCTATGTTGGGTCTTCGTTTCTGTGCGAGGGCTTTCTCTAGTTGTGGCAAGCGGGGGCCACTCTTCATCGCGGTGCGCGGGCCTCTCACTATCGCGGCCTCTCTTGTTGCGGAGCACAGGCTCCAGACGCGCAGGCTCAGTAGTTGTGGCTCACGGGCCTAGTTGCTCCACGGCATGTGGGATCTTCCCAGACAAGGGCTCGAACCTGTGTCCCCTGCATTAGCAGGCAGACTCTCAACCACTGCACCACCAGGGAAGCCCTTGCATACTTTTTATAATTCATACTGAGAATTGTTAATAACAGTGCAGTCAATTGGTTGATCCCTTAGTGTTTTTTCCCCAACATTCCTTTACTTTTAGAAATATAATTAGAGTTGTACAAATGCATAAAAACCAGAACAAGAAAAATGCTTATTTCTTTTATTGATTCACTGGTACAAAAATTTTAATTCTGTGAAATATTTTTATTTTATTCATGAGCCCTTTTATGGTGAATATTATTAGAACTGTGTGAATATTGAGTTTAGTTGCTGTATTAGTTATCTATACCTGCATAAACAATTACGCAGTTGTGTAAAACTCAAAACCAACTGACTTAAAACAGCAGCATTTATTATCTTACAGTCTCTGTGGGTAGGGATTTGGTGTGGTTTCCCTGGATCCTCAGACTCAAAGTCTCTCATAAGCCTGCAATCAAAGTATCAGCCGGGCTGCAGTCATCTTAATCTCAAGTAGGGGAGGAGTGGCTTCTGAGTTCACTTACATGGCTTTATTTCCTGGCTGCTTATTGGCATGAGACATTAGTTTCTTGCCACATGGACCTCCCCATAGCAATACTTGTAATGTGGCAGCCTCTCCAGAGGGTTGAGAGAGACAGAGACTGAGAGAGACGGAGAGAGAGAGAGATCACAATTTTTGTAACCTAGTCTCAGGAGTGACATCTCATCACTTTTACTACATTTTCACTAGTTCCAGCTCATACTCAAGGGGAGAGGATTACACAAAGACATGAAATTTAGGAAATGGGATCATTGAGATCCATTTTAGAGTCTTCCTACCACAGTTTCCAAAGATATCATAAACAATATTGCAAAATAAGTGAGACGTATCTTTTCTTCCCTTTCCCTTTTTGATAATTTTCTTCTTTATGGAATTCTCTCCCTGGGTGTTACCTCTGGTCTGAAATGATGCATCTCCTTCCCATGACTGATTAAAATTTGCTTTGCGCTATTATCCCTCAATAGGTACTTGTTGAAGTAATCTTATTTTATGTGCAAGACATTTGGCAAATGCATTGTGGACAATGAAAGAATGAGTAACTTAATGTACTTCTTCCCATTGAGTTTGCACTTGAGGTGCTTAAGGTTGGATAGAATCTGTGGAAATGATTCACTTAGTGTTAGTGACTAATTATAATAATGTGTTACCTTTTAATTATGCCTTAGGTTTCAATGACTTAGAATAGAAAAATAATGTATCATGGGAGAATATCAGGTACTGGGACCTGAAAGGAGTTACTTTTTAGCAGAGACCTTAAGAAGGCCTTGCTACCACCATATAGGCAACTGTCTACTCCAAGCTTCTTTCCATGGCTTCGGGGTTTTTTGAATGAATGTATTTTTTGAGAACCCACAGAACATAGTTAGATAAATCTCTGCTAAAGGAGTTAGAATTTATATGGAAAGAAAACACATAGAATGATAATGTAAGACAATATATTGGGTTGGCCAAAAAGTTTGTTCAGATTTTTCGTACGATCTTAGAGAAAAACCCGAACAAAATTTTGGCCAACCCAATATATATGAAAATAAATATAATGAAAATTCAGTGGATGGAATTTTTTAAAATTATATTTGACATTTTTATTTTAGGGTGCAAAAACAAAAACAAGCAAACAAACTCCTGGCTGGGCTGGTCAAGAAAGTGTTATTTGTTTTGAATCTGAAGTATCCTCATACATCCTGTGATTCATGTCAAGCCTACTCTGGCTTGCATTTTTAATATCCCCTTGTGGTAGGTTGAATAATGGTCCCCCAAAGATGTCCATGTCTTAATTCCCAGAACTTGAAAATGTGTTACCTAACACGGTAAATGGGACTTTGTAGATACGTTTAAAGGATCTTGAGATGGGGAGATTGTTCTGAGCTACTTGGGTGGTCCAGTGTTATCATAAGGGTCCTTCTAAGAGGGAGGCAAGAGGGTTAGAGTCAGAAAAAGAAGATGAGAAGGTAGAGGCAGAAATTAAACTGGTGCTCTTTGAAGTTGGAGAGTGGGACTCTGAGCCAAGGAATGTAGGTTGCCTCTAGACACTGGAAAAAGCAAGAAAGTAGATTCTCCACTGAAGTCTCCAGAAGGAACACAGCCCTGCCAACACCTTAATTTTCAGATTTCTGGTCTCCAAAACTGTAAGAGAATAAATTTGTATTGTTTTAAGTCACTAAATTTGTAGTAATCTGTTAAAGCATCAATAGGAAATTAATACACTCCTTATCCCTTGGGATTCCACTCATCCACCACCAGGCTAGTTTGCTTAATCCTTCTAGGTAGTCCTTTTGGGTCAACTACATTTCAAGATGCACTCCTTCCTGTGCAGCCCACATCTAGTCCTCAGAAATGTGTGTGTATGTGTATGTGTCTGTGTGCGGGTGTGGGGGGGTGTGCTTTAGGGTTAAGGAGTGAGAAACAGGGACAGGCTTTGGTGCCCATGTCTGAAGATGCCAAACATCCTGAAAAACAAAGATACTGTACTATACACAAAGAAGATAACAAATGTTGGTGAAGATGTAGAGAAATTGGAACCCTTGTACACTGTTGGTGGGAATGCAAGATGGTGTAGCCAATGTGAAAAACAGTATACAGATTCCTCAAAAAATTAAAAATAGAAGTACCATGTGATCCAGCAACCTCACTTCTGGGTATTTATGCACAAGAATTTAAATCATAGTCTCAAAAGATTAATCACTGGGGCACTATTCACAGCAGCTGAGATGTGCAAAAGATCTACATGGATGAATGGATAAAGAAAACGTGATATGTGTACACACACACAGACATACACACGTACATATATACACACAATGGAATATTATACAGCCTTTAAAAAGAAAGAAATCCTGCCAAATGCAACAAGATGGATAAACCTTGAAGATATTATGTTAAGTAAAATAAGGCAGTCACAGAAGAACAAATTCTGCATGATTCTACTTATATGAAGTATCTAAAGTAGTCAAAGTCATAGAAGCAGAGAGTAGTGGTTTCCAGGGGTTATGGAGAGTGGGAAATGAGGAGTTGATAACCAACAGGTATAATGTGTCAGTTATGTAAAATGTGTAAGTTCTAGAGACCTGCTGTACAATATTGCGGCTACAGTTAATAGTACTGCATTGTGCACTTAAAATTTTGTTAAGAGGATAGATCCCATATTAAATGTGCTTAATGTATATAAAATGATATATATTTTTTCCTACCCATTATGTCAATAATGCCCCATTAAGAGAAGATGCTTTTCAATTCTGGCAGAACATTTCTTTACAGTATTTTAGCAAGACCTGGTTCAACTCCTTGCTTGAGGATGTGGGGATGCTTGTCACCATAGCATTGTTCTTAGCCTTTGGGCCAAGCTAAAATTGAGAAGAATTCCAATTTTAATATTGGATTATACATAGCTACTGCATTATGTTTTCAGGATTCACAGTCTAGTTTTGGGGATGCTGGGGGCAAAGGAATAAAGACTAATCTCCCATCTAAAAGTAACTGCAGGCAGCTCTTACTTTGCATGCTACTGTGTTAACTGAAACCAGTGCATGTTGGAACCCGTGGAGCTGTGGCCTTGCTTTAGACAGCAACTGAATTGCCACAGAGCCATGCAAAACTAGGACATAGTTCTTATACTCACCAGATTTGGTTAACGCTGTATCATGCAAAGTGAGGACTATCTGCATTTATTGCCTGGAGGGCTTCATTTAAGAGAAATAGCCAAATTTCTTTGCCACCGTACTAATCTCAAGAGATTTAGAATTCTATGCACTTTGGAATTCTTATCTGGCTGAGTGGCTTGGTTGAATGCTCTCATTTACATCTGGAAAGAATAATAAATAAGGAAAAATAAGTTTCAGAAATATTAAAGAAAGGAGAGATCCGAATATAAAATATTCCAATTTTATTTGATTTACTATATCTTATAAATCAAAGCATATTTATTATAAACTTTGATACTTGGTATTGGTTGGGTTTTTTGGGAATCTGTTCAGTTGAATAGAAGAAAACAAGAGTCTATAGAACATATACCGACTATAGAGCATTCTGTCATTGACTAAATCTCCAGGTTGGAAGTCTTTCACACTATGATATAATCTCAATTAGTTTCATACCATAATATCAGTACATGTTATGCACTGATTTCAGTCAGCTTCATTTTCTTTTATTTAATAGTATTTTGAGAATGTGATATTGATATTGCAAACATTGATTCATATCAGGATCCCGGTAGCATCAATTGAAATGGAGCTGCTCAGAAGAAAAAATAGAGAAATTATAGTCCTCTTGCTGTTTCTGGTTCCCATTATAGTCATCATTCTTTACTTCAAAAACAGAAGAGATAGGAAATGAATTTAAAATCTATTTCTTATGATTTAGAACTTGATAAGTTTTTTTCTTAAAAGAAAATAGCAAAATAGAGGGAAGTTGTCTGCTTATCCCTTAGATTCAAATTAGACTTCTTTCTGAAATTTTTGCATATCTTATTTTAGATAATGCTACTTATTACTGTTTTATCTAGTTCTCATCTCTCTACCTGATTTCTACATGACTATTATTTCCAAAATTAAGGTATTATCATGAAATACTTAATATTTAGCTGAAAATCCTGTGCCAGACTTGTCTGTAAGTGTGAACTTAATGGATTTGAAAATATTTCATCTGCTTTCTTGCCAATTTCTCATGATTACCTTGAAAAACTATATATGTTAATTGGTCTAATACATAAAATTTAGACAGATATACTTAGATATTTGTTAGAAATATCTGTAATATACATATTTATTTTTAAATAAACTACTTGCCCTATTTTTGTTTTCAGTTCACAATCAATTCTTCCTTGTAGTTATTTATAAATCAAAATGATACATGTCTTTAAGGTACTGCAGTCAGTGGAATTGCTGATAATAGTTGGAAAAGAGATATATTTTATTCTTTCCTCTAAAAAAGTCACCTCAGGATAATATCCAGTTTTTTTTTTAACCCAGTAAAAGTTTTAGGCTATTATTTACTGAGTTAAACATAAAATCCGATTTTTTAAAAAGGATGGGGTATCGTATTTTTTCCTAGATATCTACTTGTGTTTTGTGTCAGAGAAAGATCAAGCATCATATAATTGAAGGTTTAATTGTACATTAAGATCACAGTAATTGAGTCTGACTCTCAACCAATAAAGGCTGATAGATAAATTTCCACAAATTTTGTGTACCTAGGATCATAATATTGATATCCTCTTTTAAATGTTGGATCCTTCCTCTCAATTGCTATAGCACATTTCAAACAGGCTTAAAGCTGCCCACCATGGTATATAAATATGTGACAGCAGATAAAACAACACTGAAAGAGGAGTAAATTGTGTATACATTCATGAATTTTATACAAAAAATAATTCTTACTCTACAGCAAAAAGATTCCTCAAACTTTAGTAGGGAGAATAAAAATTATGTATTTAAAAAATACTATTGGTGAAAAATTTATAAGAACCAAAGCCATAGAAATGCATGAAAATTATAGGGATAATTGAGGAGGTAAAATATGAAACTTAGGATCTCTCGCCTTTCAGGGAAAATACATTCTAGAAATTTAATGGAGATTCGTACCTAAAATTAATCTGTATGTTGGTCTCATCTACATGCATGCTAATGCTTATCTGTTTCAATGTATATCATTATGTAACGTGTCCATAGACTATCTTTATTTTATACATGTATAATCTAATCTGTACCTGTACATTATTCCATGCTTAATAATAGCTACTTTTAATTGATAATTTACTATAGGTTATCAATTTAACTTTCCATGAACAATTGTAATTAATAGTCCAAGGTCCTCCTAAGATAAGTAGTAAGACATAGGTTGACTTATTTTATATGAGGTATATAAAGCAATTTGCCCAAGGTCACATAGCTAGTAAGTAGTGAAGCTAGGCTTGAACCTGTTCTCTTGATCACTAAGATATTTCTTCTTCCATGTGTGTTGCATCTTGTAGGCTTGAGGTAGAATTAAAGGGCTGTTGGCTACTCCTCAGCCAGGTTCTCTTGGGATGATTGGTCCTCTATTGTGTTAACAAAAATATCTGATCATCAGTCTTGCCATCCAGAAGTTTAAATTCTGCAGTAAACTCAAATATAATCAGCTTCTCAATGGCTGGTATACACTAACCAAACCAATATATATCCAGAATGAAAATGTACTAATATAGGATAATGAACATTTCAGAGTGATCCCAAGTACTACTAGTCAGCCAATCAGCTTGCCCTCTCCTTATAGGAGTTCATGGGAGGCTAGATTCAACATAAATTTATGAAATTCCTTTAACATTTATTAGTCATGCTTTGTGATAACTACCAAAGATACAGAGATGGTAAGTGCCTCACTGAGCTAATTTAGCCCTCAAATGAATGGCAAAGACAGATGAGTAGAATGACAATTATAAAATGATGTGGTAGAGTTGTGAGTGGGTTAAGTGGAAGATGCTGTGGAAGTAACAGCAGAACCATTACCCCAGCTTGAGGGACTCAGGAAAGCCTCCTGAGCGGAGGTGATGCCTGGGCTGAGTCTCAAAGGGTAAGATTTATCCAGAGGAGGGAGGGGTGTCTTTCTAGGCAGAAGGATCTGTGGAGCAGAAGCATAGAAGTAAGAAAACACTTGACACAAAAGGGAGGTACAGGGTTCATTATGATAGAGAGTATAAGGTTTCTTTTGAGGAAGTGGTAAAAAGTGAAATAAGAAAAGTCTAGAACTATATAATGAATGACCTTATGCATAAATATGCTTGATATGTTTTTCATCCTAAAAAGAATAGGATCTTATTAAGGATTTTGAGTATAGGAGTAACATATACATATTTGCATTTGAACCACATCATTCTGAAGTAGTGGTTCTTAAACTTTAGCCTGCATCAGACTCACTTGGAGGGCTTGTTAAGAGTTTCTGATTCAGCAGGACTGGAGTAAACCTCAAGAAAATGCATTTGTAAGTTCCTAGGTGACACTGATGCTACTAGTTTCCAGGTCACATTGTGAGAAACACTTCTCTGGAGAAGAGATTGTATAAGGATGAGAGTAGAAAAAAGAACCCAAAAAGACACAATTTTGGAGAAATCCAGGAATAGGGGAAAAATAAAATGAGGCTTTGACCTAAGGTAGTGAATGGAGTGGATGATGAAAGGAGGTAGTAGATTGAACTAAGCAGGTATCTAGAAGGAAAAATTGACTGGCTTGGTATTTGAATACCACAGTGAGGGAACACTCTATTGACCTCCAGAAACCTCGATTGACTGTTTATTGGAAATGCCAAAAGAGATAAATGCTGGGAGAAGAAATTGGATGGAGGCAGTTGCCCAGAGTAATGGCAGAGGAGGAGAGGAGATGAGGTCTGATTTGGCCATGTTAAATTTGAGATAACAAGTACCCATCAATGTGTAAAAGTTGGCAAAAAGGAGCTGAGTCTGAGTCAGGATTTAGCAAAAGGTTCCCTTTATCATCTCAGCCATATGGAAGGGAATAGACAAGAAAAAAGGCAGCACAAAAAAATCATAATGGAAAGTGCTTCAAAGAGGGCACTCCATGGAAAAGGCAGAACCTTAAATCTCTTTGGTACTTTCTTCAGAAAACCCTGTTCCATGCAACACTGACACAATTATGTTTTTGATACATATTAGATTTCCTGTCTAGGTTTGAGTTTGAAAAGGATACTTTGAACTTAGAAATATATAGCAAAAATCTTTGGAATTTTACTTTTTTGCTAAATCCAGTGGCATTAACGCTCTTATCTGTAGGTCAGACAAGGATATTCTTTTTTCCATCAGAGAATATCCACTTCACTTCAGAAAAATCCTGCTTGCAATTTTATTCATTTCTTCTACAAATATTGAATAAGTATGTTTTCTGCCAAGTCACTATGTGGCATGCCAAGATGTCCTCCACATTTTTTTCCACACCTCCACTTACTCAAGAGAGCATAATAGTTAAAAATCATTGCTTCTGAAGTTAGCCTGTTTAGCTTTGAACACTTAGTAGTTATGTAACCTTTGTCAAGTCATTTAAACTCTTGAAGACTCAGTTTCATCATCTTAAAAATGGTGAAAATAATCAGCTAAAAGAGCTGGGATGCTTTTTAATGAGGCAATAGAACTCTCAGCATGGCATCTGGTACAGTAGATGCTTAATAAATGTTAATTATTATGTTACCCAACCAAGGTCTTAGGGCAGACTTACCCAGTGTGCATTCAAAAACAAATACAATTCCAGCAACATGAAATACTCAGACTTATTGTCACTTTATAAAATTTCCCTTTACAACCCCTATATGTTGTAAATTCAGCACCTTATTTCTCTGAATTCTTCCTTATGTTATTCTTCAGATTGACATTCTGAAAGATCCTTGAAGTCAGAGAGGATGTCATAGCCTCTGGATTCCATACACCAGATTCAGTGTGGTGCCTTGTGCTTATTTTGTGTGCAGCATGCATTTGTTGACTAAATTGTCTTTGTCATTCTCATGCCCTACTAGACTGTGGACTCTTTGAAAGCTGTGACCTTGACTTATTCATCATCATGCTCTCTGTTTCCAACACAGTGCCTCAGTCATAACAGATGCTCAGTCATTCTCATTTGAAGGAATTAATTGTGTGGCTCAGGGAAAATTCAGATTTAGGCTGGACTATGCTCGCAGTAAGAGTGTAGGTATTTTCCTTTATTAAAAAATTTTAAAGAATGACTAAATAGGGCTCTTTCTGGCTTCCGTAAGAAAGACGATTTATTGGTTGTGTATGTTTCTTGCTTCTTCTCTGCCTCTCCGGAAATTTACCCTGTAAAGTTGCCAAGGAAACACTAACAGCTTAAGCCTGGTAGAGGAGGAAGATGCCTCATTAATAAACTCAGCTTCATTATTTGGATGCTTGCCTCAAGGAGCTGGTGTTCTGGGATGAAAGATTGCTTCCATTAAGCCTTATGTAAAAAACTGAATGATTTTTTAAAAGAAATTTTGTTTTCTGACTGTTACTCATTGCCAGTGCTATGTACCTACACACTATGAAATATTACATAAAAATAAACATTATTGATTTTTAGTTTAATGTATTTGAACAGTTTATTAATGCTCAGCACATATGTTATATAAAGTTATCAAGCATTGATTTATTTATTGTGCAATAATTAGGGTATCAGGTGTTTAATTTGAAGTATTGACAGTATTTCACCAGAAGATAGACTTAATATATTGTTTATTATCTATTAAATCAGTTTGTGTATTTTCCTTCTTATGAACTAGAAACTCTGGGATATATAGAAATGTATTGCCTCAAGATAATATAGAGTTGAGTGTCTTTTTTAAGGAGGATATCTCATTAGTGATGTATAATGGAAAAAAATGTACACTGTGCTTGGGGTTATAACACCCAGGATTTCAAAGCTTCTTTGGAGCATTTACCGGCTGTGTGATCTTGGGCAAGTCATTCATTAACTTGTTCATTCAGGCATTCGAAAAAGATTTGGTGTACAGATACTATTACCTTGAGCCATGCTTTCAAAGTGATACATTTATACAACAATTAGAAATACTTCATCATTTGTATACTCTGAGACTTGGCTTTTTTAGGTATAAAATTATATTATTACCTGCTTTACTCATTCAGTCAGTCATTCATCCATTCAAACAGCACTTGTTGAGCTCCATGTGCGGCAAACTGCTCTAGAGGCTGATGAGTGGTGCTCATCCCTTGCTGAACTCCTGACAACACTGTTCTTTTACCTTTACTCCTTTGGGCTTGGAGTGGTTATTATGACTTTCCGTCAGTCTCCATGCTTCACATTCCACTGGATCCATTAAACCCTCCATACCTCTATAAAATATCCTCTGGTTAAATGCTCTTTTACATTGTTTTTGAGTTTGCCTTTTGTTTCTGGGTAGAACCTTCACTGATTTAGACAGTTATATTTGGCTTGGTTTTTTTTTTTTTTTTTTTTTTTTTGCGGTACGCGGGCCTCTCACTGTTGTGGCCTCTCCGGACGCGCAGGCCCAGCGGCCATGGCTCACGGGCCCAGTCGCTCCGCAGCACGTGGGATCCTCCCAGACCGGGGCACGAACCCGCGTCCCCCGCATCGGCAGGCAGACTCCCAACCACTGCGCCACCAGGGAAGCCCTTGGCTTGTTTTTTACACAGCAATGGAGCCAGTGTGGCTGGGTGGCATGGGAAAGAAGGATATGGCAAAAGACAAGATCAGTGAGGTGGGCAAAGCCAGATCATCACAGGGCTTGCATGACATAGTAATAAGTTTGTATTTTGTTCTAAGATTAGTGGAAACCATGGAGGGGTTTGGATCATGGGAGTAATCTGAGCTAATGTGCATTTTTAAATAGATAGCTCTGACTGCAGTGTGGAGAATATATGAGGAATGAGGATAAAAGAACAGATGCAGGGACAACAGTTAGGAAGATCACTCTTTAGCCCAAGGGAGAATATTGTTGATTTGGTCCAAGGGATCAGGTTGGTAGTAATGCAGGTGGTAAGAAATAGTCTAATTCAAGCCATATTTTAAAGATAGAATTGGCAGAATTTGCTGATGGATTTGGACCTAAGAAACTGGGTAAATGGTGATGTCAAGATGGACAGTACTGGGACAGAAACCTAATTTGGGGGAGGTTCTGAGGTGAAAATCAAGTTTGATTTTGTATTAAGTTTTAGATAACTGTAATACACCCAAGTGGAGGTTGTAAGCAGTGTAAATCTCTGAGGATAAAAGGAATCCAGAATTCATTAGCATACATGGTACTTAGAAGCCATGGTACTAAATAAAATTACACAGAAGGTGAAACTCAATGGATACTAAGACCAAAAAAAGTATTTCAAGAAGGATGGAGTGGTTAACTGTGTCAAATGTGGCTTAGAGACAAGAAAAATGATGATGAACGTTGACAGTTGATTCAGCTAATTAGATGTCATTGGCAGCCTTGATAAGAGGGGTAGCAGTGATGTAGCGGGGACAAAAGCCTGCATCGAGAGAGAATGGAACATGAGGGACATTTGGGGGAATTTTTCCATAAAAGGGATGAGAGAAATGCTTAATTTTGATATTTTGAATATATGAATTTTGTAAACTTCTCTACAAACATAAAATACCTCATCATATTTTTAAAGACCTTGAAACATTTTAAATATAATAATTCAGTAAATATGGTTGATGTTTTACTATTTTATATTGATTTCACTATACTAATATATTTTTGATAGATTGTTTAGTGCATGAAAATGTACTCTATATTGAAATATAATCACTTTCCTCTAAAGATATTCTAAAATAATTGCAAATTACAAATATGCATAAATCAAATTTCAAAATACTCATAGCTGGTAACAATATTGTAATGCTTTAAGTATTTTCATATTATATAAGGTGATTCTTTAGAAGAGTAGTACTTGAAAACTTGATATTAACTTTAAATGTAACTATTAGGTTTTAAGATATTCTGGGTCTGATGGCATGTGCAATGTTAGATTCAACTGACTGTTTAGAATTTTCTATTCTTCATTTTTAATGTATTTGATACCCAAGCTACCTTAACATCTTTTCCTTGGCCGTAACTGGCTGATCATACTCTTCAGGGATAAATATAAGGATCCAGCAATAGCCCTGAGTGAAACCTCAACTTCTAATATCCTCCTTTTTCCCACCTCCACACAGAGGAAGCAAGATTTACAACATCTGAACTTAATGACCTGCAGGGCAAACCACATGATTAATCCCTATAGCTCCATCATTCAAATTGTCTGTCAAGGGGAAAATATGTCAACTTTTAGAGCAAGGGAAAAAGGTGCAGATGAGCAACCAACAGCATCAGTGCAGCACTAAGTAGAGTTTATTTTAAACCTGGGTGGAGGTGCTACCCATGCTCCAGGCTGCCCTCAAATCTCACTCTGCTTAGAGCTCTGACACTGACTGCTCCACTGCATCTGTGGCTCGCCCTTCCCAAGCCTTAAGACTTCTGATTCATGGGTCAGCCTTGAATTACCAGGTTTCCATCTCAGAAGCAGGGTTTTCCCATATTAAAAGAGACTGACTCTATACAGCTTGTGTCAAGGACTGCTAATAACCTCGCTCAGGTATTTGACACCTTGGAGAGGGAAGTGAAACTTTCATTACCTGAATTTTCTTTTTAAGAAGTGAATTGGATTCCATAATTAATAGATCCTAGTTTATTTGGTTCTGTGTAGATAACAGCAGCCCGTATAAAGGAGGCTATATAATGCTGATATTAAGCAGCAAGCTGTCCCTGAGCAGCAGCACGTGGGCAGGTGCCAGGTTGGCTTGCCACTCTTCTGTAGATTTGACTGGGAAGGAGACAATGATTCCAAATGGATCGAAAGAGTATATTACATATACAGCATAAACAAAGTCTCCGTGGTGTCAGCTTTCCACACCCCTAGAAGGGCCAGGACTAGGGTGAGACAAGTAAGGTACTTAGGGCACAAAGTTTAAGGAGTCATTCACTGTCAGGATTGTACAAGTGTCAGCTTGTTTTTGCAGATGTCTAAGAATGAGGTGCCTAGGGTATAACATTTAAGGAGGCACTCACTCTCAGGATCCTGCAAAGGCAGGATCAGCACCTGTATGACCCTCAAAATGAGTGCCTCCTTAAATTTTGCACCTTAGTCACATCAGTAGCCTAAATCCAATCCTGTACGTGGTCACTAGGCCCACAGGACAACACTAAATTGGATGAGCCAGATGACAGACAACAAGAGTGACAGGCTGCTCTGTTGGGGAGGAGCCCACTCCATATTGCACCTTAGCAGTTTTATAGCCTGCAGATGGATCTGGGGATGGGGGAGATGAGTGCAGTGGAAAGTTCCATGCCTCATTGGTGCCAGGGAGGAGAATGAGAAACAGCCATGTGTAAGGTCTTCATGACTTGCTTACCTTGTCATGTTCCTGGGAGGTCCACAGGATATTCCACCAAGACATGGGCCAGCCTAAGGTTAGCCTTGCCTACATGGCCCATGTGGATATGTGCAAGGTCTCCAGAATGCCAGGATAAAGCTGTTCTCCTACAACTGGTATTAAAAACACAGGTTTGGAGTCAAACAAATATATTTTGTAACCCCACTTCTTAATAGCTGTGTGATATTGGGTAAATTATATGAACCTTTTAGCCTAAGTGAGAAAAGAAATAACTACTTTATAAGGCTCTTATAACTACCCTACAAAACTGTTTATAATGTATATAAAGCATTTAAAGAGTGCCTGTATGTAGTAAATGTTTAGTAAGTAGTTATTATTTTATTAGCTATTAAATCTAAATGAATATGGTGTACAACATAGTTTTTTAAAATTCCATAATGTAGTAAAAAGTCAAAGTTTGTTTTGAATGTTTTAATCAAACAAATAATATTATTACAGTAGTAAGTTTAAAAACTATCTAGGAAATCAATGTTTTTACTTTTTAGTGTCTCCCTTTTTGTTATCTATATAAAAATACATGTAAATAATAAGATAGACAAATTTGTCAAAGATTTAAGTTATATTTTGTAGATAAGATATTCAGCAACCATCAGAAAGACTGACTCACTTTCAGCTATTTGCAGAGTTTCTCAAGGGATTTATTTCACCTATTAATTTTACAACATAAATGCATTCATGCACACTTATGCTTGTTATTCACACCTGAAAATTTTTTTTGCATCAAGTGATAGATAAGCCATGTTTAACTTGGGCATCTATCCAAGTAGGACACTCTCTCTCAAGTTACACTCAAAATAGAAAATAAGATCAAAAAAAGTTTTTTTAATTAAAAGAATAAACAGAACAAAAGAATATGTCTGTATTCTCTTTAGAGCCATGAGTTCATAATTTGCTTTAATTCAACATGTTAAAAAAGAAATACCAATGCCTTTTCCATTCACCTTCAAAATTCTATTGTTGCTTTATTTTTTTTGAAGACCATGACTGTCATGAAAAGTTTAAAATTTTACAGATCTGAGCATTGGCCCAACTTTTCTATGATGGCAAGAAATCATCATGGTAGAACTTTTAATTAACAAGATGACAAAATGCCTCAACTAAACTGCTAAAATATTTTTTCTCTGAATTAATTTCCCTATTATCTCTCTGATAATGTCATCAGAAATTCTATTGTTAATATAATTTATATGCCTTTCTATGAATAACGAAGGTATTAACTCAAAATGTACTTAACACCTTTTTTTTTTTCTTTTCATTTAAAATGTGCTTGGAAGAAACCTTTCATGTGAATAGAACTTTGTTTTTTGTCATGGTCATAACAGGAGTATTATCAAAAAGTGCAAAGGGCTGTGTGTTTTATTTTCTGTTAATCTAATACTTTAGCCATTTTATTACCATTTTATTTCACTCCATGAAATTCTAAAACAATTTTTAGATTATATTTTATCTTTGGATTCAAAAGGAATGCTAATTTTGTTTGCCAATTTATAAATATGTTTCATGCTTAATTTTATTGTATACTGACATGATTTACTTAGATAACAATAGAAATGTTAAAGATCACGTAAGATCAAATAATTTAGATGATTTGATTGTTTATGGTATGCGTGGTGTTGGAATAAAGAATTTCAGTAGGATGGAGAGGGAGGGCCTTTTCAAAATAGACTTAATATTGCAGACATATTAATTACGATCTTTTAGTGTTTAGGAGCCAGAAACTTATCTTAAAGTTGCAGGCAGGGAGAACATCCAGTTTCAAACATTGCTCAAATGATAGTATCAAGGACTTAGACACTCCCATTATATCTTATAGAATCCATATTGCCTTAATTCTCTGGCAGGCCCCTACAACATTTGAAGCAATTTTTATAAGCCTCTTAGAACTAGAATGGGGAGGGAAGAAGTTCCTTAAAGGGATGCTGGGTAGGAAAAAATATTATATACAATATATGCATTACGAAGAAGACAGTAAGTTTCTTGGCAAGCATTCTTGTGGTTGCCTTATCATTCATGGCCCTTAATAAAATATGCATGCAGAAATTCATCACTCATCGACTTCCTGTTCAAAGTCAGCTCCTTCAGATGGAAACTTTTACCACACCATCCCTTCCTTCTTCCCTGCCCTGTCTTTAATGTTTCCTTCACATGCTCATTAGAGTCCCATATTTATTGTTAAGATTCCCCATTTTTGAGATACCAGTGAAATGATGTAATTGAGTCCCAAGTGAATTAGTAGCATGTCTTCTTTTTTTTATTATTATTAGTTTCTGCTTTATAACAAAGTGAATCAGTTATACATATACATCTGTTCCCATATCCCTTCCCTCTTGCGTCTCCCTCCCTCCCACCCTCCCTATCCCTCCCCTCTAGGTGGTCACAAAGCTCCGAGCTGATCTCCCTGTGCTATGTGGCTGCTTCCCACTAGCTATCTATCTTACGTTTGGTAGTGTACATATGTCCATGCCTCTCTCTCGCTTTGTCACAGCTTACCCTTCCCCCTCCCCATATCCTCAAGTCCATTCTCAAGTAGGTCTGTGTCTTTATTCCTGTTTTACCCCTAGGTTCTTCATGACATTTTTTTTCCTTAAATTCCATATATATGTGTTAGCATACGGTATTTGTCTTTCTCTTTCTGACATACTTCACTCTGTATGACAGACTCTAGGTCTATCCACCTCATTACAAATAGCTCAATTTCGTTTCTTTTTATGGCTGAGTAATATTCCATTGTATATATGTGCCACATTGGCATGTCTTCTTAATGATATCCAGGTGTTGGCTGTTTCTCTGATCATAGATATTTAAATTTCTTTTCCTTCTATCTTTACTCAATTATCTTTCTTTCATCTTTGATTTCTTACTGCAATACATTTCCCCAGGTTCCTCAAACCTATCCATTCAACTAGATGCAAACAGATAAGAAGTGGCCAGGGTCACAAGAAAGAAACTTTTTAGCAAAAACTGTAACTTATCAATTTAGCCCCAAACTCCTATTCATCTACCTATGAGCAGACAGTTTTTTGTTGTTGTTGTTGTTTTGTTTTTTCGTTTGGGAGGAGTGGGGGGATGGTTTAAAAATTAAAACAGTTGCAAACATTAAAGTCCTGAGAGATTTTACTTAAAAACCTAAAATTCTAGCTTCTTTTGAAAAAGCCATATGATTAGTAACCCTGGGACCAAAGCCGTACAACTGATAAGGCTGAGCTCTAGTTCCTAAATCAGTGCACTTGCTCTCGAGTTTGTCACAGCATCACCCATTTCTTCATTTGTGATACCTTTGTCAATTGTAATCATTTCTTAGGCATGATCTACTGCGTACCGATTTAAGATTAGAAATCAATCCTTATAAAAGAATAGCTAATCTGTCCATATCTGTTAATATTTTCATCTTCTATGTATAGTAATAGAGTGAACTGTAGATAATTAGATTTTTTTGTAGTTTAAGCATTTTCCATGGGTTCAGTATTTGCAAATAATATGTTAAATTGCAGTTTCATTAAATTTTCTTTTTTCTGTTCTGCCCTCAATTCAGCTTCTTAGAGAATGAAACATCTGCTTTCCCACCTAGATCCATTTTCTTTACATATTTCAGGAATAATTAGTCTGTTTGTATTTTTTTTCTATTTACAGATCATACAGAGTTGGAGAAAATGTCTAGATTTTTAGATATGACAATTGGTATAGCATTACAGTGTGTAAGATTGTCTCAAAACAAAACAAAAATATAGCTGAGTGCCCTAACTTTGTAGCTAAAGAAAATATTACACTGTGGGACTGGGAAATTCTCCATGCTGTTGAGTAGCATTTTACAATCAACCCCTCTCCCCTTTTCAGGATATCGAATCCCTAACAGGAGGGCTGACTGGTTCTAAGGGGGCTGATCCACCGGTAAGTTAGATTCTTCATTAAATTTAACTATTGACGAAATGAATTATTTACATACCAGATCATCAGAGTTACTTGTATAGAATTTGTTATACAGGTAACTTTTTGAAATAGTTTCTTTCAAAACTTTATAGCTATTGCAGTAACTAATACAAAAATGTGAACTTGCTCTGAGGTGTCATTTAGTGTTTTAAAACTTGTAAAATTCATCTCCATACATTGATTCTAAAAATAAGAATAAAAGCTTCATTAGTATGTGTAAACACCTTATGTCCTACTAATGGGCTACAAAAAAAGTTAAAACTTTTTGGAACTTGAGAGTTTACCATTGTAAATAAGTGTATGATTTCAGTTGCAATATACTTTCTAGTTACTGAGAAAAAATTATTTTATCAGCCCATTTTTTTCACAGTATTGATTCTTGATATTGCTGTTTCTTTCCTGCTTTACCCAGGAAGCTTCTAGAAAATTGGAGAAAGTTTTAAATGATTATCATTTTTAGGCAATAACAAGAGATTGATAGTCTAGTATTGGAACATTGTAGTCCTTTCTGTGATGTCTGATTTCAGAAAACATTGAGTAAAACAACATTCCTGTGATTTCATGCTTGAGGCACAAACATGAGTTCATGGTGTATATCTAAAGTTATAAAATTCAATTTATTTCAACAAACAGCCAATGCATAAATTTGTATCACGCTTGCTTTTCACTTAGCACTGCGAGGTTTAATGTGGAACACACAGAATCCTGTGTTGTCAATTTTTAGCTATACTTCATCTAGGCATCTAGCTGAAGTATATAACTACTTTAAGACACCACTGAAGTGTTAAAAAGATAACTTTCAATTGTAGCTCTTTCTCTCCTGTCTCACTCTCATGTGTCTCATGGTGTTGTCTAATCTTCATAATGCTCCTAAAGTAGGCTAAACAACATATTTTAGTCCTTTCCCTTCCTTTTATTTTCATTGTCTAAATGTATGCAGGCAAAAAAAATGTACTGTCTTCAGATAGCTGCTTATATTTAGTCCCTGAACCTATTATACTGCAGCATAAGACAAGATGAAATGTAAGTCAGTGTAGTAGTGTAGGTGACTGCTTATGTGATGTAATTTCATCCTGCTGCTTTGCGTTATGTTTGTGCATAGCATTCAACTTTTATTAGAAGAATAAATCCATTTCCTTTAAAATACCTCCCTCACTGTTCACTGATTCCTGAAAGAATTCTGCAATTAGAGATATGTTGGTTTTAAGAGGATTTATCCCTTGTTGAAAACTAAACTAAACTAAACACCTCTCTTCTGCATGTGACCATAAAACTCTTACCTGCTATTTACATGTTAAAATAAATTAGTTTATCATATCCTTTCAAGAAAGCAAGTTTCTAAACATGGAAGGTTGAGTCAGCATAAATCCTAGTTACTGAAAGAAGCCCCTTACAGGGGAAAAAGGTCACAGAAAGGAAAGATGGTGACCTAAAGGCGAACTTAATCAACTTCATTCCCAAAAGCTAAAAGTGAACTGTATATTTGTCTGTATTTTTATACTACATGTATGTATGTCTTTTTTTCTTTGGACATAATTTATAATATTATGAAGATATAGGTTCTCTCTTGGCCATCCCTTACCATGATGATGGGTATTTTATACTGCTACCTACATTTTCTGAAATTTAATGACAGTACTTACTTTATAACTTTTTGTAGAGTGGAAAACATCACACAAATGTCAGAGTACATAAGAGATTAGACAATCTAGGGTGTTAACAGTATACATACATTTAGTGTTTCCCATTGTTAAAGAGATATTGAGAGGATATTACCAAGAGCTAGGTAATAAAATCACTTTTTAATCCTCTATAGAGCTTATATAAAGTAGTCTAAGTATGAAGGTAAAATGGTAATGGTGTCTAGAGTTGCTTCAGTCATTTAAGAATAAGGCTTTGAATTAAGCTATTGTTTTTGCCCCCAGGTTAGAAAACTGAAAGTCAGATTAAATTATACATAACCTAAGTCCATTTGAAGTTTCATATTACTTTTTCTTTCTTTAAAAAAAGGCCTTTATAATAGATTATCTGAATACTGGAGTGATCCAGTCTAGAGATGTAAATTATTATATTATATACCATATAAATGGTATATTTAAAAATTGAAAATTTTTCTGTGGGTAGATATAAATATTATTTCTGAAGCATTAGAAAAAAGTGAATTTTACATTTTTTCAAATAATAAGCATGTATAAAAAGTTGTGTCAAATTTGCAACTGTCATTATAAATAAATTTGCATATCTGGTAAGAATATATTTGAGTAACTCCAGGAATATAGTTTGCATTAATATTTTTAACAATAAATGTTAAATAGGTTTTTTGAAAATTCAAGAAGTCTCAGGTTTAATGCTAATAATGAAAGAGAGAATCACTCATTCATTATTTTCAGGGGCAATTCAAGAAGTTTTATAATGGCTTTCTTCTGAAAAGAATTTCAAAAAGTATGTTTTTAAATTTGTAAACTGGAAATCAGTTGCTGCTGCAAATAGAACTTGCAGATTTTTCTAAATCGCATAGTTATCTTAGAAAATAAACCCTTCTATCATTAAGAAAAATATTGTCCATTATGTTAACTTAAAATTGTCTTTGAAAATTTGTATCAAAGATATTCTACATTCTGCATATATTTTTCATTCACAAAAATTAGATCACAGATTAACCTCCAGTGTAAAAACATAGCATATATTTACATATAAAAATAAAAAGAAGGAAATAGATAATTAAAATCTAAAGGGTAAAATATCATTATTAAGTGCTTTTTTAATATACCATTTTTCTATAGTGTTTTAAATTTAAAATATTAACATTATTAAAAATGAAAAGCTCATGAAATGTAAGGTGTCAGGGATATTCCTCATTATCAAGTTGTCAGGTCATCAGGCCAGCCATTAGGAAGGCCAGGGTAAGGTCTAGGTAACTCAGTTTCTGATAGCCAAGGGGATTTTAGATGCTGAAAAACAGGTATAAAGCATGAATAGTTATACTGCTATACCAGCTGAACCTGGTATGTGGAGAGCTGTGGATATGCCGGTCCATGTGGTACCAGTAGTGTGTCAGATCACTGTCCTGTTTTGAGCCCATGAGCCAGTGACATAGAGGTGTTGGCCAACTCTCAGCTTGGAGCCAGGATTTGTCCCAGACTGCGAGCTAGGTCTAAGTCTGCAGGTGGGTTTTAGTAGCTCAGCTGGCTTGGCCACAAAAGTTAAGTTTCGTGAAACAGATCCAAGCAGACTAATGTATACAATGGAGGGGAGTTTCTCTTTGTCATTTGGTTTAAGAAACTTTCTGATTATTTATAAACTGATATAAACTAGCTTCTTACTTTCCTATTATTTGTGATTCTTTTTGAGGGTTAATATGGACAAAATCTAATAAAGAGTAATGTGGGACAAACCCTAGACTATATGAAACACATTCCTGAACACACTGGTCAAGTGTCAAAGTGTCCTGATAGTTCACAGTTCTATTATCAGTGTTTGAATCAAGTCCACCTGATTGCCTCATCCAGGACTTACAGCAAGAATGCCACTGGGGCTATTCAGTTCCTCCTTTGTTTTTCTTTCTATTTGTTACCCCGGAGTGATAAGCTCTATAAATTTGCTTCCTACACAACTTAGTATTTTAATTGTTCTAAGTTTCCTTCATTCAAATGCTAATGGTTTTCTTTATTTCTAGAGTGTGATGAATAAGTGAGTATGCATCTAATTGGTATCCTTGGGCTTGATATGCACACTGTCCTGAACATTATCTAGCTCTATTAATTCTTTCCCCACTGAGGAACCAGAATTGTACATTCCATGTTTTTGTACTTTCTGTTCTCATTTTAATGATCTTCCTGATGGTTCTTATCAATTTGAGTAAACACTCCACAGAATTTAAAACAAATTCAATTTCCTGAGGGTGCTATTTAGACCAGGTTATATATTTTTCATATTGTAGATAGCATTAAAATTTTAAAGTCTCCAAAACTGATCTTAATTTGATTATTCAAAAAATGCCAATGTTCTACTCACTTGCTTCAAAAGATAAGGGAATAAAATATGTGAGTCTGAATTGTTATCTAATTTAATTTCTTTCAGCCTGAATGTTATATTGCTATATTACTAACTTTCATTCTCGTATTTGTTTAGTCAGAATTCAGTGTATATTTGAGTGTATGCTGTGTGCTAGACATTTGTTTAAGTTTTGGAAATAGAGTGGTAAACAATTCACAGCTTCTTATTTCAGAATCGTACAATATAGTGGAGTAGACAGGTTGGTAAAAACTAATTACGATATAATGTAAGCACAGGATGAAATGAAAATAAGAGGATCTCATAATCCAATTGATGGGAGTAAAAAGGGGCTGGAGGATCAAGGAGGGCAAATAAAAGAAAGTAATGTCTAATTGTAGAATGAGTTGAAGTTTGCCAACTGGGAAAGGTGGAACATGGAATTTTAAATAAGGAAATACTATATGCATAAGTTAAAAATTAGAAAATAACTTAGAGTGGCTAGAGTATGAAATAAGCTGAAGGGTGGGAGGTAGTGGTGAGATAGAAGGTAAACGATTAATCCAGGGCAAGAAGTAAGAAATTTCATGGAAAAAAATTGTACTCTATACTAAAGAACATGAGGACCCATTAAAGTCTTTAAACAGGAGAGTCACTTAATCAGCTCTGTCCTTCAGAAACATTTTTCTGACTCTAGTGGAGAGTTGATTTAGAGAAAGGACTAAGAAGGAAAACCATTGAAAAAGGCTCTTGCAGTCATCCAAAGGAGGGTTGACAAAAATGATAATGGTGATTTTTTTTTGTCTGTCCTACTACATTATAAAACTAATTGAGGCAATGTCTCAGGAGAAAGTCAACATTCTATTTTGTTTAAAACAATAAATTTTTAGTATGAGCCTATCAAGTGACAGTGAGAATGGAGAGGAATAAACTGATTCATGAGCTATTAAGGACTTAGTGAACGCACAAGAATAGGTGGTTGTTTGGAGGAAGGAGAATAAAACTTATTGAAGAGTCAAGGATGATTTTGAACTTTCTAATTTGGCAATTGAGTGGATACATAGAGAGAAGAATCCCATGAGGTAGAGCATTTCTGGAGGGGGGATATTGAGTTCAGTTTTGGACACATTAAATTGAGGTGACAGAGTTGGGAATATATGAATGATTTTGGAATTTAAAGGTCAGATATCATTTATAGCCATTAATTTGAACATGTAGAATAGTTAATTGACATTGTTGGAGCTGATGAAATCATTCCAAAAAAAATGTATTCTGAATGAGAAGATAAGAGTTCAGAATAAAGCCCTGAGGAAGAAAAGCATTTAAAGGTCAGAGGAAAGTGAAAGGGGAAATTAAGAGGAAGAGTATTCCTCAAAAAAGATAAAACAGGAAAGAATACCAGAAACTTTGTAATCATGAATGCCAAGGTCAAGAGAGGGTGGTGAAAAGGGTTATTAGCAGTTTCAGGATGTTGAGAGTTCAACAACAGAGTGCCCCACTGAAATTTAGCAACAAGAGGATAAAGGGTGGTCTAGGTGAGAATAATTTTAGTGGAGTAATTCAGGTAGAATCAAGTTTCCAGTGGCCTAAGAAATTAAAAGGAAGATAAGAATTGGATTCAGTGGCTAAGGAAACAATTTCTAAGTGTTTATTTATGAAGGAAGTGAAAAGAAATAATAGCCAATATAAGCGATGAGGCTGAGAGACAATTATTTTAAGGAGAGAAAATTTGAGTGTGTTGAAACATATGGAAAGCACATAGAGAGGGAAAAGGATTTACTGAGGAAAGAGAAGTTAATTAATAAGTCATTGGATGGAGCAGAAAAAGATGGACTCCAGAGCATGTTACATAGAAAGAGAAATGTCGCTTCAAATGTGAAATGGAAGTAGAAAAAAATAATGGAAACTGATGCAAACATTTTTGTAGGTGGGGATCTTACAAAGTTGCAAGAGTTTCCATTTAATGGTTTCTATTTTCCCCACAAAATTAAAAAGACCTAATTAGCTGACAGTAGTGGGGAGATGATGGGTTAAGATATTTCAGGAATATAGAGACGATGCATCTAGCCATTATGGATTGTGGGAGAATTAGGTAGACCATAGATGGATTAGTGGAAAGTGTTGGGGTACACTTGTAGGCAGTGAATTTGTAGCAGTTATAAATAAACTCAAAGGTGTGTTTTCTTTTCCTCCAACAGTGCTCTGTAGCTCAGGTATGGGGGGCGGGATGCCTACAGTCATTTTGATTTCAGGCTGTGGTTCTGCCAGTCAATTACTGTGGAAGGCCAATGGAGCAAGATAATTGAGAATATTAGCAAGAATGTCATAAAGTCTAAGCTGAATAAAAATTTCAGTGAAGGTAGGAAGGGATTGATGAAGCAGAGTATTCAGGGTCTCAATGAATTTGAAAAACAGTGTGTAGGAAGAGGGATACAGAACTGTGGTGAGAGAGTAAAATGCTTGATTTAAGCATTTTAGGACCAAAACATTCCCAGGTGCTGGTAAGACCCAAGTTGTGGTCATGAAAATGGATGAAGTACAGAGGGAGTGAAGCTCATTGGAACTGATGACATCAAGGAACTGAGAGGCTAGTTAGATGGATTATCTATGTGGACCCTGCAGTCTTTTCTACCTATATTTACTCCCTTGATAATCCTAGCCTGTTTTACAGCTTAAGTGCCATCTAGACACTGATAACTGAATAATTTACATCTCTAGACTGGATCACTCCCCTGAACTTCAGACTTGTATATCCAACTAAATATTTGACATATCTACTTGTATATCCAATATGAATTTAAAGCATAACAAATTAAAAACTGAGCTTCTGGTCTTCTCTGTCACTCTCCACAAACCTCCTGCAGTTTCCCACCTATCAATTAATGGCTATTTCATGCACTACTTACAAAGTTAAAACCTTAGAGTCATGCTATGAGTTCTGTCTTCATAATTTGTTGATAATTTAACCAATTTTCAGAAACACCCCTACAAAATTACCACCTTGATCAGAACCACCATCCTTTTCATATGTCCTTTTTCAGTGAACCAAGCAGGATAAATTTCTTAAAATATGAGTCAGATCATGTCACATCAAGGCTTAAATCATTGTTGGCTTCCCATCAGAATAAAATCCCCAAAGCCCATGGAGTGGTTTCTAAGACACTTCATAACTTCTCACCTTACAATTCCTCTAGGAACTCATCTCATACCTTCCTTCCCATAGTTCATTCCAACTTGCTATCCCTTTACCTGGGTATGCTGTTGCTATTATTCCTTCTGCTTACCATACTGTCTCCACAGATAGCCCACAAACCTACTCTCTCACTTTCCTTGGGTCTTTGTCCAAATGCTAATTTATCAGAAAGATCATCCAATATTCTTTTCTCTGCCCCATGTGTTTATTGTTTGTTTTCTTCTACTATAATATAAACTCCATATAGTCAGAGGCATTGTCTCTTTTGTTCACTATTATATTCCAAAGGTCTAGAATAATACTGTCATGTGAGTTCCTCAATGTATATTTGCTGAATGAATAAGAACAAATACTCTCAAACACATGATTTATATGATCATATTTGTGTGCTTAATGTATTGATAGTAACTCTAGCAGAATACCGTATGGAGAAAGGGATTGAAGCTGTTGTAATAATTCTGGAATGAGATTACACGAGTGTACTTCAGATTATGGTAGTGGTAGCAAGAATTAAAATAGCAGAGAATAAAAACCTTACAAAAGCAGTGTTAATAGAATCATCTGGTGGGGAAAGAAATAAGACTCAAGGATAACTACAAATATTGGCCACTGGGAAAAATAAAAACAGTGCAAAAATCATAAGGATATATTTGGATACTGAATATCTTATTTATTTATCTTGTTTAATATCATTAAATATAATCCCTTTGAAGGCAGAAATTTCTGCCTGGTTTATAACTACACTCCAACGAACAAATGAATGAAGAAGAGGAATTTAATAGGTCTTCAGATGGAATAAATGGAAACCAAGTATTGAAAATTTCAATAAATAAGAAAGTAAAAGATGTGAAGTGGAACTTCCATTGCTGGTCCAAAATTTTACTTAGAGCCTCAAAGCTAGTACCATTGGTGATAAGCATCTCCACATTTCATGGAGAAGTGCTAAACATACCACAGACTTACTAGTTAATAATTACAGTAGTATCAGTCCTACCACTGTGAATCACCACCTTTAGCCTCTCTAAGTGAAAAACAGAAAGGACTCATTAGCAGAATTTCAGCTGGTGAGAAGTAATGCAGGGTTTTTACTCATGAAGAAGAGAAGGGTGTCCTTCTCCTAAGCCAAATGTGAGTGGGCCCAAAGGAAAGACTCATGGAAGAAGGCAGTGTTATCCCTGTGTTTAGATATTTATTCAACAGCTATATCAGCAGGCAATTCCATGGAATATATGTAAGGCAAGGGGAGAAGAAAATTAATGTGTATCCCTTAGAGTTTGAAGATAAACACATAACAACTGAATCAAATGTTTGCTTCCTATGTGCAGGTGTGGATAGGGGATAGGGAAGAAAGGAATCAATAACTTCATTTTAATTATTTAACTTATCAATATTTTTAACTAGTCAACTAGTCAGAATAGGTACTTAAAATATTGAAGTCATGAATATTTTGCCAAAATAATGAAAGATAGTTCGTATGCAGGAATTTTGTCATGAGAGAAATGTAATGCTTTGTATATATGATACCAAAAGATTTCCATGTTAGGTAATTTCCTATTCATTAATGCATTACTGATTAGACCTATTTAAGCATATGTATTTCAACACAAACTACTTATTTAGAGGGCACATTTGAACATGGTTTCCTGTATTCAAACATTTAAATCATGTTTAATATGAAAGTGAGCAAAGAGATATGAATTATAGACTAACATCCAAAAGGTGGGTTAGAATAACACTGAATGTGGAAGCACTTTTGAGATCTCTCAGCATATTGTTTCACTGGTGATTAACATGTTAAGAAACATTTTAGAAATGATTTTTTCCAGGATAGGAGAAGTTATTTGGGAAGCTGAGAGTAATAAAACAACTTCTTGTTAGAAATAAGGGTCTTAGTTGTTACTTACTGTTAATTTCTAATCAATCTATAAGAATAAAGGTACTTGAAATTTTTTTGAGGGAAAAGCAATATATTAATGAAAAAGGACATAATAAGTAAAATAAATTAGGAACTTGCATTATTGCAAAGATATATTATTTTTGTTAATAATAATAAAACAATAAACTATATATTAATATATACTCACGGGCTTCCCTGGTGGCGCAGTGGTTGAGAGTCTGCCTGCTGACGCAGGGGACACAGGTTCGTGCCCCGGTCTGGGAAGATCCCACATGCCGTGGAGCGGCTGGGCCTGTGAGCCATGGCTGCTGAGCCTGTGCGTCCAGAGCCTGTGCTCCGCAACGGGAGAGCCCACAACAGTGAGAGGCCTGCGTACCACCAAAAAAAAAAAAAAAAAAAAAAAAAAATATATATATATATATATATATATATACTCAGTTTTCTGATCATATAAAGTTTAATATGAATCATTTTAATTTACCTATCTTTGTTCCTCAAAATCCCTATTACAATTCTGTCGAAAATAGTATTTCAATTACAGACATTGTAAATACTTGTATTTTATTCTTTTCCTATCTTTTCTATTTTTCTTTATTTTTATTATACATAAATTTATTTGTACATATGTGTGTGTATTTATATATAGCATATATAAGCACATTTAAGTATATATATAAGTATATGTAATATATATAAACATACATATTTATATATATTTCTTTTTTTAATTTTAATATGTATTTTCTCCTACAAAAAATGGGATTTTTTTAGTTTCTTGACTAAACAAGAGGCTGGTTTCTAATTAGACTGCTCTTATCTAACATAATAAAGTGGGACTATTTTTATTCTTGATCGAAGATGCTTATAATTTAGGATGTTTATTTGAAAGACAGATGGATGAATACAGCTTTATACATGTAATTGCTCATTAAAATGTGAAAAATATAAAGTAAGAATAAAAGTTTATTTAGGAAACATATTTGTAATGCTATTGTGTATGCAGTACTATTCTGGGACTTCAGAAAAAATGAAAGATATCAATTCAGTACTATAGATTTTTGCACTCTAACTGGTTAGCAATTGTTTCTTTTTAAAACATGATTGATAAGTGTAAAAAAATGGTACATAGATAAATACTTTTGTATTATATGGAAATAATCACAGTAAGTGTGTTTGGGGGGGTTTATTTTTATTTTTTTGGAAGACTTGTTTTGAGAGGTGAATGTTGAACCAGATGTTGAAGATCTAATTTGCATTAAATTAAAATCTTTATTTTGGATGAAAGGAATTAAGGGTCTTTCTCTCATATCCAAAAGTAATTCAACTCTATAGACTTTAGCAACTAATTAAACTGGCTACTGCAACTTATTTATAGTACATCAGTTTAAATTTAATTGCTGAAGTTTAGAGTATAAAATTAAACCTGGTCTTGGGGTATTTTTTTAAAAGTATATGTGAGTCATTTTTTTCTAGGAAGCCCCAGATACCCTCCAGGCACCTCTGCAGCTTAATGGCTAAACACCTGTTTAGCCTCAATGAGATTAGACTATGGGCCAATTCTTATTTGGCCATTCCAGAAAAGAGTCAGAATTGAACCCAGCTGGCCCTCTAAGAAGGAGGGTCTGATGAGCCATTCCTTCATAGCCTGAGGCAATAGAATTTGCATAGATTTAAGGCTGCTGCTGTTGCTTTTCCAGGGATCCCAGTGAGGTGATGCACTACCTCCTTTAGCAAAATGAGAAAGGAGCTAGTTTTCTGATGATTTGCCCCATTCTACCACTGATATTCATCAGAGGTTGGCTGGAGAAACTGCAAACTTCTGTGGCTCCCCTATTTCCTCATAAGGCTTCCAGAGGAGGCAGCATTAAGGCTTACTTGTCTTCTAGCCCTGCCTAGGAACTTGTGTTGCCATGTGAAGGAACTTACCTGGAAGGAAAACAACTTATTCTAGCTACCTTTCAGTAACTACATTGTCTTTTTCAAATGCAAACTCAGGGAAACATGAATCAGCAAAATGTGAATGCTGAAATTACATGCATATTCGCTTTTTTCACTTAACATTAATTATAACCACTACAGGCACTTTAAAAAGGAATCTGATTATATATTCATAACAAAATTATTATTATGCAAAATTATTATTTTCAATTGAAATCTATGTTGTTTCAAGAATACCACATAATAGGAATATGCCTTATGATAGGCTATTAAATTATTTTTCAAAAGATATTTGAAGATAGGCTATTAAATTATTTTTCAAAAGATATTTGAATATACTTATTTATAAGTGTAGGCTATTAAATTATTTTTCAAAAGATATTATTCAAAAGATATTTGAAGGTATTTGAATTCAAATATCTTTTGAAAAATAATTTAATAGCCTATACTTATAAATATACTTATAAAATTATAAGCATTATAGGAAATATACTTATAAAATTATAAGTGTTATAGGAAAAGTAGAAGAGTTATAATATTAAAAATTTAATATTTGGCTAAAAATGTTCATCAAAGTCCCTGGAAAGTTGCAAAATGATCTTTTGGCTATATAACAAATTCTCCAGATATCTTATATTTTACTCATAGGAACAATTTATATTTTTATTGGAGTATGGTGGAAAGTTTTGTGGTAATGCTAGTTATTTTTTCTATTTTTACTTTTCTTCATCATAGATTAAAATGAGTATTCCACATGAGTGACTATTTTTCTTCTATGGACAAGCTTTTTGAAAAAAAAAATTAAAAATCTTGGTATTCATATCCAGAAACACTGGGTTTCATTTAATTTACATTACCATTCTCTAAAAGGCCAGGAAATTCACTAAAATATGACATTACAACCAACATCATTATTTTAACTTTTAAATAAATGTATATAAGTAATTGCATTAAATGTAAGTGGAAGAAATAGTCAATGTGAAATAAAGACTGTCTGAATGAATTTTTTTAAACTATGTGTAGCTTATAAAAGAAATCTAAAATATGGAAATAAAGGTTGAAACTAAAATGACATAAAAGATATACCATATAATATTAGGTAACAAAATAAAGCAGGTGCAGCTATATTAATATCAGAAAGTGTAGTCTTTCATAAAAAATAGTAAATATAAAAAGAGAGATACTTAAATATAAAAAATGGTATACCAGGAAAGTAGAAATTTTAAATGCTTATGTACCTAATAACAAACACTTAAAATATAGAGAACAAAAGTTAGCAGAAATAAAAAGAGAATAAAAATGCCCTCTGTCATGGTGGAATATTATAACACTTTTTCAGTACCTGACTGAAGAAGAAGATAAACTCTGTAAAGATAATGATAATATGAGCAATGTGATAAACAAGATTGTCCTCAGTGATATATAGAGAATCTTGCATTTTATTTCCCAAAATTGACCAGATGTGGATCATACAGGAAAACTCAACAAATTTCAAAGAATTAAAATCATACAGAATATGTTCTCTTACAATAGCAGAATTCAGCTAGAAATTGATACAAAAAATGAAATTAAAAATGATAAATACAAAGTACTTAAGTTTTTGGAAAGTATGCTCTATGCTTCTAATTAACTCGTTGGTCAAAGAATTCAAACTAAAAATAAGAAAAAAATGTTGAATTTAGTGATATTAAAGTACTACATATTGAAACATATTAGGAGGTAAAGGCCCGCTTAGAAATTTATAACATTATTATATGTTAGAAAAAATAAAGGCCAAAAATCAATGATCTAAGCATTATCTCAAGAAGCTAGGAAATAAAAGAGCAAATAAAACCTAGGGTATATAGAAAGAAGGCAAAAATGAAGCTAGCAGCAAAAATTAATAAAGTAAAAATATTTAAATAGAGTATAAACAAAGCTAAACGTTGGTTTTTAAAAAATTAACTGATAATTCTCTGGTGGGTTGGTAAAGTTCAAAATAATGAGGCTATTTTGAGCACAATTTATGCTGATGTATTTGAAACTGTAGATGAAATGAGAAAATTCCTAGGAAAACACGTCTTAACCATGTTAACCCAAGAAATTAAAAAGTGCAAATAATACTTCACATGAAAGAAAGGGAATCATCAATTAAAAAATCTTCTCACGAAGAAAAATCCAGGGCCAGATGGCTTCACCTGTGAATTCTGTTATCATTTAAGGGAGGAATTATACTAACTATTAAAATTTCTAAAAGACAATTAAAATGAAGAAGCACTTCCCAAGTCGTTTTATGAGGTGTATTATTTTTCTATTGCTGTGTAACAAGTTACCACAACCTAAGAGGCTTAAAGCAACACACTTATTATCTCAGTTTCTGTGGGTCAGAAGTCTGAGGATAGCTTAGGTAGGTCCTCTGCTCAGAGTTTTAACTGGTTGCAATCAAGGTGTGGGCTAGGCGGCATTCTGATCTGGAGCTCCGGGTCTCCTTCCGAGATCACGTGATTATTTGTATATATGTCTACATATACATGTATGTGTGTGAGTGCTTGTGTGTATATGCACATATACACATACATGTGTAATGATGGTTATGATATCCATTACCTTTGTCTTTCATATTCTGTTTAGTTAGAAGTAAATCACAAGCCCTGTGATGCTCAAAGGTACGTCCCATATTCATCCCTTCTATAAACCCCCTGCCCATGCTCAAAGGGAGGGGTTTATAGAATGGATGAACATGAGGACCACTCTTGGGTCTGTCTGCTACATGAGACCAAAAAGTCTTAAAGCAAGACCTGAAATATTACCAAAATGTTAGTTAATTAAATGAAGCAATACATAAGTATATGACATCAGGACCTAGTTGGGTTCCAGAAATGCAAAGTTATTTTAACTTTCACAATTCAATGAATGTAATTCTCCGTGTTAATTAATAGAGAAAAGAATTCATATGATCATCTACACAGATGCAGACTAAATGTAGATAAAAATTCAGCATTTGTTTGTAATGATATTTTTATATCATATAATGATCATGTAATGACTTAATATCATTACATATTAATGATATAATGATTATTTTTCATGGTAAAATTTCAACATTCTAGAAATAGAATGAACTTTCTTATTAATTAATTATTCAATGTCATTATTTTATTCAAATGTTTATTGAGCAACTAATATTTGCCAGGAACTCAGCTGTTTTCCCTGTTTATATACACTCATGAGAATGTCTTCCTTTAAAATACTGAAATACTCGGGCTTCCCTGGTGGCGCAGTGGTTGAGAGTCCACCTGCCGATGCAGGGGACGCGGGTTCGTGCCCCGGTCCGGGAAGATCCCACGTGCCGCAGAGCGGCTGGGCCCGTGAGCCATAGGCCGCTGAGCCTGCGCTTCCGGAACCTGTGCTCCGCAACAGGAGAGGCCACAGCAGTGAGACGCCCGCATACTGCAAAAAAAAAAAAAAACTTTGAGGAAATGTGACTTTCACCCTAGTTTGATTTTTTTTAAGTGTAAAGAAGATAGATTATAGAAGATAGAAATAAATTATGTGATATACTTCCCAGATTTTAGAAGATAGAAATAAATTATGTGATATACTTCCCAGATAATTTGGAGCATGAAAATTTTGTAACCTGTAATAGTTACACTCATTGTATAGAAAGATAACCAGCACCAGAATGAAGATTTAAAAAGTTATATTCTTTTTGTTTCACTACTCTGTGCAGAATTTTAATTCTACAAACAAACCACCAAAACGCATACATAGTAAATGATAATTAGGTAGAGGTTTATATTAATATCCTTTTAAACTACCGATAAATGTCTGGAATTATGTTTATTTTATGTTTGTTAACATTGAGACTTAATATATCGCAGCCTAAAAAAGTTTCCAGTATAAAATAGCCTTTACCTGGTATTGTTTTTAGAGGATGTAACTAGTATTAAGCTAAAGAGTACAGTTGATATCTTGGATCATATGGTAAGACTCCCTTCCTTCCTTCCCCCCTTTAAAATTTTTACTTATGGATCTATTTCTTTCAAAGCACTAATCAACTCTTTACATTGGATTACATGGCAATCAGTCTTGATTTGCTTATCTAAACTAAATGATGTTGGATGCCATAAACAACACAGGAAGAATGCTGTGTCCTAGTCCTTAAGAAATGTAGTTATAAAGTCGTCAAGGAATTAAGTTCACATTTTCAATGCTATTCAAACAAGTTTAAATATTTATTTGGACATAAAGGAATTCCATTTTCAAGATATTGTAGTAAGAAAGGTTGCTGTAGATACTCAAAGCGAAGTTTCATTTATATTAGTGTTGAAGATGTGTCAAGAATTGAAATGTATTGCCAAAGTGTAACTCTAAAAATGCAGATTTTGCTAAAGTATATAAAGGTTTTATTTAACTATCATATCAAGCAGAGTATCCATAGCCACTCATCTAACTCTCTTATTATTTTCTATCAAGGTTAGATTTAATATGAATGACTGAGAAGGCAACTTTCTTTCCTTTTCTTAAGATGTTATTGCCTTCAGCAAGCTAGTTTTTATGGAAACCAAAAAAAAAAAAAAAAATTCCTTTTGCAGGTCAATCAGAGAACTCTATAATCCTTACTCTCAGATTAATAGACTACAAGTTTTATATTTAGTTTTTTTGAACTTTAGATGTTTTTTCTCAACAGCTCATGTAATACAAAGTGTTATTGCCTTATGTCTTCCCTTTTCCTTTCCATTATTTTCTCATATTTTATCATTAACACCCATTTAGATTTACAGGTGTTTTTGTTCATTTTATTTTCTTCCTCACTTGTACTCTTCATTCCTCAAGTAATTTTGTTACTCTTCTCCATTCTTAAATACTCCAGTTGTTTCTTGCTAGCTTCCTTTGAGTATGCATGATGACAAAGTTAAATTAAGAAATACTCCAAAAAAAGAGAGAAATATCCTATGTTCTTGACTGATCATACAGAGCATGTGCGTGTACACACATACACACAAACACGTTACTATATAATGTTTTATCTTACACTTATACATTTATATTTAGTATGTATATATGTATACATACATATATATGTAAACTTAAATACTCCACTGAAATTATACATGTTTGGCTGGTGCTGTGAAGGAAACAACAGGGGGCTATAATTAAGAATGGAAAACAAGGTCAAGGAAGTTCTCTCTGAGGAAGTGACTTCAAAAGGATGAATTACCTGATGAGTAGATGATGAATGATCTGGGAAGATGTAATAACATAAGGAGAGTAGTGGGTTAAATAGTGTTCCCCCCAAATTCATGTTTACCCAGAACCTTAGAATGTGACCTTATTTGGAAATATAGTCTTTATAGGTGTAATTAGTTTAGGATCTTGAGATGAAATCATACTGGATTTAAGGTGGGCTCTAAATCCAATGACTAGTGTTCTTATAAGAAGAGGAGAGCACACAGAGAGACATGTAAAGGAGAATGTCATGTAAAAATGGAGACAGGGATTGGAATCATGCACCTATGTATCAAAGAATGACAAGGATTGCTAATAATCACCAGAAACTAGGAGAGAGTCATGGAATAGATTCTCCCTCAGAGTTTCCAGAAAGAACCAAACCTGCCCAACTACTTGATTTCAGACTTCTGGCACCCAGAAGTATACATTTCGGTTTTAAGCTACCAAGTTTTTGGTAATTTATTATAGCACCCTTAGGAAACTAAGACAGGGATTAAGAGTGACTAAAGTTTAGTAAGCTAAAGACAAAGTACATTTTCTTGGAATATTACATTTGATTGGAGTAAGAGAAAATAGCCAGATCATGTTGTGTCTTACAGAAGTGTGGATTTTATTTCAAGTGCTATAGGAAGTCATAGGAGAGTTTATGTGAGAAAATATGTGTTAAAATAATATGCTGGATGCTCTGAAAAACTGAGTAGAATAGGACAAGAATTGAAGCAAGGAGAACCTGGTAAGCGGGTAGGCTACTGTAGAAGTCCAGGTAAGAGATGGCGGGAGTTTGGTGTAGAGTCATGGCAACAGAGAAGTAAAGCAGGCTGAGATCTATTTTGAAGTTAGAACTGATGACTTACTGATGTATTGAAAGTGCATGATGAGGAAAAATTTTAAATGCCTTCCTAAGTTTTGAGCTGAGCTACTGGGTAGATGTTCATTAAATTTACCAAAACAGAGAACACAAGGAAGATAAAAATTGGGGAGCAATGAGAAAGGAGGATTTTTTTAACTTTTTATTTTATATTGGAGTATAGCTAATTAACAATGTCATGGTAGTTTCAGGTGCACAGCAAAGTGACTCAGCCATACATATACATGTATCCATTCTCCCCCAAACTCCCCTCCCATCCAGACTGCCACATAACATTGAGCAGAGGTCCCTGTGCTGTACAGTAGGTCCTTGTTGGTTATCCATTTTAAATATAGCAGTGAGTACATGTAGATCCCAAATTCCCTAATTTTCCCTTCCCCACCCCCCCCCGTAACCATAAATTCGTTCTCTAAGTCTGTGAGTCTGTTTCTGTTTTGTAAATAAGTTTATTTGTATCATTTCTTTTTATATTCCACATATAAGGGATATCATACGATATTTCTCTTTCTCTGTCTGACTTACTTCATTCAGTATGACAATCTCTAGGTCCATCCATGTTGCTGCAAATGGCATTATTTCATTCTTTTTAGTGGCTGAGTAATATTCCATTCTATATATGTACCACATCTTCTTTATCCATTCCTCTGTCGATGGACACTAAGGTGGCTTCCATGTCTTGGCTATTGCAAATAGTGCTGCAATGAACATTGGGGTGCGTGTATCCTTTCGGACCATGTTTTTCTCCAGATATATGCCCAGGAGTGCCATAAACAAAATGAAAAGACAACCCACAGAATGGGAGAAAATATTTGCAAACAATGTGACCGACAAGGGATTAATCTCCAAAATATACAAACAGCTCATACAGCTAAATAACAAAATAATAACCAACCCAATAAAAAAAAAATGGGCAGAAGACCTAAACAGACGTTTCTCCAAACAAGATATGTAGATGGCCAAGAGGCACATGAAAAGATGTTCAACATTGCTAATTATTAGAGAAATGCAAATCAAAACTGTAATGAGATATCACCTCACACCAGTCAAAATGGCTATCATCAAAAAATCCACAAACAATAAATGCTGGAGAGGGTGTGGAGAGAAGGGAACCTTCCTACACTGTTGGTGGGAATGTAAATCGGTACAGCCTCTATGGAGAACAGTATGGAGGTTCCTTAGAAAACTAAAAATAGAGCTACCATATGACCCTGCAGTCCCACTCCTGGGCATATATCAGGAGGATGTTATTTAACTTGACATATGTGAGTTCTTTACATGGATTGAGATTTAAATTTCAGGGACTCCAGTATGTAAATAATATTTAAAGGCATAAGAATAGTTAAGGTCATCTAGGGAGAGAGTGTAGAAAGAGAGAAGTCCAAGACAACACTGAAGCTAATTAGAGGAAAATATGCAATATAGGACATTAAATAAGAAGCTTCCTGCTGGAAAATATATGAATGTTTATGAATGTTATGTTATAGAAAGAAACAGAGGCAAGTGGGGAACCAAGTTCTATTCCCCTACTGTAGTGAATATAACAGATTTATTTGTATATAAACAAGGGTTTCATGAGTCAAATGATTCAAAGTTTAGGACTGTTTGCCTATTATCTTGAGAAAAGTTTTCCTCAGCAATACATTCAGAGTAAGTCTCTGGAATTTCTGTGTTTTTAGTCTTTATGCTACTTTTTACTATTTAAGACAGGATAAGGAATTACCGAAGCAAATTGCCAATGACATTTTTGTAAATCCACAAATCTAATTCACATTGCTTTTGATAGCTTCTATGAGCAATAAACTTCAATAACATTTTGTCTTTAATTTCACAGCCAGTTCAAATAGTAAACTTTAAAATGTTTATATGTAAAATCCACATGAAAAGAAAGGTGGATGCAAACATATAGCCAATCCAAAGTTTGGTTCATCAATATGGTAGAACTGGTCTTTTACAGTCAGTCCATTTTTACACTTATATACTATAGAACTGGAATTGACCTTACAAACTGTATGGCTGTATACCTTTACAAATAAGGGAATCAAGATTCAGAAAGACAACCTTCCTGTGGTGGTCATATCTTGTTAGTGGCAGAAGTGGGACTAAGATCACTGGTTTTCTTTTGGCTGGTCAAAGCTGCAACTGTGGAAACCCCTCTTTGGAATTAATCACAAGGGGATGCTGTCTTTAAAAGGCAATATTAGATTTTAGTTTCATTGAGGGAAAGAACAAAAGAATATTTATTAAATACTGTGATTATATGAGATAGAAATAAAGTCTTAAGAAATAACCCTAGGGTTTAATCCCAATTTTATCACTTTAATAAGTGCTTTGATTTTAGACCAGCTACTTATTCTCACAGAGCCTCAGTTTTCTCATCTGTCAAACTAAACCCGCATTTCACTGTTTTGTGAGCATTTATCATAATCCTTTAGTAACTATAATTAAGATTCTGAGCCTCTTGTAGCCTTCAGACATAACACCATTAAAGTAACACAATTTTGAATCATCACCTTGGAAGCTGGCCTTGATAGGAAGAATCAAGTAGAGGGAAGAGGGAGAAAATAATGAAAAAAGAGAGAAAAGAAAATAGCACTTTTACGTTTTAGTCATGTACATACAACACTGATACATTGACATTGTATCATGTACATGCCTGAAGATTTGTCTAAGTATTCCTGTAACACCCTCAACTTTCAGAAGACTCTGCATGCCTGTGCTACAAAATGGGTGGGGGGAAATTTCTCTTGGCATTCTTGGGCCCTCCCTAGCAATAGACTACTGTAGCTTGTTATACATTGTGAAGAGCCAGGAAAAGGGAGACAGGGAGTTCATAGTTCTACTCCTCCAGCCTTAGTGTTAAGCTGGTTCTGTGCATCAAGCCTCAGGACAGGGTCTTTCTCTACTTCCCTGGACCTTCCCTAGTGGTCTAGAGTTTTCTACCCTCCCTCCAAGGCAGCTAGCTGACCTCTGTCTCAAATCAGTAAGTGTTTCCACAAGCTAGTCTCCTGCCCTTCCCCCATGGCAATGGACCTCTTTTTTATATCATTGCAAAGTCCTAGAATTAGGTCGGTTTCTTCCTCCTCTCCCAATGGCAGATGTTTTTTTCCTACTGGCCATGATGGTTAGAGGAGGTGGATTTCTATTCCACTCCCAGTGGCAGCTGACCTTGTCCTGGGAACAAGGAGTGAGAGGATTCTCTGTGCCCTCCCTAGTGGCAGCCAACTTCTGCCTGGGACTTATGGCAGGATTTCCCTTCCTTTCTTGTGCAGACAGATGACTCTTGTTATCAAAGCAGGACAAGAAAGATGTTAGATGCTAAAAGGGTTCTCACCCTTTCCTCAGTGGCAGACACCTTTTTCTGTTTTTATGCCTATCCCCAAGCAGCAGCTGAGCCCATCGTATAAAAAACTGATGGTAGAGCTGGTGCAGGAATTCTGATCTCTCATGATAGCCCACACTAGGCTTTTAAGAATTTGTTAAAATGTGAGTTTATTTCTTCTCACCTACTTCTATGACTGCTTTTACTTGTCTCAACAGTTTGAGTATCCTGTGTTCCCTCAGAGGGTCTTGTCAACCTTGAGTATTTGATTTATCTGGTTGCCTTGCATCCTCAGCTCTCTGATTTTTAAAGGAAAAATTATGATGTTTTTAGATCACCTTTTTTTCTCATTGTTAGCATAGGAGCAATGTTCTCTTAACACTTTCTATTATCCTAAGTGGAAGTAGAACTCCTCACCCAATTTATTTTATTTTTTTTATTTTTAAATTTAAATTTAATTAAATTTAATTATTTTATTCTGTCCACGCTGTGCAGTATGCGGGATCTTAGTTCCCCGACCAGGGAACGAACCCGTGCCCCCTGCAGTGGAATCTCGGAGTCTTAACCACTGGACTGCCAGGGAAGTCTCTCACCCAATTTTTTTTTATCCAGTGTTAGAATTTATTATTCTTCCTTTGATTGATTACTAGGTAAACTCTTTACCTAGTACTGATGAGTGATTTGAACCAAAAATATAAAATTTTGAACATTATCATGGGCCTTAAAAGGTGAGAGGTAATACTCTGAGAGACTTGAGGGAACTAAGGGCACTGAAGAAATAGCAAATTCAAACTTCCTACCTCATACTCAAGAAATGAGATTCTTGAAAGAAATGGTGGATAAAAAAAAAAACAACACAGTCATTATTCATTCTCTGCTTTATATCTTTCCTTCTTTCTCTCTTTTTCTATTTTTTCTCCCACCCCCCTTTTTGCTTTCCCCCCACCTTCCCCAATAGCTGAATTCTAGTTAATAAAATGTGCTTAATGTATGACTTCTTTGTACTTGGCTTGATATTAAAGATCTTCTAGACACTGTTTCCATGCTATATTCTAGCTTCCCTCTATATCCAGAGAAGAACTTCTGTTCCAGACAAACTTATATTCGTATTATCTTTCCCTCCATGTTTTTGCTTATGTATAGAATGCATTTTCCCATTCATATCTTAACTCTTAATTTTTAAAACATCTAAATTCTCAGTAACTGAATTGCTACCACCACAACTTATTTGTACATTTAACATTTTTAAAATAAAAATCTGACTTTAATCCAATGTGAAATAAAATGATGAATAAAAATAAATTTTATGTAACAAATGCATTTCCACTGCTCATTTGATCATTTACAATATGCTGAAGCCTGTACTATATCTTTGAGCACTATACAAATATAGAACAAAACTACTTTCTGTTGGAATTTTTAAATAAAGAGCACCACCTTGTGGGAATATATGCTTATATATAATGGAAGACAGGAATAATAATTCATTTAAAAAACAGTGCTTATAATTTATACTATGCTAAATTATTAGCGTAGGAATAAAACCTCATGATTTTTCCTAAGGAAAATTAAAAGATGGAAAGATGGAATTAGAAAAATTTTATTATGCAATCATACATCAATTTTTTTCATATTTAATGAATCAATAAAAATCCTCTAAAATTATAACTACTAATGATTCCTTTTATAGGAACATTATTTTAGAACTAGTTTTTAGCATAACATAATAAATAGCATTATAAGGAACTATTAAGATGACCTGACCCCCAAAAAGCCTTTCTTTAAAAGTAGGGAAACCAGAATTGAGGGAGTGAATTTAGTGTGTCCACAAACTTATGTATAACCAGTGGAGGGCTAGACGTGGTCACGAAAACATCATTCCTGTTTGCCTGACTGGTTTTGATCAATTGTCAGACATTAGAATATAGTAATAGTTCATTGACCAGTACTGGGGAATCCTTCATTGATCTGTACCGGGGAATAGATTACTTAACAAAAGCGAATTTTGTTATCATAATTTAAAAAAAATACGTAACATATAATATGCTATTGTCTACTTAAGAATAATACTCATTTTTCTAGAATCTTTCTGTGGCACATTATCCCTATTTTTCTAACAATAGATAATGAATGCATCTAGTATTTCATGGAATTTAACTTGAAAAAAACTTAACATTTTTTATGGATTAGATTGATACTGGTTCTTTTAGAGCTTCCACATTTGACATTATTTCATCCCAACTTACTTTCAAAGGTTGGACTGAAGTTTGGTGATATTCCTCTCGCAACTGGGAGCCCAGAGCTGGAAAGTATTTCCTCCTCCCAAATATAAAAAGAACACAGGTTTCATCATCTTACAAAATCAAACATTGTACTTATGCTTTGGGATTCCAAATCACCTTACTACTTTTTGATAACAAGTCATATCAATCTTCTATGCTGAAACTGTGGAAGGATAAAATCCATTCTGGTTTTTGTTCTTTTAATGGTTTATTTTTTAAACATGGAATTTTCTTAAGCCAGGTTTTCCCCACCCTGTTCTAACATGTTTGAGTTGGGCAATTATTTCTAATGAAACTATGCATCTGATTCTCATTCTTTCAGTTTGTTAGAATCTTTATATATCCTGATTCTGTTCTTTGCTCCTTATTTCTGTAACTTTGAGTGATAAATATAATTTGTAAATGTGCCTTTGTGTCTTCCTATACAGCAACAGCAGACTATAAAGTTTCAGTTACAAAAACTTGAGTCTTGCCTCTGGTGACCAACATTCAGGTGACTCACAATCCAGTTATTCATTCTGATAAGAAACCATCTCACCATCATATCATCCATCCTGCATGCCCTTATCTTTTCTCCAAAAGCCTCAACTCAGATAATCAAACCCACCAGGATTATTGGACTATAGCAATATTTCTCTCTCTATTCTTATAACCAATCATAATTCAAATAAATGATTTTACTTGTAGCTGTTTTCATTCATAATTTATTACACCTAATTAAAGTATGACTCTGAAGAACTACTAGTCACAGATTTATTGGATTTTGCATGATTTCAGACATCATTATACAGGGTAATTCATGGTAGCTTTAGGACAGGAGTCTGTAAAGGTATTTTAGTAGTTGAGAGGTCTTTGGTGTTTTTCTTTTAGTTTTTACATGGGCCAGGTGTGTTCAATAGATAGCAGTGGCAGAGGTTTCAAGATGGAGAGCAGCGCATGAGAAGTCTCTTGAGACTTTGATTCAGAACTCATACAACCTCATTTCTGGAGCATTCTATGGTCCTCAGTATATCACGTGCCAGTCCAGATTCAAGGAGTAGGTAACTGTAACTCCACTTGTTAGTGGGTGGATCTGCAAAAAAATTGTGGTCACTTTTGTAATCTATCACAACCAGACTTGTAGCCATGGAAGTGGAAATGGTACTCTTTTGGGGTTCCTGGACCACATTCCAATGTGCATGTGTGGGGGGGATGTCTGATAATTTAATTCAGTTCTGACACTATTTATCCAGAGATAGCATCAGATTCTACAGGTTGAGGGCTCAGTCACATAAGACCCCACCCCCCACACCAGATACACACACACACACACACACACGCACACACACACACACACTCTCTTACACATTTTCAGACACCAGTCAGTTGTAAACTCTGGCTAAATAACCTGTGCTTCTGACCAATAGGCTACAGATCGGAGGTTCCAACAGCCCCCTCTTTGAGTTTGATTAATTTGCTAGAGTGGTTCAGCAAACCTGTTTACTCACTAGATTACTATTTATTATAAAAAGCTATAACTCAGGAACAACCACATGGAATAGATGCATAGGGCAAAGCATGAAGAAATGGTGTGGAGTTTCCATGCCCTCTCCAGGTGCACCACTTTCCCTGAATCTCCACTTGTTCACCAACCGGGGAGCTCTCCAAACTGTGTCCTTTTGGGTTTTCATGGAGGCTTTATTACATAGTCATGATTGATTAACTGCTTGGCCATTGATGATTGAACTCAATGTCCAACCCCCTCCCTGGAGGTCAGTGGGTGGGATTGAAAATTCAGATCCTCTAATTACTTGGTTGGTTCCACTGGTAACCAGCCCCCTTTCTTAGGAGCTATCCAAAAGTCACCTCATTAACATAACACTTTATCACTCTCCACACTTAGGAAATTACATGGGTGTTGGGAGCTGTGAGCAAGGAATCACACAAAGACCAAATGTATATGAGTGATATATTTTGGTCATCTGAATGACCAAATATATATATATATATATATATATATATAGATATATATATATATATGTATTTTTTTTTTCACAGTATCACCATACACACTGTGAGACAATAATCAATGGGACCTGGAATCAGAGAAACAATTGAAGAAGGGAGAAAAGTCAAATTAAATCATTTGACCTAAGAGACTTTGTTAATGAGATGCAACATAATTTGTGTGCTTAAAGATTTGCAGTAAAGTTGACTTGGATTAAAAGTCTGTTCAATTTTATCACTAATTCCCTTCCCTAAAAAGTGACCTTAGGCATGTCATTTATTTTCTATAAGTTCTGATTTGTTTCTTCATTTGTAAAAAACTGGAAATGATAATAGCTACCTCATTAGGTGATTGGTTGGATTAAATGAAATCATGAAAGTAAAGTGCATAACTGTATGCTTGATAGAGTAAGGGCTCAAAAAATGTCATTAGTATATTATTTGTAGAATTAATAACTTCCTTAGTAGTATTATGAATAGTGTCCTGATTACAACAAAACACATATCAGAAAGAAAACTCATTTGCAAGTAATCTGTTTTGGACAAGGTGTGATTGTGTTGTCAATGGAAATAGTTGCTGGGGCGTTGAAAATTTAAAACTGGGGTTTTAGACGGAAATCACAGATAGAAATGTCCATATAGAGAGGACATTTGAAACCTTGGGAATGAAGGAAATTTGGAGCAAAGATCTGTACAAGAAAAAGAACAGGCAGCCAAAACTAAATACTTAGGAATTTAGAAGATTAGGTTATGATTAATTTGGCAAGTTTGATCAAATATATAGGATAAGGTGGTATTTTTGTTGTTGTTTGCTTTCCTGGCACTAATTTTTGCTCATCATGTTTCCAATCATTGGCATTGTCACCAACTGTTAGAATCCTTTTCCTCTGTAAGGACATTTCATACATCCCCAGCTTTCCATGCTTAATGATCTCAGCCTGAAGCATAGTGTAGGTGAATAATAATAGCTCAAGAAATATTTTCATTTAATAAAAGAAGACATAAGGTTCATAATATAAATAAGATTCCAAAAATGTTATGATAGTCCTTCATATTGCATAAACATTCAATTTAACTGTATCTAACCATATATATTTGTATGTAATCATGTTCACATTCAAGGATCATCTGTCATATCTAAGTTTCCCCTAAACTCAAAACTCAAGTATTTATTTAAAAAAAAAATAGTTATTCCTGGTAGTTGAGTATAAAATTAACAGTACCAGGTACAAATGGTAGTAACTAATTGCAGTTGCTATAGGAAAACATGGAATCATCTGGTTTTTTCAAAAACAACCTTACATTCATTTTATTAATGGCTCAACATAGGGCAGAATATTGTCCAGATTATGAACAATTTTGGACTCCTATATAGTTATTATAATCTTAGTGTGAACTCTTTTTAATTGAAGTCTAGTTGAGTTACAATGTTGTGTTAGTTCAGGTGTACAGCAAAGTTATTCAGTTAAAATATATATATTATTTTTCAGATTCTTTTCCATTATATGTTATTACAAGTGTGAACTCTTTAGTGAAATATTATGAAAGTTTCCAGTTCTATATAATAGACATTTACTGAGCATATATTCTGTGAAGGATGTTCTTCTTTATCAATTAAGAAAACATTTATAACCTTTGTGTGAAACACATATACTTTAACTTTCTTAGTTTAAATCCAGAAATATTTTCCAGCATTAGTAAAACCTGTTGTGACTGCATAATGTATTATATTTTATTGCTGACTTTAGGAAAACTAAATTTTTCAACTGAGTAGACATTCTTTATAAGTGTGGTTAGGGGGAAAGTGTGTGTTTGAGTCATGCTAGATGTGGGAGGGGGATGTAGGTCGTTGTATTTTATTTTTCTAGGCTGTAGGCGGTATGTTGATATGTCGGGGATATTTCAAGACTCAGGAGTGAATGTTCTATTGTAGTTTCTATTTTCTTTTGTCAGAGATCTGCTGAGTGTTGTTTTTGTTGTAGGTGGTATTTGGAAATTTGATCCAGAGGAACATGTTTTAAGAGAAAAAAAGTGGATGAAAATTGATACCAGTCAAACCTACTCCTACACTACTCATCTGGTAGTTGTTATTGCTTTTGTAGTTTTATTTTGTTTCCTCATGAGGCACATAGTGATGAACAAGATTGTTGGCTTTCCTATTTGACACACTAAGGGCTTTGACAATTCCCTTGCTAATAAGTACTTCTTTCAAAGGAGAGAAGAGAAAAGCCACAGAAAACTAGGGAAGAAATATGGGAAGGAGTCTCCAAAATATATTGAAGTGGGGAAGAAAATTTAAGACAATAAAAAGAAAAAATTGGAGCTGCAGCAGTTTTCATCTCACCATATTAAATATGGAGCTCTAAGAAATCTTTGCACAGAGACTCCACATTTATAAAATGATTATCATCCTGGATAGATCATATGTGGGTGAAATCAATTAGACAAACATTGCTCCAAGACCCATCCTCAGCTCTCTACTTATCTTTCTCCATAAAATCATCCAAACTTGTGACTCCAAGTATAGCTTTAAAAATTATCTATCTCTATAAAGATAAATTTCTCTCAACATATGCAATTTACTACTTATTATTGATTACTTATGTTTTTCTTGAGTTCTAGATCCACTTTACAACTTGCATGTCACAAACACCTCAAGTACAAATCCAGTATTGCCATCATTTTTTCCTCCTATATTTTATGTTTCAGTAAATCATTCTACCACCAAGTCAAGTGCTTCAGTTCAACACTTAAATATCATTCTTGAATCTTTCTTTTTCCTGAACTACTCTTTCATCACCAACTTTCACCAACGTACTCTCCAATTTCCATCAATTAAATCTTTAAAATACATCTCAAATCCAAACATTCCCTTTTCACTGTTAGAACCCTGGTCCCAATCACTGCTGTCTCTCAACTGGACCTTGCAACAGCCTCCTCATTAGATTCCTTACACACAGCTTCACTCCCTCAAATTGTTCTGTAACTTCTATAGTAAGTGCCCCTGTGACATGAAAATCTGATCACAGCATAGCTGCAATGGAATACAGGAAGAAGTGAGGTGGATCACTGGAGATGGTAGTCAAATACTTAAATTCTTATAGCTGGGCTTTAGAAAATCAGGCAGTCACTGATGATGAAAGATCAAGCATTGCCATATGAGCATGGGTGTCAGAGACTAACGGAGGCAAGGACACTGAAAAACCTAAAAAATCAGGTTGTTGAATGAATTTCCTGTCATTTTTCAAGCCATTAAGAATGGCAATAGGAATAGGTTGAGAACCTGGACTCCTGCCCCTACCTGGAATTAATGAGGCAGTAACCACCTCACCCACTGGAGGCTTGCTAAAACATAAAATTTAAATAAGATTCAGGATTCATAACACAATACCCAAAATGTCCAGGTTTCAATAGGAAATTACTAGCATAGCAAGAATGAGGGAGAGTTCAAACTGAATGAGAAATGACAATCAACAAACATCAATCCTAAGATGGCACAATTGTTAGAATTATCTGTAAAGGATTTTAAAACAGCCATCATTAAAATGCTTCAATGAGCAACTATAAACATGCTTGAAAAAAATAAAAAATAAAGTGTCAGCAAAGAAATACAAAGTTTCATCAAAGTAGTAGAGGATATAAATGGAACCAAATGGAAATTTTAGACCTGAAAAGTACAAAACAAAAATAAAAACTCAATGGCTGTGCTCAACAGCAGAATGGAGAAGGCAGAGGAAAGAATCACAGAATTTGGAGATTTAAAGAAATAGAAATCACCTAATCTGAAAAAAAAAGAATAAATAAACTGAAAAACAACATAGTCTCACACGCATATGGAACTGAAACCAAATCTCTATCATTCATGTCAATGCAGTCTAAAAAAGAAAAGAGAAAGAAGGTGGGCTGGAAATGTCTTCTAAGAAATATTAGCTGAAAATTCCCCATTTTCCCATTCTAGTCAAATTTCTGAAAACAAATACAAAGAAAAAATCTTGAAAGCAACCAGAGAGAAATGACATGTTATCTATAGGAAAAAATCAATTCAGATGATAGTGGAATTTCATCGAAAACCTTAGATGTCAGAAGAAATACTTCACTTTTCTCCACAAGAGGGCAGTGCAAGGGCCTCTGGGGGCTCTTGTTTTAACCGTGGAGAATTAATGTGTAAGACATGAAAATGACTCAATTTCAAAAAGTTATTAAACAGCTTTCCCTGCTCTGGGGAACAGCCAAGTTACATTTGGATTGGACCACTTCATCAAGTCACCTGAAGACCGGAAATATTCCCTTTGCTCTAAAGAATACAAAATGAAATCTTAAACATTTTTTCATTCCACAAAAGAAGCTTATAGAAATCATTCTGGCTATGAAAAATGGGAATAGTTAGCTGCAGCAGGAACATTCAAAGAAAGAATGGAGACTTTTTGCCTTATACATAATTTTAAACCCTTAACTATAAAATTCATATTGCAAGCTACAAAACGATGCCAACCTTCAAACCAACAATTTATGTAGAGCAGCTCATGAGAACAAAACCCACTATTAAAAAGATTACAGACATTTCTAGAAATGAAAAAAGCTCCAACTTCTATTTGCATTCATACTTGGTGTGGCAGGGCACAAAAACTGCTTTACTGAAAAAAACAAATGGTAACATTTTACTTATATTCCAAGCCATTCCAAAGTGAATACCAGCTTACCACAGAGAGTACCTATAAATAGATTTTTTACTTCCAAGTTTTGCTAAAGAGTCCAGCAGAGTTTTAAGTACCTGGTTCTCTCATTTGGGGCATATATTTTCCTGAGATCCCAGTAAAAATAGAAACAATCCCTCTATTACCCCCACAAAACACACAGCCACAAAACAAAAATAAAATTACCTTAGATATCGTAATAAGGGATTATGGCTAATTTTACACTCTCCTATCTTGTTTAATAGTTTCCATTGTCTCATTATCTTTTTCTATTTAATTATACAGTTTTCATCTGTATAAATGCATGATCTTTAGTTTATTAAGATTTCTTTCCTTTGATCATAAAATTCCTCCTGCCTGAAATGCTGTATTGCTGTATCTACCATACTCTTCTCTATTGGCCAGTTCCTTTTTAGCTTTCAAGAACAAATTTAAAAGTCGCCTCCTCTGGGAAATCTCTGCAAGTATTTTCTTGCCGTCCTTCAAGAAAAAAACATGGAGAAGAAGAAGAAGAAGAAGAGGAAGAAGAAGAAGAAAAAAAACCCATCCTAACCTAACCATGACTATAGCACTAGTTCTTTTAGCTGAGTACCTAGGTGACCGTGCATCACATTGTATTAGAATTGTTTGCATATCTGCTTTCCACAAGGTTGTCAGAAACTGGAAGGTGAGGACAATGAGAAATTTTTCACCAAATCTCCTGTACCTGGCCCAGTACCCAGCACAGGACTCCATTGTCTGGTTTAGTAAATATTTCCTGTATTTTCTGTTAATGAATACTTTCGAGAGTTGTATTTTGATAAGAAGTCTACATTAGCACCATGTAAAAACACCTGTAGACAAATATATGATATCGCTTATATGTGGAATCTAAAAAAAAGATACAAATGAACCTATTTACAAAACAGAAATAGACCCACAGACAGAAAACAAACTTATGGTTACCAAATGGGACATGTGGGGGAGGGATAAATGAGGAGTTTGGGATTCACATATACACACTACTATATATAAAACAGATAAATAACAAGGACCTACTATATAGCACAAGGAACTATACTCAATATTTTGTAGTAACCTTACAGGTTACTACAAAGAATCTGAAAAAGAATATATACATATATATATATATATATGTATATATATATATATACACACACATATATATACACATATATATATATATGAATCACTGTGCTGTACACCTAAAACTAACACAACATTGTAAATCAACTATACTTCAATTTTTAAAAAAACACATGTAAAAAAGATGATTCTAAGAATGCTAGTCATTTATATGTGAATAAGGACTGTGTTATTTCATTGAAGAAAAATGTGCTCACCACGCTGTGGTGTATGCAATATATTAGGTAAAGGCACATGTATTAAAGATGTTTTCTAGGAGAAAAAAGAAATATATTATAAAACACCTACTTCTTGTACATTTTAGTGGTTTACAACAGTAGAAACATATGGCCTAAATGAACATAGTGTGTGTCCCTAATGGACACAACTATTATTCACTCAGTATATATTTGACTCATCCTTGACTTAACATTGCTGATATACTTATTTATTTATTTATTTATTTCCGGTACGCGGGCCTCTCACTGTTGTGGCCTGTCCCGTTGCGGAGCACAGGCTCCGGACGCGCAGCAGCCTCAGCGGCCATGGCTCACAGGCCCAGCCGCTCTGCGGCATGTGGGATCTTCCCGGACCAGGACACGAACCCGTGTCCCCTGAATCGGCAGGCGGACTCTCAACTACTGCGCCACCAGGGAAGCCCAACATTGCTGATATTTATAATTAACATGTACTGAGTAGGTAGTTTATCCTGTACCAGATAATGTGCCAAATCCCTAAGGCATTATGTCATATCATTAAGTCATGTTTCTAACTTATGAGGTAAGTACTATGATTACTACCGTTTTACATGTGAAGAGGGTTGTTGGGACATTGTAACTAGAACAGGTGAGAGCCAGAAATGGATATCAGGTCTGTCAGGAATGAAGTCTTTGCCACTGAACACACTTCTACACTGCTTAAATGTTTAGGAGCCATCGTAACGCAGTATTGGAATGAAAGTGTTTATGGAAGCATAAACACTAAATAGTAGACATTGTGGTAATTATGTTGTAACTTGGCTGAGACGATATCTTCCAAATTAAAATTCAACAATTCACGAGTTAGATATTCTGTATTTATCACCAGAAAAATGTTGAAAAAGAATGAAAATCTATTTTGAATTTTGCCTTTTGCTTCTGTCTTTTTATATAACAATTTTATAATTTCATACAACATTATCATTTGTTTTCCCTTCATTTTAACATACCATTGACCTTTGGGTTGGGTGAGGTAGAGGATTATTTTATTGTGTGTGTGTGTGTGTATGCACACATGCATACACACACATGCATACACACACACACACACCACATCTTCTTTATCCATTTACCTGTTGATGGACACTTAGTTTGTGTCCATATCTTTTTTTTGATATTGAATTGTATGAGCTGTTTATATATTTTGGATATTAATCCCTTATGGGTTATATTATTTGCAAATATTTTCTCCCATTCAGTAGGTTGTCTTTTTGTATTGTCCATGGTTTCCTTTGCTGTGCAAAAGCTTTTTTTTTTTTTTTTTTTTTTTTTTTTTTTTTTTTTTTTTTTTTTTTTTTTTTTTTTTTGCGGTACGCGGGCCTCTCACTGTTGTGGCCTCTCCCGTTGCGGAGCACAGGCTCCGGACGCGCAGGCTCAGCGGCCATGGCTCACGGGCCCAGCCGCTCCGCGGCATATGGGATCCTCCCAGACCGGGGCACGAACCCGTATCCCCTGCATCAGCAGGCGGACTCTCAACCACTGCGCCACCAGGGAGGCCCCTGTGCAAAAGCTTTTAAGTTTAATTAGGTCGCATTTGTTTATTTTTACTTTTATTTCTTTTGTCTTAGGAGACAGATCCAAAAAAATGTTGCTATGATTTACGTCAAAGTGTTCTGCTTATGTTCTTTTCTAGGAGTTTTAAACGTACTAGAGATTAATCAGCTTTTAAAAAAAATCTTTACATCTAAAAAAATTTTTTTAATGATGCATAGGTTTTAAATCTATCGTTAAATCATATATTAAAGCTCATTCAATGAATATACATTTTATTGGTGTAATTGATACATTATACAATCACTATATATAAATATATCTCCTCAGATCTATGTTATGTAAATATTTACAAAGCTTATATGATCTAATTTATGTCCATTTCTGATCCTGATATTAGCCACAGAGCTTGTTTTACCTTTCTTCTTGTCATATATCCCTTCTGGAAGAGGTAGAAAGGTCAACTAATTTAGTTTACCCAGGGGAGCCTGCTCAGCCTCCCTTTGCCTGTGGTCCTTTTCCTCTATTCTGTTGGCTCTGGGCCACACCTTGCTATTCTAGCACTGAGAACAACAGGAGACTGTAAACACTGTGTGTCATTGAATCCCTTTGCTCTGAAAAGAGCTGTCCCTGAAGCCTGAAAATGGGATCAGGAGGCAGCAGCTTCAAAAAATGAGAACTCAGTAGATATTTTGCCTTGCATTCTAGAAGTCAGGTGGGGAAAGTAAAAACAAGAACAGAGCTGTTGATTGCTAGTTAGTTCTTGTGAATGGGATGTAGTCACATCTGAAATAGATGTTAGTCAAGATTATCTGGCTCAAATTTCTCTGTTTACGAATCAGGAACCTGAGGCCGAGAAAGCTTAAATAGCCAGCCCAGGATCAATACATATTTAACAGCTTAAGTACCTGATAGCATAGTGGTATTATTTTAAGCTGTCTTTGAGAATAAAAGTGCTTTACTAAGTATGTTAGATAACCAAGAAGAAATTCTTTTTAATACCAGTAGTAGTACTTTTCTAATACTAATCTTAGATATTACTATTATATTCTAAAATTTCTTTCTCCTGAAAATTATATTAAAGATAGGACTAAAACTTTATTTTATGAAGTTAAACCATTATATTAGCTTTATAGATCAACGAATGTTCATGGTTTAAAACTAATAAATAACCATATCAAACCTTCTTTTACTTATTATATTTCTTGAATAATTTTATTGCAGCCAATAGTGAATTTTCAAAAATCAATATTTTGCTTATAATTCAAATTGAAGAATATTCATGGGTATCTTATCATTAAATGTTATAAAATGAATATTCAGATATTAATAAAACCTCAAGGCATTTACCAGATAGAATGAAACAAAATATATGTAGCATTTTCATTTTGTTGTTCGTAGCATCATATATGGCCACAAGAGGGCAATCTATGAAAATAATTGAAATTCCAAGGACCACCTCAGCAGCATTTAATGTGTGGATGTTGTGGGGTTTTTTTGGGGTTTTTTTGTTTTTTTGCGGTACGCGGGCCTCTCACCGCTGTGGCCTCTCCCGCTGCGGAGCACAGGCTCCGGACGTGCAGGCTCAGCGGCCATGCTCACGGGCCCAGCCGCTCCGCGGCATGTGGGATCCTCCCGGACCGGGGCACGAATCCGTGTCCCCTTCATCGGCAGGTGGACTCTCAACCACTGCGCCACCAGGGAAGCCCTGTTGTGTTATTTTTGATCATGAATTTAGGATTATTGTCAGAATATATAAAAGGGTACCATTTTAACTATATAGTATTTAATTTTTTTTCAAACTTTGAAATGAAGACAAATTAAGCTACATATTTTCGTTTAGGTTTTGATGTTTACAGCTATGCAATTGATACATCCCATGAGTGACACCAGAATAAGTTTACACCCTTCTCATAATGATGTAGTGGAAAAACAGTTATAATGAACAGCCAGTACTGTCCTAGGAGAGTGACTGTCTTTCAGTGATCAAAATGACTAATTTTTAAAGATTGTCAAGGATTTTGGTGACCTTTGCCTAATCACTGATAATCTGTTTTCAAGCACATCATAGAGCACACCTAAGGCAAAAAAGGATCCCTTATAGATTAAGATCTATTTTGAGAGGTAGAAGTGGATTGATTAGTATTGTCTATATCCCTATGACTCAAGGTAACGTAGCATAAAATGGGTACTTTCTTTACTACTAGGATCAAAGAGGAAAAAAGGGTTTAGAGATTAAAGAAAGATTTGGTATACTGAGTACTTCAAAAATCTCTGCCCATGCTAACCTCCCACCCAACAAATTCCCAAAATAACACACATCATTCAAAATGTATGCTTTTGTTCCCAGGGAAATAATGCAACAGAGTTGCCCAATTGAATTTCTGGAAGCAGGTGTCCTTTATGATAGCATCACCTTACTTCCTGCCAAGAACATAATGTTCAGGACACAATTCCAGTTTTATTTATTTCATTATTGTTTGCAGTACTCTGCCCACTCTACCAGACATACTGCAGGGCGACTCAAACAGCTTGGCAGAATTTCTGTTTATATCCAACATTGTGTCTATTTGGTTACATGCCTTAATTTTTAAGAGTATGTGGTTTTTTTTAATTTAATAAGGATGTAATAATAATACTGGATTAAATATTTTCTGGAATTATATTTTTGTGGTCCCTCACACCATGTAAATTTGAGATTTTATAAGTTGAAATAGGCTACATTAGTAGAAAGCATCCCTTTGATGTGCAATGGAAAAAGCTTGAAAATAGCTTCTTTTTCAATTTACAGAGAAGAATTCTTTCAGGTAGCTTTAAAGTCCTTTTTGACCTAGGATAAGTGCTCTCCACATGCTTTAATGTTCCTGTAGTAGGTAAGATGTGTACATTACATTTACAAACTTGCTATAAATGGTATCAGCATGAGTTTATAATCTAACTTAGAAAAGGAGTAACAAAATCTAGTGTTAAATATCCTGCTATGGGAACTGGACATTTCTCTCAATTAAGTAAGGCTCTATGTTTGGGTTTTTAATGAAATCTGAGAATGATTACTATTGAGAATTGGTCCTCCCTCTTTCTGTGACTTACGCATCACATTTCTCTCTATCACAAACAGCTAAGATATAGCACATAAAAGGATTATGGGGAGTAAAAATAAAAGAGAGAAAGAATCAGGAAATAGCAATAATACTTAGAAAAATACTGGAGAATAATAGAAATATAAATGAAATCAATAAATCTTTTATTTTACTACCTATAATGCTAGTTATTTTCAAATAAGATGTTCAAATACAATCTTCTCAAGAACTCTCTCAGGTATCTGTTATTGTAGCCAGTTTACAGCCTTAGAAACCATGACTTTAAAAGCCAAGAATCTTACCCAGGGACACAAAATAGCAGCTATACAAAGTATCAGAGCCAGGATTCAACTCATGCCATCTGAATCCAAGCCAGGTGATTTTTTTTTTTTTTTTTTTTTTTGGCTCTTGTAAACATTTTTAATGACCATTACTGAATTACCAGAACACTAGAGATCAACAAATTTCCTGGCCTAATAGAAGAAGTTGAGAGAAAGGATATAAAAGGAAGAAAAATAGAGGAAGAGCAAAAAAGAGGAAAAGTTTGCCAGGACTGGAGATGGAGAATGTTGGGCTCTGTATCTGAGAGGCACCAGAGCATAGTGGAGAGATAGAATCCACTTCTCTACACATATGCTCCTACTCACCTGTATCCCATCCTGAACCCTGCTCTATGCATGTGTTGTCAGCTCTCATGGCCTGTGCATAAGCTGTGTATCACCCTCTCACCAAATGTGATAAGGCTTCCTCTCAGATATTACAGATATGTCAGTCAACTTTGGCTGAATTTTGAAAGCTCTTTGGGGCTTTTTTTCAGGCTTTTTTTTGTTTTTTTTTTTTAAGGTAGGAGATTTTTGCTAAGTCTGACCAAGGAACCTTGCAAGGAAGATCATGTCGTGACATTAATGTATCTATGATACCAGCTAAGGTTTTTAATACACAGCCTTCAGCTCTTTCCTATCACACTGAGTTTTCCTGTGTTCATGGGGTGCCATCCGAAGGGAGTTCAAATTTCAGTAATGAATCTGAGGGCAAGCATAATTTTTCTTGCTAAATTTCTTGTTTCAGGATGTAAATATAGGCTTTGAATTCCTCATTCACAGCTCTTTCCAAGTGTTTAGGACATGTCCATGCAAATTGGACATATTACAGACAACCTTGACCTATCACAGTTATGGAGATTGATAAGCTTAGGCCCCAACCATAACCCTAGTTAAAGTGTATAAGTACACAGTAGTGACATGTCCCACACTGTCATGAACTTTTATTTAAATGACCATAGTTTTGAGCCAAGTTTCTCTATGACACAGGACAGCTCTTTGCAAGACAGTGGTAAGCATGGGGTAAACTCTAGTACCACTTCAGACAGTGATTAATTTATATGAACAACATCATAGCATCATTACCTATATGTTTTAACAGAGTTAATGTCATTCTACATGAAATTTGCCCAATTATTCATGTTTTAACTGAATATTTAAGTTACTAAAGTGTTTTGTTAATAAGGTAGCTCATTGCAAGATGGCCTAACCTCCCTCACTTTTGCAAGTTGATATCATATTTAACATATGAAAAGACTTTAAAATTTATATAACCTGTATCTTAGAAGTTGTTACTTCTATCAAAATTTTGTGAAAGGCCAAAACCAGTAAAGAGTATGTCATTGTCTAAATTCTCATTGTTGTCTCTGGTAGAATTTGAGGGGGGAACCTTTAAGATATTTCATCATCATCCTTATCATGATTAGATATTGTATATAAAATTGTGACTTGGGACAAGTGCTAAGCAACGTACAGATTATAGGATTGGCCTGGCTCGGAACCTAAGAAATTAATAATTAAAAAATAGGGTATACAGAAAGTAACAGTCATATATCTACTCTATATTTTTTGGATTTGCAAGTTGGCATGTGATTGTCAACTACTAGGAAGAGTGTATTTTGACCTTTAGTGTTTGTAGAGATGAAGATCCATTTTTCAACCTACCTGTCTCTTCCATTGAACCTGTTCCTTCCTATTCACTGTTTCACATGGAATCTTTTCCCTTGGCAAGGGGAAGATATATTAGTCACAATAACCAATTAGTGCAAAATAATAGGTGATTCAATATAAAGGATTATTGGTGTTCTGATCAAGAAAATAGTGAATATTGTTTTAGGTTGTATGTCTGTGTGTTTTTTATTATTATTTTTATGCAGCTATTTGAGTAGTGCCCAAAATTTAGCTGACTTGTTTACAGGAGATAAAAGAGTACTAAGTAAAATTTGCCTTTTTTTAACCCCAATATCACAGTCTTACTTTCATCACATCTTAGGTGGAAAATGATGTGGTTAACACTTCTCTATTGAAAATAGACTCCAAACTCAAAAACATGATATCTTTAGCTAGCACATAATAATTTCCATTTCCACAAAAACTTTCTTGGTGTCCTGATTTATCTAACTTGAATTCTACTTTTTAAAGTATTCTTGTATAAGTTTTTTAAACTAACGTATCGTAATAACACAGGCTATTTATCCTAATGTCTATGGTTCTTCATAACAATACAAAAATTAGAAATCTTTTAAATTAACCATTCAATAGATATTGTTTTAAACATTGAGGCATAGAAAATATAGTGGTGAATAAGGATCTTTACTTTCGTGAGGCTTACAGTCTTAATTTATAGGTGAAAATACAAAAATACAGATTTGTCTGTCACATTTTATGATTCAACTGTCAATATATTAATGCTAAAGGTTAGTAAGCCATTATACATGCTGTTTAAAGGAACTGACAGTGAATTGAGGGTGATGAATATACAAATAAGTCTAATGTAAGAAATACAGTTACAAGCCTTTTAATAAAACTATAAACAGAATCATCTGGGAGTATATGAGAGGAAGAAATTACACCACTGTGGCTGGAGGTTTGTATACAATAATGAATAATTACTATATGAACATTTATATTTTATATCAAATGAATAATTACAACATAGTAATCACACAAGGATGATTGCACCTGTGATAAGCTTATTTAGGATGCAAGATTTTCCTTTTCTCTTTCCCATTTTATACAGACACACACATAGAGTCCTTTTAAGAAATCAAAATTAAATACTCATTTCTCTTTTGGATCACCTACCTGCAAGCTGAATTTTAACCAACCCTGTGGTTCTTTTTGCTTGTATACTTTTTGGGTTTGTTTGGTTTTAACTACTTTGGCCTACTTTTTAGTTTGAGTGGAAGAACCTTATGCCACCTAACCATGTTTTAAAGCTTTCCTCCTTCCTGAATCACCCCTGATGATTACTGGCTTAGGTAAAATTAGAAAAATCAGTTTCTTCAGAATCAGGGACATAGAGAACAGACTGGTAGTTGCCAAGGGGGACAAGGGAGGGGGAGGGATGGAGTGGGAGATTGGGGTTAGCAGATGTAAGCTTTTATATATAGAGTGGATAAACAAAAATGTCCTACTGTATAGCACAGAGAACTGTATTCAATGTCCTGTGATAAACCATAATGGAAAAAATATTTTTTTAAAAATTGTATATATATGTATAACTGAATCACTTTGCTGTACAGCAGAAATTAACACAACACTGTAAATCAATTATACTTCAATAAAAATATTAAAACTGAAAAAAAGAAAAAAACTGAAAAATTAGTTCCTTAATTTTTATGGTTTGTTTTGATTACCAAATACTGTTATCTTTCTATTTTCACCAAAAACTCAGTGTATTATTTATAGATTGGGAATAACTAGTGTCTTTTTTTCCCTAAAGAGTGAATATATATTTTGGGGCCTCCTACCTGTGCAAGTCTACAATTCTACTATGCAAAGTAGCTTGTTTAAAATGGACATTTTACTGACTTCCAGGGAATAGTGTTGTCACTTTGGTTTGTGTATGTTAACTGGTCTTCATTCATTCAATAGTCATTGAGTTGTAACTTTATGTGAGGCACTGTTCTAAGTCTTAAGGTTATAGCAATGAGCAAAACAAAATTCCCTCCCATTATATAATTTACATAATTCTAGTAGGAGGAGAAAATGAGTGAGTTTCATTCCTTGTCATGTGTTTTTGTATCAAATTTATATAAGAAAATGTCCAGATACATATCTTAATCATCAGGACATTTGTTCTTCGTTCAAATATCTGGTTTTAGGAACTGTACTCACATACCCACCGGATAGAATTGTGGATATACTGGATATACAATTGGAAAACAGGTGGTAGTGGGAGTCTTATATTGTAAATGTAAGTTACTCTGACATCTTTGGCAGATCATTTCACTGCTCACATTTGTAAACTAGTGATATATCTTTCAGCCTTAGACAGAAAAAATAATGTCTCAATTCTATGTAGTAGATGGATGAAGTTAATGCTATATCATTTTAAGCCATTAAAATTGCCTAAGTTCCTCATCACTTTAATGAGCATTTATAAATACCAGTTTGTATTTCTCATGACACTTATTCCTTTTTATCTACTCTTTGAAATTAGTTCATGCATTTTGAGTGTCTCTATTTTCACTGTTTTGAATACTTCCTGAAAGTCTTTTATCTCTAAATAAGTTGGAACATTCCTCTTCAGGGACCCTACAAGATTGCTTTTCTATTCACACTTCCACTTAGTGCTTGCAGGAAGGCTAATCTCCCATTTGATTAAAATAGATTGATATTGGATGCAACTGGAGGTTCATTATCAAGCGTGCTCTTCATTGCAACTACTGTCTTTCCCAAATTAGTTGTGGAAGAGCATATTCACTGTCTTGTTTTCCTTTTGTTTTAAAAAACTTTTTTTATTCTTTATTTTATTTTATTTTATTTTTTACATCTTTATTGGAGTATAATTGCTTTACAATGGTGTGTTAGTTTCTGCTTTATAACAAAGTGAATCAGTTATATATATACATATGTTCCCATATCTCTTCCCTCTTTCGTCTCCCTCCCTCCCACGCTCCCTATCCCACCCCTCCAGGCGATCACAAAGCACCGAGCTGATGTCCCTGTGCTATGTGGTTGCTTCCCACTAGCTATCTACCTTACCTTTGGTAGTGTATATATGTCCATGTCTCTCTCTCGCTTTGTCACAGCTTACCCTTCCCGCTCCACATATCCTCAAGTCCATTCTCTACCTTAGAGTTAATATATTCCTGAAATGGATAAACTTCACTGTATATGTGTATTCTTATTCACATCAGTTTTATTTTCTTCTAGACTATAAATTAAATCTTCTCTTTCTTTAAATTATAATTTACTTAACATTATTGCTAGACGACCCTGGTTGTCCCCAGTATGTTTTCTTTAGCTTTGGAGGTTTTGTAACTGAGATGTCATAATTCTGGGGGAAAATCCAAAGTATTGACAACCTGGGCTCAGTCTATTCTATCTGGTCCATTTTTCCCAGACCTTCCCTGACTGCTTCAAATGCCAATTTTTTTCATCTCTGACCTTTCTTTTTAAGCTTCTGCCAGTGCTTTTAAGCCATGTTTACCAGGACTCTAGGACTGTGTCAAGATGCCCCAAGGACAGTCCAACAGGGACTCTGAACAGGCAGGTCTCTGATTCTGCTACCTCTGCCTCAAAGAAATGCCACTCTTGTATATCTTATATTGTGGGCTTCCACATTTAATTTTATTTAACATACATTCTTCCATTTAGAAAAAAGTTTAAATTACTAGTTACTGGATTATATCAACATTTTACTCAAAAATCTATATTATACCCCTTAGCACTGACATCTAGCCCTCCAGATTATTTTGGTGTTGGTGTTGAACTCTATATCAAATTGCAAACACATGTTGTTTATTGGTATATTCCCATCCTGACCTTCCATTAAAGTCAGAATAGGATAATAATTATGTGATAATTTGTCACTTCATTGGTCACCACTGTGGGTTTATGTGACCTGGTTGGCCAGGAAAAGGCCACCTCCTTTTTCAATCCACCTGGCTTGTTGTCCAAGTTATCAGCTTGGACAAAAGCCTCCCTGCTCTAGATAGGAGGCTCTTGCTTCAAGCAGGAGCATAAGAGTGTGCTGCTCCACCAGTGAAACACCAATCCTAGTGTGATGCTTACTGGCGCCTCCTTTTAGCTCCGTTTAGCTTTTAGCCTTTTAGCTTCTTTTGCTGGTCCTTCCTCATTTCACTGGATTTGGTAATATTGGGGTCCTAGAAGATTCTCTCTCTACATTTACTCCTATACACTTAAGCCTATACACTGAAGACTCCCAAATTTATAGTTCTTTCCAGGATTCGCCATTGAAATCCAAGCTCCTGTGTCCAACTACCTCCTTGACATATCCTCATGAATGTCTAATAGATATCTAAAACTCAACATGTTGAAAACTGTGCTCTGGATGGTCCTTACAAACCTGATCCAACCATAATCTTCCCATCTCAGTTTATGGCCACTCCATCCTTCCATTTGTGGTAGGTAAAATTCTTGAAGTTTTGCTTGTCTCCTATTTCCTTCACATCCAAATCTATCTTCAAAATATTTTTAGAGTCCAGCTAGGTCTCACCAACTTCCACACTACCACGTTGGTCTGAGCCACCATCTGCGTTTACCTGCTCAGCCTCCTAGCTTGTTTTCCTTGTTCCACTCTAACCACCCCTCTCCATGCTTTTTTCCTCAACCCACCAGTTTTGAATGGTGACTTAACTCAAAAGAAGCAGTGTGATGAGGTTCACAAACAATCTTTGTGTTTTGATTTTTATAATTATATATATATATATATGCAAGTTTGTTAATAATTAAAGATGCTTTTTTAAAAAATTATATCCATCTTCTGAATTGTTGTATCCTCAGTGCTTAGTGCAAAAGTTAGAATGTTATAAGCACTCAATTAACAATTGTTGAATTAATGAGTGAGGGATCTCATTTAGAGAAGTTTGGCAGGTTATTGTTATCTATAAAAGTGCCATGGGCATAAAAAGCAGAACTTTTTAATATAAAATGTTTTCCCAATTATTGAGAGATAATATATTGGTCATTAAATTTCAGTTTTCTTGGCTCTACCTTTTACATTTAATAACCATTAGCTGAAGCTAATTATTACCTGCACTCATTTATTTAATAAATATTTATTATAACTTTATGGCAAATAGTGTCCTAAGCACTGGAAATACAACAGTTAATAAAACAGAAAAAAATATATTCATCATAAAATGAACAAGCATATAGATATATAATGAAGTGAAGAAAATAAAGCTGATTAAGGGAATAGAGAGCTGCAGTGGGGATTGGGAGTATACTTTTTACACTCTCTTCAGATAGGGACTTCTGGAAGTGTTGACATTTGGGCAGACACTTAAATAATTCATAGAAGGAACTATATGAATATTGGGTGGGCTTGGGGGAGAGCCAGGCAAAAGGAATAGCAGTTGCAAATACTAAGGGGTGAACATGCTTAATATGGGATTTGAAATCACAACTGACTAATCTCTTCTTCCTTTGCTCTAGTTCTTGTCCTCCTCCCCTGCTCTCCTTCTTTCCATGCACTTATTCCTTTTTGGGGTACAGTATAATTTACTTATTACGTTGGTGGTTTCTGCACTTCTTTCCCACTATAGTGGAAGCTCTACAAAGAAGGGTATTTGTTTATTGTATTCACCAATGTACCCTAAATGCCTAGAATAGCATATGACTCATCTACTCTACTCTGCTCAGTAGATCTTCACTGTTTCAGTTGACATTATATTTTGGGGCCTTCAAGGAGACTGTGTGGCCACTGGATAGTGTGCAGGGGCATAATGGCATGAAGTAAACAGGCAGGGCCATGATCAAATATTGCATGGCTTTGTAGGCTTGGAAATGACTTAGGATTTTCTCTGAAGTGTGATAGGAAAGTATTAAAGAGTTGAGAGAAAGAGAATGGAATGGTCTGATTCACATATTTACAGATCTTATAGGCTGCTGTATGAAGAACACAATTCACATTTTCTAGGAGCTCCTAGTTGAGTGGACAGGTGCGCCAATATGCTAATAACTCACCTATTGCAGACCTTGTTAGGGGCTACAACTGAAGTGCAGACTAGTGGAGTGAAAATCAAAAAGATTCTGGACTGGTGAGACTTCATAGAAGAGGGGGCACTGGATCTGGATCCTGAATTTCAGTAAAAAGAGAAGTCTGGGTAACAGAAGGCAATCAAGAAAGGCAATACAATCTATTGGTGAAAAAAAAAGAAATTTAGAAAGGAGATTTGATTCTGAGTGAGAGGGTAATGATGACACTAAGGGCTTTACATACATTATCTCACTTGATTTTCACAACACCACCAATGAGTTAAAACCTATTTTAATCTCCACTTCTCAGAGAGAGAAAACTGACAGAGAGGCTAACTCAAAGTTTTATTGGTCAAGAAAGTAGAGGCATGGGGATTTGAATTTCGATCTGTTTGGCACTAGAGCCCATGTACTGAGTTGATGATTTAATAATACAATCATAACTCAAAGACATATCCAATTCCTTGCATCTAATCAGTTCAGTCAATCTAACATTTTTTGCATGACTGGGGTTTCCAGTGTATATAATGCTGTCCAAGACACTGTAATCATATTACTAATTATGTGTCCTTTTGATAATTAAATCAAAGCATTTATAATAAAGATTTCTGCCTTTGTTATGAAATGTTAATATTTATGTTCCTTCATTTATTTATGTGTGGTGAATGTTAATTACAAGGCAGATAAATTGAAGGAATTAATAAATTCACAATTTATCGTGACATAAAAAACTCTTAATTCTGTGTCTGCATGGCCTCCTAATCAACAAGCTACAAAACTGTGACTTGACCATAGTCATTTAGGTGTCTGTCTACATTTATAGCTAAGAAGTTGTGATTCAGTAATAATAATTCACTATAAATATGTTCAAAATGAAGTTTTGCTGAGGTCATTCCCCCTAAGTGGTGGTTAATCATTCATTCCTTATTTAGTTATTGCACTGAAAAATGTACTAATAACACAAAACTGGTCACATGACCTGGATTTAGAAGAGAGGATAAACATAAAAAATGGAATTTAATGGAGAACAAGGTGAAAAGATAAACTTCTCAGAGAGGAAATATTAGCCAGCAAATTTTGAGGACCAGGGTACACTAGATGAGTGTTTCTCAACCTGATTCACATAATGGCACAAAGAGAAAATCATGATATTTCTACATCACAGTAATGTAGACAGAGGAGCATACTCAAGCCTACAATTGAGCACCTCAGGAGTTCTGCAAGTCCCAGACTTTGAGGAGTCACCCTGAAACTGAGAAACTGGTGTTGCAGCACACCTGTAACCTATTTGCAGCACACTAGTTGAGATGCTCTGCCCTAGTTAGCTCAGAATGATTCATGGTATGACCAAGAAGAGCAGGATATTGTTATCTCTCTTATATTCAGCTTGACTGTAAAATAAAAGAATTGCACTATGTCAGTGATCCCTTAATCTTGTTTGTACGTTGAAAAACAAACAAGATTAGAAAAATACTAATTTGGCATCCTTAAACTAATTAAACCAAGATCACTAGAAGTGAGGCCTAAATATTGGTATTTTTTAAAGCACCCTAGAGAATTCTAATGTTGGAAGACTCTAATGTTGCTAGATGATTGCTAGGGTCTTTTATGCCTCTAACTATCTGAGATTTTAAATAATGTTTGGAGACAGTATATAGCAACGTAAGTTTAGAGACGAGTGAATATGTGGATGCATTAAAGGGACAATCAAGGGAAATCCGTAAAAGAGACAGTCCCAGAAAAGAGATTGCAAGCCATTGTCAATGATGCTTAAGAAGATTCCTGGTAGACCTGAAACTGCCAGGAAGCTTCTCTTTCTCGTTGTGACAAAATCAAATAGAAGTATCAGTCTCAGACTTTGAAATGAGAGAAAAAGATAAGCATAGGTGCAAATACATGTAAGCGTATAAAGAAAGGGATTTCACTATAAAACTACTGTTAATCTGTGGAGGGTGAGGAGCAAGCAGGGGATAAAGGCCTTAAATAGATTGGAGAAAAGTTTATTCAGCTGCTGTGAAAGGAGAAAGAGGGAAATAATGAGGGGCAGGCAGCTTAGGGAGCACTGCTGAGGTGGAGCCTGGCAAGCTTGAAAGTGCATTGGTTGTATGATGTGCTCCAGCAGCACACATCAACTCAGGTTGTAGCAGAGAAGATGGACAATTGGATTAAAACAATTCTTTACTGAATGAATCAAATAAAAGTATATTAGGAAAATAGGATGATGATATCAGCAAGAAAATGGAAGTCATAATAGACCATAGATTCTTGGTTAGGTGTGGAGAGAGTGGAAATAAGAATTGGCTGATAAACTGGGAGAAAACTGGGTTAAATGATGTCTATTTTCATGATGTCCAAGAAAAAAATATAGTGGAAATATAAGAATATGGGAATGAGAGAATGAGGATTGATTGTTCTGGGAAATACCCTCTATACCATGTGGCAGGGATCCCATTAAAGTAATACTTCTGACCTAACTTGTACTCTTCCAAGGATAAATGATTTCCTGGGTAAGCCAGTCTGAGAGAATGAACTCGGATGCATGGCTTACTTTTTTGGTCCCTCATTTTATCAGTTTGTGGAACTGCCTGCCTCAGGGGCGCATGCATTGTAAACTGCTTTTTGCCACGCTGTAAACTTTGTAGCTTCTCTCAACCCACTCATCTATAGCCAAAACCTTTAATTTAAGGAGGTAAAGTCCACTGATTTGCTTACATATCTAAGCTATGTTCTTTAATATGGTTATATTTCAATATTCTCTCTCTCCCCTACATGATTAATTCATACCATTCTCTCACTTCTCAAACATTCAAAACACCCTTCCCCAACCTACCCTCAGCTGACGGCCTTGCTTCTTAAGTTCCCGAGGATTTGCACAAACTCGTACCACAGTTACCAGCATAGGGACTCACATACTCTGCCTTCCACCTGCTATCAAACATGGGGTCCTCTTCCTCTCTAAAGCCAGTCTCTGTTCTCATAGATTCTGTCTCCTCTCAGCTACTCAAGGGCATTGCTCCAGAAATATGCCTCTTTTCATTCTGCATCATCAGTTTTTCATATTCTACTAGAGCCTTTCCCTCAGCACAACATGTTCTTATTTCTCTCCTTCCTTTCTTTGCCAGCCACTGTCCCACTTCTTTAATTCCCTTTGCAACAATATGCTTTAAAGTGTTGTATAAACAGTCTCCAATTTCTCTCCTCCCATTTTATCTTAAACTTAACTTCAATCAGCTTTTCTTCCAACCCTCCACCAAGCCAACCTTCACATTGTTAAATCCGAGGGCCAATCTTCATCTTAATTTATCTCTCAGCATCTGATACAGATGATCACTCTCACCCCTTGGATTCAGGTTTATCACTGGCCTTTCAGGACGCATTACTGTCTTGGTCTTCCTCCCATTTTGCTGATTGTTTCTACTTATTCTCCTTTGCTGGTCTCCCAGGATGCTTACTGTTGGAGTGCATTAGGGCTTGGGCTCTTACCTCTTCTCTCCTCTATTTACATTCACTTCCTGAGGACTTCATTTTAGTCTTTTGGTTTTTAGTCTGTATGCTAATTTGGGCTCCAGATTTGTATATTCAACTTCCTTTGTAACATCCCTATTTAGATGACTAATAGAAACCTCAAACTTAACATGTGTAAAGCTGAGCAACTGAACTTTCCCCAAACCTGCTTCTCTGGCAGTCTTCTCCATCTTAGTTGGTGGCAATCTCATTCTTCCACTGATCAAGCCAAAAACTTGAGCAACTGCTCAGGTCAAAGGACTTGCAGTTGTACTGGATTATTTTCTGTCTTTCACAACCCACAACTGATCCATTAGGAGAATCTGAACACTTCAATATTAAAATAAACAGTTCATCAGATAGTCAGTCACCTAAAAATTTTTGGATGTATGAAATCAATCAATCAATCATGTGTAAATCCCCTTTTCATATTCTGTACTGAATTAAAATCAGTGGTGGATAAAGCAGTGCCAAGATATAATTTTGAGTTACAGTGTGGTTTTGCAATCAGATAAACCTGATTTCAAGTTAAGTGACTTTCTCACTTACCAGCTGTATGACCTTAGACAAGCTATAATTTTTCTAAGACTCAGATTCTTTATATATAACTGAGGAATAAAATACCTCCTTTAGAAGGTTTTGTAAAAGTCAGCACTATGACTGGCATAGAATATCATTCAATAAATGGTAACTGTTGAGCCATTGTTTTTGCTCTTAATAAAAAATAAAACAGGATAGTGATTGGCTTTAGCTTCCAAAGAAAATTCTTGGAAAAAGTATAATTAAGGAGGAAATAATGTACTTGCTACCATGACAATTTGGCAGTAGAGATTTTAAAAAGAAAGAAATAGTCTAAAGATTAGTTTAGTCCACTCCACAGTTTTGCGTAATATTGCCCTTGTTCCTGTGTTATTGCAATCTTTCTAATCTTAAACATGGGATTATGAATGGAGTGTCCATCCATATAAGTTAATTGTTTTAATTGTTTTATTATTCCAAGCTAACCATGGTAATGTTATCCTAAAGGTCCTTGCATAGAGTTGGTTACCATCATGATTTCTCTCATCTTATCAGTTAAATCTATTTCTTCTGGGGTGGTATAAAGTGTTTAACGTAAAGTGAACTGGATGAAAAGCATTAGAACATCTGTCTTGTTTGCTTGGAATATACCTTTATTTTCTTTAATATGATATTTCAAAGCTCTGTGAATGTGTGCATGGAGAATTTATGCGTACATTTGGGTGAGTGGATACATATATGTGCAAAGTGAGCTGTCTCAACATATATATTTAAAATCTATTTCCTAAACTGCTACATGGCATTATTTAATAAAAACAATATGGGTTGGTAGTTAGAATATCTGGATTTGTTCATTCTTCTTTTTGTACATTTCATTCAGCAAAGACTTGCCTATTATGTACCAAACAGTGCACTCAGCACAAAGTTGGACTGTTAAATATACAACATATTAACTGTAAGAATCTGGGAATGAGAATAAAGATTTTTGAATTATCAGGACTAGTCAGCAAGTCAAAATGAGATAGTTAATATTAAAATGCAATCCATGAAAAAAGAGAAGCAAATCAGCCAGGAGAGAATCTTTAAAGCATTTCCCAAATACTTATTGGATGCCTATTCTATGGCATGCATGGTACTGGTTCTTGTTAGGGACAGACAAGAAGTTCCATATAAGCCACAACTTTTGCACACTAAGGAAGCTTCTTTTACCTCAAACTTTAGCTAGGAATTATGCTTCCTGATTAAACAAAATAAAATTCAAATTCTTTATGAGCAACTGAGAATTCTCTGTATTTTGATGCAATAGTTCTAGTGCAGAGTATCTGAGAACATATATGGAAACTGGACAGTATATAAGATTTGTCCAGAGTGGAGGTATTCTGTTTGGTAACAAATGGCTAAGAATTTTATCAATTTGTAAAGAAAAGTGAAACTTAATGTAAAAACTGTACCATATAGTAGAGCATGTAGGGCATATTCTGGTTCAAGTTCAACGTATAATACTATATATGTAGTTATCATGACATAGAATGGACCTCCTACTTCTCTACTAATTCTTTTTATGTGTATAACGTCAGAGCTCTGAAACTTTTTCAGGTATCATTATAAAAACCTGAGCGGGCTTCCCTGGTGGCGCAGTGGTTGAGAGTCCGCCTGCCGATGCAGGGGACACGGGTTCGTGCCCTGGTCTGGGAGGATCCCACATGCCGCGGAGCGGCTGGGCCCGTGAGCCATGGCCGCTGAGCGGGCGCATCCGGAGCCTGTGCTCCGCAACGGGAGAGGCCACAGCAGTGAGAGGCCCGCGTACCACAAAAAAAAAAAAAAAAAAAAAAAAAAAACCTGAGCTATGCGGGCATCTGGTATCCAGAGTGGTAGATGAGGAAATAGCATCCTATCATAAAACTTTAATGTGATTTCTGTAAAATCAGACTAATGAAATATATTTCAGAACATAAAATAAACTTAACATAATGTAATGAAATTATTGACTTGTAGAATTTAGAGTTCTAATCAATTAATATTTTTTCTGCTAAAGGGCCAAACAACACAAAAAAACTCAATGCTGAATTTCATACAATTAATATTTGTAACTTAAGAACAAAAATATTCATAAGCTATCATCATAATACATGTAAACACTTGTGAAAAATGTGGTTCAAGAGAAACCAGAGTGAAAGAGAAGAAAAAATGTGAAACAAGATAGCATTTAAAAGTTTTCTAAGTTGAGTTCTGAAGACAGTATACATGCAGGTATATATGTGTATGTATGTGTATATATATACACACACACAGGTGTAATGTATATACACGTGTATGTGTATATATGTACATGTGTGTATAATTTACACAATATATGTATATACATACATATATAGATACATATATAAAACTTTATGAGATAATATAAAAATATAACACATTATTATCAAGATATGGATTCAAGCCAAATTTAATATTTTTGTTTTGCTATAAATGGAAGCTTGTCAGTTTCAATTTCCATATGCTTGATTTTTTTTTCTTGGTCTACATGGTCACAAATCTTGAGGGATACTAAGGATTATCTTTATTTGGGACGCCCTCAGTGAATGGTTAACTAGCTAAAAAAATTTTTTGAACTTGGCAAAAAGTCTCTGAGGCATTAGAAGATTTTTTTTAATTAAAATACTTTAATGAAAGATCTCATTGCTAGACTTGATGACACCTGTTACATCGAGCATCTCATTGGCATGGTACAAAATGCTGTTTCCCCTCAGTTCACCTGCCTTTCATTTCTGTTCTAACTGTAATAGGGGTCTGGTACATCATCTCCCTTCAATAAAGATTTGTTGAATCAATGAGTGAGTGAATGAATGAACAAGCCTTACAAACTTGTGCACAGCCAGCTGTATCAGAAAGTAGGAAACTCAAAAGCAGGATGTAAAAGTTTTGGCTATCTATATAGGGTCACCTTTGCTGCATCCTGAAAAGTTCATGATATAAAGACAAGGATACAGACATAGATAAAGGTGCATAGTTATGAATATATATTTAGATGGGTAAATAGATGATTGATAGATACATGATAGGTAGATAGATAGCAATATATACTTAATTATCTTCCATATGTCATCCATATGGATTCACTAGGATGTATTTCCCATCTGGGCTGTAAATTTCACTCCATCTGGCATGACTTCGAACTGAATGCTTGGCTATAAAATTCTTTGTTACAATGCTATGATGAAAATTGTATCGATATCTCTCCTCTCTCCTTTCCTCTTCCACCTCCTCCTCATCTTTCTTCCTCCTCTTCCTTCTTCTGCACTCTCTCTCTCTCCTGTTCTTCATCCAGTATGACACTCCCCCTGAGTGTTTATTGGAAACTAACAGCAAATGAGAAGCCCTTTTCAGTTTAACTCCCCAAATTCTTATCATTGTAGCAAATTTTTTAGCTCGTTATCCAATACCTATAAATGAATGAAAGAAAAGCTATATTGAATTGCTTGTCTTGAAGCAGAATATATCTAACAGTTATTTGTTGAAAAAAAAATTATGTTGAAGGGATATAAAAATGTTTGTGCTTAATCTTCCTGACAGGATATGAAATAGTAGCTCTAAAGTATCTTTGAACTTTTTATAAAACCAAACTGATAACATACATTTCAGAAGGCTTAAGAGTAATTATTCCCAGAGGCAGAAGGGAATATTATATGACTTCTGGGAATCTTCCCTGTAAGTCTATTAAAAAGAAGTGTCTGGCTTGAAGACTTTTATTTTACCCGTTTTTTAAAAAGTGTAATTTAGTTATCCTTTTGCTTTTTCATTTTCAATTTTTTTTCTGTAAAAATTCAAGTGCTTGAGATAGCTGGCATTAAACCTTCTAGAGTTAATATCGTTAATTTACTTCTGTTGGTGAAAGATATATCTTGAGAGATTTTAGGGAGTGATCTGTGTGTAACAATTGAAACAGACATATTATTTACCCATCATGTGGCAAACATTGGCTGAAAACCAGTTGCTACCATCAGCACGTTAAATTTCGTTTTACATAGTAATATTGTACTTTTTTTACTTTTAAGTTAATAATTAAAATAATCTTATTTTAAATCAGAGACAATTAAACTAAGTATGAAATTTCTTGACAAGCCACAGCCATCCTGGAAAGCTATTTGGAAAGCTAACCAAAAGTATGAGAATATGCCTCTACATTTCATATATTTTTATTTTTTATTTTATTTTTATTTTTTATTTTATTTTATTTTTGGCTGCTTTGGGTCTTTGTTGCTGTGCGCAGGCTTTTCTCTAGTTGTGGCAAGCAGGGGCTACTCTTCGTTGCGGTGCGTGGGCTTCTCATTGTGTGGCCTCTCTTGTTGCGGAGCACAGGCTCTAGGCACACGGGCTTCAGTAGTTGTGGCACGTGGGCTCAGTAGTTGTGTCTCGCGGGCTCTAGAGTTCAGGCTCAGTAGTTGTGGCGCACGGGCTTAGTAGCTGCATGGCATGTGGGATCTGCCTGGACCAGGGCTCGAATCTGTGTCCCCTCCATTGGCAGGTGGATTCATAACCACTGCGCCACCAGGGAAGCCCTCATATATTTTTAGAAGACAAGTATGTTCTAATTTTACTTGATTTCATAGGAATAGGGTGTTCATAGACTGTCTCTTTACTAATTTCACTTGAGCAAACGTTTCTATATGAAAAAAACACACCTAGCAGACTTACTTCTTATGCCCTGAAATGTTTTCAGCCATATTTTCCGAACTGTTCTATTTCTATGCCATCTCATATCTTTTCACACATGGATACTTCTCTTTGGAAAGCCTTCAACCTCCTATTTTGGTGAGGGTCACTCTGATACATCCCTTGAATTAGATGCTTTTCAGATGACCTCACTTAGTCTCCTTTAGGTTAAGTCAGTCGTCAGTATTAATTAAACTGCATTTCAGTTGTCTTGCTAGTTAACTGTCTCTTACTAATTGATGTTTCTTCCACCAAATTTAAAGTTCCTTGAGGACAGATATTGTGTCTTTTATAGGTATGTCCCTAGCATCTGGAAACAGTACCAGGCCTCTATAACCAAAATGGATAAGGTAGGATTCTGTATCCTAGCAATTTTCAGAACTGGGCACCACTTTTATTATTGCTACTAGGCAGAGAGAGAAAGTTGAGTTGTCTCCAAATAGACCTTCAGAACAATGAAATAATGTTATTATCATAAATAGCCTACATAGAAAAAAGAAAAGTTTGGGGAAGAATATATAGTTTGGCAATTTCAGCGACATTTAGAATAAAGCAGTGTGCTTAAAATAATTACGTATTAACACTATTTCTCCTTCCTACTTCTTTCATCATTAATTCATACTGCTTTCCTCCCCTCTCCACAAAAGAAATATGAAAAAGAAAGAACATATATTCTTATTGACCAAATACTTCAGATTTCCTAGCTTATATAGTTTTCTGGATGATGCAAATTCAGCAAATATATGAGATTATGCCAGGAATACGTGATATTATACCAGAAATATTTGATTTATTGTCTATTCTACAATAATAATAAGAAATATAGTGAGTCATTTGATCTAAATTATACCAGAACCAACTTACACGTAAGCATAAAAGTACATGGGGGTTATAGTTGTACCATAATAATCTATTTGGCAAACAAATTTTTCCTTTAAATCCTGGGTTCCCAAGAAACTTCAAGTTTGCTTTTGAGACATTTTTTCCACTCACAACTCTTGAGAGTATGAGTTACGTGGTCCCACCCACCATAAGAGGAATTATGATCCCAACATTAATTTCAAGGGGGAAGAACCAAAAATTTATATATACATCACTGATTACCACAGCTAATATGTGTATATAGTTACTTTATTTGAGAATCAATGGAATAAACCCCATGTGGGCTAAGAAATCAGAAGGGTAAAAATGATTAATTTGAAAAACAAAATAATACGGCCAATTAAAATAATAATGGAAAAGGAAAACATGACTTTTCAAGTAAACTTGCAGTGATAATTAGAGTTATAGTTAAGGAGACTAATCATTTTAGCAATAATACATACTTTATACAGGAAAAAACATTTTTAAAAATAATTATTTGTGCTTAAAGAAAAAGAGGATGGGAGCACATCAAAGGGTAACAGGATCCAACCTGAAGGACCTCCCGGTGGCCAATGCTGGGACAATTTAAGCATCAAATAACCCAAAGTATAAAATAAATATACCTGAGTCCATGCCAATATAAATAAATGATCAAAAAAATAATCGGATGAGAGAAGCAAATCTTCTGTACAGAATTCCGTGTAACATATATACCTACTCCCACCTCCAGGAGGTAAAGCTCAATTTCACCCCTCCCTATCACTTCTTTGAGAGCATGCTAATGACTAACTTCCAAAGAACAGAGTATGGAAAGGGAAAAATAGTAACTTTACAATTGAAAAACCTAACAAATATTACTTTAACCAAGTAATGAAGGTTAACATCACTAGTAATATGTGGATATCATGTACACCCAATATGATCTGATGAGGTCACTTCATTAATATGAGGTGATGAGAAAGTCATTTCACCCCTGTGGTATTCTTTTCCAAAACCCATATCCCTAGTTTAATCTTGAGGAAAACATCAGACAAAATAATATAAGCATCAGATCAGGAGATATCCTACAGAATACTTGACCAGAAATTCTTGATAGTCTTCTAGAGACTATCAAGATCATGAAAAACAAGGAAAAGCTAAGAAGCTGTCACAGCCCAGGGGAAACTAGGGAACCATAGAAACTAAATAAATGTGGTACCCTAGATTAGAACCTAGGATAGAAAAGGGACATTAATGAAAAGACTAGTGAAATCCAAGCAAAGCCTAGTTTAGTGAATAGTAATGTACCATATCAGTTTATTAGTTTTAACAAATATACCATAGAAATGTAAGATGTTAACAATTAGATAAATTGGGTGAGGGATATATTCATACTATCTTTGCAACTTTTCTATAAGTCTAAAATTATCCCCCAATTAAACACTTATTTAACAAGTTATCTTCTGATTTATTTAGCAGCTTGCTAAGTAAACAATTACCTACTTACATAATTTACCATAATATAGGAATCCCATCTAAGGAAATGAGAATTTTTTCTACTTCTTTCCCATTGATATTATAAATTTGAATCATGACTAGACAATCAAAAGTAAAAATGGATAATAATTTAAGTTTTAAGAGCTCATCACCATCATATTACTTTTATAGTCTTCAGGTTCAAAGGAGGTGGTTCCTGGTTCTTGATTGTAAATAACTATGTCATCTTAGATACGTTCACAAAGACACCACTTTTGGTTCATTCTAGTCTCTGTCCTCCTGAAGTCTCCGCCTTTGAACGATGTGTAAATGGAACATTTATTTTTACCTCTAAAAAGTGTAAAGTCATCTGAATATGATCTTTTATACAGACTGAATAATCTGTGTGAAAAGGCATAGAAAAATGAACATGCATTGCAACACAGCCTAAATATTTGTAATCAATATTTTTAGATCTTGGGTCAGAAATTTTCATGTATCTAAAATGTGTTTTATTAATTGCTTTCTATATACATGAGATAAAGTTGTAATTATTTAAAACACATGTATGGTACTTTTTAAAGCATTAATTGTGAAACAATTTTTTGAGTTAACGTGGGGGAAATAAGAAAACAATGCTTACATTCATATTCATTATGTTCTTTAAGAGTTTAGAAAAGTAAAAATAATTGAAGCATTTTATTTGATAAAGTGCCTAGTATTATATAGCCTTACTGAATTATATGCCTTGCCCCTGAATGTCCTAGCCAGCTAAAATATGACTTGATCTATACATTTTAAAAAGAACTGTTTATTTAAAAAAAAAAGGCTTTAAAATTTAAAATCTCGTTGAACAGACTGGGATTAACAAAGAGATTTAGAAACATACAGAAATAATCATGATGAAATAATAATTTGTTACTAGATACAGCTTTAAACAATATAGGAAGCATGCTTCAGGTTAGTCAGAAGAGGTCCTCTAAATTACACTGTGCATGCTTCCCTGAAATGAAACTGTATGTTATTGGTTAACCAGGATATTTAGCATAATCACTCTGCTAGACTGTGGTGGAGGGAGGTGATTATCACTGAGAACAGATGGGCAGGTCCACAGCACTGCCAGATTCTGCACAAGCTCCATTTATTGTTGGTTCTTGCTTTTTTTCCTTCGGTGTTTTAATTTTTTTTTAAACATTGTATGTTCTAAAGAACTAGCTGCACAAAAGGTCAGTAGCCGATGACCTTTCAGCTTAGATTTCAAACGTAGGAGAAAGATTCAAAACGCTATCACTGTGTATCTAAGAAGGATGGGGCAGATTTCATTTTACCCTCTAGCCTCCCTCAATGCATGCACGGATTTATCTGTACGCTAAGCTCTCTGCTCTGCATCTCTGCCTCCTTGTGGATTATATTGTCTCTCTGATCAGAAATGATTTTCTCGGATATGAACACCGTTTCTGGCTCCCCTAAAGTGCATCCTCCTAATGGGACCCGGTTTTACACTTTTCAAGTAAGTGTGCTTTAAATGGCTTCACTACTTAGGAAGTTAATATATAGTCAAACTTTTAATAAAAAGAAAAGTAAGGGAAGGAAAACTGCAAAGTGTGAAAGTATTAAAGGGGATGTAAGATATAGATAATGTGCATGTCAGTTTAATCTGGTTTTTTTTTTATGTGGAGATGAGATGGCGTTAGGATTCTCTGTGAATTCAAGCAAAATAATAGTGAACCCTTAATTTTCACAAGGATTCTTAAATCTGCTACAATATCATCTTTTGAGAGTTTATGAGTTATTCTCCTGAAGTTGTTATTTATGGATATAATATGGAGAAAATTACAGAGTTACTTCCCTGATATATCACAGAGAGGGTAGAATTAAAAGACATTTTAGGGAACTTTGCAGACTATGTTCTCTGGGCTTAGAAAAATGTTTTGTATTTCATATACATAGCTTAACATAACTCCTGTTATTTAATTTTGTTATGTGTGCAATATACAATCAATCAATAATACAGTAGCTTAAGTACCAGGTTTAGTATGCTTTTCAATTTGAGATAAAGTAGAAACTCATTAAGATGGAAGATTTTCTGTGTTATCAAAAAGTCAAAATGATTTACAATATAAATGTAAATGTGAGTTACAAAGCTGTTACCTACTAAATGTATTTCAACCGCCTGTGAATAAATCAGTCATCAGTCTAGAAAATGGTTGTCTAAAGTAAATCATATTCTACTTCATTTTTATCCTCAAATTGCATTTTTCAGTACTAAGGATTACTTTGCAATTCAGTCATATCATCATTAGATTAAAAGGAAAAATGAAACTCTTCTCTTTGTATATTTTACACTATGGGAATATAAACAGCCTAACATTTAATTATTTTAGCTATATAGTTATAATGCACTGAAAAAATAAATGTAAAGACCTAGAGAATTAATATGGTAGAGGCAGCATGAATTCTTTTGAAAGGGGGCTCTGAATAAATGCACATCTGATTGATTAAAGTCTCTTGCCTTTGCAAACTATAGCAGTAGATATAATTACTCTCTCTCCCTCTTCTTATACTTCTGTTTTTAATTCTGTCGCCTTTCCTGCCTTACACTGATGTCTGCTGGTAGTGCAAGTCTGTGCTGTTACAGAATATATTTACTTCCCAGTGGCTATCAGCTTATTGTGGCAGTGACTCAAAATGCAATTGCCCCGGGGCTGTTCTACAGAATTATTACTTTTTTCTTCTCCATACACTGAGATATAAACGCTCCTTACAATATATCTCATAGCTGCCTCTTAGGGGCAGCTTTTGACATTAGGTATTCTGCTTCAGTCTCTTAAAGTTTAAGGGTCAGTGAATTCCATAGCTCAGTCATGACACAGGCTTTTTACAATTCTTTCAGTAGATCTTGCTGACACATTTCCTGGCAGGTGATTTTCTTTGAAAACACACTAGAATGATTTTTAACCACTTATTTTTTTTGTTGATGTTATAACAATTCATGTAAAAACACTAGGATTTCAGATAAAATAGAAATGTTGGCAAATATGAACTCTATTCTCCTACATTTTTAAAATCAGAAAATGGTATTTGATCCTGGCATTCATGATAACAGGCAATGTGTGTTTAACTTTTTGTTGCTATTGTTTGTTTTTGCTTTTGGTGGAAGAGAAGGAAGAAAGAAGGATGGTTTTTAAAGCATGAATATAAAGGTTTATAAAAGTTGACTCTTTGCTTTTATTTTCAAAGGTCTGAATTAAACAGAATTATTTTTCTTATATATATATATTAACCTATTTAATGCGGTATACTTTCTTTGGTTGAAATACTGTCATGAGAAATGAGATGCTGTAAAAGTAACAAACGATTTGTCAAAAAATGTATCTTGTGGAAATGATTAGTTAAATTTTCAAAAGTGGTTCTCATTATAGAATGGCATAAATGCATTTCTGAAATGATTCTGCATCAAGGAATTGAGATTTTAATGCTTACTTTCTTAAAATTATTCTTGCACAAGAGTTAACATATGCAGAAACATTTAAGATAGCTTAGTATGAATGATACTGAGTTTCAGTTCCATCTTCTCATCAAATGTTTAAAATAGCTTGTCATTATTGCTGAAATTGTACAATATTAAATTTTAAAAGTAAGATATAGAATGTATTTGACCTGAAGGGTTCAAAGGTAAAAAGACAACAAATAAGAAGCTGAAGGATATTCTAATTACAAGCCTTTCTTTTTCATTGTATTTTAATTTAGCCAAATATATTCATACTTCTACACACACATGCAAATACTATTTTGTATAGACTAACACTTGATTTAAATTAATTTCCTTATAAATGAGACCTCACTTCAATATTCTGTGAAGATAATTGTGTCTGCATGTTTCTATTCAGAGGTTCTTAGACCCTGGGTGATGCCAACACCCAATTTGCACTATATATTTTGTGCATAACTTATCACCCAAAATCAAATTTTAGAGTATAGTTGCCTAGAATGATTTTTGATTGACAAAAATTAAAATTAATTATAATATTTATATGTATTAGAACTGTCAATTTATGGGACTCAAATATGTACAAATGGGAAACCTACCTTCAAACAAAATTATATTATATTATATATATATATGTGAATACAGTAAAAATTCTTTTAAATTTTATGTCCATAAAAATGATGTCCCACAACTCGGTGCTTTGTGACCACCTAGAGGGGTGGGATAGGGAGGGTGGGAGACAGGGAGACACAAGAGGGAAGAGATATAGAGATATATGTATATTTATAACTGATTCACTTTGTTATAAAGCAGAAACTAACACACCATTGTAAAGCAATTATACTCCAATAAAGATGTTAAAAAAAAATGATGTCCCAACATCATTTCACATTTAGCTCTATTTTTGCAAGTAAAACCATTTAATATGCTTTATTAAACTTCTAGATTAGCTAATCATGACTTAATGTGTTAATTCTCCCAGAGGTATTGATGAGCAACACGCTACCCCCTCATTTCCTAGAGATTAAGTATCTTCACCTAGATGTTTTCAAAGTCTGCGCAGTCCTAAGATTTCATGGGAGTTTGTCAGGAGTTGCTAGAGACAGTAGGGAAGAGGAATACATTCTTTTGAGGCTCTTAATGTTTCCTTATTCTCCATTTACCTATTTTATTCATTGAAGCTCTATGCAAGCTTTCATGAACTACAACAATAACAAATAGTATACTACTATCAAAAACAAAGCAAAAGTGGTTTGTAAACCACTTCCTCAAACCAAAGGAATATATTTCTGATGGGAGCAGTTTTGATCTATTGAATCCACAGAGCAATTATTTCTGCTTAGAATACGTTTCTTTGCCATTTCATCCTAGTATTAATAACATTAACTGCCAAGAATGTGTGTAAAAGTCTTTGACTGTTGCCCCCTGGTATCCACTGAAAACAAGAGAAAGACACTTTGTCACAAAATATGGAAACACATTAATCTTCCATTTGCATGTTTAAAATACTTTATGTGTCCCCTGTCCTTAAAGGATAAAATTCACTTCTTTAGCTTGTCATAAAAAAGCTCTTCCTGGTCTGGAGCTCATGCAACATGCTACTTTATTTACCTGCTTTCCCAGAAATTTGTCTGTATGCTTCTGTTCTTTGCCTCTTCACTGAACCTGCCCATTGGAAAATTGTTTTTGCTTAAAGACTCATCTCAAATGCCACCTACCCCATGAAGCCTTCACTCATTCACCTGATTCATGCATGATGTATTAAGATGTATTAAATATATTTCCTTTGATCATTTGCCTGTTTATACCACTGCTGAAGCACTTATTATGCTTTTTTTTTATTGGAGTATAGTTGATTTACAATGTTGTGTTAGTTTCAGGTGTACAGCAAAGTGAATCAGTTATACATACACATATATCCACTCTTTTTTTTTTTTAGATTATTTTCCCCTATAAGCGATTATAGAGTATTGAGTAGAGTTCCCTGTACTATACAGCAGGTTCTTATTAGTTGTCTATTTTATATATAGTGTGTATATGCCAGTCCCAATCTCCCAAGTTATCCCTCTCTTATTATGCTTTGTTTTAATCCCCGGGAACATTTTATTAATCTGTGTCCCTAGCAAATGGATACTGCCAATATCTCTGTATAATAAGCAGAGGCATATATTTGGAAGGTAAGTGATTAAAATATGAAAATTCAACACAATAAACAACAAATTCTTTTTGTGTTAACTATAAGCAGTTGGTGAGACATATATTATTAGAGAAATATCTAAAGATATATAAAGGTAAATGTGTTTAATACTAAGCCTTTGTGTACCATTGTTGGGTTCTTCAAAATAGATAACAGTTACATTGGTGATCTCAGAAAAGCTTTAATTTTATTGTTTTTAAAATAGATTTCTGTTACAGCTAGACAAAACCTTTTTGAGATTTTTTTCTTTATACCTCTTTACCATTCCTTATTAATTGGGGCATTTCATATTTTATCAAGAGAACTTTAAAATTGATGAATATATAATTTTTCATTTAGCAGATACTATTACTTGAAATATATAGAAGACTAATAGGCAAGTTGGAAATCTCAATTGCATGAAGAATTTCACTCAAATTCTTAATAATTAGGATGGGGCACCATATCTTTGTGATCATATGAGGTTGAAGTAATTCTGGCTTTTCAGGAAAAAAAAACAGATTTTTTTATATTCTATCATTTTTTCTCCCTGGGAATACACCATTATTTTTCTATTATTGGGAGCATATTATAACTTCTTACTGTTAATATTTTTTAAACGTGCTGGAAATATCTATCAGAATTCTTGGAACATGTTATGTATTTAAAAAAAAAAGAAGAATGAAAGCAAAGTAGCCTCATAGAGATAAGAAAGACAGACCCTTTGGCTCCAAGGTTACAGAGTAATATAAGCAGACTTCCCCAACTTAGTGAGAGAACTGAAGTTTTTCTCTGTTGCCCAACTGTATGCAGTCGTGATTATGATTATGACTGGTGGAGCTAACACAAGAGGTATTTCAAGCAAACTGACTGACATGTTTAAAGGTACGTATTGGTGTCTGGGAAAGGCAGAGTTTAGTATAACTGGAACATAAGCTGGAGAAGGAAATGGCTAAAAGTCAATGTGCAAACTCCAGAATATAAAAATAGGTTTGAATGTCAAGTCCAGATCCTCAGGAACTTGAATTTAGGATTCAAGGATTTTCAGCAAAGAATGACAAGTTTCGATTCACTGTTTAGTTAGAATATTGGATTGTGTCTTGGCTGGTTGATAGGACAGAGAAAACTATTCAGTAGCTTTCCAAAAAAATTTATATGAATTGTCATGATTTCCCTGCTTTACAGATGAAAAAAACTGATGCTCAAAAAAGGCACTTAAGTAGTTGTTAATAATGCAGGGTATATGTAACGTAGTTTCTGTCTGAATCTGGGGTTATGGAACCCAAAATTCAACAGTCTTTTCTGTATAGTCTTTTGCCGAAATTGCTGATGATTACATACATCAGCAAAAGTATTCCAAGCTATATAATTCTAATCCTGTTGACCTATTAATACAGAAACTTATAGAAATTTAATGCTACTTCTTCAAAACATTGTACTACAGACTCATTGGGTTTTTAAACTTGAGATTCTTATTCAGTTACATCTCCTCATTTAATCCTAATTAACACAGTTTTCTTCTAGTTGGAAATATGTTTTTATAGTAATCAAATTGCCAGTCAAATTGTGCTGAAAGGCAAAAAGGGAAATTGAGGGGGAAAATCTTCCCTAAACACGCACCTTTGTTAATATAAGAATGCTCTGTATATCAGTGAGACCAACCGTAGAAAACAATGAGTAGCTCCTGAGCTCCCCATAGGAAATCATCTGTCTTCCATCTGCAGAGGTTTGTGCTTAATAGAATTTGGCTAGGCAATATATTCTGAGAGGGCAGGCACTTTTTTTTCATTGTTAAATCATAGCACCAAGCAGTGTCCAACACACAGCCTTGATTTAGTAAGTAGGCGTTGAATTGAATTACAAATTGAAAAGGAGTATGTATTCTGATCTACAATGACCTCTCCATAGGAATACATAAATGGTTGTAAGATACCCAGCATAGCATCCACAAATATATTTCACTTATACCTAGCTAACATAGCTTTATATTTCAAGTATTGTCTGCAGGGGAAGGAAATTGGAAGTAGGGAAATTAATTAGGAGGCTCTTAAGGTAAAGCTTTTAATGCATGGAGCACAGTGCCTGGTGGTTAGTAAGAGCTCAATGAGCAGCAATCACAACAGCAGCGACCAAAAGTGGGGTCTGCAAAACATACTAGAGAAGGCAAGTGTATGAGCATAAAGGACCAAGGAAAAGTCATTAAGAGATAGATTCAAAGGAATCCATTAACTTACTGAATATAGGAGACGAGAGACAAAGGCAAGATTACCTCTAGTGAGGGAGAGAGAAATATGGAGGGGGAGCAGCTTTGCAAAACAATATATTGAGTTTGGTTTTGGACAGATTGAGTAGACAGTTGGAAATAACGGGTTTGGCTCTGAGGAGGCAGGTCTGCCTGAATAGTAGATGTAAATGTGGGAGGCATCTGCTTACAGAGTGGGGAAAACTATGGAAGTGGATGAAATGACCTTGGCAAAGAATGAGGAGAATGGGGGTGGGGGTGGGGCTGGGCGTGAAATCCTTGGACCCGCTGACTTACCCAGAATTATTATCACTTGGAGTGTGTGTGCTTGGTTTATTTTGCAAACACAGTTTGGAAGCTTTTTCCTAATCACCTCTCCTTGAATATCACCTCTGAACCTAATTCAGTTTAGGTGCTCTTGCCTCTTTGTGTGTGTCTTTGCTTTATTTTGTAAATGCATTTTGGAAGCTAGCATTTCCTTTTAACCCCCTCCTTAAATATTGTCCCCGAACTTTAATTCAAGTTAAATCCTCCTGTCCTTAACACCTTCACAAAGTAACTTGATGTATGTCTATTGTATTATTTATTATACCTTATTTAAGTTTTTACCTATCTCTCTTCACCACTAGTCTGTGAACTCCTGAAAAGCATAAAATTTATTTTACTTAACTACTCATATTTGTTTATTGACACCTAACCTAATGCTTGTCGTATAGACAGAATCTGTTTTTTGAATGAATGAATTCATGTGTAAATTGAAGGCTAGCTAAAATTAATCCTCTTATATTAATTTCTGAAATCATTTGACACACCTTGTTGAATATCCCCATTATGCCAGACTTTAACGATGATGAGCAAAATACCAGTTTTCTGTGCTTAGAAGTCTTAGTCGCCTCTTGGAATATTATCCAACAGTCATAATAGCACATTATTTGGTTCTCTGAAAATACTTTGACTTTAAAGGTTCATATAGATATTACTATTATAATTTATGTAATTCCAATTAAATAATTCTAATTCCAAATCTATTTTTAATTCTGGTTCACAGTTAACTTTTCCACTGTTGGTTCTTTCTTTTATATTTTCAAAATATTTTGCAAATAAGAAGAATTATTCTCAAAAAATAAAATTGCATGGTAGTTTGGAGCATGCCTTTTGAAATTAAACACATGGTTCAAAACTAGTTTCCACCGTTCACTAGAGTCTGGCTATAAGCACGTGAAATTATTTCTTTCTTTTCACTTTCCTTGACTGTCTATTGGAAAATAGTAGAGCATGTCATGAGGTTATCATGATGCTACATGGATTATTTATAGAATAATATATAAAGTATTTACTTCCAATAAAGATGGCATTCAATCAAGATTAGCTAGTGTTGTTTTAATGATTAATGTATTTTCTAAATAATAGCATAATTTATTCCACAAATGATCTTTTTTCTTTTAGCTTATTTTAAATTTAGGAAAAATTAATGCTAAGAAAACATATTCACCACTTTAAATACTTTAAGTGCTTCATGTATACGCTAAGGGATCTTATTAAAATATATTTATTAACTTTTCCAGATCTTAATTTTATATTAAATATTTTTGTGCTTATAGAATATAAGCTTTCAGAGAATTGATTTAAGTATCCCTTTGAAAGTATACTTGGATTCCTTTTATAAATACATTTTTTGTATTTTTCAATTGTATTTGGTAAAGTCATTTTGACATTTACCTTGTATCTTCATTATGACTTTTATTATCATCTCAAGTTTTACACAGATACAGATGCAAATTTAAAATGACCAGTTTCTGAAATTGGCTAACTTAGGATATAATTCAAAATATCTACAGATTAAAAGAGGTTGGCTCACTTTGTATGCTGGGTGCACCACACAATATGTAAAGATTTAGAGTAATTACTAAATTTATTTAGAGCCAACCAGATTTGATGCTATTATTGGCAGCAGAACTATCAAAGAATTGCTGAGTATGTTAATAATGCTAGGAGTGTATAATATTTTTAAGGAACATCACAAAATTATTCTCTAAGTTATATCACAAAGCAGAAGTTGGCAAAGTTACATGGACAACTGAGCAATGTCATTAGGAAGAAATGAACATAATCTAGTTCTTACAGTTTAAATATTCTCAATTTTAATTATGTTGGTGAAAAAATACAGAAGATACACAAAAAAAACATACTTATTTGTTGTTTTCTATCAAATAAAATCAATGCAAAAGCGACAGTTGTGAACTACAATGTAATGTTACACTGTTACATAGCATACTGTTTCCTTTTATTTTGTATTTTTGTTTTTCTCATTAAGCACATCATGAATCTTCTCTTTCTAAAATAATCCATCTTTGAAATTACAATAGGCCTATGAGATGCTAAAAAAAAAGCATTCTTTGAACTCCTAAAACAAAAAAGCTATTATTATAAAATATTATAAACTCACTATATTTGAAAAGTTATACTTAATCATTGTTAAAGTATATCATGTGTTGTAATATCATTTTGTTTAGATGTTAAAATATTTAATGCATAAAAAATCAAATATTTTAACAATAATATAAGGCAGTTCAAATATTTGCATACATGTTTCTTTCATTCAAGAAACACTCAGAGAAATTGCTTTAGATGTGGTCTACATTTTCAAGGAGAAAATGTTACAATACATAATAAGTAAAAATAAATATTAGAACAGAGAATCATGCAAAATACAGTGATGTGCTAAAAGAATCAGTTAATTTCAAGTGTGTCTTTGAGAAGGACTTCAAGTAAGAACATTACTTTTAAAAAATAGTAAAGAATTTCAAAATAACTATATCACAGAAATATAAGTGAAAAAAATTTTTTTCAGCTATTGTATGCCAGCCATGTTCTATGACTTGCCAAGGGACCATGATCTGTGGGACCATTCTAGACAGACCTCTGCCACTGCAGGGCTTTCCCCAGATATTCAGTGTCCTGTATCTTCTTGCAGTTCCAAAACATAGTATAGATCCCAGCCCTCTGTGTCTTTACATATGCTTTCTCTGTGTCTGTGTTGTGTCATGTACATGTAGAGACACTCATTCAATACAACCTTATGTCCCTGACTTCAGATTATACTACAAAGCTACAGTAATCAAGACAATATGGCACTGGCACAAAAACAGATATATAGATCAATGGAACAGGATAGAAAGCCCAGAGATGAACCAAGGCACCTATGGTCAACTAATCTATGACAAAGAAGGAAAGGATATACAATGGAGAAAAGACAGTCTCTTCAATAAGTGGTGCTGGGGGGCCTCCCTGGTGGCGCAATGGTTGAGAGTCCGCCTGCCGATGCAGGGGACGCAGTTTCGTGCCCCGGTCCGGGAAGATCCCACGTGCCGCAGAGCAGCTGGGCCCGTGAGCCATGGCTGCTGAGCCTGTGCATCCGGAACCTGTGCTCCGCAATGGGAGAGGCCAAAACAGTGAGAGGCCTGTGTACCGCAAAAAAAAAAAATAATAATAATAATAAGTGTTGCTGGGAAAACTAGACAGCTACATGTAAAAGAATGAAATTAGAACACTCCCTAACACCATATACAAAAATAAACTCAAAATGTATTAAAGACCTAAATGTAAGACTGGACACTATAAAACTCTTAGAGGAAAACATAGCAAAAACACTCATTGACATAAATCATAGCAAGATCTTTTTTGACCCACCTCCTAGAGAAATGGAAATAAAAACAAAAATAAACAAATGGGACCTAATGAAACTTCAAAGCTTTTGCACAGCAAGGGAAACTATAAACAAGATGAAAAGACAACCCTCAGAATGGGAGAAACTATTTGTAAACAAATCAAAGGACAAAGAATTAATCTCCAAAATATATAAACAGCTCAGGCAGCTCAATATCAAAAAAACAAACAAACCAATCAAAAAATGGGCAGAAGACCTAAATAGGCATCTCTCCAAAGAAGACATACAGATGGCCAAGAAGCACATGAAAAGCTGCTCAACATCACTAATCATTAGAGAAATGCAAGTCAAAACTACAATGAGGTATCACCTCACACCGGTTAGAATGGGCATCATCAGAAAATCTACAAACAACAAATGCTGGAGTGGGTGTGGAGAAGAGGGAACCCTCTTGCACTGCTGGTGGGAATGTAAATTGATACAGCCACTATGGAGAACAGTATGAAGGTTCCTTAAAAAACTAAAAATAGAATTACCATATGACCCAGCAATCCCACTACTGAGCATATACCCTGAGAAAACCATAATTCAAGAAGACACATGCACCCCAATGTTCATTGCAGCACTATTTACAATAGCCAGGTCATGGAATCAGCCTAAACGTCCATCGACAGACAAATGGATAAAGAAGATGTGGTACATATATACAATGGAATATTACTCAGCCATAAAAAGGAATTAAATTGGGTTATTTGCAGAGACGTGGATGGACCTAGAGACTGTCATACGGAGTGAAGTAAGTCAGAAAGAGAAAAACAAATATCGTATATTAACGCATATATGTGGAATCTAGAAAAATGGTACAGATGAACCGGTTTGCAGGGCAGAAATTGAGACACAGTTGTAGAGAACAAACGTATGGACGCCAAGAGGGAAAGTGGAGTGGGGTGGTGGTGGTGGTGTGATGAATTGGGAGATTGGGATTGACATATATACACTAATATGTATAAAATAGATAACTAATAAGAACTTACTGTATAAAGAAAAATAATAAAATAAAAATTTAAAAAATACAACCTTATGATGATGGTGATCATGAAGAGGAAATACTTCTTCTAAGAGGCTTTCATGAATAGAATCATTCCTGAACTAGCATGGTATTCTGAAAAGAGCAATGACTGATTTGTTTTACTAAATCTTAAACATTCAACATTTACTCTTTTTTAAAGCAAAAAACCATTTTGCATAACAAGAAATAAACTATATATTTTCTCTGACCCCGAACATATGTATTGATAGAGGGTAGAGAAAGCTAGGGAAATCGAGAAGGGTGAGGCTAAAGGAAGAGCTGCAACATTGGCCTTGGAAAGAAGAATGCTTTGCTTTCTAATAAGTAAAACATAAAAGTTGAAAATGGATCAAGGGATAGAAAGGTGGCTGTGTCTGGGATAATAGACATCAAGTGGCAATGAGAGTGGAGCCAAGAATGGAAGCATAGTTTTGGATCAGCCTTAAAAAGTGAGTTTCTGGGCTTCCCTGGTGGCACAGTGGTTGAGAGTCCGCCTGCCGATGCAGGGGACACGGGTTCGTGCCCCGGTCCGGGAAGATCCCACATGCCGCAGAGCGGCTGGGCCCGTGAGCAATGGCCGCTGAGCCTGCGCATCCGGAGCCTGTGCTCCGCAACGGAAGAAGACACAACAGTGAGAGGCCCGTGTACCGTAAAAAAAAAAAAAAAAAAAAGTGAGTTTCTGTGTTAATCGCCCTAAATGGAAATTGGAATGGGAATAAATATTGGTAAATGTGGCAAAAAAAATCAAGTAAACAAAGTGCTAACGAGATTAAGGTTAAACTGTCTGAACATGGGTCAGTCTTCAGTCTTAATAAACATAGGAAGTAATATTTTTGATTGAAATTATATTTCACTTCTCTTAAAAGGGGAAAAAAAGCTCACTGAAAAATTACGCTTTACTCAATGCTTCTATAATATGATGTTTTAGACATAAGTTCCAAGAAAGTGTATTTTATTTAACAGTGATTCCCAGAATATTCCATCATGCCTGGCACATAGTAAGCTCTCCAAAAATATATGTAGAATGAATAGATGTTCTTTAATAATATAAATTTAAAGATTTTTAAACCTCATGAAATATTATAACTGAAATAAAGTTAGTATAGTTTACACTATTAGGTAATTATCAAAGTTATTTAAATATTTTGCCTATATATAATATTAAAGATTAAATGGCAATATACAACATGTATTTTGGGAAATATGAGTAAATAAAACATTGTAAGTAATGATAAGAGTACAGTCATAACTTATTATAAGCTAAACAAAAGTTAGCGGAGTTTGTGCCTTTGTGGGGAAAGCTCAACATACCGTCATATATATAGCATGCCACAGAATAGATTATCTAGAAAATTGCCCTTACTTTTCACATTACTTTAATATATTTTCATTTAATATAGCCTGTTAGGGTACCACATTTTAAGATAAATCTTTAATATAGAATGCTGTCTACATAATTTATTAAATGAAAAATAGATCTTTGAGGAAAAGATGGAAAAAATTGTGGACATTATGTAGCCCAGGGAAAGGAATATGGAAGAAAGACATAATCTCTTCCACTCAAAAGAAATGTTCTTTTGATTTGGTACACTGTAATTGTTCAATATATGTGGTGAGAAAACTGCAGGAATGCATGAGTTCGAATAAAAATAGAAGTTTCAGTTGGATATAGAAAATGAGTTTATGACTATTGGGGTGATAAAACATGAAAGTGGGTAGTTGTCATTGATAGCTCAATGAAACCTTTATATTGGGGATTTTCCAGAGGAGGCAGAGTACAAAAGGCAAGGTGCAGGTGAGATAGATTTGAGTCTCATATCTGCAGCTTAAAACATGTGCATAAGGGCTTCCCTGGTGGCGCAGTGGTTGAGAGTCCGCCTGCCGATGCAGGGGACACGGGTTCGTGCCCCGATCCCGGAAGATCCCACATGCCGCGAAGCGGCTGGGCCCGCGAGCCATGGCCGCGGAGCCTGTGCGTCCGGAGCCTGTGCTCCGCAACGGGAGAGGCCACAGCAGTGAGAGGCCCGCGTACCGCAAAAAAAAAAAACAAAAAAAAAAAACATGTGCATATGCACAAATTATTAAACTTCACTAAGATTCAATTTCTTCACTTTTAAGTAATGAGAATAATACATTTCTCAGGGTTGATATGAGAAAATGTACTTGAAAGCATTTTATACATTTAAAAACAGTTCAGTTAACACTCTTTACAAGCAACAGAAACTGATTATGGTATGTTAGTCAAAAGAAAAATGTATTTGAATGTTATGGGAAACACTTTTATTGACTCATACAGTAAACTGTGTGCCTGGTTCTGTTCTATGCATTGGATAATTAGTGAGTAAGTGAAAATGAGGCTTTTATTCTGGTGGGACAAAACAGGTAATAAATAGGATAATGTATAGCAATGAGCAAGTGAAACATGAACCTTATACTCTAATTGGATGAAACAGATAGTAAAATAAATAAGACAATGTATAGTATGTTAGATGGTGATGAACGCTAAGGAGAAATATAGAGCATAGACAGTGGATAGGGAGCATCGAAGTGCACAGCTTAAACTTTGGCCAGTGGCGGCGTTGTGGAGAAGGGGACATGTGAGTAAAGACCTGGAGGAATCAGAACAGCTTTGGATCTCAGTACTAGAATGAACTGAAGGGTGTACTCTTCACAGCACTACCACCAGATAGGTTAACTCTACGTACATTCCCTCCATTCAAGATTAAATTCAAGAGAGAGAAGTCTGGTTGGTCCAACCTGGACCTCACTTAATCATAAACATGCCATCATCTACTTGCCTTCTGCCTGGCTTGCTCACCCTCTGTGCCAACACTTTTCCATTTACTATAATGAGGTACACTCCAGACAGAATGCAGTGCTCAAACAGATTTTAGCCTTTCTTTAAGAAAAGAAAGTATCCATTACATGTCTATATTCCTCACTCCTCCTAGAACTTCCTTTCTCCATTTTCTACCTGTTTGCCCCCAACTCACTCATTCTTTCAAACCGTTTACAATATGTGTCTTTCGTGGATATGTCAGTTCCCAGTTAAGTTCACTACCCTCCTTGTTGAGATCCCATAAAATGTTGTGCTTACCTCTATCATAATAATTAACACCAATCTACTTTAAGTAGGCATGTCTGTTTCCCCATTATACTGTGAGTTCCTTAAAGACACAATATATATTTGTTAGCTGAACGAATTATGAGTGCTCAATAAATGTCTGGATATATAAAGGATACATGTCATTTTCCCCAAAAGTCACAAGGTACCTTTTATACCAAGCTTTATGTTGAGACTATGTCAATTAAACTTGACAATGTGACTACAAAATATGAATTATCCAATAGAAGATAGTTATCTTGCCTCTGTGTGTGTGTGTGTGTGCACATGCACACATGTGTGCATTATTATTGATGTTGTTTTCTTTGTTTATTTGGTGGAGAGGAGATGTAATTAACAAAATAATTTTTTGTAAAAATTTTGAAAGAAAAAAATTTAAAACATTCCTAAATTTTAAATAAATATATTCATTCTTATTTAATGTCCACTAAATGATATCAGGATCTATGCACTTCATGTGAACTCCATATAACACTTAGATGTTCCATTTCAATCTGTTTGATGCTCTACATTACCATGCTGTACATCAGCTTCAATTTTCTTTCCCTATCTAATATCTTCCTAAAGCTATCAGGTTTGAATATTAAATCCTCATTAATCTATAGTGCTATAGTATAGCAGTTTGAAGGCAGACAGACCTGAGTATCTCTGCCACCTACTGGACATAATCTCTCTAAGTTCATTTTTTTCATCTGTAAATGAAGTAGATAGAAATATTGCCCTCAAAGGATTGTCATTAAGGTCAAGTGAGATGTTTACCATGGGGCTCAACATGTGCAAATGTAAAACAAAAGTACTTAAAGCATAATTTTTATTAATATTATTATTAAAGTATCAAATATTTGACTGGAATACTTTGTTTCTCAAGACAATAATTACTTCCTACTAACTATCAATGGAAATTCTCTCTGGGAATTGATATTGGGCTTTCAGATTTTACATTATTGACTATAGTTTATTTTATCCTTCCTCTCTCATGGATCAGAATAAAAGATTCTTAGAACTGTTATATGGATTGTCAAACTTTAGAATACATAATTATCCAGAAATGCAAGCTACCATATACCACCCCCAGAGATGATTCAGAAAATCTGGTAAGGACCAAGGAGCCTTCATTTTTAAACAGAATTCCAAGTGTTGTCTATGCGGAAATGTCACAAATGGGGAACCAGTGGACAGGAGATGGAGTTCTTTTACCACTATAAAAGTTACTTTCTATTTGAAGAATAACTGGTGGGTAGAAGGTTAAATATCCACAAGGCCTTCTTCTAGTTATAAATAATTATTCTGTTTTAGAAAGACATGATTTTGGTTTGTTGTGATGAATTCATTTAGTTATATCTTTCATGGGCCAATTTTTAACTCCAATTGATGTATGAATTATGAGAATTCCAAACCATTTCTTTGCATTAAAATAAGCTAATTAAATCAAGGACCAGCCCTCAGTAATGATGACCTTTAACTTATCCCTCCTTTAGGGGATGTGTTTGTCAGGGAATTTCCAAATTCAGATTTAATATATTGCTGTGTCAAGAAAGATACTCATCTGTTGTTAATTAATGATTTACCTGTCACCCAGAAATTATGTAAAATGAAATAGAACCTTTAAATTATCTACTATAGTAAATGTGACCAGTTCTGTTTTAAAAATTCTGATTTTTAAATTAAATTAGAGCCTGATTAAAGTACTAATTGTTCATTAGAAAAGTGGTGTTATGTAGTTGCTATTCCTGGACTACATAATTCTTAAATAACAAGAATAAGCCCTCTTGTGTGTTTGATAATTATCTTTATGCCTTCAGCTGAATTTCAATAATAAGGCCTATGAAGTGTCACTTTGCTTTCATAAAATATCTGCCCTTATGTCAAGATGTATTTGCAAGTTCAAAATCACAACAAGTTCATAGGAAAATTATAATGTTGAAACAGTCATGAAAAAAGCACTAGTTTATTATTGGTTATAAGTTCGTTAATAGCTGTCTCAAGATATTTTTGAATTTAGCTTCAATGAGAAGATAGTCAGCAATCTTATTCTAATCTTACAAAATAAGCATCATCATTAGATATATTTTAAGAAAAAATGCTTTTAAAGTACTTGAATTATTCGTGTTTATTAATGCCTCTGTCTCCAGCCCTTAGTGCTATTTTTAAAAAGTGCAACAGTCACTATGCAGACATTTTTTTAACATCCAGCAGGATCATCCTAGAACAGACAACATTTTCTGAGACTTTGTGGCATGGTTGAAGGAGTGTAAGATTAGAAATCAGATCAACAGATATCCGGCTAGTTACCACCTGTGTGACTTTGGGCAAGTTATTTAACTTTTCAGTTTCAGTTCTCTCACTATAAAATGAACACAATAAAACCTATCTCACAGGAATTTTATGAAGATTAAACATGGGTAAACTACCAAGTACAGAGTAAGCTTTTAATATTAAAAATAATGATGATAATAATAATAATGTTAATGGTACATGATTTGGTTTCTAACTTCCAGGGTAACCACCAATGGTTCTCACCTCCTGAAGTTCATGCCTTTGTGTAGACCTCTCCTTCCTTAAATTAGAACTGCCCCCGTGTGAATAACAAAATATGGTGTAAGTGGAAGTGCATGCCTTCTGAAATGCGATCATCAAGTCATTGCAGCTTCTACCTTGCTCTCTTGGAATTGCTCACAAGCCAGCTGCCATGCTGTGAGGATGCCCCCAGAAGCCCTATAGAGATGCACACATGAAACAGAACTGAGGCTCCCAGCCAATAGCCAGCACTAACTTGCCAGTCATGCGAGTGAAATACTTTGGAAATGGATCCTCTAGTAGTATAGTCAAGGCTTTACATGAGTGCTGCCCAAATCAATCTCTAACTGAAACCTTCTGAGAAGTTCCAAGGTAGAACTACCCAATTGAGCCATCCCCTAATTTCTGACTCACAAAAATAATGAGATAATAAATAATCACTGTTGTTTTAAGCCACTGAATTTTGGGATTTGATATAGCAATAGATAATTAACAGGACTGTCAAGGCAACCTTGTCATCTCTAAACAAGTTCATGGTAACCTAGTCTATCCATTTATATTTCATTACCCCTCATATAGCTTTCCTAGCCAAACCAACTTGCTCTTTTACCACCTAATTTATCTTTGCTCCCCACTTTACCTCCCTGCTTTTACTTCATAAGTTCTTCAATCTTCGAGCATCAATATCCTTCACATGAAAACTATTTCATGGGCCTTTCTTCCTGAAAGTCCTTTCTAAGATGTTTACAAAATAAACATATAAGTTGCTTTATCAGCAGGCAATGTCAGTTCTCTTTGGATTCTTTTGGCAGCTCATCTGGTTTAACATTATTTTATGGTGGTTACATAAACATATATGTGCTCTCTGGTACTTGCCAAAGGCTTTTCCTTGGTAAGAAAGACACATGATTGAAGGTCACGTCTACTTGCTAAGATTGTGTAGAGGACAGGAGCTTTTCAGGCAGGGGATAACCACTCCAAAGAGAATATTTGGAAGAAAAAATAAAAGAAGCAACCCCTTATAGGATTTTTTAAGTGGAATATTTTACTGTAATTTACAATTTTCTTCTAAGCAGAATAATGTTAATTTTAGTAATCTGGATAGTTAAAATAATTATTTTATGAAAGAAAGATACACGAACGTTCATCTTCCTTGAATAAAATACCATTTTGCTTTGAAAGACTTTGAACCCCTATTAAGTAAATATACAGATTAGAGTAGCTTGGTTAGTAATGTATTTTATTATCTTAACAAAATTCAGCATAACATTGATTCTAATATTTGAAGTGTGATAAAGTTTATGTGAAATTTTAGTATCTTCAGTTGTACTTTAAAACTGTCCCTGTCAACTCTGGGTTTGTCAACAAATAGTGATTGATCTAAAAGTGTTTGAAATTGTTTTGGATAAATTTCCAAACCCCTTTCCTCAAAAAATAAATGGTCACAGGATATTTTCAGAGTATGTATATATCAGATGAAAACATAAGCAGTTAAACTGACTTATTTTAACATGTGTTTTCATGGAAATATTTCCTAAAATATGAGATTTTATTATCTAAACATTTTCAAAATCTTTTCTTTAGCTCAGCAAAAAGTGCTTCAAGCAGCTCTTATAAAATGTATATATATATACATTTATATGATCTTGACAGGAGAGATTTATTTACTGTGTGTCTCTGATAATATTAAAAGCTTATATAAGCTCATAAAAGTAAACCTATTATAATTAATAAACAAAACAAAAACATTAATCATATACCAGGCTCAAGAAAAATAGTAATATAGAGAAAACTGGACCTTATCTAAGGAGTTAACAAAGGCTATTATGTTAGATAAAATTAGTTAGGATTCAGTTGAATTGAGTATTTTAAAATTCTCAAAATAGCATTGACTACAACAAGAGAGAAGTTCTTTTCTCTACTACATAAAAGAATACTGAATACGAGTGGTCCATGTCCAGCTGTGTTGGAGGCTGGTATAGCCATGTGGATTGTGCTTTTGCTGGGAATTCTCTTCACTCTTCCCCTCTTCCCTAACACTTATTCATTCTTCAAACCTCAGATCTAAAATCATTTTCTCAGGCAAACTATGGTAGATACTGATACTTGTCTCCAAATATCTATTATTTTATTCTTCTCTATTAAAAGTGACTCAGTTCTTAATTAGGCACATTTAACATGGCTATGTCATCCTCCCTTACAGCTAGGTATGGCTATATGACTAAGTTCTCACCCACTAATGTAGTAGGACTGGTTGTGTAATACTTCTAGGAGGCTCTTGAAAAGAGATGAAAGGCACTATTCCCCACTTTATTCCTTATTGATAGTTGTAATGCAAAGCTGATTGTTGGAGCTCAAGAAGGCATCGTTGATGTTGAGGTAGAAGCACATTCTCAAATTGGCAGAAACAAAAAAGAAGGAATATGGGCCTCTGTTAAATTGGAACTTCCATAAATAGCCTTGGACCGCATACATCTATCAGTCTTTTATATAAGACAGCAGTAAACTTCTCTCTTGCTTCTGTCACTTTTATTTTGTGATTTTTATATCAACTGAACCTTATCCTAACTAATATAACAGCTATTGCTAACCCATTAGATAACTTCAAGTTCCTCTGTTTTACAGGTTTATAAGCACCATACTCTTTTCTAGTTATCTCATTATATAATTATATATATATGGATTTTTTAAACGAAAACTCCAGACAGCAGAGCCCATGTATGTTTTTGCTCACTTTTTTTCACTGAAACCTGTCTTGATGCTGACCACAAAGTCAATATTTCATAAATATCTGTTCTATAAGGAATGATCATAAGGTCAATATTTATGAGCTGAGATTGATAAGCTTAAGTGGAACTTTAAATTTCTCATAAAGCACAGAGTCCTCTGTTTGTACTGGTTGTCTGTCCAGCAGCAGTAGTGGATTTAAGACTATCTCTTTGTCATAAGACTTAGCTGGTGAGAAAAGTAGTGTGAGAAATACTCTCTGTTTTGGTGGGATGATGAAATCCTCTGTCCTCATCACTCTGATGAAATTCACAGTTTCCAGGTTTCTTACTTCCATTTATCTTTACTTTCAGGAACTATTTCCATCGTGGAGGTGGGAGTATTGAAAAATAGTTATTAAGCATTTGTTCACAAGTCTACAGTAAGATAGAAATTTAACAATCTTAAGGTGATTTTAAAATCTCACAAATATTGCCTCTTTAAACTTAGAGGATATTCTTCACCCTCTTACATACTTTGAAAAAAATTTAAATATATATATGATTTTTTGCTTCATTATGAGAATTCTGCCAGTTTTCAGAACCAAAAAACCCCACAATTTTGTTTCAGTTTATTTAGCATTCAAATTAGTTTTGATACAATTCCATGAAAGCAGGAGAAAATATCAAAAGAATTTGGGTTGCGTATCATCTTAGCTCAGGAACACAAAGCCTTACCAAGCAATTAAACTTGGCAAATGTAAGAGCAGCCAGAAGCACAAAAGAATCAATTAAATTGTTTAATTGATTCTTGTTGAATCAATTAAATTGTTTCCATAAATGGACATGAATGTTAGCCTTCTCAGGGGAGTGGAGGGTTTTTTTTTCCCAAGAAAAACAGAAAGTCTATAGAGGCACCATGGTAACTACAGGTAGAAAAGCATTCTTATGTATTTTGCTCATGGGAACTGGAAAGTCAAAGGCTGTTCTAAGGATCATATTACTAAATAGGTAATTGGTGGGTTGTGCAAATTGTTACCATTGCATTCATTTAGTCTTAATAAAAGGATGTAAACATTTATGCCTGGAAAGGCGAGCGCAGTGACATAGAAATAAGAATCATCTTCCTCTAATTCTGACCATTTTTTATTTCATGGGATTTCTCTAAGATTTTTTTTAATACAAGAAATTTTAAAATTCTGATGGGCCTTCTGAAACATCAAGAAAAGAGTCAATAATGGTTCATGAAGTTTTAGTCTTAGATATATTCTAATTCCTTAAAAAAAGATAATCAATTGCTATTAAATAGAATTTTATATTATCTAGAATTCTCCATTAATTCCCTGATTAAAACAAAAGTATATTAACAAGCAATACATCAACAGATGGTAAGGCGTGACATGCAACCTGCTGGTTGTACAGAAGTAGATGATAAAAGAGGAAATGTGAAAACTATTTTTCCTAGGTGTCTACAGAAAATGGATATGCAGCCCATGATAACTATTTTTGTATTGCAATATTAGAAAATTTAACATTAAAAGTGCAATTGAATACCATCTGTATAGTTGTAAGCCAGAATCATGATCACAGATCAGACATATTAAGTAAAGCTCTAATGAGAGGGTGAAAGTCAGAGGTACAATTCCTACTGAGAATGTTTCCAGACTAGAACAGTGTACAGATTGGATTTATTTTTTCTTTCAGTTGAGATATTAGAGTGCTTTTAAGTTAGAAAGAAATATTGATCGCTCTAGGAACTTGGGGTCAACTAAAGCTTCTTTAACAGCAGTAGATATTTCAAAAATAATTTAATACATTTAAGGACTGTAATTAATTTCTATTCTACAGGAGCATTGTAATTAACAGTTTTGAAGCATCTAGCAACAGTGATTGAAACTGTGCTGCTCTTTTTCTGTGTTCCTTAAGGGGTTTATAAATTCTTAGCTGGGAAAGTGAAGAAAGACGTGTGATTGTGGTTATCAGACCAAACCCAGGATCAGAATCACGAGGTGAAAGCTCTGGAATTAGAGGCAGAGTGGAATGTGGGGATTCAAGTTCACCAGAAAGAACCTAGAAGTAGAGACAGCTTGTGAAACCTAGGTATTGACTCTGCTGTTTCCCCTTTGAGGATGCAGTCTTGCTAAAGCCAAGTGTGGGTCAAGAATCACAAGAATGGGTGTCTGTAAACATTTTTTAAATGGACATGCATAGATTGTTGGCATTCCAAAATGATGACATAAGGTCTAAGTATAGAACATTATGTTGTTATTAGAAAGAAATTGGCTATTTTCTCACTACTACAGAGAATGTGATAGCAGTTGTGTAGCCACCCTTTAGGGAGTCAAATGATAAGGAAGAGACGAGCCAAGATATGCTACTGCTTTGGCTGGTACCCCTTCTTTTCTTAAGGTCTGTGACTGTCACCATTTAATTGGGAACTTATAGCACATGAATACATCTGTGCGGTTTCTTCCCACCAATATGTGACAAAATCTGATAATCTGAAGATACTCATATTTGACATTTGGAGCATGATATTTAATTAAACTTATTATTAACTTAATTAATCAAACTTCTTATTGCCTTCTTATGATATCAACCAAGCTATATTAGTTCCTATTATATATTTTATAAGTACTTTTGAGTTTAGGTTATGAATTTTTATTAATTTTCCTTAAGCATTTTCTTTACATATGATATGTTAATAACTCTATTAACTGTGGATGAGCTATAGTTCCACCTAAAATAACAGAACAACTCTGAATTACCAACAGAGTAAAGAACTGATGCTATAGAAACTTTCTTATTTTGTGTGTGTTGCGTGCATAGAGATTTTATAGGTGAAATTTCTCACATTAAAATAGCACAAGAATCATTTTAGACACAGACAATCAGTATAGCAGTTGTTACACAGTATTGACAACTTTGAATTGTCTCACAAAATTTGGATATATGATTTACAAATATCTTTTTCATTCAGTAAGTTTCCTTCTCATTTTGATAATGGTTTTCTTTGTTGTGCAGAATCTTTTTAATTTGATATAGTCCCATTTGTTTATTTTTGCATTTGTTCTCCTTTGGAGTCAGATCCACAAAAACATCACTAAATCCAATGTCAATGAGGATACTGTCTATGTTTTCTTTTAAGTGGTTTATCACTTAGGTCTTACATTCAAGTCTTTAATTCATTTTTGAGTTAATTTTTGTGTTTGGTGCAACATAGTGGTCTAGTTTCATTCTTTTGCATGTGGCTGTCTAGTTTTCCCAACACCATTTATTGAAGAGACTATCCTTTCTCCATTGTATGTTCTTTACTCCTTTGTCGTAAATTAATTGTCCATATAAGTATGCATTTATTTGGGGGCCTTCAATTCTGTTCCATTGATCTGTGTGTCTGTTTTTTGTGCCAGTACCATATTGTTTTGATTACTGTAGCTTCGTAGTATAGTTTGAAATCAAGGAGTGTGATACCTCTAGCTCTGTTTTTCTTTCTCAGAATTGTTTAGGATATTTGAGATCTTTTGTGGTCTCGAATTCAAATTTTAGAAATTTGTTCTAGTTCTGTGAAGTATGCCATTGGAATCTTTATTGCATTGAATCTGTAGATTGCCTGGGTTGGTTTTTTTTTTTTTTTTTTTTTGCGGTACGTGGGCCTCTCACTGTTGTGGCCTCTCCCGTTGCGGAGCACAGGCTCCGGACGCGCAGGCTCAACGGCCATGGCTCACAGGCCCAGCCACTCCACGGCATGTGGGATCCTCCCGGACTGGGGCACAAATCCGTGTCCCCTGCATCGGCAGGCAGACTGTCAACCACTGCACCACCAGGGAAGCCCGCCTGGGTTTTAGCAATATTAATTCTTCCAATCCATAAACATGGAATATTTTTCCTTTATTTGTGTCTTCTTCCATTTCTTTTATCAGCGTCTTATAGTTTTCAATATATAGGTCTTTTCAGCTCCTTGTTTAAGTTTATTCCTAGATATTTTTTTGAGGCTATTGTAAATGGGATTGTTTTCTTAATTTGTCTTTATGATAGTTTGTCATTAAAGTATTATATAAAAGCTACAGGTTTTTGTATTTTGATGCTGTATCCTTTGACCTTACTGAACCCATTTGTTGGTTCTAATTTTTTTTGGTGGACTCTTTACAGTTCTCTCTATATAGTATCTTGTCATCTGCAAATAGTGACAATTTTACTTCTTTCTTTCCAATTTCGATGCCTTTTATTTCTTTTTCTTGCCCAATTGTTGTGGCTAGGACTTTCAATACTATATTGAATAAAAGTGGAGAGAGTGGGCATCCTTGTCTTGTTCCTGATCTTAGTGGGAAGCTTTCAGCTTTTGACCATTGAGTATTATGTTAGCTATGAGTTTACAATATATGGCCTTTATTATGTTGGGATACATTTCTTCTATACCCCCTTTATTGAGAGGGTTTTTTTTTTTTTTTTTTTTTTTTTTTTTTTTTTTTTTTTTTGCGGTACTCGGGCCTCTCACTGTCGTGGCCTCTCCCATTGCAGAGCACAGGCTCCGGACGCACAGGCTCAGCAGCCATGGCTCACGGGCCCAGCCACTCCGCGGCATGTGGGATCTTCCCGGACCGGGGCATGAACCCGTGTCCCCTGCATCGGCAGGTGGACTCTCAACCACTGCGCCACCAGGGAAGCCCTATTGAGAGGGTTTTTAATCATAAATTCATGTTTAATTTTGACAAATGCTTCCTCTGCATCTGTTGAGATGCTCATATGATTTTTATCCTACATTTTGTTAATGAATCTTTCAGTGTGGCAAATTAGTGTCTCCCCTTACCCCCTTCTCTCTCTCTCAAACACACACACACATACACACACACACAAATCTTATTATGGACCCATGTATTTTTATATTTTTAATACATTAAGATCAATTAATCAATTATAGACATTTGTTTTTTATACTCAAGTTATCCCAGATTTAGTCAGTGGGAGCTCCTTCAAGCTGACCCTTGTGTCCTTTGACACACCTCTGTTAGTCTTTGAATGCTTATTTATTTTCTGTCAAAGAAAAGTTGTATTTCAGGCTCACCTTCCTTTCCCTTCTCCAGACATAAAATCCATCAGTCATCCAAAGGATCTTGGTTTCTTTTAATGGTAAAATGTCTTTAGAATCCAGGATCTGAGCACCAGAAGAGCTCATTACTAATTTTTAGTAATTGGGCACAACTCCAGGTTGTCATGTGATCTATTTAGATTGTACTCAGGAAAGCAAATAGCTCAAGATGCATTCAAATTGAGAAAGTAGCTGCATTTATTCTTCTATTCATTAAATATTTGAGTATGTGCTATGTGGTAGTCACTGTTCTTGAGGATACAAATTGTATCCCCAAGATAGTCACTGTCACTGAGGCTACAAAGAAAGTTTACTGTTGTGATGGTGCTTACACTCTGTGGAAAGGAGATTGAAAATAATAAATAAGCAAATAAATATTTAGTATGCTATATGATGATAAGTGATGTGGGGGAAAACAAAGCAGGACAAGGTAGGGGGCTGTGTAAAGGAAACAGAGTAAAGGTGTTGTGGCTATTTTATAAAGGAGTCCAAGTGGTGGGGCTTGCTGAAATTGTGACTTTTGAGCAGAGACCTGAAGGAGCTGAATGTGTGAACCAAGCAGGTTATAGGCTGGGGGAATGGTAGGGCTGGGAGGAAGGCTAGTGCTTAAACTGAAGGAGCAGCAAATATAAATCTGAAGTGGAAGATAACTTGATCTGTCCTAAGAAAGCAAGGGGACCAGTGTGGCTGGAGCCAGAGTGATCGGATACGGTCAGGCAGAGCTGCATATCTGGCATGTTCTGACGGATACCCTAAAGCAGTTCTCTCTTTAGCTTCCCTAGCTATCAATTTTCATAATCTAGTATTAAATTTACTGGTTTGGCTTATTAACAGGATTAGGGAATATTTTACATGGAAGGCCACCTCTACATATGAAATTGGAAAGAACACATTGGCTTTCTCTTCTATTAAGTTCTTAATTCCTATAATGTATCAAGAGATATTGTTTCTCACCATCTTGGACAAAAATATTCTAGGCCCAAAAAAGGAAAGAGAAACAGTTACAGTATTCTGTATATAATTTTGGAATAAGTGAATGAAAAGATTATTGAATGGATTTAATTATCATAAGGTTATAAAATAGAGGGAACCAGGGGTTTTTTGTTTGTTTTTTCTCCTACCAACATTTAGAGTACACACCATGTGCTCTGTCCTAAGCAGTTTACTCACATATTAGCTAGTTTAACTTTATAATAATTCAGTGTGGTAGTACTGCTATTATCCCATTTTCAAATGAATAACTTGTGCAGGGTCACACAACTAGTAAGTGCCAGAGCCCAGATCTCAACCCAAGCAGTCTGCTCCCGAGTCCTTGAACCAATATACTAGAGTTCCTCTAAGTATCAACATGCTGCCACGTTGCTAGTAGAAAGGTAAAACAGAGAGAGGGAGAGTTGGTAGTATATACAGATATTTTTTCTCCTAATATTCTTCCTTTATGTCTCTATTAAGTTGTTAGACATTTTTTTCTTTATTTTTCTCTATCTCCAATGCCCAGTTCAGTGCTCAGAATATAGTTGCGAAATGTTAATAGCAGTAACTAATCACTACATGGAACTCCAAATCTGGATGATATGGAAGAATATTCTATAGCTCTTTTCCCAAGGAATTTTCAATCCTAAAATCATCCTCAACATAGTCACATTCTAATTAAGTTCTGCAAATGTTGATGCCATAACTGGTTGGTATAATCATAGCATAGCAAAATGGAAAAAAAAATTCTCAATATGAAAAAAAGATTAAACGAGTTAGTTCTCTGTTGATTACAGAGAATGTTCTAGAAGAATTCTTTTACTAGAAGATGCAATTTAAAATAGGCCATGTAGGGCTTCCCTGGTGGCACAGTGGTTAAGAATCCCCCTGCCAATGCAGCGGACACAGGTTCAAGCCCTGGTCCGGGAAGATCCCACATGCCGTGGAGCAACCAAGCCCATGCACCACAACTACTAAGCCTGTGCTCTAGAGCCCGTGAGCCACAACTACTGAAGCCCACGCTCCTAGAGCCTGTGCTCCAACAACAAGAGATGCCACCACAATGAGAAGACCGCACACCTCAACAAAGAGTAGACCCCACTCACCGCAACTAGAGAAAGCCCACACACAGCAACGAAGACCCAATGCAGCCAAAAATAAATACATTTATTAAAAAAATAAATAAATAAAATAGGCCATGTAAATGAAAAAAAAATTGTGAATCTAGATTTATAGGTCAGTCAAAACCAGCAAGACAAATTTATCTTCAGTTAGTTTCAAACTGGCTTTCTATGATGGGATAATATCACCTGGTAGACACTGTGGAACTATTTTTATGAACTACATTACAGTTTATTATGTTGCAATTAACATATAAAACTGTAACTTTAAGTTTCATCAATAGATACAGACTTTTTTTTTTTTTACAGTGAATGGGACAAAATTTCTCCCCCTTTTTAACAAAAGTGTCTATCATTCATGAATTTTAATGAATGCATCAATTTTTGAAAATAAACAAGATAGCATAAAAGGTACATAATAGATTATTTTTAATGACTCATGCATTCTGTATTTGTCTTGTCAAAAATAGCAGTGTCTCTTATTGCTCATAATTCAACTCCTATCACTCCGCCTAAACACATTTCACGATTTGACAACACAGCAGTTGTCTTTCTCTAAATTTAAGTTGCAAGAAGTGAGGGCAAAAAACACCCAATAAACTTTAGTATGGACTTTGCAAGTTATCAGTAGGGCCTATGAGTTTTGAAAGTCTTAATTTAAAATTTTATCAACATTTAGGGAAAAATATACAAACTAATGTTAAATGCAATTGTAAAGTTAAAATAGAGCATCTTTTGTCCTATTTTTACTGGGTTTAGTCACAACAGGCTTGTTCTTTGATAGGTTATTTTTGGCTCCTGGTGTTAACCATACAGAAAATTATCATGTATTTGAGAAATAGAAAGTAGTAGTGATGAGCATAGATTGGAAACAAAGAGGAGGGGACAAAGAATTGCTGAGCTTTGAGGTAATTGCGGATAATGGGCTAACCTGTGTCTAGATTTAGAGACTTTGTGAAAGAGATGGTAGATATGGCTCATTCTCTCAGGGTTGTTTTTCAGTAGTAAATTTAAACTCCAACTTTAAACTTGGAGTTTAAATTTCAGATAGGCCTGACTTCAAATACCTTCACAAACTATTACCAGCTCTGTAACCTTGAATAGTTGACTTAACCACTTCTAACCTACTAAAAAAATCGAAAAAAGGAATAATGATAGTGCTCATATCATGTGTTGCATATTAAGTAAAATAGAATATATAGTTTTTGCACAATTCTTGTTTTCATTAAAGCTAGTGAAGCTATTGATTGGTGATATTATTTAATAGCTCCTTAATTCCACAATTAAAGTGTTCTGAAATTTTTTAATATTCTAAGTTTATATTTATTATTTGATGTTAAATTAAAAATACAGAGGACAATGTTCAATGTACAGTGTAATCCTATTGTTATAAATGTTTTTGAGTGAATGTATTTTTAAAATTCTGGAAGTATACCCTGAAAGATACTACAACCAATTTTTTCTTTCCAGAACAGTAGGATTTAAAGTGATTTTACATGTCACAAAATACTAAAGGTTTTTTTTTTGTTAGATTTGCAAGATTTTAGGTGATTTTATTTTGTTTTTGCTTACTTGTACATTCAAATTGTTTTAGAGTAAATGTACTTTACTTTTTTGCTGAGAGATAAAAGTTACATACAATGCTAATCTTAAAATATAATTTTAATTTTTCACTTGTACATCAAAGCTAATAAATAAGGTACAAAGTTCTTTCAAATCATGGAAAGCCTTCTAGGTATTTATCATATATTTTGTTTATTAACGATAAAAGAATATAATAGCTCCATTATCACCAGTGCATGCCTTTGGTCTAAATAAAATTGTTGTCAGCTTGTTTATCATTTGGCTCTGACCTGAATAAACCTGAAGAACTGAAGCATAGAAAGATGACATGATTTATACAAATCGTGATACCATGTAGGTAAATTTTCAGCAATATTAATGAAAAAGCATGATTCAAGATAAGTGCATATTGGTGACTAAATTAAATAGTTCAAATGTTGGTTTGTTTTAAACAATTCTATTTGAATATCATTATGAAGAAAAGTAGAAAAATATCTAATTTAGTTTTACTTTAAACAGTGGTTTTCTATTTTTGGCTACACATTTTTATTATTTTACATAAGTAATAAAAAATCTATATCCTTATTTAACAAAGGATAATGTTTTGAAAAAAGTTAAACTGAAATAATTTTCCCATCAAGCCATAGTTGCATTGGTAGCTTTTAACCTCTGACACTGAGTAATAATGTAGAGAATGGGTTAAAGCCTGACCCTCTCTAGCCAGAGGGGAAATAAGAGGAATGACGGACAGGAATTGAGCAGTCAAGATATAGTAGGTAAAAGAGAGAGAGGCATATAAGGCAGAGAGAAGATTTGACCATAATGGACTCCCTGTTAGATACTCTGAGATGAGATTCCCTCAGCTAGGGGCAGAAAGGAATTGGTTTCCTTAGCATGCCTATTTCCCCTGTAGGACATATAAACCTGTGAGTTCCCAGACCAAATCTTCCTGAAAGGACACACTGAAAGGAGCTGATTTGAGAATCTGTGGCTTGCCATTGGGTTAGGTGTGAGAAAAAGCAATTTGAGCCAGCAGTAAAGGTGTGTGTGGGAAGGGGGGACACCCATCCAAGGAAAATCAATGGACCTTGAGGCTTAGGTAAGGATAAGCTGGCTGGCAATGTTGACCAGCTCCAACAGACATCCCAAGCTACATTAACAAGCTACATTAAGACCGTTTGTGAATATAAGAATATAAGATGGGAGACGCACCACTGGACAGACAAGGAACAAAGGGCGTAGGGATAGCATCCTTTGAGGCCCCTGACTCTTGTTCTTCTTTTGTGAGCTTGTAGAAGCCTTACCACCCTGAGCTGTCATCTCAGAGAGTAGCCAGAGTACAAAATATGGAAGCCCTGGGGAATCAGAGCTTTACCTGAAGGGACTGTTTAAATTATCAGACTGGAATAAGTTCATTTCTTATCCACCACCCAATGTGTGTAGCTTCTTCAGGAGAATTAGGTGAATTACATAGTAAACAAACAAACAACTCACTCTACCTTCAAACATAGTGCTAGTTACATTTATGACATGGTTACTGTAGTGCAGTTCTGACACTGGCTACCTATAGTTAGCACAGACTTCATAGTTGAGGGCACAATCCTCTGTAAGACTCTTCATACTTCAGACACCAGTGGCAAGCTCTGGGGTTCCCAAGCTACCCATACTTCTGACCAACTGGCTTTAAATTTGAGGGTCCATACTAGTCACTCAGGTTCAATAATTAACTAGAACAAATCAAAGAACTCAGGAAGCCGCTATACTTACAATTAAAGTTTCACTACAAAGGATACAAGTCAGGACCAGCCAAATGTAGAGACACTTGGGTGAGATCTGGGAGGGTCCCAGCTGTAAAGCTTCCATGTTCTCAGGATGCATCACCCTCCTGGTACATTGATGTGTATCACCAATCAGGAAGTTCATCAGGCTTCAGGTGTCCAGAGTTTTTGTTGGGGTTTTATTGTGCAGGTATGATTAACTGAATCACTGCCCAAGTAATAGAACTTGATCTACAATCCTATCCTCTCATTGGAGATCATAAGGTCAGGCTAATATCACCTGGCTCAAAGCTCCAATCCTCTAATCACATGGTTGATCTTTCTGCATTGCTCTGACCCTATCCTGAAACTATCTGAGGGCCTATCATGAGTCACCTCATGAGCATAAACTCAAGTATGGTCTAAGGGACCCACCATGAATAATAAAGATACTTATCACTGGGGGCATTCCAAAGTTTCAGAAGCTTACTCCTAGGAACCTGGGACAAAAGACCAGAAAAATGTGTTATTATACAACAGTTTACATATTTTAGAAATTGTATTATTGTTAGAATTTTAACAAAATTCAATAGTTTTCTGAAACAAACTTTTATACCATCAAAACATTTCTTGTACTACATATATGTGTATAGTTGAGTATACATATACATAGTATACATATGCATAGTATATACATAGTATATACATAGTATGCATAGTATATATATCAGAGTATATACATGTATGTCTCATATATATGAGAAAAGAGTATGTATTAAGCGGGATGGCACTATTTGCACATGTATCTTATGTAAATTCAACTATTCGTGTACTGCAACAACAAAAGGGGAGACAAATAACCATTTAAATGTTACAGAAGATTCCATGAAATGAACATATTCCCCAAGTGAATGTGATATGGGAAACCTAAACAATTTCTGTAGTAGATCCTGTGCTTCTCATGGTATGAGCACCTTGTGAGGCTGAATGCAACCCCTGTTTTAAAAGATACTTCTCATCCATTAAAAAGTACGCATTGTAATTTTCATACAAAGAAGCTCCATGGCAGGGAAGGTCATCCATCTGGTGCTCTTCCTCAGTGGGAGTGATATGTTCTAACTTGGGAGGAGAACTGCCTGGAATGGACTTAGTGTGATGTAGGATGTCGATCTCCAGTGTGATGCCTCCCTGAGGGATTATCTAGAGTGGTTTTTTTTTTTTTTTTTTTTTTTTTTTTTTGTGGTATGTGGGCCTCTCACTGTTGTGGCCTTTCCCGTTGCGGAGCACAGGCTCCGGACGCGCAGGCTCAGCGGCCATAGCTCACGGGCCCAGCCGCTCCGCGGCACGCGGGATCCTCCCAGACCGGGGCACGAACCCGCGTTCCCTGCATCGGCAGGCGGACTCTCAACCTCTGCGCCACCAGGGAAGCCCTAGAGTGGTTTTGAATAAATTGGTTTTTGCCTTATGAGCTGACTTCAAAACCTAACCCTCTCCACAGAAAAGATGTGATTTCCCTGTAAACATGTATATGTGACAGGTTTGAGGACACCATATTCAGCTTAGCCTTTGGCAACTAATTTTTAAAAAAACAAAAGTGAATAGTTGTAGATTTGCCCTAAAATAGAGTGACCAGATGACAGGTAAAAGAAATATTTGTTGCATTATCTATGACATTTTTTGAGGCACAGCTTGTAATTTTTTACATGAAAGACATTTTTAGGAATCTAATTTTCTCATTCTTGTTTCTTAGGGCAACACAGTTTCAGTTATGTTAAGTAACATCCATTTGAGCATTCCTGGGAGTTTAACACTGTGTTTAGGAGTTGGACTATCATTTTATAATTGGAGTAAATGGGGGGAACACATGTGATACTCATTAAAATATTTTTGTTTAGCCTACTGTAAATACTTTCAGAAAGAGGTATGTGTATTTCACTATATAGACTTACTATTGTGCTCAATATGCCTGTTTTAGAAAGATCATTTGGAACAGAGCATCCTGGGTTCTGATCCAATTATGCCCCTACAAATCTGCATGATGTGGAGCAAGTATCTTCCAGAGAGTCACTTCTTCTTTATAAAATAATAGATTTGGACTAAATGATCTCTAAGACAGACCCCTTCAGCTTTAAAAGACTATATAAGTTTTTTTCAGTTCACATATACAGCCTCTGAAGTGTCATTTGAATAATGATTAATTTCATAAGTATTCAATGAAGATGAATGTTTTCTATTTACAATGTTAATCAGAACTAATATCATTCAAAATAATTGTTCTTCATACTTAAGTCTATTTTACAAAATGAATGAGTCACTCATTCTGTGAATTTTTATGTCATTCACACAGAACTCTTTAGAAGCCATTTTTATTTCTGTCTAAAGGAAGAGGTTTATATAGAGTAATTTTTGTTGATTTTATATACTTGAATTGAAACAGTGATTTGTATTAAAGATTTTAAAAATGAGTCCTCTTCCATGATACCATACTGTAATGTAAATATCTCTACAGCGTTTATCACATTTTATAATAATTATTTGTGTATGTTTTTCCCCTCAAAAGTTCAAAGACCACATCTTACTGAGGTTTATACTTTAGCATCTACAATGATGCCTGCCAAGTGATAATGGTTTAATATCTGTTAAATGAAAAAATTAATGAATAGTGACCAAAGAATGTGTCATTATAGAAGCCAAGAGTGGAGACAGTTTTAAAGAAAGAAGCAATAATTTGTATCAAACCGATTATTAGAAGTGGATTAAAAGGATCACTGGATTCAATTCATTAGAAATGAAGCCAGATTGCAATGAACAAATTAAACCAAGTGGAAGCAGTGAAGTTAGACCACTTAAGAAGCATAGTTATGAAAAGGAGAAATCTAAGGCAGTAGAGCAGAGGTTGTAAATATGCTAAATGCATTGTTTTTAATTTTTAAATATGTCAATGGTATATAGTGTGTGAAGGTCATGCTGAAGGATCCAGTGGAGATCCTGGGAGAGAAAGGTACCCAGGGTGAGTAGCGGAATGACACATCAGAGGAGGTAGAGGAAAATAAAAGTAATTCATAAACAAATTGATATATTTGGAAAGGAATAGATGACTGAGTTCTTTGGAAAAGATACTTTAAAAAGAAAATGAATGCATGTGTAGAAAAGAGGGCAAGATAAAGAGATTCACACGTAAATAAGAAAGACTAAAGATGGAGGCCATAACTTCTCTGGGTGGACAATGGTCATTGTCCATTGCAATGAATAATGACTTGTAAGAATCTCTCTCCTTGCCTAATACCCTGAAGGAGTATTCATATTACCATATTAGAATTCTCCAAAGCAAGTGGTTATTGTTCAGTCAACACAAACTCTCTTATAAAATGGCTATACACTTTGAAATATTCATCAGTGAACCGTTTTTAGCTATCACCTTTAGTCCTAACAACACAAGAGTTTTCAATGTTTTTCTCTAATAGCATTGTTTCTGTAGTTATCTGTAGAATAAAAGCAAATTATCTGTGGACAATAAAAACAGTGCACTTTCTCTGAATTATTTTCATTTTATATGCTGGCTTAATCATTTTTTACTTGTTTTAATTTTATGATCAGAGAACATTTGCAATTAACCATTGGTTTAGATTAGTTTACTGTATTCTTCTTAGTAACTTACCACTTTTAGATTCATTCAGTTTTTTTTTCTTCTACTGGGTTTTCGTAATTTTCTCCTCCTGTCTCCTAAGTTATATTTATTTTTCTGCAATGCTTGGCAACAGAAAACTGCTGTGAAACTGGGTCTGAAAAACATGCAGGACCATCCTCTTCTCATGAGATAAGAAAACTAGAATTAAGGTAGTTCTGTCAATATTAACTTATTAAATGATTTTTTTATCTTTGATAATATCTCTGTTTTATGTCACTAGCAAAAAAAAAAAAAGTGAACACAGAGTATTTGTTACAGTTAAAAGAAAGTCTAGCGAGAGTTCACTGGACATAAAAGGCTGTCACTGGACTCTGAATATTACTGCCTCCATTTTGGTGGAATGAATTGGCTCTGTCCATGTTGCTGCCTATCACATGTCTCAGATTATAAACCTCAGGTAGAAGCATCCAAATGGCTGAATGTACTGGTGCTCTGGTCGTTAAGGATCAGGGTAAGCATCTGGCTTTTGGCAGTGAAATGCAGACCTTTCCTTCCATCAAGACACATGCATCCATCCCTCTACCTCTCTCTCTCCCAACTCAGTTACAGTCTGGGCCCTCTGTATCCACGGGTTCCACATGTGCGTATTCAAAAATTTTGGACAGGGAACCCACGGATACAGAGGGGCCGACTGGACTAGCCATTTTATATAAGGGACTTGAGCATTAGCAGATTTTGGTATCTATGCATTGTCCTGGAACCAATCTCCCATGGATACCCAAGGATGACTATACTTACTTCAGGTGGTGACCACCTTGTCTAAACTCGTCAATGAAATCATTCTAGAGAATTTTAAGAGAAACAGGAAAAGAGGAAGCTCTGTACTTGTACACATAAAGTTTGGGAGCAGTATGGAGTCCCATCTTATTAAAACTAGGGAACCTAAAGAGAGAAAGCAGACTTTCAGTGGGTAAAAGAGAAAAGAAAAAAGAAGATTAAAGAGAGGGGTACAGATAAAAAGAGTGAGTCTGTTGACATTCAAGTACTCTTTCTTTTCTTCATTCCTGAGACTCATTTTTATTTCTATCCCTGAATTTTATGACACCCATTATTCTTATAATAATTTATCTTTCTTAAACTAATTCGAGCTGTTTATCTGTTAACTATGGTTGCTGTAAGTACATTCCTTATTTGTAGGTCAATTAAAATGTGATAAAGTATGGTGAAATTTGATGTAGATGAGATAGTCAAATATTTATATAGTGTTTGACATTTATAAACTTTTAAAATTATGAACTAAGTTCTACATAAATAATGTCATATAGGTTGGTATAATATAAAAATCCAATTAAAAAGGAGAAAAAACAAAAAAATTATACCCTTGCAAAGCCTAATTTTTTTGCTTAGAGACAGAATTAGTACTTCAACGTTTAAACTTACAAACAATAGGTTATTTCCATTTCAACAAATTACTTGCTTACCTGACTGTATTTCTTTTGAAAATACTTTAGTGTCTACAGTCACAATACAAAGGATCTAAAATTCTTCCAGGATTCAAGTAGTGAGTTTTTCTGTTCAGCATATTCAAATTTTCAATTAACCTTCACACCATAACATTTCTGGATTTTAGGGGCCTCTTCTTGAAAAGCTTTTCAAAATATTTATCCCAACTTATAAGTATTTTTTAAGAATAATACAGATAGCAGAATTTTAAGTTGGATAATTGTTGATATTAAAATGTATTTGTGCTTTTTATATCTTCTTAATTGTAGATATATAACAGATAGTTTTTATAAGGGATGCTGAATGATACTCACAATTTCTGAATTATTAACACAATTATTTTTATCAAAATATTATTGCTTTTTAATTTATACATATGATTGGAAGAAGAGTAGATATTTTTAAATTGTTTTTCTTTAAACTATAATGTATGACCATATTTATTCCTTTTTATTTATTGAAAAGTACCCACGTGGAACTTCATTTCTATCAGACAGGTGACTTCACACTTTTCAACACGAGTACCTATTCCAAGCTCTGTGTGTTATACTTCTCTATATTCTAACCCCCTGGTTCCCTCTTACATCATCCCATTTACCTGAACTCTATGTCTTCTTCTCTTACCTCCTCCATGAAGCATCCCTGATTATCTCCCCACACTCTATTCTCCTTTCCTTGAACTCCATGTGTAATCTTCTAATAACTATCTCAAAAGAGTTAATGCAAACATGAAATTAGATGGCATCTCTACAATGATTGATATATTTTAGGTGCTCAGTATATACAAACTCTCCCTTTGATGAAGTACATAAGTATCTAGACAGAAATTTTTACTTGACATTAACCAAACCAAGCACCAAATGGGTGATGTTTCATAATATTTTAATTACATAAATATATACACATATATATTTTGAAAAGAAAGTGAAGAATCTTTGCAAAGTGATGGCTTTTACCTAGAAAACAGAAGTTAATTTCTTGCATCTGATACTAATTCCACCAGAACTCTGTTATAATTAGGACAAAGTGGTTTGTGAAACTGTCTCAGTAAATGCTCCGGAGAATGCAAAAAATATTCACCTAGAGAAGACAAACCTTTTATCTACATAGGTTTAGGAACCCCTGGGGTGCCTACAGCAATGTCTCTACACACTGCGGTTTTCTCCTGAGCCACACTTCATGAAGCCATATCTTTCCTATGCGCATCCTCATACTATGGGTAAACCTCCTCTGAAAGTTGTAATAAAGTATGAGTTTAGTTGTGTATTTGTAAAATATAAGTAGAAATCAGCAATTAGCTTTTCATTTTGGAATCAAAGCTCATTTATTATAATTTGTGCAGAATGTCTTTTTCATAAAAGATGGCTTGTTGATGTCTATTCTTCCTGATCAGAAGTCTCAATAGATTAAATTTATCGGCTGTTTTTATATAGATATATTTTGTTAAATTTTCGAAACTAAATCCTCTATAGTCACCAAGATATCATTCCTATAATGATAGAATCTGAGGTACCTATACTAGCGCTGAAACTTAACTTAGGTTTCTGTGATTCCAAACATGGCCTCTTTCTACTATCCTATGCTTTCTCTTGCTTACACACATAAGGTTCTATGATGTTTAAAAATAGTAAAGGCAAATTGTTGACATATTTAAGCTAAATTAAAATATTTAGAGCTACAAATTTAAGATCTGAAAAAGTCTTTTTTGAAAAACTGAGAGAGAGCCCAGTTTTCTGCCTGACAAATAGTAGGCTCTTAATGGATATTTATGGACATTTATTAAATAAGTCAGTTCAGTTTTTATTTAAAACATAAATAAGACATCCTGATAAATCTAAGTTCTTTTCAAAATACATATGATTCTCTGTTAATATTTTATAAGAACAATCAAATTTTGAGGTCATATCAATACTTGTAACTAATATTATTAGTACATATTGCTTTTCACAAATAATTCTTCATCCAGTGCTAAAGGATTTTCTCTCTCTCTCTTTCTCTCTCTCATACACACACGCAGAGTTATGTTTCTTAAAAAAAAGAGACGCCAGTACTTCTGATAATATTTTAAACATTTTACTTATACTACCTCTAGTTTCTATATCATTTCAACCATATTTTACCATTCTTGCATTTCAGCCTCTGATACCTGTATTCCTCAGGATCACAAGTATAGCCAATAAATGTCATTGAAAAAGACAAAAACAAGAAAGGAGGTGCACAGCTCTTCTGCCTGTTATTGTGAAACAGAATAAGGTGTTATACTTGGGTTAGAGGAGGCCACATAGCTCAGCCACAAATTAGCATTTGAACTTTTTATTCAGGCTAAATGAGTCTACTGAGATAGGATGTTAATTAGTTTGAGCAGATGTATGTCAACATCACTCTAGGGAAATAAATGAGCCAAAAGACTGAAAAAGAACTTAGCATCATGGAAAAAGCACTGGATGAGAGAAAAAAAATGTAATATCATTTAATAAATATTTTTACTTTGCAATTTTAAAGAGAACATCCCATTTAAATATGAAAATGTTTTCTTTTGATGTTTTTGTGAACTCTTTGATATAGTAGAGCTTGAATTCATTCTTAAGTCTAGAATTACTGAGCCCTAAAAACAAAGAGTCTTTTAAGGGCATCTTGGGTATAATTTTCCATATATTTATAAAATTTCTTTAGCTTGAAGTCATACTTTTGGTCATGCAACAAAGAAAACACTAGTTTAACTTTGGGATAAAAATTATTTTCCTTTCAAATGAATAAAACTATGGAAACCTATAACAGACAACTCCATGAAAGTCCAATTTCGCATCATCTTTTCTTGGCCTTTAATTGTCTTACTACCTAAAATATGTGCACGCATGTGCGTGCACACATGTGCATGCACACACACACACGTACTGCTGTCACCACACCCACATTCCATTTTTAAGAAGAAAAACAAGGCTCTTTAACACTTATTTTTGAAATGTAGCTAGCTGTTATTATCTGAGTTTTGTACCAGTTAGAGTATCCTGAAGCAATTCTTGATTCCTTTAGAGAAATGGAGGATGACATTTTCTCCCTGTGTTTTAAAATTGTTTCAACTATTTCGTGTTGTATAGCATTTTTTTAAAAGGTTCAAAATTTCTTAATTTTCAGGACTATTAACTTTGGGATGAATTTTAAAAAAGAGATTAAGCTAGCCAAATAGCCCTATATTGTATTTCAAGAACTTATAAAAACAAGTTTTATGCTTTTCTATTACAAAAAGGACTAAATTTCAGCCTTTTTAATACAAAACATACTCACCTAGAAATGGCACAAATGCCATTGTGTAAAATAGAATAGAATCATACATATGTTCATAACATGCATTGCAGTGCATGTTTCCCCAGGCAACTCCAGCCAGAGTGTAAATTGGCAAGTAGTAACCCATATTTTACTATCTGTGCCCTCACTTGCCATTACAGGTCTTTAAATCCTTAGCATAGGGCCAGCCACAGCTTCAACTGTTTTAAAAGTCTCCAGAGGTATCTCAGGAGTTCTCCTAAATAAATTCTTTAAGCTACTGTTATCTTCATTGACTGTCCTGGACTCTTTGATACACATTGCTCTATAGCGCTGTGATCACACTCAGATGGGCTTGTCTCCACTATCACCAATATGCTAGGGCCATGATGTGTTCCATGCAGAAGCATGGGAATCCTCTCTCTGGGTGGTCCAATTATTGGCGACTTATTTGTATTTTACTTATCTGAATTTCCTGATTATTGTCAGTGAGCTTATCTCAAGTTATAAATTATAAGAAAATATATTCGCATTAGGGTAAAGAAATATACATCATATTAACTATGCATCAATCCTCCATTTGTTTTAAATACTCATTTAAGTCCAAGCATCACAAACTGAGAAGTATAGAGAACATTTGGAAAACTATGAATATAATTCTCTGCATATTACAGTTTAGTTGTGAGAAAAATCGGACATGATACAATAGTATTTCTTACTTATAAGCCAGAGTAAATCATCTGTATCTCCTCTGAGAAATGAGCCAATATCTGGGATCCCAAGAAACTATACTTGGTAAACCCAGAAGAATATCATCTTTTTTAGGGTGATTTTGTTTCACGGGATATCTTTAGAATAACAAGATAATGACTCAAAAACGTTTTGAACATTATTATTCAAATAATGGCCTTCTATAATGGCAGATGTCAGCAAGTACCACTTGATTCCAGGGAAAACCCTTTAGTTGTGCCATCCTATGACTCTTATTTGAGAAGTGCTTTAGTTTACCAAAATATGTACATTTCTTGTCAGTGGGTGTAAGTTAGCTTCTACAACTTTTTTTTCTCCATTCTACAACTTTTTTTTCTGCATTCTACAATGTATTTCCATGACATATAGATTTAAAACTTATTCTGTTCTGTTTCCAAAATGCATTGTGGATTTATATGAAAATATTGTTTACTTGTATTCTATGTAAGATAGCATCAATAAAATATGCAGTATAATTTTATTATAATACTAATATTTGCAAATCTAGATAAATTTAGATGTGTCAGATAATTAAATAAATATATTTTCTTACTCCAGTAAGAAAAATAAATGAAAATGTTGTGGTATTATATGTCTACATATTAACACTTTAAGAAAATTGAATTATAAATACATTAATGTAACAAATTCTTCAAAGAGAGCTATTATAATGGCTGTCATGAAATTTGACCCAGGTACAATTCCATATTTCTGCCCTTCAGATTTTAGAGAATGAAGGTGGAACATTTCTTTGCCACCTTTTGGCTAATAAGATAGAAAAGCAGAATGCATGTTATATTTTATTTTTATTAGCTGTGTAAAATTCTTAAAAACATACATAAAATATTTGAACATATCTTTAAACAATATCACTAAAATGTTTCATCTCTGATGAAGTAAAAAAAATACCATATTTCGCACCCAACCATATTATATGAACCAAATAAATGAAATTAGAAGAGAATTATGGTGTAGTTGAAAAATTATGATCCAGGACCACTGATTCCCAGCACATGACTTGTAACTGGAAACCCACCATCCTTTAAGGAGCTTGCTGATCCCTTTTTCTATGAAAATTCATTGAGCTCTTGATAAACATAATAGGTTAGTCAAATCTCAATGTGTGAGGCTTAGTGCATTTATAAACTGTTCATATAAACGTTCACACAAATTAGGCCATGGCTTTTCTATAGACACCTTTCCTGAGCCTTTGATGATATTTGAGACATAATTTATGGCCAGAGACTTTGTAAATGCATTTTAGCATAAGTATTAATTCTCTCAAACCATTAATACTTTTAAGTAAATTACCCATTTAGTGAGCTAGGTGCTATTTAATTTGAAAAGGCTCAGTTATCTGAAATTATTTAACTCTGAGTAATGGCTTAGACTTTCTGTATTTTCGGGCATTAGTTTAAATAATAGAGAAAGAAAATTACTATAGCTATTCACCTATGCAAAGGCTAACTTTAATGATAGCTGGTGGAAATTGCTGAAACAATGCTGCTTCCCAGAATAATTGATAGCCTTTGTGATAAGATCTTTGAATAAGAAATCATTAACTATAACAATTATATAACTTTTTAAAGTTGATCAATTTTAAAGATCCTTCTCTACTCTGGTAAGCAGAAAAGAAAATATGCAAGAATTATAACCAGAGTGAGTTTGACAGAAAGGATTTTAAATATTCCTTTAAGGTTTTGGTATTTGGAGGTTTTGAGGGTCTATCCTGTACAAGAAACTGCTGATCTGGGAATATCCCGATGAATGAAAGTAGGCCTGATTCCTCCACACATGGAGCTTTCTTTCAGTCCTGTTGGCAGACAGTAATCACTCTAAATAGTGTATAGCTGTAAATCAAGAAAGAATATTTAGTTCTCTAAAAATATGTAAAAATGACTTTAATTTGGAGAGGGAATAGAAAAGGCTCCCATAGATGAACATAATTATATGTCTTTTTACCTCAAATCTAGTGTCTCATAATTCTCTAGCAATCTCTGTAATCATAATTTAATGGTAAATTGAGTTGATTTTACCAATTATTCAAATCTAAATGTGAACAGGCATGGGAACTTTATCAATCAGAATAACCAAGATTGCAAGAATGCTTGGTAGGATTTACATTGAAATGGTTAGATAATCTTAACTTCATTTTATGAAAAAGACTATTTGTGTGTGTATGTGTGTAAGTTTTGGAATCGAAGAGACCTGATAAACTGCTTCTTATTTAATACCTTCTTTTTCTTTTGAAAAAATAAAAGTAGGGGCCATCAAGATAACTTAGGTCATTTATATAAATATAAAAATTTTTTCAGCAGCTTAAGAAATTGAGTTGCTACTTCAAAATTATGTTGAATCTGAAAATTAGATAACCTGACACATTCTTGCTAATAAATGAAAAATGCAAATATAAATGTAAGAAGTGCAAGATGTATACTTCTGATGTATACCTTACATTTTAGCTTCTCTTAGATCTATCATGAATTTCAGTAATAAGGACCCCAACAATGGGTAGCTCTCAGGTTTCATGCTATACGTGGAATTTCTTTCTTAAATTGGTTGACTGCCATTGATAAGGTTTTTGCTTGATGTCTTACCAGCCACAAAAGTTAGTGTAGGGGGTAGATAAATTGAATCTAAACAACCTAGTAAGCATTCATTAAAAGCTGGCTCAAATTTCCCCTCTTCCGTTTGATGACAAACCCCACTTCACCGCCTACCTAATCTCATCTTACGCAACAAGCGTTCACTCATAGAATGACCTATCAACACATTTTACATTTAGTTGGTGAAAAACAGTTCAGAATTTTGCATCTTTTAAAATGCATGGAAAATTGTAAGAAATATTCTATAAATAATCACAAAACCAAAGTCAATCAAGTTCAACAAGGAGCCTGTTTAAAATGTTAGAATGTCAATAAACCCATCCAATTATTCATAATAAGATGTATTATTCACTTGATAGCTGTAGGTTTTTGTTTATTCGTTGGGTTAATTTTGCTAAAATAGCCATCACACATTTACCAATGAATAATTATTGGACTATCTTCACCCCAAAGTATTCGGCCTAATCAGTAAGTTTTCATTATGATGAATAAGTAATGATAACTAGAAAGTGTGAAAATATAGTGTACATTATTTAAAGTATTTGGAAACAGTTGGCAAGTGACCTGGATGCACCCAATCCAGTGACTCCTCATATCATGGCTAGTCACAGATTAGTGGTATCAGAATCACCAAGGGTGCTTCTGAACATAAACATTTATTAGTTCCTTGCCAACAACTTTTTATTCATTTTATTTAGGGTTAACCCCTGGGAGTCTCTATTTCTAAAAACTATTCGAAGTATCCTGATAGGCAGCAAGGTGCAGGAGCCACTGAATTTGACTGTGTCCTCTTATATTTTATCGGTGCCATATTCAAACACCCAGAAGAAGTTTAACTGTAGTATGTATATCTCTGAGCCTTAGGCTTTTTGTTCTTCAGACATGGGTTGAGAGTCTGGATATTTTTTTGCTCTTCAATTACAATTAAAGTGCTATTTATTTTGCAAATGATCTCAGCTCTATCAAGTTACTGATTTGCTGATTTGTGCTCTAATCTTATTCTTGTCCTTTATGAAATGAATTGTAATGTTTTGTGTTTTACCAAAGTATCAGTGAAAAGGTTAACAAAAACCCATGACTAAAGAACTACTTATTTTCTCCTAATGAAAGTCTGTCACTGTTTGAAAATTATGCCTATTAAGATTTACAGATTATCAATTCAAAGAATCTCACATTAATGAGATATAATCTCTTGGGAAAAATAGGAAAATAATGCCAATGTTATTCTTTAGTTATAGTTATCATATTTAATGAGATTTCATTTAATGAATAACATGTGATAATGATTTTATACACATTATTATATGTTATAACACTATATTACATACCATATAATCTAAATTAGAATTATAGTTTGAATACTTCCCATTTTCAAATCATGGAAATAAGTTTTTAAATTAACATTATCTTATATGCATTTCTCACAACATGTACAGAATATTAGAAAGGTTATTAAAAAAAACTTTGTCAACTACATTAGAAAGTACCATAATATGTATATATGTATATACATACATATATGAAAGAGAGAAATATGTTTTCAGAGCTTTTAATCTTCTAATCTATATAATGAATGTCTAAAAGGCAGGCACAAAATGTACCACTTCCAGAATTTACATGATCACAAAAGCCTGTGTTTTTAAATTATTTAGAGGAGCTCTCTTTGGGAAATGCTGTTCTAAAACTAATTCACTCCCTTAAAATTTGCTCACAAACCATAGCCTTTGATCCTATTCAGCAAAGAACTTCTACCTTTAAAGACAGGAGAAAAGCCTTAGTTATTCAAATATCCACCCAGCCTTGTCACTGAGAATTTAAAATGAATTCATATGGTACCAAACAAGAAAAACTCTGGCATACATTTCACACAACCTTCAGTTATTGTGCTGAAAATATTGTATAGCTTTTTAATTAGCTCAGAAAACATTTCTGTTTCAGCTCTCAGAACTGAGAACTTCTACTTGATCTGTTGCCCTTTCACATGTACAGAAACATTTTCTGCTGTGAGATTATTCACCACACCTCAGACAAAACTCCCCTTTGTCTCAAATATCTGCCCAGAAAATTTCTTAAACATTTTGTTCCTAGATCTGAAGAGAGAAAATAGGCTTTCTCTTGGATTAGGGACTATTAAGTGTAAATCTTAGCCGATTTGGAGGCCATGTTTTCCTCCATTAAGTTGAAAAAATTGGAAGAAGCCATTGTACAGAAAAAGAAAAAGTAAATAAAAAAGATTTAGTGGAACCCTCTTGCACTGTTGATGGGAATGTAAATTGATACTGCCACTATGCAGGACAGTATGGAGGTTCCTTAAAAAACTAAAAATAGAACTGCCGTATGACCCAGTAATCCCACTACTGGGCATATACCCAGAGAAAACCATAATTCAGAAAGACACATGCACCCCAATGTTCAATGCAGCACTATTTACAATAGCCAGGTCATGGAAGCAACCTAAATGCCCATCAACAGACGAATGGGTAAAGAAGATGTGGTACATATATACAATGGAATATTACTCAGCCATAAAAAGGAATGAAATTGGGTTATTTGTAGAGATGTGGATGGACCTAGAGGCTGTCATAGAGAGTGAAGTAAGTCAGAAAGAGAAAAACAAATATCGTATATTAACGCATACATGTGGAACCTAGAAAAATGGTGCAGCTTAACTGGTTTGCAGGGCAGAAATAGAGACACAGATGTAGAGAACAAACGTATGGACACCAAAGGGGGAAAGTGGTGGGGTGGTGGTGGTGGGATGAATTGGGAGATTGGGATTGACATGTATATACTAATATGTATAAAATGGTTAACTAATAAGAATCTGGTATATTAAAAAAAATTTTTTTAATTAAAAAAATGATTTAGGAAGAAATAGAGAAGAAAGGAAGAAAGAGATCTGGAGACATTAGAGTTCCTAGTTACAGTTGCCCCAGAGACCCAGACACATCCTAGTCTTTGAGTTCCAGGACAAACCTCACTATCCTGGAAATATGTCCTACTTTGGCTTAAGAAATTTAATTTGGGTTGCTGTCATTTTTGTAGTTGACTACCCAAAACTGTATCTCCCAACAATCGAGTTCTACAATGTTTTTTTCCTATATAGATCTTGACACCACTTGTATCCTACCTTCCTTACTGCTGGCATTTTAGTTCAGGCTCATTATTTTCACTTCAATTATTGAAGCACCCTTCTACCTGGTCCCCTGATTCTAGTGTTAGCTTCTTTCAATTTAAGTTGCAATATCTAACACCGTTACTTGTAGAAGATCAATTTCTAACAACAACAACAACAAAATTGTATCAACTCAATTAGAATTTTTCTGTCTAACCACTGCCTTTAAGATAAAACCCGAGGGAATTCCCTGGCAGTTCCGTGGTTAGGATCATGCTCTCACTGCCAAGGGCCCAGGTTCAATCCCTGGTTGGGTAACTAAGATCCCACAAGCCGTGCAGTGCCACAAAAAAAAAAAAAAAAAAAAAAAAGATAAAACCCAAATCTTAAAATTCCATAAAGATAATTCTTAATCTGGTTCCCAGCTACTTTTCCAGATCTATCTCTTACCACCTACCCCATCATTACCACCAAAACATACACTCTATATTTCAGTTATCTACTGCTGCTGAACAAAAACTCCAAAACACACTGGCTTAAAACCACAATTGATCATTATTTTTCATTATCTGGTAGTTGACTGGATGATTCTCACTTAGAGCCTCTCATGAGTTTGCAGTTGGAAAGCAGTTGGGGCTGGAGTCATGTGGAATCTCAACTGGGCTGGACATCACAGATGGCCTCTTCACTCTTAGGTCTAGCAGCTCAGCGCTCCTCTGCTCCTGGCCTCTCAGCAGTGCCAGAACTTCTTGCACAGAGGCCTGCAAGAAGCAGGCGGCAGAAGTTGTTAGGTCATTTAAGGGCTATGCTTGGAACTGGCACACTATCACTTTTGCCACATTGTATGGGTCAAAGTATTTTATTCTCGTTTCGTACGTAAAAGATAGATTTGTACTGAGCTACAACAAAGGCCACATGAGTGAGTTTTTCAAGTTGTTTACATCTTATGATAGAACTTAAATTTTCATACAATTCCTAAATATGAAAAAAAGTCCTATAAATATCCTTATTTTCTAATAATGAATATCTTCTTGCTCTTCAGTCTTCATTTCCTCATTGGAAGAAACATGTGATAGCATCATAAAAGAGACCAAAATCAATAGCTTTTACATAATTATTCAGTTTTTGGGGGGAGGATAAGGTTGGGGAGGGGTTCTATCCATGCCCATGAACTTTCTTCCTTCCCTCCTTGCCCAGATTGTATCTGGATGGAGAGGAAATATTAGGTATTTTTTTGACATTGAATTAGATTTTCTTAGTTTTAGGTGTCTCACCATGATCTCATAGCATCCGCTGCGGTGAAATTTTACCTTCCAGGAAATTGCTCATCATGACCTGGTATCCATTGACGTGTGGCTGGTCCCATCTGATCTTTCAAGTATTGTTCTGGAACCCACTGCTGATAACTGTATATCTGGCCTTTGCCTGTAGTCAAGAGTTCCCAAACTCTGGGATGCTTTTATATTTAACCCAGGCCTCTTGAAATCCACCATCATTCTCAGAACTTCTGTATATCCCTTGGTGTCCATTGTCCGGAAGATTTCAACCACATATTTCATAATTCAGGCTGGAGTGTGCCATATCTGCTGAGGCTACTCTCATACTCATTCATCTAGACAACTTCTCCTGTCATTACTTTGTTGTGTCATGGAGACCATAGCAACTGGTAACACTGGGGCTTCTCTGAGGGCTTTGGAGTTTGTCAAGACTACACAGGGGGAAGCAGGAAATTTCCAAGATGATCAGTTTCTCCAATCAACCTGAATTGATTCAATCTTCCTAAATCTCTTTATGTGTCAGTTACTTTATCTGCTCTTTCTTCTGACATTATGGTCTGTCATCTCAGCTTTGGTTCTTAACAGATATAAACTCTCCTTTGGTTTTTTCTAGAAAAACTTTTACTCTCTCTTTTGCAAGTCTGCTTTGCTATGAATTTTTTAGTTAAGTTTGAAACTCAAAGTTCAGTAATAAACTTTTAGTCCTGGAGGTTCCCTCACGGTCTTCTCTAAAATAATTCTAAAAGAATGAAAAGTAAAAAGAAAGTAATTTAATTTCCAAGAAGGGAAAATACATTGGAAATATTTCAAAACTTTGGCCTCCTTAATTGCACTCCTTCTTTTTTTTTTTTTTTTTTTTTTTTTTTTTTTTTTTTTTTTTGTGGTACGCGGGCCTCTCACTGTTGTGGCCTCTCCCGTTGCGGAGCACAGGCTCCGGATGCGCAGGCTCAGCAGCCATGGCTCACGGGCCCAGCCGCTCCGCGGCATATGGGATCCTCCCAGACCGGGGCACGAACCCGTATCCCCTGCATCGGCAGGCGGACTCTCAACCACTGCGCCACCAGGGAGGCCCTGCACTCCTTCTTTTACTTGGTAAAATATCCAGCAAGGAAGTGATGATTGAAAGATAAATATTATATTATTCAAGGTCACTAGGAAACAGGATAGCACAATGACTTGAAGCAAGGAAATACGAATTTAGGAACCATTATAATTGAAGATGATCTTTGTCATAACACTGATAAGTTGTAATTTATATTTCACACATTTATCCCTGTAGTACTATTCTAATTCAGAACAATTTTTGCACCCAATTTCATTCCCACTCAAAACTTTTACAAGTTTTAAAAACTCATAAGTAGTGAAAATCACTATAGAAATTCTGCAACTGAGTATAATCTACCAGCCCTTATTGCTGTAGATTTTGAAGTCTGCTCCATTGTACTCTTTTGTTTGTTTGTTTTTTAATAACCTGGGCCTGAAGAATAGGATAAAAAGGGTATTAGAGACATACACCATTTAAAGAATATATGTATATATTTGATAGACCCTAGAATCATAAATGATCTTTGGAGAAAATTAGTATGTTTTATAGAATATTCTTTTATATTAAAATGTTTCAGCATTATTTATAACAGCACCATATTGAATACCTGTAAGCATTTCGAACATTTTAACCAGTGTCCTTTTCATCTAGTTACCCACTGCATTTTATTCACCCCTTTCTTCAGCCAAGGTATTGGTGACATTGGATATGAAACTAAACCCTACTTTGCTCAGACGGCTAAGTGCCCCTTCACAGCATTTCATACCAGTGTTATGATACAAAGTTGGAATGTCAGCTAAACTTTGGCCAAAAACCAGTTACATGAGAGACACATTATTAATAGAAAACTCTTAAGTGAAATTTGATAAATGGAGACAACTTCTTAATTGAGATAAAGGGGCATTTGCTTTTATCAATGAGAAGCTACTTCTGTTAATATGTTGAGAGAGAGGAAGATGCAAATAACAAATTTAAAAACTTTCCTAGGCACGCTGCTAAAGAGTAGGTGGTTATGGGATGGGGGAAGAAACAAACAATAGGCAAAGTTCATGCTTTGATAATTCCATCATAATATCAAGAACTTTCTAATAATTAATACCTAAAATTCTGAAAATGGAATAGACTATATCCAAAAACGGTGTGCTTCTGTTAACTAGATATTCACAGAGAAGCTGGATTTTCTTTTACACATAGAGTAAAGGAAAATCCTAACTGCATAGTATCTTATGTGTTTGTTTGATTATTGATTTCTTGCATTTTTCACCCAGTTCTCCTTTGGCTGAAAGCAACAGATGCATGTGAACTAGATCAATAACAGGGAGTATTAATTATAAAGGTTTAAAGGACCTCACAGAATCCAAGGATGGGAGTGAAAGGATTATCTGACTTTATGAAAACTGGCAAGCTGAGCCAGTCTTAGGCTGGCAGCTGAGCTGTATGAACAGGCTCTCGGGGACTGCATGATTATTATCTCACTTTCCTTTTTTATGTCTGCTCTATCCTTCTTTCTCTACAAATTGGCTTAGTCATCAGTTTGCACAAGCCTGAAAATATCCACCCCAGAACCTAAGGGTACATAATCTTCCAGCTATGAAGTCGACAGCTCACTAGTAACAATCTCTAAATCTCTAATTTGATTGGATTAACTCATCTGTTAAAGCCAGACCACCCAAGTCATAAGATTCTGTCCAGCAAATGTCATGACTGCATTTATTTCAGAAGACTATTTTTGACCCAACTGTGACTGAAGTGGGTGGGGAGACAGGCTTACATTAAAGATAATGCTGACCTTTTAGGAAACTGAGCAGCACGGTTCTCAGGTAGTGTGTCCATTACATTTATTTTCTTAATTAACATCCACTTAATTAATTTTGTTATTTCCAGAAGTGATATCATAAACCTGGGAATTGACCTGAGTTTCTTTCTAATTTTCAGATTCTGTTGTTCCCATTATTTCCTACCAATTTTGTTATTATTTTAGCCCTTAAATTCACCTCCTTGACTCCAGTCTTACTTCATTTCAGTGTACCCTCCTGTGTCATTCTCCTTAAGAAAAAAAATAATAATAATCTTCAAAACCTCCCCAGTACCCTTACGAGGAAATCTTCCCTTTCATATCCTACAAGGTTTGTGGGAAGGAAGACCTTCTTTCTACCTCATATCTTGCCACATCTTCACATGCCAATATGTCAGTCATCTGATCACTTACTGGTTGCCGATTATTATCTTCTTCTTCATCATTTGTTTGTTTTGTTTAGTTTTGCTGTACTTTGATTGATCCAGCCTTAGCCTAGGGAACTCTTCATTATTCAAAATTCCATCCAAACATTAACTCACTCTGAAAGTCTCTGATCCCATGATGTTGCATTTTGTTTCCCTTTTCTGTGATTTCATGGTATACTCTACTTACACTATCATCATATTTCTTCTGTACAGGTAGTGTTGTTACTTAATTATCTGTCTCTTATGCTCTACTGTAGTTTTCTGAAGGTCAGGGGCATTATCTTTTATCTGTGAATGTGTGGGGCCTTGTTGAGTCCTAGGCACATTGTAACTAATTACTCAAAGGCATTTTTTAATGAATAAATACCATACTATTTATGACAGTTTGATTTGCTGGCATGGTTTCCATTTCCTGGATATAAGAAAACTGAAAAATTTCCCTTGAGAAATGTGACTGATATAGTAGGAAAATAATTCAAGTTATTTTTTGAATATAATTCCAAAGAATTATAACTTTTTGCACCTTAGGTTTCTCAGTAATAAAATAAAGAACAAGGAATAAATGATCTCTAATAATTCTTCAATACTAAAACACTAATATTATAGAAAAATATTGACTTTTTAGTGTTCAGTAGTAACATCAGTTTTTTTTACTCATAAGTATTGCTATGGTAAATCAAAATTATGTGTTGATAATTGTACTCCAAGCTTATCACCAAACTGATATAAATGAATTTGAAGTATATTAAAACATAACAAAAAACCAGATAAACAGGTGTAAGTCTCAAATGTATTTCTGCTGCCCTGACTTCCACAGAGCCCTAAAGTGTATATACAGCTGCATACTTCACATCTCCCCTGGGATGTCTAACAGACACCTCAGACATCCTCAAAAGAGGATTTTCCACTCTCAAACTTTGCGTCTCTCCAATCTTCTCGATCTCAATAAGTAACAGCACCATCTATTCAGATTGCTTTTTCTTTCTTTCTTTTATATTTTTAGGATTCATTCTTGATCTCTCCCTTTTCCTTATATATATCTCATCCCCCAATTCTCAATGGAAATCAGCAAATTCTATCAGCTTTACCTGATGTCATGCATCCAAATATCCTAATTTCCTTCCAGTGTTAGATGATGTCAACTCTTAACTGAAATATAACAGTAGCCTTTTAACTGGCCCCCTGTGCTTCCATATGTCTCCCCACCATAGCAACCAAAGGGATCCTTCAAAAGAGCTATCGAGGGACTTCCCTAGCAATCCAGTGGTTAAGACTCCACACTTCCACTGCAGGGGGCATGGGTTTAATACCTCGTCGGGGAACTCAGATCCCACATGCTGCGTGACCAAAAAAAAAAAACAAAACAGTACTGCTCCTGTCTCATGTCTTCCATACTTAAACCCTCTAAGGGTTTCCAGTGTACTTGGAAAAAAGAATCCTTCAGATCCTGACCCTGCCCTTCATAGCCCTCCTCTACTATGCTCATGCCTGCCTGGACTGCTATGACCACAGATCTTTGACTCACTCTTTTTTTTTGGGGGGTGGGGTTCTGTTACTTTTTTTTTTATTTAATGTATTTTTTATATAGCAGGTTCTTATTAGTTATCTGTTTTACACATATTAGTTTATATATGTCAATCCCAATCTCCCAATGCATCCCACTACCACCACCACCCCCACTTTCCACCCTTGGTGTCCATACGTTTCTTCTCTACATCTGTGTCTCTATCTCTGCCTTGAAAACCGGTTCATCTGTACCATTTTTCTAGATTACACATATATGCATTAACATAAGATATTTGTTTTTCTCTTTCTGACTTAATTCACTCTGTATGACAGTCTCTAGGTCCATCCACGTCTCTACAAATGACCCAATTTTGTTCCTTTTTATGGCTGAGTAGTATTCCATTGTATATATGTACCACATCTTCTTTACCCATTCATCTGTTGATGGGCATTTAGGTTGCTTCCATGACCTGGCTATTGTAAACAGTGCTGCAATGAACATTGGGGTGCATGTGTCTTTTTGAATTATGGTTTTCTCTGGGTATATGCCCAGTAGTGGGATTGCTGGTAATTCTATTTTTAGTTTTTTAAGGAACCTCCATACTCCTCCAATTTACATTCCCACCAAACCAATAACGCAAGAGGGTTCCCTTTTCTCCACACCCTGTCCAGCATTTGTTGTTTGTAGATTTTCTGATGAGGCCCATTCTAACCGGTGTGAGGTGATACCTCATTGTAGGTTTTTTTGTTTGTTTGTTTGTTTTTTTGCGGTACGTGGGGCCTCTCACTGTTGTGGCCTCTCCGGTTGCGGAGCACAGGCTCCGGACGCGCAGGCTCAGCGGCCATGGCTCACAGGCCCAGCCGCTCCACGGCATGTGGGATCTTCCCAGACCGGCACACGAACCCGTGTCCCCTGCATTGGCAGGCGGACTCTCAACCACTGCGCCACCAGGGAAGCCCCTCATTGTAGTTTTGATTTGCATTTCTCTAATAATTAGTGATGTTGAGCAGCTTTTCATGTGCCTCTTGGCCACATGTATGTCTTCTTTGGAGAGAGGTCTATTTAGGTCTTCTGCCCATTTTTTGATTGGGTTGTTTGCTTTTTTAATATTGAGCTGCATGAGCCGTTTATATATTTTGGAGATTAATTCTTTGTCCTTTGATTCATTTGCAAAGAATTTCTCCCATTCTGAGGGTTGTCTTTTCATTTTTTTTATACTTTCCTTTGCTGTGCAAAAGCTTTGAAGTTTTATTAGGTCCCATTTGTTTATTTTTGTTTTTATTTCCATTTCTCTAGGAGGTGGGTCAAAAAAGATCTTCCTGTGATTTATGTCAAAGAGTGTTCTTCCTATGTTTTCCTCTAAGAGTTTTATAGTGTCTGGTCTTACATTTAGGTCTTTAATCCCTTTTGAGTTTATTTTTGTGTATGGTGTTAGGGATTGTTCTAATTTCATTCTTTTCCATGTAGCTGTCCAGTTTTCCCAGAACCACTTATTGAAGAGACTGTCTTTTCTCTATTGTATATCTTTGCCTCTTTTGTCATAGATTAGTTGACCATAGGTGTGTGGGTTTATCTCTGAGTTTTCTATCCTTTTCCATTGATCTATATTTCTGATTTTGTGCCAGTGCCATATTGTCTTGATTACTGTAGCTTTCTATTATAGTCTGAAGTCAGGGAGGGTGATTCCTCCAGCTCCGTTTTTTCCCTTCAAGATTGCTTTGGCTATTCAGGGTCTTTTGTGTTTCCATACAAATTGTGAGATTTTTTGTTCTAGTTCCGTAAAAAATGCCATTGGTAATTTGATAGGGATTGCATTGAATCTATAGATTGCTTTGGGTAGTATAGTCATTTTCACAATATTGATTCTTCCCATCCAAGAACGTGGTATATCTCTCCATATGTTTGTGTCATCTTTGATTTCTTTCATCAGTGTCTTATAGTTTTCTGCATACAGGTGTTTCACCTCCTTAGGTAGGCTTATTCCTAGGTATTTTATTCTTTTTGTTGCAATGTTGAATGGGATTGTTTCCTTAATTTCTCTTTCTGATCTTTCATTTTTAGTAGGAATGCAAGAGATTTCTGTGTATTAATTTTGTATCCTGCACCTTTACCAAATTCATTGATTAGGTCTAGTAGTTTTCTGGTGGCATCTTTACGATTCTCTATGTATAGTATAATGTCATCTGCAAACAGTGACAGTTTTACTTCTTTTCCAATTTGTATTCCTTTTATTTCCTTTTCTTCTCTGATTGCCATGGCTAGGACTTCCAAAACGATGTTGAATAATAGTGGTGAGACTGGACATCCTTGTCTTCCTCCTGATCTTAGAGGAAATGCTTTCAGTTTTTCACCATTGAGAATGATATTTGTTGTGGGTTTGTCGTATATGGCCTTTGTTATGTTGAGGTCAGCTCCCACTATCGCATTTTCAGGAAAGTTTTTATCATATGGGTGTTGAATTTTGTCAAAAGCTTTTTCTGCATCTGTTGAGATGATCATATGGTTTTTGTTCTTCAATTTGTTAATATGGTATATCGCATTGATTGGTTTGCATACTGAAGAATCCTTGCATCCCTGGAATAAACCCCACTTGATCATGGTGTATGATCCTTTTAATGTATTGTTGGATTCTGTTTGCTAGTATTTTGTTGAGGATTTTTGCATCTATATTCATCAGTGATATTGGTCTGCAATTTTCTTTTTTTGTAGTATCTCTGTCTGGTTTTGGTATCAGGGTCATGGTGGCCTCGTAGAATGAGTTTGGGAGTCTTCCATCCTCTGCATGTTTTTGGAAGAGTTTAAGAAGGATGGGTGTTAGCTCTCCTCTAAATGTTTGATAGAATTCCCCTATGAAGCCATCTGGTCCTGGACTTTTCTTTGTTGGAAATTTTTAATCACAGTTTCAATTCCATTACTCATGATTGGTCTGTTCATATTTTCTATTTCTTCCTTGGTCCGTGTTGGAAGCTTATACCTTTCTAAGAATTTGTCCATTTCTTCCAGGATGTCCATTTTATTGGCATAGACTTCTCTTTTTTCATTTTTAATTTTATTGATTTGAGTCCTCTCCCTCTTTTTCTTGATGAGTCTGGCTAATGGTTTACCAATTTTATTTATCTTCTCAAAGAACCAGCTTTTAGTTTTATCAATTTTATCTTCTCAAAGAACCAGTTTTTAGTTTTATTGATCTTTGCTATCATTGTCTTCATTTCTTTTTCATTTATTTCTGATCTGATTTTTATGATTTCTTTCCTTCTGCTAACTTTGGGATGTTTTTGTTCTTCTTTCTCTAATTGCTTTATGTGCAAGGTTAGGTTGTTTATTCGAGATGTTTCCTGTTTCTTAAGGTAGGATTGTATTGCTATAAACTTGCCTCTTAGAACTGCTTTTGCTGCATCCCATAGGTTTTGGATCATCATGTTTTCGTTGTCATTTGTCTCTAGGTATTTTTTGATTTCCTCGTTGATTTCTTCAGTGATCTCTTGGTTATTTAGTAACATATTGTTTAGCCTCCATGTGTTTGTGTTTTTTACGTTGTTTTCGTTCTAACTGATTTCTAATCTCATAGCATTGTAGTTGGAAAAGATGCTTGATATTTTTTCAATATTATTAAATTTACTGAGGCTTTATTTGTGACCCAAGATGTGATCTATCCTGGAGAATATTCCATGTGCACTTGAGAAGAAAATGTAATGTGCTGTTTTTGGATGGAATGTCCTATAAATATCAATTAAATCTATCTGGTCTATTGTGTCATTTAAAGCTTGTGTTTCCTTATTAATTTTCTGTCTGGATGATATGTCCATTGGTGTAAGTGAGGTGTTAAAGTTCCCCACTATTATTGTGTTACTGTCGATTTCCTCTTTTAGAGCTGTTAGCCTTTGCCTTATGTATTGAGGTGCTTCTATGTTGGGTGCATATATATTTATAATTGTTATATCTTCTTCTTGGATCGATCCCTTGATCATTATGTAGTGTCCTTCCTTGTCTCTTGTAACATTCTTTATTTTAAAGTCTATTTTATCTGATATGAGTATTGCTACTCCAGCTTTCTTTGATTTCCGTTTGCATGGAATATCTTTTTCCATCCCCTGACTCTCAGTCTGTATGTGTCCGTAGGTCTGTTGTGGGTGTCTTGTAGACCGCATATTATAGATGGGTCTCATTTTTGTATGCATTCAGCAAGCCTTTAATCATATGAAAAAGAAGGGAATTTACATGGCAGAGCAAAAGATATGCAAAACTTAATGAAACACAATTCTCTTAAAATTCTCAAACTTATTTTTATAAGATGCAGAATGCACTTGTAATGATTAAATGACTTAAGCTGATTTTTTTTTTTATTGCAAACTGTTTTAACATCAGCTTAGCCCCCATGTATGGTATTCAAAAAGAACACAGCTTTTGAATTAGAAAGATGACTTTAGTTAAAAATGAGGATTGAACTTAGGAAAAGGCTGGGGTTTCTTCTGAAAGGAATCTTCAAGTACCAATATGTATAGAGAAAGAATACTAATTTTGGTTACATTTTCCCCCTTAATGTTAAATATAGAAACTATATAATACCTTTCAAAATAAAACACTCACATAAGATAATTTTGGTTGGAGTAATTAATCCATTCACATTTAAGGTGATTATCTATATGTATATTCATATTACCACTTTCTTAATTGTTTTGGGTTTGTTTTTGTAGGTCCTTTTCTTCTCTTGTGTTTCCCACTTAGAGAAGTTCCTTTAGCATTTGTTGTAGAGCTGGTTTGGTGGTGCTGAATTCTCTTAGCTTTTGCTTTTCTTTTGATTTCTCCACTGAATCTGAATGAGATCCTTGCCGGGTAGAGTAATCTTGGTTGTGGGTTCTTACCTTTCATCTTTTTAAATATATCATGTCACTCCCTTCTGGCTTGTAGAGTTTCAGCTGTTAACCCTATGGGAGTTCCCTTGTATGTTATTTGTCATTTTTCTCTCATTGCTTTTAATAATTTTTCTTTGTCTTAATTTTTGTCAGTTTGATTACTATGTGTCTTGGTGTGTTTCTCCTTGGGCTTATCCTGCCTGGGACTCTCTGTGCTTTCCAGACTTGGGTGGCTATTTCCTTTCACATGTTAGGGAAGTTTTTGACTGTAATCTCTTCAGATATTTTCTCAGGTCCTTTCTCTGTCTCTTCTCCTTCTGGGACCCCTGTAATGCAAATGTTATTGCATTTAATGTCCCAGAGGTCTCTTAGGCTATCTTCATTTCTTTTCATTCTTTTTTTCTTTATTCTGTTCCATGGCAGTGAATTCCACCATTCTGTTTTCCAGGTCACTTATCCTTTCTTCTGCCTCAGTTATTCTGCTATTGATTCCTTCTAATGTATTTTTCATTTCAGTTATTATATTGTTCATCTCTGTTTGTTCTTTAATTCTTCTAGGTCTTTGTTCTTTCATTCTTCTAGGTGTTTGTTAAACATTTCTTGCATCTTCTTGATCTTTGCCTTCATTCTTTTTTCGAGGTCCTGGATCATTTTCACTATCATTCTGAATTCTTTTTCTGGAAGGTTGCCTATCTCCACTTCATTTAGTTGTTTTTCTGAGGTTTAACCTTGTTCCTTCATCTGGTACATAGTCCTCTGCCTTTTCATTTTGTCTGTCTTTCTATGAATGTGGTTTTCATTTCACAGGCTGCAGAATTGTAGTTCTTCTTGCTTCTGTTGTCTGCCCTCTGGTGGATGACGCTATCTAAGAGGGTGGTGCAAGTTTTCTGATGGGAGGGACTGGTAGTGCGTAGAGTTGGGTGTTGCTCTGGTGGGCAGAGCTCAGTAAAACTGTAATCTGATTGTTTGCTCATGAGTGGGGCTGGGTTCCCTCCCTCTTGGTTGTTTGGCCTGAGATGACCCAGCACTGGAGCCTACCCGGCTCCTTGATGGGGCTAATAGCAGACTCTGGGAGGGCTCATGCCAAGGAGTACTTCCCTGAACTTCTGCTGCCAGTGTCCTTGTCCCCACGGTGAGCCACAGCCACCCCCTGCCTCTACAGGAGACCCTCCAACAGTAGCATGTAAGTCTGGTTCAGCCTCATATGGGGTCACTGCTCCTTCCTCCTGGATCCTGATGTGCACACTACTTTGTGTGTGCCCTCCAAGAGCGGAGTCTCTGTTTCCCCCAGTCCTGTTGAAGTCCTGCAGTCAAATCCCCCAGGCTTCAAAGTCTCATTCTCTAGGAATTCCCCCTCCCATCGCCGGCCCCCCATGTTGGGAAGCCTGATGTGGGGCTCAGAACCTTCACTCCAGTGGGTGGACTTCTGTGGTATAATTCTCCAGTTTGTGAGTCACCCACCCAGTGGTTATGGTATTTAATTTTATTGTGATTGTGCTCCTCCTACCATCTCATTGCAGCTTCTCATTTTTCTTTGGATATGGGATATCTTTTTGGTGAGTTCCAGTGTCTTCCTGTCTATGATTGTTCAACAGTTAGTTGTGATTCCGGTGCTCTCGCAGGAGGGAGTGAGCACACATCCTTCTACTCTACCATTTTGAACCAATCTCCTGACTCACTCTAAAATGTCACCTTCTTACTGAAGTCTTCCCTGGTCAAGAGTTCAATTCCTGTTTCTTTCAACATACTATGATCCACTTTCTTTTGATATATATTACTATGTAAAATAATGCACATTTATGGTTATTTATTTTGGGGGTTTCCTTCTCACCTTTCACATATATCTATGAGGTCTATTTTAACATGTAGAAAAAATTTATTAGATGATTACTTTAGTTTTAAGAATTAATATTCATTGGTTTATAGTTATTAGTCTCTTATTCTCTCATTTATTAGCCTTAAATTTTAAATTGTGACTCATATTTTTCTACTCTTAATTCTAGCAAATTTTAATATTCACCTTTACAGAGCTTTGTTAAATTTATGTGTTGTCATTTACAAACTTAATTAATACCTTTTTATATTTTGGTCTGCATTCATATAGTTAATAACTTGATTTCCCTTTAATAGTTTAAATTGTTTGGCAGATAACATCATTTTAAATTGCACTTTAATAACTATAATATATTCAAGTCTAAATTCCCTTAAATATTTCAATATTTTAAACTTAGTAAATTTTTTTTACTTAAAATAACAGTTCTAACTAAGCTGACACAGAACAAGAAATAGCCTTGGTCACCATTGTACCTAGAACAATCTTGATGCATAGATACTTTATCTCTATTTCTCCATCTCCCTTTCTTATCTCTATCTATAGATCTATATCTATAATTGGAATAAATATAAAGTTTATATTTTTCCTGGAGGTTATTCCTTCATGCTGGACTATTGGATTGGGCTTTAGCTCTCTCATTGGACCTCTCATTTTTTTCTCTCCCCCACAATTTTTTTTTGTTTTTGTTTTTTAATGCATTACTCATTATTTTAGAATTGTGCAATATAAAATAAAAGGTTAAGAATATTAGATTGAAAATAGGAAAATATAATTTTGAGGAAATTAAGACATTACTTCATCATTTGATGCTGGAAAGGAAAATGAGATATTAGCATTAGGCTCAGGACTCTTTTTTGATTGGCTAGAAAAATCTATAACAACCTCATTTTTATATTTTGTTTCTTAAATCTTTATTTAATATAGAGAAATGTCTTCTTTGTTAATGAAATCCATTAAAATAAAAATTAATTCTCATTTTGGCAGTCAGTTTTTTATTCCTCTGACACATTGACTCTGATAGCCAATAGCTTCTTTGCTTTCAGATGAGTTCTTCTTTGTGTTGAAAAGAAAACAGTTTCACTAATGAGTTATAAATGAAGATTTTTGATTTCTTGCATTTCATCTTCTAAAATTGTAACTCTTTGTGCAATGCTTTAATTTTAGAAATAATCCAAAATTAGAATATGATACATTTTACTGATATTGAAAAATACCACAAGTGTTTCTTTTCATAGCTGTTATTATAAAATATGTTTTTTACACTCATTGGTTTATGTCTAATTGTAGAGTGCACATGACTGTTTTATGTGTAAAATATAATTTTCTGTTGTTCATGCTGCTGATTCTGTTGTGTGGGTGAGCACCGCAGTCCCATGATTCTGAGAAAAATAAAACTTGCCTTTAGCACATTTCCTCTGCTGCTGATTATAGAGATAATTATTCTGATGTTTCTGTGGAAATACTTTTAATGATGTGTTTTGTAGCTTGTGTTGCTGGTGCAGTATTTCTGTTTGTTTACTTATTTACAACTTTGTAAAGTTAAATTATATTTATGGGCATAGACAATGATAAGTCACTACTGCTTAGGGATGAACACATAAGTACCCAGTAATTTGAATGGAATGTAGATTCCCTCTCATTGTCAGGAACTCATTTTATTTCATTCCGTAGAAGTTATATTTGTCTGCTTCCACTTATAAAAAAGCTCTGTTCAAAACAAGTTCTGTCTCTAGAATATATGCAGTATGTATGAATATTATTTTCAGTAGAAAGCTGATGCTGTATCTACTTCTGTTCTGAAAGGTGGAGTCCTATGCATTTTACCTACTCTTTTGTTGAGTCTGATTTCCTTTTACCTATAACATTTTTTGGGTTCTTGATCCTTTTCAAACAACCTGTATGCTTTAAGACTGTACCCTGACATCCTCTGTCTATTAATGATGGCTGCCCTAATTCTTGCTTACTGGATCAATGGTGCTCTCTCATTCATTCAATAAAAATTATTGTGTGTCTACTAATGGCCAGACATTATTCTAGGAGCCGGGATACTGATGTTAAAAAAATAAATAGAAGACTCTCCTTTGTGGAGCCTACATTCTAGTGGGAGTGACTGGTGATGATGATAAATATATAAATAAAATATAGCGTATATCAGATAATCATTAAGCACTAAAGAGTACAGTAATTCTGGAGTTATTAGGAAAGGCTAATCTGAGTATTACATTTGGGCAAGAACTCAAAGGAGGTGAGAAAGGAACTGTGCAGATATTTGAGAGTGTGTGTGTGGTGTCACTGTATACCCTGTCAAAATGAGTTTTAGTCAGGAGGGTTTGGAAGGGAATAGAAAGAGTGGAGGTAAATACCATGAGTAGAGATGACTTCTGGTTTTTTTGCATGGATTATGGCTCATTTTTAATTTGTACATGGCTCCTTCCAGAAATTATAACCCCTGTTCTTACAAAGCAGGTTTAAAATAAAAATATAATTTGTTTAATAGACTGCTCCTATCAGAGGTTGTCCCTATATTAGTTTTCTTTTGTCTGTGGAATGTGAGCTGGTGCTAAATTTAAATGTAATTTCAGAATGAGATTAAGAAATTATAATCCACTCTTACTTTGCATATTTGTTAAAAATTATTTAGCACCTCATAGAGTTCCAGATAAAATGATTTATAATTGAAATTACATTGTTACTAATACCTTTCATAGGTGTACATTTCTTTTTGTTAATTAATTTTTATTGGAGTATAGTTGCTTTACAATGTTGTATTAGTTTCTGCTGCACAGCAAAATGAATCAGCTATATTTATACATATATCCCCTCTTGTTTGGATTTCCTTCCCATTTAGGTCACCACAGAACACTGAGTAGAGTTCCCTGTGCTATACAGTAGGTTCTCATTAGTTATCTATTTTATACATAGTAGTGTATATATGTCAACCCCAATGTCCCAATTCATCCCATTCCCCCCTTTCCCCTCAGTATCCATACATCTTTATATCTGTGGAGACAACTTTTAAAAATAATTTTATTCTAAGGAAAAGCAGAAAAATGGGATGGTGGTAGGTAGGAGATGGAAGGATTAAAATGCATTTTTTAGGATAGTTGAAATTGCAGCATGTTTGTATGCTGATGGGAATGGTCCAGTGGAAAGAGAAAAGTAATGATGCATCAGATGCCCATTTCTGGTTTCTTAGTCTGTTTTTATGTCTTGCTTATGTAGTACTGACACCTATTAAAATTAGATATTGATTATCCCACTTCCTTACAGGCAAAGAAAACGTTATGATTCAAAAAAATAGATCAAGACACAAATATTTTGACCATATAATTGGCATGCATTTTCTTACAAAATTAACTGAATTTCCCATCAGTTTTGCTATTATGCCATTGCCTTGGTTCTCATCAAAGTCTAATTTAAATTCTCATGGGGAGAAATTCTTTATTTTAACCATTAGGTCATACTCCTATCTAGAAGCATAAGTATAATTCTGTTATTAGGATTCAAAATATGAATAACTATATCTATTAAAACAGATATAAATCATATGTAGACTAAACCTATGCAGAACCATTTGACTATGAGGAGCTAGAGATAAATATCATTAAGAAATCAAGTATGTTAAATATTTTAAAATATCTGATATTTGTTACTTCTAGTTTTGTAACTTAACATTAAGCTGAAAAATACATTATTTTCTGTTTACATTATCATATGAGGAATGTATTAACATGTCAAAATTATCAATTCAGTTATTTGACATTCTATAGACAACTAGTTGAATGACTAAATGTTAACTTTATATCAAGTCCTAGTAATGCCTTAAGAACATAGTTTTAGAAACTGTATCCATTTTAGTAATTGTGTCTTATGTTAAAGCAACAAAATCCCATCTAAAACTAGTTTTGAACCATGAAGAGATTTACCAATAACTCAAAATCCAAAAATAAGGTAGGACTCAGTACTAGATGGTACAGTACTTCCACTGTGTCATCAAGAACACAATTTCATCTGTTTCTCTGCTCTGCCCTCCAGAAATGTCATCTCCATCCCCAAACAGGCAAAACTCACAGCCACAAATTATCTTCCATTAACAACCAGAGCCACTTGAATCTTTATTCACATCTAGTAGAAGACAGAACACTTTCTATTTCAGGATTCCAAGTAAGAGATTCACTGAGGGTGCATCCCTAAGATAGTGTCCTGAGGACAAAGAAGTAAAAATGCTGATTATCTCAAGTCAAAAAGGTACTCTGAAAGGAGATTAATTAGCTTTTCCCAGACTACCTGGGATGCATGTAGGAGGGGTAAACAATTGTTCTAAAATCTGGATATTTAGAACGGAGAAAAGAAGCCAACAATGTCCACTACTGAGACCTAGGTTTTATTAGAATGTCTTGATTTTTAAATTTTATCTTTTTTACTAATGACTAGATTTCTTAGACAAGCATAGTGGAGAAATTTATAGGAATTTTATTGTGTAAGTATATTATTCAATTCAACAATAAAATATTTACTGATTTATTAAATTTTATAGATGAGATATGCTTCTTGCCTTCAAGGAACTCAGAGTCTCACCAGGAAGAAAGATGTGAATGAACCACATTTGTAGTATGTTGAGTGTGGTAACCAAGTTAGTACACAGTGCTAGGAAAACATATATAAATGATCTGGATTCGTTTCCTAGTGCTAAATAGTAAATTACCACAAACATAGCAACTTAAATTGGATGTAGAGAGAGCAGCACTGGAGCCATGGTTTAGCTGCTATTCATGAGTCAGTATGGGTTTAGCAAGCCAAGAGGTTTGGGTAGAAAAATTCAGTCTAAGCTCTTGCTGAAGTTAGTAGAAAATTTTCATTTTTCAGTATCCTTAACATTATGGATGTAAGCTCTAGTTTCTCGGACAACACAGAGTACAGATACCACCCTCAGACTGGGGAAGGAAAGGGCAGGAAAAAATCCCTTAAATATAGAGCTTTGCCAAAACAAATAGCATTTTCAAGAGGCATGCAGATGAGAAAAAGGACACAGTATTCAAGAATTGAAATAATTCAAATGTTCAAATGACCAGAATGTGTAAAGCAGTGCACACAAGCATCCATGAATATGTAGCAGAAGAGGTGGAAGGCAAAGAATATTTTTTTATGTTGAAATAAATTCAAAAGACAGAACAAAACTGGAAGCTAGGTTTTGGAATGGGTCAACCACATGAAGACTAAAACTTCTCACTTTGATGAGAATATAGAAGGTGGTCAATTCTAAGAAGGTGTGATTTCTATACGGGCCTCAATGAACAAATAACTATTTACTAAATAGAAAAATGCCAGCAAGCCTTATGCCTGTTGTACATGAAGCATAGGAGACAGAGAGAGACTGGCTAGCTGTTTAGCAAAACCAGTTTCCTTTCCTTCTAGGCACTGGGCTACAGGATATGTCCCTTCTTCCCTTGCTCTTAAGAGCATTTTTTTATGTTGATCTGACAGATTTATGGCCAATGAATTAGTGGCCACAAAAGCAAGCACAAGTTTCTGGCCTGCAAAATCCCATGTAATCTTTTGACAGGTGAGTGTTGATTCCCCAAACAAACTAGAAGCAACATGTTAAAGACCACAGAACTTCCATCAGCCTGGGTCCTTGAGAGAGTGTGTGGAGCAAAGTTCCCCGGCCGGCCCGCTGATTAGAAAACAATTCCATTGAGGTTTAAGACTTTTTCTGTTGTAGAAGCTACCATTACCTTAACTAATACAGAATATTGTCCCCATGAGTAAGGGGATAGGAGAGTGATGCATTCCAAAGAAAGCTTGGTTTCAGTCAGGGCAGGCAGGTGGAAAGAATTCTGTGAAGAATTAAATAAGAGAGTTATTTTCATGGAAAAAGGCTTCTAAGGAAAAATTTGGATGGGAGGGAAACAAAGTGGGGTAAAATGAAGAAGTGATGTAACTTTTGCAGTAATATGTAGGATGGATTGTACTACTGAGCTAGAAGGAGCTTGGGGGCAGAAAACTTGTGTGATTTCCTAGTCAGAAATATTTCTTTTATGTACTTAAAGAGATGTAGAATGATTGATTCAAGTTTTTATATCTAAAGCTTTCTGTATGAGAACTTTTAAAACATTTTTTTCAGAGAGGTAATCTTCAGATAGGAATGATAGTCTATTTTAATGTATCATATCTTCTGAACATAGAGACACATAGAGTTACATTGAATTTTGCCTATATTGTATTTTATGTATAGAATCCACACTAGAGGGTCAATGCATATTTTTAAAAAGAAGGTATATGTGTACATATGAGAATACTTATTCATTTTGGGGGGAGGTATAGGCAGTAGAATCAAAGGAAAAATATAACCTGCAACAGATTATTTTGAAGCAGTTAAATAGCTAGCTTTAAATATCTTGAATAGTGCATGTTTGCAGTCCAGTTTACATTTTTTACATATTCAAATCTACAGATTTAATATTTTCAAAAAGTCATGATGGATCAAATATACATAAAAAGCTATATTTTAAGTATTTTCCTTAATGCATTGTAATTTATTCCCCTAGATAAATGTATTCTCTGATTATGTTTAGTTGGAATAAAAACAATTGCAAAAATCAATTCTTGCTCTTATCTTTACATAACAACCTAGAGTGTAAACTTTATAATACAAAATCAAGCAGTTCTGAATGTATTGATAATTTAACTTCTTCATAAGATAAAAAAATTGATTTGTATATAAAAATGTGCAGTGGTTTTAACAAAAGTCTATGAACATTTCAAAATCTTTCCATTTGGATGCCTTATCACTACTAAAAATCATACTTCAATTAAGAAAACAGCCATATTGAGTACTTATACATAAACTGCTCTTGCTATTGTGGATCATACATTGCAGAAGCTTGCAATATATTGGCTCTTTCCCAAGAATTCATGACTAGTAAAGATTAGAATAAACCTCAATTAGATGATTAATATGTCAAATCACCACTCACCAGAGTTACTGTATTGAGCAGTATTTATTAAGGACTGTTATCTAGGGTGTGTAGAAGGCTCAAAACTCACTTTGATCTTTTGTTAGTGATCATTAGGCCACACATTTTCTTTCGTGTGACTCCTTAGATCTGTAAGTGTCAAGAACAGGTTGTTTTCCATTAACTCTAGTCATTTAATTATACTCTAGCAATCCATCTATGAATATTTAACACCACTCTTTTTTCAAAAAAAAATGTTCTATAGTTTCTGGATTTATGTGATTCTCTAACATTAAATACAAAATAGGACAGCATATAATAAAAAGAAGTTTTAACTATTATCTTTTATGATACTTTGATAATTTGACAGTACCCCATCTTTCCTCCCTCCCAAAAAGCACTATACTGGCTTCCCATTGCACTTACAATAGAATCCAAACTCCCTCCCTGGGCTACCAGACACTGCATGGTATGAATGCTGCCTACCTACTTTCTTTTCACACACTTACAGTCATCCATTCTGTTCCCAACACACTAGCTCTTAGAATATACTATGCTTTTCCCACAGGAAAAGTTATGTGTATGCTCTCAGAAAAGCATCCTGACCCCTCCCTCACAACTATTCCCTTGACTGACTGCTTCTTAACCTTCAGGTCTCAGACACCTTCTCGGTCTTGTTATTTGTTATTCTGCCAAACCTGTTAAAGTACCTGACACATAGTAGGTCACCAAAAAATATTTGTTGAAGGAAGGAAAGAAAGAAGGCAGAAAGGAAAAAGGGAAGAAAACAACAGTTGTCTTTTGCATTGTGAGAGGTTACAAATGAATAAACCCAGATAATTCCATTTTTAAAATAATCCATCATAAATATTATGATAAGCTCTAAATAGCATTTTGTGTAATTTGCCTCTACAGCTAAAGATTGGCAGGTTTTAGCAGCATGTTAATTATACAGGACTTGAAACATTTTTTTTAAATATACTATTTCATGCAATTTGACATACTATAGATCTCTGGATGGCTCATTATAGTAATGAAAGCAACATCACTGCAAACAATCAAAGTTACATGCATGTAAGTGTATGGATATAGGCTCTCCTATTGCATGCTTATGTAATGTGGGTCTCTCTATAATTAGCTAATCAGTTCAAATAATTTTTCTAATTTAATTTTCTTCTCCATTTCCTATTAATAGATTGTCATGGTTGATTTACCTGATGTAATTAATAGCTTGGGAACTACATTATGACTGCTGAAAGGCATCATTAAAATGAATCTTTAAATATTTTCAAGCTATTTAATTTCCTTTCTTAAAGACAAATTGAAGAGGATAGAATCAGTTTGAAGAGAATAAGAGTTTCAGTACAACATTAATAAAACATATAGTTATTTTAATTGACCAATTTGAGAATTCATTCAATTCGTTATCTCATATATTTTTAATCCTTAGAAATTATATTGTTACTTTAATTGAAGAAATTATCATTAAAAAGGTGGGAACTTTTATGAGGGAAAATAAAAAAGAGGAAAAATTTCAAATATATATATATTCAAATTTCATATAACTAAAAGAATAGGATACCTTTGTATTTCTTGGTATCACTGACTTTACAAAATGGACTTTTCCATTTAGCTTTAAATGGGTAGACCAAATAGAATTGTAAGGGCTTGCTTCAACTTAGAATTGCAATTCTTTATGACTCATTTATTCAACAAAATATTTGAGTACCTATAACGTGACATCCAGTGTTCTAGTTAACTTAAGGAATTATTACAAGATAACTATGTCATTTATTTACTCAGTTGATATTTTTTGAGTTTTTAATACATGCCAGACAGTATGGTACATTCTGAGGCAACAGCAGTGAACAAAACAGTCTTTGGCCTTGTGGAAATTATTGTCAAGTGAAAAAAGAAGCAGATAGATGGATGGATAGAAAGGTGTTCGGGAAAGTTATAAGGCAAGAAAAGTGATTTAGAAAGTGCTGGAGAAGACAAGGCGATGCTTGGAAAGGTGAAGATGTCTGCAAGATTATAATGATGGGTTACAGTATCTAAGATGGGTATCTAGGGCTGTGAGGACATGAGGCAGAATGAAGAGATGATATGCAGTGGATGTGAGTGCTCCTAGCTTTGGAGAATAACTGAATTTGGGGTATTTGAGGGAAGAGTTAGAAGTACAGAAAGTGGTATATAGAAATGAGATATTTAGAATTTAGATTATGGTAATTAGGGTGTAGCTATTGATGTTAGCAGGACATAGCATGACCTTGAAAGTGGGTGGCTAAGATATGATTGAGGATCAAATCATTGAAAACAAGAAGGTCAAGATTCTTTTGCATGAATGTTGAATCATCAAGAATTCTGACTGGAAAAAAGAAAGTGGCTTTGAGCCAGATGTTAAAATATTTAAGGTATGAGGAAAAGTAATTAAATTACATCTTTAAATTACTACAACAAAGAAAGGTAGCAGGCAGTGTATCCTAAGAGTTTGGGCTTCAAAACTGGAGATTTTCCAGAAGGAAATAGTCTGACAGTGACAATGAAGAGTAAGAGCTCCTATACAAGAAATTTCATTGGGTACTCAGCTACTTCCATATCAAACAAACATCACTAGTTTATCTGGTGGGTATGGTAGATTGATGCTCAACACCATCCCACTTCTAATGGGTCTTGATGAATAGCAGAATATGGAAAGCTAGAACCTACATTTTCAAGATTCTCTTGCAGCCGGAGCTCCTGATATGAGTTGATTCAGGTTCAGTCGATCTCATCACTTCTCAGAAAGCTCTCTTTCTGTGGCTTCCATCCTATCAGCTGAAAAACACAACAGAGAGGTATTTAGGGCTTCTGTGGAAGAGTTAACAGAGGTCTCAGCATCTTGTTAGCCACTTTGTGGATGCTGAGAGGCAGGGAGTGTGGCAGAGATCTTATTGGTGCCAGCTGTAGCAGGTATGCTGGGCTTCTGGAGCTGCCACTGCTGTTGTTTTCCTGATCACTGTGTGGTGGCTGAAAGCTAGGGACTTCCTGATTGGGAAAAGATAGCAGTTCCCCTTGATCCTTGTTATGTAGGGTAGCTTTAGGATTAGTTATTAAATATTTAACCTAAAGTCGGTTTATTTAGCCCTCCCAGTGATTCAGTAACTTAATATGCTATGACGAATCCCCCACTAGCTAGAGTGGATTCTGGTCTCTCTAATAGCATCCTCTTTAATAGAACAATATCCAACAGTTAGAAAGAGCTACACAGAATTCCATGAGGTAGTCATACAGAGAGAACTTAAGGAAAAATGTTACACGAATGACTTTTTTTTAGCTTCTCTTTTGATCACGAGGCCTTCCCTTTGGCTGTGTAGAATGTAAGGGTAATTGTTTGAATATGTTTTCCTCTGAGTTTGATAGAATTTCCTGTCTGGCATTATAAATATCTTTCATGAATTATCTAGTTACCTGAGAACTTTACTAAGTGCCATGACAAGTGATCTACGTATACCAAGTGAGTCTTTTTTCTTAATTAACCTTCTAAAACAGTTAACACCAGAATGGACACATTTATATAAAACAAATAAAACAGCTGCATTACTTCGCTGAGGTTTCTTTAACATGGTATTACAAACTGGGTGGCTTAGACAATAGAAATTTATTGTTTCACAGTTCTCTATGCTCAAAGTCTGAAATCAAGCTGTTGGCAGGGTTAATTTCTTCTGAGAGCTGTATGGGAGAATCTGATCCATGCTTCTGGTTGTCTCAGGGATTCCTTGGCTTTAGGTAGTCTTCTCCCTGTGTCTTCACATTGTCATCCCTCTGTAAGTGCCTGTCTCTCTACCCAAATTCCCCCTATTTATAAGAACACAATCATACTGGATTAGGACCCAACCAAATGACCTCATCTTAGTGTGATCATCTGTAAAGATCTTATTTCCAAATAAGGTCACATTCATAGATACTGGGGGTTAGTAGTTCAACATCTTTTGGGGGAACACAATTCAACCCATAACAAAAACCAAATAAAAATATAAATGTCTGGCAACTGAAAGGTAAGTGCATAGTAGAGTTGATAAAGAGACAAGAAGTTTGTATGTTATATCTAAATCACTAATTTAATCTCAGTAAGAACTCTATCAGGAAATATCATCCTCATTTCGCTAATGACTACACTGTCCTGATATTTCTTATTTCTTAGTTTGATAAATATACCAGGACTATGTAAGATGATATTCTGGGTATTTGCATCATTCAGCCGAATTTAAACAAAAAACAGTATTTGTACTCTGAAGTTCTAAAACTAATCTATTTGAAACAAATCTAATGCACTTTTCTACCCTTCTATACTGTTTTCCCCAAATAGAAATTTACATAAGAATTATAAATCTAGAAACATCCTTTCCTTGATTTTCACAATCTTCATGGAAAAAGATAATATTGTAAGAACTATTTCAAACATGAGGAACAGAAAAGTTGGTATGCTGAGAATTTAAGGTCCTTCCAGGAATGTGATGCTGCTGTGGTGGAAACTTTTGGTAAGAGTTTCAGTAAGAGGTGATAAGGACTGTGGGGAAGGAGAGGAGGAATAAGATCCCAGAAATGTGTCCAGGGTAGAGTTTATAAGTCTTTATGATTTATTGGATGTGTAGCAATGAGAAAAAAGGAGCTTAGAATGACTCTCAGATTTCTGATTTGAAAATAAGGTCATAAAATAATGTCATAAAAGCATCCACGTGTATATAGAACCATATTCAAAAGGAGAAGACATAGAGAAAATAAGTTTTGAGGACATTGAGTTTGAGGTGACTTTGAAACATTCAGGTGACGTGCACTAAGTTCAAATATGAGAATCTGAGCCGATGGGAGAAGCCAATGATAGTCTTCTGAGGCCTACTGAACATCAGAGTAAATGTTCAAGAGCAGCCAATTCCAAATATGAGTCATAAATCAGAAAACAGATGAAGCCGAAATAATTGTGGCACAGTACTTAGAATTTTTTCACTAATTACATTTTTATTAATTTAATTATATAAGCCCAGTATGTTGTGCAATATAAATAATATACATTTGGATTTATATATTATTTGCAGTTATTAGAGTGTGTTTATACATGTTAGTTAATCCTCAGGATTTCTGAGAAACAACAGGTTTTGTCCTACATGTAAGTTTCCTTTTGATTTACACTTGCCAATGATTCAGTACATTGAGTTGGCGGGAAAGAGGGGTGTAGCACTGTCGTAGATTACATTACTGTTAAGTTAGCATTATCTGCTATTTTTCAAGTGCCAAATACTGCTCATTACAAAAGTATAACTTTGTCAGTCCATTTTTTATAAGTGATTTAAAAATACTAAAAAGAAAATGAGTGTTATAAAATTCATGCAGATGTCAGTAATAGGAACATACTATACTTTCTCTCTCATTAAATTCCTCTTAGTTTTCATGTATATGATCTCACAGATTAAAGTTAATAGCAGGAAAGAACACTGAAGGAATGCCAAAAAATACATAAGAAGAAAAACACTGAGAATCCACAAGTGATTATTCTTTAAAATAAAAGCATAAATGACAGTTTAAATGCTAAAATGTCATAGAATAACAAATGAATTAATTTATTTCTACAATATGTTATCAAGGAAAGGACAGTAGATTGCAGAAAGGAAAAGGCTAAATCATGCAGGATAGTTTAGTAAGTTTACTATAAGAAATAGAAATCAAATCTATTATTGTATAAAGGTAATTATTTTGAATTTCCAATTTTGTCAGTAATGTGTCACTTATTTGTATCAGAATACTATAACTTTCTAAAGTTTTTTTCCTAATTTCCTGGTCTTAATAAAGTGTTTATGTATATGTGAATAAACTATAAGAGAGTACATCCCTCCAAAAAGATCCTAACTTTGTGTGGGTGAAAATGCTCATTTAAAAAATAACTTCTGAAGGGTTAAAATAAAGTATCCTCACTTACAATTAATCCATTTCCTCAGATGATTGCAAAAAGAAGTTACAGGCATTTGTTATTATTTAGCAACTCAGTACATGAATTACCATCATACAATGTAAAAGTCAAGGCCTTCATTCTGCTTGTTGCATATTACTTAAATTAGTCTACTCCCAGGGTAAAAGGTAAGGTAAGGTATTCTGAATGATAGCATCAGTAGGAGTGTACATGTGGGTAGGGCTTAAAGAAAAGAAGAAAATTTCTGAGCAGGTCTGCTTATTGGACTGACTCTACGTACAGAGTTTGTATGGAAGGGTTCAGGGGAGGAATCTGGGCTGGGACAGAGAAGGGCAGGACCAATTAACAAATACAGTCTTTCCTTAGATTCTTCTAGTTCTATTGAAACAGACTTAAAAAGATTTTCTATCTATCCTCACAATTCCAATTCAATCTGCTCATGTAGTACCGATTCAGTGTGTCTTTAAGAAATAATCATATAAATAAATGAGAGGATGAAACACAAATACATATCACTTTTATTTCATTTTTATTTTTCATTTGTTTATTTTTATAGAACAATGGGGTTTAGTTGTGGCACTGAGGGGGAAAGAATCATATATAAGACAGGCTGCTAATTTATTGCTATTTAAATGTCACAAATGAGAAGTAAATCTAGATTCATTTGATAAATTGCTATTAGAAAACTGATCTTAAGAGGTCACCTACCTATCTATGCTTGATTATTCTACAGTTACTATATGTTATTGATGAATTTCAAATAATATAGCTTTTAAAAAAAATACATAAATAATTTAAAAAATAAAAGTGTTAATTTCTTAGTTTGATAAATACACTGGGACTATGTAAGATGTTGATATTAAGAAAATCAGGATGAAGGCTTTATGGGAACTATATCTTTAGAACTCTTTGAAAAGAAGATAAAACTGTCTTTGTTCACAGATAACATAATAGTCTCTGTAGAAAATCCAAAAGAATCATCAAAAAAACTCCTGGAACTAATAAGTGAGGTGGTAGGATACAAGGCTAACATACTAAAGTCAATCGCTTTCCTATATACCAACAATGAGCAAGTGGAATTTGAAATTAAAAACACAACACCATTCACATTAGCACCCGAACAAGTGAAATATTTAGGTATTAATCTAATAAAATATATACAGATCTATATGAGGAAAAATACAAACTGATGAATGAAATTAAATAACTAAACCAATGGAGAAATATTTCATGTTGATGGAAAGAGGCCTTCTATAAATCTAAAAGTATTTTATAATAAACAGTTAAGAAAGTAAACATTTTTGAGAAAAGCTAAAATTATAAAAGAAAATTCAGTAAAAACTAAAACAATCTATTTATTTTAATGGTTGTATAGTATTCCATTGTGTGGAGGTATAATACTGTATGTAATTATACATGAATTAATGGGCATTAAGTTGTTTCTAGTTTTTTTGCTGACACAGAAAGGAGTGCAATGAACATACATTTACATACCTTTAAAATAATTTCAATAGTATATGGCAGGATAAATTTTTAGAAGCAGAGTTAAGTCAAAGAATACCTGCATTTTCAATTTTGATAAATATTACCAAGTTGCCTTCCAAAGAAATGTGTGACTTTACATTTCCCTAGTTGAATGTGTGCCTACTCTGCCTAAATCACCTTATAAATGACACTTGTGACATTAATGATCTTATATATGACAACTATAATACTATGTGGAAACAGTGGCTTCCTTTTACAAATGAAGAAAGTATATTTCTAGTCACTTAGGATATACATTTTTTATGTTTATTGGCCTACTGTGTTACTTGGTAAACCCTCTTTTTCTGCCTTTTAACTTTTCTGCCTTTTTCTGGTTTAATTTTTTTTAATACAACATATTCATGTTTTTAAAAATTTATTTATAAATTTTCATTGTTTTGAGTTAATCTTACTAAGCTCTTATTTTTCATTGATAAACACTGTCACTGTTTGAAAATGAAAAATATCATTTTCTATTTTGTTAGAAAGAAAGTATTAAATCCTTCCCATTAGCTGTTAGACTATTTTAGGAAAGGAGTCTTAATGGTATTTGAAATATTATAAATGCCTTTATTACACATAAGGTTACACATATGCTAATGATGAAAAAAAAAGGCAGATGATCAAAACCTATAACAATAAAGTGCTGTATTAGAATATGAGGCGTGCCAATGAGATGCCTATGAACATAAAGTGGTTCATTTCTAATTTGCAAGGTACCTTGGAAAGCTAGGTCCATACTAAATGTGCTTTTATGCTTAATTGGCCTCTTTGGTAAACCTGCCTTAAATTATTAAAATGTTCTCTGAAAAATCAAGTCTTTTTGGTTTTGAAACTGATACAAAATTAGTACATCATAACATTGGTTTGGAAAAAAAAAAAAAACAGAAGTAGTTATGAGTGAAGACTCTGGGTTATACCCTGTGTTTAAATCCCTGCTCTGCCACACGTATTTGTGACTTTCTGTACCTCTTTTGTTTTCACTAAAATTGGTATACTCATGAAACTTATCTCATGGTGTTTTTTTTAAACACATTAAAATCTGTAAAGAGCTTTGAATAGTATCTTGTACCTAATAAGTGATAAATAAATTTTAAATATAGAATATGATTATAAATATATTTATATTTTTTTCTTTTAAAATTCTGTTCAGTAGTCAATGATTTTATTGTGGCTGTACTGATAGATTAAAGTTACACAAGTATCAAATTCAAACTTAAAAACAAATGTGAATTTATCCGTGAAAATTGGAAAAACTAACATGTAGACAAGCTTGAGGTTCAAATTACCCAAAACTCATGAGAAATGTATATTTCTGAGGGAAGTTATTATACATACAATGTGTACACATACACATCTATCTCATATGTTTATTTGTATATCTATTATTATGGGAATATATATATATATATATATACATATATAAAATAGCTGTTTGAAAAATATTCAATTCTTGGGGGTTCAGCTGAAATTTGGAATGTGTGCGAAGATAATTTAGAATCTGCCAACTGAAGAAACCAAAATATAAGGCATAGGCAATTAGGTGGTTGAAATAGTCAGGTTGCTCTTTATCTGTGGAATATGTTCCTTTCTTTTTTCCTCTTCTAGTTTTCCTTAACATCTAACAGATAGAATATAATGGTTCTGAACTTTTTAAGATGTTCACGTTACTTCTGATGAAGAAAGACAAGGTTGAGCTCTCACAGAAATGATCTTGAGTTCTTTGTTGTCAAGGAAAAGGGAGAATATTTTCTTTAAAGGTGGTGTCTGGCTTCCTCTTTTGCTCAAGTTCTGTTTTCAGAACTCTGACCTGTCCTGGATCCACAGAAGCCTCATTTGATTGGGGGACTGAGTGGAGGTGACCTGGAGCTTTGAGCTTGGGGCAGAGAGAAACCAAAGACTGAATTTCACACAAGAACACATCATGCAATTTCAAGTTTAAAGAGAAAGTTAGGAATCAAGAGCTAAAATTGAAATGAAGGGTCCTCAAATGGGGTTGGGTAGAGTGAGCAGGTTCAGAAAGCAAAGGACTGAAAGTAGTCCCTGAAGCAAGAGGACATGGTTAAGAGGGAGCTCTCAAGGGCCCTAAGACCCTTGGGACAGAGATGACTTTATGTAAGTCACTGTAATTAAAAGCTCGTTCACCTCAGCTTTATACCTGGGATTTGGCCCAGATATATCATCTCAGATCAAAGGTAGGAGAAGAGGATGATGGAATAGGCACTCTAGTAATATAATTTGAAGGTCTTCCCTCATCAACAGGAGGGCTAGTGTTAAAAACCTTCTTTCCCTTACCATCTTCTAATTTCTGTAATATCTGAAGTCCTTGAACCGCTGTGGAGTGGTACTACCCCATTTCCAGCATCCATATATCCATACTTCACTGGGAATTAATGGACAGGTAGTTCTGCTTTGGTTCAGACCCCAATGAAGTGGTCTTGTTCCTCGTATTCTTTAAAATGCCTTACTTTTTGTGTAGTCATGGTAGAGGAAGACTGGTCTAGATGAGAGCCACATCTGTCCCATCACCTATTTTTGTAAATAAGCTTTTATTGGAACACAGCCATACCCATTCATTTACATCTTATCTATGCTTTTTTTGTGTTGCAACAGGAGAGTTGAGTGGTAGGAAAGAGACTGTATGGTCTGCAAATCCTAAAATATTTTCTGTCTGGCCCTTTGCTATCCAAATGATAGTCCTGATCAATGAAGATAATATATCTACTGTAGACCTTCCTGGTTATATAATATCTGAATATTATGTCACATTTTTCACAAAAGACATTGATAAACATTAGCTTCAAGATAAAGATTAACAGAACAGTATAGGAATAGAAAACCTAATATACGTGTTTAATTTAATTTATCAACAAATAGCATCCTTAGTATATATCAGTAATGTATTTTGTTTGGAGTAAAGAATGAGCCACAATCCATGTGCTCAATGAACTAATATTCTAATAGAGAAACTATACATAAACAAATGCAGTGCTATGTGGCAATGTTAAGGTAGAGTTATATGCAGAGTGGTATCTGAGCATAAGTTAGTTCTGCTGGTGGTGAATTGGGAAAAGTTCTATACAGAGTAGGCATTTGACCTGGGCTTAAAAACAAACGAAAAAAGAAAAAGAAAAAAGAAAAAACACTTGGAATTTGCCAGGCATACAAGACAGAAAAAGTATTCAAAGTGAAGGACGTGCATGAGCAAAGCATATCAGTCCTTTTGGGCTGCTATAACAAAAATACCACAGATTGTGTGGCTTATAAACACCAGAAATTTATTTCTCACAGTTTTGGAGGCCCAGAAGTCCAAGGTGAAGCACCAGCAGATTCAGGGTCTGGTGAGGAGGACTAGGGACTGCTTCCTGTTGCATAGATGACCATCTTCTCTCTGTGTCCTCTTATGGTGGAAGGGGCTAGGTGGCACTCTGGGGCCTCTTTTATAAAGGCACTAATCCAATTCATGAGGGCTTTACTCTCATGACCTAATCACCTCCCAAAGACCCTACCTGCAAATACCATCACATTGGAGACGCTTTCAACATATGAATTTGGAGGGAACACAAACATTCAGTGTATAGCAGGGTCTCTGATAAAAAGTAAGCATAGGGAATATCTTATAAGCCCAGTTTAACTGAGCATTATGTATGACCTCCAATTTCCTCAACCTTGTTCCTTACGCCTGCGTGGCACCATTCTCATGGTATTAGCAGCTGCTGAAATACTTATTGGTACTCCATCCTTACTCTTCATCAAGAACCTGACAAAGTCAGGGTAGCTCTGTTGGGTGTTCTGTGCTTTAATGAGCCCTGCTCTGGTCCTCCTTTGATCTCATTCATCCCACCAGAACAGGTGTTCTTCAGGTCAAGAGGATATGCTCAACTAGGTCCTCCACTACCCCTTTTAGGTCATCTCTATGTACCAGGAACCCTGAAATGCCCTGACCCAGTAACCTGAGCCTGCTCCCAAGGCCTGAAGGGACCTCTTCCTCTGTCTGTAGACCTCATCTCTGACATGTGCACCCATAGAACCATTGAGCCAAAGAGTGGCTTTTTGTAGTGGAGGAGCTCAAACCTCTGGGCCAGAATGTACATGTGCACACATGTGTTTGAGCCTCTTCCCTGTGTGGGACAGAGCTGTTTTTGGCGGGAAAGGAAGGCGGACAGCACTCAACCTCCTTTTGTACTCTTGTCATAAGCCCTGCAAATGTTATGGGCAAACCTGTAGCCAGATGCCAGAAAACAAGTACTAACTGCTAGGACCAGTACTCACTGTAGCTCTGGGTACAGATCAGACCTGCTGGCCATCACTGTAGTTCTAGATACAGATCAAACCCACTTGCATAGAGAGCAAGAGCTCAGCAAAGACATCAAATAAAAACTGTCATGGGGAAAATACTTGGGTAAAAAGAATAGAATGCCAGATCCTGTCCTTTTGATTGATTGACAAGATTTTCTATCTCTTTCCAAAGATGCCTTGTAACAGTTAGTCTTATTACTCTGAATACATTCAGGTGCAGCTTCTTTTTAGCATTTTAATAGTTTGGCACTTTCTTCTGTTTCCTTTCCATAGTCAACCTGCTTCTGAGCCTCAAAAATTTATGAGAAAGAAGATTCTGTGTTCATCAAGACTTTTAAATACTTGGGAAATATCTAATCTATGTGTAATTAGTGTATAATTAAATTATTTAGTATGAAACTGCATGTAAAAGTATCTGACAACAAATAATAATAATCTGCCTCCAGAATATCAGTCTATCTTTAATTGTCTTACTTTAAATATAGTATTATTTTGCTCAAATTGCCTTTTTTGTATTTTTTTCATAAACTATAACAATCCAAAAGATTTTCTTTTAAATGAGTTTTTGAACTAAGCATTACTTAGCAGTCTGCCCCAGTTTTCTATACGTTGTAGATTCGGCTTAAAATAACTTCTTTGTGTGTTTATGCATGAGTGTTTGCATGACTACTTAGACTTTGAGGTCAATTTTTAAAATGTAAGATTTATAAATAGGAAAAAATGAACAATCTCCAGGGACCCAGGAAAATCAATTTCTGTATAAAGATTGTAGATTTCAGTTCCTATTCTACCAAAAGGTTATCAGAAACTGCATAAATGACAAGAAAACTGTTTGCCTTTTTTTGTTTTATTTTTTCAGTTAGTAAAGGTTATTCTTTTTACAAAACAACAAAAGAGTGAATAGTCCTATGTATCTAGACTGGGCTAGCTAGAGTTGCACAAGAAAATTTGATCAGAGTCAGGTTATGGAAAACTTTGTATGCCGTGCTAAACCACTTGATCTTGGAACTTTATCATGTGGACAGTGGGACTTTGTTGGGCTTTTTTTTTTTTTTTTTTTTTTTTAACACAGTGATGAGCAGATCTGAATTTCAGGGATATTTTTTGAGATCTGAAGTTTTGTCTGGAGTGTAAAGATTCTAGAAAGGAAACTAGTTGGAAGGCTGTTACCATAATCCTTACCAGAAGAACTGATGTGGACCAGGGCTGTGGCAGTGAAAGGGAGAAAATGAGAGAAAAGAACTCACTAGAGAGAAGTGGTTATGGGAGGTGGGAATGTTTAATAAAACACTGGAGAATAAAAACCACACATAGGATTTCAAAATAACTGAAGAGCTCTTGTTTGGTGTCAAAGTGAAATTAAATATTCTCTCTCTGTCTCTCTTTGTCTCTCTGTGTCTGCCTCTGTTGCACTCTCTCTTTATTTCCTCTTTTAAAATTTCTGTAGGTAGATGGCTGTATATAGAGGAAACTTTCCAAGTAAAGGGAGCAGTATAAGTGGTATTAGATAATAGATGATGGCCTACTTTTACTAATTGTAGATATTGTTTAGATAAATGATGAAAAATAAATTTAGATTAACTTGAGTTCAGATGGTCTAAGGCTGAGGCTAAGAAAGAAAGATTGAAAGGTTTGCTTATAATGAGAAAGGGTCATTTGATCTATTTTCTTGAAATTATAAATCAGGTCAAGGCATGGATTCGATGAAAATATGGTATTCACTGGGAAACAAAGTAGTGCCTCCAAAATGCACATCCCTTTTTCTGAGAGAAAATGTTCCTTATTATGCAACTTCCTCTCAATGCCAGGGCTCAGATCTCTTTCTTTTCAAAGCCACACTAATGTCTTTAGCTCTATGCATTCTTGGCTTTCAGTTTCTTGTTCTTTGATCTACCTTAGCAGCAAATTGACAATAGGAGTATTAGAAGCACTAGATCTACTTGAGTCAATCTTTGTCTTGGAAATAATATTGTCTTTAGTATATTCTTTAAAATTTTTCATTAAAAAATAAAAATATTAATGATAAATGTAAAGATTTAGTAAAACAAGACCATATATTAGCTTCTATAAACTGGCTAGTATTATTTAGTAATAATAATCCATGCCTCAAACATTTGCAAAAGCTGATAATGACATGTCCATTTATTTACTCAATCATTTGATAAATATGTTTTGAGCATCTGTTGTGTGCCAAGTATTTCTCTAGGCTCCATAATATAACATGGTCAAAATAGAGAAATGTGCCTGTGTCATGGAGCCTACATAGTGTTCAGGGGGACTAGACAATAAATGCAACAATTTAAGCAAATATATAGTATGTTAGATAGCAATAAATATCCTGGTTGAAAATAAAGCAAAGAAGGGTGTTGCAAATTTAAGTAAGGTGGCAGAGAATGCCTTGATGACGTGAGGGAGAAATTCTCTGGGAAAAGGCAAAGTGAGTAGCAAGTGCAAAGGCTCTGAGGTGAAAGCGTTCCTGGCATGTTTGAGCAAAAAGGACAATTCTGCTATAAGAGAGTAGATTAGGAAAAAAAATAATCAGTGATAAAATCAGAGTAGAGGCGTGCAGATCGTGTAGGACATTGTAGGCAACAGCGGTGACTTTGGCTTTCTTTTTCTCTGCGTGAGGTAAGAGGCCCCTCGTGGATTGTGAGCAGTGGGTGGTGGTGCTGGTCTGACTTTGGTGTGAACAGAATCTCCCAGCTAGTGTTGAAAATAGACTGAAGCAGGGCAACTGCTATTATTGGCCATGGTTTTGACTCCTTCCCTGAAGCAGCTTTATCTGAATTTATCTGATTATGAAGAGCAGAAGTCAGGAGTACAAGAGTTAAGTCCATGGACAAACAGAAACAGCAGCTGAGAAATCAGGCTCAAATTAACAGATAAAATTCAGAAAAGCCCACAGTTCAAAGATATGGGTCATATAGCAGGTCGGGACTTGAACATCATTAGCACAAATGAATGAGTGACCATTTGACACCCTAAATGCTACTTTTATAAATAGCATCTTAAATGCTACTTAATATAATACCCAAGTAAGACAAAAATCTGATTATGTTAATTTAAGTTATATATTTTATTTATTTATTTATTTTGCGGTACGCGGGCCTCTCACTGTTGTGGCCTCTCCCGTTGCGGAGCACAGGCTCCGGACGCGCAGGCTCAGCGGCCATGGCTCACGGGCCCAGCCGCTCCATGGCATGTGGGATCTTCCCGGACCGGAGCACGAACCCGTGTCCCCTGCATCAGCAGGCGGACTCTCAACCACTGCGCCACCAGGGAAGCCCTAAGTTATATTTTTAAAACAAATAATTTACTGTATTTTTTGGAAATAGAAATTGAGCAGTTTCTATTGTGTATCAGTGGCGGCAGGTTGTTAGCTTGACAAGATGTTGGAATCTATTTGCCAAAAGTAGTGTTGTATGTGGAGTGTGCTCTTTGATCTGGAAGCTTTCCAATCTGAAATGGCTAAAATTTTGGGTAAAATGTATAAATGAACTCAAAATAAATAAAAAGCTTATGGAAATTAATTAATGCAATGAAGTTTATGGAATGCTCATTGTATTCCAAGCACCTTACTACAAGCAGGGGCTGGGCAGAGGTGGATGTTACAGGGATGAATAGGATAGAGAGGGCATATACTGCAGTGGTTATGAGGTCAGGCTTTGGGCCAAAGAGACTAGAATTCCAACCCTGATACTTGGTAGCTTTATGACATTGAGTAAGTAATTTAATCTTTCTAAACCTCAGTTTCCTCAAGTGTAAATGGTGATTGCATATCTGCTTTATATTATAGATCTGATGGAATATTAAATTAAATGATTATATAAAGTACTTTGCAGAGAGTCAAGCATATAATAACAACTCATTTAATGATGCTAGTTGCTCTGTTGCTGCTTTTTGTCTGAGTTTAAGAGTTCACAAGTTAGGATATCAAACTCTACATTTCATAATGTTATGTGTTATAAAATAGATTGGATAGTATATAGATAGATAGATGGTTCAATGTAATTGCAAGGAAGAAAGCACTAAAGGTATCTGGAGGAATCAAAAAAGATATCAAGAGGGAGCCAATAAGCCGGATTTTGAAGAATGCATTCGAGTTTCCAGGTGGAGGTCGTCATTCATTCATTGTCAGTCATTTAATTAATATGCATTTATTGTGTGTATGCTATATCCTGGAACTGTGCTGGAACTGGAAAACTTTATAAGAAATAATCTTTGCCAACCCTTTTCCACTATGATGAGAAAGAGCAACTTGTAAAAATCAACTGTTAAACTATGTGAATGTGTATTTCCTAAAGTTGCCTGTAGGTTACATGCCCTGAGCGTAGAGTGGAAAGAAGGTAAAGGTTGATTCTGTTTACAGTAATGAGAAAAGGGAAATCCTGCAATATCCATTCTAGGTGCTTTACACACTCACTTAACCCTTACAACAACCCTCTGAATTAAGTATGTGTTCCTCATGTCACAGATGAAACTAAGGTTCAGGGATTTTAACTATCTTGTCCAGGTCACTTAACTAGCAAAGGGAAGAATTAGGATTTGAAGATGACCACAGCTAACTTCGTAGAGGGGAGGGAAGTGCATGTTGCCATGTGCCCAAAAGAAAAGAAGACCTGGAACATTTGTGAGCATCTCTAATGACAACCACAGATGGCTCTCTTCTCTGAGGAACTGGTTAGTGTTGTGTTGGCTGAAGTAAGACAGTGCAGGAGGATCATGTCCTTAGATTTAAGGTTTCCTGGTAAGGGCTGGAAATAGCAATGCAGAGTATTGGAAGCATAGTGTTCTGGAGGGATTATCAAGTAGGCACTTAGGCATGAGGAATAATCAGAGACCCAGACACGGGATCTCACAGAGATGAAAAGTTTCCAGGAAGTGCTGGGCAGCCCATGCTGCCATGAGAGTTATGTGATCAGCCGGACTTCTCATTTTTAATAGAGAGTCCTAAGACCTTGGGCATGAAGAAATTTGTTCTGTAAATTCAGGATCTTTACAGATAAATAATGTTAAAGCCAAGTGTAAAGGTGAGAATCTTTGTGTTCAGTTTCTCATTTTGCCACATTCCTACAAGGAATTCTTAGTTATTGTTGAGTGTGACACAGGGAGCCATCAGAAACAGGGAAATCATTTTTGTTTGTACTTTAGGATTCCAGGATTTATAATACTCATTTGTATTAGAGTAGGACTAGCCATATGAAAGGGGAGGCACTAAACTCTTTAAGGGAGATAAACAAAATCCTTCTCAGACCTCTAACAGGGTCCAGTCTATATATAATCGAATAGAATTGAATAAGAACTTTGTGAAACCCTTGTGCACTATGGATATCACTGTTTACATCATCTCTGCCTTTTAAAAGGGATCAGAGCCACAGAAATAGCCATTACCAAATATCTCAGGGTAATTATTGGAGTACCCACCCTCCAGAAGAATGATGCATAACGCTTTTCTTTCCCAGAGGGAAATATGCATTTTAAAACCCTATAATTGTACACCCTGAGATGATGCAATAAGAGGGGCACTTTTGTGCCCCTCTTATTGCATCATAACCTCAGTGTAATCATGAGAAACTATCAGATAAACCCAAATTGAGGGTCATTCTACAAAATATGTGACCAGTCCTTTTCAAAAACATCAAGATCATTGAAGACACAGAAAGACTGAGAAACTGTCACAGATTAGAGGAGGCTAAGAAGACTTGATGACTTAATACAGTGTGGTATCTTGGATTGGATCCTGGGACAGACTAAGAATATTAGTGGAGAAATTTAGGAAACCTGAATAGTTTAGTTAATAGTCTTGCACCAATGTTAATTTTTTAGCTTTGATAAATATTCCATGATTATATAAGATGTTAACAGTAGGTGAAGTTGGGTAAAGGATATATAGGAACTCTCTGCACTGTCTTTGTAACTCTTCTGTAAATTTAAAATTTTTTCAGATTACATATAAAGAAAACCTCTATGGCATATACTACAGTGTGCTCTCACCAGCCAAGCTAACTATATGTAAATTTATGAGAAAAGCAGCTATTAGGTTTTTTGTTTATATTATCAGCATTTGGGATACTGTGTCCCCCTCCTCCAAATCAGTTTTATTGAAGAGCCTGTGAAAGGAAAAATTATGGAAAAAAGAAATTGAACAATGCCCATGAAATGTGAAGGAAATGCTTTAGAACTAGAACTTTAGGTGTGTTTAAGAGGATCAGAAAAGGTCCTAACTATGAGTTATGGGGATGTATTTAGACACAAGACCGTCATGACCATCATGAGAGCAGAGAGGAGGCCTTTTTATAGTTCATCCCTATTATGTTTTCTTATGTAACCCATATGCCAAAAACATATAGGGAAACCTGTGTTCTTGAAAAGAAAATTAATATAAAGAAGATTAATTTACAAATAATCTTGGTAAGAAAAAATATTGTCACCAGTCTCATCTAGGAATTCCAAGGCATCTCATTTTTTTAATACTTAATTTTGAGCCAAAAATAATCATGAAATGACCTTCTAAAGAAAATGTAGCCTGGGTGCAAGGGCTTCTCTTCATTTTTATTAATCACAAAGAACAATCTCTGAGAGGATTATTTCTGTAGTCACAACTGTCATTGGTGAATAAAGCATTTGGTTGTCTCTAGGGAAGTGGGACTGCTGCCAGACAGCTCATATGCATGAGGAACTAAGCATGGGTTAGAACATACATTTTGACCTTTATGATTTGGGACTATTCATTATGGCAGATTTTCATTACTGATTGTTGAATTTTTAAGAACAGTCTGTAACCCCACTCTCCAGGGAAATGGTGCTCCAGTAGGGCTAAAGCCATTTTAAAGTCTATTAAGTCAGCTCTATTTGCTCTGAGGCATGTCATAGTCAAGAAGAAGAGCAAGCTGTGGTACGTTGCATAATATACCACCTTCTCAGGTTTATTTTTATGCCTCAAATCTGTCTCCTTTTCTATGGTACTAAACCATCCTTCTAGTCTTACTCATATAAACATAACATCATCAACATCGCATGATACACATATACTCAGCATATCCCTTCTGTTTCATTTCTGGATGTTGAATTATCCCATACTATCCCACAGGGCTGGGTGCTAGAAACACATTGAACTCTGATTATGTGTATTAAAGCTGACAAAGTGTGTAGGTCAAAGTTTATTGTTATCAATTTTTTTCTCTTCACCTAGATTTGATTATTTTGCACATTTGTTTCACCTGTTTCTTTCTCTGACTTTTTATCTGAGACATTATAAAGTAAGTGGCAAATAACATGGAGCCTCACCCCTAAAGGCTTAGCATGTCTTTCTCCTGTTATAACTGCTGTACTATTATCACACCAAGGAAATTTCACATGATACGATGCTATTGAAGAAATAATCCATATTCAGTCTTCTCCAGTTCTCCCCCAAATATTCTTATTCTTTGTAGCTTTTTAATTCAGTCCAGAATTTAATCAAGGATCACACATGGATCCATGATTGGATCTTCCATGAGCTCCCTTTCCTCAAACTGATTTGCCTATTGAAGGATCAAGCTGATTCTCCTTTCTCACATCCCGTTTCTCAAATACCTATCTCCCTCTATATAAAAGAAAGAAATATGAAAGGAGAAAGGCATAACTTTCATCCATCCCAAATGTTTCATGGTACATTGCTCTAAGTTAGAAAAACTTCTGAGACACAAAACAAGAAGACAAAACATGCATTGGCATCTGTGAAGTTTTCCTTAATCAAGTTACAATATTTCCTCCCTATCTTTTTTATTATGCTACGCATTGCAAATAAAATTTACTTCCTGTATTTTATAATTAAACATTTTATTATATGTATGCTGCTTTTCTTTGAATAGGAATTTGACTAATAATAATTAGTCAATAATTTTGACTAAAAATAATTTGACTAATAATTTTGACTAATAACAATTCATGGGAACTCAAGCTAGAAGGAAGATTTAAAAATTGGAGCCTTATGATATTGCACATTTTTTATTCAATTTATTTAAATATATTTATTGCAGAAAATTTTAATAGGCCAAAATTTACAATATATCAGAAACTGCATACTTTGCTCCCAATTTAACAGAGAGTAACAAATTTTATATGTCACTCTAAAGATGTGTGAGGAGGTGTGTTCTCTAAATTTCTTTTAGGGGATAATTGAACAAATACTTGAAGACTTGTGTCCTAAACAGTACTTTCACACCTTCACTTTCTCTCACATTTGCAACACCACCTTTCCCATCCTCATTCGCAGTCGCTGCCTCTTACTCAGAGAAAACAGAAATTCCCATCACCATAGCTCCCCACCCCCTTGCATCTCATGCCGCGATGGTCTTTCTTCCCTGTTGTTACTGTGGAAAAACCTGCCCTATTCCTTGCAAAGACCAATCCCTTCCTCAGCTCCCTCTTGCTTACTCAGACGATTTCTGTAATCTTCCTCTCTCTCTATGCTTTTCTTTTCCATCAATGTTCAAAACTCTGTTATTTTCCCATATTAATAATAACATTTTTACAAGTTCTCTTGACTCCACTTGTGGCTTTAATTACACTCCCCACCCCAGTTTCTCTCATTTCCTTTACAGCAAAATGACTCAGAAAATTGTGAATGCTCGTTGTCTCCAGTTTCTTCTAATTCTCTCAGGCTCTTGCCCCCAGCTCTCCACTGAAACTGATAATATCAAGGACATCAGTGATCTCTGTGTTGCCAAATCCAGTGATTAGTTTCTAGTCTTCAGGGGTATTTGGCAGAGTTGATTACTCTCTGCTTGCAACGTCTTCCAGCCTTGTAGTAATAACATTTCTGTGTTTTTTCCCCTCCCTCTCAGACCACTCTCTCCTAGTTTCTCTTATTGGCTCCCTCCTCATCTCCCCAACATCCAAACACTGAGAAGCACACCAGACTCAGTCTGTGAACCTCTTCACTTTTTATTCATTTTATCACATACCTTTGGTAATCTTGGCTGAATTATAGATTTGAGTACATTTTATAAGTAATGACTCCCACATTAGCGTCTTCAAGGTAGATTCCTCCAGTAAACTCCAGACCTCAAAAAAATACATCTTCATTTTCTAAATGGCATCTCAATTTAACACATCGAAAACTTAGTTCCTAACTCCCTGCCCCTTGCTCCAAACTTGCCCTTCTCATAATTTTCCAGATCTCTATTCTGTTTTCCAGATGCTTTGGCCCAAATTCTCCAAATCATCAGCCATCATCCTTGACTTTCCTCTTTATGTCACACCCTCATATAATTTTACAACATATTTAAAGTATATTCATATATACACTGGCTGCTGAAACTGGCTGCTTCAATCTGGTCCAAGTCACCACTGCCTCTCTCTGGATTCTTGCAAGAGCCCTCTCATTGATCTCTCTGCTTCCTTTCTTGCCACACTTCAATCTGTCTCTCCAGCAGCTACCCAAAGAATTACATTAACACAGAAATCCCATCATGCCACTTCCCTGCTCAAAATCTTCCAGTTGCTTCCCCAAAGCCATGTCCTCACAATGGCCTATAAAGTCCTACATGCTTGAGGCCTAAGTTACTACTGGGACTTGGTCTCCTTCTCTTCTTTGTTCACTCTGCTCAGAATCCTTTATACTTGCCCTTCCATCATACCAGAAGCACTGCACCCACCCCTTAGATATTCATGTCTTATTCCTTCATCACCTCCTGCCTTTGCTCAAATGTCACACTCTCCCTGAGTGCTTTCTGCCCTCCCTATCTACATTGCAACCCCATCCCTCCCTGTTTTGGTTTACTCCTTAGCACTCACCACCATCTACTGTTCTCTATATTTGCCTATTTGCCTTCTTTATTTTCTGTCTTCTCAGCCCTCACCACCAGCCCTGCAAGGATGCAAGCTCCCTAATGGCAAGGATTTTTGTCTGTTTTGACTGGATATGGTCTCCTACTATGTTTCCATTTTCTGACAGAGCGCTGGATCCTCAACCAGAAAGCCTTTCAGTGTTTTTGAGTGAACACATTCATGGAGGAGTGTAATGAATTTTTGAAAACAATGATAATTGAGAGATTTTCTGGCTTTTTATTCTACAACTTTATTATATCAAACATAAACCATATAATAGTTATAAGGTACTTCTTTCATACAACAATTTGTAAGACTATTTTAAATTGTCTTCATAGTCAGGAACATAAAACTCTTTCTGCTTAGATCTGAGTAAGTATGAAGAAAAAGGGAATGGTCATTAAATTCTGTAGCAGCTGGAGAAGGGTTCACTGAAGTGCTAGAACTTGATCTAGGCCCAAAATAAAGAACAAGGATTTAGAAATGTAGAAGGATGAATGAGAGAATGAAATAGGCAAGAGAAATGATGTGAAACTGAACAGGCAGGAATGTATGTAAACATGATTTTTTATTCCCTGAGGCACAGAATTCATTTTAAAGGAGTAGTAGAAGTTACAGTTTAGGGCTGTAGGTAGAGGCTCTACAGGGTGACCTTAAACAAAAGGCTAAGGACTTTTATCCTCTAGGCATGGGGTGTTTATCAAATATTGGGTTGGCATATTTTGATTGGAGAATGGGGGAATGAAATGGCCAAACAAGGTGTTGGTTTCAGTGCATTCTAGCTGTAAGATGAATTAAACATAAAAGATTGAAGGTAGAGAACCCAAATTGGGTTTTAGTAGAGTGGTGATAAAGCAAAAAAATATTAATGCTGAATTGAGTGAAAATATCAGAAGGTAATTTTCCAAAAGCATGACAGAATAGAGAGAGAGATAGTAACTGATAAGAAAGGGTTGCAGAAACCTAACTTAGAGTGGGTGAAAAGGGGAGCCCTCTCTCAGAAGATGGCATTGAAGAGAGGAGAGCCTTCCAGGCCTAAAGAAAAGCAAATGAGAAGTCCATCTTCAGGCAAGAGTCTGATGTAATAGAGGAATGGGTAAAAGTAGCATTATGCTCAAGTGGGAAATGGCAGGAGATGAAGCCAGAAATTGTCAGAGGCCTTGAAGAAATGAAGTCAGATAACCGCTTACAGTTGGCAAGTTAGGCTGTCATTTCCTTTCATTGAAAGATTCTTAATAGAGGAGTTATGCGTCGAAGAAAGTGGAATGAATTGAGGGTGTTAAACATGAGTGAAATCAATGAGACATGTATAAGTAAATGCCTAAGTGCCAAAAGCAGCAGCAGAAAATGAGAACAAAGCAGGAAAAGACTGGTGAGACTGAAGGAAAATGCACATTGGAAACGTAGAGGGGGGTTCTGTGATAGACAATCTGAGGGTCTGGAAGTCTAAGAAGTCTGAAGAAATTTTTGTTGCTTTTTCCATTGCACAGAGCTACTTAAGAAAAATTACTTACATCTGATGAATGTGAATCTGACACCCAGATTTCGTATAGGATCTAAATATACAAACTTCAGCAAACCTCTAACTGCATTTAGTGCTAACTTTTGCATTTTCTTAAACATAAACATCCAATTTAGAATAAATAGTGTGTTGCTTATTTAGGAACATTAGTGATGGCAAAATTGTGATAGAGAGAACCATGGAAAAGAATGATGCTGATAGCTCAGATTCATTTCTCTCTCTTTGACAATTATGAGCTTCCATCAAGGTAAGTGTTTATGTTTATGCTGAGTTTCTAATGTTTGCATTTGCAATTTTCAGTGGGCTGCCTTTCCAGAAATATCCTACAAAGCAAAATAAACAAACAAAAAAATCAGAATTTTTTGAAAGGTGACCTCATAGCTCCTAAAATTCCCTGGGTAGACCTATCTGTGAATCAACAGACATTATAAGTTTGAGTTGTGTATTTCCAAACCAATTAATTTGTTTAATTCAATATGAATTTATTAAGCATCTACCATATGCTCAACACTGCTAAGAGGTTTATTCATAATACCAAGACTAATGTTATGTCTTATAATGGGGAAGATCTTGTAATGGGGGAACTGGACATATATTCAAAAGAAAGACTATAATAGTAAGAACAAATGATATAAGATAATAGATAGATAGATAGATAGATAGATAGATAGATAGATAGATGAGAGAGAAATATAAGGACGATTTATTTCTAACTGGGGGAATTTTTGAGTAACCTTCTCTATAGTGGTAGAATACAAAATGGATCTTGAAAGATGGGTAGTATATCAATAGGAAATTATACATAAATAAACCCATGCACTTATGGTTGATTAACCTACAACAAAGGAGGCAAGAATATACAATCCTGAGGAAAGACAGTCTCTTCAGTAAGTGATGCTGAGGAGTTCCCTGGTGGTCCGGTGGTTAGGACTCGGCTCTTTCACTGCCGTGGGCTTGAGTTCAACCCCTGATCAGGGAACTAAGATCCCACAAGCTCCATGGCATGCCCCCCCTCCAAATAAAGGGATGCTGGGAAAACTGGACAGCTTCATGTAAAACAATGATATTAGAACATTCCCTCACACCATAAACAAAAATAAACTCAAAATGGATTAAAGACCTAAATATAAACCATAAAACTCCTAGAGGAAAACATAGGCAGAACACTCTGAGACATAAATCATAGCAATTTTCTTTTGCATCTGTCTTCTAAGGAAAAAGAAAGAAAAGCAAAAACAAACAAATGGGACATGTTAAATGTGAAAGCTTTTGTACAGCAAAGGAAACTATGGACAAAACAAAACGATAACCTACTGAATGCAAGAAAGTATTTGCAAATGATACGACCAATAAGGGTTAATATCCAAAATTTATAAACAACTCAAACAACTCAATATTAAAAAACAAAGAACCCAATTAAAAATGGACAGAAGACCTAAATAGATATTTTTCAAAAGAAGATATACAAATTGCCAACAGGCACATGAAAAAAAAAAAAAGTTCAGCATTGCTAATCATCAGAGCAATGCAAAAATCACAATGAGATGCCACCTCGCACCTTTCAAAATGGCTGTCATTAAAAAGTCTACAAGTAACAAAAGTTGGTGAGGAGGTGGAGAAAAGGGAACTGTTGTGCACTGTTGGTGGGTTTGTAAATTAGTGAAGCTACTATGGAAAACAGTATGGAGGTCCTCAAGAAAACTAAAAATAGAATTACCATATGATCCAGCAAATCCACTGCTGGGTGTAAATCTGAAGAACATGAAAACAGTAATTCAAAAAGATATGTGCACCCCAATGTTCATAGCAGCATTGTTTACAATTGCCAAGTTATGGAAACAACGTATAAGTGTCCATTGATGGATGAATGGGTAAAAAAATGTGGTGTGTATGTGTGTGTATATATATACATTGTATATATATACAATGAAATGTTACTCAGCCATAAAAAATAATGAAATTCTTTTTCAAAAGAATGAAATTTTGCCATTTGCAACAACATGGATGGACCTAGAGAGTATTACACTTAGTGAAATAAGTCAGACAGAGACAAATACTCTATGGGATCACTTACATGTGGAATCTAAAAAATACAACAAACGAGTGAATATAGTAATAAAGAAACAGATTCACAGTTATAGAGAAAAAACTAGTGGGGGGTGGTAAGGCATGAGATAGGGGTACTACTATGTATAAAATAAATAGCCAACAAGGATATATTGTACAGCACAGGGAAATGTAGCCATTATTTTGTAATAACTTTAAATGAATTACAATCAATAAAAATATTACACCTGAAACCAATATAATATTGTAAGTCAGCTATACTTCAATTAAAAATTTTAAAAATAAAAGACAATAGTACTGGAAAAGGAGATGATGGATAGATACAGGAGATATCCAAAAAAGCAGAATGACAAAACATGATAATCAGTTGGAAATTGTGACAGAAAGACAAGGAGAAATCTTTGTGTTATTTGTCTCTGTTTCTTTTAATTTGTGTGTTTGTACGTGTGTGTGTTGGTGATAACTGCTCCCAGTTATGATGGAACAGGGAGGGATAGTATGTGATCTTTAAGAACCAATTCTGCAAAAAGACATGTACACCCCTGTGTTTACTGTGGCATTATTTACAATAGTCAAGATATGGAAACAACCTAAGTGTCCACTGTTGGATGACTGGACAAAGAAAATGTGGTATATATATATATACAATGGACTATTACTCAGCCATAAGAAAGAAGGAAATCTTGCCATTTGTCATAATGGAACTTGCAAGTGATTTGCACAATGCTAAGTGAAATAAATCAGATAGAGAAAGACAAGTACTGTATGATCTCACTTACAGATGGACCCGTAAAAAAAAAAGAGCTTATAGATACAGAGAACAGATGGGTGGTTGCCAGACACAGGGTGAGAGATAGGCAGAATGGATGAAGGGGGTGACAAGGTACAAACTTCCAGTTATAAAAGAAATAAGTCATGGAGATGTAATGTACAGCATGGTGACAATAGTTAACAATACTGTATTGCATATTTGAAAGTTGCTAAGATGGTAGACTAGACTAGACTTCTTATGGTGATTATTTCACAATATATACAAATATCGAATCATTATGTTATACACCTGAAACTAATATAATGTTATATGTTAACTGTACCTTAATTTTAAAAAATCCTGAAATGTCAAAATGGCAGGTGATGACAATCAGTAGTGCTGGTGGGAGGAAACAGATGACAAAGTAGTGCATTTTACTCATGTGCGGATAAAAATTGGAGTGGATTCTGGTTCAATATGGCCATACCCTCTGTATGTGACAAATGTTTCACATTTGTCTGATCCTATTTGCGAAATGCAAATATTTTTAAAAACCTGGAATAATAAAATGATAGGAAAAGACAATGAAAGATCAACTCAATTTATTTTGTGTAGTATTGTTACATAACAGAACTTTTCTTTGGACAGGTGCTGGAATTCTCAGCAATGATCAATATATTCACAAAGTATTTTACAATGTAACATGTATTTTAAATCGCTAATTTAAATGTGAAAATGAATAAAAATTTAAACAAAATGCAAATGCTAATCAAAAAATCAGCTTATGGGACTCATTATCCTCACACACATTCCAAATTATTTGTGAGTCTGATATATTTTTTACCTTTTGTCTTCTATGGTCATTTATATTAATTGCTTTTTCTGTCCAGATCCTTTAAACATCAGGCTGGCCATCAAACAACTGTCATTATTATGATATTAGGCCCAAATGACACTTTTTTCTCTCCATAATAGAAATAACTGGAATTGACTATCATAGAATTCTGAGGGGGAACTTGAGAGCCTGGATATGAAATATCATCCATGGAAGCTGATGACTAATGTGACAGTGCCAGTCTTATAGATAGGTGGGGCTTGGGGATAAATGGCTTACTCCTAGAATCACCTGTGACATGAGCTTCCTGTCCTTAAAGATATGAGCTGTGAGTGTGTTCCAATAATAATTTTAAAAATTAATAATAATAATAATGTTAATCAGCAAGTACTTATACTTGCTAAGCACTTTACATGAATAATTTAGTAAAGTCTCACAGCAACCTAATGAGGCTGGGTGATTAGTTCTGTGATTCATCCCTATTTTACAGATGAATCATATGAGACACAAAAAGGTAAAGTAAATTTCCCAAGGATACACAGCTGCTAAAGGAATGGAGCTGAGATTCTAACAAAAGCAGTTGTGTCCAGAGCTGGACATTTAAACCACTTACCTAATTTACCTTCCCAGAAGTCACCTTTCTTTCTCATGTGAATAAACTAATGACAGACTCACCCCCAACAGACATGCTAGATCAGCGCAGTCATGGCCATTGGATGTTACAGATGCTTCAAGCTTAACACACAGTGCTGTGCATGTTCACATGTTTTTCATCCCTAAGGGAAGCTCCCTAAGGTCAGAAATCACATTAAGTTTTACAAAATATGAATATCCATTGAATAAAGGAATCAATATATACAATTTTTAAAAAGAAATCTAGTCCCAGGGTTTTACATGATTCATCATTTGACTATAAGAAGAACATGGAGTTGACTGGCATATGTTTTCAGGTTTACTTAACCATTAATATTTAGCTAAAATATGGCATATTTCTCTTTAATTTCACTTGCACTTTCTCATCAGCAAATTGGAATTGACAGTTATGTAAAAACAATACATTTAGACAGACGAAAAATGTTATTTATTATTGTTATAATGGTTACTATTAGCCAAGAGTGAATACATAACTCTTCTCAACTGAAGATGTATAGTTCATTTCCTGTTGTTACTAGAAAGAGTTACATGAATTAAACATGGCATACTTATTAGTTTTAAGATGTAATCACTATCACATTTAAGGATTAAGCAACCAAATTTGAAAATACTTGTGTACATTTATTGAATAGAGTTATCATTAGGAATCTGCAATGTTAAAATATTAATATGTTTATAAAAAATAGAATTTTTCTTAAGTAGTTTGTGCTTAAATATGCATTGGTAATAGCATTTTTTAGAAATACAATGGTTATTTATCCTTTCTCTGAGCTTATATCCTAAAGTTTCTGCTTCATACTCTATATGAGATTGTGTTACGGTGTCCGTGTAATAATGAATGAGAGTGGCAGTACTGTGTAGTGCTTTAAAAACAGAACATTGACACCAGACAGCTGGCTTCAAGTGCTAACCTTTCCATATAAGACATTGAGACATGTAAGACACTGGGGAAATTACTTAAATTCTCTGTGCTTCCATTTCCCCGATACAAAATGAGATGTGCATAGTAGCAAGATCAAATAATTATCCTGAATATTAAATAAGTCAACACATGTAATGGTCTAGAACAGTGCTTGAAATATAGTGAAAATTATTGTTTGGTGCTATTATTATTGATCATATGAGTTGTGTTGTATCTAGAAACTAATTTAATTCCTACCCCTGAAAATGTATGATAATATAACAGAGATTATCTACAATGAACTGACTGAAATGTGAAGCCTAAAGAGGAAATGTTCTTTCAGAATGTTTAATTTTCTTCAGTAAAAACTTGGTATTGAAAGATAACTATTTTTCTCCAGGAAATCTTGGTATTGAATGATAACTAATACACCAATTAGTTTGAATAGTTATAATGGATAAAATTTGAATTAGTTTAACATATTAACTACTTTCTGAAAACAAAACTTGTGATCATAAATGAAGAACTTTGACCAATGTCTCAACTCCTCTAATCCATTGCAGCAAGTTTCACCCAACAAAACAAACCTATACTCAAAAAAAAAAAACCTGTGACCCATTGACATAGTGACATTTTAAATAGAATTTTCAACCATTAGCTAATTTTAAAGTTTATCCCCTTAATAAAAATATTAGCACTTAAAATTAACAATGCTCTTTATATTTTAATAGAAAATATTTAATATAGAAAAACATCAAATTATGCCCAAATGGAAACAAAATGGAGATTTAAAGCTGAGAAGATTAAATATGGTTTTATGCTTTTCTCGCTAAAATAAGGGCCTGGCCCTCTATGAAATCTGTTTTACCAATTCTATTCTGTTTTCAAGGTACCATAAGGAATATTGCTATTATTTCAACTTACTGAAGTATAAATAAATTAGAAAGTATGAATTTAAATAGTATGGAAGCGTGATGGCAAACAAAGCCTGTTAAATGTTTGAATATATTCGACAATATGAAAACAATATCTTTTAAAGCCAACCTTGGCTCCCACACTTACCATTAATCCCACTCCTCTGGAGTGTTCCTATAGCACTTTGCACACTTTTAATCATAAGGTCCTGTCCCACTGTATATAACTATCTGCTTTGTTTTCCCCACTAGATAATCAGCATCAATGTGGTTGAAACTACACCTTATTCAAAAGTGTCTAGCAGAGAGCCGGGCTTAAAATAGTGTGGATTAATTTTTTGAATTTGTGCATTATGCGTACCTCAAGAGCTTTTGACTCTTACCCTGGTGGTTTTAGGCCATTTATTTGGTCTTATATAGGGCAGTAAAATGAAACAAAAATTGCTAGCATACAATGGAGTTATTAATAAGGAAATGACTTTTACCCAGGCACCCGGCATTTAATTTTTTTCAGTGTCCTTTAAGAATATATTACCACAGATGAAGCAGTATGGCATTTTAAAAGTGATTCCTACCCCAAAGACCCTTCAAGTTTCTGCATGAAGACAAGAACCAATTTACCTTTATATGTTCACCAAACCAAAAAAAAGGGGATGGGGTGATTCTATCAAGTACTTTGAAATTGTTACATTTATAATGTTATAAATTCCCAAGTGTTCAGCAAGGTATTTAATTAAACTTGAAATCTATATCCTATAGAACTGAAAATATTAGATCTCAAAAATGGAAAACATGTCTTCTCTGAAAGTCATTTTCCATTTTGATTTTTAAAAACTCTATGTAGCTTTCTTTCCCTTATAGTTTTTTATAATAGCTTTATTAAGATATAATTTACTAACTTTAAAATTCACTCTTTTAAAGTGTACTCTTCAGTGATTTTTAGCACATGCACAGAGTTGTGCAACCTTTACCACTATCTAATTTTAGAACATTTTTATAATCCCCACCAAGGAAAAAAACTTGTACCTATTAGCATGAATTCTCCATTCCCCTTCTTCTCCAAGCTCCTAGAAACTACTACACTACTTTTCTTGGTCTATGGATTTGTCTATTCTGTACATTTCATATACATTTCATATAATTGGAATCACACAATATGTGACTTTTGTGACTGCTTTCAGTTATCACATTTTCAAGGTTCATCCATGTTATAGCATGTATCAGTATAGTTCATTTCTTTTTATTGCTAAATAATATTCCACTGTATAGATCTACCATCCAACAGATAAAACTTTGTTTATCCTTTCATCAACTGTTGGGCATTTGTGTTGTTTCCATTTTTTGGCTATTATGAAAAATGCTGCTATGAACACTCATATACAAGTTTTTGAGTAGAGATGTGTTTTCATTTCTCTTGGGTATATAACTAGGAATGGAATTTCTAGGTTATTTGGTAACTCTATGTTTAACATTCTGAAGGAGTGACAAACTTCCAAAGTAACTGCACCATTTTGCAGTCCCACCAACAATGATAAATGTTCTATATAACTTTTCATGATGCACAGTTGAGTTGCAGAAAAATTGTCTCCACTTTTTGGAATAAATTTCAATTTTAATCACAATATAATATATATCACAGTATATCTGGAACATGTCTGTCACCTCCTTAGACTGTAAGCAGAACTTAGAGCTGAAACCTATTTCATCCATCTTTGTGATGCCAGCACAATTCTGACACATGACAATCACATAAAAAATGTTGAATTAATAAATGGTGATGTGAATTTATAATTTAATAAAAACATTTTTCTGACTTCCTTATAATAATTCCATCTGTGAAGTAATTCTTCCAAGTGAAAGCCTTTCAAATAATTGAAGGTAGCTCTCATCCCCTCTTCCCCTCTCAGTCCTGAGGTTTTGCTTTTCTTCTTCAGACCAAACATCTTAACAGAAAACACTTTCACTGATGAAATGTGAATTTTTTAGTTGACTGAATTATTTTAAATACAGTTCATATTTTATGTGATATAAACCTAGATTCCTTGTGTTTTTCTTTTATGAACTCATTAATTTTTTTATGTCACATTTAATCATGTGTCTCACAAACTAGGTAACTCACAGAGAAAAAAATTCCAAGGATAATTCCCTGATAGGTTGAATCATGTTTAATGTTAATTCAGTATAGGAAATCAACATCTCTAAATATTTTATCATGTTGAACTTCCACTTTCTGCTCATGTGGCAAATATGAAAGACCTTCACAGTACAAAAGCCTTGGTAAAATGCAACAAATAGGCTGTTGAAAAACCAGTGCAGTGTTTTCTGAAGACTTGAGCAGCCTGATGACATTTGCTGATCCCAAGAACTAAAAACTCGGGGTTTAATGTCAATCGGGTATGCTGGGAGCAGGGGAGGAGACAGGGCCTTGAATATAGGAAGAAAGAGAATAACTAAAACCCCTGTATAAATCCAGAACACTGAAGGACTACACTCCCAGAGACAGGATTGCCTTGAAGAAATCTACCATCAGCAAAAAGATGTCAGACTATCAGTGTGAACCTGAGTTAAGGTTTAGAAAAAAAACAGTTATTACCACCATACTGCCCTTGAAAAGGATTTGAGTTCCGATTTTTAAATTACTAGTCCCTGTCTCACAGTGCCTAGCAGAAGGAAAAATATATTCTCTCTGAAGGAAGTTCTTTCAGCCAGACCTCACAGAATTCCCACACGATCAGATAACCAAACATGAGCTTGCAATTTCTATTTTAAATCACAAGAAGAACTAAGTTGCCTTGTGCTAGAATCAGAAGACACAATAAGTAGCAAATTTTATTTCCAAGGATATCAAATTTTAGAATTATAATACATGTAATATAAGTTTAAAATGTTTAAAGAAGAGAGCTTCTAGGGACTTCCCTGGTGGCGCAGTGGTTAAGAATCCTCCTGCCAATGCAGGGAACACGAGTTTGAGCCCTGGTCTGGTAAGATCCCACATGCCACGGAGCAACTAAGCCCGTGTGCCACAACTACTGAGCCTGTGTTCTAGAGCCCGCGTGCCACAACTACTGAAGCTCGCACACCTAGAGCCCATGCTCCGGAACGAAGAGTAGCCCCCACTCGCCGCAACTAGAGAAAGCCTGCGTGCGGCAGCAAAGGCCCAATGCATGCAAAAATAAAATTAAAAAAAAAATAGTGCCTCTAAAAGAATGAACCTGGTATGGCATGCTTTAAAATTCATACCTCAATAGCTTTATCAGGAACAATATTTTAGTTATGTTTTTTCTAATGCTAATCCATCTGCATTCAAGTTTTCATTACTAAATGTGAACAGTTTAACATTGTCTTTATTTAATAAATGTAATCTCTTTGACAAACCCAGAGTGAGGAGCTGGCAATATAACAGAGGCAAGAAAGTCTTACTTCTGGCCCTCACAGAATTTACCATCTAGATGCAGAGTTATTTATATTGGATTAGAATGAAAAGCTTTTAGTCTTCTGTCTAAATTAGAATGAAAGGTTTTTAGTCTTCTGTGTTACTTCAGATCTTACTGGGATCTGAAGATTTACTAACCTTGATGAACAAAAATCAAAGGAAGAGTGGAAAGAGTAATTTAAGATGAGAGATATCTCACCTCAAAATCTCATTAATTTTAATGTTTTATGTATTATTGTGTTCTAAACAATTCATATTTCAACATCTGTCAAGATTCTTCAACCAATCAGGGTCCTCCTTTTGTGTGTACCATTGATTCACCACTCAAATGATTCTAAGAGTGATCTTTTTTCAAAGCAACAGAGCAAAATTAGCAAACTCATGGCTAATTAGAAGAGGACTGAACCTACTTTAATGCATTAAAAGCAGAGATTTAGAAAAGCTAATTTGATTTTTGCTTACTTGTGAAGTATAGATACAGGGTTTTTAAAGAACACAAGCAAAAGGCAATAATAAATTTCAGAGTAATTAATTGCACAATGAGACTGGGTGCTAGTATGTATTTAATAGTGTGGGGCTGTTAAAGAAAATGTAAAAACTCAGCATGAAGGAAGTGTTGAAAATGTTTTCTTCCCTGAAAAATAATCTCCTTTTACTTTTTCCTATATAAAATTCTTACTCAAAATATGTTCTTCTTCTTGATGTACATTATTAAACAAATTATTTCAACAACGAAAGATAAAATTGGGAAAAAAGAACATCTGAATATATACTTTGACTCATAGCTATTTTCCATTCTCCCAAGAAACATTAGCTTAAGTAAATTAAGAACAAGTAAGGCGTGCTATGGTCTCTCAGTCAAATAAAGTGACTTTACTGTGTTGCTTTATCTGCATAATGTGGACAAGAGTCAATCATTCTAATGCAATTTATGCATGTAAACAAAAGATAATAATCTAAAACATGGTTCTGCAGTTGAAAAAAATTTCTACAGAAGTTTATAACTTGGACTATTTGCAAAACATTAATTTTTGAAGAAGATGTGAAAAAAACATACAATTTCAGAACAGGATGGCAAATAGGGTTCATATCCTGTGCCAGTTTGGGTTACTAAGTAGTTGCTACTTAAAGTTCAGATCGAGGAATTTTACAAGGCTGCTTCAAGAAATAAGTGATTATTTCATGTTGTCTCAGGCGAGGGAAGATAGAGTGCCAACACTTGTGATTTATTTGATGAAGCTGTAGAAAGACAGTATAAGATAGTAAAAATCAATGTATTATGTACATGATTATACATTTCACTCTCTGTATGTAATTTTATGCACATGTATGTTTATGTAGCAGTTCAGTATTGCTAAGACGTGTTCTATAAATGAATAAATATCTGTAGGATAGAGGGAACTCAAGAGTTTTTCCTAACTTTGGCTAAGTCTTTGCAGATTTCTTATGAGCAGTTGAAGAGGTTAAGAATATATGTGAGTTATTTTCCATATATTTCCTTCTTGAAAAATTTATCTTGAAGGGTACTTCCCAAGAAAGTAGAGTCTTCTGAGATTCTTCATGCTTCTATTGACCAGAAAGATACTCAGATGTTAGGGGAAGTTTCCTGGAAGGAAAAGGGAAAATGACATATTTCTTATGTACAGTGTTGTTATAACATCTTTTGTTTTGTTTCTGGGGAAAGGATGTCAAGATTGTCAAAAAGGAGTGGAAAAATTTCTAATGGCAACAATAAATGAATGCTGATGAAATTAAAAGAATTGGATGTCGACAAGAAGACTGAATGGTTATTAAAAGGGGTGTGCCAGGGTGTTCTTGCCTTGATAAATTTAATAAGGCCCAGAATCCTACCCTTAGTTTGGCAAGTGCAGAATTTTGTTGCTTTCAATGTCTCTGAGTGGTTGTTAAACTCATAAGAAGGAAGATCATGTTAATAATGTCATTCACCTGCTTAAATCCCTTCCACGGCTCCCACTACCCTTCACCAAAGACCAAAATAATTAACATAGCTTACACTACACTGAGTCCATACTGAACTGCCTTGTTTAAACAGCTTTATTGAAGCATCATTCACATGCCATCTAATTTACCCACTTAAAATGCAATTCAGTGGCTTTCAGTAGGTTCACAGAGCTGTGCATCCATCACCACAATCAATCTGAGAACACTTTATTAACCACAAAGAACTCCTGCACTCCTTAGCTATCACCTCCAATCTGCCCATCTCCCCTAGTGCTAGCGACCACCAATTTCCTTTCTGTTTCTATATATTTGTCTATTCTGGACATGTGATATGAATGGAATTATACAACACATTGTCCTTTGTGACTAGCTTCTTTAACTTAGCATAACATTTTCAAGGTTCATCCGTGATATAGCAAGTATCAGGACTTTGTTTCTTTTATTTCTGCATAATATTCCATTTTATGTAGATACTACATTTTTTCATCCATTCTTCAATTGTTGGACATTTCAGTTGTTTCCATCTGTTAGCTATAATGAATAATGCTGCTCTGAACATTCATGTTCAAATTTCTGTGTGGACATATGTTTTCCATATTCTTGGGTAATGGAGTTGCTGGATCATATGATAACTCTATTTTACCATTGGAAACATGGCTAGACTGCTTTTCAAAGCAGTTGTGCCATTTTACATCTCCATCAGTTGTGCCATTTTACATCTCCACATCAAGGATGTGGTTTCTCTACATCCTTGCTAACATTTATTATTTATCTTTTTGATTATAACCATCCTAGTGCATGTGAAGCGGTATCTTGTGGTTTTGATTTGCATTTCTCCGATAGTTAATGATGTTGAACATCTTTTCTTTTGCTTATTGGCCATTCGTACATCTTTGGAGAACTGTCTATTCAGATTCTTTGCTCACTTTTAAACTGGGTTTTGTTTTGTTTTTTTAGTAAATTTATTTATTTATTTTGGCTGTTGGGTCTTTGTTGCTGTTCTCGGGCTTTCTCTAATTGGGGTGAGCAGGGGCTACTCTCCTTTGTGGTGCGCAGGCTTCTCATTGTCATGGCTTCTCTTGTTGCAGAGCACAGGCTCTAGGCGAGCAGGCTTCAGTAGTTGTGGCACGTGGGCTCAGTAGTTGTGGCTTGTGGGCTCTAGAGCTCAGGCTCAGTAGCTGTGGTGCACGGGCTTAGTTGCTCCGCGGCATGTGGGATCTTCACAGGCCAGGGCTCAAACCTGTGTCCCTTGCATTGGCAGGCAGATTCTTAACCACAGTGCCACCAGGGAAGCCCCTAAACTGGGTTATTTTTTTATTCTTGAGTTGTTACAATTATTCATATATTCTAGAAACAAGTACTTATAATAAGATACATGATTTTCAGAAATGTTCTCTCATTCTATCAGTTGCCTTTCCTGGATGATTTCACTTGAAGTGCACAATTTATTAGTTTTGAAAGTGTATTAGTCAGCTCAGCCTGCCATGACAGAATACAATAGGCTTGGTGGCTTAAACATTTATTTCCCCACAGTTCTGGAGGTTGAAAATCTGAGTTCAGGGTGCCAGCATGGCCACGTCCTCTTCCTGCCTTAAACATGGCTGCTTTCTTGCTTTTCCTCAAATGGCAGAGAGAGAAACCTCTGCTGCCCCTTTGTTTTCTTCTAAAGGGCAATAATCCAACTGCCATGACCTCATCTAAATTTAATCATCTCTCAAAGGCCCCATCTCCAAATACCATCACATTTGGGGTCATGAATTTGGGTGGACACAATTCAGGCCATAGCAGATGGTGTCCAGTTTATCTATTTTTTTGTGTGTTGCTTGAGCTTTTAGTGTCATCTCTAAGAAGCCATTGCCTAATCCAAGATTACATTTTACCCCTGCGGCTTTTTCTGAGAGTGTTATAATTTTAATGTACTCATGTTTTTTTGGACGTTAGGACGTTTCCAGATTAGGGAAATTGTTTATGCTGTTCCCTAATCTGGAAATGTTTTTACTCAACAGATATTTTGTCTAGCTAACTGTTACTCATTTTTCATATGATGCTCCCTCCATACACATACCCACTACAGGGGTTAGTTGAACTGTGCCTGTGCATGCTGAATACCTTGGTTATAGCTCCATTATAGCATTTCCCACATTGTACTGTAATTGCTTCAGTTACCTTTGTTTACTATGTTTTTTCCACCATTGTAGATGTTGTAATATCTGAAAAAAATTACAGGATCTCCTACATGTTGGACATTCAATAATACTTTGTGGAGCCAATAAAGGAATTATCAAAATGTCAGTTTATTAATTTACAGTGAGAAATAGAATTGTCAAATAACCTGGTATCCAAACTGAGCTGACAAATCTCCTCACTGCAGGAAACTACACAGAAAATTCAATTATTCTAAGAATATTTCTTGATATCCATAGACTCAGAACATGTTACTGAACTTTTAACAGTACTATGTCATGGTAGTGTGTCCTGATAATTCCAGAACACACATACACTTGCCTCTCCCCCACCCCTGATCACTCTAATCCTTGAGCCTTGACTCCCTTTCAAAGACAAAGTCCTTAAAGAGCCCTGCCAGCTCTTCTTTTCCTATGGCTTGTTTTTCTCTGTTATTTGGTACCATCATCTCCCCCTTCTCACTGACAATTTCTGCTTTAATTATATATCAGTACAACATAATAGGACACAAAGTGTTAGTCTCTGAGCCCTGTTCCTCTTCTAAATACTGCACACAGTAAAATTCTCCAAGGCAGGGCAACACGTTTTAATATACTTTATAACTTTATAACTTTCTATAGCACCCACTACCACATTTTAACTCGGTGGATAGCAAACAATGCCATAGCCCGAATATTTTTGGTTATATAATTATAACTCTGTTGATTGCTAGAGAGACATGATTTAGTTTGTTTTATTTAGAGTTAGAGCTTTGTTGGGTTATGTTGGGAGATTTAAATATTCAGCTTGAATGCTATTTTGTGTGCCTGGGAGTGTTCGCCACAGCAGGTGTTACCTAACCAGATGCTAAAGCCTTTTAAGTTAATATGCGGCATCTTGTCAAACATGCCTCCTGCTTTACACTGTCAGAGCTGTTGAAAATTCGCTTTTCCTGCCAACAGGGTTTTCGGTTGGCAGTGACTCAGCCCTGACATGCTTTAACTACAATGCTTACTGGGCCAGGTGATTTTACTAATGTATTTAGAATGTTGAGTTTTAATAAATTTCCAAATTTTTCAAGCACCAAATAAGCAAAGATATCTTTTGGACATTGGTAGAGATAAAAGATTCTTTCCCTTTCTTTCCATAAAGCTGAGTCAAGATCAAGGACAAGATCATTAATTGGGTTATAGAATTAAAAGCCTTGGTTCATCTGTTAGGATTTCCCTCTGGTGACCCTCCTCTCTCTTCTTCCATACATCTGATACAATAAGATCAGGCCTAAGGGCTTTTTCTTTTTTGGCTAAAAATACACTGGGAACTGGAGGAGGTTAAAGGGAAAGGACACCTGAAGTGGGTAACTTTAGTCTTGGTTCTAGGCCATTGATTTTGTGTTTCTCATTCCAGTAATAATAGGCAGAGGGCAGGATCTGGGAGTTAGAGAAACTACTCAAACTTAGAGGCCAAGGGGGAGGGCTCTTCATTCAGCATGGTTCATCCTAATCACCTGGGTTAGGAAATCTATAAAAGGCTTTAGGCTGAAAACCTGGATTCTGGCCAGAATTCTTACAGGCAGCTGGGCTCCTCTCAAACAGCATCTCATAGCAGCCAACACAAGGATTCACTGAAAGCTCCTCAAATATGTTTTATCCTGTCATTTCATATCTGACGCTAGACAATATCTTGAGAGTTGTGTAAGCCCCAGGGTAATGGTTATAGATGCAATCAGAGAAGTGAGGAGAGAATAATAGCAGATAAGATCAAAGACATGTGTTCTAGGGCACTTTAAAGAACAGTTTTACGATGTCCAGAGAATTTCCTCATAGTTTCTATCTTTATAGCCATTAATATTATGGCTTAGTTTAATAAGAGAACATAGAGTGTTATTTGATGTGTTTTAGGTAATAATAACCCAATTAACTGATCATCAAGAATTTACTAAGTGCAAAGGAACAAAGAGGTAAGACAAGTCATTTTCTCTTATAAAAATGTGCTGATTTTAGTCTATCACATTACTTTTGATAATTTTTTAGCATTCTGGTCCACTAATGACACAGTGACCCTCTCTTCTTTATTGTTACTCTTGAGAACAATCCTGCTGTCCCTGATTTATCATTAGGAGTGATATCAGGATCTTCCCAAAAAAGAGGGGATGGATGATAAGCAGTGAGATTTATGTAAGTGATATATTTGTCAGTTATGTGACTCTCCAGTTACATTTCAGTTAACATAAAGAAAAACAAAAAAACTACACAATTTTTTTTTATTTCCTGAAGCATCTAATGAAATATCCCATCCTAATATGGAAAATTTGGTCTTGGAAGAAAAAACATTGTATGTCAAATAACTACATGTAGCTCAAAAATTACTGAGTATATAATATATAATTTATGGACATCTATTGTAACCAGGACCTAGTCACATTTTTACTAATGTCTCATTTTTTTGTTTTACTCTAAGACTTTATTTTTTAGAGCAGTATTAAATTCACAACAAAATTGATTGGGAGGTACACAGATTTACCATATACCCCTGTCCCCCATGCATGCACAGCCTCCCATGTTATCAATATAGCCCCCATCAGATGGTACAGATAGCCTCCCCTGTTATCAATATAACCTCCATCAGATGGTACAGTTCCTATAATTGATGAGCCTACATTGACGCATTATCACTTAGAAGTCCATAGTTTACATTAAGGTTTATTCTTGATATTGTACATTCTATGGGTTTGGAAAAATGTATAACGACATGTATCTGTCATCATAGTATCATAACAGAGCATGTTCACTGCCCTAAAAATCCTCTGTACTTTGTTTTTTCATCCCAACCCCCTCCAACTCAACCCCTGATAACCACTGACAGTAAAAATTACTGTCTCCATAGTTTTAACCTTTCCAGAATGTCATGTAGTTGGAATCATACAGTATGTAGTCTTTTTAGATGGCTTCTTTCACTTAGTAATGTGCATTTCAGGTTTCTCTATGTCTTTTCATAGCTCGATAGTTCATTTCCTTTTACCGTAAATAATATTCCATTGTATGGATGTACCACAGTTTATTTATCCTTTTACCTATTGAAGGACATTTTGGTTGTTTCCCAGTTTTGTCAATTGTGAATGAAACTGCTATGAACATCCATGTTCAGTGATTTTTGTGGATATGAGTTTTCAGTTCATTTGGGTAAATACCAAAGGGCATGATTACTGGATCATATGGACTAATGATTTCATTTTTACCCACACTAACCCAATAAGAAGGCACTGCCACCTACATTTCCTAGATATAAAGCTGAGGCTTAAAAAGTTCACTGCTATTGGCCTAGATATTAACCTAGCTGTGTTTCCCTCTGAAATCGGTACTGTCTGGACCAAGCCACACGTGACTTCCATGTAGGCAGAGTATAAGGCCAATTTACCCATTAGCCACAATGAAAACACCACTTAGACCTCATGATACTTTTAGGAACCCTTGGAAAAGTTTCGATTACTTTTAAAATTAAAAGAAAAAAAATGAATATAATTCAGTCTGTATTATATTAATCTTTATATCAGCACAGCCATAAGATAAAGATTTTAATTTTTTTTTATGAACAGAGGGGCCCACAAAGGCAAAATTACATAGGGCCCACAGAAGGCATAATGCAGTGCTGGCAGAGTCGTCAATTTTGGGGTTCTGAAAAACTAAGTGCCTCTATATGTGTTCACTGCCAATCTATGATAACATTGCCTGCTCTCCAAAATTCAACCACAAAGCCAAATTATGTCAAACAAGTGTTGTTAAAGAGCACATGATACCTGGGGCAGCTCTATACACACACTGACAAATTAAAGTCTGGAAAGCAGAGCAGGGATAAGATATAAAACAGGCACATTTCAGTGGGTGTGTAGCAAGCGAGGCATGATAGGAACACGACTTGATGGCCAGACGGCCTGAGGCTGCCTGACAGCACCTGTATTTGACTCAAAAAGCATATACTTTTTGTATGATGCCAGTTACCTTTATTGGAAGATTTTTGAAAACAAAGTTACCCAGTACCTATGGCCACATCTCTATACCATGAAGTGTCTCTTGTAGCATGTTTGATTTTAAACAGACTTGCATCTCTCAGGTCATTATTAACATAATCTTCTTACATTAACATAATCTTCTATTACGCAGTTTTAGCAAAAAGACAAAACAGTTGTCTTATTGGAATATGGATACTTAAAAAATCAAGAGAACACAAAATAGTATTTGCATAAAGTTTGAATCTCATTTTCCTTTTAAATTGGGCAGCCTTACTCAACAATTTCTGTGAAAACTCTAAAAGTCCAGTTGTGCCTGTCAAACTGTATTATTATGCAGGCATCTCTACCTTCAAGCTGTCTAGCCCAGTGCTGACCATGAGGCACGGCTGTTTCACACAGTAATTTTGGATGACAGATTTCCCTGAGCTCATGCAAGTCTAGGAGGCAATTATAAGACCAGAGGTCATTAATACCGCATTTGATTATATAACATGAGAAAATAGGAAAAAATATATGTAGAAGAGGGAGAGATAGGTATTGATTCCTATGAAACAAATGCTTTTTTGCTTCCAACCTAAATGATTTCCAAACTAAATTTATAAAGACTCTTGTGAATTCATAACAACAAATATTCTGAGATATGTATAGATACAAAATTTAGGGAATATATTAAGTCTTTTAGTTGCTTTGTTTTCATCTCTCCAATGTAATACTTCTGTTATTAATTCTAGAAAGTATGTTCTGTGGTGTGGAGAAGGAGATGGGTATCTTTATACATGTAAATTTATGACTATTTATATCCAAATAAATATAAATTTAAAATCCAAAGCTTTCCACCAAGTAATGCAAATAGAATTGCTAGAAGAATTTTCAATTTTCAAAAGATGAGACACCAAAATGTAGTAAACTGGGGACACAGCCTAAGGAAGTCATTATAAAAACATGTTGAAGTAATTAATTTGTCTAATTTAAATGCTAGATGGTCAAGTCAGCATGCTTTCCTGCCATATGCTTTCCTCAGAGCTATTTTTGAATTGCACAAATGTTAGATGGTTGGAGAATAAACTTAAAAGATGCTTTTTTGTGGTTGGTGAGGGTGTTGGTGGTGCTTAGGAAAGCTGAATTCCAGCTCATCCTTTATTTTTTCTCTTCTCTTTCTGACTGATTTATACTCATGGTTTTTCAGCCAGTGCTTACTCAGATATATGGTTGAAGAAATAAGGCCATTGTCAGTTCATTAATTAAGTGGCCCACAGAATGCAAGTTTAATTGAAAGATAAAGAGCATTAAAATTGTAATTATGATGAATGGATAGTCACAGATTACTCTGGAGACTACTGCCTGGTGTCAATGACTTGAAATTAAAAGGTTGAATTCCCCTTCTGTCATGCAGCTTCTGCTGACCTGCTTTTATGAGGTGAGGACTCATCTATTAAGTCAAGGCCTTTCAAACTTACAGTTAATGGAAAATATATCCTTTTTCTTCAAATAAACCTCCTCAAGTAAGCACACCATCCTGAAATGAGGCCAGGAAGTTAGTCTCTTTCCGTCCTTCCATGTTTAATATTAGATACCAGAAAATGCATTTAAAGATGAACGTGTATAAGAATAGAATGTTCCGGGGGCTTCCCTGGTGGCCCAGAGGTTGAGAGTCCGCCTGCCGATGCAGGGGACACGGGTTCGTGCCCCAGTCCGGGAGGATCCCACATGCCGCGGAGCGACTGGGCCCGTGAGCCATGGCAGCTGAGCCCGTGCGTCCGGAGCCTGTGCTCCGCAACGGGAGAGGCCACAACAGTGAGAGGCCCGCGTATTGCAAAAAAAAAAAAAAAAGAATAGAATGTTCCGTATCTGTGTGAAGATGGGCAACCTGGTAGGTTGTGGTGATTTACAGGGTGGAAAAAGGAAGGATTGCCTGAGGAATCTCTGAAGCTATACAATGTTTGCCTGACCAGGATGTCTCTATAGAGTGTAAGTAGGCACAAGAACTGAATCAATCTGTACTTTGCCGGTGTATCTTTCACTTTGAGAATACACATGGAGGGCCCAAAGCAAGAGAAGTTTCTTTGCACTAAACTGATTGAGAACAGCCCACTAACTTAAGGGCTGTTAACTGAAATACTAGCAGCTCAGGCACTTGAATTACTCAAGTTCACCCTTAGCTCACTTGCCAGCACTGACATTGTTGTATAATAGCCTGGGCCTTGCGAGAGTTACTTAATCTCTTTCATTCAAGTTTTCTCATCTGGGGAGAATAAGGCTGTCATGATGAATAAACAATATAACATGTAAAATTCCTAACAATATCCCTAACCTATAATAAGTGCTCAAGAAATGATAGCTTAAGAAGAGGATGCGGTGGATAGGAGAGAAAAGAGGTAGCACCAAGAACTTAGTGTTAAAAATTGACAATAAAGAAACTTTGAATTTTATGCAATTTATGAGACTTGTAACTTAGAATTAGGAGGACACAGAAATTAGGCGACTGGTGTTCATTTGTAAGAAATGATGCTTTCCTTTGCTGTACTACTGAAACTAACACAACATTGTAAATCAATATAATCTGATGAAAATTTTTTTAAAAAGAAGGAAAATAGGGAAACAAGAAGGCAAGAAAAAAAAATGATACCTTCAATTTTTTTAAAATACTAACAGGAAGAAATTTATTTTAATTTGCTCTCTTTTTAAAGGAACTGCTGCTCTATATCATGAGTTGCATTAGTACTGAGGGGGATTAATGTAGCTAGAAATGATTCACTCTGAGTAAAAGTACATTGAGTGGTAAATGCCTGAAAGTGTATAAACATTTTGAGAGTAGGGACTTTTACTTGCTTCCTTCACTGTCATCTCCCTAGCACATAGGGAGTGCTCATGTGAATGTTTGTGTGTGTGGTGTGCATGAATACATGCTAAGAAAGAAAAGGGCACTCCCTTCTTTCTGAGGATATTTCTGTGGCACTGTGTGTCCTGACCACTCTTTAAAATTCCAAGAAAAAAAATACAGAGTGGGGAAAGTCATTTTGGTTAAGTAAGAATTTTGGCAGGCTGTGTTTGTGGAACAAAATGGTCTGAAAATTGTTGAATATGGTTTGTGATTGGCAACCGATCTACTAATTCTGTCTCAGTGATTCAAAGCAAACTCAGTTCTTCTTATAGACTCCTTTGAATTCAGACATGTGAGGCATGAATGAAATTTTCCTCTAACATTTATCCTTCACTGCCTTCAGCTTCTGACAATTCTCTGTGTTACACTTGATGTTCTGTTTCTCACCTTTTTAAATGCAAAATCATATTTTTGAATTCTTTCCATGTTGTTATATAAAGATCTAACCAACCTATTTTGCCTTTTACACAATATTCCATCATGTGCTTTTACTATATTTGATTTATCCATTTTCCTATAGATGGAAACCTGGGTTGTTTCCAATTCTTGGCCACAAAACCAGCTTTTGTCAGAATCTCTTATATTCTGATGTCTGTAGTATATTTTCAAGAGCAAATTACGAACCTTGCATCATTTCCCAAATCCATTTGGCCATGCTTTTTTTCTGGGGAGGTTGTGGAAATACTGTTCAATGAAATATAGTTTGAGAAACTCTAAATTAGAGAAGTAACATATGAGTTAAACATGCATTTTTACTTTGAGAATGAATAAGACAAAAATAATATGTCCCATGAACAAATGATAAATCTGAATGCATGAATTATTTAGGAACAATAGTATTACTTCATATATGTGCAATAAAATATAGCAGACAATAATGGCATTGCTGTGTAGAATATAGTACGATATAATTTCAGATATAGGCAAATATAATACGGTATAATTTCAGATATAGGCAAAAACAACAGCTACAAAGCAAAAAGAATATCGGGCATGTTATATATTGAGCAAATTCTAACAATCTCACTCAGAAAAAGAAATAACTCTAATTATACCTTTTAAAAAATGTTTTTGGTATTAAAGTTAAAGTTTAGGGAAAGTGAACCATTCACATATTGTTACAACAAGGATTTATTGAATATCTACGATTTGTCAGAAACTCTGCTAAGTCCTGAGGCTATAAAAATAAACAAGGGGGCTTCCCTGGTGGCGCAGTGGTTGAGAGTCTGCCTGCTGATGCAGGGGACACGGGTTCATGCCCCGGTCCGGGAAGATCCTGCATGCCACGGAGCGGCTGGGCCTGTGATCCATGGCCGCTGAGCCTGCGCGTCCAGAGCCTGTGCTCCGCAATAGGAGAGGCCACAACAGTGAGAGGCCCGCGTACCGCTAAATAAATAAATAAATAAATAAATAAATAAATAAACAAACAAGGTAACAAAATTGTCTTAAAGGATCATGCTGTTTATTTGGAGATGAGTACATAATTCAATTATTATGAAAAAATACAGTAAGCACATTGATAGACCTTGAACAAGGTATTATAGATCATTAACAAGGCAAACCTGGTGCTTTAAAAATAAGTCAAGCAGAGAGGATAGGGAAGAGTATTCCTGGTAAAGTAAATAGTATGTGAAGGAAATAGAAAATAAGAAAGATGAGAAAATGGAAAGGTGGAGATAGAAACAGGAAGAAGAAATCTGTGTCAAATGCAGAAGATAGACATACTAAGAAGAAGGTATTAGAGAGGGAGAGTTACCTGTAAGTCAGCAGGGCCTCTAAGCACATAAACTAATATTTCTTCCTGTGTGGCACTTTGGTGATGGGTTTTGAGTGCTTATTACTGATGAAAATTCCTGATATGCCTCAAATGTGAATTCTGAAAGATCTATGAGGCCAAGTGCAACAACTATGTCTAAGTTATCTCCATATCTACAGCACTTAACATAGGGTCTGGTATGTGTAGATGCACAATAAATGTTTTATGTATGGATGGATAGTTAGAGGGATGATATGTTTGTATTAATTGCTACTGTTGAAAATTTTGATGATTTTCCATTTTCAGTGAGAAGAAAGCAGTGTTGCAGAACTTAAAGGGTTTTGGAATCAAGGAGGATTATTTTTAACTGTGTGACCTTGAGCAAGTTATTCATCCATGCTAAGCTTCAGTATTCTCATCTGAAAAATAGGAAAGAGATGAAGTAATTTATATAAAATACTAAGTTCAGGGCAGAGCAAAGTGGCTCCTGCTCAAAATTGTAATTGCTATTTTTCAATGAGAAATAAAGCTAATTAATTGTGAAAGGGCCATGTTTTGGATGGTTTAGATTTTAAAAGTTAAAATCTGTTTAAATTTGATGTGCTTAAAAGTAGGAAGCTCTGAAAAGTTTTGTGAGCTTGAGGAAAATGTAATTTTTCAAAGACTGAGGAAGGACAAATTAGAAGGGGAAAGACTGTGATCAGGAGAGGAAAAAAAAACCCAACAATCTATTGTAGTCATCCACTATGAAACAGATTGTCTGGATTCAAAGCGCAGCTATACCATTGGCAAAGTGTCTAACTTTTGAAGTTTTATTAACTTCTCTAGGCCTCAGTGATTTTTTAAAAAAGATTTTATATTCATAGAGCAGTTTTAGGTTCATAGCAAAATTGAAGGGAAGGTGCAGAGATTTCCCATGTACCCTTTGCCCCCACGGATGTATGGTCTCCACCATTATCTACATCCCCCATCAGGGTGGTACATCTGCTACAATTGATGAACCTATATTGACACATGATTATCACCCAAAGTCCATAGTTTACATTATGGTTCACTTTGGGTGTTGTATGTTTATAGGTTTGGACAAATGTTTAATTACATGTATCTTTCATCAAATATCATACAGAGCATTTTCACAGCCCTGAAAATCCTCTGTGCTCTATTCATCCCTCCACACCCCCAACACCTGTGGCAACCTTTCATCTTTTTACTGTCCCCATAATTTTTATTTTTCAAGAATGCCATATGGTTAGAATTATACAGTAGTAGCCTGTTTCAGATTGGCTTCTGTCACTTACTAATATGCATTTAAGGTCTCTCCATGTTTTTTCCTGGCTTGATAGTTTGTCTCTTTTTAGCACTAGATAATATTCCATTGTCTGACTGTGCTACAGTTTATTTATCCCTTCACCTACTGGAGGGCATCTCAATTGCTTCCAAGTTTTAGCAGTTATGAGTGAAGCTGCTATAAACGTCATTTGCAGCTTTTTTGTGCAGACATAGTTCTCAGCTTTCTTTGGAGGGACATTACTTTGGAATGAAATACCATGGAGTGAGATTGCAGAATTGTATGGTAAGAGTGTTTAGTTTTGTTTAGTGAGATTTTAGTATTGTGTTACAGAGTTTCATTAGGATTAATGAGATAATCAATATAAATTGCTTGGCAGAGTGCCTGGAATATTGTAAGGGCTCAGTCAATGTTAACTACCTTTACTGTTACTGTTATCTAGGAAAAGTTGATTTAAAAAATGCTCAGTTCATGTGATAGCATGGATGGAGGAGTAGGTACAGAAGAGAGAAATGTCAGTGAAAAAGTGTAAAAACATTTCATGATTAACTCCAAATGAGGCATCTGCACCTGTTGCAGTCCTAGATATGCAGGATGTTCTTGTCTAACACTTGTTGCTCTGAATGGAAGGAATACCCCACTTCCTAGTTCTCCACACTCTCGTTGGACTAATTAAGAAGAATCCTAAACGGTAATTATAAGGAATGATTATATAATTCTCCAGTTAAAAGAAAAAGGATTGCTAAATGCACTCCAAATCTGAACCATATAAACATGATGGACATAGCCTCATCTACCAGAAGACAGACAGCAGAGGCAAGAAGAAAGAACTACAATCCTGCAGCCTGTGGAACAAAAGCCTGTGGAACAAAAACCACATTCACAGAAAGATAGACAAGATGAAAAGGCAGAGGGCTATGTACCAGATTAAGGAACAAGATAAAACCCCAGAAAAACAACTAAATGAAGTGGAGTGAGGAAACCTTCCAGAAACAGAATTCAGAATAATGACAGTGAAGATGATCCAGGACTTTGGAAAAAGAATGGAGGCAAAGATGGAGAAGATGCAAGAAATGTTTAACAAAGACCTAGAAGAATTAAAGAACAAACAAACAGAGACAAACAATACAATAAATGAAATGAAAAATACACTAGAAGGAATCAATAGAAGAATAACTGAGGCAGAAGAAAGGATAAGTGACCTGGAAAACAGAATGGTGGAATTCACTGCCATGGAACAGAACAAAGAAAAAAGAATGAAAAAAAATGAAGACAGCCTAAGACACCTCTGGAACAACATTAAATGCAATGACATTGACATATAGGAGTCCCAGAAGGAGAAGAGAGAGAGAAAGGACCTGAGAAAATATTTGAAGAGATTATAGTGGGAAACTTCCCTGACATGGGAAAGGAAGTAGCCACCCAAGTCCAGGAAGTGCAGAAAGTCCCAGGCAGGATAAACCCAAGGAGAAACACGCGGAGACACATAATAATCAAATTGACAAAAATTAAAGACAAAGAAAAATTATTGAAAGCAACAAGGGAAAAATGACAAATAACATACAAGGGAACTCCCATAAGGTTAACAGCTGATTTTTCAGCAGAAACTCTAAAAGCAAGAAGGGAGTGGCATGATATACTTAAAGTGATGAAAAGGAAGAACCTACAACCAAGATTACTCTACCTGGCAAGGATCTCATTCAGATTCGACGGAGAAATCAAAAGCTTTACAGACAAGCAAAAGCTAAGAGAATTCAGCACCACCAAACCAGCTCTACAACAAATGCTAAAGGAACTTCTCTAAGTGGGAAACAGAAGAGAAGAAAAGGACCTACAAAAACAAACCCAAAACAATTAAGAAAATGGTAATAGGGACATACATATCGATAATTACCTTAAACGTGAATGGATTAAATGCTCCAACCAAAAGACACAGGCTTGCTGAATGGATACAAAAACAAGACCCTTACATATGCTGTCTACAAGAGACCCACTTCACCTAGGGACACATACAGACTGAAAGTGAGGGGATGGAAAAAGATATTCCATGCAAATGGAAATCAAAAGAAAGCTGGAGTAGCAATACTCATATCAGATAAAATAGACTTTAAAATAAAGAGTGTTACAAGAGACAAAGAAGGACACTACATAATGATCAAGGGAGCAATCCAAGAAGAAGATATAGCAATTATAAATATATATGCACTCAACATAGGAGCCCCTCAATACATAAGGCAACTGCTAACAGCTATAAAAGTGGAAGTCGACAGTAACACAATAATAGTAGAAGAGTTTAACACCTCACTGACAGCAATGGACCGATCATCCAAAGGAAACATTAATAAGGAAACACAAGCTTTAAATGACACAATAAACCAGATAGATTTAATTGCTATTTGTAGGATATTCCATCCAAAAACAGCAGATTACACTTTCTTTTCAAGTGCACACAGAACATTCTGCAGGATAGATCACATCTTCAGTCACAAATCAAGCCTCAGTAAATTTAATAAAATTGAAATCATATCAAACATCTTTTCTGACCACAACACTATGAGATTAGAAATCAATTACAGGGAAAAACCGTAAAAAACACAGACACGTGGAGGCTAAACAATACGTTACTAAATAACCAAGAGATCACTGAAGAAATCAAAGAGGAAATCAAAAAATACCACAGACAAATTACAATGAAAACATGATGATTCAAAACCTATGGGATGCAGCAAAAGCAGTTCTAAGAGGGAAGTTTATAGCTATACACACCTACCTCAAGAAACAAGAAAAATCTCAAATAAACAATTTAATGTTACACCTAAAGGAACAAGAGAAAGAAGAACAGACAAAACCCAAAGTGAGTAGAATGAAAGAAATCATAAAGATCGGAGCAGAAATAAATGAAATAGAAACAAAGAAAACGATAGCAAAGATCAATAAAACTAAAAGCTGGTTCTAGAGAAGATAAACAAAATTGATAAACCATTAGCCAGACTCATCAAGAAAAACAGGGAGAGGACTCAAATCAATAAAATTAGAAATGAAAAAGGAGAAGTTACAACAGACACCACAGAAATACAAAGCATCCTAAGACACTACTACAAGCAACTCCATGCCAATAAAATGGACAACACAGAAGAAATGGACAAATTCTTAGAAAGGTATAACCTTCCAAGACTGAACCAGGAAGAAATGGAAACTATGAACAGACCAATCACAAGTAATGAAATTGAAACTGATTAAAAATCTTCCAACAAAGAAAAGTCCAGGACCAGATGGCTTCACAGGTGAATTCTATCAAACATTTAGAGAAGAGCTAACACCCATCCTTCTCAAACTCTTTCAAAAAATTGCAGAGGTAAGAACACTCCCAAACTCATTCTATGAGACCACCATCACCCTGATACCCAAACCGGACAAAGATACTACAAAAAAAGAAAATAACAGGCCATTATCACTGATGAATATAGATGCAAAAATCCTCAACAAAATACTAGCAAACAGAATCCAACAACACATTAAAAGGATCATACACCATGATCAAGTGGGATTTATCCCAGGGATACAAGGATCCTTCAATATATGCAAATCAATCAATGTGATACACCATATTAACAAATTGAAGGATAAAAACCATATGATCATCTCAATACATGCAGAAAAACCTTTTGACAAAATTCAACACTGATTTATGATAACAACTCTCCAGAAAGTGGGCATAGAGAGGGAACCTACCTCAACATAATAAAGGCCATATACAACAAACTCACAGCAAACATCATTCTCAATGGTGAAAAACTAAGCATTTCCTCTAAGATCAGGAGCAACACAAGGATATCCACTCTCACCACTATTATTTAACATAGTTTTGGAAGTCCTAGCCATGGCAATGAGAGAAGAAAAAGAAATAAAAGGGATACAAATTGGAAACGAAGAAGTAAAACTGTCCCTGTTTGCAGATGACATAATAGTATACATAGAGAATCCTAAAGATGCCACCAGGAAACTAATAAAGCTAATCAATGAATTTGGTAAAGTTGCAGGATACAAAATTAATGCACAGAAATCTCTTGCATTCCTATACACTAATGATGAAAAATTTGAAAGAGAAATTAAGGAAACACTCCCATTTACCATTGCAAGAACAAGAATAAAATACCTAGGAATAAACCTACCTAGGGAGACAAAAGACCTGTATGCAGAAAACTATAAGACACTGATGAAAGAAATTAAAGATGATACCAACAGATGGAGATATATAACATGTTCTTGGATTGGAAGAATCAATATTGTGAAAATGACTATACTACCCAAATCAATCTACAGATTCAATGCGATCCCTATCAAATTACTAATGGCATTTTTTATGGAACTAGAACAAAAAATCTTAAAATTCATATGGAGACACAAAAGACCCTGAATAGCCAAAGCAGTCTTGAGGGGAAAAACATGGAGCTGGAGGAATCACACTCCCTGACTTCAGACTCTACTACAAAGCTACAGTAATCAAGACAATATGGTACTGGCACAAAAACAGAAATATAGATCAATGGAACAGGATAGAAGGCCCAGAGATAAACTCACACACCTATGGTCAACTAATCTATGAGAAAGGAGGCAAGGATATACAATGGAGAAAAGATAGTCTCTTCAATAAGTGGTGCTGGGAAAACTGGACAGGTACATGTAAAAGAATGAAATTAGAACACTCCCTGACACCATACACATAAATAAACTCAAAATGGATTAGAGACTTAAATCTAAGACCAGAAACTGTAAAACTCTTAGAGGAAAATATAGGCAGAACACTCTTTGACATAAAGCACAGCAAGATCTTTGTTGATCCACCTCCTAGAGTAATGGAAATAAAAACAAAAGTAAACAAATGGGACCTAATGAAACTTAAAAGGTTTTGCACAGCAACGGAAACCATAAACGAGACAAAAAGACAACCCTCAGAATGGGAGGAACTATTTGCAAATGAATCAACAGACAAAGGATTAATCTCCAAAATATATAAACAGCTCATGCAGCTCAATATTAAGGAAACAAACAACCCAATCCAAAAATGGGCAGAAGACCTAAATAGACATTTCTCCAAAGAATACATACAGATGGCCAAGAAGCACATGAAAAGCTGCTCAACATCACTAATTATTAGATAAATGCAAATCAAAACTACAATGAGGTATCACCTCTCACCAGCTAGAATGGGCATCATCAGAAAATCTACAAACAACAAATGCTGGAGAGGGTATGGAGTAAAGAGAACCCTCTTGCACTGTTGGTGGGAATGTAAACTGATGCAGCCACTGTGGAGAACAGGATGGAGGTTCCTTAAGAAACTAAAAATAGAATTACCATATGACCCAGCAATCCCACTACTGGGTATATACCCAGAGAAAACCATAATTCAAAAAGATACAGGCACCCCCAATGTTCATTGCAGCATTATTTACAATAGCCAGGACATGGAAGCAACCTAAATGCCCATCGACAGACAGATGGATAAAGAAGATGTGGTACATATATACAATGGAATATTACTCAGCCATAAAAAGGAACGAAATTGAGTCATTTGTTGAGACGTGGATGGATCTAGAGACTGTCATACAGAGTGAATTAAGTCAGAAAGAGAAAAACAAATATTGTATGTTAATGCATATATGTGGAACCTAGAAAAATGGTAGAGATAAACCGGTTTGCAGGGCAGAAATAGAGACACAGATGTACAGAACAAATGTATGGACACCAAGGGGGGAAAGTGGCTCGCAGGGGCAGGGCGGTTGGTGGTGGGATGATTTGGGAGATTGGAATTAGCATGTATACACTAATATGTATGAAATGGATAACTAATAAGAACCTGCTGTATAAAATAAAACCAAAAAACCTGATGAACAGTTAGGTCAAAATGGTATAGTGCAGAAGCACTGGACACACAGTCTGGAGAACTGTGTTCACAGCATAACTCACTCTCTATGGGTTGTGAGCTTCATGAACTTCAACTTATATCTTGGTAATTCAGCTTCCTCAGCCATAAAATGGGAATGAGACTCCCTCACTATTTATTTAGAGAGCAAGATGAAGTAATGAATGTGAAGATAGTGCCTGAAATTTGCTAGAAAGTTAATAAATGTAAGCCTAATCTTAATACATGGAGTCACTAAATAGTTTGCTCCGAATCAGTGCCATGATAGTGAATTAAAAATGCAAAGTTGGGCTTCCCTGGTGGGGCAGCGGTTGGGAGTCCACCTGCCGGTGCGGGGGACGCGGGTTCGTGCCCTGGACCGGGAGGGTCCCACATGCCGCAGAGCAGCTGGGCCCGTGAGCCATGGCCGCTGGGCCTGTGTGTCCGGAGCCTGTGCTCCACAACGGGAGAGGCCACGACAGTGAGAGGCCCATGTACCGAAAGAAAAAAAAAAAAAAAGCAAAGTCATCTGTCACCAATAACATCTTGACTAATTTCTGTCATTGGTTAAGAACACATGATTGTTTCAGTGTACTTACAGATTTATATTTTCTTTTTTCACTAAGCATAAAAGCATTTTTCTCTATTATAGAAAGTTTTGATGACAAATACATAGCAGAAAACTAAAAACAAAATTCACTGATAATTTTACCACCTGGAAATATGTAATGTTAATATTCTGAAATATTTCCTTCTGATCTTTTTTTCTTTCTGTAGATAGCAAGCTAAATCTCTAGAAAGATAAACCAGATACATGTTTTGTTTTAAAATGGTATGATGTTAAATGTACAGATTTGATTAATATTTTGCCTTATAATATTCATGAGTATAGGATTAATTTTAAATATATATGTTAATAATATACAATGCAGAATCTTTGTTACTTTCTTCTTTTCTCCATTAAAACTATGCCATTTATATGAAGAAACTTTTTTTATGGAAGTATTTATTGTTTTCTACTTGTTGCTTATTTCCATTCTCCACTTAAATAATATACTCAGAGAATATCAACATTTAAGCAGGCACCAGTCTGAGGAGAAAACATTTATCTGTAATGCCAGCCAAATGTAACAATGAACTCTTTCATCTTGATTCTACACTAAGTCTACTCTGAGGTCTTTGAAGTACCCACTTGGTTTGAAGCCACTCAGAGAAACTTAGCACAATAAGTGGTTTGAAGCAAACAAAAATATAAACCCTAAACCTTTCCCAGCTTTGCATAATCATCATATTCATTTACTTTTTGCTAAATTTGCCTTTGTGGAGATTAAGTTAACCAAACCTGTCTCCTCATTTGGTTTTTATTTTTGATCTTCTGACAGTGCTTTCCCAGCCTGGTGCCAAATTTTCCCAAATACTTACATGCATTTGACAAGCATCAATTTTATTACTGAGAATCACTGTAAAGAATTTAATGTTAATATGGATCTATTACTATTTACTATTTTTCAAAATTATTTAAAAATATTTGTAAGTTAGAGTAATGGAATAGTTGAATTAAGTGTCTTACCCTTGTTTTTAAGCAAACTTTATTGTGTCTAAATGCATAAATTAATAAAAGAATCTTAGATAATGTTATCAAGTCTTAGATACGTTTATTATTTATTATTTTGTAAGATACAAGTGCATTCTCTTTCTTCCTCCTATTAGATAAGTAAACTTCTTAATCTCTAAATAGTATATTTAAGAATTTTTTTTTGATTGTTGGTGGTGGTGGTTGGTTTTTTCTTATGATATAGTATGCTCAGTCTAAATGTTGCTATCTGGAACGAGAGTATTAGATCTTTGGAGTTGTTCACAAAATTAACCAAATTTAAATTATTCTATATTATCAATATGTTATCATACTAATGTTAAATTCAATATGATTTATTGATACATTTTGAAATATATTTTATACACTCATCTGAGCAGCGTATTATAATATGTATTTGTTAAGTACCGTGTACTAGCATTTTTTTTAAGTTGGAACCAAGTTAATTTAATAACAGCAATGTTCATATAAGTAACAGCAATGTATAGTCATCTAGGCCATGTTTTCTATTCTCTACACTCGAAAGTTTATATTTTGATTTTTTTTTAAATCTGGAATATGTCTTCAAAATTTTTTATTCCTCTTTCAGGAATTTGCTGCACTGACAAAAGAATTAAATGCCTGCAGAGAACAACTTCTAGAAAAGGAAGAAGAAATTTCTGAACTTAAAGCTGAAAGAAACAATACAAGAGTAAGTATAAAACTGCCTCTGCTTGGAATTAATTCCATGTATAGCTCAGTGCCTTATCTCTAGTATACTCATAGAAATATAAGCCTTTAAAAACTTGAGCAAGACTTTAAGAAGACACCAACTCATGGTCTGTTACTTAAATTAAAAGAGAATATACTGTACTACAAAACTCAAAACAGGAAGACAGGAAACCTAAATTACAGTCTTGTCTACTAAATCATTATGTTGCCTTAAAAAAATGTTAGTGTTTCTTCTGGTCTTTGCTTTATTCAACTTTAAAAAGAAGAGTTGTATTTCAATAGAGTTTCAAACTGTTGCATTGGAATAGGTGGGCAATGATACTTCAGAAGCTGGTGGTGGGTAAGGGGGGAGGGCAGTGGGTTGGAGAGGGGAGCATGAGTTTTGACTTTGGGGTGCTATGAGGGCATGACCTGACATTCATCCTCACCTCACCCCAGAAAAATAACAATTTTTTAAAAGGTGTTAAAAACATAAAACCACTGGAACAGGACTCTCCTAATTAAAAGAGGCATACCTTTTCTATTTTAGAAGATCATTAAGGAGACTTCCAGTTCTGATACTGTGATTTTATGAACCTGATGGAATTTACAATATTCTGTTCTTGGAAACCCATGTATTTGTTTAATCTCATAACATGCCATGTAACATTAAAGTTTAAAATTTCATCAAAGATGCTATATTTTCTAGTTCAGAAGAAAAATCACTAAATTTCATAAAATATATAAATCGCCATATTACCCATAAATAAGAGAATTTTCTCTAGTAAAAGGATGTAGAGAAAAACCACTTTGGTGTGATTATAGTTCAATCTCAATGTGAAGTAGGTAAAAATATTTTAAGTGTTAGAGCTATGGCAGATTCATGCTGAGAAGGTAAGTTACAGTTAACTGTATATTCATTGCATGCTTGGTCTTAGAGAGTAATATAAAAATGACAGCTCCACAGTCAGCTTGTGCCCCTGGAATGAGCTTGTGCCCATGGAATGAGAGTTTCCATTGCATGCATAATAGTTATATGAATAGTTATATGATCAAACCCAGTTTCTTATTTTTCAGGGTCTAACTTTATGGTAAAGAGAATTCATAGGGTATGTACATAAGGAATTGGTTTTCATTGAGACTTTGATGAGCCAGTCACATGGACTGCCTCTTATAGGACATAACAAGAGCAATTTAGATCGTGTTATCAGGTGTCAGATTAATTTTTTCTGTTTCTTTCTCCCTCTATATATTTTTCCCACCCTTGATTTTTCAATTATACTTTTTCCATACAAATTTAAAATGTATTTCTGCCATGAGATTTATTCTGCCCTATTTCACTATTTTCTATTTTAATGCTTTAGGCATTAAACTCAATATAGCCAAATGTAAAAGCAGGAACAGGAAGCTAAAAATGGAGGGAAATGCAAACTTCTCAGTAGACTTCCAACTAATCTTATTTAAAATGCACCAGAGGGCTTCCCTGGTGGTGCAATGGTTGAGAGTCCGCCTGCCGATGCAGGGGACACGGGTTCGTGTCTGGGTCCGGGAAGATCCCACATGCCGCGGAGCGGCTGGGCCCGTGAGCCATGGCCGCTGAGCCTGCGCGTCCGGAGCCTGTGCTCTGCAACGGGAGAGGCCACAACAGTGAGAGGCCCGCGTATCGCAAAAAAGAAAAAAAAAAAAGCACCAGAAACTCTTTCATTAGCCATGTATGTATTTCTCCTTTATACAACCCTTTAATCCTTTCTACATCCCTATGAGGGAAATATTATAATTATCCCCTTTTTACAGATGAGGCAACTGAGCTCAGAAAAGGGCAAATCACTTACCAGAAGTCACACAGTTAGTAAATAGCAGGGAAGGGATTTGAAAGCTAAGACAAACTAACTCCAGAGCCTGTGCCCTTAGCCATGGGGCCATCAGCACAATTACTCAAGTTAGATCCATGAAGAAACTCAAAGATTTACTACAGTTTAGGGGAAACATTGCCTAAGAGTAGACCACTGTAGTATGGAGTGTGTTAATGCCTTCTTGATTGTGACTAATTCCAGAGACTGGGAGGTTTGGCAACAGCATCCTCACAATTTCCATCACATTACACCCCATGAAGCTTGGAACTACCTGTCGTTATTGCATCTGCAAAGGAATTTGGGGTTACAAAGAAAGCAAGGCGAGCTGTATTTGAAATACCCATTCAGGAATCAAAGTGAGAGAAGTACAAATATTAAGTTCCATTAGGGTAATAGAAAATGAAGCCATTGATTTTTAAACATGAATCATAACTACTTTGAAAACATGAATCAAGCTGGAAAACATTTTTCTACCTTTCCTAAAGCAATGATATGGAGGATTTTTGTTGTTGATTATGTCAAGGAAAATAGATTTATGAAAACTTCCTTGTGCAAAATATTGATTATATAACAACTTCTTAAGTTACATAACCACCTCTCACCCTCCCCCACCACCCCAAAAATACCCAGGACTGAAAATCAGACTACCTTCTTTCTTCCTCCATAATGCCCTATTAAATTGAGAACATCCAAATAAAATCATCCTAATGTTATTCATGATTATACAAAAATAAAAACTTCATAAATTGTAGTGGGTATTTACAGAAACATTCAACCAAGCTTTATTGTTTAATGTTTCCATACTACCAAAAATGTAGAAAAAATGATGAAACAAATTTTATTATTCCTAAAACTTCTCTGACCATACCTAGGCAAGTTATACTTATAGAAAACAGCATTCCTGACATTATTTCAACATCCTCAAATTGACTACTAAAACTTATGTTTTGGCAGAATTAATGAAAAAGTAAAGGAAAACTAGAAATATTAATATAGTTATTATTTCTTAATATCAGAATAGAAAAGTTTTGTTGTTGTTTCATTGTTGTTTCAACTGTTTTTGTGCCTGTAGATCTCAAAGGATGGTTTATATTATTAACAGTGTTTCAGAATGCAACTATTGTATGACTTTGAAAGAGAAGTTAGGGTTTCAAGAGCTAGTCTTAATGTCAGTTATGAATAATTACACTGTAATTTCATCTCATAGGTTATAAACTAAAAAAAAGATAGTTATCTTTAGTTCAAATTAAAGACTGAATTTGAAACATTCCTTACTATGCCTTTTTGTTTTGAGCCAAAATAACGTTAAATAAATGTTCAAATACAATCAGACACCTGCCATTAATAAAGAAAAGCTTCCCATTCTTGACAAACCTGTTTATACAAGTTAACCAATTCCCTCCAAACTTATTTCCTCGATGAGTAGCACATACAATCCAGTTGAGAAAGGAAGACCCTAGTAGTTGAAAGCAGGTGAAGATATGTGTGTGCATGTATGGATTCATGTATACATATTTACGAAAGTGCTACAACAAGATATGACTGATACAAAAGTGAATAAGGTAGGACATATACCCTCCCATCAGCTATTTCAATGTGGGACTCAAACACTTACATAAGAAGACACATAGGTTATCTAAACCATACTTGAGAGTAAAGGGTGCTGAGTGGACTGATCATGAAAGCAATCAATTTGAAGGTTTTCATTTTCAGATGTTAGTATTGTGTTATGTGACCATATTACAGAGGCCAAATTAATTTACAGGGCAGAATGCATTTCTACTTGAAAGCCATATGTGATTGAAAATAATTGCACACAAGGTTATGTTGAATTCATATCTAATGGAAAGATTTATAGTTTTAGAAATTTAGCTTAAAAATTCCCAGCGAGGCAGTATGTGTATATGCATATACGATATGATATGTTTGTGTGTATACATATATAGGCTGTGGTCATTTAAAGTGAATTCCAACATAGATGAATGTCCACTCACATGGTCCCTGCAGTCCTTTGAGTGTACCAAAGAGAGTGCCTCCTGAAAGATTTATGAAACATTAGACTAAAGTTTGGCTCCCAGCGAAGGTGTACAAAGTAGTAGACTGTTAGTGGCATCTTAGGTAAGTTCCTTTTTATTTTTATTTTCATTTGAAGTTTAAAGGTATAGAAACATGCTAGATGAGAACATTTTTGGCCACGTTCTCCAATGTACATAATGTACATTCATTATTACTTCAATTCAACAGGTACTAAGCATATATTATATAGAATATTTTCCTAGGCATCGAAGAGTATTCAGAATAAATTTTTCAGCCCTTAAGGAGTCTGTTTTATATGAATAAAAACACAATTGGTTTTATTGTTATATGGATGAGAGTTCCTAATTGCACAAAACAACACAGTTTGCTGTTTTAATCAAGAAGGCATTAATTAAAGCATATAAGAAATCTCTGAACTTCCAGGCACAATTTCTAGGACCATGTTTCTTAGCTTTGTAAGTTTATTTTACACCCCAAGTCTCAGAAACATGCAGCGTCTGCTAATACCTGTGCCAGCAAAATGGATGTCCCATGCCCAGAATGTTTCCTCATCTGGATCCCCTCAGAATCTGTCCTGTGCAGGGAGCTCTGGTTGGCCAGCTCTTAAGTCACATGTCTGCCACCTGGTGGTAAACATGCCTGAGAAGTGTTCTTTGAATCATACTGTGGGAAGATGGCATTCAGAATGTGGAGACCTATCAAACATGGAGGGTACATTCAAAAGATTTGGGGCAACCTGAAATGGCAGTCTGCACTACCACCCAGAATTTATCATACCCTTTTTTCATATTAAAATTCTAAATAGCAGCAATACTGATATGTATCTACCCAACAATACAAATAGACTTCTTAAACAAAAATAAAATCACCCTTTATCAAAAAAGAAGGTTCATAACCTCTAGTTAACTGCATCCAGCTTCATCCAGCTTCATGGGGTTCTTCAGTGTGTACAGTGTTGCTCTCATTAAATCACAATCTTATCTTAATATTCTGTAACCTATGGACTACTTTAAATGTTCATCAGAATCAACATAACCAATATAAAATAGAGTAAAAGGGTAAAAATATAACAAGAAAATGGGAAAATAATATATACTATGTGTATGATACAATAAAAATAGAAAGATCCTGTTTTCTCCAACTGGTTACAAAGTCCTCTTGGCAAATATAAATTCCAATTCTAAACCTTGATTCCTGGACCTGGGTCTATACCCATATATATCGGGTCTGAAACTGAGAGAAACTGAACCTTACTTCCATCACTAATTCTGAGTGTATACTAATTCCAGGATGATAGCATCCCAACCTAGCAATGTGTTATCTCTCAATTTAAATTAAAGTAGATTCTTCCTTGGGTCACTTAACCATTCTTTAGGATCATCTGCTTCTGAACGATGTGATAGCATGGTGAAGCCAGGGCTGGGAGCATCAGTCAGTTGCATTAGCCCTTTCACTGTAAGATGAGTTTTTTTGGGCAGAAGTAATATTGTGTATGATAACAGGATTTTAAGCAAAAATCTAATAAGATGGTGTTGCTGGTAGAGGCAGAGCCATTAGAGAAGGCAAATCCATATCCAGAAAAAGTTTTTATTATAGTAGCAAAAAACAGCTGCCTTCCTGATGGAAGGGATTTGATGTAATCTGCTTTATCCAAGGTGAGTAGTTTGTTTCTAGGTATATTGCACCATGTCAGGGCTTCAAGGTTGATGGCTACAACAAGTAACTTGGCTATTCAGCTGGGGTGGTAACCCTATCAACCTTAATGATGAGAAGCCCATTTTGTCAGGTCAGTGAATAACTTCTATCCCTGAAACCATGGTCACTATTTTATGCCCATTGAGCAAATGCTGTGGTGGCCAAAGAAATAAGTCAGTATCCAGAGGATGAATCATTTTGTCTACCAGATTATTGAACGCGTTTATACCAGTGGGTACCAAAGATATAGTCCTAGCTTAGTGCTAATACCCAAAACAGTTTTGTATTCTATTTTCCTTAGCTGTTACCATGCTACATGGTCACAGGTCCCTTTAGGGAAGATTTTCTGATTATCTATTGCTTTATAATAAACTACCCCCAAATTTAATGACACAAACAATATTTTACTGTACACACAGTTCTATGGGTCAGGGATTCAGAAAGGGCACAGTGCTGACAGCCCTTCTCTGCTCCATAAGGTTTGGGCTCTCAGCTGGGATGACTTGATGGCTAGTGACCGGTAGATGATTTATTTTTATCAGAAAAAGCAAAAAGCACTGATATATACTGTTTGTTAATTTCTGTGGTGTAAATACTCCCACGGTGGCTGTTTTCAAACTTCCAACATGTTGTCACTAAATGCAGAGTTGGGAAAAGATGCACAGTAGTGAACCATTATATAGTATTTCTACTATCAAATACCATTGAAGTAAACAACCCTATGGGCATGAGTAATAGTATAATATAGTAAGATAATTAGGAAGTGATATATTTTGAGCGTTCACTATCTTTTAAAAACATTTTATTAAATCATAAGCTTACATAATTTAAGCTTCAACAGTAAGTGTGCTTAACTACCAGCTCACACGATTTCTGATTGTAATTCAATGACCTCTCCTAGATCAGGCTCTTTATCTTTTTTCTGTTATGTCTTGGGACCTCAATAAGAGGCTGTTATGAGCAGCCATAGCAACTTTTTTTTTTTTTTTTTTTTTTTTTTGGTACGCGGGCCTCTCACTGTTGTGGCCTCTCCCATTGCGGAGCACAGGCTCTGGACGCGCAGGCTCAGCGGCCATGGCTCACGGGGGAGCGGCATGTGGGATCTTCCCGGACCGGGGCACAAACCCGTGTCCCCTGCATCGGCAGGCGGACTCTCAACCACTGCGCCACCAGGGAAGCCCCATAGCAACTATTGAGTTCTCTGAGCCTTTACCTAAAATTTACAACCTTATGCTTGTCATTTTCTTTCTTTAAACTCTTCAATGCAGCTCAAAGCATCCAGCTCACCTCATTGTCCTTATATTCTTCCTGCCCTTCAAAATGGTCTTTTGTACATATGACTCAGTCCATCAAAGCCTTACTGTCAGAGACACCCCATTTCAGGATAACTCAGATGGTCATTTCAGTAGCTATCCATGAACCATGGGAGACAATGCCCCTTTTTTGACGTTAGTCTAATTATTACTTTGTCAAATCTGTCTGGGTCAGATATCCCATATTCCCATTTGTCTGAAGAGTTCTTACTTATAGCCATAGCTGTTAAAAACTACTGTTTTAATCAGGGTTCATTTATTCATTCAACCAAAAATTTATGAGCATCTACTATGCCAATCTTCTAGGCACTGAGAGATACAGCAATGGACAAAATAGGAAAAAAGTAAATAAAAACACTTCATTTCCTCATGGGCCTTACATTATTTTTGGGGAGACAGACTTAAACAAGATAAGTGTATAAAGTGAATAGTGAATTAGATATAGACAAATGCCAAGGGGGAAAAACAAACTTGAAAGGAGATATTTCATGCAGAGGGTGACTAGGGAAAGCCTTGTTGAAAGGTGAGATTTGACGAGAACCACGAAAGAGACAGTGGAATGAGATGGTCATGCATATGTCTGAAAGAGAGTGTTTTAGGCAGAAAAAAACCAGCAAGCACAAAGGCCCTCATGTAATAGCGTGGATGTCTGATAATGTTAAAAAAACAAAACAAAACAAAGCTACAAGGAAACCAAATCAGCTAGACTGGAGTGAGCAAGAAGAATAGGCGATGAGTTCAGAGAATTGAGATCCCTTTGGTACTTTTAAGGACTTTGGCTTTTACTTGAGCCAGATAAGAAGACCATGAGGATTTGAGCAGAGGTATGAATGACCTGGCTTCCATTTTAACTTAAATAGTGTTTTGAGAATAACCTGATGGAAGGATGAAAGCAGGAGGATCAGTTAAGAAGCTACTATAATAATTTGTGGGAGATAATGGGTATTGGGCCCAGGTGGCAAGTGGATGTAGTGACAAGTGGTTAGATTCTGGAAGTTGTAGGAATGTGGAAAAGATTGATTTTAAAGACTGAACTATAAATTTTAAGATGGGTAAGAAGAAAGTGAAGGCAAGAGTATGGTGAGAAGTAGTAATAAATTTCTACGATAAAGGGATTGAAGGTGCAAGTATTTTTAGAGTTTGAGCATTTAAATAACTGAACTAAACTAATGATTTGTGAGTTGTATAATAAAAACTGAAATTAGTCCCATTTATTGATAACAGTAGAGTCTATCATGAAACCATAATTGTGAGTTACTGAAATAGGGGGGAAATTGAGACCATTGGAGTACACAAAGTCTAGAAATTTAGATGCCAATATGCTGGAGAAATCGTTTAAATGAGTTACAAAAATCACCAAGAATTACAACTGGTGTAACACTGGAAAAATGACAATAATCTAGTTGCTAAGACATTCACGGAACAATGACCAGGGTATGGCAGATGACTATTACGATGAAAGGTAGCAGTCAGTATGACCTGATGTACTGTCATAGCATTCTTACTTACATATAACAGAATTCACTCTCTAGCTAGTTTAAGTAGACAGTGAATTTTAACAGTAATTAAGAAATTCTTACCCAAAACAGTCTGTAGCCTAACCTTTCAGGAAAAAATTTTAGAACTTCACTGCAAAGCTGGTAAACAGATTTTTTCTCCTTTTCTGTGCAAAATCATGATTCCACCTCCCATTGAGCAAACTAGATACCTTCACCAACTTATTTTTATGGCTTCTAACTTATTTATACCACTCATTTCTTGCATGTGTGTAATTAATAGAACCTCTGTGGCACCAAACACTGAGAATTGTAGTTTTTTGCACTCTATGTTGAGAAGGTGGGATTAACATTGTGAGAAATTTGCCAAATGTAAAGAGTGTGATTGAAAGATTTAGATAATCTCCAATAACAGATGTCCTCTAGAGCTTCAATATAATACTCATATTGTGTTTCTTGCCTAGAGGGTACAGATTATATCTTATACAATTTTGTATCCTACCTACTCCCATGCAACATTAGAAGCTCAAATAGTTATTAAATTACTGTATAGATGAAGACATCTCTAATTTACAGTTAGAGAAACCACTTTTCTTGTATTATGTCTTGTTTCTTTGTAAGTACATCATCTACCTAAAACATACATATATATATATATATATATATATATATATATATATATATATATATATATATATACCACGTTAATTAGCTTAAGCTTTTAGGAAATAATGCCAATTAACCATGGCTGCAGACTTAGCTTTGATATAGACCAGAATGTACACTGGGAAATTTACCTAATTTATCATTTTTTTCTATTCATTCAATAAATATTTTTACATATGCATAGATGCCAGGAACTGAGCCAATACTCAAATACAGAAAAGATCAAATCAGACATGGTGCCTATCCTCATGGAACTTATATTTCAGTGAGGAAATAGAATGAAATTTAGTAAAACTATTTTTAAGAAATTACACACATTATATGAAGGAATGAAACAAGAGAATGAAATAGAGAGTTATGAAGACTTGGAAGAGAGAGAGACCTACAAATGCTTTGCCTAGAGTAGTGGGCAAATGCTTTATTGAGAGGGTGATATTTAAACTGAAACTTAAAGGTGAGAAAGAGCTGACCAACTAAGGAGCCAAAGGACAGTATTTCAGGCAGAGGGTACAGCATGTGCAAAGGCTTGGAAGACTGAGGAACTGAAAGTAGGCTGGCATGGTTAGAGCAGAGTTTGCCAGAGAAAGACTAACAGCAGATAAAGTTGGAGAAATAGGCAAATCTCTATAACCTATGTGAAACAGCTTGGATTTAACCAATGCACACATGTATCTATAGAATTCAAGAGAGTAGAATACCATGAATATAATCAGAGATTGGTAAATAAAAGAAAAGCTCTTTGAAAATATTAATTGATCGTCTTCATATTGAAGAACTTTTAATATTATTTTGATGCTTACATATGACTCCGGCTGACTGATCTGTATACCTTTAGGATCTCAGATATGTGTGGGGTTTTTTGTGTTAACAACAGGCAAAATTTTCTGACACATTGAACCATAATTAGTGACAGTGAATATAGCAAAATTAACTTATTAAGAACTAAGAAATGTGATATTAATATGTGACACTGAATTAACAGTAGCATTGTTAAAAACAAAATTTTTCATTACAGTATAAGCTTTAGGAAAAATCTTGAATGAAAATAGTTTTTCTTTACTTCTTTCCACCTCAGTATCTTATATCTGATTTTCCTTTATTGTTTCAGTAACTCCTGCTTATTTTGCCTAGACATCATTTGTTAGCCTATGCTTTTCACTAGCCTTCTGAAAATCTCTCCTCCTTACTAGTCATATATTATTCTTCACTAGCAAAATTTTAATAACTGATAACAGTTTTTTTATTTTCTTTTCATATATCTTTGCTTTTAGTTGCAGAACTGACTTATAAAATAAAATGAAGGTGAAACTCCAATTCACAGAACATTTAAAAGCAAAATTTATCTGGGAAAAGTTAGAGCATAGAGTCTGGAACCAGAATGAAAGATTGTTCACTGGACTTTCCCCTAGTCTCTATCATGGCACCAGACGCTCACTGGTGAATGTAGGTTCCAGAGTAGACAGTTTAAAAATTATGTCCTTTAACCTCTTTTCTCAAAATGACTATTGCTGGTCTCAGTTACTATATTCCAGTTGGCTGCATATATTTTTCTATTATGTAATCTAAGAATTTAATTGTGAATAAAATCATTAGTGTTACCACTATAATTACTATAACAACATATGATTATAACTATAATCACATTTAAAGCAACATGATGATTATACTCATTTCCTTCAATTTAAAAAATTTAAATGATCAGATATAAATGAAATTAATTTTGACTTTCAATTCTATTCTCTAACAAAATCATCATGCTTTGTTCAATGTTCTTCAGCCATTATCCTATTGGATCATATTATGGTGTGTTCTAGTTCTCCTCAATTTAAACAGAAATTATTAAATCTTCTAAAAGAATGCATATAATTCACATTATATTTTAAATTCAGTAAATTATTACGTGATAGAAATGCAATTTACTTTTTTTTTATTAGTTTCTGCTTTATAACAAAGTGAATCAGTCATACATATACATCTGTTCCCACATCCCTTCCCTCATGCATCTCCCTCCCTCCCACCCTCCCCATCCCACCCCTCCAGGCGGTCACAAAGCACCGAGCTGTTCTCCCTGTGCTCTGCGGCTGCTTCCCACTATCTATCTACCTTATGTTTGGTAGTGTATATATGTCCATGCCTCTCTTTCGCTTTGTCACAGCTTACCCTTCCCCCTCCCCATATCCTCAGGTGCATTCTCAAGTAGGTCTGTGTCTTTATTCCCGTTTTACCCCTAGGTTCTTCATGACATTTTTTTTTAAATTCCATATATATGTGTTAGCATACGGTATTTGTCTTTCTCTTTCTGACTTACTTCACTCTGTATGACAGACTCTAGGTCTATCCACCTCATTACAAATAGCTCAGTTTCGTTTCTTTTTAGAAATGCAATTTACTTTTAATATATTTTATGAACCCTGGTTTATGAACTCAGGTTTGTGCTTCATTGATGCTATCTGTAGTATAATCTGAGGTTATCATTAGATACTATATAAATCTGAAATCTACTAAAATGGAAATTATCTGTATGTATTAGTGACTTGTATCCATAAGATAATTACATTTTCCGTTAAACCCAATAGCTGTTACTGGAGCATTTGGAGTGCCTTGTATCACGACATGAGAGGTCACTAAGAATGACGGTGGTGAAGCGACAAGCCCAGTCCCCCTCAGGAGTGTCCAGCGAGGTTGAGGTTCTCAAGGCGCTGAAATCTTTATTTGAGCACCACAAGGCCTTGGATGAAAAGGTATAGTATTGTGAAAGGATTGTTACAATTTTATGTCAATTATACTTCAATAAAGCTGAAATTAAAAAAAAAAACTACTGGAAAAAAAGGTATAGTATTGATGAAAGATTTCAGGCTTAATTGTGCTTTTGTCATCAGCATCAAGCTCCTTGTCTTCATCCATGACTCTTACTGACTGCTGAAGTCAGTCAGTTCAGAGGAACACGTTTGAACTACAGGAAAAATCACTAAAAAAAAAAAAAAAATGCACCCTGACTATTGCATGTATATTGGTAATATTCATAACCATTTTCTTTTTTTAATACGTCTGAATCTATGGTTTATCAAGACTTCTATTATGGCACATTAGAGTCCTAGTCCAGATGGCCATTTCAAATTTAATATTGTCATTTAACCTTTCTGTTTCTCCCTCTCTCTCTCTCATTCTCTCCCCACCCCTCAGTCTCTATCCTCCCTACCCCCCTCTGAAGTGCGTGGCTATAGATGCCAACATAGGAGACTGTTAACTGACAATAAAACATATCTTGAAGTATAAATTGGAAATACTTTAACCTTTAGAGATTCATATTAAACGCATACAATTTTATTTTGGGGGTTTCTAATATCTTAGTTCTGAACACACATTTTTAAGAGTTTCTGCGGGTAACAGCATAAGGTATTAGTAGAAAAATCTGCTTTAGGTCTTTTTTAAAGTAACTGTAAGTTTCTCTTAGCTGTTACTCAAATAAGCTCCATGGACATTAATAAGCCAATATGATGATAATATCCTTTGGATATTCGTAAGGCTTATGAAATCATTTCAATTCTGTAAAATTTCAAAGAATGAATTTTTTTGAAATTAATAAGGCTTTAGGATTTTGTACAGTGGGAATTGGGGCACTTCATTGTAAAGTATCTGACAAGTTCTGAGCATTAAAATCCAAACTAGGGATTATTACTCAGTTATATATAGGTTTTGAGCATAGAGACACTTTTGCTCTATTTAATATTTATATACATATATATTTTTATCATCAGTCTTTCAGATGTTCTTAGAGCAGGGGATTTATGTGGAGTGTGTGCATAGCATATCTATAATTCTGTCTTCTAGATTATTAAGAAGAAATTGTATCTTATTTTTAGTTTTAATATGAGAGGCAACTAGTTTATGAATAATTTTGAGTAAAACAGAAATGGATATTATATAAAAATCCCTGATGAATATAATATCAACTAATATCAAATAATAATTTAATATATTTAATGTTTAGTTTCATATTATATTTCATTTCTTATTACAAAACTGCATTATTAAAAATTTGCAAGACTTTATATTTATAGAATATCTATTATGTGTCAGACTTCTTGGCATATATTTAGCACACAAAGATAAATAAGACATTTTCTTTACAAATGAGGAGTTCATAGTTCTGGAGTTCACATGTCAATAAGAGGGAGTGGTAAGAAGAGATATATATGATGTGATATGGAGTCACAGGAAAAGTTGTGACTAATTTTTCCTGAAGAAGTGATGAGAAAGTCAAGAATGTCTTCACAGACGGGGTGACATTTGGTCTGGGTATTAGAATGTGTGAGGATTTTTTAAGCAGAGAAGCAAACATACTCTAAGCAATATGATCAATATGTGAACTAACCCAGAGCTTTGAAAAGAACATGGCCTGTTCAGAGAAAATTTAACAGTTTTGAATGACTTGAATGAGGGACTTGAGAATGAGTGATTTGAGATGTTCCCTAGATGTGCTCCCACATCACTTAGGTGAGGGATGCTTTTATGAAGAAATGAATAGAAGGCAATAAACAGCATTTAGGACAAATAACCTAATGGGTGTGAGTACATTTAAGAAGAAAATGGTTGTAGTAAAATTTAGGATCTAAAAGTAATTTAGTATATACATAGATGTTCAGTGAACTTAGCATAACTAAATGAAGTATTTAATACTGTGACCCTCGGAATTTTTATAGGGTTTAGTAACTCATCAAATGTGCCCTGGACATTGGTGAGTTCAGGACAACAGAACTGATTATCAACTAAGTAATACCTAACAGCCTGAAGGAAAAATATTATGAGCTTGGGCTTTGGAGTTAGACAGACCTGGACAAGTACCTTAATTTCTCTTCGTCTGTTTTCTCTTCTTTTGAATGAAGAGAATAATAATACCTACCTAATAGCATTGTCTGACATGCAAAGCTCCTAGCCAGTACTTAGCATATGGCAAATGCTCAGTAAATGTTAATGAATGTTATTGTTAATGATAAATTTCAGCATTTGACAAAAATATCAAACTAAGTGAAGATATTGGTATCACTGTTGATTCACATGCTTATTTAAATTAGCATTTCATTTAGTTATTAAGGGGTTAATATGTGCCTAAGCACCTTCATAAACAATTCCCCTAAGAATAACTCACAGCTTCTTGTGTAGATCAGGAGAGGTAAGGAGACAGACATATGAACAAGTAATTACAATATTCTATTTTTAAGTGCTATGGATATTATGTTAAAACATATATGGAATATCAGAAGAAGATGCAATTAATCATATCGAGGACAAGAAACTACCAACTTTACCACAGAAGGTTTAGAACACAGGAAGAGATAAATAAAATACAAAAGATTGAGCATAGCTGTGGACAGTTACAATGACTGGCAGTCTTCATTATTGATGTCCTTATTTACATATCCACTGAGTTGTAGGGTAGAATTTACCCAATTATCTAAGACCAGCAGTGATTTTGACATAAGTCTCCAACATGTTTACCAATTCTGTGGGCTGGGGGAAATGAGAAGTATACATGTGTTTTTCAATCACTCAGATATCACTGAGTATTTTTTAAAAAGATATACTGGGTATGCATGGGAAATGTAACCAAAACACATGTTACATACACTCCACATATATTCCTGTGATCTAATATCACAGTGCCAAAACTGGATTTGAATGTCTGGTCTAAGATTCCTTCACGATGCTTTCTGTTGCAGGATTGATAATTCCAAAATAAACCCCTGCCACACCTTAATTTAAACTTGAAATGTATGCTCTTCCACCCAAGTCCTTCTTTATCCTGCAACATACTCGTCATTCTTAGGGACTTATTTTAATCCTCAGGGATAACATTTCTCTTGAAACATCTTTTTTTGGGGAAAATTTTTTTCTCTTTAATTATTTTTTCATACCACTATGAAGAAAATAAATGTAACAGATGAAATTAGAAATCAAAAATTCTAGATGAGGGGCTTCCCTGGTGGCGCAGTGGTTGAGAGTCCGCCTGCCAATGCAGGGGACACGGGTTTGCGCCCCGGTCCGGGAAGATCCCACATGCCGCGGAGTGGCTAGACCCATGAGCCCTGGCCGCTGAGCCTGCACGTCTGGAGTCTGTGCTCCACAGCGGGAGAGGCCACAACAGTGAGAGGCCCACGTACCACAAAAAAAAAAAAAAAAAAAAAAAAAAAAAATCTAGATGTACATAAATATATTTGGAATGTTATACCATAGCTCTATAAATAAGCAATCACTATATCTTAAAGACTATGTGGACAATAGATTAATTGAATGTAATTAAATAGCAAAAAACTAGAAAAAGTAAAGTATATAGCCAAGACCATCAACTGTGTACTTATATTTAGGAAAAAATTAAAACTATAGTTTTTTCATGTCTAGATAACTTCAAAAGAACACCAAATTCAACAAGAAAAATAAGGATATTATGGCATTCTGCTGGTGCTGTGCTCAGAGCAGTTCAAAAAGCTACAAGCCTTGTCAGAAATACTATTTTTTCTTACCAGTGGAGTTCCAGTTATGTAGACAAGATAAAATGTTAGATTTCTTTATACTCTAGAAAGGTTACTCCTTTGGATCCTCCCTTTGTTTTTCCTTTACCAAGTTTAGCAGAGATTAGTGCAAGAGGAAGCAAATATGTTTCATTCATTTGAGTCTTACCCAAGAAATAAATACAAAGAGAATACTTAATTCTCATATAAATGTGAATAAAGCATTCATATCATAAATGTATTAATATTTGTAACATCAATTTTTACATTTATAACATGAATTCAAAATATATTCAGCAATTATTTTTATTTTCTTGTGAAGAGAGTTTTAGGTTCATTACTTTGTGTATAATATAATTTCAAGTTGCAAATGCTGTTATAAATTTATTGAGGGGTGATTTTTCATATTGTTTGAAAAGCTTGATAATTTTTACTACTTGAAGGCTCAATATAATAAGAATATACATGCTTAACTTGTGGGAAATTTGAAACAGTTCGGAACAGTTTCTGTGATTTTCAGTTTAACAAAGAAAGGAAGACATTTAACCCGCAGTATAAGCTGGTTTCAACTGCTCCTTATGTGGCTTGCATGACTCTGTTAGGAACATCCCAATCATCAGTATGTCTTTAAATATAGTGCCTTAACCTCTTTACTGCAGTCTAAATGTGATCTGATTTTGTTGCCTATGTTGAGATTAATTTATATTTAGACTGTTTCATATGGCTGTTCTCATCAACTAGGATTCTTAGATTTTTATCAGAATACCCATATTTTATAGCTGCTATTTTAAGAAGTGGATATAAAACTTTACAATCATCCCTATTAAATAACAAGGACATCTACTAAGATATTTGTTGATATCTGCATTCCACATATCAGCAATCCTCCTCATTTTCATGCCTTTGGGATGTTTGCTTTGTTTGCATCTATCCAAGCACTCATGAAAAAAGTATTCCCCAAGTCAAATCATTAAAGATTTCTTTCTAAGAAGCTCTTGTTCAGTTATGAATCGGCATTAGTTTTATACATTTTTATGAACAATTGGATATTTGTCTGACAGCACTGGTACCTGGCAGCCCATCTCGTGTACTTAAATATCATGAAGGATCTTCTGTGATTATCTTTGATATGAAATGTCCATTTATGTATGTATTACTAATTTTTAGAGAATTTGAACATAACTAAGTATAATTAATATTAAAGTTCCAGTCAGGCATTAATTCTTTCTTATTCAAGATGTATTTCAGGAGTTAAGTGAACCTAGTCACCTGAATATATTTCAGTTATCATTATACATTACTAAAATAATTGAGATTTTTAAAAATTTCTAATTAGATTCTAGATTCATTGGATATCACTTGTTTTTTGTTTGCTAACTAGAAAATAATTTTGTAACTTCAACTTTAAAATTACTATGTATCTAGGTTTTTAGATATTTTGTGTATTTAATTTATATTCCCAGTTAAATCTTACTAAAAAAAGAAAAAGACCATTAATTAAAATATACCATTAATAAATTACTAAAATGAATATTCATTTAAATAATTTATTTCTATAATTAAAATGCCCACTGTTATATTCCCATGGAAAATCAATGTTAATTCATAAATAATCTAAAACTCACCATGAATTCCATATTGAATTGAAGCTATAAACTTTGTTGATTTTTTTTAAGGAAAATTAAACTGCTGTAGTCATTTATTTTAGTTTAGCCAAATTTCTTTCTCTGAACTTTTCTACTTTTGACAAATTTAATATGGAGCATATCTATAGATCTGAACATATAATAACTAAAACAATTTTAGAAGTTCTGAGAAAGCAAGGATCAAAGAAACACTTCTCTGAGTTTCATTTGTGTATGAAACATTTGGAAATCATTACTTTCAAACTAAATGTGCAGTCTTTGGTTCTATAAAATATAATGGTTTAACCTTTGGTATCTGAAAAGTATTTAGGAATTCCGGAGTAGATATACACTTTCCAATCCCTCAATAACAGTGTAGACCTCTAACTAATACAAAATTAATTTCATGAGCGATGGACAACATTTTTCAGCTTCTAAGAATCCTTTGCTTTTAGACAAATTATTTTGTACTAAATGTCAAAGGAAAATATAGTTATTATTTTAAAGAAGTAGAAAGTCTTTTGCCTATATCTTATGCTTAATCATTGACTGTTTTTCAGATGAATTCATAATAAACTTTTGAACTTTGCCTCCACTTACTATGAATCAGAATTCAGAACAAGAGGGGTTGATCTTCAACCCCATTGTAAACTCTGTCACGAAACACTAGAAGGACTTGCTTACAAGAAAATCCCTTAATACAGTCATACTATGAGGTGACAATGTAGTCATAGTATTCCTGAGCACTTCAGGCTATATATACTTTAATACTTCTTCAAATGTGACTGTCTCTGATAATGTTAATGGATTCAGCACAGTTTAATATGTATGGGATGTACATTACTGCACATATTTTGGTTTTTCTTCTAGGTAAGGGAGCGACTGAGGGTTTCTTTAGAAAGAGTCTCTGCACTGGAAGAAGAACTAGCTGCTGCTAATCAGGAGGTAACATACCAAACTTTCTCCTCTTTTGAGGTGCAATATCGCTAACCTTATATCCCTTGTGTTTCACGTCACTTTTATTAAAACTGTCACAAAAAATAAATTACATTTGGTATATGCCACTGAACAAGACCTGTTAAAACTAGTTGCCAGAGTCATGCTTTCTGATTTCTGGTGATACAGATCTGTCACTAAGAGATGAAAGGAGAATTATCATGAGCTAGTGATATGAGAGCTAGTGAGGTGGGGATTTAGAAAGACTGCAGGCAGGATGCCGGGCCTTCTGAGAAGTAAAACACAGCTCCAAAACTGGAAAACATATCAAATATCTGTTAAATTTAGAGAATGTTGCAAATGAAACATTGTGCCCATGTTTAGTGGCATCATTGAATCCACTCTTTTGCTCTCATTCATGACTCTAAGAAAGTATTTTATAATCATCCATGGGATTTAAAGAGTTGTTTTTTCCTTAGAAGATTTTACTTCTTTGGTTATTTGTCTACAAATGAACTTGGGTCATTAGATAAGATATAGATAGGTCAATAGGTGATAGATAAATAGATCTCAAATTAAATGTATATAGGGCACTAAAATAGCCCCATCTCTCTCTCTCTGTCTCTCCCTCTCTCAGATAATTTACAAGGCTACCTTTTTCAGAAGTTTATTCCAGGAATGCAAATGGGGGTATTATTATTAGTAAAACTATTTAGTAATAACTTCCTACTTTTAAATAATTAAGGAAATGGGAGGCCAGTGTCATTAATTATAAGTCTTACCAAGAGATTCTTAACAAAGTAATATTTACATTTACATTTCACACATAAACAAATACACATTTTCAACCATGCTAAAAATCTTGTCTGGTACAAACTCCCTAGTTTTTTAAAATAAGCTAGGCCAATTAAATGAGCTTCTATAGGCTTTTGTTTGTCCTAGGTTCAACAATTTAAACTTCAGAAATGAATTTCCCATTCTCACAGATGGTTTTGGAGTTATCACCCTTTAAGACTTTTCTTTATATAATCTCTCCCATGGAGACTTCATCCATTTCTCATCCATCCAAGGCTTCAATGATGACTCTGGTGAAAAAGAAACCAAATCTATAGCTCAAAGTCCATGCTCTTTTCTGAGCTCCACAAAAGATTGTAAACATTGGTTTGGCATCTCCACAGGACTTTGCTTTGCTGATGTTTGTATAAATTGTTCTCTGACACACGTGTTCAGCAGGGGTTAATCAAGGATTAAAAACCAGCTTAGGGTTTGATAATGAAGACATGCACTAAAGGGACTGTAACCACTTAGAGGGACCAATTTTTCTAGTTTACACAAAGGCACCACATGTGCTAATGGACCTGGGTCTCCACTTAATTTTTCCTTGTGTCCCCTTAGATTCTCTATGGTACATTAATGCAGTGAAATAGTCTTCTTAAAAAGAATATGAGATAAACTGTATGTTCTGTTCTGAAAAGATCCAAAATGTTCTACTATACAAAAAGGAAGAAGTTGCAGAGAATGCTCCCAATTTTGCACAATTACAAGTAATAATAACACATTATTATAGGACTAGGAAAAATAAATTTTGGATATAAATACCAAACTGTTATTATTAATTGTCTTTGGTGTTTGCAAATATGTACTATATATTTCTGTAGTGTTTGATTTTTTTAAATAAATTTTCATTATGCTTATAAAGAAATGAAATAATAAAGATATTTTAGAGTCAGATGCCATTTTCCATATTAGATTATTCTATTGGTAAATTAATAATAATGATAGCTAATATTTACCAAGTGCTTTAAATCTCTAGGCTGTAGTCTAAGTGCACATATATCAGCAAAATGATACTGGAAGTTAGGTACTACTATTGTTTTACAGGTGAGCCCAGAGAGGTTATTTCTCTTAATGTACCACTGTTCTCTCCTACTTGAAAATGTGGTTATCTTTGAATTTATCTTAGGTCTATGTATTCAGGTGATTCCAATCCATACATTTAACTATGTCCACAGTCTACCCTACATCCATTTACTCTTAGCTTTTTCTATATACATTAAAACTACCGTAGTTCAGATCTTCATTATTCTCAACTGGGATATTACAGTATGTCTTCTGCTATATAATTCTTCAGGTTTAAAACAGCTAAGCGAAGCTCCAATCATATTGATTATTTTTCATAATATTTTCTGACATGTAATATAATGTAACATATGCCATATTAATATACTACTAACATAATAATATAATTTACATATTTGTTATGTTAATAATATAATGGTATCTACTACTAGACCTGTAATATACTATTGAGCATCTCTTCAGTGGTCCTAACCTAAAAATCACCCTTAATTCCTATTACCCCTACTGCTCTGAGTCATTCTAAGTTCTTGTTAAGTTATAGTAGTCACTGTTTTTGAAAGCAGCCAACATTCTTCCTGACTAAATCTTACTTATGCTAATGTCTCTCTTGGAATGTCTCCACAACCCCAATTCACCCACTGAACTCATACTTTCCCATTTAAACTCAAGTTCAGACATCACCTTTTTAATGAAATCTTTTATGATTTCTTGCCAACAGTCATTGCTTCTTAGTTTAAATTGCTTAATCTCATTGCTTCAGCATTTATTATGACTGTTCAACAAGTATTAGAGTTAATTATATACCTGTCTAAGCCTAGGTTGCTAGTTCCCTGAGAAAGAGGGCTATGTCTTGCTCATTTGTGCTTATTTCACTCAATACAGTGATATAAACCTTGTGATCAATATATATTTGTCAGATTGCATTGTATAGAGTTCATTCTACCTGGTGTGTTTTCACATTATTCCTTGGCTATCCCCTTAATAGATAGTTTGAACAACCTTAGGCGTGCTCAATAAACAGCAATACATTGATCATATTATTAAATTAAGTTGTTTGTTATTTCAAAATATAATTATCGAGCAACTACTATGTGCAGAAAATTCTGTGAGTCCCTGACAGGAACAAATAGAAAAAAATAAAATAATTAATAAAGCATTATGCAAATGTTTATATAATTTGCACTCCAGTGATGGAGACAAACATATAAACATATAAGTAAGATGTAATTTAGTACAGAGCTAAATTAATATAAAATAGAGACCCAAACAAAGTGCAAAAGAGCAGAGAGAAGGGTATTCATTCTAAACCAAAGTATCAAAGAAGGCTTCACCCTTGAAGGAAAACAATGATTTGGCTTAAAAACTGTGGCGAAACATTTCAAGCTGAGCAAACAGTATGATTAAGGAAGCCTAAAATTGCCTGTTTTAGGGATAATGGATGATATTGTGTATTGGTAAGAATTAGGGTATGAAAAGATGTAGAAGAGGAGTGTAAAGAGTTGATAGGATGCAGATCCTAGAGAACCCTGAATGCCATGCTCAGAGTTTGGAATTTATACTTTATGAAATGAGAGAGCTCTGAAGGTGTAGTTTTGTTTTTGTTTTGTAGTGTTTTGTTTTTTGGTTTTGGTTTTGGTTTTGGTAAAGTGAAATCCACTGAAAGTATGTTCTCTTTTTTTTCTTTTTATAAACTGTGGGGTTGGGTGGAATAGAGCTGGAAAGTTGACAATCTGATATGGGTAGCTGACATAGTCATCTGCTATGTGAGTTTGATAATGATACATCAATTCAACAGACATTTATTGAGCATTTTCTGTTTGCCAGTCATTGCATTAAGTACTGAGTATAAATATATTGATAAACTAAGAGATTAATAAAGCAACAATTCTCTCAAGTCTGTTATGGAAGATAAACATGGTAAAAAGTAACTATAATCAGGAGTTATTATTTAAAGGATCCAGAATTTCAGTTTGGGAAGATGTGAAAATTTCTGAAGTTGAATGGCAGTGGTAGTTGCATAACAATGTGAACGTACTTATTGCCACTTAGCTGTACACTTAAAATGGTTAAAATGGTAAATTTTATATTATATACCTTTTATCACAATTAAAAGTAATTACAATACAATAAGACTAAAGTGAAACTGAAAGTACAAGCTTTAGTAGTATTACAAAGGAGAGTAATTAATTGTATGGGCATGAATGAGGAAAAGCAGATGGTGTTACAAAAATCTTCCTAGAAAATTCCTGCAATTTGCAACAACATGGATGAGGATGAACTTTGAGGGCATTAGACTAAGTGAAATAAGTTAGACAAAGAAAGACAAATACTGTATGATCTTATTTATATACAGATTCTAAAAATGTAAAACACAGAGAAACAGAGTAGATTGGTTGCCAGAGGCTGGAGTGTGGGGGAAATAGGGAGATGTTTGTCAAAGAATATAAACTTTCTGTTATAAAATGAATAAAATTAGGGGATCCAATGTACAGTATGGGCACTATAGTTAACAACACTGTATAGTATACTTGAAATTTACTAAGAGAGTAGGTCATAAATGTTCTCACCACACACACACACAAATAGTAACCATGGGGATGGGGATGAATTGGGAGATTGAAATTGACATATATACACTAATATGTATAAAATAGATAACTAATAACCTGCTGTATAAAAAATTAAATTAAAAAAACAAATGGTAACTATGTGAGGTAATAGGTATGTTAGTTAACCTTATAGTGGTAATCATTTCATAATATATACATATATCAAATATTCACATTGTATACCTTAAACTTATACATGTTATTTGTCAATTATATCTCAATAAAGCTGGAAAAAATTTTTATATCTTCCTAGAGGAAAAAAATTACCTAGAATTTGAAGGGTGACTACAAAGAGCTTGTCAGATGGAGTTGGAGGAAGAAAAGGGAAGCAGGAAGTAGTAGAGATGGGGACGAGGCTGCAGAGAAAGGCAAATCTGAGTTAGGGATGCCTAGAGCCTGGGCTTCGTCCTGTAGACAATGATGAGTCAGCAAAGGGTTTTTAAAAGGGAAGAAATATAACCAGATTTTTAAGTTTTCAGACCAGTGTATAAAAATTAAAGATGAAAAAATATATATCCTAATCAAGGTACTGTGTTTATAGTTCAGATTTGTAAAAATCACTACTGTTTCTTGAAAGAAAGGACTAGTGTTGCAAAATACAGAACTTGCACAGAGAACTTGAACTTGAACAATCTGACATTTCTTATGTTCTTTTAGTAATGGGAAATATAGATATAAATGAAAGAATCAAAACAATATTTTAAATAAATATATATACGTAATGAAAATTTGCTGTCATTTTATGCCTCTTTGAATAGCCCTGCAAGGGCAGATTGTATTATTAACACTGAATACATTTTCCAGGCCATTGTCCTAAAAAAGTGAGTCCAGATTATTTAGACAGAGAAAATACAATCAAGCCTTTATTTCTTGCAGAATATTTTTGTTACTGCTTAAAATCAGAAAACTACAAAAAATGTACAATAAAAGGAAATGCAGAGGAATAAATAGATTACATTCTAACAATGTGTTCTCCTTTAACAGAAGCCCATATGCTTTTTTAATATTTAATTAAACCAGACAAAATGGATTATTCAGAAGCTACAGTAAATATTCAATTGACAGACTAATTTTCAGTGAATGCACAGCTGTACTTATCTTAAAAGCTTTTCTGCATGATTGTATTATATATAAAAAGAACTGGCACATTTAGTTATAGACTGAACTATATTTTTATGTTGCTTTCATTCTTTGTTTTTTTTTTTATTCCAACCACTGAATTTACCAACTTTCAATTTGAATTTTCTTAAGGAAATTAGCATTTCATGTTACCTCATCTACAACCAGCCTTATTCCTGAAGTCTAATTTCCTAAGGAAAAATTAAAGAACTTTATGGGCAAACCAGGTATCATTCATATTCAGAAGAATATTGGGTCAAATGGTGAGGGGAGCTAGAGGCAGCAGATTCACATTTTGGGGGTTTATAGGACCACGGAATACGACCATTGTTTTAAATACATTATGCATTTAATCATCACAACAGTCTTTTGAGTTGAGTTAAGAACCAGTACTCTGTTGAATCCATGGAAATGAATGGAAATATGGAAAAGGTAAACAGATACAGGCAAAGGTGGAACCTACCTCCAAAAGCAAATAAAAGGCAGGGAAGGAGCAACGAGAGATGTTATGTGAGACTCAAGTGAGTCAAGAGTCCTTGAAGCAAAGAAATGATAGAAAGAGGGAGAGAGAGAGAGTTTTAAGTGTAGGGATTGGATGTGGTTGACAGTATTAAATGTCTCATGAAGGCATGTAGGAGTATGTCTAATATGAGGTGATAAGATTTACAATTAGGTCACTGAAAATGTTTGCAAAGACAGTTTTAGTAAACTATAATGGAAGGAGAATAGCTGTGATGAAAAGAATTTGAGTCAATTAGAAGTCTAAAAATGGGAGACAGTGAGGAATACTCATTTGAGAAGTTTGGCAATGAAGGAGAGGGGAGGCTAAAAGCTAAATAATTAGGCAATATTGAGAGACGGCCTGTTGAAAATGCTTACAGCCAATGCAAAGGAAGAAGAGACAAAGGAGAAAGGATTATTGATGGACAACAGGGAAGAGGATAAGCGTGGTTTGGAGATCAATGGCAAGTAGTGGAACTCCTTCCTCTGAGAAATGCAGGAAGGAGAACAGAATGTGTAGTAGAGAGATGAATGAAGATTTTGATTTGGAGAGGAAAGAAGACATAGCAATTTTATCAGAGAGTCTTCCCAAGGAAATGGGTTATCTGCTAAGTGAAGTGGAAACAGAGTTACTTTAATGAGTTTAAGGAGACTGAGAATACGATAATGTAGAATATGGCAAAGAGTCAATAAGACTAAGCAAGGACATTTTAAGGTGGATGGTAGACCCAGAGGAAGTTCTCATTACCTTACCCTGACAAATTAAATAAAGCCAGTTTCCACAGAACTTATGAACGGAAGCAACATGGATTCACCATGGTATTTCCTTATCTAATCTATGAAGTTCTGTTATTCATCATAATTTGAAAGGAAGAGATACAAATATGAAACTAACGTTGTCTCAGATGACTTTGGTCCAGAGGTAAAATGTTTCCCTAAACTTGACAGGGGTAAAAATCAGGAAGCTTCTGAAATCCTTGAGCAACTCTATATTTAAATAGTTAGAAAGATATTTGATAAAGATGATCTAGAAAAACATGTGGAAAGTGGAAAAGTTGTTGAGCAGTAATTATTAGAAAAATTTGCCTTGGGGGAGCTGATAGCAATACTCACGTAAATTTATAGGATCACTTATTTGCAGAATTAATGAAATGACCAAGTAATTTTTTTCTTCAAATTAAAACTGCCATATCTGTCAGTGGAAAATTCCAGATGTAGAAAAAGACAGCACTGAAAAAATTCTTAAGTTAAATTATTTCAGAACCCTAAAATTGATAATTATTTATATTGATAGACCCTTTGCCAGTTACTCATTTTTTGGTTCTCTTAATTCTGTTTCTTTCCTGTTCTATGAGATAAAAGCAGATTTAATACTTTATGTCTCTCACTGCCTTTAAAAAATGATTAATCTTACAACGGCTTTCTAATTTCCTGCATGTTTATGTACACCACACATCCTAATTCAGCTGATTAATTTAGTTTCATCATTAGTAACTGTATGAAACTGTTTTCATTATTAGTAAATTCCATGACCAACTGTGAATTAACATTCTAACAGAAAGTCAGATATAAGTTTTGTGCTTTATTAACATTGAAGCAAGTCACCATGGCTCAATTTAACAAAAAAGAGTATTTTTTTTAAATGACAACAGTGTTTGCATAAGGTAAGGGCATCCTTGCAGCTCCAAACTTACATCCCTTGAAGACAATGAAAAATTCTTTAGAGTCTCCAATAAAGCCAAAATGTTACGAGTATCCAATAAAGTTACCAGTTACGAGTCTCCAAAATGTTACAAGTCTCCAATAAAGCCACTTATTGGGAACCTACTCTTCCTGTTGGAGATGTATCATTTTGGGTTAGAAAACTATATAGTTCTTAATTGATTTTGTTTAATGGAAGAGTTTAGTCATAGTTAAATGATGTCCTTTTTTGCTTTATATTGATAAACTCGAAGTTTCAACATTGTCAAACCCATAGTTATTTACAAAGGCCTAAGGTTCCTCATTATACCTCTAGATGTTTCTTTACAATGATATTGCATTATAAAGATAAGTGTAGAAACTCTAAATTACCCAAATTATTATCATCAATAGAAAAATGTCTTCTTTGCTGTTGATAATTGTACTGTTCCAATACAAAGAATCTTTCCCAAATTGAAAGAAATAAAGACATCTTATGACAATGTATGTTAAAACCCAACAGTGAAAAGAGAGCTAAAGAAATTGCTGTTTGCTACTTCCCCAGTTTTTACTATTTCCAAGACCTCTATGAAGCAATTGTTTAAAATATAGTTTAAAATTGTCTCCTGTTGTTTCTGAGACTTTTGAAGTCTATTTGTAAGTCTTTTCAAACTCTCCTGTTTTGGTTAGAATCTTTTCTTTGACGAAAGTATAAGGTTTGTTTTTCTTGTGATGGCAGACTTGGTTGCTTTATCTTTGCACATGGAGATCATGAACTGTTTTTTTCTCTTTCTATTAATAGCAAGATCATGCTTGATATTAATACTTAGAACATAAGCATCACAATTGATTATTTTACACGTGTTTATTAGAGTAGTCTTATTAATTTTACAGCTAAATATTTGAGAGATTACTTATCTTTTAAAAAATGTAAGTGGAGTACTGAAATTTAGTGAGATACAAGGTACAAAGTAAAAATAAAAAAGAATATTAAATTCAAGTCAAAAGATTTCAGTTTGAGTTGACTCCCATATCTATCACTTACTGATTCTATAATCCCTGGCAATTTATTTAACCTCTCTGCACCTCAGCTTTTTCATCTGTGAAATGGAATATTAATAAATTTTGGACTAGCCTATCTTTCAAAGAAGTCATGATGTTTAGATAAAATAATATACAAGGAAACACTTTGTAAACTTGAAGTACTAAAGTTGTATTTCTATTATTACATTCAAAAGGTGAATATCAGGTAGTTATTAGTTAGGTAGACGAAAACTGTCTTCTGTTGACAATTCGAATGTGCTGATAAAATAACAGTACTTTATTTTGTACTCAGAACAAAATCTCCTTTTATTAAAGGAACAAAAACCTTACTGTTCATAGGATGATTCTGTAGCACATGCACTTTATAAATGACTTTGCAATTCACTCCTTTATGCAGCTTGTAAAAATAATAGCATCTACAAACTTGAGGGAGACTATTGTGTGCCTGGCACTATGCTAAGCACTATACATATCCCCCAACACACACACACACACACACACACACACACACTTTTCAGTTAATCATCACAATGAACATCTGAGAGAACTGTAATTATTACTAGCATTTTGAAACTGAGGCTTCAAAGAACTAGGTGAATTGTTTTGCATGTTATCACTAGTCAGTAACAATCCAAGTCCAGGATATCGGACTCCAAATTTGAGTGTTTAACAGTAGGCACAAGGCTGCCTGGCCTTTCTCTTAATAACAAACTTTCTTTATATATGAAAACTGTGTTTCCAAATCAACAGTTTACCTTTTACCAGTTATTTAAATTCATCATGACATCTTTATATTTGTTGTATTTCTGTGGATTACTTCAAGGATCATAGCTTCACTATATTGATAGAAAGATAAGATAGGCATTAATTAATGACACACATTAAATCAATTAGTTAAACTAACCTGCATTTCAACTGCCATATATTGGGTTGAAATTAAACATTTAACTCTACAGAAAAGATACATTAAAACATCTAGATGCTATTTGCAGTTATTTGGATAAATTCAACTACTGGATTTTAAACTTTGCATCTAAATGTTTTCCCTTGGTGTAGACTTCAGGGTGACGCTGCCTGAAGACCTGAAATAAACAGCGTGATAACATTGTATTAGTCCCTGTACTTTCAGTGTAGAAAATGTGAGACCTCAAGTTCTACTAAACAGTATCAGAGGATTTCGGCAGCACTTCTCTGTTCCCATTTCATTTTGGCAGGGAAGAACAGTGGATCTCAAATGTTGAGAAATTTGGAAGTTCCAAATAGGTGAGCTTTGGGGATGCTAAAAGGAAATGTATGGACAAAAAGGATGCACAAATTGCTTTAATCTGTTTTGTGTATGTGAGTGTGTGTGTAATTAGTAACTTGACTGCTCATGATTTTACTTTTTAAAAAGTTGATAGCAGAAAACATCACAAATTTGATCAGCTTGTATTTACCATATACTATTTATTTGTCTTAGTCTTTCGGGCTGCTAAAACAAACTATTATAGACTGGGTGACTTAAACAACCAACATTTATCCCTCACAGTTCTGGAGGCTGGGTAGTCAAAGACCAAGGAACTGGCAAATTTGGTGTCGGATAAGAACTTGCTTCCTGGTTCATCGATGGTGCCTTCTTACTGTGTCCTCACATGGCAGAATGAATGAGGGAGACCTCTGGGGTCTCTTTTATAAGGGCACTAAAACCCACTAAATGTGGACTCCACCCTCATGACCTAGTCATCTCCCAGAGACCCCACCTCCTACAACTATCACATTGGGGGTTATGATTTAAGATATGAATTTGGCAGAGGGGGGCATAAACATTCAGTCCATAACACCATTACCAGCATTTAGCCAAACTGCGAAGCTCCAGGGCACAGTCATTCGCAAGACTGGCCTCACTTCTGACACCAACTGCAAGTTCATGGGGCTCCCAGATCCATTCTTAGTTTTGATAATTCACAAGAAAGACAGAACTCACTGAAAACTATTACATTTACAGTTATGGCTTATTACAGGGCAATGATACAGATCAAGATTAGCCAAGGAAAGAAACACACAGAGCAGAGTCTGGGAGGGTTCCAAATGCTAAATTTCCATTGTCCACAGGATGCATTACCTTCCTTGAATTGATGTGAGATAATTCTCCAACCTGGGAAGTTCACTCAAGCTTTGACTGTCCAGGGTTTTTATTGAGTTTTATTTATTCATTACATAAGCATAATTGATTGTTTGATTGTCCATGTGGTTGATCTGAGACACAAAGACTCCTAAATCATATGGTTGGTCTTTCTGACATTACCAGTCCCAATTTAAGACTATTAAGTGTGACCAGCCCCATCCTAAGATCCACCATAATTAGACCTCACCCTAAACGAAAACATTCATATCAGGTATGACTCAGATTACCTCCAAAAGCTGAAGGCAAAGGCCTGACCTCTCTTCAGGCAAAGCCAAATTCTTTACTGCACAGCTAGAGATCATCTTAACTGGCTATCCTAACTGAAGATTTTTTAATGAACACTTAGTGTTAATAATATCTCCTACTTAATAACATGCTGATAAAGCCAATATGTTATTTTCCACTCAGAAAACACTGTAATTGGGAGATAAGGAGGAGCAAAACCTTTAGGTGGAATCAGAATATGTGTTGAGGAAGTTTTAAAAAATCAATTAACAAGAGAGAAAGTGAGAAAGGAAGAGAGAGAGAGCAAGAAAGAGAGAGAGGGAGAGACGTGTGGAAGGGAGTGGGAGAAAGAAAAATATAGTTTTCTTAAGAGAAAATTGCAATACAGTTATAGTGTGAGAAATATTTTGGGGGCACCTACTGTTTTGGGGCACTGGGCCGGGTCAAGCACTTAAGTGCTGTGTTTTCACAGGCTTCCAGGCAGTTTTAGTCATTTACCTCTCTTCACCTTCAGGTTTATGGATCCCCACATTATGAGATATTTGATGTTATTAACAGAGAGAGTTTATTGAGATCCTGCTAACGTCTCATCACCTTATAAGGCAGAATGTACTGTCACTATTTTAAAGATGCAGAAAACATGGTTCTAAAGCCTGAAGTAACTCACCTGAAATACACAGCTAGTAAATAATTGAGCAACTGCTCTTTTGTTGAGTCTATTCATTTCTTCAGATCCCTACTTTTAAAAACTCTTCACAAGGTACTGATTATTTCCCACTGATTTGCAGAGGTATAGCTATTTTCTATCCAAGGAATTAGATGGATTTGCACTCTCACTGATGTTTCTGTTGTACCAAGAACAAAAGAACAGGGAAGGAAAATAAGTTAATATTTCAATATTAGAAAAAGAGAAATCTACTGATACCCTTTTAAAAAATTATTCTTTCCAATACACAGAAGCCTCTCGTAAAGAGGAGAACTAGAAAGGTTGTCCACCCTAGTGCACTAGTTCTCCATCCTGGCTGTACACCTGCCTCACCTGTAGAGCATCTGAAAAATACAAATGTATCCAGAAATTCTGATTCATTGTTAGCATGAGTCCTGGCTATCTGCACTTAAAAAAATTATATAGTTTGATTCTGATTTGAGCCTATAGTTGAGAACTATAGTAGAGAAAAATCATGGGCTTTGAAGCAAACAGACATAGGTTTGACTTAGTCTGCCATTTAAAAGCTATGTGACTTTTACAAATAGTATCATTTTATGGAAAAGGAAAAAGGCATAGAGAAGGTAAATAACTTAAGTTCATTCTGTCAGAAGGTGGTAGAACCAGAATTCTACTTCATAGTTCATGATCTTAATCAGTACTCTGTAAAATCTACTGGACATGTACCAAGTACTTTTTGGGTCTTGAGGACATACCAGTAACCAAGTAAGAAGTAACTCCCTGCCCTCAAAGAGCTTATGTTAGAAATTTTTGATTTAAAATTAATTTTAGGCAGAGAAAAATTCTATAAAACAAGTTACACAGAGCTATGGATAGAAAGCACTGCAAATATAATCCACACTTATTTTTAGTTTTTTTCTATGTTTTCTCAGTTCTTACTTTTGTAATATTAACCAATGCCATCTAAAACATTCTTATTTAGACATGAGTTTAGCAAAGAGCACGTGAAAAAAACATATCCACTTCATCAGGTAGTTGCATTTCAGGGATAATTTATTCTATGTTTCTACTTATTTAAGTGAAATTGGAAATAATGTATGAAAGTGAATAGAAAGAATAAGTCTAAAAATCAGGAAGTAGAGTTATAATTCTGACTTTCACTGAGTCCATTTGAACAGTTTATAAAGAAAAAGATGGACGTGGGCCAATATACCAGGGATCAGCAGACTTCTTTAAAGGGCCAGCTGCTAAATACTTTAGGCTCTGTGGGCTAGAAGCTCTTTACCACAACTACTCTACCATTATAGAGCAAAAGCAATCAGACAATTATGTAAATAAATGAGCTTGGCCCTGTTCCAGTAAAAACCTATTTATGAACAATGGAAATTGAATTTCTTTTAACTTTTATGTATCACAAAGTGTTATCCTCTTTTGATTTTTTTTCAATCATTCAAAATGTGAAAACCTTTTTTATCTTGTGGGCCTGACAAAAATAGGCGGCCTGGAGGATGTAGTTAGCCACCCCTGCACTACGTGATCACTTAGGTCATGTCCTAGAGGCTTACTCTGTCACAGCCTTCAGCAGCCTTTCACGGGGCTGCTGCCTCTACCTGCGATACAGCAATAGCAAGAAAAATTTCTCTGTACTTGAAGACTTCACATGCATTGGTCCTCAAACTGAAGGGTGTATAATGGTCACCTGGAAGAATATTAAAATGCAGATTCCATTTTAATGAAATCTGCATTTTAAGGAAGCATCACGATGATGTTGAACTGCGAATAAGAATCTTGATGTAAATATAACATAAATATAGGACATAGAATCCATAAACTGCAGATCACAACACAGTGAGAAATGTGTCACAATAGAAAGAAGGAAACAAAAATATGAAATGTTCTATGAGAAGTGGATAGTAAGAAGCAGTTAGAAGTTAGTGTGGGCAAGTGGAGAGAGAGTGGCAAGTACAAAACCATCATTCTATCTAGACTGTTCAGTTGGGTGCTGTGAATATATTCTGCCCTGGCTGATGACAAGAAAGGAAAGGAGTAAGCATACTCCAGACAGGGCTGTAACCGCCACCCCTGGGTATTTACTTTCCCCCTAAATGGTTCTGCTCTTTGCTAGCTCTGTGACTACAGCCAATTTCCTTATAACCTCGTTGCGTCAATTACCTCAACTCTAATAGAATTTACCTCATCAGGTTGTTGTAAGGGTTAAATGAGTTAATACACTGTCGACTGAAAAAAATGCACAAGGTGAGAGTTGTGAGTTAGGTTTTATCTGAGGCAAAATGAGGACTGTAGCCCAGGAGATAGCATTTCAGATAGCTCTAAGAAACTGCTCCCAAGAGGTAGGCGGGAAGGTCAATATATATGTGATTTTGGTGAAGGGGGAGTACCTGCAATCAAGTACATATTTTTTACAGAAGTTTTCTGCTAGTTTCATGAAGGTTTCTGCTAGTCACGAGGAGCAGATGTCACCATGAAGGATTTTAGTGCTTTTCTAAATATGAGGAGGTACAAGAATTGGGCTCATAAAATCTTCTCCTGAAAATATCTAGCGATCTGAAGACCTGTTCGGCCAGTTTCTCCCAGAGCACAGAGTGCCTCATTCCTGATCTCCACCCTGAACTCCTTTCAGGGGGTGTTGAAGGTCCGCACCTGCAGTGGTTCATAATTTAATCTTCGTAGAGGCAGATGGCAAGTGTCAATTTGTAGGTGACACATGTAGAGTGCTTAAAACTGTTTGGCACGAAGTATCTTTCAGTAAATATTATTGTTATTGATGTTGACGTTGATCTTTTTAGCCATGATACTGTTCGACTCCTTTTTAATAAGATGATTGAACTGAGATCTGGAAAGGTGGAGTGCGTGTCCACAGTGGGGCTGACCAGGTGACAATTTACTGGGGATGGGAAGAGGCTTACCATTCATTCTCTGTAAACTTCATTTTCTTCACCCATAAAAATAAGGTATAAAGACCACATAAGTTGTGGATCCTTCCCATTCTGGCATTTTATAATATGTACACATTTAAGAATCACATAAAAATAAAATTGAAATGCGTGCAAACGAATATAATGCAAGATTATTACCTTTAGAACCCAAGCAAATGGATTACTTTAAAAAGAATTGTTCAGAATAATGGGTTTAGTATGCTGCTTTTGTGATTTCTAAGGAAGGAACTAAATGGATAAAGCCTTTTTATTGCCCTGGCTTGCTTTTTTATAAGCAAGGATGACTAATGGATATTGTTTCTGCCTTCTACATTTTCTCAAGTACTTTAAAACACTTTGAAATGTTTTTCTTTCCCTTAAGACTCTTTCCCTTAGCATAACACAGATAAAAGGAATTGTTCCAGGACACAGCCTATAATTTTGTCACTTCTACCTGATTGGAGGAAAACAACAACAACATACCTCAACTGTGTACTTACAGTATTAGCCCTGCCTGGCTGAGGAGGTCAAATTTCATGGTGCTGAAAGAATAGTATAGTCCATCTCCACAGAGATTTATTTTATTTTTTTCATAGGCTTGTTGGCCATTTTGATTTTTTAAGCATTATTGAGGTATAATTAATATACACAAAATGTACTTATTTAATGTATACATTTTGATGATTTTGGACATATGCATACACTCATGATGCCATCACCACAGTCAAAGTAATAAACATATATATCACCTCCAAAAAAGGTCCTTGTGTTCTTTTGTTGGTTTTGTTTTGCTTTTGTTTTTGTTTTTGTCATGAGAACACTTAGATGAGATCTATCCTCCATTAAAAAATTATTGAAAGAAAACAATTTAGGTGATAAAAACCAGCTTTATTTAACACGTTGTGAAGTGGACAGTCTCTTTTCAGAAAACTGCAAAATGGGATGGAAGGCAAGAAGCTTTTATAAGATAGAGAATAAAGAACAAGGAAGAGAAAAATAGAAAATATCTGATTGGCTGGGCCTGCACTGTTCACCTTGTTAGGGGTGGGAAGGCCCAGATTTGGCTTGGTGTTTGGAGTTGACTGACTGGATATGCTGCTTTTCTGGCCATGAAGAGCATTTACAAGCACAGAGTTACCTAAGTTACCTAAGGTCTGGTTTGCTGATGTGGGTCCATCTCGGACCTAGAAAGTTATTTCAACACCTCCTAACATGTGTTAAAGTGCACAATACCATATTGTTAACTATAGGCGCTATGTTGTACAGCAGATCCCTAGAACTGATTCATCTTGCATAACTGAAACTTTATATCCATTGAGCAACAACTCCCCATTCTCCCCTGCCCCCAACCCCCAGAATGCACCAGATATCTTTTCTGATCTCTGCATCTAAGCAGGGTCCAAGCCTGGTTAGTACTCAGATCACAGAGATGAATTTTAATGTGATGTTTTAAAGGATTCAAATATATGTTGATGGAAATATAGCACCTTTGGATTACTAAAACAGAATGTTCATTCTAAAACATCCCAAATTTCCTGATAGCAGAGGGACTGCAGTTGAATAAACAGATGACAGAGATGTGATTAATATTATGTAGACCTACCTTTATTAATTTAATAATCAGTATTTGCTTGATGAATTTAATACTACTTTGTATACATGAAATAACTAAAGAAGAAACTTTTATTCATGTCAGCATAATTCATAAAAGAGTAAATATTGAGACTTTTGAAGACAGACTTTTAGTCACAGAGCGTACCTGCTACTCTATAAACGTAAGTTCTCATTGGACTATTCAGTTTGCTGTGACCCTCTTCTCAGCATAACTCGGTCTCCTCATTTTGCTTTCCTTTTTTGTTTATTTGGAGGAGAAGTGATATATGTAGTCAGTTGTCCCTCTGCCTTTAGCTGAAGCCCAAAACAAATTAGCATATTTTGATACTTCTGACTTTAGCGAGTAAGGGACCTAGTGGTAGTGACCGTGGGGAACACGAAGAAGTAAGCCTTTGTTCTATGTCAAGAAGTACTTTATCATGATCAATACCTATAGTAAGTCCTATTTGCTTTTTTCATTGTGAGACAAGTGTTAAAAGATAAACTGAGGCATATTAAAAATTTGTAAGAGTTTATTTGAAAAAAAAATCAAATCGAGCAATGCCAAACCACAAGTGGTCAGGAGTGCTCCACCATAGGAGCCAGGGGAAACCCTCAGAAATAGTGCAGGAGCAAAGAGAAATTATTTGATTGGCTGTAGCTTAAATCCTAACTGGCTGTTTGTGGTCGGTTATCCTAAGCGTTTGGTTGTGTCATCTTGAGGCGTTACAGGCTTAGATTTTGGTTTGCTTCTGTAGGTCGCTTTGGCATTAGAGCCACCTCAATCTGATGGCCTTCTTTTTTAATTAAACTATTTTTTAAGTAGAATTCTGCTGTCTTCTTTAGGGAGGGCAGTTATTAGCAGTGGCATCTTCCAGGGTGATGGAGATTGCAATGTACTTTTTCCATGACATTCAAAACTTTCAACTAAATTCCTGCCGCCATTCTCAGCACTCAGCACTGAAGTACTGCAGTTGTTTACATGTGGTGTTGCACTCCCAGTGCCATTTGTTTACCTCAATGAATATCTTCCACCCCTCCTCATTTATTTATTTGCTTATTTGTATTTTCAACTGAGGCTTGCTTTCTTGCAGTGAAAAATAAAATTTGTTCAGTATATGTTTTTCTATTATTGACACTTTGGGAAAACTCTTTAGGACTTCTCTTTTGCTTTTTTTCTCTGGATTAATTCCTCTACTTTACCACACTAACAGCGTCCTTGGACATTCTTATTACTCTTCTTTCATCTAATGCCATTCTTAGCTGCTACTCTACTACAATAGCAGTACTGTGCCTTAACAATATCCACTAATACTGTCCAATTTAAGTTGTTTTGTATTTTCCGAAGCCATTTATATGCTTCTAATGACAAGGCCAGCATTTGATTTTATCATCATTTTAAATATTAAAGAATTATTTGACTAGAGGAAATAAATAAAAATAAAGAGTAACCAAGTATCAGAAAAATGTAATGACTGAAATACCGATTAGATGAAAAGGATAGAGATAGTTTGGTAGAGAGTTGTAATTTAGATCAGAATTACTTATCAATAACTATCCTAAAATACAGCTATTGTTGAAATTACTGTTGTTGAATGTTATAGTTAACATTGGAAATAGAAATCATAATCATTCACTGTAAAAACAAATCTATCTAAGGAAACATTTGAAATTTTATTGTTCTTTCAACCATTGTCTTAAACTTAAAACTAAAAATAACAGTTTCGCATGACAGTTACTGTTTTAAAAATGGTCTTAAAAATCTTTAATATTATCTTAAAAGAATTTTTTCTTTTTTTTCTTTTCTTTTTTTTTTTTTTTTTTTGCCGTACGCAAGCCTCTCACTTTTGTGGCCTCTCCCGTTGCGGAGCACAGGCTCCGGACGTGCAGGCTCAGCGGCCATGGCTCACGGGCCCAGCCGCTCCACGGCATGTGGGATCTTCCCGGACCGGGGCACGAACCCGTGTCCCCTGTATCGGCAGGCGGACTCTCAACCACTGCGCCACCAGGGAAGCACTAAAAGAATTTTTTCATCATTAAAAACTAAATAAGCTTAGATTCCGTAGTCATACAAGGTATCTTTATGTTTTTAGATATAAGCAGATGTAAAATTTGGAAATAGCCAAATTGCATGTACTGTTTGTGTACTATCTTTTTCATCAAAGCATCACCAGAAACTTACTGGTGATGTGCTTTTAAATTTTAATATCCGGTCAGTTCATCTAATGGGAATTGGAAAGGCTGGTCAGCCAAAGTGGAGGAGGTTAAAAATAAAAGTATGCAGTATGTTCTAATTAATTCAATAATTATTTATTGACTGAATAGTACAGTGGTAAAAATTCTAAGCAACCACCAAATTAAACTCTACTTCCCACCTCCAAGCTGTCTGGTCATTCATTAGGATAAATGGATTCATTCTTTAAATCGTTAATTAAATAACTATTTTTTAAACTTGACAAGAGGTGAATCCTCACAATACAAACCTCTGATTCCCATCTCAAGACAATTTGATGGTTCATTGGATCAGTTACGTTTCACAAGTTTTCAGTCTATCCATTCTCACTGAAAAACAATGAAAGTTAATGTTACACATGAGCTGATCAAACTTCATTGGACTACATGAAGTTGCTTTTCACTGGTTTTAATATGCTTCAGTGATGCTTATAAATCTTATGTCCAAAAGCCAGAGCTGAGAAGTGAAATTGCTATTGCCTTAGTATCCTTAGTTCTGTTTGAATAAGTGTCTCAATCTTTTTGGTTTCTCAATTAATATATAACAACACAAATCCAAACTATTGTGTCTGGAGAGTTGAGTTGCTTAAGTGTAAATTGTAAATCCCTGCTTTTCTACTAGTTGCTTTGTCTTTGTTTTTTTCATGTTGCAACCTCAGTGTAATCTAAGCCTGGAATTAAGCTAAATTAGAATAAGTTATCTGTGTAGAAGCAAATTATGTGTTGGTGTAGTGAGACTTCTGTAAGTCTCACTCTTGGAATTGTTAATTGAGTTTGGGGTAAAAATAGATGAAAAGAATCTTTGTTAATTAGATGTGGGCACTGTCTGGAAGTTGTTGTTAAATACCTAAAGGCAAATATGAATTTAAAAACATCAGAATGAAGATCCTTGGAGAATTAGCATGAGTATGGTAGACATGATTTATTTTAAAAAGTAGCCGGGAAATTTTCAAGGTAAACTGAAATGCCTGTGCCACAAAAGAGTTATAAATAAAAATGATAAATAATGTAAACAGCATAATTTCTATTCCTAAAAATAATTGAAGACATCTTCTGTGTCTAAATTGTTTTGCCAAATGAGGGCAGGTAAATTCCCCTGCTATCAGACCACAAAACTGTAGTCCTGACCTAGATAAATATTTGGATTTTGTATGCAGTGAATCATTTCATTAATTTTCAAAAGGCATTGTAGCATAATGCTTAGAAACCATCTATTTTGAAGGTATCATACCTGGATTGGAAACCTTTGTCGTATCTTTTTCTGTATGACCTCAAGTATATTATTTATGCCCTTTATGTTAGTTCCCTTACTTATAAAATAAAAATAATAATACCCAGTTTATAAGGTTACTGGGAAGATTGAATGAAATAATATATGTAAATTTCTTTGCATGTATGTGGCAAATAATTGATGTTCAACATAGAGCAACTATTATTATTGCTAGCAGTTCTTAATTATACATTTAATTTCTAAACTCCTATTCTTATTTGTCTTATTTGTCTTCCTTCCTTATCCAACTTCAGGGAAATGTCTCATACATTGACATTTTCAAAAAGATGAGGAAGAGGAAAACAAGTGAAAATCAAATTAATTTACATTGCTTTTCTGTTTCCACTTTAAGAATTTTGTTGGCAGAAACAAATTTCTAGATACCCTTGGAATTCCACTTTCCATCTAATGTCAATCTTTCCTAAGTCTAAAGCATATAAACACAGTGTGTACTTCAGTGCACCTCAATCATATTACCTAGGCTACAATACACTTGTAAATTTTTTAAAAAATATTTTAAGACACAATGAAATTGCCTGTTATGTTATATTTATAGAGTATCTCTTGTAGACTTTCTTTAAGCTGCCCTTCCATGGTCCTATCCCTATCCTCCTTTACAGTTGTCTGTGCCTTCTACTTCGCCTCCTCACACTGACAGTTGTGAATATCCTACAAGGCTATGTCAATATTTCTTGTCCTTTTCTTTCTGTATTTCCCCAGTGAGCTCTTCCATGCCCAGGGCTCCTTTTCACCTTGAATCATGTAATACGAACTTTAGGAAAGACTTCAAGTTCATATGGTCTTTTATGTGGATAACTAATTTGCTTCTCCATGTATACATTCTCAAGTATTTTTCCATCCAATTTTTCCAACTCCCTATAGGACTTTTCCATTCATACAGTCTGCTGTCATTCAATACTACATAAATATTTCTAGAGTGCTTTCTACTTGTCAGGGAGTTTACTAAGAACTGGGAATAAATAATCAATCAGATATAGTTTCTGGTCTCAAGGCACTCAGTGTCAAAATGGGCAGTCAGAAAACTAACAGCCAATTGTGCTAAAGAGTGATAATTTGTATGATATGAGTTATTGGAGAATGCTAAGGAATTATGTAACTTAAATCACTGGGATGCCACCCATGCCACAGTGCATGATATATAAGCTAAGACCTGAAAGATAACTGAGAAGAGTTAAGGAGGAGGAAGGGTGTGTAACGAAAAACTCTGTCCTACCTCCTGTGATTCTCCTTTCCGCTCACACTACTGCTACACTTGCAGCACTTCCAACACCAGCTATACGGGAGTTTTTCCCCTACCAAACAATTCACTGCAACACCAGCAGAGTGTCCTATAGTTTAACACAGTTCTGACACTATCTACCTGAAGGTAGCACCAGATCCTACAGGTTAAGGGCTCAGTCCCACAAGACCACTCCCACCCTACTTCAGATGCCAATTGCAAGTCCAATTTGTCATCTGTGCTTCTGACTGAATGGGTATAAATCAGAGACTCCCACTAACCCCTCCTTGGGTTTGATTAATTTGCTAGAGCAGCTCATAGAACTCAGGAAAACATTTACCTAACCTACGTTTACCAGTTTATTAAAGGGTATGATAAAGGACACAGATGAACAACCAGATGAAAAGATACATAGAGTGAGGTCTAGGAGGGTCCCGAGTTCAGGACCTTCTGTCACTGTGGAGTTGGGATACATCACCCTCCCAGTATGTGGATACGTTCACCAACCTGGAAGCTCCCCAACCCCTGTACTTTTGAGAATTTTATGAAGGCTTCATTACATAGGCATATCAGTCATTAAGTTCATTTCCAGCCCCTGTTTCCCCTCTGGAGAATGGTGGGTGGAGCTAAAAATTCCAAGCTTGAAATCACAGCTTGGGCCTTCTGGCTATGAGCCCCCATCCAGGAGCCCACCCAGAATCCCCCATTAGAAAAAAAGATGCCCTGAGTGCTGTTGTCAGGAATTTACAAGGGTTTTAGGAGCTCTGTGCGTGAGCATTCCAAATAAATATAAAAACTCACAGCCAAGATGGCATTTTGGGTGTGTGTAACTGCAAGTCCTTCAATAAGCTAGAACATGAAGTATGAATAAGAAGATAAAGGTGATCATTATTACATTATAAATGCTTATAGTACATCATATACAATTAAGTATTTTACAGTCCAAGCACACTAAAACCTAGATATTATTATCCCTCATTTTATAGCAGAGGAACATGAACTTGAGGTTAAGAAACTTGTATAAAGTCATACAACCAGTAACACCTAGAAGGGCCAGGACTCATCCTAGGCCTTTTAAGAATATTTAAGAATGCTATGCTTCTCGGAATCACCTTCCAAATAAATTACGGTGCGAAATTATTTGTTTCAGGGTCCACTCTCAAGAAATCTTAAACTTGGAAGAAAAGATAGTATAGATGAAATGATGTAAAGAAGAAAAATTTATATAATGTGCTGAGCACAGTTTTTGGCACATTGTAAGAGCTCATTACATGATTGTTATTTTACTGTTGTTGTCTTACTGCTTCTTTCTTTGTTTCCCTCATTTACTAGAATGTAAGCTTTTTGAGAGAAGGGCTTTTTTCCCCAGTGGTGTCTCATATTTAGAACAATGATCAATGAATCTTTGTTGAATAAATAGATTAATACATTTTAGGGACTTCCCTGGTGGCACAGTAGTTAAGAATCCGCCTGCCAATGCAGGGGACACGGGTTCGAGCCCTGGTCCGGGAAGATCCCACATGCCATGGAGCAGCTAAGCCCATGCACCACAACTACTGAGCCTGTGCTCTAGAGCCTGCAAGCCACAACTACTGATCCCATGCGCCTAGAGCCCGTGCTCCACAACAAGAGACGCCACCACAATGAGAAGCCCTCGCACCGCAATGAAGAGTAGCCCCCGCTCGCCACAACTAGAGAAAGCCCGCGCCCAGCAACAAAGACCCAATGCAGCCAAAAATAAATAAATAAATAAATAAATAAATAAATTTAAAAAATAAAGTGCTGCAAGGGACTTCCCTGGCAGTCCAGCGGTTAGGACTCTGTGCTTCCACAGCAGAGGGCATGGGTTTGATCCCTGGTTGGGGAGCTAAGATCCTGCATGCCACGCGACACAGCCTAAATAAATAAATAAATAACAATAATAATAAAAAATAAAGTGCTGCAAGAAAAGAACTGTCAACAACTCTACATCTGGCAAAAAATATCCTTCAAGAATGAAAGTAAAATAAAGACATTATCAATGAAGGCTAAGAGAATTTATCATCTGTGGGCCTGCTCTAAAAGAAAGTTAAAGGAAGTTCTTCAGGCTGAAGGGATATGACCCCACAGATAAGCTTGGAAGTTTAGGAATAAATAAAGAGCAACAAAATATGAAAAAAATACATTTTAAACACTTGAGAAATGTGAGAATATAGAGATATGAAATAGACTCTATTATTTTCTCCCAAATCACATTTCTCTTAAGAATCACATGTCTCTGTGCATTTCCTGACACCTGAAGTTTCCAAGATGTCAACTTTCAGTGATGTTTTAGCTATCTTTTGAAGAGGACATCTTACATCATATGAAGAACTCACTAAAACATTTTTATGAATCTCAAACTTTTGTTTTCAATAATGAATTTCATTTTCTGAACTCTCTGCCTGGAAAGTTTTTCTCCCAGATAGCCACATTGCTTCCTCCCTCTAATCTTCAGGTCTATACTCAGAAATCACCTAATTCCTAATTAAACTGCACCTCATAGCATCCCTCCCTTGCTTTAATTTTCCCTTTGCAATTATCGCCATTAAAAAATGTATTCCAGGGCTTCCCTGGTGGCGCAGTGGTTGGGAATCCGCCTGCCGATGTGGGGGGCGTGGGTTCGTGCCCCTGTCCGGGAGGATCCCGTGTGCCGCGGAGCGGCTGGGCCCGTGAGCCATGGCCGCTGAGCCTGCGCGTGCGGAGCCTGTGCTCCGCAACGGGAGAGGCCACAACAGTGAGAGGCCCGCGTATCACAAAAAAAAAAAAAAAAAATGTATTCCATTTATTTTTGTTTGTAGTTTGTCTCACCCAACAAGAATGAATTAAAGAACTTTGCCTTTTCCCCCTATTAATTTTCCTAATACCTGATATATCATCAGTGAAATATCAAAGAATATATGTGAAATGAATGAATCTCTCCAGGTCATCAAGGAAAACTGTTTTTCAAAGAAAGAGGATCGAAGAGAGTCTGTTGCAAGACATGCTAGGAACCCTGAAATAGTCTGGTAGAAAAAGGGATGGGGGCTGGGGAATTTTCCTGACTAGAAAACTGGCCACCAAGACCACCAGTAGTCCACTGTGTGAGCTCAGAGCTTGTCAGAGATTGATAAGAGCCAAAAACAACCTGACAGAGGCAAAGGTTTAAAGAAAAAAACTTGGAAGGCTGCCATGGGAATATAATGGGTTTGGGAGTACCTAGAAGCAGTGAGTCAGGCTGTCAGAAGCTTAATGAGCTATCAGGAAACACAAAGAAGGGTCAAGGCAAAGCAATAAGCCAGAGAACAAGAATCATACAGATGCCAGAGTTTTAGCTGAAGTACGTTAGCTTTTTGAGTCACCTGTCATTCTTTTATCTTCTTCCTTTATTTTTTTTCCTCCTCTTCATCACCTTGACTAGCCTGGATGAGTACCGGTACACCCTCAGGTATTCTTTTTTTCTAAAGAACTCTTTTTTTCTTTGCCCCAGATTTTTTAAAAAAATTTTTAAACTTTTTATTTTGTATTGGAGTATAGCCGATAAGCAATGTTGTGATAGTTTCAGGCGCACAGCCAAGCAACTCAGCCATACATATACATGTATCCATTCTCCCCCAGACTCCACTCCCATCCAGGCTGCCACATAACATTCAGCAGAGTTCCCTGTGCCATACAGTAGGTTCTTTTGGTTATCCTTTTTAAATATAGTAGTGTGTACATATCCATCCCAGACTCCCTAACTATCCCTTCCTCCCACCCTTCACCCCCCCACCCCCGGCAACCATAAGTTCATTCTCTAAATCTGTGAGTCCGTTTCTGTTTTGTAAATACATTCATTTGTATCATTTCTTTTTAGAGTCCTCATATAAGCGATATCATACGATATTTCTCTTTCTCTGTCTGACTAACTTCACTCAGTATGACAATCTCTAGGTCCATCCATGTTGCTGCAAATGGCATTATTTCATTCTTTTTTATGGCTGAGTAATATCAGATGGGAACTCGTTAACGGTTGATCCCCAAATTCCCCCCACACCCGCATGAGTTGCATGCGTCTTTTTTTAAATAAACACACCCCAAATCTCTGTAACATATGGACCTCCAGGAGCAGGAGAGGTGTCTGGGAAGTACCTGGCTCGGGTTGGCCAGAAGGGCACATTTCCACCTCCCAAATAAGTGCAAAGACACTTTTAGTTGCAAATGACAGAAAACCAATCCAAACAAGTTTGAGCACAGAGGGGAAACTTTGGGCTCATTTTACTGAAATGCCAGGGATAGAGTTGATTTATGGCTAAAATCAGCAGCAGAAGTAATTCATCAGGGCTCCAGCTTTTCTACCTGCTTCTCTATGAGGAGGAACTGATGGCAAACAGAACTCTGATCATATCCCACCAGCTCACGTTCCATAATAGAAAGGAGACTCTTCCCCCATATCTCTGCCAGAAATTTCTCTCAAGGAATGTTCTAATTGCCCTGGCTTAGATCATGTGCCCACCCATTGGCCATGAGCTCTGGCCCCCTGATTGACAGTCTCTCTAATTAGAGTGGGGAAGGAAAATTCCCCAGTGAAAATGTAAGATGTTGTCACCAAAAGGAATATGAATGAATTCTGGGCATTTTAAAACAAGTGTCAACAAACACTTGACAAATCATGGTTGATCAGTTAAAATGACTGTGGAAAGTTTCTCTTGACCAGTGTTCCATGGGCCTCAGTGGATTGGTATGTGTGGAAATGCATGCAAAATTCTGCCTATATGTGAATCTGTCCAGGGAGGGGTCCATACCTCAATGAAGTACAAAGGATTCCAAGGTGGGAGGGTAGCAGTGCTTCGAAAGGAAATGCTTCCTCCCCGTCCTCACCCACCATTAACTTCCCCTGACTTAACAGAGCCCAAATGCAAAGCCATGTGAGACAATGTGACACAGTAAAAAGTATAAAGATAAGGACTTCTGATTCCTTAGTTCTCATTAAATTCTCTTTATCTCAGTTTAATCACTTGTTAAATGTGGATCATAAGACCTAATTTGCAGATTAAAATAGTTCAACACAGTTCTTGGCACATAGTGGGTTTCCAGTGCATTGTGGCATTTATGTCACAACTGAGTAAGCAACAGAGACTCCCCAGAAGTGATTTGTCCTAATCACCACGCCATCCTATTTGTAATAGGTCATGCTATTTAACAGTGAGGGATCCAGTCCTACTTAACTATTCTAGACAAGTCACTTGAGCCCTCCCTTCAACAGCTTTTTCTGTCAGTAGAGCCCAGAGAATGTTTTAAGGCTATCAGCCACTTTCATTCTGCTTGCTATATTTGTAAACCACTTCTGAAGCCACCTACTGCATTCCTTTGTCAAGCCAGCTGGGAGAATTTCCTAAAGAGGCCTGTGCTACCTTCAGCTACAGATTTCTAGGTGACCTTCTCTGCCCTTTTGAACACACAGAAGAGCAGACCCAACCCCCAAAGTTGTATTCGCAGGAGAGAACTTCTCACTTTCCCCAGTGTGAAAGGAAGAAGAATCAAGCTTATTAACACCTACAATAAAATCAGATGCTGAAGCTTTGCTTTCATAACTACCCAGGATAATTTGTTATTGAGCAAAAATAGAACAGAATATAATCATATTAGAATGATAGAGAATGTAGAGGATCCTGCATCAATTCTCCAGTTTCAAAAATCTAATTTGCAGGACTGATTTTTTAGAAAAAGGAGAGTTTGCATGTTAGTGGTTGAAAAGTTTGTCTTTCTTGGAATTAATTGTCATGTATATATTTTATGAAAAACTGGAAGTTTGTAATTTTTTAATATAGTGGCACAACCATATTTGCATAAGATTTTCCATGTGAATTTGGTGTTTTGACTTTTCTAATTAAGGTCATTAATTTATCATTTCACTGAGTCATTCAGTAAATCTTTATAGATGGCCTGCTTTATTATAGGCACCAGGGTGTATTTGATATTTATCTGAACTACTAAACAAATTGAAGTTATTCTGTAAACTGAGAGTTAAGTCTGATGTTTAAATATTTTTTAAAAAGGTCTCTCTTCACTTCTAATTCAATAATGGAAGAAAAAGCATAGAATTTTAAAATTTATTGTTACTGTTGTCTTAACATATTTAAGTCATGGATGTTATCTTAGTGAAATGTCAGCATACAACACTTTAATTAAAAAATTCATAATAAAGTTTTATTATGTATTGATTATAATATAATATTGCTTTATGCAAGAGAAAGATGTTAAGAATTTAATATGAAAATGATATATCCAGGGACTATTTCATTCTTGTTTTTCCTTTGATGTAATTCATTTCTACACTAACTAACATGAGAGGAATGTCTGATGATTCTCAAGCACAGTAAATCTTTATCTTTTGTTACTTCTGAATGAATTAGGTTTATATTCTTTGTTTTTCTATATCCATTTATTATTTAATTTAACATTTATATTGAATCCCTGCACATACTAATGTGATGTGCTGCTTCATATGAAAATGTTGTTTTCAGTAATGTATTCCTTTGAAAATTATTTTCCCATGAGATATTGTTAGGACTTCTGCTAGCTAAATAAACAAGCAAAGTGAGTAAGTAAATAAAGGAGTAAAATATTAGATTTTAATGAGTAAGATACATACCAAAATAAACACAGATATATTGTAAAAAGTATAATGGCTAAGTACACTTTCTCTGAGAAGTAGGTTTTTCAGCTGACTTTTGAAAGCTGAGATTGTGTCAGCTGTAGTCTGAGCTGGGGAAGAATCCTTCAGGCAGGAAGATCTGCAAGTTCCTCAGTTCTGGGTGAGAAAGTGCCAGGTCTGTTTGAGGGACAGAAAGGAGGCCATTGTGGCCGAAGGGATCATGTAGGGTGTTATAGACCTTGTTAAGAAGTTTAAAATTATGCTAAATAAGTTGGGAAAACAGAGAGGTTCTTTGGAAAGCTGAAGAATGACACAATATAACTTAAGTTTAAAAGATGAATCTGGCTGCTTTGTGGATGATAGATTGTAGATGTGCTAGAATGGGAGTAAGGGAACCAATTATTTTGGTGACTGCAGTACTACAGGAGAGAAGAGCTTTTACAGAGTTGTTCTTCATTATGTGGTGATATGCCCTTAAGAATTGATAAGTTATGTGTTGAATTGCTGGAGGTCATATGCAAAATCACTTTTTCTCATGAATATATCATTGGCATGTGGGCAGCAATGGCAGGCAGCAGGACACATACCCAATCTCTCGATGTCTTTTGTTTACCTGATAATTCTTTGTCTGTGTGACATGTTGGTCTCATAATTTCAACATATAATTTTAATATGACTCAATATTTATTTAATATAAATATTCAATATAAATATAAAATTCAATAAATATTCAATAAATATTGAATCATATTAAACTTATATGCTTAATATGTACTAAAACTATGGACATTGATTTCCCCTAGAACCAATACTGACTCAATATCTGGGTTGATACTATAATAAAACTTGCCAAGAAACAAATAATTTATGGTATTAATGTAATGTAAAATATTTTCAAAATAATATGCATAAATAGCAAATATATTTTAAAAATGCTAGAATGTGATTTTCCACTCTGTATATTATTAAGATCACTTAAACTACAACTATCTGAGAATCTGTTTCTTAGTTCAAAGTATCATGTATATAAATCTGAGCTAAAATTTTGCAAGAATTAATTGCCTTCTGAGAATTTTTTTTTGTAAATTAACTATATTTGGACTAGAAGTGCTAAAATAATGGCCGTTAAAATAATGACAATGAGACTAACTTAATTCTAAGTGCTCATGATAGTGGCACAAATTGATTAAGTCTAGCCTCTTTATTTGCTTGTTTTAAAATTGCAGACGTGCTGTCTCTTAGGGAAGATGAATGTGCTCATAATTAGTTTTTAGTCATCAATTTTCTGATTTATCTTTCTTTCATACTTTAAAAATTCAGACTAATACAAATTTTATTACATTTCATAAGTTAAATTAAAAAGTAATTTCTGAATTAATAACACATGGATCATGCCACTGATTTAAAAACATCTCAAGCTAGATAGATACATTTTCCAACTAGAAAATATTTTCTTAATTTCACATTCCTATAAATATTATAAATATTATTCGAAATGCCAGCCTAAATTTTAGAAATATTTTTGAACTAATAATATGAGTAAAATTTAATGTTTATTTTCTGACTATTTGTTTGTATTCATTAGTTCTTAGCCGCATTCAAGTAAACTCAGTTTTCTTATACTTCATACTCTATTTTAGATTTTAAAGGCATGGTGCTTTTATTTTGCAGATTGTTGCCTTGCGTGAACAAAATGTTCATATACAAAGAAAATTGGCATCAAGTGAGGGATCCACAGAGTCAGAACATCTTGAAGGGATGGAACCTGGCCAGAAAGTCCATGAAAAGGTATGACACATATGACATGCTCTTACATGGAAGTGTTTACTTGCTATATCATTTGACAGGAGTATGAAATATTTGTGTAATTCATGTAATAAACATTACTGTGTTTTGACTTGTTGATCAAAAGTGCATTATTATTTCCTTTATCATTAATTGCTCCTAATTTGATTCTCTCAAAAATAATATATGTGTGGATTTATGCATATACATATATTTGAATTTCTCATTACTTGCTATTAACTTCTCTTAAAAAGAATTTAATTACATATCTGTTTGAACATATCTATAATTGAATAAATTATAAATTGAATAAATATCTAAATATATCTATATATCTATATAAATATGTTAGTAATCTATATCCAGGACTGTTTAAAATACAGTAACAATAATTTTGATTTATAAGTGATATTATGTACAATTCGTGACTAATCTGTGGCTTATCACTGCAAAAACTTTTTTATAATATCTTATTTGACTTATTTTCCACGTGTTTGATAAGACCACAGCAGTACTCCAGTTAATGAGAAATTACATAAAAAGATATCTGAAGTCATTAGACTTTTACTGTTTTTTAGAAGAAATTGATTTTCCTTTCGGGTGGGGCATAGACCCAGGCCAAGGAAACCAACAGTCTGTTTGGCGCTTTTCTGTGCTGAACCACTTGTTCCCAGCACGAGAGAAAGGAAGTCAGTTGCTGGTAGGTCTGGAATCAGATTAAGATTACATAGGCATTTGCACATCCTGTGCATGAGACTTAGACCATCTCCTGGATATTTGCAAGTTATAGCCCTGGATGCTTGAGCTCCTTAATCATCAAGACCTCATAAATCAGGTAGCTAAATTGGTGTCATTGTGAATATCAGGTTTTAAAACATAGCGATTAAGAAACAAGTGACTACCACAACGCAAATAGCACTAGACTTCTTATCATAAAATAAATTGAGCACTTCCTCATTTATCCAGTTGAAACAAATGGAGGGGCTTCTTATGTTTCCTCCTTCAACTGTAAAAGCAAAAGAAGCCAAGTAAACCAGACATTTCCTGAGACCGCCATCAATTCTGGTGGCTGAGAAGCAAACAACTCTTCATTAAAGGCTTTACTATTTTAGCCTTTATCAATGTATTTTTTAAAAATCTTAAGCTAGGTATTAACAATAAGCTACAATCTGACAGCTAGATTTCATGAGCTATATTTCAAATTTGAATAAGACTTATTTCTCTTTCCTTCAGATAAGTAAACTGACATTACTTCAGTAAGTAAACCACCAAGCTCTTTAGAATAGGGCATTTGCACACAATCCTCAGTTTAGGAAACTAACATGTCATTTTACTATTACTGTTTCATTTTACTTATGTCATCAGTAATACAGTGCTATACCTTTCCTCAGAGAATTACAGAATGACATTGGTTTGAGTATGAAAATGGACTTTATGGTCATCTAGTCTTTTTCTTAGAAGTCTTCAAAATATAGTGATGCCATATTATGCTAATCTAGACTAAAATTAAAGAAATATGCTTTCAAAGGCATAAGGAACTTAAGATCTTGTCTATTCGCTAACAAACCATTTGGTGCTTAAAGCATTCCTCTAGTACTTCTGGGGAGTGGTGTACTCATACATGTAGTTTTTTTCAAATATTTTTTTAAGATATAATCCCTAAATATTTAGTCATTATAGAATATAAGACAATTCATGTCAGATTAATTTTCAGAAACTGATTACAGAATTAGGATGAGGACCTGTGAATAAATGATGTTTGTCTCTATTGGACTCAACAGATAGTAGTATATATATGGAGGTTTCTGAGTATTTGAAGACTTAAAGTACTTGTCTTTAACTTTCTTTGCCTTCCAGTTCTCGGTGAAGGCATTTCAGCCAGTGTAGAAGAGAAATTCTGTGCCATTGCTAACTCACTCACACTTTTTTATAGATGTAACTAAAAATTTTTAAACATTGTTATTATCGGCATACTTTTTTTTAATTTCCCAGAATTGTAGGAAGAGTGATTTCCAAATGCTTTGAAATAATGATGTACTAGTAGTTTTAAAAATATCGTGCCCCTATCCTGCAATGTAATCCTAAAATGTATGTCATATATTTTTTTTAATTTTAAAAATAAACTGTGCTTTAATCCATATTACCCCTGAGATGATTCAAGAAAGAACTTTAAAAGTTTTATTTATATCATATTTCTTTGCCTGATATTTCCTTTGTTTTCAACTTTATTGAGATATAACTGACATATAAGATTATATAAGTTTCAGGTGTGCAATGTGATGGTTTGCTCTACAAATTGTGTAAAGTTAAGGTATACAGTGTGATGATTTTGTATAAGTATGTATTGTAAAATGATTACCATGATAAGATTAGTTCATTCATCACCGTGTGTGTGTGTGTGTGTGTGTGTGTGTGTGTGTGTGGTGAGAACATTTAAGATTTACTTTCTTAACAACTTTCAAGTATACAATATTAACTATGGTCACCATGCTATACATTAAATCCCCAGAACTTATTCATCTTCTAACTGCTGACATTTTTTGATAAAAGCTGAAATAATATCCTAATTATTATTTTTGTCATCCCTTTATAAATACTGCTAAATTATGCACCTGAACATTATAAATCATCTTTTTGAAATTATCCCCTTTAACAGGATTATTTAAGGTATGTTAATACCATTGAATAACAAGTGTTATAGGATTGTAATTTAAATCCTAACACTTACTTTTTCAGTAACAAGTGTTTAAAAGGTATATTAAAACAAAGGAAAAGAGAATATTATTTTGGGGAGTGTCTATGTAGCGAAGGTTATCAGCGTAGGATGACTGTAGTATTAGTGTATAAACTGCAGAGGGATTGTTGGGGAGGAAACATGAAACGATTGTCAAGTGCTGTGGAGCTGTCAGAAAGTGACTTGCAAATCCTAGTCACAAGTATCGCCCTTTGTTTAGGGCAGTAAAGTTACTTAAATTACATAGTCAGGGTAGGTTATTAGCCAACAGGAGAGGTTTTACGGCAGTGGCTTGAAAACTCTGTTGACAAAATAGTTGATAAAAATAGTCTCATAAAAGCACACTCTGAAACAGGCCTACTACTCATAGAAAAGTGGGTAATTATTACCAACATTTTGAAAACAAAAATGAAAAGAAAAAATAGGCTTAACTGAAACAATTTTGTTTCTGTGTGTCATGGATTTAATCAGGTGTTCTAGAAGAACATAATTATCCATGGGATAATAAAAAAATTTTCAGAACACTAAATTTTACCTCATTAAAAGTTCAGGGCTAGGAGCCATAACTTTCTTCCTGCTGCTTTCCAGAGAGGAGTTAACTTGTGAAAAAGAAATTTTAATAAACATGCTTCTCTTGTCAAAGAGGTAGTAATGCTCCTGGCTCATATATTCTGTACTTCCAATTATTTTTTCCAGCTGCAAATGTTTGCTAAGTAATGTGGGTAAGTAGTATGTTAGACAGTGGTTGAGATTCAGAAGACATTCCCTGTAAAATTTGCAAGAGTGAAAATAATATGCAGTGAAAATAATCTGCCCAAATTAATATTGCAAAACATGATGAATAAAGTGGTGTCAAAAATGATACTAGAGTTTAAAGGAGAGATGCATTAATTGTGACAGGAAGCGTCAGAGAGACAGTGTGGAACAGTGACTTGTTTGAAGTCAGTAGACCTGGATTCAAATCCCATCTTTGCCAATAACTACCTGGGTGTCCTTACTCTGTAACCTCCCTGAGTATCAGTTACAGGTAAATAGTCATGCCTAACTTGTAGCTTCGTTGTAAAGAATAGAAACACTGACTATGAATGACAAAATTCTTGACACATTGATTACAAGCAATAAACAGTATGGTTATAATATTTATGAATACTGTGTTCTCATGGTCAATCATTTTTCAATAAATATTTAGCGGTGACCTTACTGAAATGCTGGGAAATTTGTCCTGTTCTGGGTGGTTGGGACGCTAATGAATAGGGCAGCTGAGGGCACAGACAATAAGTACATACATGTAAAAGGGAGTGGGTGTGATCAAGGGGCAGGTGCGAGGTGGTTGGGGAGGATAGGTAGACATGGCACTGAAGGGCTTCTCAGGAGGTGGAGTTTGAACCGGAACCCAAAAGAGTACAGAGGGTTAATGGAAAAGCTTAGAGTTTTCAAAACAAAGGAAACACTAAGTGCAAATGCACCAACAGTGGGAAAGAGCTTCTTGGGCATAATCTTGGGAAGAAAGGCTGACAGGGTAATGTAGTCTAGCTGTCAGGAGAGGGAGAAGCAGGAGACAGGGCACACAGGGGCAGTGAGCAGGGGCCAGATCATTTAAGTCCTTGTCGGCTGTGGTAAGGAGTCCAATTTTATTTTCAGAGCAATGGGAAAACATAGAAGTGTTTTAAACATGGAAGCATCTTGATTAGATACTTTTTAAAACATCATTTGCACTACAATTTTATGTCCATTTATCATTTTTTCACATATAAGACTTCTGAAGCAGTTAGAGACTTTCTTTCCTTTTCTTAATTTTACAGACAATGAAATTGATGCCTACTTAGATAAACTAAATGACTTATTTGTCCAGAGGAGGACGAGAACCTCAGTGTTCTCACCTCCTTTGTACTCGCATGTTCCTTCATGCCAGGACGCTTTCTCTAGGTGTTATTATTGATTTTTGAAAATTCATTCTAATCCAACCTTATTTTTTTCTGATCTTTTAGTCTTTCATAATTATACATATTTATTTGTCTAGAGTTGATTATTTTATTCTACTTGAGTATGATTTTTTTTAATCCCTTACTTTTTTCCCCAAAAATCTCTATTATGTTTTTTTACTCTGAACAGATGCTCCAAGGCAGTGGCATTTAAACTTTTTAACTACTATGAGTATGGCTTTTAAACCTGGACAAGAGGGGTCCACAATTTAGCAGGTCTATCCCTGGCCCTCTGTGCCTCTCCCTAAGCATGAAGAGTCCATGGGACCAGGGGAAACTGCACAGGTGTGAGCCACACCAGCACCCCTTTTTGACCACATGCCAAGCTCCTGGCAGCCCAGACTTTCCGACCAAACAGACCTTAGCCTTCAGGGCCTTTATGAGCTTGTTCCTAGGAGCGACATCTGTCTCTGCCCGCCCTCCAGTGCACCCATCCCTGGACCTAAGAAGAGACCAAGGGATGCCTGTTTTTTGGGTCCCACGGAGTTTGAAAGTGCTGACTGAGGTATCCACATATATACAGGTAAAACAGACCAGTATTCTGGAAGGAGCTGAGGCTGAGAAGAGAAGGAGAGCAGGCTACAGTCCAGGGCCATATCTGGGTAACTAAGTTCTGGTGTGGAACTTCAAGTGGTCTGAGAGTTATTCATTCTGGCCTAAAAACCAGTGTGAAGGTATTATTTCAAGGAAGATAGTAGGACATATATATTTATTTGACAGTTTGTTAGCTTGATTTATAATTGTTACATATTTGGAGTTACGGCATGTAGGCCTCTCTTTGCTCTTTTGCCTTGGGCTCCACAAACACTAAGGACCCACCCGTCTGCTACCCACTGTAAGAAATATGATTTAGTTGCAACCTTTTACTACGCACACAGGCACATATGTGTGCATGTGTATGTATACATCTGTGTGCATGTGGGTGTAAAACTGAAACTGAAGTTTCACAAAACAATAGTTACACTTTACTGTATGCAATACATTTTGAGATTTTTTGTTCATTAGCGACTGAGGAATTGCCGTAGTTCTTCCCAGAGCTAAGGGTGGCTGATCTTTCCAGTGATCACACAACAACACATCCTTGGCACGTCATGGGAGGTCCTTTCCAAACTGGCTGGCCTCTTCTCACCTCTCAAGCTTCTCTGCTTGTCACCCCACTCTGAACTTAGGTCCTCTGAATGAACCGAGCTGATGCTTCCCTTTTCAAAAGCTTTTCTCTTGTTATTCTCTCCTCTTAGAATTTGACATTAATTTGTGACTGTTCTTTAAATTAATAAAATGCAACATAATAATTGGGTAATATGTAAATATGCAGGCTGAATAAATATAAAATCAGAAATATATTTTTGTTTGCATTTTTTTCAGTTCTTTAATTCATGCCAGATAGGCAGAAGAACTTGGCCAAAAACGTGTAAAACAAAATGAAGAATAGGTGGCAAGAATAATTCTGAGATCAGAAAATCTAGTAATTGTCTAATGGTTGCATTCTGTACATGAAGGACACTGAGCTGAAGTTTTATAAAAGCTGAAATATGGGATGTGCCTTTACCAAAATTAAGGCTTTGTGGATTTTTAGTGATACAAGGCTGGTTTAGACTGAACCACCGAGGACAAAAATGGGCACTTAGAAAAAGTTAATATAACTATGTGAGCAATATGCACCTCAGTAATGACAAAAGACCTTTATTTCCTCATGCTATTGTGCCATATTATGAAATACCATAATACACAGATTCTACATAGCCTCATACAAACCTGTTAGCTGTATGTTTAAATGTTTGGCTTATGAATATATCACATATCTATTTAAAAATACTATAAGATACCATTTATCACAAATGCTATTCTTTCAAAGATCTCTGCTATGTTCCAGTTGAAAACCCTCATCCATAGGGATGTGTCCAGATATTAACTGTATTTTGCCCATTTTTATATGCCTTCTTCACTCCATGTAAACTACTGCCAGTAATTGTTCATCCTAAAAATTCAGTTCTGGGGCTTCCCTGGTGGCGCAGTGGTTGAGAGTCCGCCTGCTGATGCAGGGGACACGGGTTCGTGCCCCGGTCCGGGAGGATCCCACATGCCACGGAGCGGCTGGGCCCGTGAGCCATGGCCGTGGAGCCTGCGCGTCCGGAGCCTGCGCTTCCAGAGCCTGTGCTCCGCAATGGGAGAGGCCACAACAATGAGAGGCCCGCGTACCACAAAAAAAAAAAAAAAAAAAAAAAAAATTCAGTTCTTTGTTAATTGTGGCTTATTTTATGCATTATTGATTAAGCCCCAATTTCTTCTCTGTATCAAAGATAATTATCATATGAATTTTTTTTGCATCTGAATAGCCCTAACAGAACATTTTCTTCTGTGTGTTGATCCCCTATATAGTGATCCAATTTCTCATAATGATATGATAATAAAGTGTATACTTCCCTTTTAATTCATCAATTGAATTTTCAAGCAATGAAACCAAACAGAGCTATGGGGTTTATGAATTTGCCATTTTGGGATTGGCACACCTCCTAGCAAAAAGAAGGTCCAAGTATAGCCCTCAATATATGAGGCAGGAGTGGCCTAGAGGACTACGATTGGCTAGAAAAGGGCCCAGAAGAGGCAAGGTTAGGCTGTTTCATGGTTCATCCATATGCACAGGAAGTTAGACTGTATCAATTTTATAGGAGTTGAGTATCAATTTTATAGGATAGGAAGATTATGACCAAAAGTCATCTTTTATATACAATGGCAAAAATAAGAAGTAAAAATCTTCTAATGTTGTATGGGAATTTACTAAGTTCAAAACAAATCTCTCTCTAAATGCAGTGACTGGATTTTTATGCTTTCACTATTCTTTTAATAGATGGGAAGTGAAAGTGGAATTGACTCCTCTTTTTTTTTTTTTTTTTGGCTGCGTTGGGTCTTTTGTTGCTGCGCGCGGGCTTTCTCTAGTTGCAGCAAGCGGGGCGCACGGGCTTCTCATTGTGGTGACTTCTCTTGTGGAGCACGGGCTCTAGGCACCTGGGCTTCAGTAGTTGTGGCAGGTGGGCTCAGTAGTTGTGGCTCGCGGGCTCTAGAGCGCAGGCTCGGTAGTTGTAGTGCACAGACTTAGTTGCTCCATGGCATGTGGGATCTTCCCGAAGCAGAGCTCAAACCCGTGTCCCCTGCATTGACAGGCAGATTCTTAACCACTGTGCCACCAGGGAAGCCCTGACTCCTCTATCTTTAATAACAAATTTAGTATCATTTATATTATTAGCCCAGATTCGAGAGAAGCAGAAAAAACCATTTTTTGCTGAAGTAGGATAGTTTCAGACTTTAAAAGGCTGAGTGATTCACAAGAGTTTGACAGAAAGTTTGTTCATTTATCTCTGTCCTATTGGCATAATTTGAGTGTCTCGTCTGTGACAGGGACTCTGCTTTCTTATATGGATATAGAGAAGAACAAATACTTTTCCTTCCCTCTTCATTGCTTTGTCTGATCTTTAAGCCAATCCACGAGAATTTTTGAGTCTGTCATTCAGATGTTCTGCAATTGGCCTAACTTTATTATTCACTTTGGTAGAGTTTATCCATCTTAACATTTCTCACGAAGCATGAGTTCCCCAGAAATTTAATGGATGTTTTACAGAACCCACTCCCCCCAAAAAAGAGATTTCTCAGGACAAGAATATTAATATATATTATGCTATACAATTTTGAACTGTTATCTTTACTGTAGTATTTATTAAAATTTATTAAAATTGCCCAAGAGGAAACATAGTACACAGTGTTTCCTAAACTTGTATGACCAGAAATTCCCTTTATTTGCAGGAGAATTGCACGTGCCAAAATGAGTATTCTGAAAAATATTCCTTAATGCTGGCTCTGGCCTTTTAAAGACAGGCAGACTGTTCTTCAAAGCTGTCTGTAAACCTCATTAACAAAAGGGCTACATGCCAATGAGAACAAGATAAATAACTTGTACAAAGCCCTTTACATTTGCCAGAAGTAATTTTACATAGTTGTTGTATTGGATTCCTGTAACAACCCTGTCATATTTGTAGAGCAAAGATTACTGGCTCAAAGTCACATAGCTTGTGAGCAGAATGAGCCGAGATAAATAGTGTAACAAGTATACAAATATTAAAAGTGAACATGGGTGAAAAAGGTAGCATATAAACTACCTGATTTCATGGATTTCAAAATATAAGAGTATTTACTTTAAGCAAAGTCTTAAATCTGTCCAGGTGTCTAAAAGCATGAAAGAACTTATTAGACTGAGCACGAGTCTTTAAAAAATCAAAAAAAAAAAAAACCTTAGACAAAGAAAACTTTGTTACACCCGTGAGTTACACCGTGTGATGTCTCCACAATCATCTAGTCAAGTGTACTTCTCCAGCAATTCTTACTGTGCTCTCCTTTGCCATCAGTTTTTTTCTTCATCCATCCCATTCCTATAACATACAAAGTTCTTCCAACTTAAAAGAAATTCTCTTTTGGTCCTACTTATACCATCAGCTATTGCTCTATTTTCTACTCCCCTGTGCAGCAAAGCTCTTCGAAAGGGTCATCTACTCACTGTCCCCAGTTGCTTTCTTTGTAAACCTATTCCAGGAAGGTCTTTGCTCCACCACTACACAGAAACCTCTCCTGTTACCATCATCACTAATTTTATATTGCTAAATACAGTGGCGAATTCTCAGCCCTTCTTGAGTTGATGTCATAGTTGTTCACCTTTTTTTTTTATTAGATTCACCTTTATTTTTCATTTGCAGTATAGGAAACTTCACTCTCTGTTTTTCTCTTCTCTCACCAGTGGCTCAGTCTCTTTTCTTGGATCATATTCTTCTTCCTGACTTCTTTTTTTTAAGCATCTAGATATGTACTTTATGTCCAGTGAGATTATTTTATCCTGAGAGTTACATTAAATTTGCTTTAAACTCCTATCCCCATCCAATGGAAACTCCTATATACTTTCCAAGATTTTTTCAAATTCCAGAAAGTTTACATTCTCATGGTCAGACCTTGCTCTAATATTTTTTTTTGTTTGTTTATTAAAATATAGTTGATTTACAATATTGTATTAGTTCTAGGTGTACAACATAGTAGTTCAGTATTTTTATAGATTATACTCCATTTAGAGTTACTATAAAATATTGGCTATATTGCCTGTTTTCTTCTTGAATTCTGAATGTTGAGGTGACCTGGGGCTCGTTTCTCCATCTTTTCTCTCGGTGATTTCAGTCAGTCTCATAGCCTTAAATGCTGTCCATATGCTAATGACTTACAAATCTTTACCTCTATAGACCCTACAACCAAGTATATGTATCCAACTGCCTATTGAACATCTATCATCTCCACATGTGTATCTAAAAGGCACTGAACCTTAAAATGTCAAAAACCTTACCTTTTGATATTCCCCTCCAAAACTCCCTGCATCTTCTCCATCTCAAATGATGGAAATCTCACCTTTCCAGTTGTTCAATCTAAAGAATTGGGAGTTATCCTCAAGTCCTCCCTGTGTCTCACACCCCACATCAAACTGTAAAGAAATTCTATTTGCTCTACTTTCAAAATATATCCAGAATCTGCCACTTCTCACCACTTCCACTAAGCACTCTGCTCTAAACCACTATCATCTCTCACCTAGATTATTGTAATCACCTCCTTCCAAGTCTCTCTGCTTCTCTTGTGGGCCCTTATTGTCTATTTTTAACATGACATGAATCAGAGTGATGCTTTAAAACATAAATTTGATAACGTGTCAATCATATGCTCAAAACTCTGCAAATGTTTCCCATTTACACAAGGCTCTGCATGATTTGACTTTCCTCATTTTATGACTTCATCTCCACCATCACCCCAGCCACACTGGCCTCCTGTTGACTTCTGACTTGCTCTTCCTTCCGTCTAGAATGCCCTTCTTCCAGATATCTGCGTGTGTATCCTCACTTCCATCAAGGCTTTGTTCAAATGTCATCAATATAAGACCCAATGCAGCCAAAAGTTAATAAATAAAAATAAATACATTTATTAAAAGAAAAAAAGAAATCACCTGGTTTAGAAACCTTCCAAGCAGAGCAATATTTAGTCAATTCTATTATAGAGGTTTGTTTCTTCTCATCTTTCAGAAATAAAAGATAAAGTCAAGTCGTTCGTTTGAAATATTACATTAAAAAATAATTAGTTGATTCTAGGGTCTACTATTCTTGGGTCTATTATCACATCTTTTATTACATTTATTTCACCAACAATTTTATTATTTTAAAACTTTGAAGCTTTTCCTCTTTATGCCAGTTTTTTAGGTTTGATGAATAAATTAGACACAGTTATTAGTAAAGTACCTGGATAATATGGATCTGTGGTTCTTAACCTCAACTAAACATTGCAATTACTTAGGGAGATTTAAAAACAATTATATGTTTGGACTCCACCCTTGGATATGGTCTAGAGTGGTTTCCATTCTATATTTTTATTCAGTTCTTCCAAGGATTCTAATGGTTGAGAATAACTGATGTGGAATACAAATATTAGTTCTGCTTTGTTATAGGCTCTAGGTTTACAGGGATTGTAAATAAATGATTTACATATAATGAAACAGATTTAAGGAGTCATTATGGAATTAGAAGTAACAGCTGTGAATTCTGTGCTGGAGAATTTCAAATCAAAGACAAAATGTTGTTATTTGTTGGACAAGATTTGAAACCTGAAGTCAGGTCTGATTTTTGAGAGCTAAAAGCAATATGGAGATTAACAAAAGCAGTGTAGGCAGATGCCCAAAAGCCATAGCCTTGAAGCATTAGGAATCCCCAGTGCTGAATTGCTATCTGGTCCTTATGAATTTGGTTAATTGGTTGCTTTATTTGGTTTATTCTTTTTTCCCACATTATGCTGCATTTAAGCAGGAGTCTTCATATTCTGAGCACCCAACCTAGTGTCTGGCATATGGTAGAAGCTAAACAGAGTTTTGGTGATTGAATGAATGAATAAGTGAAACAATAAGTAGATTTAATGAATGGATAAATGAAATGATAAATGAACAAGAGTGAATGAACAAAAAAAGAAAAAGAGAAAATTGACAAAAGAAGTAAGAAAGGAGAGGGGTAGGTAGAGAGAAAGTACAGACTCCTAGGAATATGAAACTGGAATGCTTTCATTCAAATCTTAATCTTATGACTTTTTAGTAGTGTGACCTTAAGCAAAATACATTCTGTGCTTCAGTTTCCTTTTCTGTATCCAATAGGTTGTTACAGGGATTAAAGAGTGTATGCACATAATGCATGTGGAACAGTACCTGACACTTAGTCAGAACTTAATAATGTTAGCGAAATAGAGTAATTGATACAAATGAAAGCTTAGAGCCAGAAAAATTTTTAGCTATAAGTTCTTGGGTAAGTACTCAATAAATGTTAGCTATTATTATAATTTGTCATTATTCTAATGAAAGATACAGTCTTATATGGGGATTTGGAGGCAAATCCAAATTTGAGTATTTGAAGTAAAATGAGGAGTACAACGATCTCTTGGAATAAAAGGAAATATTTGCTAAGGTATCAGATTGACTGAAGTCTTCCAAGTCCCTTCTTTGGTCAAGGCCTTGTCTCAGATTTATTCATATAGTCCACATACAGACTTCATTATCAGCCTATGAAATCCCTGACTGGTTGCATCTTTCGTTCTGTTATGTATATTTCTTTCATCCTAATACATTGATGACTCTCATGGAATTTACAATGAACTATCAGCTCTCTAATTTTTGTTACTTATTATTTTTATGCCTATGAATACTTCCTTTTTATGGATTTTGGCTTTTTTTCTTTATTCTTTGTTCTACATTTCTTTAGTACTACATTTCTCTTTTCCTCACAGAATGAAATATATTATATTACTTTCCTGTTTTAAGGATTTCTTCATATCCGCTAAAGAATTATTGGTGCTGGATATTTATGTTAATGATTGAAAATCTTAGTGTAACTTCTTTGACCAATCAATAATTCATCTCTAACCATAAAATTTTATAGAACTATTTTCAAAAATGAAATGGAACTGCTTATTGTTTACCCCTTAAATACTGATGAATTTTAAGTATATCTGTGCCTCTAATATCTGAATTAATAGTAAGATAAATTCCTAATTTCCAGTCTTTAGCATCTTTTTCTATTTTCTCTAGAAAGATTAATAAACCATGAGAAGTAAAATGCATAAAAGAAAAAAGAACTTTTTGAAATTCATTAGGAGAGAATCCAAGACTTATGTTTTAGTCATGAAAAACTTGGGCAGGGAGGTGTCAAAAATGTACAAGTCAAGTTCAGAAATATGTTCATAATAAAGTTTAAGTTATCAGCTGCCATAGTGACTACAGTTAACAATACTGTATTGTGTATTTGAAAGTTGCTAAGAGAGTAGATCTCAAATGTTCTCACTACAAAATAAAAATGGTAACCATGTGAGGTGATGGCTGTGTTAACTAACCTTATTGTGGTCATCATTTCACAGTGTATATATACATCAAATCATCACTTTATACACCTTAAACTTGCACAATGTTATATGTCAGCTATATCTCAGTAAGTCTGGGGAAAAATTGTCTACTGCCAAGTGTAATAGCTCCTGAGGAAAATGAGAAATGTCAACCAAATATTCATTCCGCATGGGCAGCACCATTGAACTCTAAAAATTTATAACTAACGTAGCTCCTAAATCCTCTGGAATAGCTTGTCAAGAAATATCTATCCAAGGGAGAAGTCAATTATTGTTATGTTAATATAGCAATTTAAATGCCCTCTATTCAAGAGGCACTCTCATCACTTAAAAGCACTGTGAAAAATTATTTATTATTATGTTTAACAAACTGCTATTCTTTGGCAGGAGAGCAATGTATGGCCACAAATATATGCCCAAAATAAGTAATAACCATTAAAGGAGCATAAAATGGAGAATTAAAATGGTCACATTAGTAATTTAACTGTACCACTGTTTTTTAAGCATGTTAGAGTATTCTTTAATATATGCTAAAGCTAGAAGTAGAGTGAAAAAAATATTAATGGTTAGGTCATTTTGCCGGAAATTATCAAATTCAAAGAGAGACCTATTTCCATTTTTTACCTGGTATAATATGGAAGAATATGTCTAAATTCCTGGCTTCATCTCATGAGAAGTCACTGTGACTGTGACATGATGAGGCCTCTGGGGCTTCATTTATTCCACTTGGTCTTACACATAGGCTGTCTATTTTGACCATATTATGTACTTTAAGGTGAATTTATAACAATGGTTTCCTAATTTTACTTCAAATTTTTCCACTCTTATAGATAATTCATCTATATAGTGCTTTTAAAACAGAATAAAAAAAGACTAAATTCCCTGTCATAAACTTTATACAATGAAAGCTAAGTATATTGTCTCTATATTTCTTTTCTTTTTGAATCCTTACTGTTTTTCCTAAAACTTATCATATTCATTAATGGAAATATTCATTCATTCATCCAACAAATATATTTTTGTGGAAAATGCTGTTTTGGTCACTAGAGACATAGAAGTAATCAAAACATTTATTTAGTCAACAAAAGTCTATTGCATCATGTGCCAGGCATCTTTCGAGACACTTGTGATACACCAAAGAGTAAACATATAAAGGCTCTTTACCTCCTGAAGCTTATAATCCAGCAAGTTGGAGGAGGTTAGCAGAAACTAAACAATAAATATAAATAAGTAAATCATTTGTCATGTTAGAAGATGATAAATGCTATTGAAGAAAAAAATTAGAGAAACACAAAAGGATCAAGATTCCTAGGGAGACGTAGGGATGAAGACAGTTTGCACTTTTAAATAAGGTGGTCAAGATTGGCGTCCTTGAAATTGTTGAGGTTTTTAGTCATGTCGGTTACTAGGGGAAGAGCATTCCAAGCAGAAGGAAGAACTAAGCAAAGACTGTAACTTGGGACACTGATTGACTTATTAGAGGAACAATGAGTTTTCCAGTGTGGCTGAAGCAAGAGAGGAAATGGTAGAATAGTAGGACAGAATTCAGAGAGGTAAAGGCATGGGGGAAGGGGAGGGGAGTAGGGAAGGGGAGGGGGGATGGGGCAGTGGTTATTGCTCACTGTAAGTTTTCACTCTTGTGCTGAGTAGAATGAAAAACCATTGTAGTGTTTTGAGCAGAGGAATAACTTTATCTATCAAGTAACAAGATCACCATGGATCACTCTGGTTGTTTTAAGAATGAACATAAAAGGACAAAGTTAGAAGCAAAGAGACCAGTTAGGAGGTTATTACAGTGATTCTGGTGAGAGTACATGATGCAGACAAGGGCTGGTGTTGAGCAGGAAAAACCAGCTACCAATCTTAGGTGAGGGTTTGCATGGAGGATGGCAAAGATCATAACAGTACCAACCACCAGAAGTCAGAGCCCACATACCTCAGCCTATTGCATCTTCTGGGGTTTCAGAGTCAGCAAAGAGGACTGAGGACAAGGAGCTCCTTGACATTACAGGAGGTAGCATACATGGGTAAGGTTCACATGTACTACAAAGATAAAGCAAACATGTTTTCCCAATAGATTGCCCCTGCTCTGCTCATAGAATCTTCCTCTGGTTCCCATCTCACCCAGAATAAAAGTCAAAGCTCTATGGTGATCTCAAGAACCCACATCATCTGCCCATCTGTATCCACTCCCATCCTCTTTCTGTAGTTCATTCCGTTCTAGCCACACTGGGTCCCCTTGAAAATTCTAAACCCACTTGTGTCTCCCAACCTTTGATCTTTCCAACTGGAACAACACTACTCACAGAAAGGAGAAGAGAGGCAGCAAGATCAGCATCTGTAGCCTGCACAAAACTCCCATGGCTAGGGAATTGGTCCTTCCTGGTAGCAGAGGCAGGACAACGGACTGCACACACACCTCTCATGCTGCAGGGGAAGACCCGTTCTCTTCCCATGAGGGGCAGATACACTGGTGGGGCTGGCCAGGTGACATATAGCACATGCAATACAAGGAAGTTCACTGCATACCTAGAACAGGAAAAAGGTTTCTCCTAATAAGGAAGAAGAATCTGGGGCCAAGTTATAGCTTGACACCTAGCTTCCATGTAGGGGAATATTCCAGACGCAGGACATTGACTGGGCAATCCTGGAGAGGGTTGGCAGTTTGCATGAAGACTGCTTCCCCAACAGGTGACAGCAGTAGACAGCATGAAAATGAGTCATATTTATTCTATTGCAAAGATAAGGCAAACATGTTTTTCTAATAGACTCAATAGGAGATGGGAGAAAAAGAGAGGACTTGGTGGTGACTCCAAAGTTTTTCAGCCTGTGGAAGCATATGGAAGGATGGAGTTTTTACCAACTGAGCTGGTGAAGGTTGAAGGTGAAACAGATTTGGGGAAGAGGCACAGGAATTTGGTTTTGAACTTTCGAGTTTGGTTGGACTGCCTATTTGATATTCAAGCAGGAAAATGGAGTAGCATTTGAATATACAAGAATATACAGGTTAAGCCTGGGATAGAGAGAATATTTAGGAATATATATTTTAGTGAGTGAGACAGACAACAAACAAAATACATATTACATAGCAGGAATAAAAGACCTCTCTGATAAAGTGATATGTGAAGAGATCTTTAAAGATACATTCTTAGTCACCTTTGATGATCCTCCCCTCTGACTCCACAGGTGATCTCATCCAGTGTTATAATTTTTCATAGAAAACATCCATGCACTGACTACTCCTGACTGCAGGCTCATGCAACAGCCTAAGAGACTTAACTTTGACATCTCACAAGTTACCTCAAACTTTGTTTCCAAAACCCAGTTCTTTATTTTACCCCATCCTAATCCCAAATCTGTTTCTTCTGAAGATTCCCCCTTTTCTATAAATAGCAACACCATTCTTCTAATTGAAGACCAAAATTCTTAAAGTCATGCTTGAGTCTATGCTTTTGGTCACATATCACATATTAATCCATTGAAAGAATATGACCAATTCTCACAACCTTCACTGCTAACACCCTGGTCCAAGACAGCATTATCATCCACCTGGATTACTTAAAAGCCTCTATAATTCATCTCTTTAATTTTATCCTTTACACCTACAGTCTGGCTTTTACAAGAAAACAGAGGGATGCGTTGAAAATGTGAGATCATGCCACTCCTCTGCTCAGCACCTTCATAGGGTCCCCATCTCACCCAGAGTAAAAGCCAAAGTCCTGCAATGATCTCAAGAACCCGCATTATCTCAAGAACTCATATCATCCTTCCACCTACACCCCACCCCCATCTTCTTGCTGTAGCCTATTCAACTCTAACTACAACGGGTGGCTTTAAAAATCCTATACCCACTTGTGTCTCCCAGTTTTTGATTTTTCTGTTTCCTTTGTCAAGTAAACACATAATTTATGCTTTCATTCTGGGTTTGGCTCCCCCTAGTATATGCTTGACCCAAATACTGCATGTGACATCTTATACTGAACAATTTTTCATTGTCTCTCTGAAATTCAAATTTACCTGGGTAGGTGAAAAATTCGGGAGATGGATGATGGTGAGAGTTGCACAACAATGTGAATATACTTAGTGCCACTGAACTGTACAGTTAAATATGATTAAAATAGTATGTTTTATATTATGTGACTTTTACCACAATAAACAAAATTTTTAATTAAAAGAAAATAATAAAGTGCATTCCAAAGGGAAAAAATTTTTAACTGGGTACCCTGTATTTCATCTGGCAACTCTAACTGTGGGGAAGTGGGAAGGAAAAATGGATGTTGAGCAGGCAAGCAAAAATTGTCCACTACAGGCAGCTAAGAAAGGCTTTACACAGACCACCAGGATCATGAGATGAACAGGTTGCCAGCAAATGTTTACAGGTAACTTCCCTGCTCAGAAACCTTTGATGACTCTCTGTCATTCTGTTTAGTACCCAAAGTTCATGCTATTTCATATGAGAAGCTAAGGACATCTTCATGTATGCTGGCCCTCCCTTTCAGGTCTCATATCCTCCCATTTCCCCACAGCACATCTTTTGCTCTGCACACAGGGCTACTCATAATCCCCCTGCAGAGAATGCCTCCCTGCCTTTGCTCATGTTGTTCCCCCTTCCTGGAATCACTACCCCCTCCCTTATTTTACTTGAAATATAATTGCTTACCTTTAAAAACCCAACTCAAAGAGTGTCACAAAAGATATCTTCTTTCTGCTTCCATAACACAAATATATAAGCAAAACATAACTCTGTGATAATATTTCATTTCAGTACTTAATAACTGCTTGTTTGTGTGTCACTTCTCTGCTTTATGAAAATTTCCTTAATGTCGGGAATGTATCATCATATTTTTTAAAAATCCTAAAACCTAATTTCTTCCATTTGGCACATAGTAGGTGTTCAATAAATAATTATTGATTGAATCAAAATATATATTTAAAACATTTTATCATCTGAGCCTTTTTTGCCTTTGAAAACTAGTAATTTAAGTGTATACTTCTACACTTTAAAAGAAAAAAAATTGAAGTCTTTATAAACTTATGTTAAGAAATAACTTCTTGGTATAACACCAAAAGCACATAAAGGAAAAAAATGATAAATTGGACTTCATTAAAATTAAAAACACTTTCAAACAGCGCCATCAGGAAAGTAAAAAAGATAATCGAAATACTGGAAAGAACTATTTGTAAGTCATATATCTGACAAAGGACTTGTATCCAAAATATATATAAGCAATTCTTATAACTCAATAATAAAAGACAAATAACCCAATTAGTAAATGGGCAAATACTTTGAATGGACATTTCCCCAAAGTAAATACACCAAACGTCAATAGGCATAAGAAAAGATGCTCAACATTATTAGTCATTAGGAATTACAAATCAAAACCACAAGGAGATTCCACTTCATACCCACAAGAATGGCTGTAATAAAAAGACAAGTTTTGGTGAGGATGTGGGGAATTGGAACTCTCATGATTGCTAGTGGGAATGTAAAATGGGGCAACCGCTTTGGGAAATATTTCTTCAAAATGTTAAACATAGAATTATCATATGATCCAGCAATTCTTCTCCTAGGAGAAGAATTCTTCTAGGAATCTCCTAGGAGTTCCACAAGAACTGAAAACGTATGTCCACACAAAGGCTCGTACACAAACGTTCACAGGAGCATTATTCACAGTAGTCAAAAGGTGAAAACTGTTGAAATGTCTATTAACTGATGAATATATAAATTACATATAGAATATTCACATGGTAAAACACTATTCAGCAATAAAAGATATGAAATACTGATAATATGCCACAACATGAATGACTCTCAGAAACATTATATTCAGTGAATAAAGCCAATCACAAAAGACTATTCTGTGATTCCATTTATGTGAAAGGTACATAATATGCAAATCTATATTGAAAGAAAGTAGATTAGTGGCTGCCTGGGGCTGGGTGTGGGGGTCTGCTCTTAGGGGACTGCTAATGGGTATGAGGTTTCTGTTAGGGGTAATGAGAATATTCTCAAATTAGGTTACATCGATAGTTGCACAACTCTTTAAGTATTATAAACACCGTTGACATTTACACTTGAAATGGTTGAACTTTATGGTATGTAAATTAGATCTCGATAAAGCTATTTAAAATAAGCATTGGGTTTTCCTTTAATTCACTCATTTGCCCTTTATGTTAAAGTGCCACAATTTATTTTAAAGGTAGACCAAGATAATAATGATTTGGAACAAAGTTATATATTCTTTTTCTAAGGTATACACCACAGGTTTAAGATGACCTTTCCACTCCGAAATTATGAAAACACATATTAAGCTCAGCACAAAATATATTTAAGGTGAATTGAGCAGATGAAATATTACACATTTTTAAACATATAATGTCAATTAGCACTTCAGAGAAAAATTGACTGTTCAAAAATTTTCCATGGGTAGTACTAAATTCCAGAGTAGCATAAAGACTATGCAGTACACATCTGTTACTTAAAGGAATTGAAGAGGTTAACATTTTGAAAGTGTTTTATTTTTGTTGTCTGATTACTGTTTATATTTACTTAAACTTCTCTTACCTTGAGCCCATTAAAAAAATTGCAACTTTTAGACAAGATTTTAATGGACTTCAGGTGCACAGATTTGGAATAATCATTTTTCTAATTAGAAAATTAACATCATTCAGTTGCACTGAACAAATATTTGTAGAATTTATACACGTGTGTGTGTGTACTGTTATATGTATATTCATATAGCTATACATACACACACTACATTCTTGTTACTTGTCAATACCATCCAGCATGTGTTATTTTATCATTTTGATTTTTATGTTCTGATTAAAAGTAATATGGTAAAGGGTAGATGAAATGACCTGGGAATTCAATGTTCTGCATTTTAATTCAAATCAACTTCGTGTAATTGCCTAAGTCTCAGTTTCTCCAAAGTTCTTAAGGACTCAAATCTTAAATGTAATTTTTCAATGACATTTTTCACTGCAAAAATGTATTTTCTAATGATTTTTGTAGTTTCTAAAAATTGCCATTTTTTAATTGACTAGAGGAAATTCTCAATGTGAGGAGGCAGAAATTCTATTAAAGCTTAAGGTTGCCTCATTACTTGTAAGTGGTGTACAGAGTTCGAAGATATTTTATTATTACAGAATATTATTACAGAAATCCTGTAATATCATACCTCAGTTATCCCAAATTTGGACATAATTGATTGGCAATTCACTCTAGCCTTTCTCCCTAAATCAGTTCTCAATTGCTGTCTAATGAATATAAATAGGCTTTTCCCAGTTCAATGTACAGATAATGGTATCTTATATAAATGTCACTATCAATGTTTTTGGGTTTTGTGTTCATAAAAACTGTCTAAAATGTTGGTTTTTTATTAGCTTCACAATAATACTGCTCTGCATTGTATGTGGTATTGCACGCCCCAACGGAGGGGTTTAACTTTGGAAAGGCAGTTCCCTTCCACTAAGAGCAATTGCTAGGCATGTTCTCAGCTCTGATCCCTCCGCAAGCAAGCAATCCCAGCAGCTAGGGGAATCAAGACTCTGAAGGAGCAACTGGTCAACTGATCTTTGATGCTTTCCAACATCTCTTACACCTTTCACTAGATAATAAGAAGTTTGGGACCTGCAATACAAAAGTTCAGTAATATTTTCGAAGTACTAATTCTGCAGATCCAACTGGTATCTTAAGATGCTATCTTAAGACTGACTCTGTCTTTCTCTGCCCTTTTTTTTTTTTGCGGTATGCGGGCCTCTCACTGCCGTGGCCTCTCCCATTGCGGAGCACAGGCTCCGGACGCGCAGGCTCAGCGGCCATGGCTCACGGGCCCAGCCGCTCCGCGGCATGTGGGATCCTCCCAGACCGGGGCACGAACCCGCATCCCCCGCATCGGCAGGCAGACTCCCAACCACTGCGCCACCAGGGAAGCCCTCTCTGCCCTTTTAATTTTGATTTGTCCAACTGTTTCTCCACGTGTTAGGTAACTGGACTTACCAATACCTCTTGCCATTTGTTTGCTTTCCCATTCTCTCTATTTTATCTTTCTCACTGCTTTTGTGATGCTTTCTATACTCCTCCTTTTATCCTACAGTCAGTTTTGTCTAATATGACATTTGCATTCCAAAATATCATGAGTTATGCAAAATTGCAAAATAAAAAACACAGGGCTTATGGGGGAAAGGGGTTTGCAGTACAACACTAAAACCTTTATCAATGACTTTTAAAAGAAATAGAACACTATTTCTAAATACTATTTCTAGTATTTCTAATACTAAAAATAGTAGCACAGTTTTACACATGTTAAATGGTTAAGGATTGCATAACTGCTGTGTTCAATTTAACTCTTTACTTTGAAAAAGATCTGAAATATGCTGATTACAGTGGGTGTCAGAAGGGCTATAGCTGTGAGCTATTGTGAAGTGGTGGGAGGAGGAGTATCTAGAATCAGACAGGTGTAACACAGATATGGATGGGCTGACTCAAAGCGCTTGATGAAGTGTGAGGTTGGTGTTAGATGTTTGAGGAAAGTGCATGTGTGCATTTTATATATTCCTACACTGATTGATTCAGCTAGGTCTGGTTTTCTGTGTTCAGCCTGTGATTATCAGGAATGAGATTGTACATAAGAAAACACAGAAGTTACATTATGTTCAAATTGTTTCTTAATGTATCTATCATGCTAGAATGAATTCATATTTTCCAAACAAGCATTCTAGCAGAATTGATAGTACTTTTTTTGCTTTTTCTCTGTACTTTCCTATTTCTAGTTTATTGTGATCTTTTTCTCTTAGCACTTATTTCTCCCCAGTTCCTGCACTGTCTTCACCACAAAATGTCTCCAGTGCAGCTAGGCTGTAGGTCATCCTTCTGAAGACATGAGTTACCCTGGTTTCCAGGCAGCCCCTTCAAAAAGAGGAAAAATCAGTCTCAAAGTATTTAAACTCTTCAGCCTCTTTCCTGTGGATTGTGTGCACTCATGACTTTTATGTTGATAGCAATATAGAAAGCAAGACTTTTCTATGCTATACCTTTGTTCCAGCTAGGTCAGATTCACAGCAGGAATAACTTTCTTTAAAAGAAAAGTGTAAGTTTTCTTTTACTGAGAGTCATTGAAAATAAGACTTGCAAATTCACAAAGGATCTTGAATAAAAATAGAAAATAGTACATAGTTTCTGTGCCCTTATTTATTATTTAATAATAATATGCTGTTACATAAATATTTATTTATAATAAATTTTATACATAATTGATTAAAAATAGCTGCCACTTATTGAATGTTTATGCTATATCCATGTTTTGTGCTAAACTGTGTATAATATAGCATATATAATAGCTTCCAGCTCAAATGCATCTATTAACCTATTTGAAAATTACTGATCTACCTTTATATTTTAATGTCAATTAAGAGTTTTCTCAGAAACTTAGTTTTCCTCCAAAGCTAGTTCTGTTAGAGTTCTTATTTCTCAGTATGAAATCTTTATCAGTCTCATATCTTTAAGTTCATGAATTTTAAATTAAAGATGAAGAAAATTCTAAGTGCAGTTTCTTTCTCTTTTCCTGCAGCGTTTGTCCAATGGTTCTATAGATTCAACTGATGAAACAAGTCAAATAGTTGAACTACAAGAATTGCTTGAAAAACAAAACTACGAAATGGCCCAAATGAAAGAACGTTTAGCAGCCCTTTCTTCCCGAGTGGGAGAGGTGGAACAGGAAGCAGAGACAGCAAGAAAGGATCTCATTAAAACAGAAGAAATGAACACTAAGTATCAAAGGGACATTAGGGAGGTAAGTCATTCACAACACTTTCAGTCTTTGCTTCCTGAATGCTGTCTCTGAGATGCTTTTTCCATAATTTCCCCTAATGGCATATACTCTTTACCTTTTCTCAGAAGACCGTAAATCAGTATGCATTACATTAGTTATGAAACTTGTTCACTAAGGCAAAAATAGTTTACTTCATCACCCCTTTAAATATGTATGGAAAGAAAATGTTGGTATCAAATCTCAGAAGTAATAAAAACTACAGGTTTTTAAATGAATTTTTAAATGTTTTAAGCTGTTAATTTTAAATAACCCTAGATTCGGGTACGAATAATGAATTGCTATACTCTTAGCAGATGGGAATACTCAAAGACATTACTTTAAAAATATCCCTCTTATTTTGGTTTTCTATCTGTGAATGTGAAAGTACATGTGTGAAAGTGGGAACCTTTCTTTCTCTATATGTTCAGTTCTTACTAAACTTAACATCACTTCATCTATTTGAAAAAGTGGGTACTTTAAAGTTACGACAAAAATTACAAGGAGATGTCTTATTTGTGATATTGCCGAATCATCTTACCAGCTAAGGTGAAAAGTTCAGAATCTTTTCACTGTTATCACTCTATTTAATTAAAAAGAAAATTATCTATATTTATGAAAATTTTATTTTGTGACTTTTTGCCTTTTCCATTTTTACATGTTCTTTTAAATCATATTTTTATTTTTTTAATCTTTTGTACATCATTAATTAGCTGTTGTTGGAGTTGACTCTATGTATCCAATTAATTTCTTCAAATTCTCCTTTGAGCCCATTTTATCATACTTCTGCCTCCACGGTCCCATCAAAACTGTTCTTATCCAGTTTGACCTCCGTGTTGCTGAATCCAGGAGACACTTCTCAGTCCTTTGAAGCACTTGATCTAATTACCACTTCCTGGTGTATTTCTTCACTTGGCTAATAGCACACTACACTGTTCCTGATTTTCCTTCATTTTTACTTGCTACCCGCATCTCAGGCTCCTTTACTGGCTCTACTTCTCATCCCCAACCATGGAATGCCTTCCCTCCTCAGTTTACCTTAACTCCACTGGTAAATTCAAGCCGTTTCATGGCTCCAAAAACTACCTGTGGTCTTATGATTCCCAATTTATATCTCCACCTTGTCCATCTCTCCTGATTTCCAGATGCCTGTATCTAGATCTCTAACAGGTATCTCAAAATTAACATTCTCAAGACTGTTTTCCTGATATTCCCCCCAAGGAGCCAGACTTACTTGCAGTCTTACATATCTCAGCTGACGGCAACTCCATTATTGGTGCTTAGACCAAAAACCTTGGAACTGTCCTTGGTACCTCTCTTTCACTCACACACTGCATTTGCTTCATCCATAAGTCTTATTACTTCCAACTTCAAAATATATCCGTCCTGTGACCTCTTCACACACTCTTCATGGCTCTGTCTTATTTCGCACAACCACCATCTCTCATTGGATTATTCTAATAGTCTATACTCAACACAGCAGCCTGAGTGACCTGTTGCAGTGTAAGTCAGCTCAAATCACTTTCTCCTTAAAACTCTTCAATGGCTACCTCTTCTACTTACAGTAAAATCAAAGTCCTTGCAGTGGTCAACAACCCTGTACAATCTCTACTCCCACCCTCTGACCTCCGGGAATTCATCTACTACTCTTTCACTTTAATCCACTCAGTTCAGTTACTGTGGCCTCTTAAGCAAGCCAGATCTATTCTGTTGCATTTTCTTTTCCTTCTGCCTTTTACTCAAATGTCTTAGTGAAGTGTTCCCTAACCATGGTATTTACACATATACACTCTCCTTCTTCTCTCATTTTTTAAAAATCTCACAGAATTACTGCCATCTGACACAGTATGTACTTTGCTGATTTACTTGTTTGTCATATGCTCCCCTTTCCACTGTATATAAAGATTCATAAGAGCTGGGGTTTTTTGTTTTGTCTAGTTTTGTTCATTGCTCTATTTTAATCATGTACACAACTACTGAGTATACAGTAGGCACTCAAAAGCTCTTGTGGAAAGGATGGATATTTATGGGTGTTAGGTGTAAACATCAAAAGGCATGGATGGGGCTTCCCTGGTGGCACAGTGGTTGAGAGTCCGCCTGCCGATGCAGGGGACACGGGTTCGTGCCCCGGTCCGGGAAGATCCCACATGCCGCGGAGCGGCTGGGCCCGTGAGCTATGGCCGCTGAGCCTGCGCGTCCGGAGGCTGGGCTCCGCAACGGGAGAAGCCACAGCAGTGAGAGGCCCGCGTAATGCAAAAAAAAAAAAAAAAAAAAAAAGGCATGGATGAAATCAGAATATGTCCCCAAACAATGCCCACTATCTCAGAGTAAGGTAGATAATCCATGAAGTGGTTCTGTCACTGCACAGATAATGATACACCTTTTTATGAGTTAACAGTTCGGGAATGCATCTCTCATCTTCACTCCTCCCACAACCCAAACTCAGAGAATTTATAAAGTAGATGAAGTTTAACCCCTCTTCTATATTACTGTTAAGGAACACTAAGATTTTTGACTAGTAAACTACCAGGGCCATTTCTTGAGCTTTTGCTCATTTTCTATTTCTTCATTCTCTTAGTCCCACAGATTTAGCTGTTTTTCTTTCACTTAACACTCACCGACTTTATTAATGCTTGTTTAATCCAGTGTCATTTGCAGGTAGAGCCCAGTATCTCCAGCTCTCCCTTTCTTATGACCTAAGTAAAAATAACCCTTTGATCCTAATAGTCTTTGGATGTAGGTGACAAAAAGCTAAGTCAGATTTAAAATGTCAATCATCTATCTGATGCCAAATTTTTTTTTTTTTATAATTAGGAATACCTTCTCATAGGTAAGGTGTTCTGCTTTCACCAGGAATTCTTTTTTTTCCAATTTATTTATTTATTTGTTTTTATTTTTGTCTGCGTTGGGTCTTCATTGCCGTGCGCGGGCTTTCTCTAGTTGCGGTGAGCAGGGGCTACTCTTCGTTGTGGTGGGCAGGCTTCTCATTGCGGTGGCTTCTCTTGTTGTGGAGCATGGGCTCTAGGCATGCAGGCTTCAGTAGTTGTGGCATGCGAGCCTCAGTAGTTGTGGCTCGTGGGCTCTAGAGCGCAGGCTCAGTAGTTGTGGCGCACAGCTTAGTTGCTCCACAACATGTGGGATCTTCCCGTACCAGGGATGGAACCTGTGTCCCCTGCATTGGCAGGTGGATTCTTAACCACTGCACCACCAGGGAAGCCCCTCACCAGGCCACCAGGGAAACCCCTCACCAGACCCTCACCAGACCCCTCTTTTACAATATAACTATTCTTATCAGCTCTATAAGTTCTGGGTAGTTATATCTTAGAAGAATTTCACGAGAGAGGAATATTTCTCATCATTCACTTTTGAGGGGGCTTGCAAACACAAATGTCTTCAAAGCCAGGCAAACAATATAAATGTGTGAAGTGCCAGGTGTAACAGTAGGAAGTGACAGGGTTAATGAGACCTGGACAAGGAGCCTATACTCTGTCTGACTTTCTAGATGCATCACATATGTGTGTGTGTGTGTGTGTGTGTGTGTGTGTGTGTGTGTATTAAGCATACTGTGAAGGCCAAATAAAATATTTCCCATAAGATTCAAGATGCAGGCCATGGGAGCCTGGTTTATATTTAATTTCTTTAATTCCTTCTGTCCTTTAGGGAAGGTACTTGTAATTGTCCCATTTTTCTCAGGTGATGTAAAGTAACTTGTCCAAGCCCTATCCACTATTCTCCCCAACACACTACCTTCCCCACCCCCCAGCATCAGGAAGAATAGAGGACTACTCCAGCTTCAAAATCTGTGCTTCTTCCACTATGAGCAGCTTCCAAAATCAACAAGATGCAATCATTTACTCAGTGATAGCAACTATCATAAAAAATGCAGCTGCAATATAACTGCTTCTTAAATAATCAATCTTTTGATCTTTCAATAAGCAAGAAAATGTGAAAATCACATACTTTAAAAAGGTATCACATAACACTGAAAACTCCAGACTTCGCTTTTATGTATTGTTGAGCTGTGGTCACAACAAAGTCTACTAGATTGCATGATTTTAAGTAGAAAAAACAAACAAGGTGATTCTCCTTGCTACCCCTAAAGCACTGCTAACCCAGTATGATTTATATATCATATAAGCAATAACTATTTGTTGAATTAATTAGAAAAAATAGAGAATAGGAAAAAACTGACCACATAATTCAAAACTGAAATGCATTTTGCTGTGCACGTGCATAGTCTAATATATCTGAAACAAATTGTGTAAGTATATTTCATTAATGGTTTCAGAATATATTTTTGCAATTATTCTTTGTCAAGAAATAAATCTATTCAGAATTTACTTTTTTTTTCTTTTTAAGCCAGGGTGATGATTACATCTGTTTAATTTCTTGTATGTTTACAAAGCTTACTTTCGTTTGAAGTTTTGTCTTAAGTGCTCCTTAAACTAACTGTAACTTCTTGGAGTAAGGGTTAAAGCTTGGCACAGTACCCAGACTAGAAAATAAAGTCAGTCTCATAACGGAGGCTTAGTTTACTTCTCCACTCTTTTTTTTTTTTTTTTAATTGGGGTATGGTTGCTTTACAATGGTGTGTTAGTTTCTGCTGTACAACGAAGTGAATCATCTATATGTATATACATATCCCCTCCCTCTTGGACCTCCCCCCCATCCCACCCCTCTAGGTAACCACAGGGCACCGAGCTGAGCTCCCTGTGCTATATGGCAGGTTCCCACTACCTGTCTGTTTTACACATGGTAGTGTATATATGTCAATCCCATTCTCCCAATTCATCCGACCCCCCTTCCCCCCTGCCCCATGTCCACACGTCTGTTCTCCATGTCTGCATCTCTATTCCTGCCCTGAAAATAGATTCATCTGTACCATTATTCTAGATTCCAAATATATGCGTTAATATACGATATCTGTTCCACTCTAATCAAGAAGCCTACTAATCAGGTATTTGGATACTAATATCTCATTAAATATATTGATATTCAAAGAGTTAGAATTTTCTGTGAAGTATTTCAGTTATATTTTGTTTTGTGAGTAAAAACAGCTTATCACTCCAACTTCTTATTAAGAGTTCTTTGAATGTTCACTATGTGATTATATGAATGAATACATATCAGTTTTGTCTTTTCTATTATCTGAAACATGGAGTTATATTTTTCACTTTACTAGCTCTAAGTTACTATAGAATTATATTTATTTGATATAATAAAATCCAGTTTTAACATAAACTTCAAGTTAAGAGAAAATTAATCCTTTACACAGTTTTTTGCCTTTTTTTAGGCAGTTTTCAGGAACTAGAAAAAGCTTTCTTTTTTAAAATTCCAAGTAACACACAGCGAAAAGATACTTCTTCAACTTGTAAATTCAAAATTTATTTTTGGCAACACAGCCTGCAGTTATAAATTGAATCTCCCATATGAATCACTGAATTAAAAATGAAATACCAAAGTCACATCCAACGACTCCTATATGTAAAATATGCCGTTGTCAGATCAGCTAATTATAGGCATAATAGTAAGAAAAAATAATACATAAATAATAATAAAAAGCTATTATTTATTTAGTGTGTATTGTACACGGTAATAAAAAAGAATAATAATAAAAAAGAAGCTAGAATTTACTGAGTGTATATTGTACATAAGACATCATGCAAAGCACTTAAAGTATATCACAATAATGTCATGTATTAACATCCCAACCAAAAACCGAAAGAAAAAAAAGAAAAAGATGAAGTTTAGAAAAGCTAAGCAGTGTTTACCCATAACAGGGTTAATAAGTATCAAAAACTAGGATTTAAAGCAAGTATGTACTACTTCGTGCTCATGTTCTAAAGAAACACGTGTATGCCTTTAACTGAATTTATGGCTATTATAATTTTGTAAGACGTTTATATATGTAGGCTAAATTTAGAATTTTTTCTTGGGCTACAAAATTGACATAACATTCCCAGAGTTCTGTATGAAAATGAAATTAATAATACAGAATTAGCAATTGTAAGCAGCACTCTGAAGGAATAGTCTAAGATTGAAAACTCTACCCTCATTGGACTAAAAAATATAGGAAACAGAAAAAGTCAAAATCTTAAGCAAAAGCTTTTTAAATAGTAGCTTTTATTTGGATGGCTAAAATCTAAGGATGCATATATAATGTTGAAAAAATTAGTTTGGATAATTTTTGCCAAATTGATGGATTAATTGTTTCATACATTTGAACATTAATATTAACATAATTAACCAAGTAGTCTTTAATTTGGTCTTGAAGTTCAGCAAGACTAAGGTAGTCAAAAAGGCAGCAAAACCTCATTCCGGGTAGAAATGTTGCAGAGTGTGTTAGTTTCCTAAGGCTGCCATCACAAATTACAATAAAAAGGATGGCTTAAAACAACAGTAATTTATTCTCTCATAGTTCTGGAGACTATGAGTCCAAAATCAAGGTATCAACAGAGCCATACAGTATTCCCTCTGAAGGCTCTGGTGAAGTATTCTTCATTGCGTCCTCTAGCTTCTGGTGGTTGCTAGAAATCCTTGGTGTTCTTGGCTGGTGGCTGTATAAAGACAATCTCTGTCTCCCTTTTCACATTGCACTTTTCTCTGTATATCTCTGTCCCCAAATCTTCCTTTCCCTGTAAGAACACCAGCTACTGGATTTAAGGCCCATCCTATCCTGTATGATCGCATCTGAACTTGATTACATCTGTAAAACCTTATTTACAAATGATATCACGTTCCCAAGTCCTAAGTGAACATGAATTTTTCACTATTCATCTCAGTACATAGAGATATTGTACATAAAGAAAGTGTCAGGACATTAAGCTATGTGTTTGCAAGGCTTCGTAGCTCAGATTTTACATTGAAGATGGAGGGGAACATACAAAGGTATTGTCAAGAAGCAAGTTGGTCAGCAGGTTGGGAAAAAGTAAGCAGGAAAAAAGACTAATGGCAAGATGACAGATTAAGCTATTAAGTGGGAGTTAGGGTAGAGGAGTTTTCAAGGATGATCCTAAATTTCTGTGCAGCACGGTGTCATTCCCTAGTCAAGCAATACAAGTTAGGGGGAGACATGGAGACTAAGGACAACATGATGAGTTTCTTTATAGAATATGACTTTTTAATTAATTTTAATTTTTTATATACACATAATTTTCAAAGTCAAATACTATCAAGAGAGTACAAATATAAACACACATGTGCACAAAACACATATGTATACACAAAGCTACCACCTACCTCCCATCTCACTTCCCTGAAATTCTTTTTTTTCTTTCCCCACTGTGTCCAAATTCTTTTTTTTTTTAACATCTTTATTGGAGTATAATTGCTTTACAATGGTGTCTTAGTTTCTGCTTTATAACAAAGTGAATCAGTTATACATATACATACATTCCCATATCTCTTCCCTCTTGCGTCTCCTTCCCTCCCACCCTCCCTATCCCACCCCTCTAGGTGGTCACAACCGAACTGATCTCACTGTGCTATGCGGCTGCTTCCCACTAACTATTTTACGTTTGGTAGTGTATATATGTCCATGCCACTCTCTCACTTTGTCACAACTTACCATTCTCCCTCCCCATATCCTCAAGTCCATTCTCTAGTAGGTCTCTGTCTTTATTCCCATCTTACCCCTAGGTTCTTCATGACCTTCTGTTTTTTTTTTTCTTAGATTCCATATATATGTGTTAGCATACGGTATTTGTTTTTCTCTTTCTGACTTCACTCTGTATGACAGATTCTAGGTCCATCCACTTCACTACAAATAACTCAATTTCGTTTATTTTTATGGCTGAGTAATATTGCATTGTATATATGTGCCACATCTTCTTTATCCATTCATCTGTTGATGGACACTTAGGTTGCTTCCATGTCCTGGCTGTTGTAAATAGAGCTGCAATGAACATTTTGGTACATGACTCTTTTTGAATTATGGTTTTCTCAGGGTATATGCCCTGTAGTGGGATTGCTGGGTCATATGGTAGTTCTATTTTTAGTTTTTTAAGGAACCTCCATACTGTTCTCCATAGTGGCTGTATCAATATTCATTCCCACCAACAGTGCAAGAGTGTTCCCTTTTCTCCACACCCTCTCCAGCATTATTGTTTCTAGATTTTTTGATGATGGCCATTCTGACCGGTGTGAGACGATATCTCATTGTAGTTTTGATTTGCATTTTGCTAATGATTAATGATGTTGAGCATTCTTTCACGTGTTTGTTGGCAATCTGTATATCTTCTTTGGAGAAATGTCTATTTAGGACTTCTGCCCATTTTTGGATTGGGTTGTTTGTTTTTTTGTTATTGAGCTGCATGAGCTGCTTATAAATTTTGGAGAGTAATCGTTTGTCAGTTGCTTCATTTGCAAATATTTTCTCCCATTCTGAGGGTTGCCTTTGGTCTTGTTTATGGTTTCCTTTGCTGTGCAAAAGGTTTTAAGTTTATTAGGTCCCATTTGTTTATTTTTGTTTTTATTTCCATTTCTCTAGGAGGTGGGTCAAAAAGGATCTTGCTGTTATTTATGTCATAGAGTGTTCTGCCTATGTTTTCCTCTAAGAGTTTGATAGTGTCTGGCCTTACATTTAGGTCTTTAATCCATTTGGAGTTTATTTTTGTTTATAGTGTTAGGGAGTGATCTAATCTCATACTTTTACATGTACCTGTCCAGTTTCCCCAGCACCACTTATTGAAGAGGCTGTCTTTTCTCCACTGTATATTCTTGCCTCCTTTATCAAAGATAAGGTGACTATATGTGTGTGGGTTTATCTCTGGGCTTTCTATCCTGTTCCATTGATCTATCTTTCTGTTTTTGTGCCAGTACCATACTGTCTTGATTACTGTAGCTTTGTAGTATAGTCCGAAGGCAGAGAGCCTGATTCCTGCAGCTTCATTTTTCGTTATCAAGATTGCTTTGGCTATTCGGGTCTTTTGTGTTTCCATACAAATTGTGAAATTTTTTGTTCTAGTTCTGTGAAAAATGCCAGTGATAATTTGATAGGGATGGCATTGAATCTGTAGATTGCATTGGGTAGTAGAGTCATTTTCACAATGTTGATTCTTCCAATCCAAGAACATGGTATATCTCTCCATCTATTTGTATCATCTTTAATTTTTTTCATCAGTGTCTTATAATTTTCTGCATACAGGTCTTTTGTCTCCTTAGGTAGGTTTATTCCTAGATATTTTATTCTTTTTGTTGCAATGGTAAAGGGGAGTGCTTTCTTAATTTCACTTTCAGATTTTTCATCATTAGTGTATAGGAATGCCAGAGATTTCTTTGCATTAATTTATTATCCTACTACTTTACCAAATTCATTGATTAGTTCTAGCAGTTTTCTGGTGGCATCTTTAGGATTCTCTATGTATAGTATCATGTCATCTGCAAACAGTGACAGCTTTACTTCTTCTTTTCTGATTTGGATTCCTTTTATTTCTGTTTCTTCTGTGATTGCTGTGGCAAAAACTTCCAAAACTATGTTGCATAAGAGTGATGAGAGTGGGCAACCTTGTATTGTTCCTGATCTTAGTGGAAATGGTTTCAGTTTTTCACCATTGAGGACGATGTTGGCTGTGGGTTTGTCATATATGGCCTTTATTATGTTGAGGATAGTTCCCTCTATGCCTACTTTCTGCAGGTTTTTTAATAATAAATGGGTGTTGAATTTTCTCGAAAGCTTTTACTGCATCGACTGAGATGATCATATGGTTTTTCTCCTTCAATTGGTTAATATGGTGTGTAACATTGATTGATTTGCGTATATTGACGAATTCTTGCATTCCTGGAAAAAACCCCACTTGATCATGGTGTATGATCCTTTTAATGTGCTGGTGGATTCTGTTTGCTAGTATTTCATTGAGGATTTTTGCATCTATATTCATCAGTGATATTGGCCTGTAGTTTTCTTTCTTTGTTACATCTTTGTCTGGTTTTGGTATCAGGGTGATGGTGGCCTCGTAGAATGAGTTTGGGAGTGTTCCTCCCTCTGCTATATTTTGGAAGAGTTTGAGAAGGATAGGTGTTAGCTCTTCCCTAAATGTTTGATAGAATTCACCTGTGAAGCCATCTGGTCCTGGGCTTTTGTTTGTTGGAAGATTTTTAATCACAGTTTCAATTTCAGTACTTGTGATTGATCTGTTCATATTTTCTATATCTTCTTTGTTCAGTCTTGGCAGGTTGTGCATTTCTAAGAATTTGTCCATTTCTTCCAGGTTGTCCATTTTATTGGCATAGAGTTGCTTGTAGTAATCTCTCATGATCCTTTGTATTTCTGCAGTGTCAGTTGTTACTTCTCCTTTTTCATTTCTAATTCTACTGATTTCTTTTCTTTTTTTTTTTTTTTTTTTTTTTGTGGTACGCGGGCCTCTCACTGTTGTGGCCTCTCCCGTTGTGGAGCATAGGCTCCGGACGTGCAGGCTCAGTGGCCATGGCTCACGGACCCAGCCGCTCCGCAGCATGTGGGATCTTCCTGGACCAGGGAACGAACCCGTGTCCCCTGCATCGGCAGGTGGACTCTCAACCACTGCGCCACCAGGGAAGCCCCTAATTCTATTGATTTGAGTCTTCTCCCTTTTTTTCTTGATGAGTCTGGCTAATGCTTTATCAATTTTGTTTATCTTCTCAAAGAACCAACTTTTACTTTTATTGATCTTTGCTATTGTTTCCTTCATTTCTTTTTCATTTATTTCTGATCTGATTTTTATGATTTCTTTCCTTCTGCTAACTTTGGTGGTTTCTTCTTCTTCTTTCTCTAATTGCTTTTGGTACAAGGTTAGGTTTTTTATTTGAGATGTTTCCTGTTTCTTAAGGTAGGATTGTATTGCTGTAAACTTCCCTCTTAGAACTGCTTTTGCTGCATCCCATAGGTTTAGGGTCGTCGTGTTTTCATTGTCATTTGTTTCTAAGAATTTTTTGATTTTCTCTTTGATGTCTTCAGTGATCTCTTGGTTATTAAATAGTGTATTGTTTAACCTCCATGTGTTTGTATGTTTTACAGATCTTTTCCTGTAATTGATATCTAGTCTCATAGTGTTGTGGTCACAAAAGATACTTGATACAATTTCAATTTTCTTAAATTTACCAAGGCTTGATTTGTGACCCAAGATATGATCTATCCTGGAGAATATTCCATGAGCACTTGAGGAAAATGTGTATTCTGTTGTTTTTGGATGGAGTGTCCTATAAATATCAATTAAGTCCATCTTGTTTAATGTATCATTTAAAGCTTGTGTTTCCTTATTTATTTTCACTTTGTATGATCTGTCCATTGGTGAAAGTGGGGTGTTAAAGTCCCCTACTACGATTTTGTTACTGTTGATTTCCCCTTTTATGGCTGTTAGGATTTGCCTTATGTACTGAGGTGCTCCTACGTTGGGTGCATAAATATTTACAATTGTTATATCTTCTTTTTGGATGGATCCCTTGATCATGATGTAGTGTCCTTCTTTGTCTCTTCTAGTAGTCTTTATTTTAAAGTCTATTTTTTCTGATATGAGAATTGCTACTCCAGCTTTCTTTTGATTTCCATTTGCATGGAATATCTTTCTCCATCCCCTCACTTTCAGTTTGTATGTGTCCCTAGGTCTGAAGTGGGTCTCTTGTAGACAGCATATATATGGGTCTTGTTTTTGTATCCATTCAGCCAGTCTGTGTCTTTTGGTGGGAGCATTTAATCCATTTACATTTAAGGTAATTATCGATATGTATGTTCTGATTCCCATTTTCTTAATTGCTTTGGGTTTGTTATTTTAGGTCTTTTCCTTCTCTTGTGTTTCTTTCCTAGAGAAGTTCCTTTAGCATTTGTTGTAAAGCTGGTTTGGTGGTGCTGAACTCTCTCAGCTTTTGCTTGTCTGTAAAGGTTTTGATTTCTCCATCAAATCTGAATGAGATCCTTTCTGGGTAGAGTAATCTTGGTTGTAGGTTTTTCTCCTTCATCACTTTAAATATGTCCTGTCACTCCCTTCTGGCTTGCAGAGTTTCTGCTGAAAGATCAGCTGTTAACCTTATGGGGATTCCCTTGTGTGTTATTTGTTGGTTTTTCCTTGCTGATTTAATATGTTTTCTTTGCATTTAATTTTTGATAGTTTGATTAATATGTGTCTTGGTGTGTTTCTCCTTGGATTTATCCTGTATGGGACTCTCTGTGCTTCCTGGACTTGATTAATTATTTCCTTTCCCATATTAAGGAAGTTTTCAACTATAATCTCTTCAAATATTTTCTCAGATCCTTTCTTTTTCTCTTCTTCTTCTGGGACCCCTATAATTCGAATGTTGGTGCATTTAATGTTGTCCCAGAAGTCTCTGAGACTGTCCTCAGTTCTTTTCATTCTTTTTTGTTATTCTGCTCTGCCATAGTTATTTCCACTATTTTATCTTCCGCATCACTTATCCGTTCTTCTGTCTCAGTTATTCTGCTATTGATCCCTTCTAGAGTATTTTTAATTTCATTTATTGTGGTGTTCATCATTGCTTGTTTCCTCTTTAGTTCTTCTAGGTCCTTGTTAAATGTTTCTTGCATTTTCTCTATTCTATTTCCACGGTTTTGGATCATCTTTACTATCATTATTCTGAATTCTTTTTCAGGTATACTGCCTATTTCCTCTTCATTTTTTAGGTCTGGTGGGTTTTTACCTTGCTCCTTCATCTGCTGTGTGTTTTTCTGTCTTCTCATTTTGCCTATCTTACTGTGTTTGGCGTCTCCTTTTCGCAGGCTGCAGGTTCATAGTTCCCATTGCTTTTGGTGTCTGTCCCCAGTGGCTCAAGTTGGTTCAGTGGGTTGTGTAGGCTTCCTGGTGGAGGGGACTGTTACCTGTGTTCTGATGGATGAGGCTGGATCTTGTCTTTCTGGTGGGCAGGTCCACGTCTGGTGGTGTGTTTTGGGGTGTCTGTGGCCTTATTATGATTTTAGGCAGCCTCTCTGCTAATGGATAGGGCTGTGTTCCTTTCTTGCTAGTTTTTTGGCATAGGTTGTCCAGCACTGTAGCTTCCTGGTCGTTGAGTGAAGCTGGGTCTTGGTGTTGAGATAGAGTTCTCTGGGAGATTTTTGCCGTTTGATATTACGTGGAGCTGGGAGGTATCTTGTGAACCAGTGTCCTGAAGTTGGCTCTCCCACGTCAGAGGCACAACACTGACTCCTGGCTGGAGCACCAAGAGCCTTTCATCCACACGGCTCAGAATAAAAGGGAGAAAAAGCAAGCAAGCAAGCAAGAAAGAAAGAAAGAAAGAGAGAGAGAGAGAAAGAGGGAGGGAGGGAGGGAGGAAGGAAAGAAGGAAGGAAGAAAGAAAGGGAGGAAGGAAGAAAGGAGATAAAAGAAAATAAAGTAGGATAAAATAAAATAAAGTTATTAAAATAAAAAATAATTATTATGAAAAAATTTTTTAAAGTAAAAAAGTAAAAGCACAGACAGACAAAATCCTAGGACAAATGGTGAAATCAAAGCTATACAGACAAAATCTCACACAGAAGCACACATACATACTCACAAAAAGAGGAAAGGGTGAAAAAATAATATATCTTACTCCCAAAGTCCACGTCCTCTATTTGGGATGATTCCTTGTCTATTCAGGTATTCCACAGATGCAGTGTACATCAAGTTGATTGTGGAGGTTTAATCCACTGCTCCTGAGGCTGCTGGGAGAAATTTCCCTTTCTCTTCTTTGTTAGCACAGCTCTCGGGGTTCAGCTTTGGATTTGGCCCCACCTCTGCGTGTAGGTCTCCGGAGGGGTCTGGTCTTCGCTCAGACAGGATGGGGTTAATGGAGCAGCTGATTCACGGGCTCTGGCTCACTCAGGCCAGGGGGAGGGAGGGGTACGGATGCGGGGCGAGTCTGCAGCAGCAGAGGCCGGCGTGACGTTGCACCAGCCTAATGCGTGCGGTGCGTTCTCCCGGGGAAGTTGTCCCAGGATCACGGGACCCTGGCAGTGGCGGGCTGCACAGGCTCCCCGGAAGGGAGATGTGGAGAGTCCCTGAAATTCTTAATTTCAACCCTTTTAGCCATTACTTCTGGTATTTTCTCTTATTTAAACTTATCCTATGTCTTGCTGTTATATTACATGAGGATTTTAACTCTCTTATTCTTTCCCTTCCTTTCTCTTACACCCATCCTTCCACTATAATCATCTCACAATCACATTCAGTGTTACCATTATTATGACTATGTAAATAGTTCCACAAATGATCCAAGTAGTCATTTTCAATGATAATCTTTCCTCTTGTATGGCTTTCTTTTTTTCTAGAATTTTATTAATTACCTGATAAGTAAATTTGCTTACTTATTTTTAAAGCTATGGTTAAGTCTTCCCACCCACTCCAACAGTTTGGTTTCATAATTTCAATTCAGATTATCGACAATGGTCATGCAGATAATTTATCATTCTTATTTTTATTTTCTTTGAATCATTTCTGTTTCCTCTGCTCTCCACCTCTGATCTGTACCAAATTTTTTATAAGCCTGTTTCATTCTTCTAGCTATTGTTATGGGATTTACCTCTACTAGCATGTTGAAAATTCAGGAGAAAAAGTGACCAAGATCCCTGAAGTAGAACAGGCATAAAACCCAGAATACAGATAATGACTGAACTTTGAGGGAAGGTGGAGCACCTGTTCTAAACTGAAAGATAGAGGTTAAGGATTTGTGTGGATGTAGTTAAATTTCCAGATGGTGGTGAGGGAAGATCAGGAAGCTGAAGGACTGTCCATTTAAGGGCTTCTATTTCTTTTGGAAAATTAGGAGGGAATTTATCTGTTCTGTGCATGTGGCAGGATTGACTCTGGATCTTGTAGGAGAGTAACAAAGAGACTGCTTAGGAACAAGTGGTCAGAGAAACCTGTATGGTAATAAATGGAAAACACGACCATCTCCTCAATGTCAGGCTCCTTATGCAAAGGAGCTTCCCAAATTATCAGAAAACCACACCAGGCCCAAGATGCTCACTTCTGCAGCTGACTTTTCCCAATATCTCAAAAAAGTAGGTTATCTACCTACTAATAAATTCCCATGTAAGCTATTAGGAAGATAAATCATTTCCATGTTATCTATGAATTATATGGTTTAAAATTATTGCTTAATATAATAGTTAATATTATATTAATAATATAGTATTTAAAATTATCGCTTCATTTGCACCAATAACTGATTTTCCCCTAGAGATTTGTGTTCATTGAATTCTCTAAATTCTTTTTAATTGGAGTATATCATATTCTAATTAAGGGAAAAGATTAAGTTCCAAAGTAAATTCATCAATTCATTTGTGAGTGTGATTCAAATTTACTTTTTTTTTTTCATTTTTGCTTTCTCTTTTAACCACTGAGCTATTCTTACTTATACATGACAATAAGGATACTGATGATATTTATTATCCTTCTTTGAAAATCCCTTTGTAATTTGGAACTGTAGCCACCATTTTCCCAGTTTTATGGTTTGCAACTCTACCCATAATTATACTTATTTCTACTGTGTAATGAACTAATTTTTCTGCCACTTCTTTTCTAAGAATACCAATTCTACAGTAAGGAGTTTTAAAATGTACTCCATTGCATTCTCAGAGAGAGAAAGCTTTTTGCTAACCCAAGACATAAGAAGAATTCTGACAAATAAGTTGAGAAAACTCACATGAAATCTTGCATCCCCTTAATGAAAAGAAAGGAATGAATATTTACCTCAAGAAAGCAATAGTTTCTTTTATAGCTCACTATTTAATTTAAATAATAAAACAATATATAAACTAAGAATCTGATTTTTTAAATTATTTTAATTGTAGGCCATGGCACAGAAGGAAGATATGGAAGAAAGAATCACGACACTTGAGAAGCGTTACCTCAGTGCTCAGAGAGAATCTACCTCCATACATGACATGAATGACAAACTAGAAAATGAGTTAGCAAATAAAGAGGCCATCCTACGGCAGGTTCAGTATCTCTATCTTGGTTTTGTTCTGGTCTGTGTGCGTTCTCACCATTCTCACAAAACATGGAGTAAATAAAATATGGTATTCCTTGGTAATCAATCATTCTCTAAAATTTATAACCAAGTGTAATCTAGAAATCTATCTTAATAATAATAAAAATAATGACTAATATTTACTTTGGATCTAGACATGAATGAGAAACTGTGCTAAACAGTTTACATGTATTACCTCACTTAAATCCAACCACCACCTGTAAGTACAATTATTATACTGTAAAGTATAATAATTATTATACAATTATTATACTGAGGAGTAAAGTAAGTACAATTATTATACTGAGGAAACTAAGGTTCAGAGACATGAATGCTCTCCTAAGGTCACACATATGGTAATTGCAGAGTCAATAATGGAAACCTAGGTCTATTCGGCTCTAGAGAAGGAGTGGGCAAACTATGACCCATGTGCCAAAACTATGGCTCTGTTTTATAAATAAAGTTTTATTGAAACATAGCCATACCCATTCATTTAATCATTGTCTATGACTGCTTTTGTGCTACAACAGTAAAATTGAATAGTTGGAACAGAGACTTTATGATACACAAAGCCTAAAATAATTACCATCTGGCCTTGACAGGAAAAGTCTGCCAACTTCATCTCTGGAGCCTGGACTCTCAATCATTATGCTACATTCCCTCTCCTACTCCAGCTAATGTTACGATTTTCAGTATGTTGCTATTACGGTGTATCTGAAGTCTTAGTACTAAGTTGTATTCCATTTGTCCAAGTTAATACTCACTATTAACTTCTTTTCTTTTTGCTGCCGTCAGTAAAAGGTTTTCTTTTTTTAATGTGCTGAATTTATTAAGGAATATGGATAAGTAATATATGAAAACATGAGAACAATAATCTCTTTACACAGTAGGTATGGTAGTAGTAGCTTATTTTTACTCTAGAAGAGTGGCTTGAAGCCCACAGCCCCTGGTGACTGGTGTTTGCTATCCTAACTGTGACAATTTAAGTGTCTCTTTTTTCGTCCCTATTTCAGATGGAAGAGAAGAACAGACAGTTACAAGAGCGTCTTGAGCTAGCTGAGCAAAAGTTGCAGCAAACTATGAGAAAAGCTGAGACCTTACCTGAAGTAGAGGCTGAACTGGCTCAGAGAATTGCAGCCCTGACAAAGGTACTGCAATAAAACAATTGGTCAACCTAGATACACTTATAGAAATGACTCTAATCAAAATGGAATATATGAAGATTTTCTTTAGGCTTTATGAAGATTAAGTTTATTTAATCTTTGCTATATTGGTCTGTTATTTAGATGAATTTTTATGTTACACATATCTTATTTATGTTGAAATGAATGACTGATATATATGATGTGATGATTCCTTTGCCTATTTAAACATTAACAAAAACGAACAAAATATCACGTCCTTAGAGTTAATTTTCCATGGTTATATTTGCACATATGGATATACATGAGACATAATAATTTAGTAAGCTCAACATAAATTGTACAGTATTAGAAATGTAGGAGATATCATAAACAGTTGATTCCTTTCTGACTATGGTATGAAAAAATTTTGTTAGAAGTTAGACATTAGATTTGTAGAAGTCTAAAGCCATTAAATAGTCAGAAAGTGATTTTAATAGTTGTAATATCTCTGAACCAATTAAAATCAATAATATTCTGAAGAATGTTCAAAATTAACTGCTATGTTATGGACATTAGATTCTGCAATTATATGCATATTTTAGAACTTAGCAACCATTATAATGCTAAAACGACTATTCTTACCTTTCACAATCAAATGGAATGGCATTGCTTGGAAGTCACGTCACTAGAATAAAAGTACAGATTTTGTCACTAAAAGCATATTTGACTTTTAATATCAATTCAAAAATGTACACCCATTTTAGATGTTCATACAGTTATTACCATGTGCTGCTTTCCACACCACTGCAGTGAACGGGTCAGATAGATATATGAACTGCAAGTTATAAATGCTGGCATTAGGGATTATCCGAAACAATTGATGCAGCAAAATAAAAGTAGACACATGTAGTTACCTTTGGAAAAGTAAATAATTAAAGAGGAACAGTAAACTGATGCCTACTAGTTAAAATAGGGTAGTTAAAACAGGTAGTGAAAAGACAAACAGTTGACAAAGCAGAAAGTATTGGTATAGTTTGTTGTAGAGTATTGGACTAACTAGCTGAATGAAACTTTAGTCTGATTAGGGTGATACAATCTGGATCCTTCCATAGTCACAGACCATGCCATAAACCACTCTGGAAATTTCAGAAATGTGTGATTTCTAAAATAAATATAAACTTATTTAATTTGAGAAATATTATTGAAATTATATAAAAAGTGCAAACATAGTAGTAGTAGTATGCTATTTTTTCTTGCAAACATTTAAAATTACTATAATATGGATTAAGATATGTATACTTAGGCTTTTCATCTGAGGAATATAAAGAATTTTATAAAGAGTTATCTTATTGAACTGAACTATTTTAGGGGGAGTTTAGCAAGTGGTTAAATAATAAAAGTAACTTTTGTAATATTTTAGTGTAAAATAATCAATAGTGTCATAAGTAAAATACAAGAAAGTCTGGAATCTCTCCCCCAAAAACACAATTTAAAATTCCGCAAAAAATTGCCCCAAATTAACCTCTGATGGATTGAGAATAAAACATAATTTAAAATATAATACTTGACATATGAGGCTTTAAAAATTCCTAAGAATCCTTAATTTAGAATGTAAAAAAAAAACAACTTAAAATAGGTGTCTCATCTGTTTTGCCCTCTATTTTATTTTATTGAGGTCATATTTGATACATATATTCACTTATGCACCCAAAATAATTTCCTCAGTTCACTCCTACCTGATAATATATTGCTAAAATTCCACTTCATCTGGAATTAAAAGAGAATAGAAAGGGAATTAAAAGGGAATAGACCCCTTTGATTTCCTCACTTTTCAGCAGTTTTACCTCTCTTAAAAAGTATGAAAATGTTAGAATTCACTCTGCTTGTCCTTTTTACTGCTTTCTCTCCTGACTGGCTCTGTATCAACATTATTTCAGATATAGAGTTTTTAGATTATCGCCATATTTAATTCATTATTCACATACCTCTGGTGCTGAGATTTTATTTTCAGTGTACTCCCTCTGCTTGTAACCCTTTTATAACATTTGAAGATCGGTCTTTCATTTGCTCTCCCAAGCGTTATGGCTAAAATGATTTTTGACCATTTTCTTATCTCTGTTCTCAAGACCTTTAGGGACTGTCTGTAGAACCGGTTTTAGTTATTCATTATTTCAATTCCAATTTGTTTTCAATATCTTATTATTGATCTCCATAGTCTTTTCTACTTCATAATATTTTTGACTTCTCACTACTTTATGATTTATGCTTAGTTTAAACCTAGGCTTCCTCTCCTATATTTTGAATGATATTGTTAACAATCCCTCATATATTTTAATTGGCCTATAAGTATTTTTTCTACTTTTATTATCTGCCACTATTGTTTTCTTCTCTTTGGCCCTCCTCTCTTTAAATTTGATTGCTTCTCCATTTTCAAATATATTCACATTCTTCTCAAAACTATTTCTGCCTATAAAAGAAAACTGTAAAGTTTTCTTCTAAAACTTTAGCTCGTTTGAAAATTGCCTTGTCACATTAAAGAGTGAAACCAAGATAAGCCCTATATCCCATCAAGGAGTCAAAATATAGCAGATTGTTCGTATGTGACTATAGTATTTACACCAGTTGCTTAAATTGCAGGCTTCATAAGGTTAAGGTGAACATAAAGCAATAGTGGTTGCAAATTGATCCAGTGTTTGTTTAGAGATGATGTCTGAATTTATTCTTTGGTTGATAAGAATATCTTTTTTTCTACCAGTGTGGTGTGTGTGTGTGTGTAAAAATAGGTAGCTAAAGTTCATTTAAGGCTTTTAGAAAGTCAGAAGTATTGAATAATGGCTAGGGATAAAATTAAAAATTTGGCTTTGGTGAGTGTATATACAGTTAAATAATAAACATTTTGGGATCCCAGTCTTATGATTTATGATGTTTACTTCTTTAATTAAAGTGCATATTCCTCAGCAAGGACATAATTCATCTTGAATTCCATAAGGTATTTCATTCATTTTTAGTACCAATAAAAAGTATCAACAATAACAGTGATTTAAACATGACAGAATTCTCGTTTAATCTCTGAAGTGAATTTTCACAATGTTTGGTGTGTTTTCAGTAGTTAAGATGGAAACAGCTAGAAGTTTTAAGGACCTTTGAAAGATCTACTGACTTACTTGTATATTTGAATGAACAGTTTTGGAAATTGAAATGTTCATGCCTTGACTACCTTGAGTCAGTCACCAGATTAATTGTCATAACATTAACTGCTTGTTAAAATGTACTTTTGAGAGATTACAGATATGTTTAAGAATTTAAAATACATAATTTCAGCAATATTTTGAACCATTTACTGTATTCTTAATTGAATTATAAACTTTAAAAAATATTATAAAATCATTTTGTGGCATTTGAAGACTATGATGGCATTCTGTGTTGCTTCTGGTTGGAAATTTGGGGAGAGAAATCGGTTATTTGTTATTTCTTCATTATTTTCCTGATTTATGAAATAAGAATATCAGAAGAAAAATCTTTCAAAATGTAAATGTTGAGTTATTATTTGCATAAGCACAGCAGTTAAATGTTAAATGTTTATTTTATAGATTAAGTTGGAATTTGTTGCATAAAATAGTACATATGCATATGAACCAATACATGAATAGGTTACTATTTCTTTTCAGGTACTGCATGATATATTTATATATAGTCCTATATTTGCATAAAGTAAGTTTCACTGTTTTAGAATAAACTTATAAAATGTAATAGAATATGCTCTGGAGTTAAATTTTGTTATCCTGACATAGGGTACTTTGGCTGTTGTGATTATTTAACGTGTAATTATGATTAAAATGTTGATGTAACTTTACATGTAATCTGTGCATAACATACTAATACAATTCAGCTATCAGCAATGTCACATGTGTTGAACACTCTGCATCTGTGGTAACCTGACATTCACTTCCAAGACATGTAACTAACCTTGGCACTGGGCAAACATTAGCTCACAAAAGGCACTGTGCTGCCTATTCACTTTAGGGCACTATTTTGTTTCCATAGCAACAGATCAATGCAGAATCAGTTTTAGAGTGGTCCCTAGTGTCATTCAGGAGAATTCACAATAAGTTTTCTTGTCCTCACAGCATTATTGTCACTTTATTTGAGGACTTTTAATCATTTTCATTTAAAATGTCAAATTAAGGCTATGTCTAAGAATAGGCGCTGAGGTTCTACACCTACAGCCATAGTGTGTATTCAGAGACCAGAAGTCATTTTGCAAGTTTGCCAGTGCTGCTGAGGAAACTCAATCCTGCTTGAATTGGAGAATACTCATAATAATTAACCCCGTGGCTTAGCTTTTTCTCTGATTTCTACAGAGCTGGGTTTATAATAAATTTTGTTCCAAATTTATTTCACCTGAGTCATTGCCTTGGCCTACTCCTCAATATTGAGGTACTTTGTTTCTGTTATTTTTAAGTAATATGATAAACAAACAAACCAAAATATTAAACTTTTAACAATCTATCAGCGACATATTCTAGTGTTTGGTTTCCCGTAATTCCAATTATTACATGACTCTTTCAGAGTTGCTTTAATTCATTCTGTAGTGGTCTTTCATTGCCAGCCATCACTAACCTTCCATACCTTAGGTTGGTAGCTTTTTATTTGAGCATATCATTATTTTTCACTTATAACCATCAACTTCATCATGTTCACCAGATTTCAGTGTAGTTCTTTCCACATAAAATTCTATTAAAGTATTAAATTTGCTGTCACATTTTTCTTTTAAGCATTCTGTGCTATGTTCTGTTCAGTGTCAGTGCCTTTAGTTCTGATTTTTCAATTTTGTCCCTCTCCTTTTCCTTGACTCGTTAGTCTGATCCAACCTCTTCTACCTCATCTGATGATTATCAATATGTTATGGAAGCTAAACTACAAGAAATGATCTCCATACGTAGGAAGGTAGTCCTACTGGACTTTACTTTCTATTGCTAAATAGAATTCATCTAAGTTTTTCTTTTCATTTGTAAAAATTATGTTACTTTTATTTATTGATAATCGACCATCTGTGCAGTTCAGTGCTTCAGGAGCTTAAGATTGGACAATGGCAGGTTTGTGTTCAAACCATGCACAGTCTGCATGTTACATTTGGCTGATTTCATTGCTCATAAATAACTCCAGTGTTTTGCTGATGCTTGGATGTAACAGGCCTTTGTAGCTGACACATTTCAAGCAATGCTGTTCAGCTGCCTGTTTAAAAAAAGTTTATTTTTCGAAAACTACATTTGCGGTTGGTAGTAGCTTGCTTTACATTTTATTTCAGTTTATTTAGAGGAAAAGTGTTAACCATATCTTACATGTCAGGTGCATTCTTCATATTTCTTAACAGGCTGAAGAAAGACATGGAAACATTGAAGAACGTATGAGGCATCTAGAAGGTCAACTTGAAGAGAAAAATCAAGAACTTCAAAGAGTATGTATTTTAAGACCGTCCCTCTCAAGCATCAGTTTATGGATTTATATTCTACATATAAGAACTGAATGTCTGTCTCAATTATAGGTTATATTTAAAGTCATATGAATATGCCCTGTGCATTAAAAAAAGTTTCTGCCAATTTAATCAAAACAGACATAAAATTAAATCCAATTTTAAAACTAGAAAAAATACAAAAACAAACCCAAATATTTTTAAGTGATTTTTATGTTAAATTTATTTATTTATTTTTTGAATGTAAGGCTAGGCAAAGAGAGAAAATGAATGAGGAGCACAACAAAAGATTATCCGATACTGTGGATAGACTTCTGACTGAATCCAATGAACGCTTACAGCTACACTTAAAGGAACGAATGGCTGCTCTAGAAGAGAAGGTAAAAGGACCAGTAGAATCACATGATTATCAGCTATGTTCTTATAATCATGTTTGTTTTACACTCTGCTACAATCATTGCATTGTTCAGATGATCCATTTACTTTCCTTAATTTAAAAAAAGCCTGATATATTCTTAAAAGTGAACAAATAGTTTCTGTAAAAATATGTAAGGTCAATTTTTAAATGAATAAAAAATGTTACATGGTATATAAATCTTACATATTAGCATGATCATATAAGACAAAGGTATTAAAAAGTGTTGCACTTTTGTGATGAAAATATTTCAGTTGTCTTTCACGTGGTATGCAAAAAAGAAGAGTAAGACAAAAATTAGTATTTTGGAGTGTGTGGGGAGGCTTGCTTTGAATCACACAAATGTTTCAAGTAACTGAATCTACTGCTAGTCTAAAAGCCAAAATATGAGTGAGTTTATATCACCAATAGCACTAGTGTCAGTCCCACCACAGAGTTTAGAAATGCAAAGCTTTCAGCTGCATTGTTTCCAAAAAAGTGTTTCTGAACAATCTGCAATTTCATTCACAGTTAATATGTCCGATTAATAGTTGGTGACTACCTGACCAGCAAGAGCTAGTGAGCTGGTTGCCAATTCCAGACTATAAAAAAAGGTAGGGACTAAAACCTAGGTGGAGAAATCATTTTGGAAATTTAGATGGAATGCCAATCGCTACGTAAGCTAGACATTTTCCCGTGCTCCATACACTAAACCAAAATAGGAAAAATGTTTCAATGAAATGTTAAAGTAGTTTGATTAATTTACCCATTAAGAAGTCATAAGCCATGCCTTCTTCCCATTCAGCGCCAAATGCATGCCAATAACCACAGTCTTGTTTTAATTTAACTCTATAAATTTGAAAAGAATACATTATTTTAAATCATGCTTTGTAATACTATAAGAAAAGCATAAAGCTTTTACAACAGTAATACTTTTATGGCAAGGATTTTTTTCAAATCTATGATGCAAGTTATTTCCACATCATGATATGTAACATTAATACTTTTATGGCAAGGGTTTTTTTCAAATCTATGATGCAAGTTATTTCCACATCATGATATGTAACATTAGTTTTTAAAAAAGCTAATATTTTATTTTTGTTTATCTAATAATTTAAACATTATAAGAAATTGTTAATTGTGTATTTGAAATAAATATCCAGAAATTGAACTTCTAAAATAATCTGATATTACAATTTCTTCTTTTTTCAGGTAGTAAAAATGAGTTTATCTGAATTCTTCTCTATGATAGCTTTGGCTAATATTTTGCTTTTTATTCACTTTTTCTCATTTGAAAAGTAACCTAATTATTTCAAATTTTAAAAAGACTGGGAAGAGGCAGTCAGAAATAGCTTAAAAGTTAATATTTATCTTATTTGTCAATCCAAGTGTTACAAAATGACATTTCCTATTTAAATTATGTATTTCTAAAAATGTTAAGGTGTCTTGTTTAAAAATTCCACTGAAACTTGGTTTCCATGGAAACGAAAAAATAGATGCACCAAGGAAGGAATCAAAGAAGATTCTTGAGTGATAAAAAATTAATCTACACATTTAATTATTTTCTGTTTTATTTATTATTTATCTGTTTTTTTTCTTTTCTGTAGAACGTTTTAATTCAAGAATCAGAAACTTTCAGAAAGAATCTGGAAGAATCTTTACATGACAAGGTATTATGGAAGCTTACATTTTGCCCACTTTTCTATTTCACATTGGTGAATATTTTGTTATAAAATAAATTTGATAATAATTTTAGGATGTTATCTTTTAAAAATATTTAACTTTTATATTATACATACAGAAAAGTGTACATATATAGGGAGAGCTTGATGAATTTTTACAAACCAAACACACTGAAAATCAACATCCTGGAAGCCCCACTTAGTTAGCATATAATCACTACTCTTATCCTAAAGGATAATCATTATCTTGACTTCTAACAAAAAAAATGGTTTTGACTTTTTTCATGCTTTATATAAATGGGATAAAAATGTATGCACTGATTTGTGTCTATTTTGAGATATTATTTTAGCAGAAATGTATTAAATACCTACTGTGCATAAAATTGTGCTGTTATATTTGCAAACATGAACTTAGTTCTAAAGTCCCTGAAAAGTCTAATTGAGGAGAGAAAACACAAAGCAATGAGTTGTAGAGTCACAGATGCCAAGTGTCAAATGAATGAAAGATAGTAAGAACTACAGGTAGGAGAGATCAATATACATTGCTGCTATAAAGAAAGCTTCAGAATGCTTTAAGGAAAGATAGGACTGTTTTGCAAGACTTTCAAATACAGTGCCTGTGCCATGATTGCAAGTGCATAGAGTGGGGAGGAGGTGAGTAATGAGTTTGATATCTTAAATAATAATGGACATAACAGTTTGGCTGGAATCAGTTATTCTTATTGTAGGATATGTGATAGACTAGGCAGATAAGGACCAGATTATAAAATGTTAAAAGCTCTAATTGCTAATGTGTTTTCCTCCTTCCTTAACATGTAAAATTCTTGTTAGCAATTTTGTCTTATTTCATTTGGTTCAGCATCAGTAAATGAAATAGTATAAAATCACTAACTTAAGAAGTGACTTATAGATGTATATTAAACAAAAGATGGAAGGAATGGAAACAGAAAGGAGAGAGAGAGGGAGTAATAGAAGGAAGGAAGGAAGGGAGGAAGAGAGGGAGGAAGGAGGGAAGGAAGGAGGGAAGGGAAGGAGATCCGGCAACAGTATGTCATTTGGAAGGTATTGGAAAAGATGAGAGAATAAAGATAAGAAAGAACAATTGTACATTTAACCTTATTGATACTACATATTATGATGTTAATTTAAAAAATAACTATTTAGTCCCACAGTCAGGATGTACACACCCTTAAACCCCGAAAGATAGGTGTATTAGGGTAATACAATATGGTGCCTAGAAGATAGCATCTAATTCTTTCTGAAGTAGTTCAGAAAGTCTACAATGAAGAAGATAACATTTCATCAGGCTCTTGAAGGCACATTTGAACTTAACAAATAAAGAAGGGTAGGGAAGAAGATGATAACTATGCAATAGCACAGAGGAAACAAAGATGGTTGATTTGCTGAATCACCAGAAGTTTGCTGTGACTGGTATGTGTTTAAAGAACTAGGGTGTAAACAGATTGTGAATTCGGGACTTACTCCTGTTATGGAATGTTATGTTATCCAAAGCTCTGTGTGCTTCTGGCAAGATCCCCAGGACCCACTCCCCAACCTCCTACCCAAGCCTGTAGCTCCGAAAGTCTGCCCAGGCAACCTGCAGTACTAATCATTCCATGCTTTGCATTCCTGTTCATGTCAATCACTAGAGGCAGCAAATCCCACGTCATACCTCATTTCTGAATATCATTCCATACAGCTGAGCACATTTCCTCATCTAACCACATCTCCTATAACTCCTCAAATTTTCACTCGATTATCTTTAACTCACAGTCCATTATTAGTAAATATCCTTCATAATACTCAACCTCTTCTTTTCATGTTTCTCTTCATTATTTTGATCTCTAAAATTTGAAGTTCCTAGGACTGTCCTTGGATTTCTTCTCTATGTTCGGTCCCTGGTGAGCTCATGGATTTAAATACCATCTGTAAATTGAGAATTTGCAAATTTAGGTCACCTACTATACTTCCTCTTCCCTGAGGGAGTACATATATTCAAGAGTCAACCCAGTATCTCTGTTTGGACACATGGTCATCTCAGTCTTAACAAGTAATCCCCCAAGCCCCCAAACACCACCACCACCTAACCTAATCACCACCAGCAGCAGTCTTGTCCGTAAATCACAACTTCTTTCTCTTAACTACGCAGGCTAAAAACTTTGGAGCTGTTCTTGACCTCTTTCTTTATCACACACCCCATAGCCAGTCCAATAGCAAATTATCTTAATTCTATCTTCAAAATACAACCAATATCCTTGTCATTCTCTTTCTAACACCATTGTTATCCAAGCCATAATTCTCTTGCCTGTTTTTGGAAGAACATAATAATTTTTTATCTTTTCTACTTCCCAGTCCCATTCATCAGTCCATTTCACAGCCATCAGAATAATCAGGTCATTTCTCTGCTCAGAAATCCCCCAATCATTTCCTGTGTCACTCAGAGTAAAAGTCAAACGGTTTAAAAGCGGTTTGCAAGGCTTTCAGGTCTACCCTTACCAAACCCTGTAAGCATGATTTTCTAAATCCATTCCCATTTGTCTCTCTCCTTAATCTCTCCAATCTAGTCACAATGGCCACCTTATCCTCTCCCTCACCAGAATAGTCCCCCTAAGAGGCATTTGCACCTGCCATTTCTTCTATCTGCCATTCCTTTTCCTAATGTATATTTTAACTCCCTCCCTTTCTCTAGGTCTTTGCTAAAATATCACTTTATTGGAGAGTCCTTCCATTATTCTCCTATTTTCTCCTTCCTACCAACATCCTATAAATCCAAATTGTTTACTATCTTTTCTGCTAGATTGTAAATTACATGAGGGCAAGAAATTTGTTAGTTCACTGTTTTATCTTAGGGCCTATCACACAAGAGGTGGTCAATGCATATTTGTGGAAATAATGAATAAATGAATTAATAAATACAATAAGAAACTATCAAATAATTATAAACAAAGATTTTATTTGATCAAACGTGTTTTTTTAAAATGATACATCTAGCAGAGGAATGTGTGGGAAAGAGATTGAAGGTAGCAATACATCGTGGAAGCTGGTAAAATAATTCAGGAAAAAGGTAAAAACATGTGTAATGTAGGATGGTGGTAGAAAGAATTTTAAAAGGAGCAGATAAGAGAAACATTGCAAAGGCCACATTGACAAAAAATTGTGGTGAGAAAAGAAGTATGAGTCCAGTAAAATGTCCAGCATTGGCCACATGGAGGGGGAAGAATAACAGCAATAGAAAATCTGGAAGGACACATTTATAATGTTATAAAATTTATAATCACAAAAACAAAATTAAGTCCTTACATGAGTATTTAATTAAGGGCTATAAGATCACCCTCATCTTCATAAATTTGCAGACTGAAACTGTTAATGCCAATCTGAGAAAATTATCAAATGCATAAATTATTGTACCAATATCGAGCTAATAATTTTAACTCATATCAAGTGATAATGTTTTTCTCATCCTTTTAATTTAATCTTCCTTCTCTTTCACCCATGTGTCCTTCGACCATTATAGGATGGTAGAAATCCTTTACTTACTGTAGAAATAAGACCTTTTCTTTATTTTATTTATTTATTTATTTATTTATTTTGTGGTACGCGGGCCTCTCACTGTTGTGGCCTCTCCCGTTGCGGAGCCCAGGCTCCGGACGCGCAGGCTCAGCGGCCATGGCTCACAGGCCCAGCTGCTCTGCGGCATGTGGGATCTTCCCAGACCGGGGCACAAACCCGCATCCCCTGCATCGGCAGGCGGACTCTCAACCACTGCGCCACCAGGGAAGCCCCTTTTCTTTACTTTTTAAACTGCTGTACTTTCTACTCAGATTTTGAAGTGATGTATACATAGCTGGTCATGACCTTAGTTTTCCCATATGTTTAGAAAAACTTAGCATTAGTGAATGTTAGGGAATGTAGATAAAATTTTATTGATTTCTGCTGTCATATTTTCATTTCAAGGAGAAAATCAGGCATTTTTTGCTGTCATATCTACCAATATGTAATAAAAATATGTTGATCATTTTTTCCATTTTTAAAAAGTCATTAAGCTTGGTTGTTTGGTTTATCATAGTTGAGTGTTGGTACTATTGGCATATGCATATCATCTGAGTAACGCCTCTTTGATTTTTAGGAAAGATTAGCAGAAGAAATTGAAAAGCTGAGATCTGAACTTGACCAGTTGAAAATGAGAACTGGCTCTTTAATTGAACCCACAATATCAAGGTAACATTAAATAAAAAGCTTTTTCACCAATAATCAATATGAATTTCCTTATGGTTTCATATCTCCTCAAGTAAAATAAATAAGTACCTCCTGTTTCTCAGCAGGCATTGCCCTATTTTGATCCCTTACTGATTTACAGTTTCTACACTCAAAAATAATTCTCGAATTCAGTAATTCTTCCCTCAAATATGCAATAAAAATATAAATTATTACCTTTCATATTCTGTATTTAATATATATAGAACTATGTCTTCTTATATATTGTAAATGAAGAAGTGGATCCATATATACAGAGATTATATCTCTTTCCAGGAAGAGTCATTTTCTCTACATGCAGAAATGTTTTCAATGTTTAATTTTGCTGAAGAAACATTGGTATGATCACTTAGTATCTGACTATTTTGTTAAACTAATTACAATAAAGAGGGAAGGAGAAATTAAATGTGTTTTAAAAAAAAAAACTTCAAGTAAACTTGTTTGTACTCATCTACTTTGACTCTATACCTAATCTTAAAAAAAAAAAAGAACAAAGAGATCCTTGTTTACTCTCTAGATAGGCAGATCGAGCTCAATAATTCACATATAATTTTCCTTTGTGCTTAGTGCCTTTTATTTAAAGTTGATAAAAAACCATAGAGGGATTCACCCATTTGAGCATTTATTTGTTAGACAACACAATATCAGGTATTTGAAACTTTTGACCACCACAGACTTCTAAAAGTCCATTTTTCTTGATGCTTATCCTAAGAATGTTAGCTCCACAAAGGTTGAATATTTTGTCTGTTTTGAGTACTATAATCTCAGCACCTAAAAACAGAAACCTTGTATATAGTATACTCTCAATAGATATTGTTGAATAAATGAATATCTAGTAAAGCATTTTTTGGACACTCAGGTGAAAAATCCAAATTTAAAAAAATCCTAAGGATGCTTACATTCTCTTCAATGTGAGTATTAATAAGAACAAAATACAGTATTTTGAATTCAGTTTAGTGTAATAATACAGTTCTGGAGGCATAAATATACCCAAGGAACTTTTAAATATGTAGGTCTTTAATTTTGAAAATAATGTTTATTTTTCTAATGTTTTATTATGGTTTATATATCTGAGGCTATTAATTCAGTGATATACATGGTGATGATGATGATGACGGTAAAGGAGAAAGAAAGAGCTGATCAAATACCAACAGTAAATACATAGAACTAGCATTATTCAGTCAACAAATGAAACATATTTTAATAAGACCAAATGACCATTTCATTGTCTTTTTGACCTTCAGTCTCAGAAATACAGAGTTCTAGGAGTGTTGTCTAAAAGTTCATCACCTTAGTGAGTCATCATGGCAGCCTAACAATGTGACATTAATCCACAATGAAGGATCGTCAGGGAAACTTGGGAACTACATACAGGACAACTATTCTTTGATACAATGGATTGTAATAGAAACAACACTAGACCAAAAATAAGAAAATTGACATTCCTAGGTCTTAGACATCCAATAACTAGCAGTTTGATTTTGGAAAACCCATTTTTCCTTAATAAGTTCAAATATATATATATATGTATATTTACATAATTATATAAAATAAATATGTATATTTACATGCATTATATAAAAATATTTTTATAAAATATTTTACGACTATCTCACAAGATTACTTTGCAGATAAATGAAACAAGTGAGAAAAGTGTTTTGTAAACAGTAAATCAACTCACAAATATAAAGTATTATAGGAATTATTAAGATAGCTAATTTATAATGAGATAACTGAATATTTATTAAACAGCAATTATTTCTTGAACATTCATATTTCTGAGTGCACATAATTGAAAAAAAAATAAAGAAGACAGAAAGTGCATGAGAACTTCATCTACTAGTTTTTGTTTTGTTTTGTTTTGTTTTTTGTTTTTTGCGGTACGCGGACCTCTCACTGCTGTGGCCTCTCCCGCCGCGGAGCACAGGCTCCGGATGCGCAGGCTCCGCGGCCATGGCTCACGGGCCCAGCCGCTCCGCGGCATGTGGGATCCTCCCAGACCGGGGCACGAACCCGCGTCCCCTGCATCGGCAGGCAGACTCCCAACCACTGCGCCACCAGGGAAGCCCCATCTACTAGTTTTTGATCTTACAGGTGGGGAGGTAAGAAGAGTTGAGCTAAAGTGAGTATCAGTGACTAATATCCTCTACCAGAATCTCATCTGAGAAGAAAGTAAAATGAGTTCCAGAGTGGCCGAGAAAGGCTGATTTGGCTCAACTCAGGGGAAAGGGTAGGATCTGGATAATTGGAAAGGACAATGAAGGACATCCCAGGAAGCAGAGAAATGGGTAACAGCTTTTCTCTATGAAAATTCGTGCTTGGTTTATCTATTGAAGCTCCTTTGTGAGATTATATTCAAGAGTCACAGGAGATTCAGGAGGGAAATCTACCTGGTTCCTTGTTTAAAGGAACCAGTGACTGTATTGTAACTTAACATCTGCAAGTGCCTCTCAAAATATTGTACACCAAGAATAATTTTAAAAGTGAAATATATGGATATACTGCCTCTGACAGATCACAGAGTTGAATAAAAAGAGAGAGGTGAGGGGTAACTGCTTTAGATGAAGTATAAGCAATGGCTCTTCTACAGTTGGTGTTGGTTCAGGCCTTTGTTCTCTCAAGATCAATTAAGTACTTTCTACCTGTGAGACTGTGACATTGGAGATACAGTGGTGATTGTAGTGAAGAATACATGTTCCAGATGGAAAATGCAGGAATATGAATTTGAGGACCGTTATAATAGAGGGAATACCAGGAGCTATAATAGTATATGAGGATGGGACTTTTAAGCTGAGACCTTAAGAATAGTAACCACATAAATGTTTGAAGAGACGATTTCAGGCAGAAAGAATAGCATGTTCTAAGGCTCAAAGCAAAAGAAAGTATAAGTTTGAAGAAAATGACAGACGGCACAGCTAGACGAAGAGAGAAGGCAGAGAGTAACTAGCAGTGAAACTGGGAAGTAGGAGGGGTCCAGGTAGAGGACCTTGTAAGGACACTGAAGAGTTTTGAGCGGGGCTTTGATGGGACCAGATCTGTGTTTTGTTCATGTTTTTATAAATGACTTGGAGTTGAGAGATAAAACAACAAGAAAACAATACTCCTAGGATGATGTGTTAAAATTTTAGAAATTCTACTCTGATACCCACAGAGACATTACCCTAAACAGCCACAGACTAAAGGTCCCTAGGATGTTCTGACCTAGACAGTTAGGATTGTATTATAATCAATTGCATCCATTCATTGTCTTACCAGATATTTATTAAGTTCTTATTGTATTCTAGGAATACCTCCTTGAGCATACAGTAGTGACTAAAATCTGAACTTTGCCTTCAGGAAACTTACACCCTCTGCTATAAATAAAGACAGAGAGTTGTGCCATTTAATGACTGTGGCCTGGTTGGTTAGTTTTTAATATATGACTAATTCATAATAAAGCCATTTTGCTTGACTAAGTCTCAAGTTCACTGCTATAAAAACAATAGCTGTCATCTATTTGGGGGATGATTCTTTAGTTCATTTGCTTTAATGTCCAATTTGGCAAAACAAAGACATGCATCAGTTAGGTCAGTGTCTTCTACTTTTTCAGGAACCCAGACCTCACCTAACCTTTTATAATCTTGCCGAATATTTGGGGATGTTTGTCTTTGTTCACAAAGAGAGCTAAGAGTGAAAGCATAGTAGATCAGCAGGGGCCCCAAGTTCAAGAGAATACACAGCTTTAAGCATATTTCCTAATGATGATGGATCATTTTATAGGACAGCATGTTGCATTTGTAATTATCATCATTATCGTAGCAGTAAACTGAATTTGCTGTAAATCTCTATATAAATAATATACTTGGAGAAACCTTTAGTGCACTTTGATTACAGTGTACTTTATTATCATGTTTTTTGAAAACCAGTCTGACAATATTTTCCAATTAGAATTTTCCAACTGTTTCGTCTCTAAGCAGATTTCAGAATTAAATGTGCTTATTAAAAGGTTTTTCTTAATCTTTTTGGAACAATGTCTTATCAAAAGCTGAAAAACCCTTCTGGTGAAATATCCTATTTTATTTTAAAAATAAGATTATTAACCTTGGGCCAATCTGATTTTAAGTATTTTGTTGATTTCCTAAATTGAAAAATAAAACACTGGAAAATAAATAATTTTGTGACCCAAAATTTACACACTTTTCTCTTAGCTGAATGAGGAATATTTAAAACAAATACAGTGATAAATAGCATGTACTGGGATATCCACTAAATAGCTCAAACTAAGAGTTGTCAGAATGTAAGCCACTGGATTTTGGTTGTCAATCTTAACATGTTCCATTGGACTACTGCTTTTGAAAATAATGATTAATAAACAGAAAGGTTTTTTAATATTCTAAAAAGAGAAAATGAACTTGACCTTCAGAATGAAACTGAGACTGGGGTTTCTGACATAAGCCTCCGAAGAGACCTCTGAGAGTTACACTTCAACACTTATTTTCTTCCTTGAAGCTTTTTTTTTTTCTTCCTTTGAGGATTTGTGCTTTACTGCCAATTAAGCAGTGGATAGTGATTTGCTGGTAAGTTTAATTTTTGAGATTGAGCATATTTTATGTTTTCCTTGTTTCCAGAACTCATCTAGACACCTCAGCTGAGCTGCGGTATTCTGTTGGATCCCTAGTGGACAGCCAGTCTGACTACAGGACAACTAAAGTAATAAGAAGACCAAGGAGAGGCCGCATGGGTGTGAGGAGAGATGAGCCAAAGGTTAAACTTTTTATTTCAAGTCTTTGATGGTTTAAATAAATGCACTCTTCCACTTTGGATAGTATTTGAATACTGAGAGAATTCATTTTTATTAGTTTCAGGTGTGATATATAACATATTTTAAAAACTGTAACTAACGTATAACCCTTACTGCGTACCAAAAGTTGAACCAAGTATGTCCCAAGTATTTATTCACATAACATTGTAAATTGAATACTATTTTATACTAATTTCAGATGTGAAAATATTGAAGCTGAGAAATTTTAAGTGTTCAGACTTACACAGCCATTAAAGTGATAGAGTCAAAACTTGAGCCTGTATTCGTGTGATTTCAAATTCCACATTTTTATCTGTTATGCCATATTGCCAAACAAATGGGCTTTTGGTTTGCTTGGGCATTTAAGCAATGGCACTCATATCGTAAATTAAAATTACATATTTTAATAATAATTACTGTTTTAGTAACACTTTGAGGAAAATGTACACAGACTGTTGAAAGTGTTTATAGAAAACTGTTCATTATAAGCTGCAGTGCCAGCCTTTCATTCAGTCAATAACTTAAAATCTGTAGGCTGTATATTTTGAGTAAGTATATAGTTGCATTTTATAGAGAAGTAAAATATAGTTCCTGTGTGCCCTAAGTATAGTTTGTTTTCCTCAACCTCTTTTATGGGTCCAAAATACTATATAACCTACTTGTCCTTATTTATACAAGGCTCTTGACATCCTTTGATTTTTTAGCTGGCAACTACATGTCATGTATGAGTCCCTTGTAGTAGGCATTCAATATCTAATGAATGGATAAATAAATAAATGAACAAACGAAGAATAAATAAATCCATCTCAGATCTTTTCTCAGTTTTATGTGGTATTAATTAGTGCTACTTGGTACCAAAACAATTTGTAACACAAGTACTTACTCAGGTCCTCAAATCTGAAGTAACTACTCAGGGCAGTATCTTGTGGTCCCCCCAAAAGTCATTTTACATCATCACAAAAATGAAAAACAATTTTTTAAAAAGCAGAAAATCTAGGACTGCTCTCTTACTTTCAACCACCTCCTACCTTCAGACCACAGCTTGAAAAGCACTGGTCTGTTGGCTACTCAAGACTTTTGTTCACATGGAGGATTTATTATATTCATTTAAAAAACATAGTCATGTAAATTATTGTAGTATGCCTTGGGTTTAAAAAAATCAGTGAGGCATTTAAGTGACCAGAGCACTGGAGATGAAATTAAACCTCTGCACAATATTTTTTTTAATACCTTCTTAGAATGTTGGAGAGAGAATTCTTGTGTAACTTATTGTGTGGTAATATTCGTACCCTCAGCCTAATTAGTATAAGAGATGAAAATGCTGAAGTACAAGTGAATAGAGATTGTTATATTTGAAAACAAGTTAAAATGTTGCAAACATAGGTGCTTTAAAGTAATTGCTGCCTTGAATTGGGGTTGAACTAAAAATCATGCAGAAGTTTATCATTTTTATTCCTATTAAAATATTGATATTTATGCTGAAAATTAGTACCTACCTTTATTTAAGTATTCAAGGAACTATTTTATTGAAATGATAAATTAAAATATTAATAATAATCAGTTCTACCTTTGCCAAGTAAGCTATAAAGGAAGCATGTATGTTTTTAGTTTTTATTTTCAGAATAATGCTTTGAAAATGAGCAGCATGATAAATACTGTAATTGTTCCTTTACCATCTAGGTGAAATCTCTTGGGGATCATGAATGGAATAGAACTCAACAAATTGGAGTGCTAAGCAGCCACCCTTTTGAAAGTGACACAGAAATGTCTGACATTGATGATGATGATAGAGAAACGATTTTTAGCTCAATGGATCTTCTCTCTCCAAGTGGTCATTCTGATGCCCAGACCCTAGCCATGATGCTTCAGGAACAGTTGGATGCTATCAACAAAGAAATCAGGTGAGTTCAATGATTTTTGATGGTCTCAAGTGATTAGAAGACCTTGATTCTAAAAATGTGATCATCAGATCAGAAACATTGGCATCACCAATAAAGCTTATTAGAACTGCAGCATCTCAGACCTCGCTTCACACCTACTGAATAAGAATGTGCATTTTCACAAATTCCCAGAATTAAATTAGGACAGCTTTTGTAAGAAACATATATGAAAAATGTACAGATTAATGATGATATTAGAGCAATATAAAAGAATGAGGTAAAAGTGAAATCTTTGATGAGTTTTCCAAATAAACTGAAAATCTGGGTAGCATTGGATTTTTTGTTTGATTAAACTTCAATCTATCTCTTACTCAACTAGTTCCTCTAAGTTTTACTCTCCTTTACAATTAATAGAATACCTAGAGTTTAAAACTGCAATTTTTTGTATAGCAGAACCATATTGCCTGTCACCAGAAGGTTTTTCTGGAATCATTCAACACCAATCATTTGAAAGTACAAAATTTCTTTTTCTTTTTCATTTTTGAAGAGGAGGCAGTTTTTCCATTGGAATGTGTTTGAACATTAATAATGTTGTACTGTGTTACTTAATTAAACCTTCCTTTGGGATTCTGATCTTTGGGTGAAGTTAAAATGCACCATGAATTCACTTTGTTATACAGCAGAAACTAACACAACATTGTAAAGCAATTTTACTCCAATAAAGATGTTAAAAAATGCACCATGAAAATAAACTTCAAAGTAACAGAATTCATATTCTTTGTGTAAGTGAAAAATTAAAATTAAGAGTAAATTTGCCTCAGTATTTGTATTGATTTATTTTTTAGAGAAGTTTAAGATTCACAGCAAAATCGAGGGAAAAGTACAATGATTCCCCATATACCCCCAGCCCCACACGTGCATAGCCTCCCCCGTTATCAACATCCTTAACCAGAGTGGTACATTTGTTACAACTGATGAACTTACATTGACACATCATATCATTCAAATACATAGTTTACATTATGGTTCACTCTTAGCTGTTTGGAAAATGTATAATAATGTGTATCCATCATTATGATATCGTACAGACGTAGTGTTTTCACTGTCCCCAAAACTCGCTGTGCTCTGCCTATTCACCCCTCTCCCCCACCCAACCCCCAGAAAACACTGATCTTTTTACTGTCTCCATAGTTGCCTTTTCCAGAGTGTCATATATTTGGAATCATACAATAAGTAGCCTCTTCAGATTGGTTTATTTCATTTAGTCACATGCATTTATTGTTCCTCCATGTCTTTTCATGGCTTGATAGGTCATTACATTTTAGCACTGAATATTGTTCCACTGTATATATGTACCAGTTTATTTATCCATTCACCTACTGAAGGATATCTTCATTGTTTCCAAGTTTGGACAATTATGGATAAAGTTGTTCTAAACATCTGTGTAAAGGGTTTTGTGTGGACATAAGCTTTGAAATCCTTTGGGTAAATATGAAGGAACACAGTTACTGGCTTATACGGTAAGAGTATGTTACGTTTCGTAAGAAACTGCCAAACTTTTCCAGAGTAAATACGTAAAAAGAAAACTTTGCAGTGATCATAACCTTGAAGTTAAAGGTTATATCATAGGAAATCACAATAAGCCATTTGTAGTTAAGAGGAAAATATCTCAGGAGAGGTGGTTTCTAACTCCATTTTTCAAACAAACTCTACTGGTACCCAGTTTTATTATATCAATATGCAAAATGTGTATAGATTCAACTTAAATAGGATCTTGAAGCAACCCAGCTAAAGTTCTTTATTCTTTGTGTCTTTGTAATAAATAATGTATACATATTCTTGAAGCTTCTCCCCATTTAAAGAAAGAGTAATAGTGTTTTGTCTTCTCAAAAGCATTTATAGCAACAGTATTTTTTAAAAAAATTTTAACTATCTCTCATATCTACATTATTAAATTGCTTGGTGCTTATGTAAAGGCAACTTGGCTAAGTCAGTGTTTTATTTGGCCAAATTATAATTATGAATAACCATTTATTGAGGATTCTATCAGTTATACTTTTTCATTGGATAGGAGGTAAGACTCAAGGACTTTGTTGAGATTTGTGTTTCTAAAAGTCTCATATATTTGTTCCTGAGTACAAATGTAAGATTAGAATTAGTGGCAGAAATTAATTAGGCACTCAGGTTTTAAAAGAGTTTTAACAGGTGGTAGAATAGAAATGGGGTGAAAATGAAAGTTGGGAGGAATTATGTATCATTTGAAAAGAAAGATTTTCTAATTTTCAGCCAGGAAGTCTCTGGAATTTATTGAAGTTATATTGCCTAGGGAAAAAAGAAAATATTAGATTTGATATAAAATGTTCACAAAGTTATTTATTTATTTATTTATTTATTTATTTAATGATTTCCGATTAACATTATAACAGCATAAAATGTATCAAAATTAAACTGTATCTTTCAGACTAATTCAGGAAGAAAAAGAATCTACAGAGTTACGTGCTGAAGAAATTGAGAATAGAGTGGCTAGTGTGAGTCTGGAAGGCCTGAATTTAGCAAGGGTCCACCCAGGTACCTCCATCACTGCCTCTGTTACAGCTTCTTCGCTGGCCAGTTCATCTCCCCCCAGTGGACACTCAACACCAAAGCTCACCCCTCGAAGTCCTGCCAGGGAAATGGATCGGATGGGAGTCATGACACTGGTATGATGTGTCCAGAGAACCTTTGCTTCCATTAGAATTACTGATGCATTAGCTGAAATCTATTCTAGTCTAAAGACTTTCTGTGTGTTTTATTTTTTTTTTCTCAACAAACCTATGTGGTAGATACAAATATTAATCGCACTATGAAGTGAGGAAACAAAGCCTACACAGGTGTAACTTTCCCAAGGTCACATAATAAGTAAATGGAAGAGCAGAAATCTAAATATCACATCAGAAATCTGAATGACTTAAACCATTAAATTCATTTTTACTGATGATACCTTGATGATTGAGACTGGGTGGGTTATTTTTAACACAATAAGTTTCAAAAATTATTTATTATAATCGCTTCAATACACCAACATAGAATGTTATAATTTTATAATATACATAATATAATTTTAAAAGAAGAGCTATCAACAATAGCAGCAATTTCCCAATTGAGTTTTATAATTCATGTCAACATTTTCACCCTTCTTTGTTCTTTAATTCTTTATTTCATGTATCTTCTTTTGGGATTAAAAGTTGGAAACCTAAATTAGGAAGTACCCTTAACATAAGAGAGAAAAAAAATCAGAGTACTCCTTGCTAAAAATAATGTTAGGTGGAATGACTACTGAATGTCATGATGTTTAGTCACTTGATTCTCGTGATAACATTTGAAAATGTTATTATCTCGAGCGAAAGTAACTGAAATGTTGAGAGTATGGGTAAATTGTCCTTGTTCAACACAGCTAGTCAAAAGGAGCTGGATTTTTTTTCAGATTTGCTAACTCAAAAGCATATATTGTTTTTTTTTTTTTCTGTGATTACCTGGAAATATGTTGAAATGACAACAATAATGAAGATTTAAATATTCTGAACTCTTTATGGAGGTAAAATTCTATGTTTTTTAATAAATATTAAAACTATGTTATTAAAACAATAAAAGTCCAATTAAAAATAAAAGTTTGGGGATAGAGATTAAGTAAAATGCAAATAGGTCAACTAATAGTTTATATACTGCAAAAATCTAGCACAAATGTAACAAATGGAGGAGAAATTAATAATATGACAGAAGAATATTAAGTGTATATAGTGTTTCCGGTCAGAAGGCTGTGAAACTTCTATAAAAATTGTCACAATGCCTGCATCTCTGTGTATATGGGTGTGTATAATATCTGAACAAAGAAGTTTAACTCAATTTCTAAATGGTATCTTTAAATAAATATGTTGCAATAATGTGTATTGTGGCAAAAAAAAACCTTTAAAAATTATTTTCATTAGAATTAATTTATATAAATGCACACATATGTGCATATGTATGTGTGTATGTATATATATGATACTCTCACCCTAAGGGAAAAACTACCTTATAAGTAAATAAGTTTTAAAATTTTATCTTCATAAAATTTCTATTATGTGTATCAGTTTAGATATCTTTTTCTTTAACTTTGCGACTGAGAACTGAAGCAGAAAACTGTTTATATGGTGAGGCAATATTTCCCATATCCAGACTCTTTACAGTTGTGGAACTTGCAAGTAAATCTGTATAAACGAGAAATGATGAAAAACAATTTTTGAAAGGAAGTACTTACCTCCTTAAGCCATTGAGTTTACTGTTCTTTGCTTATTTCCAGACTTGATATTAAAGATATTTTGAAGTAGATAGCACAGACAATGGCAAGTCCAAACAAAGGCCAGCTAATCAGAGCTGATCCCAGCTAGATACAGCACAAACTTTTAGCCAATGTACTAAGATAAACTAACCCAATATACTGATCTACATTATGATCTGCTTATTTTAGAAATCTAGGAACCGTCCGTCTGATTTCATTAACTAAAAATGATATTGTCTCTGGCTTAGTTTATCCATATGTAATTGATGACCTACTTATTATCAAAGCTACAGTAAGAATATTGGCCCACAGAGCATAATTTAGTCAGCATTCAAATTAAGAAAACTTTGGTTATTTCTGTATTGCTATTATTTCCTTACATTTTTGCAACCTAGTATTTTGCCCTTTTAAATATTTTCATTATATATTAGCATTATAACCCTTGACAGTGTTATTATTTTTATAATAATGAAATAATATATTCATAGCCATTTACACATAATGTTTGTGTATGTATGAATAGGATGCCACTGCTTTCATGCATTTTCTTGAGCAGTTAGTTATAAATAAATCAGTGGTAAATGAACATTATTATACTATAATTAGAGTACTTAAAAGATATTTAGAGGGACTTCCCTGGTGGTGCAGTGGTTAAGACCACGCTCCCAATGCAGGGGGCCCCGGGTTCGATCCCTGCTCAGGGAACTAGATCCCACATGCATGCCACAGCTAAGAGTTCACATGCCACAACTAGGGAGCCCACCTCCCACAACTAAGGAGGCTGCTGCTGCAACTAAGAGACCCGGTGCAACCAAATAAATAAATAAATAAGACACCTAGTTCAAAAAAAAAATACAGATATTTAGAGCATTTCCTGAGGGTAAAAAAAATATTTAAAATGTTTAATATCTGACTCAGAAAAACAAAAAATAAAACCCAGGAAGTCTTTATCACCTAACAAAACTTTGTCATCAAATTCGTTATTGTTATAGTGAAAGACAGGAAGGTTTTCTTTTACCTGTAGAAAATATTGGAGAAAAAATAATTTTGTTGCATATAATTCATGTTTGAATATTCAGAGCAAAATTTGAAATTTTAGGGACAGAGGGACAGAGATTGAAAAGACATTGTATTCATTCATATTGTATATGTTTATATGTTTTGCAAACATTATTATTTGTCCTGATAATAAAGCCTATTTGTATTTACTTTTACCTCACCACAAATCCATAGACATAAATAAAATGTTAGCAATATCTAATTAGAATATTGAATGAGATAAATCAACCCATTTTTCAATAGCAACAAAAATGTAAAGTATAATGGATAGTTTAGTAGAATGTTTTACTTACATAAGAAAAATTAACAAATATTAAGTGAATAAGTTTTATCTAGGATCATAAATAAATAACTGTTTTTTAAAAATTCTCTAAAAGAGCACTGACAAGAAAACAGAAGCCCCAGAAATATGATATACTGAGGCCAGAGCTTTTGGTATTTGGGGATGGAGAGTTTGTTAGGATGCCAGGAAGTTTGAGATCACGTAGGAACAGCATATCTGCCCCGAGAAGGTCCAAATCCCTGTATAGATGAGACAAAAGTGAGTGTTTATAAAATACATATATGTGCATTGGATCTTCATTTACACATAGTCTTCTTCACTCCCATCTATATTTTCTCGGGAGGATATAGTCTCATATTTACTTCTGGCTAGCTCACTGCATATGTGCTTCATATTCCCTAAGGTCCATGTCTCATGTCTCATGTTTTATGTATATACACATGATCCCATCATGAAGACATGTCCCCTGCAACATGCCATCTAGGAAGTTTCCTCTCTAATATAGCTCCCTAGAGGAATGCTTTTATAACGGTTAAAAGACATTTATTTTGAAAAGAATGGAATGAAAAACAAAAAAAGATAGTTAAATTATAGATACTGTTTAACTTGTGACATGGTCAAATGGTAATCACTAATGGGTTCTGTTTTATGTCGCTTTTATTACTGCCAATCACAGCCAAGTGATCTAAGGAAACATCGGAGAAAGGTACTGTACATTTCTTTGATCTGATTACTAACTGAACATTGTTTTTCTAAGATTTAAAATTATATTTCTTCTAGCTGAAGCATTTTATAAAAAAATATTAAAAGTATTTAAGTGTTTTTGAATTGTTTAAATATGATCAAAAGAGCAAGTGTCTCAAAATAAAATTGTTTATGCGTTCTAGGGTAATTATTAGACTGTGGGGACTAAAATATCCCGATTTCCCACAGAATTTTTAGATCTCTCTTGGTAGAATTAGATAGTTTACTGTCGATATCTAGAACAACAATGATGCTTGTTTTAAAATATAGGTTTTACCATTATTCAGATATATAAGACCAACAAATCAAGAAACAATTGCCAATAAATGATAGCTTCTTACTCCTACTTCCCAAGAGCAAGGGACCAGCTTCACTATGCCGGGTCAAGGGGAAGCACCAGGTCAGCGGTCAGAAAGAGTGAGAGGAAAGCATGGGAAGGAATGTGTATTGTGGTTCTCGTAGGAATGGAAAGGCAGGGTAAGCAGGTTTAAGGTTGGCTCATTTGAACAATTTCAGTGGGCTGTAGGGTCTAGGGGCTCTCTCTAGTTGTCAGGTACCTGGCCTGGGATGATTAAGACAGAGGAATAGTGCCTCCTGGAATGTAAGAGCCAGATAGAGAAGAGGATCTGAGGTACTGATGGAGATGTTTGGTTTGCATATGGAAGACACACTCCAGGAACATAGTTACCTATCTCTAGGAATTAGCTAGCCCTGGGATGGGCATTCTCAGCATGGTCTCAGAAACTAGAGCGTCACAAATACAGAAAATATAAAAATAGAATTAATATACTACTTTACTGCTTGGAATGAAGTCAAGAGAATAAATATTGGGTATAGGAAACAAAATGCACTACAGTTCTGATTCACAAAATGACATCTTGTTAGATGACTGAGAACGGCAGAGCTCAGACTCACAGGATATCAGATGGGACAAATTTCAAAGGTTCAACCTACTATCCAGTACATCAGTCTATTTTCAGCATCTTCAAGATGTGGTAGTCAGCCTATGCCCAAATACTTCTGGAACCAGGGAACTTTTTTTAAATTAAGGGAATCCATACTATGCTTACATGGCCTTAGATTGATTGAATTTCTTTTTATTTTCCATTGTCTATCTTCTTTTAGCATCTTCTCCTGGACACTACCAGTTAGTTCTCAACTGTCAAATTTACCATGCATAATGTTATTACTATTTTTCTTTGACCTCTTCCACCACTTAAAAGGATTATACTGGGAATAAAGGAAGAAATCTGAGCAGATTATGTAAAAGAATTTCAGTGTGTATAAGGAAAAAAAAAATCATAAAGAAAGGTCCTGTGCAGAATATAGCCTCAGGGAATTCAGGGAGTAAAGAGATGATTGGTAAGAAAGGTAGGTCATAAGAAAGAAAACCACAAACTAAAATTTGTTATATATATATATGTGTATATATATATATATATATATATATATATATATATATATATATCAGGGTAAGGAGTTATATGCATGATTTAATTTGTACATCAAAAGAACAAATAAAACTAAGTATTATCAGTTCTATTTTATTGATGAGGAAATTTAGTCTTAGAGTAGATAAGTAATTAGCACATGTCATTCAACAAATAAGAGAAACCAAGATTCAAATCCATCTCTGATTCTGAAGCTTTTCTCCTCCACTTTGTTTATATAGTGTGAGCTCTAAACATTATTCAGAGAAATGGTTTGTGTATGATGTTTTTAAGAGCTGATATTTTGGTAAAGTTGGCCTAGTTTGACCTGCCATGGGAGAGAGGAAGGCATTTTATAAGAGTGTGTTTCAGGAAAACATCTGAAACGGAAGTAATCAGGCTTCACAGAAACAATTGTGGAAAACAATCATGGTTAGATAATGGAATTATGAAAACTTAAGTACGTATTAGGAAGAGTTTAGAAATATGCTTTATGAGTTTAGATGAATTTAGATGAGATGTGAGTTTAGAAAGCATTTTCCATAGTGTTGACATCATGCTGAAAGCAGTTCCTGAAAACAGTTCTTCTGGTGGCACTGTGCTCGTTGAAATGGAGAGAGGAGATCTTATTAAGATGACTGCCTAAGCTGTTAAAAGTAACCTAGGCTTAAATGACAAGAGCCCAGACAAACAATTTCATTAAGTTTCTCCAACACATAAAGTCTTTATCATATATAACACACTTATGCATAATAACTTAATGTAGAATCTAGCAAGACATGGTATAGACAAAAGATGAGAACACAGCTTTAAACATTTTGTTATAACCATATTGAGAAATTTCTTCATCAGAACTTCTAGAACCATATATCTTTTAGCTATGCTTTCTACAATCTGTCTTTCTATATATATATATATATATATATTTTTTTTTTTTTAATGCACAATGGTGCTATGAAAAAATACAGCATTGTTTTTAAAAATATCTTTATTGTACAATTAAGTTGATTGTTGAAAACTCTTACAGTTCTATATATCTATCTCTGACAAAATTTATGGTATCCTGAATTATTCCGGACTCTGAACTAAATTCTTTAAAGAAATCCCTTCCATCCCATCTGCTTATAGTGCTCTGTATGCCTTTGTCAATTTTCCCATGAGAGGTAATGAAAAGAAAAAATTTGCAGAAATTCTGTTCTTACCTTTTATTATTCTCACTTTAAAAAGAAAGTTTTTTTTCTTATAAACTGCAACTCTTTTTTTAAACATCTGGGAGCACATTTAAATAGCCTAATTTAAAACACTTTATCTGATACAGTTATATTTTGCCAACTTCTCACTTCAAAAATCTCCCACTTAAAAATGTCCATGTTATGATAACCTGACTATGCATATTTTTAGTGAATTAGCTCAAATATGTGTTCAATAACTTTTTGTAAAGCTTTTACATTCTGATATATTCAAATGGATTCCAAGATAGCTGTTTCATAGTCCCTGGATATTGATCTATGGTGTTTACTTACTCTTAAATAATATTTTTGTGTAGTGAGTCTATTTCTGTGTGTGTGTGTGTGTGTGTGTGTGTGTGTTAACTGGAGTGTCTTAATTTTTAAATAGTTATGAAATTCATACTCTTTAATAATGTGAATTTATATATGTAATACCTATATGCCCCAAGTTTCTTGTTCTGCTTTTATACTAGAATTACTCAAATAGCCTAGCTTTATTGATTCTCCATTTTCATAAGTTTCAGTTGAAATTTAGAAAGAGTTCATCTGATGTATCGTTTTTGCTTCTAGATTGCAGTGGTAGAAGAAGATGGTCGGGAGGATAAAGCAACAATTAAATGTGAAACTTCTCCTCCCCCTACCCCTAGAGCCATCAGGATGACTCACACCCTCCCTTCTTCCTACCACAATGATGCCCGAAGGTATGACTCTCCCAGCACACTGCACATTGTATGTTCTCCTTCCAAAAATATTCCTCCTTCTTTCAGTGTTATCAAACAGACTACTTAAAAATTTATTTAAAATTTTTTATTTAAGCTATAATTCTGCTCCCTCTCCAATCCAATCCAGATCTCCAAAATTCTGAGATCAAATTTTCAGTTTTAAATTTAACTGTATATTTATGGTCTTAGTTACTAGCCAATATTTATGAGAATAGATTTTCTACTTTTAGTGGATATTTCCTATTAAAATGGAGTCAGACTACAGGAAGGACTTATTAGAATAGTTACAAAAAAACTAAAGGATTCTAATACAAGACTATAAATCTGGCTTCTAGTGTAAGGATAATTAAGGTCTGAAAAGTCCATGCTTGTACCCCAATTACTTTTAACAGACAGGTATGTAAATCACCCTATTGGTGCTGCAAGTGTCAGCTATGGCAACTCCTCCTTAGAGAAGAAAAAAAAAAAACACATTTGCCGAAATATTAAAAGAAAAGTTTACATGGGGAAATACCCCATTTGTCATAGCAACTCTTCACACTGTCCTTTCCATCTGCCTAAAAAATTGAAGCAGGTCTCTATAATAATGTCATAAATAAGTCTAAGCATGCAATTTACATCTTAAATGTATGTTCTTTCACTGTCATCAATTACAGCATCTCTGAACACTTAACTGATATAACTGAATGTAATGACTTAATGATTAATACTTTAAGAATCTGTCTTATGAAAGTATGTGTTTTACAATAAACGTTTTTGAAAACAGAGCTTTCTGTGCCAGCAGGCTTTTTTTCCCCTGTTTTGTTTATTTTTAATTTCTAAGGTGAAAAAAATTACTCCAGATTCAAAAGTTATACTTACTTTACTCTCAAAAAACAAGAGTGAAATATATTCTAACATATGAAAAGCAGTAACTTTTGGAGTTTAGAGAATATGAACTCAGATTAATTTGGATGAATAAAGTTAAATAACTCATCACAATATTGTCAAATTAACAGCTGTAAAGAGGATAACAGTATCATTGAACCTATCCTGTTAATACAGTGTCAAATACATTGACCAGGAATGGAACCTAGATCAACTTGCTTGGAAATCATTTCAGCTTATCATGTACCTAAAAGAATACCTGAGAACTGTAAGAAAAAGTATACAGTGATCACTAGGGTATATGATTTGTTACTTCAAAATCTCACAGGTGATTTAAAATTCAATGAATTAGTATCCAAAACTGAGAGAGAGAAAGATAGCTAGAGGAAAATCCAGTAAAACCATGGGCTAGAATAGAGCATAAACTTTATTAGCTATATTTAAATTTCTTGTCATAGGTCATTATGTTTAAGATCTTAAAAACAAACTCTGCAAGAAGGAAATAGGTAAAGAGTCAAGGGCTAATTTATAGAATTTATAAATTAATAAACCAAGCTATGTTCATTGATTAGTTTGATATTGTATGAAAAATAAGGAAAATATATTTTGGAAAAAAAGAAATTTTTCTAGAGAAAACTTGGAGGCTCAGGGCCCTAAGCCTGAGGACATCACATGTTAATATGCTTAAGAAAAAACATGGGAAAAAAAGAGAAAATAACGTTCAAAGTGTACTTGTTCCTCCTTTCGTACTTTTATCAAGGAATTTAGTCTTGTGTACCTTGTGGATGCTACACCAAAGCAAGCAGTTTGCCCTCTTTCGTGTTTTACAGTAGTTTAACTGCCTCCCTCGAGGCTGAAAGCCTTGGGCTTGGCAGTACCAACAGCAGCCAAGACTCTCTTCACAAAGCCCCCAAGAAGAAAGGAATCAAGTCTTCAATTGGTCGTTTGTTTGGTAAAAAAGAAAAGGCTCGACTTGGGCAGCTCCGTAAGTATGCATGTTTGACTTTCCACTGCCACCCATTTTCCTCACTTCTTAGCATCCATCTGTCTTTCGTTTCGTTTCTCATATTTTATTTTTTTCCTACCTGATAAACTTTCTGTTTTAATCAGCTGTATTTAATCCAATACAGCTGAATAAAACTTGACAAAAGTTTCAAAGGAAGAATACTGTAAAACTTTCAGTCCTTTTGATTTCTCTGTTAATAACAATACCTAGAATTTATGTAATGTTAACACTGTGATAGACACAAGGACCCTCTGAGGCAAGTGCTATTACTGTCATCCTTATTTATTGATGAGTAAACAACGTATTAGTAATTTGCAGAACTGAGATAGTTGTCCTAGGGCCATGTTTCAAAACCAGCTTAAAACCATTGAGTATACTGCATAGATGTGTATAAGAGCTTAGCTGTGTGAATTTAAAAGCTTTTCTGTTGAAAAAATTAAGAAGCCTACAAAAAATCCAAAAGAATTCTTTTTAGGTCAAAATAAAGCATTATAAAGGGCATAAAATATAAAAAAAGACAAGGTTTCTTTGTTTTAAACTGTCACAACTTTCCACTAACAAACTCAACAACATGTAGGTGGAGAGACAGAGGGAAGAATCGGGCAGTAGAGATTGTGTTAGAATTAATTATTGTTGGTGACTAATTGAATAAAATAGATCAGTACATTTGAAATGACCCTAGGTAGATATATAAATACATAGATACCTTGTTAATAGATGGATGGATAGATAGATAGATGGATAGATGGAGAGTCTGAAACAAAAAGAATATGTGAGATGTATTTTCTAAAATGATGATATATACACTTGGTCTTTTTTTTCTTTGGTGTCTTTCTACGTATTTACTTTTTTTCTGAAATCTCTTTTCATCATCTTGGTTATTTATGATTGCCTCTTCTTTTTTCCCTGCTCTTCTCCTTCTATTTAATTTAGAACTAGAGTTAAGTTACATGGAAAAGGATTTAGCTCCTACCTCTAATAGTAAGTGATGAAGAGAATGATACAAAGTTCTTAGCACTCCCTTTGGATTCTGAAATAAAAGAATTATTATTCACAAGTAAGGTCCCAACCCCTAGACTTAGTTTCCTGCCCTGGCACCGCAAGAATTTCTGAGAATAATATTCATTTTTGCAGATTTGCAACCATGATATTATTCAAAAATATCTTTCCCCACTTCCACAGCATGAAACCCACACAAAACATCAGAAGCCATAGGAAACCGATGTTTATAACACATGAGCAGCCAGTTGTGTGATTGAGTGTTACCATCAGGAGAATTAAATCCTCTTTGCATTTCTCTTTCTCAGGATAGGAACCCCTTAGGATATAGAAAAAGAAAAGTATTATTGCATAAGGAAAGAAAAGAAAAGGTGATTACTTGGGGGATATAAAATGTACATGCCAAGATATTGTTTTAAAATTTGTTTTATTTTATTTGGCAACTATTCATAGTCTAAATCAAGGTAGCCAGGATATAATTTAAAGTCTAGAAAAATATAGACCATTCCAGAAACTTAGCCTTTTTACCCATTTTCAGTGACTGTGTGTCTCTATGTCAGAACAGATGAGAAGGGAATCAATTACAATTAGGTTCTTATCAACTCCATCCAAGTTAGAAAATAGCAATAGCTATTCAAGATCACATTATAGTCCTGAGAAGATTTCTGAGCTCTGAGCAATTTTGTTTTACTCCATAGAACAACCAAGTATAAATAAAGCCAGTGTCAGCAGCATAGTAAGGACTACAATGTTGATGAGGAAGACAAAGACAAAAATCTAGACCTCTGGAGCTATACAGAAACTACACTGAGGGCGAGTCAAAGCTCCTGGAGAAACCAAAAATAAAGGTCTTTATTGAAAATAATACTTGAGAAAATAAGAAGAAAACACAGGCACAAGTAGGTTTAAGGAAGTCATATTTTTTTTCCAGAAGAAATGGTACATGGTACCACTAGTGCTTTGGTTGAGGGATATGGACTCATGTTTACTTGTGTCCTGAAAGATGTACATCCAGGTTGTGAGGGGAGGACCATGAAAACTTACTGAACCCAGGAGCTACCACTTAGTGCTGCTGATTCACACATCAGAAGAAATTAGGGAAACATCTCTAGTGATCATGATTTTAATATCTTGATCTAGAAAATTCTGACATGGGAGCACTGTCAATGTTCTTTCTTCTACCAATGAAAATAGAAATAGAAGATAGGAAATGATGGCATGGAAAGTAATATGGTAGAGTGATGATGGTGTCAAAGAACCAAATTTGAGATTTTGGACCAATTTCCAATATTTAGAACTCTTAAAGAGTTTAGCTCATAAATGCAAAGAAACGTAAGTTAACCTGAGAGTAGCTGTGCTAGATGCCTTTAAATGAAATGAGGTGTGGAAGAAGAAAACTTTCTAAATAGAACTATGAAAATGTTCACTCAATTGCATCAGGAATGACAAACAGAAAGGGAGGAATTCTTAGTAATTCACAGAGAAGAATAATTGTAAACGGGACATTATTTTCCTTATATAACAATCTGAAAAGCTAGGGTAATAAAGTGAACTTCGGTTTTGATGAGTCAGTCAGTGTGACTGCATTGATAACCACTAACCATATAGAATCAAATTCAATATACATATAATCTATTTTTACAAATGTGTTATAGCAGAGGCAATATAAATGTGGAAACTCCAAAAGTCAAAGGAAGCAACACATTGGAAAGCATTTGAATAAAGCTAAAAATACTTTAAAGATAAAGTATTTAAAAAGATTAAACATATATATGAACCATGCCTCCTTGAAAGTCACAATTGAATTTGGGGAGACTGTCCTGGCAGAGGAAATATTCCTTCTAGCAGACTTGGGGATCTGGTTTTAGTTTCTCTTTCTCTCTTCTTTCTTCTTTTATTTTCTTTATATATTACAAGCACCAATATGAAAAGATGCAAAAACACGTTCGACAATCTCATTGAGGGACACGGAGACAGCACGGCCGGTAAATACCTTTGCTTACTTCCTAGAGCATACAATAGATTCAGGATGCAATAACACCCTTTAAAGACTTAGCAGCCCAATGACCACAACTTTTCCCCCCTGATTAATGCATCCAGATGCAATGCATCTCTGATATTTCCATTAATCTTTTTGTTTTCCATTCATCTTTAAACATGCTCATGTCTAATCTGTATTTTAAAGGTCATCATTAATCCATCTTCCCAAAATATTGACGTATCTTTTCCCTACCCTTATAAGCCAAGCTTAAGTGAGTCGTCCACAACTACTATTTTTACTTCCTCATCTGTCAATCACTTTACAACTTTCCGTATCCTGACTTCCACACATAAAATTCTAGAAACAAGTTCAGTTTTAACCAATATGGAAGGAAAGGCTAGATAGTATCAAAGCAATTTGAGGATGGTAACAAACTCACAGCTATATTTATGATAATGTAAACTTAATTAGTAGATCTGAAATAGGTGACCTCTTCCTAAAAACGGATCCTAAAAAATTTTGGTACAAAAGCTGTATCTAACAAATAATAGATATAAGTGAATGGCATAGACATGTAAGAACAATGTCAAAAAAGCCACCAACCAAAATAAACTGATTATTGGAAAACCTGCCCAGACCAAAAGGGGAATTATAAAATTCTTATTTTTATTATTTTTGTTTAGTAATTTTAAAGTTTAAAGAAAATGAATAAAATGAAGGTGTACCTTATGTGAACAAGATATACAAATAAGTGGACCTATTCCAAAACTCACATTTTTGCCTCTATCTGCTTACTTGAAAAGCAAAACTTCATCCAGAAAAGAGGCACTAACAAGAGGACACTGAAGCCCAAGAGAGTTGATATCTTGTGGGATGGAACAGGGGGAATGCTGATAATCCAAAGTCATTTATTTATTCCTACTTTGAGTGAATAGCATATGTTGAGCCAATGTGAAGTATAGAGTACCAACCATGGACTTTAGGAAAATGGTTAAAGCATGGCATTGGCATCAAAGAACATTCAATTTAGTGAGACAGATAGTACATAAACATGGACAACCTTTCATTAAAACAAATCAAAAACTTCAATATGTTTCTGGCCCAGAAAAGTTTTACCTGCTACAGTGTCTGTCCTGTCAAGACAACCATGAACAGGAGTTCTGAACCTCAAGATCCATGATTAAGCATCAGTAATTGGAATCTTGACTGGCTTGACTTTTAATTTTATCTGAAGGCATCAACCTGTTTTGAAACAAAGCAAATTAAATTGTGTTTAAAATAGGCATATCAGATCAAGCTCGTTTGTTTCTTTGACAAAGTTACTCAGTAACAGAACAGGAAAGGCATTTGGGTGAGCTGTAACTCATGACAGCCCTGTAGACAAGATGTCAAAATGGGGCCTGGGTGGTGGGAAAATGGGGTGGGATTTATAACTGGTTGCATAGTCCTCCTTTATAGTAATGATAAGTGGAGTGATGCCACCTTGGATCCAGGTTTCTAGTGGCATGATTAGGATTCACCCTGTTCTTGATCCTCACATCCCCCAATCACTTGGACATGATATTTCGACAGCCCAGTAATCTGATTTATGGATCACTGATAGGGAAAGAAATCACAAATGAAAAAAAAAAAATCAGTGTTCTTCCTTAAAGACTACCTCAAAAAACTGAGACTTGGAAGGTCCAAAATATCCCACTTTAAAAGTATAACTCTCAGGAGAATTTTTTACAAGAAAAATTTAGAATTTTCAGGTAACTCTAAAGTCAATATATTAGTCAGTAAATTTAGTCCACGTTAATAGGTGTACAGCATTGAGATAAAAGAAGACTTTTCCATTCTGTTCTGCTGTTGTAAAACAAGAGCCAAGGAATAGTATCCATTTCTGTTGACCACACTTTCGGAGGCATATCATAACCTCGGGAAAAGGTTGGAGGAGAGGATTAAGCTGATGAGGAGGATTGAAATTATGTGAGGAGTAGCTAAGTACAGGGGTATGTTTATTCTCCTTGCTGACCTGTCTGGATGGCTGATTAAGAATATCTGAAAAGCTTTTTTATGTGGTGGAATCTTTGGTCTTTTTGTTGTTGAGTGAGGGTACAAAACTGTAGCCAAAGTGTTAAAGTTGCAGAAAGATTAACCTCATCTCAGTGTAAGAAAGAGAACACTGGTGAGTCATAATTATATACAAACAAGCTAGCTTGTCGAAAAATGACTTATTTGTCACTGGAGGTGGTCAAGCAGAAGCTAGGTAAATACGAGGAAGAACTGTTGTGGAAGGGGTCCAAGAATTAGAAAGCAGTTGGACTGGATGCTCTTTAAGATCTATTTCAACCCCAGTAATCCTGAATCTGTGAAGCTCTAACATTTAAGCCTTAGGCCCAGCAACTCTTCCTTCTACAAAATATATACCATGAGTTATTTACTATGAAAATGCATATTATTTTTTAAATTACAGACTTTCAGAATTAGAAGATATCTAAAGATCATGTAGTGAGCTACATTCTATATTATACAGAAACTGAGATGATTTTAACAATCATCATGGCAAAGCAGCTGCTTGGTAGGAGAATTGGCAGTGGTTCCCAGATGTCACTTCCTGGTCTAGTGCTCCAGACAATATACTCGTGGGACTGTTTCCATCAAAAAATACCTCACTGAGCTCCTAGTCCCTTGGAGCATGTTTGGGAACGTAATGAAATTAAAGACATGATTATTTTTTTCAGAAAGTTTATAACTTCTTGAGGATATTACACACAAATGCATAAAAAGTAAAGAATAATTCAAGGCAGTAATAAAAAAGATATCACAGAATATATTATAAATTTTCTTATAAAGCATATAGACATAATGTCAGTAAAGAGTTCTGATTATTAGTTTTTCTCTCCCTGGATACATTTGATTCTACTAGGAACATCTAAGTGCCGTTTTCCTTCAGAATTGAAAAGGTTAAAGCTTGAGTTTCAAATAGGACTTATCTCTGAAAAAAAGGGTACTAAAGCCACATGAAAGGACAAACTCCAAGGGAAACATGATGGAAAGGAACCTGGCTCTTTTTATGGTTAGTTAGGAAGTGGGTACAGTCTGGGGTCCAGAGTGTGAAACCAAATTATTAATATCAAGCAAAAGAAATGATAAAAATTGAGGGTCAAGTTGCCAAGCTGTGGAGAGATTGGAAATGCAGAGATTAGGAGACAGCAAATTGAAGCAGACACAGCACAGGAAATGATCTAGGTTCCAGGGTCAAGTATCCAAGCAGAAGTGAGAGTTAGGAGTCAGAGCAATCAAGTACCACACTTTAGAGGCAGTTTACCAGCTTAGGAAAATGGTAATAGAGAGTGAAGAGGTAGTGATGTTAAAACATTTGCTACTTCTGGGGGAGTCATCTGTTCCATATGATTTTAACACATTTACTGCCTAGGAAACACCAGCCCTCCCAGGCCTTCAGAGAGTCCTAATAATAATGACTGTAAAGAAAAAAGAACAGAACACACGTGACTACCCTAACAGATGTCAACAGTGAATGGTAAGCATAAAGAAAAGAGCATTACAAGAAGGAAACAGAAATCAAAGACAGAGATTTTCAAGAATGGAGAATTGATCAAAATATAGCAAAGCTATGGAAAAGTGGTAAAAGCAGAAAACTATATGTAAATTATACAGGTAGTACCTCTAATTACAGATGTATAAAATGCATATATTGTTGAGTAAAAAAATAAAAACTACTCTTGCAAATTTCCTTTAAGTGTATATGAGAAGCAGGATATTTCAAAGAGACTTTTTTGCCTGATAAATTGCAGTTTTCTTTCCTTTATGGTCATCTGTCAGATTATGTAATAATGGTCTGAATTCTTTGATTTATTATACTCAGCATAATGAAGAAAATAATTTCACACTGACAGAAACAGCATCAACATTGCACCAGCATTAGTTAGCAAGCACCTTTCTACATGTAAAATTTGGGTGCCTGTTCTGGCCTTTACCCCGAAATTCAGATTGTTCCTAGATGTTATGGAACTAGAAAATACAATATAATTTCCCAAAGTATCAATTAGAGATGAGTCATGCTCTGCATAATGAAAGGGTCTTCTTTTGAAGAAAGCATTTTTTAGCTTCAATTGTGAATGCATTTATTACATACCATTTATGCGCCAGGCACAGTGCCTAGGTGCATCCTCCAGAGAACTAACAGACTAAGAGTCATGAAACAATTAAGTAATCACTTATAAATTCAAGTGCATTTAAAATCAAAATGAGTGGATGGATTAATACCGAAGTGAGGTCAAGTAGAAGAAAGATGAAACTACTGATCAGCCGCAGTTTATAGTCTTAATCTCCCTGGAATTAGAGTTCCCTTTTTAATACGATAACAGGGAACTCTGCTGGAAAAATGGAGATACAGAGCTTTTGCAATGTGGGTTTTGGCCAGAAATTCCTACGGACTTGTACCTCAAGGGTCAACATGAAATAAATTATTCTGATTGGAGTCTGAGGCCCAGGCATCATAGAGATATTTGCCTTCACAATCCAAACGAACAGATATCTCCAACGAGTCCCATCCAAAGATCTGGGCATATGAAGGTCCTTCCTCAAATTCCTCAGCCTGGGTCTTAGGTAACCTCACACTTTGTAGCACCTCTCTTGAAATTCTCTAAAACCTTCCTTCTGGTCCCTGGGAGAGGTTGGGGCTGGCAATGCCATCCGGGCAGAACACCCTCACCCAAGACCTGGACCTGTAGGTCGAGTCTCTAGAAGCATTCAATTTTTTTTTTACCTTTCAGAACCTGTAACTAGCCAGGAAGGCAGTGCCATCTGGGCAGGGTGCCTAATCCAACCAAACCATGTGCACCTGGGTCCCTGTTTCTCCCTAACTCCCTACCTCGTATCTGGGGTTGACCAGATTCCTTGGGGAGCACAGAGACTTGCCTATGGGGTTGTTCTGGACCAGCGGCCTGACCCTGGTTCAGAAGGATGGTCTAACAATTGAATCACTCACTCCTGCCTTTAGAATGGTATCATATGAGATTGGACTAACTAGATTGTCGTCCCACTAATTTTGGGTTACTCAAAATGTTTGTATAGAAAGGGGGTTGGAAAAATATTTGACTAGGCCCCTCACACCCTAAAAGTTATTCTGTCTCAAACACTTACAAGTCCTTGACAGCCTCACAAAAGAGAGTGTGCCTGAGTGATAGAGTGCCCAGAGAACTTCACTGAGGACGTGAATTTTGGCTTGGGCTTTTGCATATGCAGGCACTAGGGGGCCGCCGACAAGGTGATAAGCAATTTATTATCTGAATGTACACTGGCTCATGGGACTCGAGCCTTCTATGCCTGAGCACTTTATGCCATGAGATGGGTGGAGTTAATGATGCTCTCTCCATATTCCTAAGGGGTCTCCTGGAGAATAAGTAACGCTTAGTGTCCACCAGCCAGTGTTTCTCATTGGGGACTCTCTTGCCATTTCAAGATGGGCAAGCTAAAGAATTTTCTATTCATTGAAGGAAGTTTAGATTTCTTGTCTCCTACCTAATATATATCGGTTGCACTGTGCAGTCGTTGTGACATCTAAAAATGTGGCCCTCTTCCTCCATCAACATATGCAAATATTTACATTCCCTCTGGAAACTGGTACTGTGTCCAGTATAGAACCACTACTATATAGCACTGCTGAACAGGCATATAATGCAAGCCGCAAATATAAGTTACATATGTAATTTTTAATTTTCTAGTAGCCATATTAAGATAAGTAAAAAGAGACAGGCAATTAATTTTAATAATGTATTTTATTTAAACCAATATAGAAAAAATTATTATTTCAACATGTAATCAATATAAAATTATTAGTTAGATATCTTCTTTTCTTTTTTTTTTTTTTTTTTGGTACTAAGTTTTCAAAATCTTTTGCATATTTTATACTCAGAGCGCTTAATTTGGACCAGCCACATTTCAAGTACTCAATGCCATATGTGATTAGTGAATACATTCGTCTAGATGAGTAGATATTCCTAAAGTCCACACAGCCATGGGATCCCACTGATACCTAGGAAAAATTGAAGCAGACTCTCACCAGATTTAGATAATCATCCGCAGAGTAAAAGAGTTCATAAGCTGGTTTGACTGAGGTCATCCTACCACTTAGCTGGTCAGGTGGTTGGAAAGACGAACCTGGGATTTATGGGACAGCTGGATCAGTTCTATGAAAGAATGTTTTTCTCATCTAGAAATGTTTTATTTGGGCTTAAAAAAAAATGTACATAATTAGACTTTTGCTCCTGCTTAAGGGTAGAGTTCTACATATGCTGCTTAAAAATAATTTTGCCTACTATGGCCTTAAGTGTCATTTTCTATTGGCATTTTCAAACAGGATGTGTCGACAATTCTTTATTAAATTCTTTTCAAAGGATATTAGATTTTGAAGTGCTCAGAGTATTCCCAAGCTCCTCATGCTTTTTATTTTTATAATTTTATTTATGAGAAGAAAAGTCTAATATCTACTTTTTCTGGGTCTAGTTTTGATTCACAAAATTCCTCTAGAGCTCTCTTTGTTTCTCCTCCAGAGCGTTTATTTTTTTAAAAACTGTTCTTTTCTCTAATTAAAATGTTGGGTTCTTGAAAAAAATTTAAATCATAATTTATATGTTCTTTGCTCAGAAGGGCAAAAAGCCTGGTTCATTCAACCGTGTAGTGGTTGAAAATGTCTCATTGTTTATAGAATGGGTCTACTCATCAATCTCTGTGTCCCCATCTGGACTGATCAAGAATTTTTAACTTTTTTTTTTTTTTTAGAATTTTTAACTTTTAAGTGAATCATTATTCCTTTCCATTTATGTTTCAAGAGAACAATTTTATTGTTAATTACAGATTGTGAATAGTAATTTATGGACATACAGTAGGGCAAGTATACCAATGAGAAAAATAAAATGAAAATATTCTCACTGTGCATAATGGAAATTCCCACATTTAAAAATGTTTCCCAAGAGTATTTTAGTCAACTAGTGGATGACTTTCCTAATGATACCAACAACGAAAATCATTCACAATAAAATGTTCTTTAAGTATTAATTGCATACATGCATAATTGAATAAATTTCAGTCCTCAAACTCTGAATCCCTGAATAAGATCTAGACAGCAATGTGTTTTCAATTAAAGAGGACTTTCTTATAATTATCCAGTTCAGTAACAGAGTTAGTAGGCTATGAGATTAACTTATTTATATCAATGATCCAGAATTAATAATACTGAGTATTTAAATTATTTGTTAAAATGAATTATGAAAAATAATTACAACAAATTTATCTTTAATAGTACTTATTTACTGATATATTGGTGAATGTTTTTGTGTAGACTTTTAAGAATTAGTATTAGCTTAAATCTTTCTACTTAATCTTGAGCTTAAATGGAAATTTAAATCTCTTCCAATTAAAATGACTTAAAAATAATGAGCATTTTTCATTTACCTTGACTTCATGTTTTTCACATAGTAAATAGCAAAGAGAAAACAGAGCCCAGGATTAAGTTCTCAGTTTTCAATTACAACAGATAATTTATGAACAATGATATGTTTAAAGATACTAGATAATTGCTTTGTAAAATTGTTTGATGCCCAACACACTTTCCTTTCTTCCTTCTCCTATTCCAAGGTTATATATATATATATATATATATATATATATATAGGATATATCCCAAAGCCAATAAAACTGACACTACATCAAATAACTTGTGACCTGCTAGGTAAAAACAAGTCTTACAGGGTCTCTTTAAGAAAGATTTAGAATTTTTTCAGATATTATTATAAAAATTACAAAACAAAACAAAGCCTGCCAGAACATAGGAAGTTCTGGAAGTTACGTTGGTACTGAAAGATATAGGAGTCATCCAAGTGAGCAGAAGAGGGTTCCAGAACAAGATACAGAAAGTTTTGATAACTCAGCAAATGTTTCTCCATTCTCTCAACTTGGAATTGAAGACGTACACCTGAGTTTCTGCTCATTGGGCTATCATTTATTTCATTATATATGAAAAATTTCACACATTTCAAACATCGAAAAAAACCTCACACACTGCACAGTTTTTTTCATTTTTCGTAAGGAAAAATAGACCTCATAGCTTTCAAACTATATATTCAAGTGTTTGTCAGTATACAGGTTACATGTATTATGTTGCTACTAGGTGCAATTGAATGGTCTACCAAGAGGTACCTTTTATTTTTTTCATTGTCTCAGTGTATGTTTATGTATGTACCCATGCCATTGAATGCATATTGTGTTAGAAATACCAAGGCAGGCCAAAAAATTTAAAAAAATGTAATACTAAACAATTGCTCAAATAAACTTTTAAAAATTTAATTTCAGAATTGACACAATATATCCAACCTAATATAAATAGTTACTTCTTCACAGGAGGCTTTATGGAGACTGAAGCTGCAGCTCAGGAGTCCCTGGGGTTAGGCAAACTTGGAACTCAAGCTGAGAAGGATAGAAGACTGAAGAAAAAGTAGGTTTGGAGATTTTTTTTCCTCCTTTTTCTAACTTTTACTTACTTTGTCTCATTGTTTGTGGGGAATTAAATAGAGAGTAATTGGAAACAAAACAATAGACAGAGGCCAGTAGTGTCCTGTTCTTCCCTAAAACTATTTGGTGCAGCAGTTTCATGGTTATAATGGGCTAACTATTAAAATAAAAATCTTTGGCACATAGTAGAAATAAACAGTTTTTTTCTAAGAGATCATTTATTTCAAAACTCAAATATATTTAAAATATTTAAATGTAGCCTTACAAATAATGTAATATTCCATTTGATGTTAAATTCAGTACTGAATTGGTATGATAAAATGAGAGAGTATCCAACTTTGTGTTCCTCTCACAACAATTAAAGGACCTCCTCTTAAAATGGAGTCTTTAAAAGGAGAATGTTTCTCTGACTGACTGAACATAAACTTATTTTAGACTCACAGCAGATTGTTTTGCATCTGTCAGGAAACTGATAGTGTATTTTTTTCATTCATGTATAATATGGAACCTTTAAATGACTTGCAAAACTGGCAATTTTGGAGTCTCAGCAGCTGTTAGAAAGCAAGTGGGTCCATATATAACATTTTTTAAAAGCTTAGTAACATTTGCTGTGATGAAATAGGACCTTTAGACCGTGTTCTTTAAAATCCAAAGAATTTCTCTTTATTCCAGAATCATTTGATTGGTTACTCCTTTTCTTCCCTCTCAAATATTACATTGTGTTTATAGTTTTCATATTAACCTTCTTTCCTATGAAAGAATGTTCATTGCTCTAGTCATCATTATTGTAACATGGTTATATTAGTCAGGCTAATGTGCACGTGGTTATACTAGTCAGGCTAATTAATTTACTTCATATTTTGCCTTCTCACTTGCTTTGCAGATGTTTGCTAATAATGAAGAAATATGTAGTTACAAGTGTAGAAAAGTCCACTAGTCTAATTGTGTCATTAATTTTCTACTTACTAAAATTAGTTATATACCTAAATTTAGTAGAAATACTGTTCAGAAAAAAGAAGTGACCGTGGGAGCATTATTTCTTGAAGACAATTAAATTCTCAGTCACATTCCACACTAATAAATATTTCCTCTTTCATTACTGATTACTCAATATTTAAATATTATCACAATCTATTCCTATCAATAAATGTTATATTTTATGGTTATTTACTGAGAAAAAAAATCTTCTCCTTTGATAGACTCTCAAATTTATTTGATGTCTAAAGGATTTTGAAGGTATTTATTTAAGATTGCTTTAAATCTAAATGAATAAGAATAATCAAAACCTAGCCTGGCTAATGGACATGGTTTATTTCCCTTAAAAGTTAATTCTCATTTTTCCCACAATGAAATATTTATAAATAATGGCAATCTGGCCAGTTTTCATATTCCATATAAGGCAATGCCTCACATAGTTCATTTGTTGTTTATGGACCAAGTTAAGTGTCCATTTTAACAGCTACTAAAGTTAAAAAATTCCAATTACACAATGACTTGACAATATCATAAATTTAGGATTAAAGTTTAGCGATTGTTAAGTTTACACACTGTTGGATTGATTTGATATTAATTTTATGGAATTTTGTCTTGAATCCTAAGTATCCTCATAGTCAGAAAGTGATTTTAGTTCTGGACTTGGTTTGAGATCTTACTATGCTTGACTTTATTGTTTCATTTTGCAATATGTTTTGGCAAAATATAATTTTTAAATGTAGTAAATAGAATACTAGTCTTGAATATTAAGAAGAATATTAAAAACAAACTATAATACAACAAAGGTTAACATTCCTTAGCACAACTATTTCCTATAGAATAATAATATTTGGGTTAAAATGGATCCAACAAGGCTAGCATTGTTAATCAATGAAAGGACAGAAATATCTCTCTTATTATTGATCATCTCATAACAAAGCCCTGTGAGCACAAATATGCAACCTGTATTTGTAAGACATATAAGGAAGTGCTAACACTTATTCAGGACTTCCATGGCACCATGCCTGGGTTTCTGGGTTACCAAAGAGTGAAGTGTCTTTGTGTAATGGGTTTTACAAGATAAGCAAGGTAACTTATTTTTAAATGACATAGTTTCAAAATTTACTTCTATCAAATGTATTATTAATTATGATTAAATATTGATCATGTTCTCAAATTTTCTAAAGCATTTACAATTTTATTTAAACAATTCCAATATTCTTTTTTTTAAAAGACACCATATCCTCTTTAAGTGTGCTTCAAGGAATCATACTCATTTCATGTGTAATTGGCTACTTTCAAGATGGAAAAAAATTCAAGTACTTTTTTGGAAAAAATACACAAAAAAATGGAGCAAACTATTTCAAAATGTTGAACACTATAGATTGTACATGCATGATTGCAATGACTGTAGTTTCTTAACAGTTATTTTTCTACATTTTATCTAATGACCAAGCCAAATGATGTGTCCAGGACATAGTACTTAGACCTATGATCACTGTACCAAAGTTCATATCAGAGATTCATTAGTCTACCTGTGGGAATAGCAGAGCTGGAAAAAAGTCTTCTTTTTAACTTTACTAGGATATCAGGTATCTACAGTTGACAATCTGTGAATTTAAATTTAATTGGAAGAAATCTTTAAATAAATTACTTACGACACATTTTTAAAAACCATATGGGGGACATACTTTCAGAAAGCAGCATTCAAGACATTCCAAATTCTTGCAAAGTTCAGAAATTTGCAACGTTAGCAGTCCCAAACAAAGGTCTAATTTGAGGTGCACTTACCATCCAGCAAATTAAACACGTGTAGATTAAAGCATTTTACTTGGTCTGTGTTCCTACTTTGTTCTACTTCTACTTTGCTTTCTGGTGCAGAAATTTGTTTTTCTTATATTTCTAGCTACTGTCCTATGATGAAAATAGGAAATCAACAATACTGGATCTGTTAAAGCACCTACTGTTCTAAAAATTCTTGAGTTGAGTATTCTCTTCCTGAGTTCTGTATTATCACTCAGGTGATATTCTACCATCAGAACAATATCTAATCTTAAGGTCTAAAGTCAATCTATTGTTGTTCTACCTGGTTCATTTTTACTGCATCTTATCTTTGGACCAGTTTTTCTGCAGTCTTGTTGTATAGTTCTCCTAATCTTTAAGGGTTGAGTCACTTATTATTTGCAATATGTGTCTCCGTATTAAAATTATGATTCTCCACAGTTTTCTCAATGTGTCACTACTCTCTGAGATCTTTTCCATCATCCCTTGTTTGATTTCATTGGATGGCAAGCATCTTTTCTGATTTAACACAAACTGAATATCTTCCTCATTTCTAAGACTAGACCTGAGAACTTCACTTCTTCTCTTTTATACTTATCATCCTGATCTTCAAGAACTTATTTCCCTTTCTTAGCTCTCCAGCAAATGTTTTAGACTAAGCCCTAAAGCTACTTGCTCAGGATGGCCAATGAAAGTCAACCACACAACTCCAAAAAATAACTGCACAGCATAATAGAAGCTACTGCAAGGTCAAAAACGTACATGGTCTGGCCCACCAAGAACCTCAATTTATGAATGTTCTTTAACTCCCTAACTCCCCAAACTTCACTTAGAATCTAAGTGTGGGTATTTTGATACCCAGTAAATAGAAACTCTGTTCTTTGCCAAAGTTTAGAATTTATTTGGTAATAGACAAAGGAGTCAGACAATAAGAGATCAAAATGTCAGCTTTATTACTGATACAGCTGATAGGACATGATTTAGGTATATGGGGAAAAGGGAGGTTCCTAAAACTGAACCCCCAAGTTAGATAAAGTTACCTGACACAGAAAGAGCTGGGTAGTCATAGGTTTCCAAGATGTGAAAGTATAAGCCCCATCTCTCCTTAAAAATAGCATCTACAATATTATGATTCCATAAATATGTTACTTTAGAATCAATAACTATGAACTCACAAGGAAGAAAATAAAATTTTATGTCGTTAGCATCTTTGCCTAAAAAAGAGTTTTAGAAGTATCAATATATTTGTATTAATATCTCTTCAGATTTCTTATTTTTTCTCCTGGAACATATTTAGCTGCCAATTTCCCATGTCACCATCTCTGGAAATGTGTTGGTAAGGTTTATGACAAACTTCTTAAGATCTGTAAATATATTTTATACATAAAATTAATTGAAAATTGTAAAGGTATTGGTTTAAAATAATTTTTCCTCAAAACTTTAAACATAGCGCTCTTCTGGCTTCCAGTTGTGTCTAATGTCAGTTGATTGTCATTCTTTAACATATAACATGTAGGATTTCTTTTTCCTTTCTTTCTCTCTCTCTCTCTCTCCTGAAAGTTTGAGTTCTCCCTTTATCTTTGAGGTTCAGAAATGTCATAAGTATGTTTATATTCAAATGATTTTTATGTTTCATTTTTCTATTTCATACTTTCAATCTAAAGACTTGTTAGATTAGACTGTGTTACATGTATTGACCTAAAGATTTTTATTTCTAGACTTAACTTTGATTCTGAGAAGCTTATTTTTACAGCGACTTATGAGATTAAAGATGAAGTTGTCTGTTTCAGTAGTAATACCCCTGTCTAACTCTCATGACAGTCCTTGATAGGCAGTGAATGTATTAAAATCGACAGAATACCCAGTGAATGGTTACTTAGCTCCAGAAATACAAATCCTGAAATATCTGTGTCATTTTTTATCTTCCAGTGTTTTTCTCCTGCATTTTAACACTGTGTAATTTTTTATTAAAACATATATGCATGTTGAAATCTTCTGTATCTTGAGACTAAATTGAAAGATACCATATGAATATTAATATACTGACTAATATATCATCTTCAATCTTTAGTTATAATATAGGTAATATATTATTATATGTTAGATTTGCTATGTTCTCCTGAATGGATATCACTGCTAAGTGAATATGGATTTCGTATTTGAAATCAATTTCTCAACATCATTAAAATGAAATTAACATTCCAACTCAGCTATTGGCAGCATCCTCCAGAGAAGTAGTTTTATCCTTGGAGCATAACAGTCACAGTTAATCACTACCGATGAATCTTTATGTTAGAACTTCAAAGACATAAAAGTGAAGCTCTATAGATTTAGTTAATTTATTTCCATTGCAATCCTAACGGTCTTCTTCAGTGCACAGACGGCAATGTGTTTTGAGACTTGGCACTTTTAATCTTTGGCATTTGGAAGTTTCAGAGTTTGCATATCTCTAAGCAAAATAAATGTCACTGAAAATATTCATAATTAAAGGTATCACAGAAACTGCACAACATTCTTTCATTCAATAAATATTTATTAAGTGCCTATGTGCCAAGTTAAACTTATAAATGAGCTGTATTCCAGAGGTTAATTTGTAAGACGTGTTAGAAGCTTTGAATACATTTTCCCATGTAAGTAAGGTCATATATATGGAAGGTAAATGTCTTTGCTTCCCCTACAAAAATATATTTTGTAAGAATGTTATAGGCACTAAATTTGGCTGAATAAAACAAAAAGGGGAATTCACTGGTAGGATATTAGAGTATCTCAGAGATTGCAGAAGCAACAGTGCCAGGACAACTCTAAAATTTCAACTACGACAGATTATGAAATACTTCTCTAGAGTGTTGTCAAGAACTCATCCTTTCTGTTTCACATTTTTAAGTTCCTAGGCGAAAGAATCTGATTGGCCTAATGTAGAAGAGATATTTGTACTTGGATCAATTAGTTATAGTCAAGAGTTCATTTAGCACAGACATGGTTACAGGGGAACACTCTTGGGCAACCAACTCAAAAAGCTCTAATAAAAGTAGAATATTTCAGAACCTAAACCCAATGTTCTCAATATTTATCTGGGAAAATGTGTCAGTTTCCTACTTGGAATTCCAGAAGTTTGTCTGCTCTGCTGAGGAGCTAGAGCTATCATTGCCTTACCATCTGATCATGGATAGCCCTGCCACGCTCCAGCCATGGACAATTCTAAGAATTTCTTGAACCTAAAAAATACTAATAGCCAAAGGCTAAAGGCCAAAATCCATTGAAATTTGTTAGGAAAAATGAATCTGAGGAAAACCAATGTGCTCTTTATATATATATACATATGGAGGAAGGAAGAAAACATGCAGGAAATAGGGCTGCTCTTATGAACCTGCGGTGCAATGTTAATAGATTACAGAGTACGTAGAACCAGGAGCCGTGTATAGTCTCTGTATTTGCTGTCCATGAAAATGAAAAGAATAAAATAAGAATTAAAAATAGTAAGTGAAAACTCAAGATAGTTACATGTACCAGAAGAATGACCTCCTTTTCTAAAAATTAAAATCCATATTGTTTGTCTTGATTGAAGTAAATCCTGGATTAATGGAACATGCAAATGATAGCTTTTCACTCATTCACTTAGTGCCTATTATGTCCCAAGAACTGTGTTAGAAACTACCGATATTTGAATTATACAGTTCCACTCTTCAAAGAGCTTATAGAGACACAGTCATGAAAATAAATTATTGCACTTAAGTATTTCAGTGGCCATGATCCTTTCTCTAAGTCTCTGGTCTTTGAATAGAATGAGAAGAGTGTCATAAGCCTAAAGCCACCTAATGTTCTTATTTAACGGATGTTCTCTGAGATAAAGCGTGGTCACCTCACTGTTAGTTCCCAAAATAAATGTGAAACATCTATTAGGTTATTTTTGAACAATAAGAAAGGGGATTATCGATCACCAGGAATAAATGGAGTTCCTTAAGAATAAGCTGTGTCCTTAAACTTTTTAAACAGTTTCCAGACATGTAGATGAGGAAAAATGCTGTTGAAATACCACATATTGAGTTTAGCAAGGTATTTCAATTACTTTCTAAATGAACATAAGATTGAAATGAGACTAACAGCATGGAAATATAACTTGTGGGACCATTGTAATCACAGGGGCTGAACAAGTGAATTGATGACTGAGTGAAACAGAAGGTGGAGGACTCAGCCTTTTCATATTTGATTTAAATATGAATATGAGATTTGTGAAAGCATGAAGCTAAAGGACATAGTTAAGTTTTAGATAAATAATTTTGTTTAAGGAAGACCTTTAAAGAGAGATGTAAATCTAACAAGATGAAGTTTAATAGGGTCATTTATATAAATCTGCATCCAACTTCATGACCATACATGTTGATTACCTGTGTATAGGGGGATATATATCATTTAACTGCAGCTCCTAAGAAAAATGTTGCTACCAAAAAAAGACAAATTAACAATGCCTGATAAAGATATTGATTTCCAATATCCAAAAAGCAATTGATAAGGCCAAAACTCTATGCACTGACCAGATCATAGCTGGATATTCGGTTAATTTCTGGGAAATAGGCTTGAAGTAGATGTACTCAGACGTATATTCAGAGGAACATGACCAGCATAACAAGATGACACCAAACCATGTCTTCAAGCAGTGTTAGAAATAATTAAGAACATGTGGAGTGTAGACAACAAAGATCCAGATGCTGCTAAGAAAAGAGCAATTAGGTGTATTCTTTTGGCTGCTTGATAAGATCTTGGGCCAAAAGTGAGAGATTGTTACAAATAAATTTGAGCTGCGTCTAAGAATTGTTAACAATCACAGATCTGAGAAGAATTGACCTCTTAGAAAGAGAGTTGTTCCTCATGATTATGTCCAACATAGACCTGCCAAGCATATGGACGTGGCAAAATTATTAAATGAAGGATTCAAATTTCAGCTGAGAGATTGGATTACATGCTCTTTAAGTTGCACCTGACTTGGGATTCTGTGATTCTCTACACAATTCAAAGAACTAGATGCAGAGAATCTCCGCTTTTTTTAAACATTTGCAATGCTTAGCATAGTGTAGGTACTCAAAACATATGTTCAGAATAAATGAACACAGGACTAGAAGCTGGGTGGAAAAAGAAGACAAAAAACTAAGAATCTGGTACAGGAACTAGGGCGGTCACTTTCACCCAGATGACCAGCCAGAAATCTGGGCTTTGCCTTTACCCCTCGTTCTGCTTTGTCCTTACCCTTCCTCTAGGCACCTGCGTACATGATCACTGTCACCTCCCTATACTGTTAATCCAGATACTAGCTCTTTAAAATCTCTCAAGCATGTTGATTTTCTTCTTTTCTTTCTCAGGCCATCATACTAAAACAGTGTCTATACTTCCAGCCTTGCCTTCTTCTAATCATTCTTCACACTTCAGCTAAAGGGATCTATCTAAATCATATTTCTAAACTTGCCTAAAATCCCTCACTCATTTCCTAGCATCCCTAGGATAAATTCCAAATGCTTTTATATAGCCCCTAAATCCCTATATTATCTGGTTCCTGTTTATCTCACCAGCTTTATCTGTCTCTACTTCCCATCTTACATGTTATGTTCTTAATATACTTAATATCTATTTCTTGTTTATAACTACTTCTGTCTCCTTGTGTGCATATATCCTGTTCCATCTTCCTCCTCATCCTTTGTGTAGTAATGGTAATAATGATCTACTTTATATGTAATAAATATTTAATAATCACACTGAGTAGTTGCAGTATGCTAGGCACTGTTCTACACATTTTACATGTATTTTCTCTTTAAGTTTTCACAAAGATTTTGAGGTAGAAACTGCTATTTCCTCCACACATGAAGAAACATAGCTTTCCAAGCACTGTGGTATATAAAAGTGCAGGTTTCCTGAGCCCTGTTTTCTCTGAATTATTTAGGATTTGGGATAAGGCCACAATTTAAAGAGTATGTAGTCCAGTCTTTCAGCTGGACCTTGAGTACCCTATCTAATTTTAAATGGTCTCCACGAGGAGTCAAAAAAAATCTCTCTCTTTATACTCTGAAAAGAGTAACATAATTTTTTTCATAGATAATAATTAGCTTCTTATCTGACCCCATCCCATCCTTCAAAATGAGCAACAAATGTATTCAAATTAAACACCTTTTTTTAAGAATGAGAAATGGAGGTAATTTCAACGTGGTGTAGTTGCTTTATAAAATTGATTTTTTTTTCTGATATAATTAGCCACACATATTATCCCAAAGTTTGATATAAGAATAGTAATGCTGGACATATACCCTGAGAAAACCATAATTCAAAAAGAATCATGTACCACAATGTTCATTGCAGCACTATTTATAATAGCCAGGACATGGAAGCAACCTAAGGGTCCATTGACAGATGAATGGATAAAGATGTGGCACATATATACAATGGAATATTACTCAGCCATAAAAAGAAAGGAAATTGAGTTATTTGTAGTGAGGTGGGTGGACCTAGAGTCTTTCATACAGAGTGAAGTAAGTCAGAAAGAGAAAAACAAATACTGTATGCTAACACATACATATGGAATCTAAAAAAAAAAATGGGTCTGATGAACCTAGGGGCAGGGCAGGAATAAAGACACAGACATAAAGAATGGACTTGAGGACATGGGGAGGGGGAAGGGTAAGCTGGGACGAAGTGAGAGAGTAACATTGACATATATGCACTACCAAATGGAAAATAGATAGCTAGTTGGAAGCAGCCGCACAGCACAGGGAGATCAGCTTGGTGCTTTGTGACCAGCTAGAGGGGTGAGATAGGGAGGGAGGGAGGGAGACGCAAGAGGGAGGAGATATGGGGATACATGTTTATGTATAGCTGATTCACTTTGTTATACAGCAGAAACTAACATAACATTGTAAAGCAATTACACTCCAATAAAGATGTTAAAAAATAGTAATGATCACTAATAAATAAGCTATGTAAGAAATTTAAATATGTGCTTGAATCAATCTGTTATTCATCCCAGTAAAACGTTCAAAGTTAGTGCCTAATAGCAAGGATAATTAAGTTCCTTTATTAAAAGGAAAAAAAGTGACTAATTAAGGTAAACTTAAATATAATGGTGACTGACATCTTAATTGGGAGAGTATTCTCTATATTTATTTCCACAAATATAGGCTCTTATATTAGCTCTGTATGGTAATTTTTATAAGGACTTTGAAGATGTGCTTTTTTCCCATAGTTATTTAAAATTAGCCTTTCAGGAAGCAAGCTTCTCTACCTTGTTTCCACATTTCTAAGAAGGCCACTGATTACATCCTATTGCTACTATTTTGTAAAACATAGTTCTATAACAAGACTTTTCATTCAAAAATATATATGTATGTGTATATATGTTATATTTTATGCATATATGTATGTACACGAACATACAATTAAATGTCTTTATTTCAGATTTTACATACTTAAAATTTTGATTTGGGGCTTGACTGTGGTATGATTGCTAGGCAAATGAATAACAAAAATTCTTGGAAGAATAAAGATTTTTTAACCTCTTTTAAAGAGTCGAATATTTTAGCTATTTTGAATCAATATTAACTTTAAAGAAAAATTATTTCTGAAGAAGTATGATGATGAACCATACTTAAAACTTCTGAACCATTTTCTTTCATTTGTAAGGATCACTAGAAATGTGCTTCGCTATTTATTTTTATCTGTATCCCATCATCTGTCTTTATATGTAAAGCAATTTCTGCCATCACCCCGGGTGCTCTTGTATCCATATAGAACAACCATTCACAACTTAACATTCAAGTTCACAGCTTCATTACTTCCAATGTCATTCTCTACTCCAAGTCAGACACCTCTCATGTTGTATTCTCAATCTTGTCATCATCCCCAAATCATTCCTGTTTGAAAATTACTAATTCAAGCATATGATTCCTTCCTATCTCCTCCCTTCAGCTCCCTTTATCAACTTCTACTATCGTCTTTTTAAAATCTTCTATCCTTTCCCAGTGCATCAGCCCCATTTGGTCCTCTTCTCTCTCCCTATTTAGCTTGAATTCTATGTCCATAATTTCACCACACTCAAAAATTCCTAAAGCCCATCACTCCTCTTTCATTTGGTGACATCCACATCGTAACTACAGCCACCAATGAATATTCTTTCTCCATGGCTACATTTGGGCACCTCTGTGCTGCAGGAGAAAATTAATGCAGGGAAATTTGGACCAGCTTCATTTGGGAATTCAACACTGCCAAGTAATCCCAGTACTTTTCTCTCACAGATCTTCTTTCTACTCTCTGCAACTTCTGTTGGAGACCTCCACTGTCCTCAAACCCACATATTCTGCAGGTGCGTTCACATTCTACTTCAGAGGGAGAGAAAAAAAAGAGACCAATCTGAGTCCTCTGAATTATTTGCTGCCAAATCCATGCTAACACTTGCCCCCATCCTGCTTTATTATGGAAACTAGGTTAATCTCTTCTTACTTAAGAGCATCCTTTCCCATTTTGTCTGTCACGTTGTGCCAGTTTCCCACTTGTACTTATACATTCAAATTCTGCTCTCTTCGGTGTTGTGGCCATCAGCATTTAAACATTCTCAGGTTTCACCTATTGAAAGAAATCCTTTCTTCATTCCACTTTTCCACTTCAGTTACTACCTGTTCACTTCCCAATTTGGTGTTAATAATTGATTTTTAAAATTTCTGAGTCACCAACTTGAACCTTAAGAAGGAAGAGGCAACTCTGTTCCACATATGGAGTTCATTTAGTAAATTATTTCTAATATGGAGTTGTACATTCAAAGTTAGCTAGTTTATAAACAGAAGGCCCATTCATTCAGTAAGAGATCTAGAAGAGTAAAGTGAGGCAACTTAAACATTTAAGAATCCTGTTTTGGAATATAAGATATACGTTAGTTGATAATGTCTTCTTGTTTGTGTCTGGATGTATGCTGATGTTCCCAAGGAAAATATTGTGCCAGCAACTGGATTGATCTTATTCATTATAGGGTACCTTAAAACCTGTTTTCTAGGTCAATGAAAAATTGTTATTTGCCTATTACTTACAGTGGTCTTTAACTGAAAAATGTTAATTCTTGACCAGAATCTCTCTTGCTAGTCTCGTAACCTTGACAATCTGGAGTAGAAAGAAAAAGAATGAGGTTATATGTTCCTGTAAATAACTGCATGTAGAAAAGAATATCAATTTTATAAGAAGAAAAATCACTTTATCCAGACCAAAAAAATTATGCAAATATATATTACCTCTGATATGAATTTATAATATATTATCACAAACTCTCTTAGAGTCATTTACAATTATAGCTTTGTCCTTTGCAGAACATATTTTTTTTTGAAGGTTGTGAGCTGAAATACTTACTCTTCTAAAGCGAAATAGCTGCTCAGTATTGCTCTTAAACTAATTGACTATAGAGAAGAAGAAAGTTCATAAAAACTATGAAAAGTCAGATAACTTATATACATCGATAAATATATTAGAACTTTAAGTAATACTTCTTGACTGATGCCTTTATATTTGTGTTTCCTGTTTATTTTCATCATTTTTCTTATGTTTTATATTCAGGGTGTTTCTATAGGTACAAGTTTCCTATTTTAAAAATGATAAATATGTGAGAAATATTAATATTCCACCGTGTGCAGACTTGTTCACCTTGTTTTATTGGAGAGCAATTCCTAGGTAGCTAGTAGACTGAGGAAGATTATTTTGTCCATGGTAATAACTGGCCCCAAATACTTTGGCAATTTTCATGAAGAGCACAGAAATTGCCCTTTTCTCAGAACTCATCAAAGTGTTCACAGGTATGTTGACAGGAAAACCACTTTAACCGCCTGGAATGTATCTCTTTGGGTCTTAATTTTCTTTATGTTGCATATATGTTGTAAGAAATATGCCTTAAATTTCTTAGGACATTGTGATGCCAATTTGTATGGACAATTATGTTTTTGTTTATGTGAAAATTTAAAGAGCTTGCCACAGCTGATCTGCAGCTAAGGTCAACGAACATGCATTTCTCTAAAATGCATATTTAATGAAAGAATATACAGTTTCTCTGAATGAATGTGTTTGGAGGAGGCATGTGCAGGGTGTGGCATTGCACGTGCAGCTTTTCTTTATAATGATTGTGCAATAAAAAAGGGAGCTCTCTAACTTGCCTCATTTCTTAGATAGGAATCTCTGCTTCATATTTTGTTATATTGACTCTATTTTATGAGCTATAGTAAGTTTTATTTTTCTAAGAATTCGTCTATTATGCTTGTACAGAAAATTTTAAATAATATTCTCATGGCCTTTTGTTGGATTATTTAAATTCCATATTTTCCCAGTGCCTCTATTCTATCCAGGGAACAAGTGGGCTACTTCAAACACTACATTTAAATCTACGTTTTTGTGATGATTTTTGGTAGCATTGGTGAACCAATCTAGTTCATTTTCCCCCTCAGTGCAACATTTATAAACATCTGTCCAGATAAATAAATGCTTCTCCTGAAAGACACCCAGTTAGCACAGCTCAACATTTATTCTGGCAGTTCACATAGAGGAGGAAGAATTCCATGTGTCAGGGGAAGAAGTGATAGAATTTTTTATACTTTCTCATGATCTGATCACTGGCACATGATTACTATTGTTACAGCACTTGTTAGGATTATAAAATTATGGATCTGGAATGTCCACATTCCTTCTTGCCTCAAATTAAATTCAGGAGATTGAACCTCAGAAGCTACTAGTGATTTTGACGAAACCATGTACGTGAACTAGAATCCAGACACTGACCCTCAAACCAGTGCTTTCTTCAAGTTACTGCCTTCCAGAAGTCTGCTGTATTTTTCTTAAGCTCTAACAGTAAGCTTATAAATCTGTATGAGAATCTGAGCACCACTTAGTAAGTTACTGCTTCTATTTGTAAACAGTAGCCTGAGGCAAAAAATATTCTTTAACAAGCTGCCTGACTTCCTCCAGGGGTTTACTAGAGGCTGGGAAAATGTGATCATGCATGTTTCAGAGTGGCTCATTTTCAAGAGACAGACTTACTGGTCGACTATTAGAACTGCCCTCATCCTGATTATGCTTTTGGACGCAGTGAGTATGTGTGTCATGGTGAAAAAAAAAAAAATACCATGTCTTTCTCATATCTGAGCTTCCACACATCTGAAATGATGCTCTTGTTTTATTCCATGGCTTTCTTTGGATTGAAATGTATCCATTAACATTTGTGTGCTTTTCTTTTCCATCCGTCCTTCTTCATCTCATGAAAAGCACGTCAGGGTAAGTTGAATCACAATGGCTGCTGAACATGTTTCTTTTCAGCACCATCCTCTTTTTCTTTTATCTTTAGTGTTTCTCTTTTCAGTTGTAACACAAGCTGCACTGCCTCTGACCTAAAATGAAAGTTGTGAAGTGTATTCATTTCCTTACCATAAAAGGAATCATTGGTTCAGAGAAATGTTTTTCACATTCAGATTAATCATGTTGTCCTTTCAGGCACTTCAATTTCTTCGGTTCTATTACACATATATCAAAAGGCAATCCAGATGACATATCCCCTGTTTCTCAAGTCACTCTCTAGGAGTTAGTGTGACATTCAGTGAAGCTTAAGTAATAGTTGCAGGCCACTTGAGTACTTTTGACTGTGCTGTAAGGCTGAGACTGCCTGTATGTTTTTCCTAGTTCTTTGTGGTTCTCCACCAGCATCATATTCAAGAGATAAGTTTATTTGTTGATTACTAGAACTACACGTACATGAAGAAGGTTAAATGCTGGATCTTACCCAGAAGAACTTTCACACTTAGATTCCAAAGTAATCCTTGGTTTTGGCTGAACCCTTTGGTTTTGTGTGTTCTTTTGTTTCCTATACTACTAGTTAATTTTTAAAGCTTTGAAAAGGTATATTACTAAGATTACTGTTTCAAATTTCAAATCCTGCTTTTTGAACTAAACTTACAATTTGTTATTTATTTCTAAAACCAACTGGGCTTCAAAGTAAAACAAATTATGCATAATATTATAAAATAATACCTTCGTGTAAATGTCTGCATTGGTAACATGGTGAGCTACAAAACACTTTAGATTGAGAGAGATTTTGCTTTTACATTTAAAGCAGAACATTTTGAGGGGACAAGTAAAATGGCTCCAATAAGATGCAATTTTTCAGGAATTGTGAAGAGTGTCACTAATTGGCAATGTGGATATTTTATATACCAATAAAGGTCATGTGCTTTGTTCATTAATATGGTTTATATTTGTTATATTTTTCCTACTCTAATTTTAAGTTATAGTTACTATTACTAATCATTTAATAATGCAATATTTACTTAAGGATAATTTATGATATTAAATTCTAGGAAGTGTTCTTGCAAATGCAAGGTAAGCTGTGATAGAATACTATTCAACTATGCTGGCCAAATGCAAGTTGTAAGATCTTAGTTTTTAAAAACAATCGATATTCTGACATTGGATTTTTAAAGCATTATTTTCATGTCATCATGAATTATTGGCCTAATGATTTTAAGTTTCATGAGGAAATTGAAATAATGAAAATAATGTCAAGAAATACAACTTCATTCCCCCATCCCTTTTTGAATGAAATATTGAAAAATAATAGATTCATAATGCATCAATATTTATGGACTTTAAGAAACTGATACAATTACCTTAATTGGAAAATTCAATTTCTTATCTTGCACATGCTCCTGGAATTTAAACATTTTAAGACCTCAAAATTATTCCCTTAGTACAGTTGCTAAAAGAAAGCTTAGGAGGTTAAATGTCAGGAGAAGACAGTGCAAACATAGTAAAGACGTGGGAAGATTTGAAGTGGAAAGAATATTGAATTAGGAATCAGAAGACAAGACTTTAAGCCCCAACTTTCCCATGTGTTTGCTGCATACTTTTGAGTGACTGACTCATATTTTGTGCACTTTCTAATATTACTGTCAACTTCCCAATACTCACAAGAGTATGAGAAGATATGAATAATCTCAGAAGCATAGAAACTATAAACTTCAAATCTGAGTTAAAGAGGGCTCAAAATTAGATGAAGCACTAAAGCCATCTAGTCTAAATGACATCCATATAAACCTGAAAAATTACCAATGTTCCTCCAGTAAGTCCCCAATTTACAGTCAGGAAGGGACTGGGAAGAACAAACCACAGTGTCTTGCAAAAGTGAAATTGTTTACTGGAAAGTAAGACAAGCCCCTCTAGTTTTTAATAACAGCATGAGTAATTGTATTGCTCCATTGCATTTGTGCGTGCATGTGTGCGTTTATACCTTTTCAATGGTTTTGAAAGTGATTAAATTCAGAACAAAATGAGAAGTGAAATTATGTAAACCCCTACTCAAATTCACAAATAAATTAAATTTCTTTCCTGAGAATGTGCCCTCCATTTCAAGTAGCTTGCAGGGAAAAAAAAAGATTTCAACATGAATGAACTTTGGTTTTATGTAATCAAATAATTTCAAGCAACCTAGCATGTATTCTGAGAATCTAAATAAAACACTACTTAAATGTATAATGGACTTTTATATGCACTACATGTGAAAATGTGCCATAACGGGATACACAAACACACACACTTGCACTTACACACGTACAAAATCGCAGCCTGCCATGCTTTCAAAATCAAGTCAACCTTGTTAATATTGGATTTGAAACCCTTAATTTTATGGAGCTAAATGTGTTTACTTAGGTAATCAATGTCTGAAGCAGCTGATTGGGATTTGTAATATATTTCTGTTTAGGATATTATGTTAATTAAGATATACATTTTCAGCTTACAGAAGTTAAAAAATTTGAAGTGGTACCATATTTCCTTCATATTTGCTGACCAGAATTTCAAAACAGTTTCTCAAATATGTAATTTTAATTTTCATGGAGTTGATCAACAGATATAGACTTCTGAATGATGAGATTATAGCTTCTTGTCTGGTTGAAATTTGAGGAGATCATGTTCTGTTTACCCTCTTGACTGTTGAAGTTTATTGGAACAAGATACATTTTATAATTAATAATGGTGTGAAGTCTATGTAAATTTACTGTTATATTATGTAGGGAAGATTTATTCTCTGTGCTACACTGTTAAGAAGTAGATTCAATTGTCAAATTATTTTGACTTATATTTCATTCTGGTTCTTATCGAGCCACATACTTATTTCTCCCAGTTGTATCAATAAGTAAGTACTTGTTGTGTGCCACAGTAAGTAAATAAGCCCTAAAGATAAATTATTCAACCAGAGAATTACTTTGTATTGCAATAATACAAAATTAATTGAGCTGAAACAAATTACAACAAATTCAGCTTTTCCATCCTTATTATATAAATGGTGCTAACCTCCTTCCTCTGGCCAATATTCAGAGCCTGTTTGTAGTAGGGAACAGCAAGAAAAGAAAAGTCATAGCTCTTTTTTTCTCTTATAGGGTTGAGGACTGAAATGTGTGATAGTGAGGGAGTAAAGACTATCTATATTAGCCAGGAAGTCACATAAATGTATGCCTAAATATGAATGAATAAAAAGGAGAGAAATAAAGGTGGGAAACTATCATTGTCTTTAATTCTAACAAAGAGGTGGTTGTTACTATCTTCCTTTTACAGTTAGGAAAAGTTCAGAGAGGTTAATTAGCTAAAGGATAGTGTGGGGTGTTAAGAGGCTGACTCTGTGACCAGGTGGCTGGCACTCAAATTCTGGCTCTGCACTCACCGACTCTGTGCTCCAAGTGGCCTCTTTTCTTCAGTGTCCTCATCTGCAAATGTGTATCAATATGTATCTTATTGGATTGTCATGAAGATTAAATGACTTACACATATAAAGCACTGAGGATAGTTCTTCACACATAGTAAGTGATATATGCACATCAGCTGTTATTATCTGAGATCTAAACCCTAATTTGCCTGCATATAGAAACTTTGGTCTTTCAAACCATGATATTATATCTTAGAAGGATATGAAATGGTTCATATGAATAAGAGAGCACATTAGATAAAGTTCTATTATAGTACTCACTGTATTCAATTGTAATACAACTTATTTAATTACATTTAAATAGAATTATAAATTTTAAGTGAGAAGTATAGTAAGTGCAATAACTAGAGTATATACAAGTTATAATATTTGTGTAGAAGAGAAAATTAATTATCCCTGTGAAAGGTCTTGGCATCTTAACAAGAAGGATAAAGCATAAATTTTGTCAGAAAAATAAGTGTGAGTTTGTCACAATTATGATGCAAAGAAGGATGCTCTAGGCAGAAGAAAAAGGCATGTACAAAGTCATAGAGGGTAAAATAGAATGAGGTATTTGGAAAATGGCAAGTATTTCAGTATTGCTTGAGCAGAAGAAGCTGGGAGATAGCCAAGGGCCAGATCACCAAGGGTCTTTTTAGTTGAGCTAAGATAGTTGACCTATATTTTCAGTTGCCTGCTTAAAAACCTCAAGGGGGAGATTTTTAAGCAGGCAACTCTTACAAAAATATTTGTGTTTAGAAAGGTCTTTCTGGAATTTGGAACAGGGATGAGAGGTAGGGAATACCAAAGGAGAGGCAGACTCTGGGAATTCATTTCCACGATCTACAAATGAGAATTTGAACAAAAGCTTTGGTAATAGTTGATCAATTTACAAAATGTCATATTTAATGTTAGAGAGGGCACTTTTATTTCTTCCTGCAGCCAATCTGTGTAGCAGGTCAGCAAACTTCTTACTTCTTTTTAAGATGTAATAAGTAGTTGGATATTAACAAAGACATAGAATCCTTAAAAGCTGCCCTTTGCTCAAGGATCCTGGATGGTTGTCAATACTGAGAGTTCATGGGTTACAAAACAGCAATCTTGCAAAAGATATTCTTGGCTAGATCCTGCAAAGGAAAATGCGTGGTATAGTAGAAGAGCAAACTCTCATCTCCAGGACTTTAGTCTCGGGTGGGAGATGAGGCCCATTATGTGCTGCTCATCAACAGTCTTTATGAGCAACGCTGACACTATGAGTTTCCAGATTTTGAAAAATAAAAAAGTCATTGTGGGATCTGGGATGATCAAAAATAAAAGGAAGTTTTATGATTCAGGCGAACAGTAAGATTTTGATAGTGGAAGAAGAAGAGAAAGAACTTACCAACTCTGGAAAATGGTACTTGCAAAGATGGAATTATTCATGTTCATATTATTTGCCAAAGTAGGTTTTCTGTTCTAGTGAAAAATAAGGAAAGATGATTAGAAAGGAAAATCAAGACGAAACCGATTTCAGTCTTTGTAATCCAGGTTAAGGATTATGCTTTAGGCATTCGAGGAACCATTGAAGGGTTTTCAGAGGATAGTGCAATTATAAATAGCTCACGTATCGGCTGTTTCCTTTGTACAAGTCACTGTTGTCATCCCATTACATATATTTTCTTATTCAACTCTCATACCAACCCTCTGAGGTAGGTACTGTTATCAACTTCATTTTACAGATGAGGAAACTGAGGCACAAAAAGGTAAAGTGACTTGTCTTTGGATGCACAGCTAAGAAGGGAGGGCACCAGGAATCCAGCCCAAGCATTCCCACTTCAGAGCCCACTGTATTACCTACTTTGCCATGACAGCAGATTTTTTTTCATGGCAGTGTATTGCAAGGGTAAGAAGCTTGGAGAGTGGGGCCAGTTAAAAGACGAAAAAAGAATAATGGCAGTGAAAATAGAAAGTGAAAGAAGATAAAATACAAAGTATGAATGGGTAATTGACAGGCGTTAAATGGAGGGTGACTGAAATGGCCAGTCTGAGTGACAAAGGGAATGGTACCATATGGTATGTAGACAGTCATGTCGCAAATTGGCAGTCCCAAAATAGCATCCTAGGCTAAGTGGTCTGAGAATAAAGTCTCTTTTCACTGACAGCAATGAACCATCCACACTGGGAAAAATATGGAAAAGGAGACTTTCCTGCCCCCATAGTTTATGAATTTTTGAGTAACTAATGAATTTCATTTCTCAGAGTTTTATCATCTTATTGAATTTGTTGATTTACAAGTTGTTCTCCCAAACTGTAAGGGTACGAGAACAGGGACTTTGTATACCCCCGGACTAGGTTTGGCAGTCAGTCATTAGATTTTTGTAGACCTACCATGTATCTGGTTTTTGTCCTCAAAACAAAAAATAAAACTGGCTAAATCTCTGACTCAATAAAATGTTAAAGATACTCTAGGGAAAATTGTTTAGTACTAAGGGGCCTATAGAAATAAGTAGTAAATATTTCCCCTGGGTCCAGGGTAGGATGGCTTCTGAGAAGAAGTATTTTTGTTGTGTCTTGAAAATCAAGATAAAGTGAGTGGGAAGACAAGACAGGAAGGTATGTGGATATTGTTTAGTGTGAAGGAAACAGAGCTTAGAAATGTAAGCATACTCCACCTATGAGGTCAAAACTGAAATAATTGGAGAAAGACATGAAACCTGAAAAGGAAGAGCCAGACATTTCTATTTGGATGGAATCATTTAAGCAAAATCATACTTGCTTAAATTAGTCTGGATTAGTATTTAGGAACTACAAGCCTGGAAAATACCCTTGATTTATTGACATTTTTAGGCATTCTCAATCCTTTATCTAGAAATCCTTGGGTCTAGACGTTACTAGGGGGCCCACACTTTGTTCCTGTCTTCAGATCAGGCACAAGCAACTGCAGGCCGCCCTCTGCACATTTCTGTGTGAACTTGCCAATTACTCACACACCTGCGTGTTCCCCAAGCGCTGGGCCTTCTTAATGTGTCACATTCCATTTACAGTCACTCACTGACACCCTTATCAAGAGAGTCTGAGGCCTTTGGAGGGAATCTAACGGTATTCTTTATTGCAGACAAGAATGTGTTCCCTGAAAATACACAGTGACTCAGAAGTTTTTCTGATTCAAAATGACCTTCCCTTACAATTAGTACTTTTCTTATTTTTGTTTCCACACAGGAAATGACAATCCTGTACCTGAAACTTCCTCTAGAAGGAAGTGCTACTGATGTCCTCTAAAATCTGGTCTAAAACTTAAAACAAAAATGGGTGCCCATAACTATAGTAATGTATAAGTGATTTGAGGGGAAAGGATGGTTAAATATTAGATTGTCTAAAAGAAAGGAGGGAAGGAAAGAAGGGAGGGAGGGAAGAAGGGAGGGAGAAAGGAAAGAAGGAGAGAAGGGATGAAGGAAGGATGGAGGGAGGGAGGGAGGGAAGGAAGGAAGGAAGGAAGGAAGGAAGGAACGGAGGCAAAAATGTTTCTTCAGGCCTGAATAGAAAGACAGTAACTTCAGACGCAGATGAGTACTAGGGAATGTGATCATGACATCGCTCTGGAAGAACTGTCACTGAACCTTTGAAAAGGTTGAATCTGGGGCACAGAGAGAATGCATAAATTTCTACACATGCACTGGACGAACAGAGAACACCAGTATATACAAAATGCCTATTTGGGCCAAATCAGTTTTATATTTAATATTTCTAATATTTTTCTGACAGTGACTTCAAAATATCTAATGACAACAAGCATGGCCCCATGAAATTAATGCTATACATGCCCTTAATAATGTTATGAAATCATCATGTATTAAACTCAGTGATTTCCAACAGTTAGAGCATTACCCATATTGCTTTATTTTTCTAACAGTGCCTCTCTCTCAAGCCAATACGCCCAGATATATGTCTCTTATAAATTCTGTCTAATGCAGACTTTTTTTTATAATAGAGAAGAATTAAATGTAATATTGCTTTGAGAATGTCAATGCATTTCTTTACATAATTAAAACTGCCCTTGGGTTAAGAAAAAGCAGGTCCGGAGTTAACATCAGGTAGCACACAGTCCTAGAGTAAAATCCAGCCAGCCACTCCAATCTGGCCTGTTTCTCACAGTTTCAAGTGTGTCATTTCAAAAGCCTCTACTTGGGATTTAGCCCTGCCAGCTGAGGACCAAAGGGCAGAATCCACTGGACTTGAGCCCCCTTATTTCATTATCTTTGCAAACTCTTCCTAAAGTTATTGTGCTATGAGAGTTTGTGATTTAAACACAATAAACAAAGCAAAAAAAAAAAAGACTTTTCCAAGGTTTACATCGTCCAATGACTTCTCAAGCAATTGTATGATAAATTTCTGTTCAAAAAGAGAATAAGATTATTTGAACACACTGGATTACCTCAACCAGATTCCTATCAGGGGTCACAAACCAGATCAGACTCTTGGACTTGTGTGGAATGGGTGCTATGCTGACGAAGTGGCTAAAAAAATGGACTAAAAAATACACTATGGGATGCCAGTTACTGAAACAAGAAGCAGCTAAATGCAAATACTGACTGACATGTTCAACATTCACAACTATTTACAGAGCACCTCTTTGGTGCCTGCCTTTGTTCTAGATGCTTCAAATGCACTTCTGAACAGAGTATGTATCTGAAACATTCGTTCTCCTTGAGCTTATTTTCTTTCATGTGATGACAGATTGAGGAGTAAATGACACTGTATGTTAGAAGCTAAGTGCCATGGAAAAAAAATGAGGCAAGGAATGGGGATAAAGAATGTCTGCTTGGTGTTATGGGAAGGAGGGGAAGAGACATTCAGAGGGAAGGAGACATTTGAATAAAGATTTAAAATATGTGAGGGAGTCAGGCATGTGAAGATAGAGGGGACAAGCATTCAAATGGAACAGCAGATGCAAAGGTCCTGAGGCAGAAAAAGGCCTGGACTGTTTCCAGGGAGCAAGAAGTAAACTAGTCTTGTGGAGTGAGATGGGAATTGAGTCAGAAAGAAGAAGAGGGTAGGGTGGATCCTAACAGCTGCTTGAGCTTTTATTCGCAGTGAGACAGGTAGTAATTGGAAAGTTATGAGCAGAGAAGTTACATTATCCAATTTAACTTTTAATAGGATCACTGCAGCTCATGTGGTGCATTTTTTAATTAAGGAACTAGTCAGAATTAAAATGTTCTAGTTTTCAAAAATGGCATATGTACAACTCATGTAATTCACTTGTGAAAATGTTATGTGCTTCCTAGGTGTTGAGTGCATATTGACTTGCTTTTTTGCTAAATGTAGCAAAAACCAGTTGTAAATGTATACTTGTTTCTTCCCCTTTAACGCCACTCACCTGTCACATAACTGGAAGTATTTTTTCCCTAATGAATATAATATTTCAACTCTGAGTAATGCTCTTGGCTCTGTGGAAGCCTACTCTACATTTTCTTGCACGTATTCTGTGTTCAGTCCTGCCTCTGCCCCCCCACCCTTACTGCTCATCCAGATTGGAACATCAACAGTAACTCCTTCCCACCAGCCCTTCAAAGTCAGTTCAGTTGCTGCAAAGCCTTCACTGATCATTTCCATTGCTACTAACCCCTTCTCCAAAACCCTCATCCTCAGAATATGCATCATTGAGTTTTGGCATCTAATTGTGCATTGTGCATGTTTTTAAACAGTTTCATGTGTTTGCTTTTTCTACGTAACCAGGGATCTCCTGGAAAACCCCTCTAGTTTCACCTTTGATTCATGGCACCAGTGTCGCTGTTCCCTTTCCCAGGTGCTGAATAGCTTACACATGCTTCTTTGCTATCCCATGAAATGAAAGAGCAGTTGATTTATGTGTCTCTTCATCTACTATAACTTTAATTTTTGTTTTGCCTCTCTGTTTCTTTGTCACACTGCATTTTTTTTGGTAGCATCCATCACAGACATGGAAAGCTTTCGTGTTAAAAGACATTTTTATTATATATTTTAACATATAGTCCACCACAATAAACAATTAATCAGTTGGTAGTAGGAAATAATTAAATGCTTCATTTTGGAGTTCCTAAGCATGAAAGACACACAGTCAACATAAAGCAATATGTGTAAAAATGTGTGTGTAGGATCAATGCATCTAAGGAATAGAGAATATATTTTCCAATATAGTCCTGGCCAGGTATATATCAATTTGAGTTTCAAAGAAAACAGAAACTTTCTATTTCAATCATGAGTGATCTGAAATTGGTTTTGTAGATGGATGTCAAGGGTCAGTAGTAGAGATAGTGATTAAAGATGCATTTGTCAAGGTTCTTTACAACTTTTTGTTATCAGAAACAACCATTTGTTGTAATTGAGATGTTTTGCTTTCATTAAAACCAGTAGTGATTATAAATGGAAATAAGTGTACTATTGAATTTTACACCTTACATTGCTTTGTAGTGATGGAAGTCAATTTACCTCGGAGTTCTCTTCAAATGAGAAGTAATTTTGTGGTCTATACAAAAAACTAACTCCTGAGATAGACATCTGGACCCAGAGAGCATACTAAAATCAAGCATATCACTTGAATGGGGCTAAAATGACCAACTTGATCTTCTGCCTCTATAAACAGGCATTTATCTACTACTGAAATAATAAGGGAAACAGGCAAGACAGATGGAAGAAGCCTCAGTTAGATCCTGTAGTGCATGCCAGAATACGCATATGTGGGCCAGTTTCTTGTTTAAGGGATAAGATATTTGCTGATAATAAAATTCAGCTTCTTAGTCCATTAACATTTAATGTTTGAATTTTAGTGAATAAGTGTTGGGGAAAATTATTTTTAGATGTCAGTGTTTCATTTCTAATAAAATCAATGGATGATTTGCATGTTTTATTCAAAGGAAGAAGGATTTCTGTTATTTCTGTATTAACTCATAAAAAGTTTATAAAGGATTATTGGGTTTTTTAAAAATATTGTCATTAAAAATAATCACAGCTGTCTTTTCCCATATTACCTGACTAATCATCTTTGCTGTATACTTCAGGCATGAACTTCTAGAAGAAGCTCGGAGAAAGGGATTACCTTTTGCCCAGTGGGATGGGCCCACTGTAGTCGCGTGGTTAGAGGTAAGAGAGTTAAACCAGAAGGCTCTTAATCCAATCACTGCTAACTTGATAGTATTTTTAGAGACAAGTAAAGACCGGTTCCTGACATCCTAGTTTTCCAATAGTCTGGAATAACTTATAAAGAGAATATTTGCTTTATCTAGGGACCCATGGGCATTCTTGTGATTTGACTCTGATGTTTTCTTGCGATTGTGGCAGAAGGAAGCAGGCCGCGAGATAAAAGAAAATTTTGGTAAATTCTATCTTCTTCATATCCAGAGTAAATCAAGAAACAGTTTTTGAGTGATACCTCTGTTGTTGCAAGAAAACATCTGTCCCAGTACATCAGTCCAGAGCCCTTCCTCATCAGCCCGTTAACAGAGAAGAGGCATCTCCATATATTTAACACTTCTGACTTATCCAAGATATTGCTGCCATTTCTTTGCTTGTAGTATAATTCCTGAACCTAGTTCTTTAAGACTAGGGGCCAGCTAGATTTAGACATTTGGAGTTATGCAGAAGAAGATGCATTCCCTTGTTCCCTTCTGTGTCTAGACTGAATGTTTTAATGAAACAAAAACTACATTCAGCATTTCCTGCATAACACAAGGGTCTGGAGAAGTACGTTAATACTTGATCAGCTTGGAGGCAGCAGGAGCAGACCAGGACGGTGAACGGAATACACATCTGACCACGAAGGGCCCCTTCATACTGCTTATCAGTAGTTTTCACTGCCCCTTCCATTCAGTTCTCTAGTGTGGGCTGTTGGCAGCTGCTAGGATATGCTGATGTCAAGGCAAAAAAGAATACAGTCAGCCCTCCCTGTCCATGGGTTCCCCATCGTGGAGTCAACCAAACACGTTCAATCTGAGACAGAATCCGAGGATGATGAGCCTGTGTATACCAAGGCCCAACAGTAAGGGACTTGAGCATCTGCGGATTTTGGTATGGGGTGTCCTGGAGCCAATTTCCTGAGCGTACCAAGGGACTGACTGTATGAACTTTTCTTGCTTGGCAGAGGCAATTAAAACCCATTTTTTTAAAAGGTTCGGGATTACAAAATTGTCCACCTTCATTATCATATCACATCCAGAGCTAATGAATTAATCAATAAGGAACAATCAAAACTCACTTGAGTTTAAAAAATAATCTTATACAGCTAAATATAAAAACATGCTGCCTTTTTTTCTTGGACTGAGAAAAAAGGCTGTGTCTTGCTTTATTTTATTCTTTTATATCAGTCAGGGAATTTTTAGCTTATTAGTGATCAGAGCTGCTCCTTCCAAATATTTCTTTCAAATTACTATATTTTAAAAGTCAATTATAAGGCAAAATGCTTAAGAAAGCCCACCTCAAAATTGAGAGCAATTCTTTGTTCAGTTTCTCTCCAGTAAAATGAGCTGCAGTTTGACAGAGAGTTAACTGCTGTTTTGGCAAGTGATGAACAAATCCTTTATATATTAAAAAAACAGAACAAAACAGATTTACTGACATTAAGGGGCTAGAAAATGACAGGCAGTGAAGTTTTTGCTAATTAAAACTATCCTGAGCATGCAGAAATTGCTCATAATGTGCTCCATAAAGTGACTTTATAAAATGACTTTATACAGTGATTTCACAACTATTTACAGAGCACCTCTTTGGTGCCTGCCTTTGTTCTAGATGCTTCAAATGCACCTCTGAACAGCGTATGTATATGAAACATTGGTCCTCCTTGAGCCTATTTTTTTTCATGCGATGACAGATTGAGGAGTAAATGACACTGTATGTTAGAAGCTAAGTGCCATGGAAAAAAAAATGAGGCAAGGAATGGGGATAAAGAATGTCTGCTTGGTGTTATGGGAAGGAGGGGAAGAGACATTCAGAGGGAAGGAGACATTTGAGTAAAGATTTAAAGTATGTGAGGGAGTCAGGCATGTGAAGATAGAGGGGACAAGCATTCAAATAGAGGGAACAGCAGATGCAAAGGTCCTGAGGCAGAAAAAGGCCTGGGCTGTTTCCAGGGAACAACAGTGTTGTATAATAAGTGAAATTATACAATGGAATAAACAAGATGAATGAGGCGGGTGATCCAATGAATGAGAGCTCTTAACTTTCACCTCCTTTAGTATCTCCTTCAATGCACAGCCCACTAAGAGTGATGTGAACAAATAAGTCTGATGCTTCACACACCATTTATCGACACGAAAAACTTTGTGAAAGTCTAATCAGGTATGACCTTGGTAACCATGTATTGGCAAGCATTTGGGTAATGTTAACCAGTGTGGAGATCCAAATATCTTAGCACAGAGGAGATGAAAAGAGGTGACAATCTTTAGGGTCCAGTGAAGGTATATTTAGATGTTTAGTTATTTTGAACAACTTGAGTTTACAAACTATGAAGTCAAGTCCCATCTTCTGTCGTAGCTAATCATATCTGTCAAGGCAAGGTCAACTCCTTTGTCTAACCTGTAGGAGATACTATATTCAGTCATGCACTGTACCTATATCCCCTCTCTCCTTCTCTTATCTCAGTCACAGCCCAGGCCACATTGACTGAAAGATTTGACTTTTTGTGTTTCCTCTACAGAGGCAAGCAACCCTTTAATATGGCAGAATTTTTTAATTAAAAAAAATCAGTGTTACCTATTATCATGTAACAAATTATCCCAACACTTGGCATTTATTTTCCTCCTGGCTTCTGTAGGTCAGGAATCTGGACATGGTTTAGCAACCGCCTCTGTTCAAAGTCTCTCACAAGGCTGCAAGAAAGGTGTCAGCCAGGACAGCAGTCATCTCAAGGCTTGACTTGGGGAAATCCAATTCCAAGCTGACTCAGTTCCTTGCTAGCTGTTGGCCAGAGATATCTGTTCCTTTCATGTGAGCATCTCAAAGAATAACTCACAGCCCTGCAGCTGGCTTTCCCCAGAGCAAGAGCTCGGAGAAGACAGAGGGGGAGAGGACTTGCAGGAATGAAGCCACAGTCTTTTCATAACCTAATCTGGAAAGTGAGATACCATCACTTTTATCATAGTCTTTTCATTACAATAAGTCACCAGGTCCAGCCCAAACTCAGAGGAAGAGGACAATACAAGGGCAGGAATGTCAGGAAGTGAGATCATTGGGAGCCATCTTAGAAGCTGTGTAACACCAAGCCTTAGAAATAATAAAGCCAAATCCCTTCCATTTTACAAATGGGGAAAATAAGGCTGAGGTTTAGAAGACTTATTTGACTCGCCAATGACAAGGAAGGAATTAGAGCCCAAGCCTTCTGATTCTTGATCCAGAGCTCTTGGCATTGTATACTGCTGATTTACAGTTTTTCTTCTCTTACTCTCTCACTTTTTCTCACTCTCATGCTCTCTCCTTTTACTCAATCTGTTCATATCAACAAATAAAATAAACAACAACAAAAAAATCAGTATGTTGGCTGTTTAAAACCAAGATTTAAACTGCTCATTTGCATGTGCCCTGTTTCTTAATCATAGCTAATGATGGAGGAGGGGTGGGGAGGAATGGAAAGAATATTCCTTATTTAAGTGTATGTAATTCAGATGCTACAACACAGTGCGTTCACCCTGAGCTGCAGATAATGTGCCAGGCATTATGCTGTGCTCATTGCACTACCAATTCAATTGTCTTTCCAGAGCCTCACAGCAAAGCTGAAGAATCACAATCCCTAATTTCTAAAGCATTATTCATTTTGTAACTCTCTTTAGCTAATGTTTTCCAGGTGTTTATAATGTTAGCCTCTTCCATTAGCCCAGCATTTCATTCTCCAAAAAGTATTTTATATTTAGCATCTAATTGAGTTCATACACCTATAGGTAGATAGATTGGTAATGTGGCTTAGCAACATTAAAGCCTTTGATCAAAGGCACTCAGAATTCCAACGGAGAGTTATAAGCTGTAGTCGTTTATTAAGCAAATGTTAATTGAGCCTTTACCAAATGCAGCTTGTAGCTGTTCTTGTCCTTAAACTCAAGAGGAGATTTGGTGAGGTGCAGCTGTTTTATGTATCCCTAATAATATAAATCAGTTGTTAAACTGCAGACCCTGAAGACTGCATTTCCAATCTTTGTTTCCATTACTGCCTAACTGGGTTTTTTGAATAAATTATTTAATGTCTTTGTGCATCTGTCTCTTCTGGGGAAAAAATAATAACATCTCTTTCATGGGGTAATAAATGAGTTCATACAAGTAAGGTACTTAAAATAATGTCGAGCGCATAGACATTGTTAATGGTTAACTATTATTATAACCTGGGTATGTATTTTTCCCTATCCAACAGCTCTGGTTGGGAATGCCTGCTTGGTATGTGGCAGCCTGCCGAGCCAATGTGAAGAGCGGTGCCATTATGTCTGCTTTATCAGACACTGAGATCCAGAGAGAAATTGGAATCAGCAATCCTCTGCATCGCTTAAAGCTCCGATTAGCAATCCAGGAGATGGTTTCCCTAACCAGTCCTTCAGCTCCTCCAACGTCCAGAACTGTGAGTCCATTTGTGCTCCTTCCCTCTCCCAGTGCTGGGTGAATAGCAGCATCTCCAAGTCCACAGAGCAAAATTGTGGCAGCACACATTTCAATGTCAGCATGAATTATTCTGAGGAGATTTAGCTTGCTCTCCATTAACCTTGCTGCTACTTTTAATAGGTTTTCAACTGAGGAGCTGTGATTCCTATCAGACTTGAAGCCTGCAACCAAGATAGACTTTTGAGCTAGCCTCTAGACTAAAGTTTAGATTTTTCTCCCAAGCAACAAGACCAAGAGTTTACTCTTTTTCAGAATTTTTCTTTTTAATGTAATCCAACATCTCAGGAGATGAGCAATAGGCATTAGTACTTTTTGAAGATGTAATACTAAACTCACTACTTCTTAAGCAGTTTTCATAATTATGAAAGTACCTTAGTATTTAATGTTTTATAAATACCAAGTGGATTACCTTCCTTCAAAACCTGTTTGCGGGCTTCCCTGGTGGCGCAGTGGTTGAGAGTCCGCCTGCCGATGCGGGGGACACGGGTTCGTGCCCCAATCCGGGAGGATCCCACATGCCGCGGAGCGGCTGGGCCCGTGAGCCATGGCCGCTGAGCCTGCGCGTCCGGAGCCTGTGCTCCGCAACGGGGGAGGCCACAGCAGTGAGAGGCCCGCGTACCGCAAAAAAAAAAAAAAAAAAAAAAAAAAAAAAAAAAAAAAAAAAAAAAAAAAAAAAACCTGTTTGCCTTTTATTTATAAATCCCTATTTCTCTCATAATTTCATCCCTATCTTAATATTAGGACAGAACAAAATATCTTAAAAAGGCATGCCAGGTGACAAATTCAAACACTGAGGAGAAACTCCCAAATCTTATTCATTCTTTCTTTAGCCCTTTCCCAAATTATATCTTTTGCTGATAAAGGATATGATCTCCGTTGTTAAATGGACTTTTCTGGTCCCATGTCTTATGCGAAATAATAAAATATGGAAGAATGAGGTAAGTCTGAATAGTGGGCAAAAGATAGAAAAGCGATATTACTTTATTTCAGTTTTCAGGCACAAAGCTAACTTGAGTATAAATTTTTACATGTGGTCTTAAACATAGACCATAAATTAGAGAAATTTGCTTCATTTTTATTACATATGTTCTTGTATTCCTTCCCAGTGCACTAGATTCCAATGCTAGAAATACAAGGTCAAATTTTAAAAGTGTTTATCTTCCTTGTATGATTCCATCTTAACTTCTTCCTAAGAAACATTTAGGAGAAAACATATACTTTAACAAATTCTTATATATAACATGTGTAACATTTTAAAATGTATATAAATGTTGTATACTATAGCTGAAGTATTACTGAAGCTAAAAAATAATTCAGAATATGTTTAAAATAAAATCCGAGAAGGCTATTAAAATGGTTATTGTAAACTGATTTCAGAACTGATGATGAGTGTCCTGAGTAACTTCCAACTGAGGGAGAAGTCTCATGACTGGTTTATGTGCCTGAAAACAGTCAAATGTGAAGAGAGCTTATGAAACCTTTCTTGATCTGTTCTCAGTTCGCCTCAAAGGCTTTATTTCCTCAGATAAGGATCCCAACAATACAGAACTACTTTCAGTTCCCTAAACTTTTATGATTTGGGTTGATTATAAGCTTTTTCAATTTCTCTTCCCTCTGCCTGGAACATTCTTTCCACTCTGAGATCACCATTCTTCTCCAACTCATCCTTCATCTAATGATTCCTGAATGTTCTTCCTCTAAAAAGTTTTCACTAAGCCCCAAAGTCTGGGTTTTCTTCCCTTCCTGAGTTACTACTCCGTATGCTTATGAAAGCTATTTTATAATTTTCTCTTCTTGATTCATCCCACACTAGGCCAAGCAAGTATATTGTCAGGTTTTCCATAGTCCCCAGGCCTTAACTCAGTGCCTGGCAAATTGTAAATAGTCAGTAAATATGCATCTTAAAATGATGATTGTACAAGTCACTCTACTCACCATTATAGAGGATATGAGATATGTATACCCTGATTACAGAGAGGGCAATCAAACTAAGAAAAGGAAGATGTGTTCACCAGCAGGTTTAGTAGAAGATGACATAGTTTAATTCCTTAATGTGAGATAGAAGCAGAGTGCCGTGGAATTCAAAGGAAGGAGAAATCACTTCTGGTTGAATAAGGCTTCAAAGAGGAATTAACATTTGAAAGACAGGTAATATATTGTTAATTAATTATTAAAATTATTAATATTTTCACTATTAACTTTTTGATAGAGAACTTTTCATTCTATTTTCTTTCTCATTTTATAAAATTGAATTATTTTCACATAATATATTATTTTCTACTTTTAAAACTTAGTAATATAGCATGAATATTTCCCCCATTTTATAAATATGCCATTGTAATATTTTTAATTGCAGCATACCTCCTTAATGGAAATACTGTAGTTTATTTAACCAAGTCCATAATATTGGACATTTTGCTTATTTAACAATTTTCTTTGTATTTCTAATACCATAGTGGATAAGCAAGTAGTTATATTGTTGCATTAACTGAACTGTAGTAATTTCCAAAGCAATATTTGTATACAGGGCATTTATACTCTTATTACTTTTGAACCTTAATTGTCAAATTGTATTGTATAGTCCTTTTTTTCCTTTGTCAATGTTAATAATTACATTGCTTAAATTTACATTTTAAAAATTACTAGTAAAGTTAAATTTTTTCATATGCTTATTTATTTTAGCATTTAAGTAAATTACCTATTCATGACCTTTTTCATTTTTCTATAGGATTATAGGAATATTCACTTTTTTACTAATGTGTAAAAGCTCTTTATTCACAGAAGACATATGCCCTTTGCTAAATATTGATGCAAGTTTCATAAGAGATAAGTTGTCTCTATTTGCTTTAAAAATAATCTACTGAGTGCTTTTTATTTCTTTTACTCCATCTACGTGGAAGTATTTACTTGTTTCTAATATATTTCAAATATGATTTGCTTTGCAAAAGAACTACATGTGAATTTCTAGGAATTAATCCACTGCATAAAGTGAAGCTGAAAACATTTTAAAGTCATCACCTAAAATTATATACTAGGATTCACACTTTGAAAATTCAAAAGGAGTTGGTTTGGGTTTTTTGTTTTTTTTAAGAAATGTTATCACGTCTTCTAGAACACTGCACATAGTTCTGATCCTACAAGATCTTCCGTGTGTTTAGGTTTGGGTTTGGTTTCTAAGAAAGGTGTATCTTGTTCATTCACTCAAGTTCTAAGAGGAAAAAACAAGATACTTAGATTTTTTTTTTAACTGAACAGAACTCTGCCTCCTTTTCTGTCTAGACGAAATGGGCTAACATTAGAAAAATCTAATGTTTACATTTATTATTATTATATTATTTACATTTATTATATCTTTGGGCCAGCCCTAATCTTCCAGCTTTCTGTTTCCTCTTCCTAAGCTACAGTTACTGTAGAAGGCCTCTTACAAAATAGAATAGAGATGGAGATATCAGGTAATTGAAATATTTGGTTAAAGAGGTGTGTCATAAAGAATAAATAAATACTTTAAATATTTTATCCTAAGTAAAAATATGTAAATGTTCAGGCACTTGCAAATTTAGATGAAACCCTAGGACTTTTCTTTGAGTATAATTCCAATGCCTGGAGTTTCACATTATGTTTATTTGATAACTTCATCCATTAAACATCTTCAATTTTTAAAATTTGAGTTTCTTTTTAAAGTGAAAACTTGAAGATACTTGAAAAGCTATGTGAGTGCAGAATCCTCCTGGAAATTTACAAATTCTTCCCCAGACTTTGCTGAAGTTGTATCTCACTGACAATGTGTTTTAAGATTTACTTTTGGGCTTCCCTGGTGGCGCAGTGGTTGAGAGTCCGCCTGCCGATGCAGGGGACACGGGTTCGTGCCCCGGTCCGGGAAGATCCCACATGCCGTGGAGCGGCTGGGCCCGTGAGCCATGGCCGCTGAACCTGTGCGTCCGGAGCCTGTGCTCCGCAACCGGAGAGGCCACAACAGTGAGAGGCCCGCGTACAACAACAACAAAAAAAAAAAAAAAAAAAAAAGATTTACCTTTATCTGGTCTTCCCAAATAATTCAACTTAGTGTTCATACATGAGCCAAGTTTATTTAATTTTGGCTCTATGTAATATTTATTTAAATTGCCTAATTTTTTAAAAAGTGCAGTGGGAGTAGACAGGCCTGGGAACAAATATAAATGACCTTTAGTAAACATATAATTCAGCAAATTTGAGCAGACATGTAAGGCATAAGATAGGCTTCAGCACAATGTATGGGGAAAATAGCATGTATTTATTAAACTAAAGATTTACTTGGGTAGAGATTGTTTAATGAAAATTCTAATGAAATTGTAGTAACAGCCATCAGTGGAGTACTTACTAAGTGTCAGTCCCTCTTCTAAGTGCTGTACATTCAATAACTCATTTGAGCCTCAGGACAATGCTATGAGATGGGTACTTTTATGACATCTCTTTTACAAATGGGAGAAACTGATGAACAGAGAGGTTAAGTGACTTGTCTAAGGTCACACCCCAGGTTGTTTTGCCCCATAGTCTATGCTCCTAACAAATGTACTCTCCTGCTTCTTGAACTCTACCAGTTTTCCTTCTTTTTTGCAACATTCTTCCAGTCTACTTTGGTTCCACTTTTCATTATTACTAACCTCCTAAGCCTCAACCTTTAATGTAAATAAGGTGAAATATAATTGTGTAAAACTAGTCTTATTATAATGAGAAATATTTCTCTTCTTATGGTGAGAAATATCAATTCAGATAAGGGGAAAATGTGGATCTAGGCCATTTTGAAAGTGAAAAGTAAATTTCAAATTAATTTACTTTGTAATTCAACTATAAAGTAAAAAATTCTTCAAAATGACTTATGTAGTTACAGAAGTTACTTCTAGCTAAAGTTTAGGATTATTCTGAGGTCTGGCTGCTTTACTTACTTTGTATTTCTGACAGCAAGAGAATTATTTTCCTCCAATTAATTTTCATGAGTTATCCCTTAAACTCATTTTTTCCTTAAATTCATTTTAATATTAATTTTTATATCATAATTCTGTCCTGAATGATTTAATTAGTTAAGTGCTTTAATTCTCAACATCCTTTACGAATTTTCCTACTAGATCTCATTTGATAATACTATCTGAATACTCCATCTGGACTAAGGGGAGGCCAGCAAGGCACCTCAAACAAAATTGAATGAGGCACTCACTGTCAGTACCGACCTTGCACTTGCATGATCCTGAAAGTGAGTGCTTCTTTAAATGTAGCCCCCTTGACACCTCATCTACCTCATCCTAGTCCCAGCCCTGTATCAGAATATATTACATCATAATTTTAAATTATTTGTATTTTTTCTAGTATGAGTATGCAGCTTTAGTCTACTTAACAGATGTAGATTCTAAAATTTAGAGAAGTTTAGGAAATGTCCTGGGTAGTTACTGAGAAGTGGCACTGCTAGAACTCAAGCCTCTTGATTATAATTTGGTAAATTTCCAGATAGTTAAAATTTTAGAAATCATTTGCTAGACTCAAATGGTATTTGCCACCAAAAAAAAAAAAAAAAAAGTCTACTGGTTTGCATTCTCTAGCTCAGATACTGGGGGTTGCAGCATGGACTGATGTAAATGATTTTCAGCGGCTCTCAGAAAACCACAACCAAATTATATGATACTTGTCCTTTATGCTTTTCCAAGCTACTTTTTGCATTGTCTTTATCCTTGGACCCAAGGCACCAGAGTCCTTTGGTTGCTCAAAGCATCCCACTCTAGCTATTCTCTAAGATGTGCTCTTTGCTGAAACACTCGTGCTCTAAAGCACCCTTTTATGACTTACCCTGTTGAAAGTTCCATCCTTTAAACTGGCAGTAAAAAGAAATAAATCTGAATAATTGACTTACTACACATGGGTTTGCTTATAAAATAAACTTGTTAAAACATCAGCTAATGCCTAATTGATTGGGTTGTTTAGAAGTCATTTTATGGATTACTTTACAAGACTCTAGAGCAGGCAGTGCTCCTCAGAAGTAAAACTGCAGAGCATAAGTTAACAGCTAATTTACAACTTCAGAAAGTTTCACAACCATACTTTAGAAAATTGCCCTGGTTATATACTCATTTTACATGTAAAGATACAGATAAAGCCATTGCTTGCAGAGTCCTACTCACCCCAGAATATGGTGATAGACTGGCAAATATAGACTTTAACCTCTGAAAGAGATTATACATGTATGTATTCTAGTATGAAATAATACTGGTCAAGTTTCTTATAGAAGGAGGGAGATCTTCATTGTTTGGATTCACAATCAAGGTCGAATCTTTGGAAATCATTGTAAAACAATCTGGCTTAAATGAATTTCCTCTCAGGTAACCGTCACTGAACCTCACGTTGAACAGTATAGCCACTCAGGCAAAACACTGTCATCACTGGGTGTAAAGGGAATGTGACAGATGATTGTAAAATTCTTTTTAGCATAGTACACGGCTCAAAAAGTCAGTAAAAACAATTTCTGCCAAATGACTTAATGATTCATATATTCATACACAACTTTCTGTTTATAATGAGCACCATTCCTGGAAGCTAGGGATAGAAGGGAGGGGCATTTAATGACATGGATGGCTGCTATATTCTCAGTATATTTTACAGATGTGCACAGTTTTATCTTTTAGGAAAAAATTCATATATGCTCAAAATTCCAAAATGGTAGGAGAATGAGAATTCTTTACATATATATGGTGCTTATTCTTTGAGATTTTATGCCCATATGATTTATTATAATTATAAATATTTACTACTCAACTCTGTTTTGTTACTCAACTATATATATGAGTAACTCTCTTATACATGAGATTTATCTTATATCAAATTATATTCATCAATTTAGTTTATATGTAGTTATTTTAAAAATTATATTAAATTACATTATTTATAATAGAAGATAAGTCAACATGGTACTATGTGTTGGTAGAAAAGGCAAGAGAGAATTATGGTGATGACTTATGTTGGGGTATCAACTTTGCTACTTCCAATTCTTTGAAACTAGACCCCTTCCAAAACAAGTAACAAGCAATACATAAGATTAAATTCCACTGTAACTATAGAATTGATGTGCTTGGACAACATTGAAATGTTCATAAATATTTCCCAGTAAAATGGTAGAATTTGATGGGAGGTGGTTCCCAGTGATCTGTATGTTACTAAGTGGACTTTGGTCTAGAAATTGTATGTATTAATACTTCAGTGTATAAAACAAACATCATGGGTTGTTTTATTTAGAAGGCAAATGAGACTTCATAATAGAATAGTGCCTGCTAGAGGGAAAATTTCCTTTTACATCATGTTCTTCTCTATAATAGTGAAGGATACTGCTAAAAAATTAGGAAACCTAGGTTTTGTGACTTCTGACAATATTTAGTGGAAAAATACCTATTATTAACTCCAAAATAGCATTTCTCTTCTTTTTTCTCTGTTAGAATATAGGAAAACAACATATTTACTGAACTGTAAAAGGAAGCGGTCATTTGGGAAAAGCTGATATTGGTTTCCAAACAGTTTATGATAGAGCTTTCAGCTTTGTATTTACAACCAGTTTTCTCTTTCCAAGGACATTGAAGAATTAAAACTTTGTGAACAAAATATAGGTAATAATACAACAAAATACATGTGCCTTTGTTTACTGAAGAAAAAAATAAAAATATTCTTCTACAGATCAAATTTATTCAGTTCTCCATGATTACAAAAAGTGGATCCAATAGCCGCATACCATTGAAATGCAAATTTTGATTAAGCCTTTCTCCTGATTAATAATTACAGAAGTATCATTTTAAATCTATCCCATGTGAGCTTCACAGCATGCCTCTTTCTATTTAATCTTTTGAAGTAGAAGAAAAAGGCAGCTATCAGAAATGAGCAATGCTGTCTCTTGTGCATGCTATAGAAGCAAGAGCATGGTCGTGTTACTGTGGTACCATTAACTTACAGTGGTGCTGCGTTTCTTCTTTACCACTGCTTCCCTCCCATGGATCCCACTGCTTCCCTCTGGGCCTCCTCACTAGCCTTCAGGCAACGTTTGGGTGACCCATGAAGAAATGGAAAATCTTGCAGCTCCAGCAAAAACGGTTAGTCTTTACAGCTTTATTGAACATGAAGAAAAGTTATTTTGCTGCTATTTGGATGGAAAAGCTATTTTGTTTGTGATAGATCAGAGTAATAGGGTATGTTTACATAGTAATATGCAATGATAACTAACATTTTTCATTGTGGTTTTATTTCACTGACCCTAGACATTTTTAAATGAAGCCGTACTAGATTGGCATAATGTGGTTAATATAAGAGTTTGTAACATGCAAACAATAATCAAGAATTTAATGACACTTATTTATCCATTTTGCAACATTGGAAAGTTTTGATAACAAATATCACTTAAAATTGAACATATTCACAGGTAATGCATGTTACCAAACCCAATTAAATTTGTAATAGAATGTGTAGATTGAATACTCATTTTAAATATAATTATTTAGTTTCTTGTACTTTACCATCTCAAATACAGAGCTTCCTCCTCCCACCCGCATGCAAAGTGTTCATTTAGTATTAAAAGCACAGACTTAAAAAATTCATCGTGACTCACTGTAATTGTCAGCTTTTAAAAATATATTACATATAGTCATTTCTCATTTAAAGTAACAAAGTTGGGCATGCCATGCATTTTATTATGAGCAACTTATTTTTAATTTAATGTCCTTTTAATTTTATTCCTGTTTGAAAAATTGATTATCTAGTTTATGATGAATAAAAATGCCAATGTTGTGTACTAATTACATTTTTAGTTTGTTGTGCTTGGTCTTTTCTTCTTTAGCTTTGTTTGTTGTTGGTTCTTGCTGAAATCCATTTGATTACCACAAAGTTTTGTTAGGAGGATGAAGTTACTTTGTCCACTCCATTAATTTACTTTATATAAGATTTATCCATCATATGTATGTATACACATTTGTGTATTGTATATATGTATGTATATAATCAGAAATTTTTGTCATAACTTATTACATTTGTAAAATCCCACACTTTTAAGAATTAAAAAAGCTTTGGAATGACCAGATCAAATGTATCATGAAAATTCCATATGTTGTATGTGTGTGCATTTAATTAGAATAAATTAGAAACTGTGTAGGTGCCTTTGTAGTTGCCCTTGAACTGCTCTATTGATTACTGTGTATCTGAATAAGGATCTGTGTATTTATTTGTCTGTGTCTTAATTAACATTTTTAATAACAAAGCAATTTTGCTTCCACTAGAAAAAATTTACTGTATTAATTTGAGATTAATTTATCTTTATCTGCTTTATTAATCATTTCCTGCTGCTAACACAGAAAGAATCTGAGGAAGGAAGCTGGGCCCAGGTAGGAAATTCATATGCTTTAAAACAATATCATTTAGTAGGCTATAAGGATATAAAGTAAGAAAATTGTATGTCATAATATTATAAGTCTTCACTTAGCTTAAGATTAGGCTAATCATGTATTTGACTTTATTATGTTTAATACTATATAGGTCTTTTAAAATCACGATATTTTGCAAAGAAGATGATTGTCATTTTATACCTGGCCTCTTTTGAAGGGAAAATTTCATTTCTCCTTTAAAAGAATGAACTATAACTTAAATTTCTTGGAAATCACCCCTGAATATATTTAATCAGGAATCATTTATGTTGGATGTAAGGGGGGAGGGGAGATTTCAAAAAATTTATTTGGAATCACCTATTCTTTAAAGTGTAATGGAAAGTGTGTGAGAAATGGAGTTGGAGGGACATGTGTTAGCCTTGCGACTACACGTCAGAAGTCACTCCCATTTATTGAGATGGCATATGAGCTAGGCATCTGTACTTTGAACAAACATATATGCTTGCAAGGAAGCTGTTCCTTTTTCAACATTTATGCATGTTTATTACTAAAAGAATTAATGTGTGTTATAGGTAATGTGATTCAAACTTTGACTGTAAGAAAAATTTTTGTAGTTATTACTAGGACCTACATTTAAACATTTGGTAAATTAGGGTTGCATTAGGTTTTTATTTTAGTGAGAATTTCATTTTTTAAGAACACACAAAATAAAGGGAGCACCTAGATTTGCATTAGAAATACATGTTATACTTGTGAATTTGTTGTTTGATAAGGAACTAAATAGAAGACATTGTCAAATTAATAGAGATTAATAGTTCTTTTTAAAAATTGCTTTAGAGATGATTTGATTTTGGTTTTCATTTTGGCTTTTAAGAACAATGGTAAAGTCAGTTCATATTGTTATATTAAAGAATTAGATTGTCTTACAGTTTGATCATGCTCTGCTTCTTTAAGTACAGAGTCTGTATTGATTGATATCTAAGAAAGACTGATTGCATCAATTTTTATAGAATACTGGCTGCATGCCTCACTAGGTAACAAAAATGACCACATAAAGCTTCAGCATTTCTATCTCCCTAGCCTTGTGGCTCCTTTCTCTATTCATTTACTGAGCTTTCTATTTTCACATCAAGATTTGCCATTACACCATGGCAATGGTAATAGTAACATTGAAGAGAAGGAAATGGTGGCGTATTGGCTAACAGATAAAAATGAAATAAGTTAAATAAATCTATCAATACAAAGAAAGGACCTTTAAGCTCAGCATTTGTATTATATCATTCATTTTAGCTTTTGAATTAAAATGCATATTTGTATAAAATGTAATTCCTTTTGAGCAAAGTGAACATAATCATTCTCTTTAGGCAAGGACCTTGATACATGTACCCAGAGTTCCACTTTGTACCAAAATAAATCAAATATTTAGAGCTAAATATTATTTCCACTTTGTTTCAATATATCATAGAAATTAAATATCAATTATAATGATAGCCCATACCCTCCAATTACCATCTCATTTTATTGGCTAAGAAACTTGACTGCTATAAAACAATTCTAGTGTCCGGTTTTTCTACAGACCCTGGCATATGGAGATATGAACCACGAGTGGATTGGAAATGAATGGCTTCCCAGCCTGGGGTTACCTCAATACAGAAGTTATTTTATGGAATGCTTGGTAGATGCAAGAATGTTAGATCACCTAACAAAAAAAGATCTCCGTGTCCATTTAAAAATGGTGGATAGTTTCCATCGGTACGTTTTTTCCAAAAAGTAATTAAAGTGAAAAATAAATAACTGTATATATTACTAGAACATAAAGATATATTTAAGAAATATAGAATATGTGCTCTTTGAAACATCTGTGTACAACTACTTGGCAAAGTATCTTTATGCAACAAATTGCGGGGACTATCTAATGTAGAGCTGGGTGTATATTACATGCCCAAAGGTTATGGAACTGGACAGTACAAAATTCTCATACAGCATAGATCTTTTTTCCCCCTGTATCTGTAGGAAATTTCATGTTTGTGATTTTTATCTATATATGTTTTAATATTAGAAAATTATTTGTTAAGAATAAAATCATCAGTCTCAACTATATATGGAGTTATAAATTATATAACTTAGGGATATACTAGAACAATTTTTGAGAAGGAATTCTCTTCTGAAGAAAATTTTTGTTTTTGTGTAAACCTTTTAGTGCTTTTGCTTATTTGTACATTAATTTTCAGGAAAAAAATACTGAATGGGTTATGAGACATTGGTAAGAGCACAGATAAATGAAAGGCAAATGAAAATTAGTTTTTAAAGTTGCTTATCGTCTAGGGAGTTAAAAAAAGGGTTGTTATAATACCATGTCATAAATGTTATGTTGTAGCCTGATCTCTTTGTAGGTTATCTGCAAAATTGTCAGTTGTATTATGATTATTTTATATACAGTTAGTTATTATAAATTAATATAAATCTAGACAGTTTGGGAAACTATTTGTTCACATCCTATCCAACATTTAATTAGTGACGGAAATTAAAATGGTATAAAAATCATATATGTTAATGACTAAAGTTAGGATAAAGATAATAATTGAGATTCTTCAGTCAAATTTATCAAAATGTTTTGAATCTTACCAGTTGTTTACACTGTTGGATTAAATTTAGTAGAGATAAATATAACATCGTTTTTAAAAACCATTAAAATGCTGGATGGGGAATTCATGATTTCAAAGCAGTTCAAGTGAAAAAGATATGTGATTTATAGTTGACACAAAAATCTCAGTTTTGGTTAATGGCTTGACAGGGCATATTTAGACTGTGTTTATTGGCAGGCACAATAAAAGTCCTACCACGTGGTGAGATAACAATAAGAAACTGTATTAATTTATGGACATTAAATTGTTATTGATAAAGTGGTAAAAATCTGGGGGAAAGGAAGGAATTAAAGAAATTTAGCTTGGATAAGGGAATACTTTAGATAAGTTTTCTTATGTTTTAATATTATGTGATAGAGTAATATTTGCTGTCTTGAACATGTGCTTTTCTAGTACAAATAGGTATAGATAATAGGGTGAGTGATTTATGTACAACTTTGTATCACTCTCAATTACTCTATAGTACACACATTGTGAGGTAGTGAGTTCCCTGTCACTGAACATTTAGGGCCTCAAATTTTGTGTGGTTGCAATAGACTTTTAAATATTAGAATTTTTGATGACACACTTGTGCCTGTTTTCTATTCTTCACTGGATCAACTTTTAATTGCTTTATTATTATAGTAGAAATGATTCATCCAGAGATCAAGTTTTCTTTTTTAAAAAATAAAAATTACTCAAATGACAGGGTTCTTGTTTGTTCTGGGAAATACACAAGCTTCATCTTTATGCTATGCTTAGCTCTGACTTAAAGCAAGTAATACTTTACTGCATATGGCATCCCATTGTCTTTACAGCCCAGTTTTCCATCTGACAAGACGTTGTTGTAACAACATATATCCTTTTTATAGCATAATTTTACATTACATACAAAAACTGGGCAGAAGTTAGGCAAGACCTTGAGGTTTAACCTCAAGCTGGCTAATGTCTATGATGGTTTTTACACCAGTACTACCTGGTATTCCACTGAATTAGTTTGCTTGGGCTAGCATGACAAAATAACATAGATGGGTGGCTTAAACAACAGAAATTTATTTTCTCAAAGGTCTGGAATCTAGATAACAAAGATCAAGGTGTCAGCATTATTGGTTTCTTCTCCTTGGCTTGCAGATAGCTGCCTTCTCACTGTGTCCTCACATCATCTTTCCTGTGTGTGTGTACTTCCCAGGTTTCTCTGTGTATCCAAATTTCCTCTTATAAGGACACCAATCATACTGGATTAAGGCATACCCTGATCTGATTTTAACTTAATTACCTCTTTTAAGACCCAGTCTCCAATCACAATCACATTCTGAAGTATTGGGTGTTAGGCCTTCATTGTAAGAATTTGGGGAAACACAGTTTATCCCATAACAGCAATTAATGCAGATTTCTTTCCATTTTCCTCTGATTCTGAAATATTTGAACTCAGCATTGTTCTTATTAAAATGCAGGGCTTAGAAATGCATCCAGCACTTAAGAGTAGCCTGGCCAATGTGTATGTCTAAATTTGTCTATAATTCTAAACATTTAAGAAATCACTAATATTCAGTGCTCTTTGTTCTTGAGGCCTAGAGATTCTTTTTACCCATTATACTCTTCCACATCCTTTATATATAATATCAGTAAGTCTTCTTTCTTCTCTCTGAACATCTCTGGTTTCTAGATTTTCTTTTCATGCTTTTCTTTGTCCTTAGTGGGACCTTTATTTTGACAGCATTTCTTCAACTAATTTCCCTGTCCCCTAGAATTACCTATTTTCCCCAACTCCTGTGTTACTACCAGATTATTCTCTCTTAAACCAAAGCCTTTTATTTTCATTTTTATCCTCCTGTGAAAATTGTCCAATAATTTTTATTACCTTGACGGGTTCTACACTTACTCTGAATGCAAACTTTTCTTAATGTAACCCCATTCTCCATATAAAATCTTATTCCTCCTAACTTCCTGGCATAGATCTTCACTCTGGACAGAGGATCTATCACCACACACTTAACATTTCATCAGCAATCCTATGTTCGTGGTGCTCCATATCCTTTACTAACCCTCCCTCTGCCTGATCCTTTAAGGATCAGTCAGTTTTCTGCTCTTCCACAATATCCTTTCCACATAGAGTTTCAATATCTGCTGACTCGTTCCTTTCACATGTTTCTGTATCACTTAGAGTTGGTGGCTATTCATTTTGGTATTTGGTTCTGTATGTTATCACTTAACTCATTCATCTTTTTATTATTTATTTATAAATTTATTTATTTATTATTTTTGGCTGCATTTTGTCTTCGTTGCTGTGCTCAGGCTTTCTCTAGTTGTGGCAAGTGGGGGCTACTCTTTGTTGCAGTGTGCAGGCTTCTTATTGTGTTGGCTTCTCTCATTGCAGAGCATGGGCTCTAAGTGTGCGGGCTTCAGTAGTTGTGGCACGTGGGCTCAGTAGTTGTGGCTCATAGGCTCTAGAGCACAGGATCAGTAGTTGTGGTGTATGGGCTTAGTTGTTCCGTGGCCTGTGCAATCTTCCCGGACCAGGACTCAAACCAGTGTCATTCTTAACCACTGAACCACCAGAGAAGCCCCTCATTCATGTTTTTATATTATTTTTCTCATCAGCTAAAAAGAAAAGTATCCCTTTCTTATAACTTCCTTCTTGTCTCCATAATAATGACTCTTTTCAAAGGAGTAAAATGTTCATTTTTCTTCAAACAGTGTTGGAATAGCCTAATGGAAAACAAAGACATGTGGATGAACAACATAATCCAAGATTATTTTTAAGACTATGGTTATTTTATTTCGAAAATACTTTTTTTTTTTACTCTTTAGAAACACTGTGTGCTTAGAATAACTATAATTTTAATTCCCTCCAATTCTAAAGGATTTAATTACAAATGGAATTTATTAACCTGTTGCCTGAAGAAGTAGTGCATAGTGTTGACTATGCTTAATCCTCTACTGAGTAAACTAAATGTGTTTTCTCCTTTAAAAAAAAAAACAGAACAAGTTTACAATATGGAATTATGTGCTTAAAAAGGTTGAATTATGACCGAAAAGAACTAGAAAGAAGGCGAGAAGCAAGCCAACATGAAATAAAAGGTAATATGTCTTTCTTTCATATCAAATGCCTTTTTTTTTTCTGGGATTTTTAGCTTTCACTTTTATGAACCTAAAATGCTGTATGCATTATAATTGTCGTTAAGTAACATTAAGTATTCAGCTAGAAGAGTGTCATCATTATTTCTTTTTCATTACTTTTCTGATTAAAACTCAGAAAAGGATATCATCACTTTATAAGATAGATATCCCATTTGGGGAATATTCTTGATTTTCTGAATTGAGATTTATTCCTCTGAACTTATTACTTATATATTCTGTTTATCCTAAACATGCCTCCACATAGATAGTTTTGTCAGACTTTTAATAGAATATTCTCATTATGATTCAGAGAAACATGGTATATAATTTATTTACAGCAGTTTATCTCTGGTTTGCATCATTTGAATTCTATTTCAGTGACCAGATATTTTGTTTTTGTAATATAGTTGTTGAAATTATACAGGGATTTTTATATAGAAGTTACAGAGGGAATTTTCCCCTATAAATGAGACTAGTCCACTAATAATTTTAGCTAGGAATGATTTTAGAAACATTACTAACTGCTGCAACTATTGTTTGTACAAACCAATAAGACACTTCCTGTAACAGACTTATTAGAAAAGTACTATATTTAGTAATTAACCCTTTAAATGTTGAGCAGTACCTTAATATACAGGGGAAATAATTGTTTAAAAAGAACATGTTAGACTTTATACTTGTTAGAGACCACTTTATTTTTATTATTGTTGTTGTTGAAGGAAAATTTAATGATTAGGTATAAGATATAAATATCTACGGGACATTTTTGGGCAAAAATCATAAGCCCTTTTATGTCTATTTATACTTTTTAATGGAAAAAAGCCTCAAATTCTTTGAAGAAAATTTTGAGTAGAAGCAAAATAAACTCCTTATATTTCTGTTTACCATTACCCAGGAGTTGATATATGGAAGCATTTCATCAAATTCAGTAAGTGTTTGTACATTAATTGTTCAAAGTTAGGCACGAGTCTGTTTATTGTCATCTTCACTGCCTTTAGGGCTTACCTTAGACATGAAAATAGTCTATATTACACGTTACCCTTCCTCCCCATATTAAAGTTTAGCACTGTTTTATTCTTTCAGATCACCTATCTTAGACTTCTGTAGTTTTCATTTGTGATAAATATTGTCAGAAATCACTTTTATCTTTGGTAGTTCTTGGACAGTACATTAGTTAGAGTGGAATGGGTTTGAATGCCTGTGAAGGTGATTGATTAAAAGTATTTTTCTATATATGGTTCATTGGAGAGTAGACAGACACACAATGGGTTTCTTGTAACACTTCATTTGACTCATTACCTAGGAGCAAGAAAGTGTTCTTCCATTATCAAAATTGGGTTATTTGATTTCATTTTATTTTGGGGACCCAGGAAATTGCAAGTTGTTTTTAGAGCACTGCTGTTCAGTTGAATTGAAATTTGGGGACTAATTGGCCAAAGAAAGACACCAGAAGGAAGTCTGTGCTTGACCTAACAGAAGATGTTTTAGCACACAAATAGATTTTACCCGTGGGATACCCGTTTCTGGTTTTCTTTTTTGAAGTATTTTTTCCAATTAGATTTTATTATGCTTGGTCTCATCACATGAAATGCTTCTTATATAGACAGATGATTTGGCACTACATCAAATATTATATTAGTATTTGGCAATTGCTAGTTAGAGTGTAGCTCTGAGAAAAACTGCCAGGATTCACTATGATTATACACAGGCAACACCATGTGTGATGTAGCTGTGAGTGAGATCATAAATAGCCCGTTTCCTGTAACTGATCTGATGATATTTACAGGAATAACTCTTGACTGTGACTAGGGGTCTCTGTTATTATCTGAAGTGTTAATTAACCTTGACCTTAATGAACAGATTTCTGAAGTGAGACCATGTGAATATCAAGAATCTATAAGCATTTAATTTGTTGCCAGGAAACAGTCAACACTGATCTCTAGACATTTATTGTTTAGGTCAAGAGGATCCTTACAAAGCTTTAAAGTCAGAGCATAAATTTTGCTTGGAAACAGATTTATAGAAAGGGATCTGATTTACAAAATGAAAAAAAAAACAAAACTATGTTGTTCTGAAGAAGAGAATTCGGTATTAGTGTCTTATTTACCTTTACCTTGTTAATAAATGGATTATTTTATGCTTATTATTTCATGAATAACTACAGGTATGGCAATGGAATTTTTGGTAGACGTATATTTACAGAAATATGGTAACTACAAAATATGTCATAGACTATCAAAATACAAATTCAGCTCCAGAAAAGAACAAATACTTCCTATTTACAAATCCATTTAGTGTAAAGAAAACTCGACATTTTTGTTGAACTATTGTCCCATTAGTTTTTTAAATGTTGCATTTAGTAAAAATAATTGGAGAACTGTTACTGCCAACCATACATACCATACATACCTACCCAACTTTTGAAGTACAAGTGTGGTATAACCAGTAGTTAGAACTAATCAGTTGCTATCAACAGCAGCTGACTAATGTAACCAAAATATAATACCAACCAACTTACATCCTGTTTTCTGAGTCTAATGCCTCAATGGAAAAATTAATGAATGCTCAGAGGAAAACATATACTTTAGGACTGACCAGGGAGACCCAGTGAATATATATATATAATATAAAATTTCCATAGATAGTAAGGATTATTACCTAAGTCCTTTGCTTTGCTGAAGACATGGGGAAAGAAAGAGCTGAAACTCTGAGGGAGACAATAAACAGCCTACTTCCTGAAGAAATTCATTCTTTGGCTGGAGCAGGATATAGTAATGCGATTGTGGAAAGTGGGCATTTTGAGTCTTTCCTCACATGTTTCTCATTAAACTAAATCCAAAGAGAGACTTAGGGCCTTTCTTTTGAAATAAGATGGTTCAAGCCACAATAGGAGTTAAGTAGAGGTATGTGAGGTATATATACCTTCCAGATTCATATGCAAATGCTTTACTACCACCATGGATTGGTAGAGACAGAAAGAGTACAAATTAATCTGAGGAATTTCCACTTCTGACTATAATGGAATACATTAAATCAGATCAATCTTCAACCAAGAACAAGTAGAAAAACTAGATCAATCAATAAACAGCTGTTTGAAGGCAGCAGAAAGCAACTAAGACACCTGAGCCTTGAGAGGCCATGATCTTGAGAAAAAGAGAAATGTGTTGAGAGGTAAGCCTGATATTCTCTGCTGCTTTTCCCTGTCTTACAGAACAGGGGAGGGAACATTGTAATTTAGAGGTGCCAAAGCTGCCAGGCCTTGAGGAACCAAGAACCTGGAAAAACAGGAAATAAGTAAGCCTGACACTTTATGCAACGTTCCTCTTGAGGCATTTTTCAGTCACAAAGTCAGGGATTATATATACACACAAACACACACACACACATATATATATACATATATATATGTATATATATATATATATATAAAACATGTCAAATATTGAGGCAAAATGAGGAAAACCAAAAGGAATAAAACAGAAAATAGAAATATATCCACAAGTGACCCTGGATGATTTTTTTTCAGACATGGACTTTAAAACAATTGTGGTTAATGTGTTAAGAAAATAGGTGACAAAATGGAAAATTTTTAATAAATAGCTAGAATCAGTATGTTAAGAAATGATTAAGTGGAAATTTTAAGAAGCAGAAAGTTTAAACTGGAACTAATAATGAAATAAAAGATATATCAGTTGAAAATATCTGGCCTGAAACGTGAAAAGGAGAACAAAAGGATGAGTGATACAAAACAGATTATTAGAGACACTGGACACAGGGAGGAGTCTAGTATAGGTGTAATTGGAATCCCAGAAAGAGAGGTAAGAGAGAATGAGGAAGAAGCAATAGTTGAAAAGATACTGGTGGATTTTTTTTTTTTTTTTTTTTTTTTTTTTTGCGGTACGCGGGCCTCGCACTGCTGTGGCCTCTCCCGTTGCAGAGCACAGGCTCCGGACGCGCAGGCTCAGTGGCCATGGCTCACGGGCCCAGCCGCTCCGCGGCATGTGGGATCTTCCCAGACCGGGGCACGAACCCGTGTCCCCTGCATTGGCAGGCAGACCCCCAACCACTGCGCCACCAGGGAAGCCCCAAAGCAGCACTATTCTTAATAACCACAGTAGAATCCACCCAAATTTCCATCAACAGTAGAAGGGATAAATTGTGACATAATCATACAATGGAATACTAAATAAACAAGCTACTGCTATTTGCCATAGCATGGGTGAACCCTATATTGAGTGAAGATACATATTGTACGACAGCATTTATAAGACACTAAAAAATCAGGCAAAATTAATCTGGCGTGAGCATAGTCAGAATATTGGTTATTGTTGAGGTGAGGATAATAACTGAGAAAGGACATGAGGGGACCTCTGGTGCTGATGTATCACTTTATTGCTTTGATGTTATACACAAGAAAATCTGAATTGGTTATAAATTAATGCATTAGGACAAATTATTAATGCTTTTGAAAAACTTAATATATAAATATTCTCCCCACACACACACACACACAAAGAAGAAAATACTAATAAGATTTTTGCAGACAATTTAAATTGGGGAAATGAACAGTTGAAGTTGAAGAATAGTTCCCAAAGTATTCTTTATACTTTTTCTGGATAAGGTATAAATTTCATTCTGAAAGAAAAAAAAAATTAATAGAAAAACTTACTTTTACTGTACTAGTAAATTATGCATTTAATTTCCCTTTCTAGAAATGAAAAAAAGTTTTCTTTTTTTAGAAAAAAAGTTTTAATAATTTTCTCATTTCCCCTTAAGGATTAGAAAAAAAGGCTTAATTCTTTTCTTATTTCCCCTTAAGTTCCTCAAAATTCTTTCTTTTCAATGGAACATTCTGGTCCTTCTGACTGTTTTGCTGGCTATTATGTAGTATTATGTCAACTTATAATGAGAAGGAATGGAAAAAGGATAAAATATACTTTGATATGTTTTGGTCTAAAAAGGTATATATGACATTTTTCTCTAAAGGTTTTAGTTTTAGAAAATAAAATTCAAAGTGTTTTGTACCTTAGTAAAATATTGAGTTTCAACCTAAAAGGAAAAACAACTTATGACTTGAAAGTGGTTGATTTTTGGATTAGTATGTGTTGGAGAAATAATGGATTGACAAAATAGTAGGGTAAGTATCAAACTATTGAGTGCCTGTTCTCTTACTATTCTGTTCTCTGACTTATTGCTTCAGATGGAAAAAAAAAGTTTCTTCTAGCCTATACACAATAGTTAGGTAGTAGTTTAAAAATACTCTGATGAAGAACCATTTTAGATTGTCATCTTGCTCTCTTGACTGAAGAGCTGTATATGGACACAAATAAGAAATGTCCCCATCTGGTGGTAAAAGCATTGAACTTCAGACAGACCCCTAGAACTCCAGAATGAAAACAAGAAACACTTTGAGACATGATGTTCCATGTGATGGAAATGCTCTCATTTCAGTGATAACAAACACTCTTAAAATCACAAATTGTTTTCTGGGCTAAAAGTAGAAAGGGTTAGTTATTAGAATGGTAAATATATGTAACACAAGGAGCCAGCTGCACTAGGGAGTGGATAAAGAAGCCAGCATAAATGCTGACTTGGCCAGACGCCTGTGGCTCATTTCAGCCAGCAGTTTTTATTTACTATGCAAAATACTGCAGCCTAAAATGATGCACCTCTTTTTCTAGATGTGTTGGTGTGGAGCAATGATCGAGTTATTCGCTGGATACAAGCAATTGGACTTCGAGAATATGCAAATAATATTCTTGAAAGTGGTGTGCATGGCTCACTTATAGCCCTGGATGAGAACTTTGACTACAGCAGCTTAGCTTTATTACTACAGATTCCAACACAGAACACCCAGGCAAGCCCCTTTGTGCTGTAGTTGCACTGTGTCCTGGCTTATGTAAGGACAAAGTAAACTTTTAGGAAAAAAAAGTCGGCTGTGTATTCATGATTCCTAATGGGAGCTAGTTCAACCTTTGATAATATGTCACTGGGACTTTAATTTCAAGCTACTGGATTTCTAGCCAAAACAAAATCATAAAATTAAGTAGAAAGGGATTTAGAAGTTATGTGGTCCAACCTCCCACCTGAATGCCAGATTCCCCCAAACAATCTCTCTGACAGATGGCCTTTAGTCTCTGCCTGAGGGGCAGCCATTTCTATTTACATGTCTGAATTTTACAGACACTCAGCTCTGGGTGTGCCATTGATTCCCAAGTCTGGATAATTATTTGAATTGCTGGAGTTCCTTAAAAATTTAAAATAAAACGTGCAATCTACATCACAAGCCTAAGAAATCAGATATCAAGAGATAGGACACAGGAACCCTAATCATTTAGTTTCCCCAGATGATGATGATTGGCCAGGTTTGAGAACTACCTGCATAGACTTGATAAAAATGTGGCAGTCTAACTTTACTTTTTATTTCATTTTTATATATTTCAAAGTTTACATAAAATATTCAATTGGAATAAAGTAACAGAGTGAGGTCAAACCCTTTGACCTCAGACGTTTATGTGAGGCTGTCTCTACTGTCCACAGACTAAAGAAAATTGCCCTTCCTTGTGTTTATAGTTAAAATTTACAATGGCTTATAGATATGGAGGATGAAAAAAATGAGACCCCTGTAAATAAAACAGGTTATTGGAATGTTTTCTCAGGTAAATATAATCGCTATGATTTTTCAAGTAAAAGGTGACTTCAATGATGTTAACTCTAATCTGATCTCGACAGGCAAGGCAGATTCTCGAAAGGGAATACAATAACCTCCTGGCTCTGGGAACTGAACGGCGACTGGATGAAGTAAGTCTTTGTCTGTCATTGTCATTCAAAAGGGACCTGGGACAGTACAAGTACACTTAAAATTTTTTTTAATTCAAAAAATTTTTTATTGAAGTATAGTTGATATACAATATTATATGTTATAGTGTACAACATAGTGATTCTCAATTTTTAAAGGTTATACTCCATTTATAATTATTATAAAAAATTGGCTATATTCCCCGTGTTGTTCAACATATCCTTGTAGCTATTTTATACATTATAGATTGTACCTCTTAAGCCCCAACCCTATTTTACCCCTCCACCCTTCCCTCTCCCCACTGGTAACCACTAGTTTGTTCGCTATATCTGTGAATCTGTTTCTTTTTTTGTTATATTCACTAGTTTGCTTTTTTTTTAATTTCACATATAAGTGATATCATATAGTATTTGTCTTTCTCTGACATAATTATTTCACTTAGCATAATACCCTCCGAGTCCATCCATGTTGCTGCAAATGGCAAAATTTCATTCTTTTTTATGGCTTAGTATTCCATAGTATATATACATGCAACATCTTTTTTATCCATTCATCTATTGATGAACACTTAGGTTGCTTCCATATCTTGGCAATTGTAAATAATGCTGCTATGAACATTGGGGTGCATGTATCTTTTTGAATTAGTGTTTTCATTATTTTCGGATATATACCGAGGAGTGGAATTGCTGGGTCACGTGGTAGTTCTACTTTTAGTTTTTTGAGAAACCTCCATACTGATTTCCACAATGGCTGCAGCAATTTACGTTCCCACCAACAGTGTACAAGGGTTCCCTTTTTGCCACATCCCCTCCAGCATTTCTTATTTGTGTTCTTTTTGATGACAGCCATTCTGACAGGTGTGAAGTGATATCTCATTATGGTATTAATTTGCATTTCTCTGATGATTAATGATGTTGAGCATCTTTTCACAAGTCTGCTGACCATCTGAATGTCCTCTTTGGAAAAATGTCTATTCACGTCTTCTGCCCATTTTTTAATTGGGTTGTTTCTTTTTGTTGTCGAGTTATATGAGCTATTTATATATTTTGGATATTAACCCCTTATCAGTCATATCATTTGCAAATATTTTCTCCTGTTCAGTAGGTTGTCTTTCTAGCTACTATTGTGGAATTCTCTATTTCTCCCTTCAGTTCTGTCAGGCGTTGTTTCATGTATTTTGGGACTCTGTTGTTAGGTGCACATAATTATATCATTTTGATGAATTGACCCTTTTATCATTATAAAATATCTGTCTTTAGTATATTTCTTGGTCTTAAAGTCTATTTTATTTAATATTGGTATAGACATTTTACCTCACTTGTGGTTACTGTTTGCATGATGTATATTTTTTCATTCTTTTGCTTTCAACCTATTTGTGTCTATGCATCTAAAATGTCTCTTGTAGGGAGTGTATAATTGAATCTTGTTTTTTTAATCTGGTGTGATAATGTTTAAGTCATTCACATTTAGTCTGAATGTTTAAGTTATTTATATTTAGAGTAATTATTGATATGGTTGGATTTCTCTGTGCAATTTTATTTTTTTCTATATGCTTCATGTCTTTTGTTCTTGTTGTGCTTCTGTTCTTCCTTTACTGTCTTCTTTTGTGTTAAATACTTTTCTAATGTACATTTTAATTCCTTTGTGATTTATTATATTTTTGAGTTACTAGTCTGTTTGTTCTAGAGATTATATGTAATTTATCACAATATACTTCAGATTAATACTAACTCAATTCTAATAAATTATCAACACTTTGCTCCAATATAGCTCAATTCCCTCCCTTACCCTTTGTGCTATTATTGTCATATATATTACATCCATATGTGTTATAAATCCAATAATAGTGTTATAATTATTGTTTCATATGTCTTTTTAAAAATTTAAGGGGAGAAAAAATATATTTATAGAATTTTTAATATTAAACCACATATTTATCATTTCTGGTTCTTTTCATTTTCTTCTGTGGATTCAAGTTACTGTCCAGTGTCCTTTCCTTTCTCCAATATAACTCTATTCCCTCTTTATGTTATAAACCTGACAATTGTTTTTTAACTCAGTTAAGAGAATACAAGAGAAAAATATGTTTATAGTGTCTTTGTATTTACCTATATAATTGCCTTTTGCTCTTTATTTCTTCATGTGGATTCAGTTTACTGTCAGGTATCCTTTCCTTTTACCCTGAAGAACTTCCTTTAGTATTTTTTATAAGGCAGGCCTGTTAGCAACAAATTCTCACTCTTTGTTTGTCTGGGAGTGTCTTTATTTCACCTTCATTGTTGAAGGATACTTTTATTGGACAAAGACTTCTTGATTGACAGGATTTTTTTCTTTCAGCACTTTGAATATGCCATCTCATTCCTTCTGGCCTCCATTGTTTCTGATACAAAATTAGCTGTTAATTTTATTGTGGTTCCCTTGTATGATACATCAATTTCTCTCATGTTCAAGATTTCCGCTTTCTTTTAACAGTTTTACTATGATGTCTACTTGGACTTTGGATGTGTAAATTAATGTTTTTCATCAAATTTTTGAATTTTTGGACTATTATTTCTTCAAATATGTTTTTCTGCCTAATTCACTCCTCTTCTGGAATTCCCATTAAGTGTATATTGTGTGTTCAAAGATGTTCCATGGGTATCTGAGGCTCTGTTCATTTTTCATTTTTTTTCTTTCTGTTCTTTAGACTGAATAATCTCAATTGCTGTATCTTCAAGTTTGCTGATTCTTTATTCTTCCAGCTCAAAGATGCTATTGAACCTCTCTAGTGAATTTTTTTTTCCAGAAATGGCTTTTATTTATTTATTTATTTTTGGCTGTGTTGGATCTTCGTTTCTGTGCGAGGGCTTTCTCTAGTTGCGGCGAGCGGGGGGGGCCACTCTTCATCGTGGTGCACAGGCCTCTCACTATCGCGGCCTCTCTTGTTGCAGAGCACGGGCTCCAGTTGCACAGGCTCAGTAGTTGTGGCTCACGGGCCTAGTTGCTCCGTGGCATGTGGGATCTTCCCAGACCAGGGCTCGAACCTGTGTCCCCTGCATTGGCAGGCAGATTCTCAACCACTGCGCCACCAGGGAAGCCCCTTCTAGTGAATTTTCAATTTCAGTTATTTCACATTTCAATTCCAGAATTTCCGTTAGATTCTCGCTCTCTTTCTCTGTATATATATAATATATATATCATATATATAATACATCATATATGTGTATAATTTCTGTCTATTGATATCCTCTATTTGATGAGTCATTTGATGAGTCTTTCCTTTTTTTTAACATCTTTATTGGAGTATAATTGCTTTACAATGGTGTGTTAGTTTCTGCTTTATAACAAAGTGAATCAGTTATACATATACACATATCCCCATATCTCTTCCCTCTTTCATCTCCCTCCCTCCCACCCTCCCTATCCCACCCCTCTAGGTGGTCACAAAGGCCATTCTCTAGTAGGTTTGCATCTTTATTCCCTCCTTGCCCCTAGGTTCTTCATGGCCATTTTGGTTTTTTTTTTAGACTCCATATATATGTGTTAGCATACAGTATTTTTCTCTTTCTGACTTACTTCACTCTGTATGACAGACTCTAGGTCCACCCACCTCACTACAAATAACTCAATTTCTTTTTATGTCCATTATGGTTTATTACAGGATATTGAATATAGGTTCCTGTGTTGTACAGTATAGCCTTGTTATGTATTTTATATATAGTAGTTTGTATCTGCTTTTAATCCTTATTCTTGTTTAATCAAAAAGATAGTCTGCATAAATACATACACACTTTTAAATACAATTATTATCCTTACTTAAAAGTTGGAAAAATAATTTTAATAAAAATTATTAAAGATCTGTCATATCGTTAGATTCTAAAATGCAGACTGACCTGAAGTAGAGGTCCAGTCAGAGACACAAGTCTATGTGGGTTCTAGTGTTGCTTAAAAGTAATGAACAAGTTGAAAGGCCTAAATGGAATGTTATTATCTGCCTTTAAAATATGCTGCCTCTTTTTATTACTAAAAAAGCACGATTTTATCATTCAAACCCTCTAGTCACTTTTGTCTCAGTTTTTTGTTTCTTTGTTTGATTTTGGTTTTGTTTTTTGATTGTGAACAAAAATATCTAAACAACTTAGCTGGAGCCAGAATAGACTTGTTTCTGGGGCTGATCGCATTTAGATTCCACTGAAATGATTTGAGAAGTGTTCATGTGCTGCTACAGACAGAGGATATCCTCAGTTGAGAGCATATCTTTCAATCTCCTCTCCTCTCCTCTTTTCCTATGATGTTGTTGCTTATAGTTCCCATTAACTTTCTGCAGTAACACTATGTTGAAAGAACAGAAGTTAAGGAATCATGATTTAAATTCTCAACTTACTGGCATATGTGTGAGCCCTTATCTCACACATTATAGGAGCTGTATATTCCTACAATGTAATGTAATGTTTTATAGGACTGAAGAAAATTTATGTTCATGCAACAACTTCTCCAAGATTCAAGAAGTCAGAGAGGCCACAACTGTGAAATTCTGCTTCTTTTTTCCATTTATAAACATTTGGAGGTCTAAGGCAAAGTAAAATGCAGCAGCTGAGAAGAGTAGCAGAAATCTCTTAAAGTGTAAAATGGCTATCAAATCTAAACAAAATTTATATATTAATAATAAGGATTCTAAAAGAAAAATGGATAAATGTAATTACATAAATGATTTTATTTTCCCCAGATTAACCTTGTATGCTACTTAAATTAGTAGTCTATGATGAAGAATACTTTATAGTGTTTCTTATTTATAACAATAATTTAGGCTGAATATCTATCTATATTCTCTATGCCCACATGAAGTCACCTGAGCTAACAGAGTCAACCACACATATTTAACTATAATTTTAGGGAGTAGACAGTCCTTTCTTAGATGAAAAACTTAGTGATATAAGAAGATAAGGTCTATGTAGAATGATTAATATTTTCCTTAGATTAGAAACAAAGAATATCAGTCAAATGGTAAATTACATACTGTTGCTTACCAATTCAGAGAAAATAATTGTTTGTCTGCAGGTACAATGTGTATGCACAGAGAGGGAAGATTTTATGCAATTAAGATACAATAGAATCAGCAACAAGAATTACATTGTAAAACAGCAACCAGAGTTACATTATGCTTTTAGTGGCATCTAATGAGCTCATGTATTAAAAGGAAGGTGACCATTTGCATAGGTTTTTCAACAAACTACAAGTTAATTCTGTATCAGCTGAAATCTAGCAAATGACAAATTTAGTTTCTTACACAGAATATAAATTATCGTATCCCATATGAGACAGGCTGTATCAAATATAGATTTCCCATAACACATATCTTGTATACATAAAAGCAAAATTCATGAATTAATCAAGTGTGTGAATCAAATAGTGTTTACCCAATACTTATTCAACTAAGTATATCATCTCATAACATAAAAACAGTTGGCATGAAGTGCAACAAAGTATACCCAATATTCTTTTTGGAAAAACTTTGGGGTTTTATTTTAAATTTTCAAAGATTTTACTTTCATATATGTTTTAGATTCGAAATCATATGAACTTTTTTTTTTTTTTTTTTTTTGCGGTATGCGGGCCTCTCACTGTTGTGGCCTCTCCCATTGCGGAGCACAGGCTCCGGACGCGCAGGCTCAGCGGCCATGCCTCACGGGCCTAGCCGCTCCGCGGCATGTGGGATCTTCCCAGACTGGGGCACGAACCCGCATCCCCTGCATCGGCAGGCGGACTCTCAACCACTGTGCCACCAGGGAAGCCCCATATGAACTTTTTAATAAAAACATTTCTATTTCACATATCCTGCATTCTCATTTTGGAATCAATATAACCCTTGAAATAAAGTATAATATTCCGTATGTATACTTTACAGACTGAATGTAAATAATCAGTGTTACATGTTTTAAGCACCTGGACTAGTTTACTTGTTTTCATTACATCAAGTTGTATCTCTGTACTGGCAGAGCGATGACAAGAATTTCAGGCGTGGGTCGACCTGGAGAAGGCAGTTTCCTCCCCGTGAAGTACATGGAATCAGCATGATGCCTGGGTCCTCAGAAACATTACCGGCTGGATTTAGGTTAACCACAACATCGGGGCAGTCAAGGAAAATGACAACGGATGGTACAGTAGTTTTGCATTTCTGCTTATAAAGTAAAAAGCTTGTTTAGCAAATGCTATCATTCTCTGATCTTGCATAGCTTTCTAGAATTGATTCTTTTCTTAAGTTGGTTTGCTCTGCTTGAAGTTTACTTTGCTTTCATCAGACCATACTCTGCTAATGCATGAACTCATGGCACTTTATTCATATTTTAAAAATAATTTAAAATATCCTAAAAAGGACAATTTTGGCTAATGTCCACATCTAGGAAGAAAAACATCTGCATGATTTGTGTTTCTTTACTCTTCTAGTCACCAAGTAAATAATTTGTTTAGAGGATGGATTTGGACTAAAGGTCCTTAATAAATGGAAATTAACTCCACTGTCACCCTACATGCTTGAATATTGCAAGTTTTCTATTTCATCTTAAAAACTCAGACTCATCAGATATTCTCATCTATGACCAAGGCAGAAGGCCTTAAATAAACAAGCACAACGTGAGAAGAGAATTAAACAAACACAAAACCGACAGTAATTTCCCAATTAGTATTTCCTTCTGTGGACATTAGACTTGTGTTATATACTTCACAAAGGAAGACAGCCATTCTGGAGGAGAGACAAATTTGAAGTTGTAGTCACAAAGTTATGTCTGTCTGGTAAGCATTAAACAAAAAAGTCCCACTCTCTTTATTGAGACACTCATCTAGAATTATTATTTCTTGTCAAGGTGATAGTTATCATGGCCCTTAAAATAAGTTCCATTATAAACCATGATCTTTGATCTATATTCCATGATCTTTGATCTATATTTCTTCTAAGTTGTTACTATTATGGAACACATTAACAAAATTCATGAGCAATTTAACATGATTAAAATGAGTATAGAAGCTTTTCAGTATTGGAGGGGAAGACAATCCATCATACTGAATTCTCCAAGAGCAATCTTTGCTTCAAAAACAGGAGCACCCAGGGGAACTGTTCTTGTTAACAGATTTCATCTAAGGAGGAATACACAACTTGAAAGCTCAGGTGAATCACATTGGAATAAATTTTCTTTAGTAGCTTGTCTTGAGAAAAGGAATATGAGTGGCTTCTATCTGAGAGAAAGAAGGTCTATTAATATGTTCAGATCCCTTTATGCAGGGAAAATAAATCTTTCTCATCTGAAATTTTGTACTCAAGTCATCCAAGTCCCTCTAAAGCCCTTTTCTCCGTTTGCAGTTCCTTCATCAAGACTGCAGAGGTTAGACAACTCCACTGTTCGCACATACTCATGTTGACAAGCCACTCAAAGGAGGCAGCACTGACTTGCTGTGAGTAGTTTTCCTTGGCTGACAAAAAACAAACCACCAAAAAAAATGGAACCTACATAGACTAGTATATATACACGATACTCTTCATTGTGGCCTAGCAGTACAGAAGTGAGATAACCCCTTTGAATTGCTAGAGAGTGGAAAGGTTCTTTATATTGTAACTCTTAATCTAGGATTTCCTATCACCATCTGTCTACTATGGTTTAAGGCCCATCTGTTGGAGGCCTGTCACTATCTTTTTACACATCAATGGGTTGCTACTACACTGGTTTCTACTTTTTCGTAGCACTTTATATTGATGCATATAGGATTTTACTGATGAGAGTTTGGCACTTACAGAATAATACACTTTTAAGTGAGTATTTTATATAGGGGAAGTTGAAATAGGCAAATGGTATTCTAGTAGGTACCCAGAGTAAAACAGTGGCAGAATCAGGAAAATGATTTGGAGGTGACTGCACATTAAAAACAAAAGTATAACTGAAAAATCTGAACTTCTGGTATGTTGTTTTTCATCGATGTGATTAATATTTGTTGAAAACGTATAGGAATTTTAAGTATCTGGGGTTTATAGCAGATAGAAACCAAGTGAAATAACATTATAACAATGGCGGACAGGACAGAAAACCATCCTATATAATCATAAGATATAAGGCATTTGTACTTCGAGAAATACTAATTGATGGAATCTACTTTCCAAATCCATATGAAAATGGAGTTTTATTGGAAACTGGTCTTAGTAAAACTGTGTTTTCATAGAAAATAAATGTCAAGAACTCATAGACATTTTTTAATCTACAACTGTGCTTTACCAAAATATTCTACCATTTACGATGAATTAAAATTTTGGAGAAACACTTTTTAGAGCAATATTTAGAACCAAATATGTGCACAGGGATGGGGAGAGGAACAGCTCATCTTGTGCTGTTTATTCATTGCCTTGAACTAAAAGCTCCACACAATTTACTGATGGTCTTTGGGGCCTAATATAGGAGCTGATATGCTGCCTTATTTGGGTCACTATTTGAAGCTGCTGCTGATAAAACAAAAAGCTTTCAGATAAGAGATTTAATTTCAGAATGTAAAACCCTAACATTAAAAATTTAATTATGGTATACAATTTGGCATCTTATTAGGCATGATCTAAAATTTGTAATAATTTGGCTAAATAACAGGCTTTCCAAAATACTGTTTGTAATAGTTTCTACACATAACATGATAATTTACCAGGAACTAGAATTAGAATACTTCACTAATTTACAAATGACTATTTAATATGTTGAGTAGTGCTTGCTTCTTAGCTCTTGACTGATGGGTAGAATTACTCTTTAACTATTTGTAATCTATATTTTGTGCTTGGCATTCTAGTTCATATTTCCTAGTTTTTACCATTAAATGGGATAAAGGTATTTATTTCCAATAAGTTAATCTGGGACAACCAATTTCTATTGTGAGGAAACATTAGCATTTTTATTATTAACACAATTCAGAACATATCATTTATCTCTTGTGTCGGGATAGTAATTGTGACCTTTTCCTAAGTATATTATGACTGGAAAGAATCAGTGATGCCACATCACTAACCCAGATTCTTTATATGTTACTGATTATCACTATGTTTTTGTCACAATTAAACAAAGGTCTCTTTTGAAGAGCTCTAAAATATATGAGTTAGAATACAGATCTATTCCATGGAATAGGTCAACTCAACTCAATTTATTAACGAGCAAGCTGTACGCTTTTCAAAAGGACTGCTGAGGTTTTCTGTGACTACCTTTGTTTATATTACTGCCATACTTTCTACAAAGTTGAGCAAATCTTATTTATGAACCTCGCCTGCACAAAATTAGAAAGGAGCAAATATTAATTACATACAGCCATTGGTTAGACCTGAGATGATATCCTACCCTTAGGACAAAAGTGGGCAGGATGCATGGAGGTGCACCAAGAGTCACAGAGGGAGATTTTCCAATCTGGGATCTTTCAGTAAACTAATGCTGTCCATTACATATTTTAGATGTCGTCTTTTCAGTCTACTCTACCTAAAGTGCACTACCATCTAAGAAGATAAGCAGTGAAAACCTTTGTGAAGACTGAATTCTAAGGAAATAATCACAACTAATGGTTTATTAAGCTGAAAATGTGATTTTAGGGGGAGTCAGTCAGATATTAAGTTTGATTAGTTTACTACAATTGTAAGAAAATGCTTAAGTCATTTGAATAATAAGCATCATCCACATCATAAATTCTGTACAACAGATAGATGCTTTTATGAAATGGAGCCACTTGTTTTTTCATGTTTTATTGTAATATACTTGGCATTTATGTATTACTGTGTATGCATTTCTTTTTAAATGTGTAAGTCTTATGTAAATGGATATAAATATGATTTTTTAAAAAATAAAATATATGGTTCATGGAGTCTTGAGTGCAAACATTTGACAATTCCAAGTACTGTTTGTATTTTACCATTCCACCATTTTTACAGTTTTTGAATTGTAACAAATTGATATGTTTCCTGGAAGCATGTTTCATGCTTCCACGTGTTTCTCCTTCAAGTCTGTCAATCCTTAAAGCTGAAAACCTGCCTCTGATCATGTAAAAAAGAATGATTTAACCTGGAACTGGAGCCAAAAATAGAACTTTAAAGGAAATCAGGGATGTCCTATATCTTTAGAAATAGCACTGTGATGGCTCGATCTCCTTTTCAATACAAAACAAAGCCAAACTGTTTACAAGAGTCAAAAGCAATTATTTAAAAAAATTTATAAAGAAAAAAAATCTCTTCTTATTACCTGTGGACCAAGGGAAAAAAAAAAAAAAACTTCTTTACTAAGAACCACATGTTCATCCAAATACCTTGAACCTCCAGCCAGCCCTGTTCAGTGAATGTCAACCACTGCAGAGTCTGAGGTCATTTCCACTGGAAAAAGCAAAACCCCAGAAACCTTTCCCTTTTGTCAATGTAACAGGGCATTAGCCAGACTCATGTCTAACGTTATATGCTTTTAGCCGAGAAGGCCTTGTTGCGACTTCCCTGAAGTCAGTCTTATCAGAGGAAATAAAGACAGAATGATTAACATATATAGTGTATAAAAGTATAGAAGAATAATCTCTTCCCTGTGGCTTTATTTGGTGGTGTTACTGTTGTTTATTCTTTGTTTATATGGGAGATTTCAAAGTAAAATCTATTTAAGAATACCATTTATCTAACTGCTGATTTTCTGCTGCTTGATCTTATTAACAGCAAGACCTGTCATTAGTAATTCCTTTTTTGTATTTAATTTGCTATGTTTGCACGTACATTACATTTGTTTTGATGTCGATTTTTGTTTAACAGATTCACTCAAAAGGTAATGGTAACAGAAACCCTCTCCATTGTCAATAAACAAAAATACTTCCAGTTCTCTGTTTAAGCTTTGTTTTCTAGTCACATATAGTTTAAAATTTTACTTAAACTATAATGAAAATCATTCTTTTTAGTGATCAATCTTTTATCTTCAAAAGTGAGTCTGCCACAAGAGGGAGCACTAAACTTGCTTATGAAAGTGATTTTAAATTTTCTAAAAACTTGCCTGATTAGAAACAATGGGAAAGAGCTTTTTAAGTTTGTCTGAATATGGGGATCTTGACTTACAGAAATGAAATATAATATAGAAACTATGGTATCATAATAATACAAACTAGATTTGTATCTACTGTTCTGCACAACTTAATTGCGTAAACAGTTTTTCCCCTTTAAGAGATCACCTAATAAGAGATATTAACCATTTAAAATAGACTCTAACATACAGGGATATAAAAGATCCAGTTACTTGCCTCAGAAACCATAGAATATTCTTCGATGTATAAGATCATTTTGCCAGATTCTAAAACCCATTTAATGGATTAAGCTTAGAACCTTGGTTTTCTTTCTTTTAACTATCAACATTATGAATTTTCATATTTTTAATAATCAGAGCCTTTACAAATATAATTTTCTATAAATAAAACTGCTTTTAAATGTAAAGCAGTTCTCATTTGTATATACTTAGTACATTTTCACAGGCAAAACAGATCAATTAATTGGTACTTTTCTATAGATCTTAAAAGAAAATATTTACATTTTAATTTTAATACCTTACAGTAAAAAAATTCTGTGCAACTACCAAAAGAAGATCATGCAGAATTTATTTCAGCAAATTACATTTTTTAGTAACATGATATTGTTATTTTTAAAGACATTTAATTCAAAATATTTTAAGTACTATTGAGTGAAAGTACCTTATGGTAAGTATTAAAATAGAAAATTCCTTTTTTTCCTTCCAAAATTTAAGCAATCTGATGACTGTATCTTTCTTGCCCCACATTCAGTCTTGTGAGAGGAACAGTACTTTCTCTGACCCTGCAAAGGAGATCACTTTCCTTAACCAGATACAAGAAAACACCACTTACCCGGTCTTGTGCACTGTTTTCCAATCCCACGCAACAGGAAAATAACCCAAGCCTGCTTGCTGAAGTGTCTCTCAGATTGATTACCGCGAAAAATGTGCACGAGGATCAAAGATGTAATCGTTAACACAATTCTTGTATATGCCTGGGTTCATACCTTGCAGATGAACTGTGATACACATTCAGCTAAAGAATTTGCCGTTTCAAATTAACTGAATTTTATATGAAAAAATAAGTTAATACATCTTAATTCTAAGACATTAAAAAGTGTAAGATTACAGTTGTGATAAGATAAAATGTACTCAAGAGAAGAGACAGATTAAGGAACCCAACAGCTTCAAATTATAAGTTGAATATCTAATTAGTTTAACTCAGTCTACTAAAATAATTAAAGGGAACAGTTAGATGAATATTTTTTCAGGTGTAACAATCAAAAGGCCAATTTTAGTAAATAACAATTTACTTTGAGAAGCCATTTATTTTATAGGCTACAGTCCAAAAACTCCTAACATTTTCAGAATGTCTTTATACAAGTTGTAAGCAATTTTTATGAAACAAACAATAAGCTCTTGTCTATTATCTCTCATATATATTTCGTGATATGTTACCAGACTATATGTTAAGACAGTTGCTCTTAAAAATAATGTTCCTGATGGACTGAAAGACTGAGGAATACTTTAAGAACCGTCAAAGACATGGGTATGGTATTTTTTGAGTTTAAATGTATTCTTTGATAACTGATCTCATGTAGCACCCTAAGTAAACCAAATATGTAATTATCTATATCTACCTACTCTGGTTAATTGGCACATTATCATATGCTTATTAACAAAGACTAATTTTCAGTTATTTTTTTAATGCTCAATAGTTTTACAGAAGTTTAAATGGAAAGATGTGCTTTGGATATGACAATTTTTTTTTTAGTGAGTTATTTAAAAATTAGAGATTTCACACAAAATCTGGATTTTTGGTTTCTCTTAAAACTCCTCCCGGTTTTTAGCTAATGTAAAAACTTTTACATTTCTTCCTTAAGAGCTTTCCTTGCCAGTTTCCCCATTTCTACACATTTCCTTGTTTCCAAAAGAAGCTGGAATCATTAAGAAGTATACAGTCAACTAAGAACCTGAGACAGGAGGAGGGGCTCCAAAGCGTCCTCATCTCCATGACAAAGAGATTGGATTAATTGATCTCTAGTCTCTCTGCCAGCCTGTGATTTCCCTTGACTAAGTAACAAAGGATTGAAGAGAGCTGTAACTTGGTTGGTACCCAGCCTTCCCTCAGGAAATATGTGACTAGACAGATTCTCCTACCTAGAAAATCATGTCTAGATGATTACGTAAAACTTCCCATTTCATCCATTTCATTTAAAATAACCACGCATGTGGGCATCTCAAGAATATTAGAAAATATTCAGAATTTCTATAAGAAAATTATAATTGTTTTCTGACTTCACTTGAGTTTTAGGTCTTGGGTCAAAGCTGTAGAGTCCTAATTTCAGCAAGTGGCTCGATATTAGTGTAACTTTCAATTAAAATGTTTTTTCGGAGGGGTACAATTTTTATAAATCATTATGTCAGATATATTTTTCTTAAAGTTCTGGAAAATCTATAATGAGCAATGTTACAGGTAACCAGTAACAGTGCTAATTGGGCTAATCAAACAGAAGGCTTTTTACTAGTTTTCACGTGCATTGTTTTCAGACCAAGCTCTACAATTTACATTTTAGTTTGCATGTAATTTCTATTTAAATATTTATTTCTGGGAAATAATTCCAAAAACTAACTCCAATTAGAAAAGTGGCAAAAAAAGAAAAAAAAAAAAGTCATAATGCCTGCTTCAGCATTTCTTCTATGTGCCCAAAAATGCTGGGGTCTTCAATTGTAGGAGATACCTGGAAAGAAAATTAGAGCCAGATGAAGGTGCTTCATTGAACCCCTTCCATTCTATACAATTAAACAATTATATGCAATCTTATATTCCCCATTATCTTATCATACTCATATGGAAAGGTTCAAAAACAGGGAACTTTGAACTCAATATTTTAAAATGTATCTATAGTAAAATAAACTGTTCAGTTAGCAAAACTGTTGGTCCTAGATGTTACTTTCTTTTATGGGCCTTTCAATGAGCATCTATAGAAAGAATTTTTTTTTTGGCATTTGCCCATACAACCACTCCTTACTGTTGTATCACTTTTTGTTAGATCTTGATGATTAAAAATACATATATTTGTGCATGTATAATATGCACAAAAATTAGAAGAATGCATATGCTTGAATCAGCCTAAATTACCTAAAATAATTTTCACTCAAAACAGGAAAAATAATGAGCATATGTATCAATTAGAATTTTCAAAATATCTATAGCCAGCCTCTCACTATTAGTCACTAATGACGGCAATGAAGGAAAATTTATCCTTAATTTAATAAGATTGAGTTTCCACAAGTTTGAATTTGACATATTTACTAACAGTAAAATATTTTCACATACTTTTGGTTCTTATAATCAAAAGTATATGGTCTTAATTAATCTGTGTTTCTCTCCAAAACCCTCATTCCTACAGAGAGAATGGCTATGCAATTTCCCCCATAATATTGAAAAAAAAAAGTACTGTTATGTGTTTTTTAGGGATATAATTCATGCTTGAGAACCATTTAAAGATCTTAGTTGACACCAAAGAAGTGGGGGAAAACATTTCAAAACCAAGCACTCAACATCCTTGATAATTTACCTTATATGGCTTGCCATTGACAAGGGCATACAGAGCTGAGCGGGGAATTTTGCCAGATCTGGTTTTGGGTAACTGTTTCACAAACACCGCTTTTCGAAAAGCAGCCACGGGGCCAATGCTCTGTCTAACATGTTTCACAATTTCTTCTAAGACTTGTTCCTCTGTTATATTTATATCTAGGGAGAAAGTTCAGATGGTAAGCTCTGAATTAACTTTAATCATTCAGGGCCCCAGCAGTCGGGGAGGAGAAAGACCTCTCACCTTTTTTCAGCACGCAGAGTGCTAACGGGACATGACCCTTCAAAGGGTCTTCCTTGCCAACAACAGCGCAGTCGGCCACAGTGCCATGGGAAAGGACAGACTGTAATTTTAAAAAAGCATTCATTTAGAATATCTATACACATATATATGCAAAATTTATAATTTCAATTGGAGAAAATAGTACACGTCAGATAACTTAAAAACCCATAGCTACCTCTGTGAAAATTACTACCAATTCACCATTCACATCCCTATTACTGAGATGATTGGTTAGGATCCCCAGGTGGTCACTCAGTAAAGGCTGACTAAGCAATTAAGACAAACTGCTTAGCTTACTTGGAAAGTAAGGGAATGATTTCTTCATCTCAATTGTTTATTAATGAAGTCTGGGAAACTATGCAGTGATACCACTTGGGAACAAATTGCAATGAGCCTCGGAAAACAGATGGCCTCATGTTGTTTTGGCTTCAGTGCTGGCTACCATGAGGACACCTTCCAGAGGAACCCAAGGCAGCCCCATCAATAAACAGTGATTTGGGACTTCCCTGGCAGTCCAGTGGTTAAGACTCTGCACTTCCACTGCAGCGGGCACGGATGTGATCCCTGGTTGGGGAACTAAGATCCCACATGCCACATGGCACAGCCAATAAGTAAATAAAATAAAATTTAAAAAAATAAATGGTGATTTTATTTCCACTTCTGTTACTGAGCAATGAACAGAGCACACTTCTCTTCTTGAGTGGCCACCCATGCAGAGAGGATTTTCTAAGAGGTGGAGAAAAGGCTGGACGTGGAGTGAAGCCCTGACATCAGATAATCACCACTGTTGACCAACCATTTTCATATTGTTCACCCTAAGCTCTAAATGCCTTAAAGAGCAAAGCAAATTTCTCTCTGGAATCACAAGAACTCAAGAGAATAGAGTAACCACATGAAATACAGAAGCTTAGGATTAAGAAAAAAAAATTCTGCTGTGATGGGACTTTTAAAAATGAATGTTCAAAAAGTTCTTTTCTGAGAGATTAGTATATATTTCAGTGACTCCAATCCCCTATGGCTGGAGAAAACAGTGAGCAAACTTGTAACCCAGGGTGAGTTCGGCAGTCCCCATTCTTTCCTCCATGCATTCATTCAACAAACATTTACTAATACCTCCTATCCTCCAACCTCCTATATTGCAGTAGACTTGGTGGTGAGCAAAAATAAGCTGGGTACTGTCTCACGGTGCTTACAGTCTAGTAGCCAAGGGTGATATTAACAAATGATCATGAATATTTAATTACTATGAATGTCTAGATATAAAGTGGTACAATCTTTGGGGAAATAACTTGGATTTCTAAATGAGAGATAGAGACAAAGCAACCAACGTGGCAGAAGAATATGGATCTCAAAGAAGCCTTCCCTTAGGAAGTGACTCAGGATGAGCTCAGGTCTAAAGGGTCTGTGTGCAGGGACCCTTGCATACAGGGGTGGAGCAAAAGCCCTGTGGAAGCACCGGGCTTGTACCATTCAAATCTAAAAGGGACCAGTGTGGCTGGAAAGCAGAGAGCAAAAGTGAGAATGGTGTAAGAAGAAATGAAGCTACAGAGATAGAAAAGGGCTGTGAATGCGAAGGGCTTCCAACTATTTTAGTAGCACTGGAAAGTAATAAAGCACTTTCAGGCGGTGAGGGGGCGATGCAAGATCAGAATGGATTTTTTAACAGACTTTATTTTTTCAGAATAGTTTTAGATTCACAGCAAAATGGAGCAGCAGAAAGTATGCTGTTCCCATATAACCCCTGCTCCCATTTACACACAGCCTCCGCACCATCAAAATCCCTCACCAGAGCAGTAGAGTTACAACTGCTGAGCCAACACTGACACGTCACTCTCACCCCACTCCACAGTTCACGTTAGACCTCACTCTCAGTGTTGGACATTCTATGGGTTTTACAGCACGTATCCATGATTACAGTACTTTACAGAGTAGATTCGCTGCCCTAAAAATCCACTGTGCACTGCCTATTCATCCCTCACCTTCCAAAAACTCCTGGCAGCCACTGATCTTTTTTACTGTCTCCAGAGTTCTTTTCCAGAATGTTAATATAGTTGGAATCGTACATATGTAGCCTTTACAGATTGGCTACTTTCACTTCAGAGTGGATTTTGAAAAACAAAAACTTACTTTGGTTCATTGTGAAGAATAAACAGAGGATTGTTGAAGGTGGGTGTCATAGTTTACTCAGGGAAACACCCAGAGAGGCTACAATAGTAGACTAAGGTTATAGTAGTGGGTATACAAAGATTCCAGCGTTTTTAGAGGTAAAATGGACAGAATTTGATGATAAATGGGATATGAAGTAAGAAGTCAAAGGGGTTAAAGATGATTCTGTGGTTTTTGGCTTGAGTAGCTGGTTGGATAGTGGTGTCATTTTCTAAGCCAGAAAATGCTGGTGAGGGCTAGGCTTGGGAGGAAAAATCATGTATTAAATCTTGGAGATATTCCATTTGAAGTACCTTTCAGACATCCAAGTCAAGGCAATTGGATCTGAGGGAAATCTTAATCTGAAAATGCATATCTGAATGCCATTAATGTATAAAGGACAATGAAAGCTATGCACATGGATGAGATTATTTGGGGAGAAAGCAGTGAGAAAAAAAGGTGAAAGTCTTAAAGAACTCTTAACATCTAAGGACCGTGTGAAAAAGGAAAAGCTGACAAACTGCACTATAAAGGTACAGTCAGAGAGGGAAGAGAAAAACCAACAAAATCCGGGACATGCCACTAAAAATCCCAAACTTTCTATGGAAAAAAAAAATTAATCCAAGCTGAAAATGAGCTTTCTCTTCTCTGAACTCCTAGAAGACTCAATGAACTGCTAGAATGTTTGGTACAAACCCAGTGGACTATCTCACACTGCCCCTAATTAAGCATGCAGATCAACATTGCCCTGTATCCTATTGTAGCATCAGCCTTGAAGTATTCAGTTGTGAGGGCTGCCATCGACATAGCTTTTGACTCCTACAGTGCTCAGGATGGTACGTGATAAATAAGTGATTTTTGTACTATATGTTTTATTAACTTCATTGCTGAGGTAAAGGTGTCTACGCCTTCTTTCCTTTAGTTGGTCCTGACTCAAAAGCTTCTGCAAAACACATACTACACAGATCATACAATACCACCTTCTCTCACTGCTTCAGTGTGAACTCTCAAAATGTTTCCCATTTGTTAAGTTCTTATTTTCTTTTCAGTCTGTATGTTGAGAGTAGAGACACACTTTATTGTCAGAGCTTTGTTTGGGCAGTTAGTCTTGACGGTCACCAGCCCGTGGAAGAGAATACCTTCTCTATAGCAGGTAGGACACAGACTTGGTAGGTCCAATCCTTTAAATCCTATTTAGTATTCCCTTAATGAGTAGAGAAAAATACTTTTACCTGGCTAAGCAGAGTTTTCATGGTCAAAATCCCATTTATTAAAGTGTTCACTGGTGCTTCTATACCTGAATTTTTGAAGTTTTACAGTTTAAATCACTGTAAAAAAAAAATCATACATCTAGATATTTTGCACCTAACCAGTATGACTATAATTTTAACTAAACTGAAAAACAAAACTTCTAGTCTAGTCACTTTGCTATTTTAACTTCCATCCTTGGTCTCAGTGTTTTTAGAAGTGGATGGGAAAACGCTGACTGGTTTTCTATAAGGGCAGAGAGTATTTTAAAATCAGAAGTAATACATAACACAATTCCTTATAATATCAAAGTTTCCCATTTTTTGCCAACTGAAGATACGGTTCTTAAAAATCTGTGAGAAACATGTCATTCTCCAGAATTCCGTGCCATCTGTAAATGAAGTTCATTATAGTGGATAAAACATTATATTATTCTATCAGTGTTAAAAAGATGCCATAAAGGAAGAGAGGCAGCTTTCTGTGTTGGCTCCACAAACAGTATTTGCATGCCAAATAATGATTTCAACAACTGAATTGTGAAAAGGGAAAGCATCAAAATATGTCTTGGCAACATACTGGGACACAAGCCCACCAAATGCCCTATGGGGGGGAATCAAAAGCCACATTCATATATTCCCTCCATATAAGATTCATGAAGTATCTGTGGTTAACTGGCATTCAAGTACCCCAAAAAGTGACGCAACTTAAAAGGTAATTGTTTCACCCAAAGTGAGCATATACATGTTATGATAACAGGCCTGGCAAGTAACGGTCATTCTTGGTTTCTGCAGTACTGCCATTTTTGTGTAAATTTTATTTGATTTAAATGGTTTTATGGTTTTAGTGGGCTAAATTACACAGGTTTCTTAATTATGTTTTAAGTATTTTAATTTTAGAAAAAATTAGTTTAAATCAAGCACCCTCGTAAAATACAAGGAGCCGCTCTGCAGAGGGAGATTGTCTTTGCTATGGGAAGAGGAGGAATATTGTTTTACCTCCTCTGACAGTGGAGTCACCTAGGAAACCGCCAGATTCCACATCTTCATCAATATTCATATCAGTGCCCAGGAAAATATTCAGCAATTTGACAACTATTTACATCCAGTAGTCTTTAAATGTTGGGTAGAAATGAAATTGCATGGTATCTTTGTTGAATGTGCACTTTATGGAAATATATTCAATCTTGAAGAAATTATTCCTAAAATAGTGAATAAAATAGCTAACTTGAAAAACAAACAGTGATGCTTTGGTCAGAATAACTTTCGAAAGGGAAAACTGTATGCGAACACTGCCCTAGGCTTTAAATGCAGTATTTTAACACCAGATTTCCAAGTTTCCAAGGATACTCGTAGGATTATTTAACAAACTAAATCTTAAGCTACAAGTGAAAGAATGAAATCAGGGAGCCCAATTTGTTCCCTGGAGATGTCTCTGCATGAAAAGATCTGCCCACAACAGTGAAAGAGAACTAAGCAGAAGGACCACATTGACTCCTAGTAACTTGAGCTCGCATGACCTGAACTAGCAGATTTAGGACACATTTTTTTTAGAATACCTTGAACTTCCACCTAAGTGTCCCAATTGTCTGGCTAGATGGTAGGCTTTCAAAGATTAATCAGCTGTTCAAATAGATTTGGTTATTACTTGATATTTATAGAAGGCCCTCACATGAATTGGGATATGCAAGGATAATGTCCTCTTAAATTTCTAAAAGCCATTGTAGGACTATTTTCTTATGTTGAGAAGAGAAAAGAACATAGCGTTTCCTGAAATGTTTGTGATGTAGTCATTTTAGTAGAATTTCTGTTTGATTTAGTCTTATGTAAGGTGATAAATTTGTCAAATGTTACTTTGGGAAACTGAAAAAGCTCAGATATTTTCACTGTATATAAATAGACATTCAGTCTATTTTTATTTTCTATAAATAATACTCCCAATGGATTTAAGACCCTCAAGTCCTATTTCAAAAAATCAAAGTGGAATCCAGCATTCATTATTAAGAATCCCAGAAAATCATTTAAATATAAAATAAGGTTTGGGCACTTTAGTAAAAGCTGTCATCAATAGGAACATTTCATGCACATATTATCAATTTGTTAAGCAACTTTACTAGGAGCTGGGAAAAAGCTGGGAAAAATGTTGGTTTTCAACCCTCTAATAGATTCTAACATGGAGAAGACAACCCAGAATTGAGATATTAATTTCCTTATTAGACATAACTATACAATAAAGAGTTAATCATTTAATTCATATAAAGGGAGACATTCACTTCAAGAAGGCTTAAGGCTGAGAGGTGTCCTGTTACATGCTACGAGCACTCTAAGACCCAGGGACAAAATTCCTGTTAGATGTCATGGATTCTGGCACAGTTTTTTCAATTTTGCTGGTTTAACTGCCTATCTTCTGCCTGCCTCACTCTGCTGTTACATATAGTGAGAAGCATGTCAGAAGAAACATTAAAGCACAATATATATTCGAATAGGTTGGCACTCTTCATTCTAAAAATAAAAGAGAGAACTAAGAATTTTGACGGATAATAAGAGCTATGCATATGTAATCTCTGTATTTTGATTAGCTGAGTCTGCCAGAAATGGACATAATCTCCTATAAGCAAGAAATTAAAAGCTCCTGAAGCCAGAACCACCTTTTGTGAACACACCAAAATACATGAAGCATAAATTTCAATTTCAGGTTATCACAAAATTCAGTTAAAAACAATATTATAACAGCAGATAAAAGTCACATGTTCCAAAATATTTTATAAAATTATTTCCTTTTACTCAAATAATATCACATTGACTGTCACTAAGAAAGAAAAGCCTACATGACAAGAAGTGTTAAGTGTTAAGTTTGGGCTGAAGTTAAGTACAACCTTTTGAGAAAGTGACCATTTTTTTAATTAGAGAAAGGGGAACTATGATTCTGCACACTCTCATCCTACTGCATTATCAGTCATACTGCTTTAAGCATTTTCTTTCATTTAAACTGCAGTTTGCCCAATTCCATTCGAAAACTATTCTGGGTTTGGTTCTGGAAAAGATGGAGTAAATACATTCCATCTTATCACTTCCACTAATTGCGATGAAATACTTTAGGCTAAAGTTCATACCAGAAGGGCTTCACTGGTGGCGCAGTGGTTGAGAGCCCGCCTGCTGATGCAGGGAACACGGACGGGTTCGTGCCCTGGTCCGGGAAGATCCCACGTGCCGCGGAGCGGCTGGGCCCGTGAGCCATGGCCGCTGAGCCTGCGCGTCCGGAGCCTGTGCTCCGCAACGGGAGAAGCCCGCGTACCGCAAAAAAAAAAAAAAAAATTCATACCAGAAGACTCTATCAGAACTTGAGAGACAACCTGATGGTGAGTCCCTTGTTTTCTGTTTGTTTAGAAGTTTTTGGTTTTCATTGTTGTTATGGTTTGTTGGTTTGTTGATTTTGCCTCCTATATATTCTGGCCTGGGTTCTATATCAGTCAAAACTGATTGGAACTGCCAATAAGTACAGACAGAAAAAGACCTAAGAAATGCCTGTGTCCCCCTAGAGGCCCAGGAAAAGGAGCAGAGGGGCTGGGAGACAGTCACTTTGAGTTTCTCCTCCTACTGCAGACAGACGCCAGCGAAGAAGCAGCGCCCCTCTTCCTTCCTACAGAGCTGTAACCACCTTGTTGGCTCCTCACACCTTTCACCAGGTGAATGCAGCCAAAAAGCTGTGTCCTCTCCCTTCTCCACTATCACTGTGCAGCAGATCCTGTGGCTGGAGCGCTGAGGACTCCCCCATCTTACACCAAGAGAGCCAGGAAAGATTCAGTACCACTTGTCCTCCCCACCAGCAGCCATCCAGTTCCTGAGAGTTGATCCCTGTTGATTAGCTCTGCCCTATACCAGGCAAGTGCTAGCAAAGAGACAGAGTCCTTTCCTCTCCCCAGGGACGCTGTGAATCAAAAAGTGAAGAGTAGATCGCAGAGAGAAAGGAGCTAGAAAAAGGGATATTTTAAATCTGAGTGTGATGTCCTGAGCCTACTCTAAAGTTGTATATGCATGAATCCAACCAGAATCAGCACAGCACAGATTTTGAGCACTTAACTTGAGTTTCAGATTGGCCTCTGGGAGAAAGACACAGTGAGATGCACTAGAATAGCACTGTAAAGGCTTTGAAGACAAAATTGACATTGGAACCACAATCCACAGAAAGTGGGTAAGGACATGTGGTATGATCTTAAATGGCTTGACCATCTGCTAAAATAAACAATCACAAGAACAAAAATCCAGATGATTTTAAAAGGACCCAAAATCTCATAAAGTAATAGTCAAAATATAAAATTACTGGACATGAAAAGAATTAGGAAAACCTAAACACTCCTTTAAAAAAGATAATCAACAAATGCCAAACCCCAATCCAAATATTACAAATATCAGATAAAGATTTTAATGTAGCTATTATATCTGTAGGGGAATACAACTTTTCTAGATTTCCTCATTGGCCCTATAAAAAACCCTAGCCTCCTCTTCAAATACCTTGAGAATTTGATCTATAGCTGTTTGTTTAGTTAATTGCTCTGATATGAAAGGATAATAAAATTTTCTAATTTCCCTGGGTGGGCAAAATGCTTACATCCTAGACTAGATCCCTAGGTTAAACTCATAAGGTGCTGGGGAGACTGGCTCACTATCTTCCTTGGTATTTACATGTCAAAAAGATGAAGGCTTAGAAGTTGGAAACATTTCTAGGTTGTAAAAGTTGACACACAGGGCTATCTGCCTCCTGGAGAGATGTTATGTACATATCAAAGAGCTGGAGTTTGGATTCAGGCTATTATGTGTCCAAGGAGACCTCTTTAGGAGGGGGAAAGATAGCTGCCTCCTTCCTCTTTATAAGCAGAGAAAAATAATTTTCCTTATTTCTCATCTATGGTGTGGCTGGCTACTTATGTAGGGGAATTTCCCATCAGCTCTTGTTGGGTCCCCTAGGTATAAGACCAGGAGTAAGAAAGCGATGACACACTTATTATTAAGAAACCTGTCTTTGACAAAGAATGCCTCATTTGCATGTTTAGGATAAAATTAACAAAGATAAATATGAACAACTCCACAGTAACTGTGGCCCAAAAAGTATGGGCAAGCACCCTTGGAATGAATGGAGAAGTTCTCAGCAAAGAAACAGAAGCTACAAAAAAAGAACCAAATGACTTAAAAGAAGGGAGAAAATGTAACATGAGGGAAATAAAAAAGAGAAAAGGCAAGAAGGAAACCAATAATAAACTTGGAGACATAAATATAAATATATCAATACTTAAGTTAAATGTTAATGGTCTTAAAAACACCAGTTAAAAGATAGAAATTGTAAAATTGGATTAAAATAAGAACAAGACCCAACTATATGTTATCTACAGAAAGGTCACAGGAAACATAATGATCTAGATATATTAAAAAGGAAAGGATGGAAAAAGATAAATGATACAAACACTATTAAAAACACGATTACCACACAAAGCCAACTTCCGATCAGCAAAAATTACTATAAATTTTTTAAAAACTCAATATATTAAAACAATAGTACATTGCAACTAAGTGAGGTATATCCCAAGCAATGCAAGGCTGGTTCAACAGTTGAAAATTAATTAATGTGATTCACCATATCAACAGGCTTAAAAAGAAAACCCACACAATCATATCAATAGAAGCAGAAAAAGCATTTGACAAAATTTAACATTCTTTCAAGATTAAAAGAAAACCCCCCGGCCAATTAGTAATAGAAGGAAACTTCCTCATTTGATAAAGGCCATCTACAGAAACATCTACAGGTAACATCATTCTTAACGGTAAGATATTGAATGCTTTTACCCTAAGATCAGGAACAAGATGAAGGTAACTGCTCTCACCACTCTTACTCAGTATCATAGTGGAGGTTCTGACCAGTTCAAAAAGGCAAGAGAAAGAAATAAAAAACATTCAGATTGGAAAGAAAGCAATAAAACTATCTCTATTCACAGACAGCATGATTGTCCACACAGGAAATCCCAAGAAATACAAACACACACATACACACACATATACACACAACTCTTAGAACTAATAAATGAAATTAACAAGATCATAAGATACATATCAGTTCATAAAAGTCAATAGCAGTTCTATATCCACTAGCAATGAAAATTTGGAAATGAAAATTTAAAAAAAATTCTATTTACAATGGCTCAGAAAACTAAATACTTAGGTATAAATTAAGAAAATATGTTCAGAAATTGGATCATTTGTAGAGACGTGGGTGAATCTAGAGACTGTCATACAGAGTGAAGTAAGTCAGAAAGAGAAAAACAAATATCGTATATTAACGCATATATGTGGAACCTAGAAAAATGGTACAGATGAACCAGTTTGCAGGGCAGAAATAGAGACACAGATGTAGAGAACAAATGTATGGACACCAAGGGGGGAAAACGGCGGCGGGGGTGGGGTGGGGTGGTGGTGGTGGGATGCATTGGGAGATTGGGATTGACATGTATATACTAATATGTATAAAATGGATAACTAATAAGAACCTGCTGTATAAAAAAATAAATTAAAAAAAAGAAAGTATGTTCAGAATCTGCATACTAAAAAGTATAAAATGTCAGTGAAACATATCAAAAAAGACGTAAATAAATGGAAAGACATACAAAGTTCATGAATTGGACAATTCAGTATAGTCCAGATATCAATTTTTCTCAAATCCATCTATAGATTTAACACAATCCCAATCAGAATCCATGGAAGATTTATTTTAACTATAGAAAAGCTCATTCTAAAATATATATGGAAAAGTAAAGGAACAGAATGTCCACAACGATTTTTGAAAAGTGGAGCGATTTTGAAAATAGTGGACACTATTCAACTCTAAGACATTCTATAAAGTATCAAGACAGAATAGTATTGGTGAAAAGATAAACACACAGATCAATAAATCAAGAGATACTCTAGAAATAGACCCACTCAAATACTGTCAGCTAATTTTTTACAAAGGTGCAAAGGCAATTCAATGGAGAAAGTCCAGTCTTTGCAACATATAACACATGGAAGAATTGGCATCCACATTAAAAAAAAAATCCTCAACCTATATCTTGCACTATATACAAAAAAAACCCCTCAAAATGTAAATGTAAATTGATATAAAATGTAAAACAATAAAACTAAATGTAAAACTATAAAATTTTAGGTGAAAACAAAGAAGAAAGTATGACCTTGGGTTAGGAAAGAGTTCTTTGATAAATATCATCATCTATAAGAGAAAAAAATGCTGAATTAGACTTCATCAATATGAAACACACTTTTGCTCTATTAAGAGCACTTTTAAGAGAATAAAAAGACCAGTCACAGACAGGAAAAAAATACATATTTGCAAACTGCATATCAAACAAAGGACTTGTATCCAGAATACCTTAAAAACTCTCAAAACTGAACAATAAGAAAAACAACCCAATTTTTAAAAAGATGGGCAGAAGATTTTAATGCCAGAGAAGATACATGGATGGCAAATAAACACAAGAAAAGGTTTCCAACATTTTAGTCATTACAGACAATCAAATTAAAAGCACAATGAGACACCCTTACACATCTATTAGAAAGATTTAAATAAAGAACACTGGCAATTCTGAGTATAATGAAGATGGGAAGAAACAGGCGCCCTCAGACACTATGGGTGGGAATATAAAATGGCACAGCAGCTCTAGAGAACAGTTTGGCAGTTTCTTATAAGCCTAAACATACACTTAACATGTAACCCAGCAAACTCACTACAGGCATTTATCCTAGAGAAATGAAAACTAATTTTTGCACAAAAACCTGAACTTGAATGTATATGGCAGCATTATTTATAACTGCCTCAAACTAGAAGCACTTAAAATATCCTCTAATGGGTAAAGGAAACATAAATGGGTTAGTACATCCACACAGTGGAATACTGCACAGCAACATAAAAGGACAAATAATCGACATACACACAACTTGAATGGATCTCAAACGCACTTTCCTAAATGAAATAGCCCAGTCTCCAAAGGTTACATACTGTATTACTCCATTTATATGAGATTCTAGAGAATGCAAAAACATAGGAACAAAAAAAAAATTAGTGGTTCCCAGGGGTTAGGGGTGGGGAAGGTCAGAATAAAAAGGTGACATTATGGGGAAATTCTTGGGCAGTGTTGAAATTTTTCTGTATCCTGGTTGTTGGTGATGGCTACAAGAATCTATACTGTAAGTAAAAAACTCATAATATTATACAATAAAAAGGAGGATTTTACTCTATTTTAAGGTAAAAAAATGGAAAACATTTTAAAATACTCTTCTGGGGACTTTGTGTAATTTACATTGGAAGAAAATTCTCAGGATTTAAGAGTACAATAAAATGTTTAAATCACACACCCAGTAAAGACTATATGTAAACCTGGTTATCAATAGGCACAAATCAAGAAGCTAGAAGCAATCAAGTAGCAAGGATCAAGAAGCAAATGTATATAGACTCTCCCATAAATTACAAATATATGGAAGTGCTTAAAATTCCTCTCTAACACTCAGGCAGGAATCAGTGGAATTTTGAGAACAGGAAAATCTACAGGAGAGAAAGTGAGGTGAGAGAAATACCAGAGTGACCAACCGAGCCTATGCTTCAAAGGAAGGGTCTGGAAATTTTCCAAGTGGGATGACTTAACCTCAATATTGACAACCTCAATATTGACTTCAGCTCAGTTCTGTCCCTAAACACTACCTGGAATAAAAGACCAATAGTCATCAATACCTCTTCAATGGCACCTGCAGAAATCCTGTGACCTGCAACATTTATCACGTCATCAACTCGAGACATAACATATATGTAACCTTCTTCATCCATGTAACCAGCATCCATGGTGTCATAGTATCCCTGAAAATAAGAAAAAATAATGTCTGATTAGCATGTAGTACTAGGTAATGTAATCATTTTTAAGCTTGGTAAAATATAAAATGTGATAGAAATAGGTTTACTGTATTCATTTGAATTTTATCATAACTAGCCTATGGAATTAAATTATTTTTTATTTTGAAGGCCTACTAGAATCTCTCTGCTCCCCTAACAGCCAGGAATAAAAGTGTTCTTATATACGTTCACGTTAAATGTTTGAACTGAGAGTTGTAAAGCTTATGAACACAATTTCTTCCTTTTAATGGAGAAGCAATAGCTCAATATTTCCAGTATACTTTGGTATTGCAAAGTAGTTCTTTGATAGATTTCTTCTTTAATTGTGTTAATTTTTAAAAGCATTAAAGCTCTCTATGAATAATTACAAAATAGACCACTAGTTTGTTAACATAGATTTGGATTGCACTGGAGCTTCAGTGAAATATAGTTAAATAGTAAGTATAAAATTTAATTTTTTTTTTATCGACTCAAGAGTAGCAGTACATCTTCACTGGTCCAGATATCATAATAGAATGAAAAATCAAGAAGAATAAGAAGTAGAAAGAAATAAATATTACTTCCCCTAATGCTTCTGAGTTACATTAATACCTGTATTACAAGCATGGGCTTCAGAACAAATCCAGGTGAGTCACTATTTGTGTTTCTAAATCTTCCTAAGACTCAGTATGCTCATCTATTAAATAGGGTAATGGATCATACTTTATAAGGCTGTGAGAAGCATACATGAGATGGGGCATATAAAGAGGGCAGACCCTGGCACATCATGAGCCCTGAATAACTGGCAGCTCTTACTGCAATTACTATCAGAAAGTAAAGTTAAGACATGGGCTCTGGAGCCAGAATATATGGGTCCAAATGTCAGCTCTGTTAACTTCTAAACTGTGGGCAAGTTATAGAGCCCTTCTGTGCTGTTATTAAGCCCTTAGATGAAAGGGTTGAGGTCAGGGTAACAAGACAGAGTATAGATTCACTACATATAGTGTTTAATCATAAACTATGGTTTATGGGGCTTTGAAGGAGCTTTCAGTGTTAAAGGTGGTCATGTTGAAAACCACATGCACATATTATGAACCACTGTCAGGTTGTAATTAATCACATCAGTACTCTGGTGATTTGACTGTGGCCCATCAGGCACATAGACTGGGCTGATTGGAGTCAACTCTACTGATAAATCTTCTCTGCCACAGTCCCTTGGGGCATGTTTAATCTTGGCTACTGAGGTCACTTAACCCTGAGATGTCTTTCTAAAGGAAGCTATTTAAATTCTTGTCATTTGTCTAGTTGATTAGGTTAGCTCTCCTTCGCTCACAAATAATAAAGATAGAATGCTAAATAGACTCACCTTTTCTTAAAATGAAATTCTAATCATTCATTCTTTTTTACCCAGTGTAAAATGAGGACCAGGTATCTCTCTCAGGGAAAGAAATAGAAGCGAAGAAACAGCAGAAAGATGATAGTGGGACCCTTTCGCGTGTTATCAATTATGTGCTGTTATAAACACAAACCACAGAGTAACAGGTAAATGATAAAACAGAACACAGAAAGGTACTTTTTGTTATCCAGAGCACTGGAGGTTAGGCGTTGAGGAACACTGTCTCTATCCTGTATCTATATTATAAAATAAAGAACTCAGAGGACACTCAGGAAAGAATGTCAGTAACAGCTAAAGGGATTTAAAAAGATACAACTTCTGGCAAGCAGAACAAAGTTTGCTCACATAACCGGGGGAGAGGAGGTAAAGAGGTTCTAATGACAGTGTCCAGTTCTGATCAGATGTTCTCAGTCTGTGCAGAGGAATCCAATGTGAGAAATCATACAGAAAGTCCCCAGAAGTTTTAATTTAACAAAACCTTTCTTGATATGAAAGGCTGTTAAATTTCAGAAAAAGCTGCTAAGAGAAACGGAGACATTTCTATGTCCAGAGATTGATAAAAAATATTAAAATGACTTATTCAGACATTTGAGGTTTGGGCATTCTTATCCCTGAGATCTGGAAACTGGTCCAAATAACCTTTAAAAGTTGCTTTGTGATCCATGATTCTAAAAGCCAGCCACTCAACTTAATAGGCAAGAACTATAGAGAAGTGTGTAAGATGATTAAAAACAAAAGTACAATAAAGTTCTTACAGGAAATTTTTCAAAGTATAAATGCTTGAATGCCTCCTGATTCTTCCAGAGTCCTGAAAAAGCTCCAGGTGGTAATGGCAACCTTATATAAAAACAGAGCAGTGAGAATTATGATGAAAGTGGTAATAAAGACAAATTGATTAGAACTAACAGCTTTTCACTGTGATGGACAATTACAATTCAAATCCCACATTGAATTGTAACACCTAAATCCACTGGACAGATCATGTCTAACTGAGGCTGAAGTGGCTGACCATGACATAGCAAAGTCACGAAGGGATGACTGTGGTTTCTGGGAAGTGCACAAAAGGCACACACATCTGGCATTCAGATAGGTATTAGCATCAAACATTGTTTCAGTAAGAAGCATAACATCTGCAAAAAGGAACCAAAAATGCATCACCGAATTACTTTTTGAGAGAAATATCCTTCCACCATAGGCATATAAATCTATTTTTTTTTGAAGTATCAAGGTACTAACTGCCACCTTTGCCAGTCTCTTTGTGATAAGATGTTCCAATTAAACATCCCACGAACAGCCTTAATCTTCACAATCAATGTGCCTCCCCACTCTGAGAATTCCCTCTCACTCTTCTCTCTTCTGTTCTTTCTTTCCATGAGCATCCAGACCTATGAGATTTCTCACCCCTATGAACACATGAAGATAGGTGAGCATATAAAGTAGAAGGTAGCATATATCTGTTCTTTTCAATCAATTTCCTCTTATATTTCATTCCTCCGTAGTATGAAACAGGTGTTATACACACAACAAGGGCTTAATCTTTATCTATCATCCATCTGTCTATCTATCTTTAGGTAAACAAATGAATTCTCATATTGCTTCCTTGTAGGAAGTATTACCTAACGAAAATAACCGCTCAGTGTATTTTCAGGAAACTTTTTAGATGCTTTATAGTTTGGAATTTTAGATACTGTAAAACTTAAGGATTTTCAAAACCCTACCCTCCTGTACTCACAAAAAAAACACCAAGTGAAGTGGTGACTTCACAGTGCAGATGTGAGAAAATGGAAAATGAAGTAGACATGGTTACTGCCAACATGAGGCAACATCACACACCTTCTACCCCCAGTTAGACTTCTGAGACACTGAACTGTATTCTCACATTCCGTCAGGCAGAAAATGCTGTTACCAGTGGGACCAGCTGCTCAGCTGGGATTGCCCATTTCCTCTATGTCTGGCCTACCCATAGGTCCTCCCTTGCTAGGTCTTCTTTTTGTAATATTTTAAGATGGAGGAAAAAAGGCTACCTCAGCGTTTCTGGACCTCCCGTAATTTCATAAAATGCATGCAAAAGCATTTTGTAACCTGAAAAAAAAACCCAAAACTACAGAGATGCTGCTATATTGTTGCTGTTGCTGCTGTCACTGTTACTATTCATCACTAAACCTCCAGGAAGGCAGCAAGCTGAAGCAGGTGATCCCTTCGGGTCCTTCTACCTGATTTTTCTGTTAATCTTAATTGTTAATATTTTTATAACAAGTGTAAAAATCATCATTAAACATTGAAATACAATGTGACTATGGCAACCACTAAAAATCATTTATTTAGCAGCATTTACAGGATGCTGAGGGTAAACAAATGAAGAGGATGCTAAGAAGAAATGACAAATCAAAAGCCAACATGGGCCACAAGAGGAAACATTAATGAGTGAAGCCTACTATACTCAAAATATACAACTAGAACAATAAACCTGACAGAGATGCATTCCGCTTGCATATTAAGTAAGAAATAATTTTCAGCTGTTCCCCAAAAATGTACCACAATATATAGTACTTTCTGTGTTTCATGGGGATATTCTTTGAACAGATGCTTGGGTATAAGAAAATACCTCCCTACAATAAGAATAAAAAGGCAACTGTGATAATAAATGGCAACTAATATTCAGGCTGTACTGGGGACAACAGAGGGTGGTGCAGGCTGAGATAAATTTGAACGTACACACCAGGTCGAGTGGCAGCAGTTGTTCCTTAGTTCCACAGATACACAGATACACAGATATCCTGATCCAAATCCGTAAACACAAAACACTGCCCATACGAAGAACAATGCATATAGAAGGGCATATTGTTAAAGAAGTGTCTCATCCGTTTTATCTACCCCAAATCTAAGATTTTGGTTCACCAGCGACCACACACTGCCTCTTCACAACAGACTTCTGAGTGCTTGCAATAATAATCCAAATGAGTTAGTACTTAGTGTGTCAAATGTGAGCTGAGTTTCCTGGTGGCCTAGAATGTATCTAATTCAGTGTGTACACGTGAGACCAAGAGTTTAGCATTTTCTGGTAAGGGTGTAACTGGAGAGAAAAGGAAATCTTACACTTCCCAGAGGTTGGTTAAGTTTGCAATCTCCATTCTTAAAAGAAGATGGCCTGATAATCTGTGTTTTCTCTTACTTCCTGAAAAAAATTTGGTACTAGCAATTAGTAACATATAGATTATATTCTTATAATTAATTAAAGCCTAGAGGATTACAAGTAGAGGTAGCCGTCCTCCAAAATAAATAAACAAATAAATAATAAGCTTTAAGGACACCAGCTTTCTCAGCTGTTGCACAAAACTTTAAATATCTGCATAAATCTTCTGAAGAACAGGGACAGTAGGGATTTTTATATCATCTGTGAGAAAGGTCTGCATAAGTTTGGATATACCTATAGACCTTGGGAATTAAGTATAACATAGCAAGGGTATATCCAGGAAGAGATTACAGGATAGGAAGGAGAAATCCAAGGCCAAACACAGTATTAAAGAGGGACCAAGGAAAAAAGATCATGAACAAAAATAAACAAATCACAACTGTACGAGAACCAGGACAGTATGTGAGGGGCCTCCAGAGCAGAGTTTTAATAATGACTGAGCATTCAACAAGGTGAAGTGAAGTGCAAATTCTGTTTGAAAGTGGATTCAACAGAGGTCATGGAACTTCATAAAAATTCATTGGACTGGCAGAGGAAAGAAATTTTCTGAAAATACTAAGAAATATGTCAGAAAATGCCTATCCTCATCCTTCAAATACAAGATCAAATGTTACCACCCTGTGACACCTTTCCTAACTCTTCCCAAACAGAGTGAAAAGGTGAGTTTTGTTACAAACTATCCAATTGTGAATGAGGAGTTCCTCTTAGAGGAAACCCTTTCCAAGGAGAACATTCTTAAGCGGTAAGAGAAATAACTGAGGCAGCAGTAATGTATGTGTGTATATGTGTGTGTGTGTGTGTGTGTGTGTGTGTGTGTGTGTTGAGGGGGAGGTATCATAGAGAAATCCTTAAATAGCTGACGAAGGAAGAGAATGTCCATCACTGTGGAAAGTAAACATCCCTGACCAATCTGAAATAGATAAAACTCCTAGATGCCTCCAATCCCAGATAAAGGACGGTCTGTACTCACTGCTGCATCAGGAATCCCCATTTGCAACACAAATACTGTAAATTGAAGACAAAACTCCTGTTCCCTAGAGAATTCTGGAGTTAGATCCCAACTTTGCTCTCCCAGTATTTCCCACAAGGTCTTTAGGCTTTACTTGTGATTTTCCTATGAAGCTACTTTTCATCTCCCCAGAAGAGACTGATTAGGCCATAATTTCTTTCTCTCTGGGCAGACAAACAACTGGGTTAGAAATGTGAGTTCTAGCTGTGTAACTGCCGATGATGTTCAGATTTCCATGTCGAAAATGAGATAATATCTGTCCCACAGCCTACCGCACAGTGTTGTTGTAAGACAAATAAAAGATCATACTAAAATCTGCAGAGGAGATTTAGAAAGGAATGGGATTACAATTACACGACATCCTTGGTTTATTCAAAGGATACACTGGTGAAGGAAAGCCGTACTGATCCTCTCCCAAACAGCAGCACAGTAAGTGACCAAATCACTCCTGCAAAACTATAAGGATGTGAACAGACATCATTAAGGACCAAGTGTTCAATATCTGGAGGCTGAGAAATCGGCAGGCACCAGAGTAAAAGCCACTTAGACAAGGCCATCCAGCTCCCTGGCATCCCATCACTGCCTGCAGGGCACAGGCCAGTGGGACACAGCGGGAGGCAGACAAGCTGCACTTCCAATAGCAACAACCGTGTCTGGTCAGAGAAAAATGTGTGCCCACGAATCAGGAAGAGTCAGAGACCTATGGCTTTAATAACAGTGAGCACTGTTGTACTGAGGAAGGCATTGCAGTTAACCTTTTCTCTCATGCCCTGCACGGTGTTGCCTGGAAATTACTGACTCATATTTCTGCACTTTGAAGCTCTGGTTGCAATTACAGAAGCACCTTCTAAAATTCATGAACATTTTGTATTCATAGCAATTCAGGTATCATAACTTTCCCACAAAATTAAGTGCCTGGAGTAAGTTTCAAAATCAGAAGAATTTTCTACTATGCAGGCATGCATTTTGCTCTTCTACTAGAAAGATAAATCCTTTGAAAGCAAGTAATCTACAAGAACTGCAAGATTCATGTTTATTACATCCTAGGGTCTACAATAGTTTAGGAATCACTTAAGTGTCTACCTTCTTAGGGATCCCCAGAGGAGCAAAACAGAGATTTCTAGAAAGCCTTAAGAAAGGAGTTAAAAGAGCTGAAGTGGATCAAGAGGTTTTTCCAAAATCACCACATATCATTGTTTCTGGTTGGGGGATGAGTCATCTTAATATGATAAAATGAATCATTATGCTTAGTACCTTGCAAAACTTAGAAATATGATTATAGCTTCAGATTTTAAAGAAACTGCCAGAGAAAGATAATTTCAAATGTTACTTACACTATTTATAACAGATTTTACAGTGAAGCAAGAAGCTATAACTGTATTTATAAAAAACAAACAAATTTGGGATTAAAACAGTGAGATGTAATTTTTTTACTGACTTACTTTAATGTAGTTTGAACCCCATACATTTCAAATATTCTACGCAGCTTTTTCCCTCTATTCTTTCTACTCACTACAGGTATAGTTAGTGAACATAAGTAGCATTAGGGAATATTTTTCTTTCAAAGAATATTCCACTTAATTATTATACAAGTAATAAGGAAAAGCATGGGCATGAATATGGAGAAGAATGGACGTCTATCTCTGGCTGGCGGTCTCTCCCCACGGTAGCTTTTTATGCCAGCTCCGTTTTAAGCCTCTTAGGGACAGAGTCATTCTTTTTTTTTTTTTTTTTTTTTTTGCGGTACGCGGGCCTCTCACCATTGTGGCCTCTCCCGTTGCGGAGCACAGGCTCCGGACGCGCAGGCCCAGCGGCCATGGTTCACGGGCCCAGCCGCTCCGTGGCATGTTGGATCTTCCCGGACCGGGGTACGAACCCACGTCCCCTGCATCGGCAGGCAGACTCTCAACCACTGCGCCACCGGGGAAGCCCCAGAGTCATTCTTATTATTGATGGCCTCACCTCATATCCATGCAAAGATAGTATAATATAGCAATACACCATATAAACTAGAACTTTTTCTGAAAAAGAAAAGGTTATATTTTTGCTTTTGAAATCATACGGCAAGAAGCCACACCTATAGTTCACCATTGGTTGTTATTTCTTAGCAATCACTGTACATACTCAGGAATCATGGGAAGTAAGAAAATACAATCTAAAAATTATTTGCAAATAAAATGAAAAATTTATGAAGACTAAATTGACAATGAAGTTGTTATGATGTTAAAGTTTACAGATTTTCAATTAAATATATATTCATTTTGATTATAAATTTTTCAAGTTTCTTAAATATTAGAATTTCAGATATTTTGTGAACCCTGGAAACCATATATAATCTCTCATCAAACACCTTTAAAAGTCCACCAAGTGGTTCTGGGGACTCAGGTAGCTGGTCCCTGGAAAGGACCCTGCTTTTCAGATAACAGACCTTTAGAATATGGTCTACATGGAAAAAATTATTCTCTTCTCAAATTACACACTGCTTTTTTAAACCATGGTAATTTTTATTAAGGCAAGAAGGTGTGCTTTTCCCCTTCCCTTAATTCAATTAAACATGTTTTATTATGTGCTCTTAAAAAGCATTCATCAGCCATTTTCCATTCTGGATGAACGATGTGTGTCCCTTCAAAGCATACAGAATAGCTATAGATGGATACAAGCAAGTCTTCTTGATTAAATATAAAAACATCCTATGCATACTGCAAGCAGCTATTGGGACGCATGAAAAATTTTCAGGTCAATGAGTTAGACTGGAATGGCTACTGGAGATGAGGGTTTCAAAAGGAAATCCTGGCTCTCACAGATAAAAATGAGCTCCTGAAATAAGGTTTCAAGACTGTTCTATTACAAAAAGAGAGATCTTGGTGGTAACATTTTTTCATTATTTCTACCTTACTTTTTGAATATAATTATATATATATAATATTTTCAAATACCTAGTTTCACTATTAACTTAAGGGATGAATCAAAGTCCACTGCATGTCATAATATATTGTATCATCAAATAATTTATAATGAAATCTCAGAATCCAAGATCTGTACAATAACATTCCCTATTTAGGAATAGAGAGGGAAGAAAATCTTTCTGAATTGGCGACAACCTAAAGCACAGAATGTTTTAAGGCAATAAATAGTTCTGTTATTTTCAAGTACTTGAAGTAACACTAATGGCTATGAGAAAAAAATTATAGTTTATGTGCTTTATTATTTCTGAATGGATGTGGGGTGAGGCCACTGATAATTAGAGTGACAGGATGCATGATGGGTTTAAAACTCTACTGGCATCAAATGCCACCTTTGGGATCTTGCAAACATTGCTTTATGAAATAGATGACTCACTTAGAGTTAGGGGTTATGTAAAAGTGTAAGCCGCTAGAGTGCTTTTAAAAGCTCTCACAAACCATGTGCTTCTCTAAGCTAGTTAAGCATCCATCCACAATCTTGTTCAGGTTAATCATTTATCAAGCCTTCCTCTTGTCCCCAACAATTTTCCCCCTCACAGGTAAGATTTCAATCAGCTCTATGTTAATATGGATTCTGATTCAGAAAAATATGAATAGAAATTGTATATTCAGTATTAATTTTTCCATTTGCCAGCAATGTCTTAAAATGTAAATTTAAAAGAGTAATAAAGTGTTCATATGTTTACTGATAACAATAAAAAATCTGAGAAGAAATATCCATAAAGTGCACCTCCTCTATTAGCCTTTTATAAGGTTAAAGTATCCCTACTTGAAAAAATACATTCTTTTTAAAATAACTATTTTTCATTTAATTTTCAAAGAACTTAAAATGTTTTATTAACCTGAGAAAAATCTTATACCAATCTGAGAATGCCAATTAATAAGAATTCTTTTAAATAAATTGGAAAATAAAACTTTTTTAAAACCACATGCAACGCTCTTTATTCATAACAGCTCATTCTGGCAAATTCTACTACTTAAGGCATATCAGTAGAGATGCCAATATCATGCTAATCAGAAGCAATAAAGCTACCTGTATCAATTATTAAAATGTCACATACTGTGTGTCTCCAGCTTAATCAACTTCCAATTCAGCTTCTGCTAGCTTAACAATTTTAAAGTACTGATTTAATGAAAGTACGTTTGAATATTTTTACTACAAATTTTAGCACTTTGTCTATCAAATGAACAATGATAAAAACTTCTAGCAAGAAATTGTGGTACTTGATGAGTCAGGGATTATATATTGTACTATTATCTAACCCAGTAATTACACTTTTAGAAATTTATTCATACTATTGTCATTATCAGAAAAGAAGAAAAGACAACACAAAAGGGATGTTCGATACTGCATTATTTATAATCATAAATATTCAAAAAAGACTAAGAGGCCTAGAAAGGGAATAAACATTTTTAAAAGGCAGAGTAAAATTTAAAATGCTTGTGAGACAGGGTTAAGGAAAAACAGGAATACATGAGAATAAACCAAGTTGTTCCAACAACCTAAAACGCATTTCAAAAAGTGGAAAGTCATATATATTACAAAATTAACACTGTATTACTGAAGGGTCAGAGTACAGAAACTTTATATACTTCTTTATATTTTTGGTACTTAAGTTACTTTTATCATCTATGCATTACTTGTATAATCAGAAATATTTTTTAAAAGATGCAAGATTTATCTTTTTACAAGTCCTATCTAAATTGGTTCCACTTTATGGGGCTTCCATGTTAAAATTACAACAGCTGGCACTGAGTATTCTCAAACAATTTACAAGCTTTTTCTGGAACCTCTTCACTAGTAATATCATTGCAACCACTCTATTTTTTCTTAATTTGACATACCAATTCTTGCTCTTTTAAATAGTAGCACTGCAAATTTTGCTTACTTTACCACAATGTTTCCTAAACACCGAGCCTTCAGTTTTTGCATGTTGTCATCCAAAATCATAACTGGAAAGTAAAATATTAAAAATAAACAAATAAATAAGTAAATAATTGAATAAAAACACATAAACTTAAGGCTTAAATTTTCCGAATTTTCTATATTCAGTTTCCCAAAACTCTAGCTTTAAAAAGGCATCCTTTAATTCCTGTGAGACCACAAACATATATAAATAAGCTAAAATGAAAATTTAAAGTGTACATGTTTTTAATTTTTAATTAGATAATGAATTTTTGCTCAGAATCACCCTTAAATAAAGACATAGTATTTCAAATACACGGGTAATTTTAAAATCTACGTTTATATCCATCCAAAAATACCCCTCCATTCTGTCAAAAATACTAAAAACATGTTCAGCTTTTCAAAAATTAAAGGATACAAAGTGTTAAAACACAGATAAAACACATTTCAAACAATAAAAATAAAGAATTTAAAAGCCTGGCAAACTCCTTTTTCTGATTTAAGGCTTAATATCCACTTATGAGCTTTAAGGTCAATTTAACCTTCCCAAATATTATCCCAATGTGTTTTATGCTACACTGTTAAAATCCTGAAGGATTTCAAGAGACCAAAGCTTGTATCCACATGCAGTAATCTTTAGAGTAAGGATATATCATGTTTTAAGCTTTAATAGATCCTTTATGTGGCTTCATCCATCCAGGTTACTCTACTGAAAAATGCTATAAGAAAAGAAGAACATTATCCCCAGAAAAAGTTAATTGCTCCTGTGTGTTCCCAGAGTACTTTGCTTCAAAATTCTATTCTGACAATTATTAGTGGTGTAGGTATCTGTCCCTCACTAGATGTGAGCTCATTAAGGGTGAAGCCATGATAATTCATCTTTGTCTCCCCAAATCCCAGTACAGTGGCCAATTTACTATGTGCCCTGGAACACATTCTTGCTCTATGACCCCTCCCATATCCCTATCTAAAAAGTGGAAAAAATTCCCTTCTCATAGTGTTGTACAATAATTACTTGAAAAAAAATATAGTGATAACCTTGCATAAGATACTCAATGAATGTGAAATTAAGTATTACATTACATTGAATGTTTTTCACACAAAAATGATTTTCTTCCCTTTCCCAAAAGGATATGGCTTTTTAATATTATAATATTAAATGTTACATTATACTTTTGAATCTCTGAATAACCATAAAAATCATGCATCATAAAGTCATTATTTCCTTGGTTATAAATACCTTAGTTCTAGCGTTTAAGCTGTGCTGTCTGTAAGCCAATGGCTTTCAGACAATGAGAAACATCTGTACTGAAATTCCATGAGGCATCAAAGCTTTAACTCTTTCTTACAGCTGGATATGAAAATGGTACTGAAACACTGAAAGGGAATGTAGCTAATATCTCCCACAGTCATCAGCCCCTAAAAATGGTTCAACACAAAAGCAATTTTTCTAATAAAAGGAGTAGCGATGACAAAACTGTTCAAAGGGAAGATTTCATAAAGCTGCGTTCACCCTTCCATGCCCGGAGAAGTCACTGACTTCACAGAGTATCTAGTTTTGCCCTTAAAAAAAAATCTTACATGCCTTTTTATAAATATATCTGCTAGGTTAAACCAAATGATCCTTAACCAGTCATTGTCCTAGAAGGAAAACGTAATATTTTTACATTAGAGAAGCAAAAACACATCTCTAAATTTTGTAACTTACATGCAAATACAAACTCTATGCAGGAATTATATTCTGTTCCTAGATGCTGTGTTTAAGCTAAATTGTGCGACTTTATGCAAATAACGTAACTTCTGTACCTCATTTTTCTTGTCTGTAAAATGAATGTGTAAGACTAAATCAAGTCAGCCCTCTGGCTTCCCTGAAATATTAATGACACTACTAGCTAAGACTTAGTTCAGTCTTTCTACCAGCAGGTGCTATGTTAGTGCTTCATTGTGTTCCATCAGCAACCCTATGAAGCATATAGCACTATTATTCCCATTTAGAAATAAGGAAGTTGAATGTTTGACTTGTGTAACAATGTATAACTTAAACAAGTCATCTTGTATAAGACATACAACTAGGAGGTGAAATCCAGGGGATTATTGAACTATTATAATCACTACCAATAATTTAAAAACAAATATGGAAAAGATAGTGTTTCTCCTGGTCACATACTGCCAGCAAGGATGAAATTATTTTTCTTTTTAGAATCCTTACTCTTTATATTCATTTTTTTAGTCAACAAGGTTCAAAAGCTTTATCATCACTTCTAAATTAAAAGATAGCATATATAATGGGAAAAACTGCAGCTTTTATAACAGAAACAAACAAACAAAATAAAACATAATGGTTTGCATTGTCTTCAGGACCTAATGAGCTGTGTTACCTCAGGAAAGTTATTTAGTCTCTCTGGGCACCAGCTAACTCATCTCTAAAATGGGAATAATATCGGTAAATTAAATATACCTCAGCACTAGTTGAAAAGATGTATGCAGAGTACTTGGCATGATGTATGCAGAGTACCTAGCATGTATTCCATAAGTGTTAATCTTGCATACATATGCTTAACTTGCCTTATATTATGACAATCATTTAGAATATGTCCTTAGAAGTCTACAATCTTACTTTTGATCAAATTGGCTAATAACAAAATTTATCACAAAAAGTTAGACATTTTTAATACAAGGCATTCACTCAATCAAATACTTATTAAGCACCTAGTAGGTTTCAAGCAATACGATTCACACTAAATACAGAAAAATACCAAATTTATTAACATTACATATTTCAAGTTATCAGGGTAATTTCTCACCATTGTATCCTGGAACACTTTTTCCTGCTTGCCCCGGAGGAGGTGTTTTAGAATTACCTAATCCAATGCATGATGCTGTAATTGGGGAACCAGTCTCTGGAGAAATAAATATTATTTATAATTTAATATTTCAACTTGACATCATGATGTTTCTTCAGTGCCTGCACTGCCCCCTCCCTCCACAGAATTTCACTGCATGAGGAATAGATAAATGGTGCAAATGAACTATTTAAAAATGAAACAAATCCAGTAATTGATATGATATTGATGTTTTTAAAATTTAAGGACACAAATTTAGAATAATATATATAGTAGTGCTTCTTTTAAAGAAAAGAAAGGCCTCTCTAGTGTTTTCAGTTGTGGATCAGCAGGCATGAAGAATGGAGAATTACATGACTGTGATAGTTTTACAAAACATGTTAAAAACTGAAAAATCTCTAGAAAAGATGCTTTAACTCACCTAAAGCTATTTTATCAGGGTAAATAACAGCAATGGGCAAAATATTTCTGTTATTTATAGTTTAGTCTCTGGAACAGGTAACATGAAGATTTTTTAAAATATATGAACAGTATCATATTCTAATTTTTTAAGAACTACATTTGCCTAGAGACCTTGCATCTAAAACTGAATTTACCAATGCTTTATCAAATTTCTCTTAAATCTGTTGCTCCTGGACTTGTGAAGGCCCAAAACCTAGGAAAGAAGCTATTTATCTTATGCTGATTATTTCCTCAAGACCAGAGACTTATTCACAATTAGCCTTCATTGATTAACAAAAGTGTTAAATTTGTCTTCTCTGTCTCAAGTTGTAACAGTCACAATAACAGCAGCTATTACGTAATAATCATAAGTTCTGAAACTGATATTTTTTTATAAAAGAATGCATTCATTATTATTGCCAAATATAAGTTTGGAGTTACCAGAATATTTTGAATATGAGATCTGTCTCTATGGAGGGTAAGATAAGAGGGTATTGATGGTAAAAAGTTTCAGAACTACTGGCTTAATATTATACACATAAATGTACACCTACATACACCCAAGGGATTAACTGCCAAACCATTCAGATCCAAAGTAATCCAAAATATTAAAAACATCTATCTTCCTAAGGACTCAGAATGTATTTCTTCCACTCTGGTCTCCACCATGATTTATCATATATTTATATCACTTTAGAATGATGGGAAGAATTTATTACTGTTCTTTACCTTCCAGAGTAGTTCAGTTTATTATTCACGTTTGGATGGCGGCTCAGCTGGTATCAATAACAGAAGATGAACTCTCGATCTTTAAAACCCAGTTCCTGAGTGACAGTCCAGTGCTTAAGGTGCTAAGCCAGATGGTCACCGCTGAGGAGAAGCAGCGAGTAACCAGAGAAGACATTGCTGATGTTTGACAAAGAATTCTCAAATATTTTCATATCATGACAAAAAATCGGGAGGTATTTTATGACATGGCATTCTATCAGCTATGAGCATTCTCCCTACAGCACAATCAAAGCATGGGAGGAAATCCACAGGTTTGGAAATTTAGCAGCATTTTTCCCTTTGCCTTTTGGAAAACGTCTGAGTACTTATCTCAGCTACCCTGCAAGAGCAGTGAGATAAGAGCAGTGGTGATGACAGGAAGCAACCCTGAAGAGTGAGGTGCTTAAAGGAAGGTACTCAGACATAACAAGGTGACAAGAAGAACGGAACCTACTAAGACACATTAGGAAAGGAGATGTTCCCTTCAAGATGCTGCCGCTCCGCCTCCCACCCTGGTGAGAAGCAGCTTCTGAAGTCAATCTTCTGTTTTTAAAGCATATCTTGTTAAGTTTAGGTGCTCAGTAGGGGCACTCCGATCAGCTGAAGTTCAAACTCTTGACACTTCTCAACACCATAAGGCCTCTCAGCCACTTGTCACCACATAGCTCTAGAACGTACAAATGTACCTTCCAGTGGCTCTAATACCTACCAACGGTTCTAGTATCTGCTGCTTAAAAGAAAAACAAAAATCCTGCAACAACGAAACTGTAACTGTACCCTGCTTCATCTCATCTCAGTGTGGATTCTTATAAAAGATATGGGCACTCTGTTCTTCTGAAAACTGGGAGGAAGGGAGTGTGGGAAAAGGAAGGGAGAATAAAACCTACGCTTAAATAAAGACACAAGAAACTGAAGCGCTGTCAATATCTACTGCCTAAGTTGACATTATACCTCCTATTTTTTTTTTTTTTTTGGAAGTACGCAGGCCTCTCACTGTTGTGGCCTCTCCCGTTGCGGAGCCCAGAATCCGGACGTGCAGGCTCAGCGGCCATGGCTCACAGAACCAGCCGCTCCGCCGCATGTGGGATCTTCCTGGACCGGGGCACGAACCCGTGTCCCCTGCATCGGCAGGCGGACTCTCAACCACTGAGCCACCAGGGAAGCCCCTTCCTGAGATTCTTAAGCATCTTTTCATAGTGATTACATACTCATAACCTTTAACCTTCAGCTGTTTTGTTGTAGTTTATGATTGTAAAGCAACTATGAAAAGCATATTTTTCTATATGATTATTTTGACTGAATTTTAAGGGCAATGAAAAGTATTATCCATTCAGTTACTTCAAGAAGATAATATAAGTTTATACTTTGAACATTAATACTTTGAGCATCTTCTTGTCTTTATTTTGCGCAGGGGCCATGCTCATCTTTTCTATATCGTTCCAATTTTAGTATATGTGCTGCCAAAGTGAGCGCTTATTGACTTTATTTTGATATTCATTTAGAGCATTAAAGATGAATTGTTGGTAGTGACATGCAAAGGATACAGTCAGACAAAATGACAGTTCCTAGGAATCTAAGTATAATAAGCAGCCACAGTTAGGACAAAAGTGGGTTGAGAAAGACCATCATGGTTGTTACAGAGACTTTGGTTTTCTCTCTTTATACCCATGAACATCCCAAGACCCAAGAACTGATCAATCTGCACCGCAGGCACACAGATGCATGCTCACACATTCATGCACACAGACTGTATAACCACCCTGGCTTCCCAGCAGGTCCACGTGCAGAACAGGCTTCCAGTTAGGGAAAGCCCCAGGCATGCTGCAGTCCTTAATCAAGCTCCAAAGGATTCCCAAAGCCCCATTTCAAAGACGTTCTAAAAACATCTGCTTCACACTGCCCAGGCTACAATTAACTGGCTAGCAGTTATCTAGCAGACAGGAAATCCAGATGTCACATTTTGACTGGGAAAGAGCTACATTGAACAAACCAGAACATTCTCTTTGAAGAAAAGAATTGGACACTTCATTTGGAGAGATCTTTCCAAAGAGGTCCAACCTTAGAAAGACAACGCTCAGCAATTCACCAGCATAATTTCCTTAGATAAGAGACAACCAGGAAGAAGATGGCAGGAAATTGAAGGCTGTGAAGAATAAGTTACCTTGGTATGTTTTATATTCACACTGCATTAGAAGCTAATACAGACATTTCACTATTATTTTTGTGTTTTTACTGCCACACTCCACCTTATTGCATTAGTGAGCTGTTACCTAAATGAATTTTCCTTAAAAATTCTAAAGGAAGAAAAGGAGAACTAAAAAACATAATTTTTTCAAACATGAATTATGCCATGTACCATGTGCTAAGTGCTTTTTGTTTATATTATTGCATTTAATCCAACTATAAGCTGATAGGGAGAAAAGGAAATATTATTTTAACAGGTGAGAAGTACTAAGGCCTAACACAGAAAATTTAAACCATTTGTCCTGGTTCGCATAGTTCTTTCAGAGCAGGAGAAGAATGGCATAGATAAGTGTGCCACTCATGAGGTTCCCATGTAGAATACAGAGGAGAGAAGAAAACAGAGCTCACCCAGGCTGCATCCCAGCAGAGGAAGAAAAACCTTTGTGACACGGAGTGAGTCCAGTCTCTCATACTTGCAAATGGAAGTAATGGTGGTACATACCACTTATTAGCAAACATTTATTGAGCAGCTATTATGTGCTAGGTGCTGTCATTAGAACTGGGGATAGGGCAATAAACAAAAGTGACCAAAATCCCTGCCTTCGTGGAGCTCACATTAATTGGGGAAACAAACAATAATAACATTCAAAAGTCTAACATATAGCATGTCAAAGAGTGATAACCACTAAGAACATAAAGAAAGCACACATAGGATATGAGAATAGGATATGAGAAGTGATGGGAAGGGATTGCAATTTTAAACTGGGTAGCCCGAAAAAAAACTCCCTGAAAAGTGACCTTTGAGTAAAGACTTGAAAGAAGTGAGGACGTGTGCCTTATACATATCTAGGGACAAAGAATCCAGGAGAAAGGAACCGCAAGTGCAAAGGTACCGAGGTAGGTTTATTCCTAGAGTATTTGAGGAACAGTGAGGCAGCCACTGTGACTGAAGCAGAACAAATGAGGAAAGTATTAACAGGAAATAAAGTCAGAGAGGTAGTGAGGAGACAGCTCACGTAAAACTACTTCAGAGTCCTCTTAAAACCTTAAGTTTTTAGTCTGAGTGATGTTGTGAGCTAGTGTGGACCTTTAAACAAAGAAGTTAATGAATCGCAACAATGCAAATAGAATCTACTTAAATAGTTGAGCATCATGTAGGTTTTATGATCAGGTTTATTTAATTTGGGGTTTTCAGAGCGATGTGGGAGAAAATGATGGACAGATGGGAGCTGTTTTAGGATGGCTGGTTAACGACAGAGATTCCTGTGGCTTTCTGAACAGCAAGAATCAATTCACTAGATTGACAGAAAGCCTAGAGCTCAGTTAGGTGGTAGATGGGAGACAGATTGCCCGCACAAGCCAAAGACAATAACTTTTGTTATATAAGTGTTAGAGTTTCTACAAATCAATACAGCATTTCTGAAAGGCAAGTTGGCAATTCTTATAAAAAGCCTTAAAAATGGCAATTTTTCTAAAAAACTCTTAAAGGTTGAGCATAGCCTCTAACTCAGTTGTTCCACTATAAGGGATATACACAAGGAAATATTTGTAAGAGCTCACAAATATTAAGCATCAAGGATGTTTACCACAGTATTGTTTATACTAGAGTTTAAAAGAGTGTCCAAAAAATAGGAATTATTCCATTAATTATTCCATATTAAGGAGTAATGCAAAACCAAACACTAGGAAAATGTCTAGTGATAGGAAATAATTCTCACAAAATATTGTTTAGATAAATGTTGTAAAACAAAATGCACAATGTGATTTAATTTTTTTTTTTTTTTTTTTTTTTTTTTTTTTTGTGGTATGCGGGCCTCTCACTGTTGTGGCCTCTCCCGTTGCGGAGCACAGGCTCCGGATGCGCAGGCTCAGCAGCCATGGCTCACGGGCCCAGCCGCTCCGCGGCATATGGGATCCTCCCAGACCGGGGCACGAACCCGTATCCCCTGCATCGGCAGGCGGACTCTCAACCACTGCGCCACCAGGGAGGCCCGTGATTTAATTTTTTAATAAATAATATACACTGGGCAAAAATATACATCTTGGCAAGATACACATTAAAATATTAACAGAATTTCTTAACACCATTTCTGAATGGTGAGCAAAGGAGAAATTACATTGAAGAGTCCAAAGGCTACACCACAACCTTGAAATCTCTCCACAGTCATGGATTAAAGGTGGGTGCAATTTGTTTAATACTTCTTCTACTGTCTTGTGATGGCTTTGAGTAACAGAAAAGAAGGAAAGTGATGCTTTGTCAGTTTACAGGCACAGGCCTTAAGAAATTTAGAACACTGTCTCAGGAACCCATGAGGTGCCATGTAAGGTGGTCCACTACTCTGAGTCCGCCAAGCTAAAAATGCCACTTGCAGGCGTTCTGGACAACAGTCCTAGCTGAGTCCAGCCTTCCAGCAGTCCCAGGCATGAGAGTGAAGCCACTTTGGAGCCTCCAGACCAGCTCATTCACTGCACAATTCTCTCTGTGTTGTCTCAATCACCAGTACTTGGAGCACAAAATCCCCAGCTGATCTCTACTCATATCTTTGACCCATAAAATCATGAGATATGGTGATTATTTTTAGCCACTAGGTTTTAGGGTAAATATTTTTTACAGCAGCAATAGATACTTGGAACAGTTGACAGTAAGAATATTACAAAATCTTTCAAAAAAGAATTGTGCATGTAATTATACGAAAACACTCTCTAGCCTGCAGTTGAAATCAGGTTCTTCTTGTGTGCTTTGAGAATCATTTGTATCAGCAGAACCAAAGTCTAATCCCTGACATTTTGTGCTCAGGAAATGTTTTCTGCCTAGTAAATACATACTTATATAATTTTAGGCTCTGACTCCCATTATTAAGATCAGTGTTCTTAAAAAATAAGTAGCAAATCACACAATGCAATCCCAAAATGAACAAGAGAGCAAGAGAAATAGAGGACTCAGGAAAGAGAAAAAAACTGTATGTTACTGTTGCAATTCTGTTACAATCTTTTTCTTATTCCAAGAATGATATTCAAAGGTCAGTCCTTCAACAAATATTTATTGAACATATCCAACCTACTTAATACATTTCATTTGGGGAGAAGAGAGTGTTAAAGATGGAAAGACAGCCTAACAGAAATAGAAGTTATGTGCAAAGCTGAGACATCAGACCACCAAGGACTGACTTCAAGTTATTTACCAGAGCAAGGCTTGCAGGGCTGGGGGGGTGGGCGAGAGGTGAAAGAAGAGAAATAATAAGGAACAAAATGAGAGCGGGGAGCAAAGGCAGATCGCGAAGTGTTAAGAAATTTGGATATTATTCTGGGAACACTGGGGGACTCAGGGAGTTGTAGCAGAGGAGATTTGTTCAGATTTGCACTTTAGAAAAAGCTCTTCGGGCTTCCCTGGTGGCGCAGTGGTTGGGGGTCTGCCTGCCGATGCAGGGGACGCGTGTTCGTGCCCCAGTCCGGGGGGATCCCACGTGCCGCGGAGCGGCTGGGCCCGTGAGCCACAGCTGCTGGGCCTGCGCGTCCAGAACCTGTGCTCCGCAATGGGAGAGACCACAACAGTGAGAGGCCCGTGTACCACAAAAAAAAAAAAAAAAAAAAGAAAAAGCTCTTCACTTGCAAACTGGAGCACTAAACTGAGAATCCCAACCCAGAGCAAGAAATCCGTTAGATGTTGGTGGTCTGATGCCGGTGAGTGGCAGTGGAAGATGAGACCAAGTTGGAGTTACACTCAGAATCAAAAGGCCTTGCTGATGGTTTGGATATAGGGGCAGGGCAAGAGGGAGACATCCAGGACAACCCCCAGGGTTTTGGCTTATAGACGAAAGACAACACAGAAAGAAGAGCAGATGTGAGTGAGGGCTAAGAGGAAGAACAGTATGGCAGGTTCAGCTCCATAAATAAGTGCTCCTGCTGCATCTGGAGATCTGCCACTGTGCTCCCACTGCAGGTCTAGAAACACCACATTTAAGCAATATGGATTTTAAAAGTTGGTGGCCCATGCAGAGAGCTGAAGTCCTGGAAATAAATCAATTCAGTGGCACAGGGCCCTTGAGTCATATTAATCACAGCATCATGATGGGCACAGAAGCAATTTGTAAAGAAACCATTCTCTACACCTCTAAGTCTATACTGTAAGCTATAAATAACCTGCATGGTGGTAGCAGAAAGAAAGTAGAAACAGTGAGATGTACACCAGTGAAAGAAAATCAATTCAATCTTTTGTGTTCACGAGATGGTACATTTTAAAATACTGGATTCAACGCAGCCTACCTTTTGGTACTGGAAGCAAACCATTCATTCAAGCTGGGAGACACTGGTCTTAGCCTACTCTCTCACCAGCAAACTGCCTCTAACCTTAGAGAAACTCATAAATAACCTGTAGTTGAATTAGATTAAAAATGCTGTATTAATGCAGGCATCAGATAAAACATAAGAAGAAAGGGCTCTGATCAACACAGAACAGTGAGAGTTCTGGTTCTAATCTTAACTAGCTAGTTGACACTGGGAAATTAAATTCTCTATGATTAATATTTTCATTTATAAATTGAGCTCTTATGTTCTAAGTTTTCTTGAGTCTGGACTATCTACCGACCAGGATGCTAAAAATGGCCTTTATATTCATGAAAGGTTATTCACAGAAAGGAAAGGAAAGGAAAGGAAAAATGTTTATTGAATGTTACGACAGGCCAGGAACTTGCTGCATTGTTCATACACATTTCACTTCATTTCAAGCTTTCTACAAGCCTGTGAGCAAACACACGTGCACTAGATGAGAGACTTCCCAGCGGCTACAGAGTAAGTGGCTAAACCAGGATTTAAACAGTCTTATTGTGATTCAGTATCCCTTTTTACTACCCACATTGCTTTTCCAAGGAGAATAGTTGCCTGTTATTTTCTAATTAGAACGGACAGCAAAAGAGGAATTGGGAACTACTACTTAATGGGGCCAAAGGGCCCACAGTGCAGAGAATTACACGCAACAAGGGAAAATCAAATTTCCAGACAATAAGGTTTGTTAAGGGAGGGTTTAGGAACTCTTTTTCTTGTAAAGATCTACAAAAACGTGACATATGTTCACCTTTCTAGAGTGTATTAAATGAGATTCTTGCCAAGGGCAGGACCATTAAAATAAATGATATTTCAAAGACCAAACCAATTTCATATTATTAATCAATTTCTTTTTTTTTTTTTTTTTTTGCGGTACATGGGCCTCTCGCTGTTGTGGCCTCTCCCGTTGCGGAGCACAGGCTCCGGACGCGCAGGCCCAGCGGCTATGGCTCACAGGCCCAGCTGCTCCGTGGCATGTGGGATCCTCCCGGACCAGGGCACGAACCTGTGTCCCCTGCATTGGCAGGCGGACTCTCAACCACTGCACCACCAGGGAAGCCCTTATTAATCAATTTCTTATTGTTTAGTCTCTTGTCAAAAATTATCACTAATATAATAATGAGCATAAATAGGGATTCTAAAAAGCAATTATACATATCTGAACTACTTCATGTATAGTAATCATATCTGAAAAAAACACCAACTTAGTGTTCTTCCCACATTATAATGCTGTAAAGATGAAAATGTCTGATTCAATGGCTGCTATTTGACTTGGGATATTCATTTTCAGATGGATTAATAATTTGTAAACAGTTATTCATTTCAAAAACAGAAAGCCTCAGAAAGCCTCATCAAGCCTAACATTTGACAAAAGATTATTGCTTCCACAAACCAAATTCACACAGCTTACCTCTAAGCTCCTGCTTCTCAAATTGTCAGTAACAATTACCTACTTTTAAACTAACGAAGACTTGCTCTAAATGAGAAAAAAAAATGCTGTTGCCAGGCAACAAAGATGACATCAAGACATTTCTCCTCTCTCACCAGATGAATACTTTCACAGTCTTACTAGCTGAACACTGCTGACATGACACTGTGTCTATAGGACTGCTTTTCCCAATCACAACTTCTCATGCCAACTATCTACAATTTATTTCCCATGAATGAAAAAAAAGAGATGAATTTATTCTTGACCATTCTGTTGGGAAAAACAAAATTCATCAGACAATAGTAATTCATTCATATTACTAAAGACTCTTTACATTCTGCTATTTGAAAGCATCATAGGGTATATTCTGGACAAGCCAGTTCATGGGGCAATGGCACTGCCTATCCAGTCTAATCCTGAGTTCCACAGTGTGTATTTCAAAGTCTACTTCAATCCACCATCTTTGAAAATGCAGGCCTATACTTTAACCAAACCTTACCATCACAGCCCAAATTTGATGGGCTCAGAAAATATTAAGTAAAACCCAGAAAGCAGGGAATGACAATTGAAAAGTAAAACCTAGGAAGGCAGCATTTGGTTGTATATAGAAATATTTTACTTCAAGATCTGCAACCAAAGGAATGTATGCTAGTAGCTATTGGCACCCAAACCACAGAGAACAGATTTTTGAATAATTAAAGACAGAGTCATCAAGATAAAGTCACCAAGAAGATACTTTCCTTGCTGTATTGTCAGCCATACAGAGCTTTTTATCCCTTAGCCCTAGGAAGCCATTTTGCAGGAAAACCTACAGGATTTTGCATGGGGCACAAGCTAGGTATGTTTAAGATGGAAGAAAGTCACACACTAGCACATGGGTGTAACAAGGTTTAAAGAAAGGCAGAAATAACAAGAGTCATAAAACTCCCAATGTGGAATTCCAGGGATAAAGAGAATACCCTTCACAGACTAGACTCAGAACTACACACTGACAGACAAATCCCTCTTCAGTAAGTATATCAGTTCAGATGCCTGAAAGTGGAAAGTGTGAAAATGCAAGGGTAACCAAGGAAGAGGACAATCCAGAAAAAAATGTGGCTTAAACTATGACACTCTACCTATCAAGTCTTAAATCACATTTAGTCTCCCCAGGAGGAATGAGACAGTCCTCTATTTGAGCCTGTATCATTTCTCATAGAGATCTCTGGTTAGGATAACTGTTATTAAACTATAATGAATTATTCCAATTTGTGGTTTTGATTCTTGTAAAGAAAAGATATTGCTGCTTTTAAATAATCCTGGGCTAGCATAGCACAGGGAGATCAGCTCGGTGCTCTGTGACCGCCTGGAGGGGTGGGGTAGGGAGGGTGGGAGGGAGGGAGACGCAAGAGGGAAGGGATATGGGAACAGATGTATATGTATAACTGATTCACTTTGTTATAAAGCAGAAACTAATAAAAAAAAATCCTGGGCTAATGGATCTTCTCCAGATATACCTAAGGATAAGGACTGAATTTGGTCAGCTTAACCAATTTTTGTGGGTTAGAACTTTTGTCCCAGTTGTCTATCCTCAGGAAGTATATCCTACCAAACAGTGCAAAAATAAGGATTATCAGGTCAAGTAGCCTTGACACATTTTAATAACATGGTATTAGGATGTGTGTGCCTTTAGGATCAATGATTTTGATTTAATAACCAGCATGACTGAAGTTTGCTGGAGCCTGTGGGTCCATTTTAGTAAAATCCAGAATTGTCAGATTCTTCCTCAAAGGAGGAGCATTTAGGCTATATATAGAATATAGTTACTTCAGAACTAGCAATTGCAACTAAAACTGCAGCAGTTCAATCAAACAGGGAGAGAAGTGCTGTGATTACTTCAAGATATAAGAACTCAGCAAAGATGGCTCAAGGCAGATAAAGTAAGATCAATGGCCACCAATGTCTCAATCCATTAGGAGATTACCATTTTCTCATTGAAGTCCCTCCTAGGGGTTTTAAAAATTCTACGAAGAATTCTACTCCTCCATTAAAGTGATGGAAACAAAACAAACAACAAAATCACCCAGTGCTACTCAAGTTGGTGGTCATTACCTCATTTCAATTACTTCATCACTATGGGGTGAGCAGGGCATCACTTAAAACACTTTAACATAAGGTTTGTTTCTTCTGATGGAAACCACACAGATTTGTTTTGCTAGCAGGTGGAAAGAATCATTGATTCTTTTGATCTAAACCCTTCACCAAGTTGTCCCTTATAAAAGCTACTGTGGAACTTGAGTATTCTAACTTTGCAGTGGTTATCTTTATTTAAGTGACGGATAGCAAGTAAAAGAATAAAGTGTTTCTACATAAAATTAAATAACATTACAAAGTGGGATACCAAACTTTTTTGTTGCAGTCATTTCTAAACTAGTGCCATGTCTTATAGTAAACAGGAAGGAAAGAGAGAAAGAAGGAAGGAAAAAGAAAGGGAAGAGAAGGGAAGGCCGGAAGGCAGGAAGGAAAGAAGGAAGGGAAAAAGGAAGGAGGAAACTTCAAAAAGGGATAAGGTCGACTATGTTTTGGGTTTTAGTACTTAGTTGTTTAATTTTTTTCTTTTTTTTTTTGTACTAGGTGATTCACTCAAAAGGAAAACAGTTCCTTCATAGGCATCTTAAATAAGAAAAAAAATTCTTGCAAAGGACACAATGCACTGCACTGACAGTTCTTTCTTTGTGCTGTTTGATTTCTGGAAAAGCTCATCTTAGTACTAAAAATGATCTAAAACAGTACAGTGTTGTATCTGGTGATTGTACAACTGAGGATAATGAAGTTCTGGCTGTTTATTTCTTTGTACACAAATTATCATATCTTAAGGGAACAATGATCAATTCTCTTAATTTCCCCTTTTCAAATTATGATTGTAGCACCTCTATTTCTTAACCCCTATTTAAAAAAATGAAAAATTCAGTCAATAATCCAGATGCTTCCAATCGTCTTATGGATAAATTACTATGAAGATAAAGCATCTGAGTAAATGACAGTTTGTCTATTACCCAGAATTATGAATCAAATATATACAACTCTCCTATATAAACTTAACAAGACCAATTTCCTTCATGAGAGCATTAAATGTTTACATTATTAAAACCCAAAACAAGGGGTTAATGCTTCAGTGGTGTTGAACAGAGACAATTCTTTATTAAAATGCCCCTACAAGGAGTTGATCTGTTCTCGGATTTTCCACAGATTAGTTCTCAATTTAGAATCTTAGGTATTATTTAAATCAGACATCAAAGAGTGTTGATATTAACAGATCAAAAGAGGATGTTAGTCACTAGAAATCTGTTGTTGCTAATACAAATTTCACTTGGGTAACAAAAACAACATTGTAATATAAATGGATTGACTGCAGAGTGCCTTCTTATAGCCCAAGTCACAGGAACTAATCAATTTTCACTCATACATTTTAGTTACTTAACATACCCCTTACTAATTCCAAATTACACATCACAGTGTCTTAACAACTCATTTGTACACATATATTAATGTAATCAGAGAGCAAATTCATAAATTATGCATTGTATGGAAGGCTCATAAAAGTGTGCGATTGTATAAAATAATATCAATTTCTAAGTCAATAACAAGTAACAGCAACCTTGTAGAAGACTTGAAATTTTAAATAAAGAAAAATATTCCTTTGGGCAAAGCTTCACCTTCCTTCAAATGTTATCAGGTTTTTGCTGATCTACCTCTTGGGGAAGTGCATGACCATCTATCTGATATGTAAAATATTAGGAAATTCATAAATGTGCTAGAAATATCAAAATTTTCTTTCTTTTTTCTAAGAGTTAATAATAACCCATAAAGTGCTTGCCTTTCCCCCATTAATCTGATATCACCTTAAGAAAGGTGAACAGTTGCAAATATTAAACTTCAGTATCACTTTGCAATTATTTACCACAACACACAACTTTGAAAATACGGAACTGATTTCTTCTATGCAAATGAATAAAGATTCTAACTAAATTTTCTGTTAGTAGCAGACAACTGCACTACGTAGGATAAATTTCTTTTATAAAGGACAAAACCACTAACCTAGCTAGCTAGCTAGCTAGCTACCTTCCTACCTACATACCTATCCCTATGTATATATCTGTGTACTTCAGTTGGACACAATATCAAATGCTGTAAAATTAAATGTGGGGGGTGGAAAGAATCCATCATTATTAGTAGAAATCCACTCTGTTTTGCACAGTAATGAGCAGCCACTCAAAGCACACTGACATAACGTGTGTACTAATTCCTTCTGAACAATACGTCAAAGAAAAATTGCAAACTCATGTGGAACTCAGTACCCACCAGAGACCTCTTATGCTTGTTTCTCAGGATTCAGTGAGCTTTTCTGTAAGGCTGGATGCACTAACTACATACATCTGCACAGGCTATTATGTGCAACGATATCAATAAGCAAAAGTAAAGGAATCAAAATTTTATTTATTAATGTGTCGGTTGCCTTCAACAAGCTTTAGCATAGTCACCTTTAAGGGGGCCAGGGGTGGGGAACAGAACTCTTCTGCAAGCATTTGTGTAAGGTCACTGTGTATTGGAAACAAGTTGTATGTTGACCAGGAAAAGAAAACCACCTTGGAAAACCATCTTAAAGGTGATAAAATATTTTCCTCTTTATGCCCAGAAAAATAACTGTTAGAACTTTCTGGATGAATAGGGGATTCATCAAGTCTATAAACACTCTTCCTTGCAGAGGCAATAATTCTTCACTTGTTTTTTATGTATTTTACACATAGCACTGCTCTTTCTCCAAATTGAATCTTACCTTTTTTTATTTCCCAAAGTTACAAATCTGAATTTAGATAAGAAATTTCTCCCTTAGCAAATCAAATTACAGAGAATAGAAAGTTTCTTTCTGATTTGCATGTTATTTAAAGAACATGTATTCTGCTCTGATCATTCATTTTATATTTCATATTATAATGAATATAGAAAACACATTTTCCAAAAGAGCAATATCCAAGGAAATATAAAAGTATAATTTATCAGAATCAAAGAATTCTAAAATATTAAACACTGAACTTCAGTGTTAGTCTCTCACTTGATCTTCTAGATCTTAAAATCAGACCTAATTTTTGCTAGAATTTTAAAAATCAGACCTAATTTTTGCTAGAAATTTTATTAATTTTTTAATCCAAATGTGATGCCCTGCCCAAAATGCTCAGAAGATGGAAATTCTGAAAATACTAATATACAATTGTTGATCTAATTAGTTGAACTAAGTAAGACTGAACTGAAATATACACATAGGAAGGCTGTAAAGGCTCTGATAACTCATAGCTACTTTCAGTGGGCCAAATGGAAAAGCCAACAAAATCACTACATTCGGTTACAAGCAAAACAGATTCCAGGTAAACTACTTACTTTCACATATGTACACAATCATTCTTCAAAAGAAGCAGCAGAAAGTCTTATTTTATCTGTACCAAAGTTTTATTCTATCCACTTAATATGATAAGCTGTTTCCCAAGGATCAATTAGTGGGAGGAAAATAGAGAATAAATAAGTAAATAAATAAATTACATATATAATGATAAGCGTTTTGGTGAAAAATACATTTGTCTGTTGAGTGCTAGGCAGAAGAGATTTGATTTTATTGATCATAAGAAAAGAGCCAGAGAACCACAGGAAATCCTATAAAAGAAACAGTGCTTTAAAAAAGTACTCCTGCAGCAGTGTGCAGGGTTATAGGAAAGCAGGGAGCATAGAGATGAGTGATGAGGATAATTTAAATCAGGGTAGATGACAGTGCAGCTGCTGCAGCTCAGAGGAAATGGGAGTACTGAAGATGGGATGAATCCAAAGGGAAATCTGAGATTTAGTGACTCACTGGATATATGAAGCAAAGAGGATGAGAAGCAAAAGTGGTCTTCAGGGCTTTATACCCAGGGACCAAGAGAATGGTAGCATCAATGTCATTTAAGAAGACTTTTTAACAAAAAGATAATCAAAGAATCGCTTATTTCTATCGAAACCAGAACCACCTGATTTCTGAGTTTGTGCCTGATGGTCATAATTCAGAATTTCCTCCTATCCTTGCAGTGCCTCTGAACATGTCTGCAATATATATGTACGTGTTTGGAAAATGCTCACCAGTTTGCCACCAATGGTCTAGGACAGGTACTCTGAAGACCTTTTTGGACCATTCCAGGGTCTCCACGTCACATCGTTCTCCAGCCACAAATAATGTTTTGAACCTGAATATTAGAGAGAGAGTGAATTCAAATTATTCCTTGAAAATAAACTGAAATAATTTCATCTACCTTCTTTTAAACATTGTAGAATCTAATCACATTAATTCTGTCAGAAGAAAACACTGTAGAATGGTTGTAGAATGGTTAGAGGCATTATTTGTTTGGATGCGGTATAACTAAATGCATAGCACAGCACTGGAGAGAGATGCTTCAAAAGTAGAATTCACAGCTACAGCTTCTCACTTCTGAGAAGAGCAACTGAGTTGATCTTTGTAATATATCTGTCATATTCACCTAATAATCAAAAATGAAAAACGTTTTTCCTCCTTGATATTATCTCTGCTAATTTTAGTTCCAAATTTGATTGCTGTATTCTACTTAAGTGTATACACAAAAATATACTCTGGAGTATCAGCTAAGGCAACGAATATGCTCATAAATATGATGCACTTGCTCCTTCTCATGAGTTATTTTGGTAAAGATTATTATGATTTCAACACATATTTCCCCTATTCCAAGGACATATTTAGGAAAGATAAGTGATTTAAAAAGAAATGCCATTGTGGCCTTCCAGGTTAAAAAGCCTCCTATCAAAAGGAATATATGATTACTAAGAGATGAAGAATCCTTTGCAGGGAACATCATGCCACAGTGTAGAAAGGATGAAATAGGAAAAATAGAATTGAGTTGACACTATTGGTGGTTCATTGAGAGAATGACTATTTTTTTCTTCTATCCTCAATGCCCCCATGGCCTGTGTGTCAGAGTCTGTCATACAGAGTGAAGTCAGAAAGAGAAAAACAAATACCATATGCTAACACATACATATGGAATCTAAAAAAAAATAGGGTCTGAAGAACCTAGGGGCAGGACAGGAATAAAGACGCAGGTGTAGAGAATGGACCTGATGACACGGGGAGGGGGAAGGGTAAACTGAGACGAAGTGAGAAAGAGGCATGGACATATATACACTACCAAATGTAAAACAGATAGCTAGTGGGAAGCAGCCGCATAGCACAGGGAGATCAGCTCGGTGGTTTGTGACCACCTAGAGGGGTGGGATAGGGAGGGTGGGAGGGAGGGAGACACAAGAGGGAAGAGATATGGGAACATATGTGTATGTATAACTGATTCACTTTGTTATAAAGCAGAAACTAACACACCATTGTAAAGCAATTATACTCCAATAAAGATGTTAAAAAAAAGCTAATAAAAGATTTTAAGCAGGAGAGTGGCACAGTGAGATTTTTGCTTTAGACGCCACTGGCAGGAGTGGGGAAGACAGAAGGAAGGTCAGGACAGGAGCCCAGGGGCCCTGGCTTTGGGAGGCTGCTGCCATCACAGAGATGGTGAGACTTGAACCCAGGCAGCCCCCGGGGACCCCCGGGGAAAAAAAGTGGAGGTGGAGACGGGATAATCTAGGAGGTCTGAGCAACGGGACTTATTACCACTGACAATTCCCGTTTCCTTGAAGAGCCTTTTAGGAATACGTTGTATGTCACTGGGAGAAGAAAAACCAACACATAAATAAACCAAAAACCCAAACTCTCAAAATACCTGACCCTAAATAAAAGTAACATTAAAGAAAACATGATTAGGAGGAAAACACGGTTATCCATGACAAATTGTAGAAGCAAAAAAGACTGAATGAAAATGTCCACTATTCCTTGCTTTTGTGCTGCCTCAAACTGTACTAAACAGATACCTTTAACGACTGATCATTGATACATGTGTCACACTTTATCAATAGATTAACTTTAAAATATCATATTGCTGTTGTATACTATCACAGGAAAATTGAAGAAGAGAAAGAACACACACACCTATATGTACATAATGGGATTTTTGTTGTATTTTTGCCGTTTATGACTACAAGGGGTTTCAAGCATGGTTTTCTTACTAACCAACAGAGGAGCTATTCTTTGTATTTCATTGAAGGTGTAATCATTTTCTGGAGCATATTGTACCTTTTCCACCTTCTTTCTTTGTAATAGCACATGTATAACAGAATTTATTAGTCCCCAATTTTTCTTTAAGGGCAGAAGTAAATTTCCAATAGTTTGCTGTCTGAAAAAAAAAGAATATTGTGCATTTGGATGATTTGTATTAAAATTTATAAAATGTTAGGTTTGGCTGATTCTAACAGTACAGGCAAAGAACAACCAAAAGGAAGTGTTTTATGGATATCAGAGGTCACATTTCCATCACCTGCCAAGCCACAGATTACTTCAAGGAGCTCTGGATGATCCATATAGTCATGTGATTAGTTTATATATGAAACTTAATACCTAGAATTTCAAAAATATTTATTAATGAAAATGTAATGCAAAATATTGTCACTTAAAAAATTTTAGCACACAGTATAAAATAATTTTTGGCTAATCCAGGGATAATTAATACCTGATATTACCAGCATTTTTACAAGTTTTAATTAATTTTTTGGCTTTTTTCCCCTAGCCAAGTAAACTTCTATTAATTTAATTAATTGATTGTAATAATGAAAAAACATGCATAGCACTGATTCCTTATCTCATGATAAATTTCAGCATTATATATCTTTAAACATAGTATTATTATTGTTTTGCATTACACTTCTATTGCCTTTCTTCTTATCTTTTAATTACATTAGTATCATCATGATAGCAATCTTCATAATGGCGCTAATAAGCAAAATAGAAAGGTATGATATTCAATAAAGAATAGTAAAAGTGATGTCTGCCTTCTCTGCAAGTCAGAAAAAGTCCCTCCATTTCCATTAAAATCACTTTACTATTTATCAAAAGCAGAGGACAATCCTGGGGCTCACTGGTAATTTAGAAAAACATCACATAGTACAGATGATCCCCTTTCCCTAAATACACTAGAAACCATCACTCTACTTTTGTATTAAAGTTCCTAAAACTGCCCCAAAGTTATCATTTTTCTCAATTACAGACTTCAAATTGTATAATATTAATGAGTATAAACACATTATAAACAAAGGTAAAATTCAGGAATAAGACATGACTGACAATTTAAAATCTTCTCAGAAATATTTAATCCAATATTATTTAACTCCTAATTCCTCACAATAAACAAAACCATGATATGTAATTTTATATTTTTATAACCAAATGATTACTTAAAAACTCTTAGTATAAATCTATAATTGAAAGATAAATTATAAGATAGTTTAAAGATAAACTCATGCCTAAGAGCAAGAGTTGTATTCTTATTTTGTAAAGAACATTAATCCTTTAGGCTTGCAGAAAAGGAACTGAAACATTTTTCAACAGTGAAATTTCTCATTAATGACCTTGCCATTATTTTATTAATATTACAAACAGATAAATGCCCCATAGTAAAAAATTCAAAAATATATTTTTGTTTACAAATTCATTTCATAAAAGTGAATGGGGAGTTAGTGTTTAATGCGGACAGAGTTTCAGTTTAGAAGGTGAAATATTTGGGAGATGGATGATGGTGAGAGTTGCACAAAAATGTGAATGTACTTAGTGTCACTGAACTGTACAGTTAAATATGGTTTAAATAGTATGTTTTATACGATGTGACTTTTACCACAATAAAAAAAAATTTTTAAGTGAAAAATAGCCATTTTTCACAGTAATTTGGACTCTCTGGAGAGTAAATTTACCCATATTAATTATATATGTCCTGTCTCTGCACTGTACAATATGGTAGCTTCCAGCCACCTCTGGCTATTTAAAATTTAAATTAGTTAAAATTGAAAAAAATTAAAAATATCAATTTCTTCATAGTATTAACCTTTTGTCAAGAGTTCAGTAGTGACATGTGGCTGGTACCTACTATATTGTAGACATCAGTTTTATTGGATAATGCTTCCCTAGATTGTTATATACTAATTCAATACATGGGAGATGCTCTGATAATGGTAATACATGGAAAGATGAATCTACTTCCAGATGAATAATACTAAAAGGATAAACAAAATGACAATATACAACACCCAGAGTAGAAAAAAGGGGGATAGAGATTAATGTGAATGAGACCTATACCTCTTTCCTCAATTCTATATAAAATTGAGTATAATTCAAGACTAAAATTAAGTTGAAAATTAAGCAAAAAGGGAAACAGAAAAATGGTAATGTTGTTAAATTAATTTTATTCCAAAATACACAGGAAGCTGCATAGTAATGGATAAAAAGCCAAAGATAGATTATGGTGAAGAATTCTGAGGTAATAAAGTAAGGGCAGGGCTTCCCTGGTGGTGCAGTTGTTGAGAGTCCGCCTGCCGATGCAGGGGACATGGGTTCGTGCCCTGGTCCGGGAAGATCCCACATGCCGCGGAGCAGCTGGGCCTGTGAGGCCATGGCCACTGAGCCTGTGCATCCGGAGCCTGTGCTCCGCAACAGGAGAGGCCACAGCAGTGAGAGGCCCGCGTACCGCAAGAAAATAAAATAAAAAAAAATAATAAAGTAAGGGCAGAAGAAAACTAAAATGAATATTTCTTTCAAGGTCCATAAACTACCAAACAAGAGAATATTACTGTTCACTTGTGCCAACAGAAGTTAAATAAAAATAGATTATTTCAGTGATGCCTCATCAACTCTAGTTCACACAACAGAACATCATTATTTTTTCCATCAATGTCCCTGTGGTTATCTCCATCCTTCCTTCATTCTGTTTTCTTCTATTACTCCCCACTAGAAAATTCAAATTACCTTTTGAAAAAACTCTCCACCATTTTGTTACAGTTATTTATTGTATTTATTTTGGCTTCTGTTTAAACATAATATCCAATTATAATTAGTACAGTAACAACTATATAAATTCAACAACACACTTCATCAGTTTTTGCTGCTGCTTTTTCATATCCCATACCATTCCCCTGTATGCATTTTTCCTGTCAAGAAAGTCTCTGGGTTTTAAGTTCTCTTAGCTTTGTCCATATGCACATTTTTCTATTTTGCCCTCAGTCTTCAATAAAAATTTGTTGTTTAACACTTCTCCCTCAGACCTTTGCAGATCTTTCACTATTGTCATCTAGCATCTACTGGCATCAGTTTGGATCTTCCTCTTTGGTGCTCTCTTGATTCCTCTGGTAGTCTTTTGGATTTTATCTATAGCCTCAGTTCATGTTTTGCAATTTTCAAATGACCTGGCCAATGAGAATTTACTTATATTTAACCTTCTTAGTACTTGGATGGCACTTTCCAACTAGGATCCACATCTTTCTTCAATTCGGTAACATATTCAATTATTGGCTCTTCAACTTTCTTTTTTTTTTTTTAACAATTCTTCCATTTTCTTCTGAAATTCTTACTAGATACATTTGTAGTTTCCTATTCTTCCCTCCAAGTCTCTTTAACTGTTCTTTCAGATTTTTTACTTTGTCTCTCTGTTTTACATGTTGGGTAGTTATCCTCAATAATATCCTGTAATTTTTAACAGTCTTTCCTTGTGCCCATATATTTGTTTCATTTATTTAGTTTACACTATCCATTGGACTTTTTAATTTTTTCATACCCAAGTTTAATAATTTTACATAAGAGTTATTAGTTTATGACTCTGATTATCCTTAACATACTTATTTTCAAGTTTGATTTGGCTATATTACAAAAATAATCTCAATTGGAATGAATCCATGTTCTGTTGATTTTATTAGCATTAGAGTTCTTCATGTATTTGGAATTTTATTTCCCACACTCTTTTCAAAATAGAAGTTCTTTGTTTTTGTTTTTTTCTCCTCTCTCTCTCCTATGCTCACCTTCTCTGTTCAATAGGTTTGTGAGTGATATAACTATCCTCTAGAGATCCATTGCCATAAGGATGATTCAGAATGATTAACCCACAGTGATACTCAGGATATATCACAGATCCTATTCTAGGATGACAGATGGGCAGTTTGGCTTTGTCTCAATCAGATCCCTAGACCAAAGCTTGCTATACGTCATAGTCCCAGAAAACAAGTGAGAGTCATTATTATCAACCTCCTTTCCTGAGTGGGGAGGAACACCCCAGCCCATCCTCATCACTGAGCAAGCTCTGACTCCATGACCTAAGCAGGGTAATACTGAGGCCCTTTACTCTGCCAATGCATGCTTGTACACCTAGCAAGCCTCTGGCATCAGCCACCCTTACTGCATTGCAAACCTAATCCATTTCCAGCCCACAGAAAAGTTTATTTTTCAGCTCAGCTCTGATGCTCTGCTTCTTGTTTTTTCATATTATCTCTCATTGCTGTGTAATGGGGAAAGAAAGGCTGCATCAAAGTACAAGGTACTGTGTTATCTTGAGTGGAAATCCCAGCACAGAATTTTTTCTAACTTTACTAAAATTGAACTAGAAGATCATGGGGAAATAAATCACTATGATGTGACAAAAAAGAGCAGTGAATTAGAAAGCAGAAGATGATAATAACAGCTAAGGCAGTCTATGTTATGAACAGCTCCAAGTGCTTTGCATGGATTATGTACCTTTTATTTTCATTATATTCTTGTACTATTACTGCTCTTATAGTCCACAAAAAGAAAGAAAGAAAAGAACAGAGAGGCTATATAACTTTCTCAAGGTCACACAGCCAGTAAATGGTAGGTTTGAACCCAGATAGTCTAACTCCAGAGTCAGAATCTAAATTACCATACCATACTGCCTAGTCCCAGCTTTGCCCCAGAGTAGCTTTGTAATCCTGGGAATGTTATTTCACCTCTTTGTACCAAAGTTTTCTCTACTGTGAAATGAAATCATTACACTAGATGATTTCTCGTCTATTTTTACAAACTCTAGTTGTCTGATAAAATGAACTTACAGTTCTGGTTAGTTACCTATTTCAGAGTACCCTCTTAAATTGCGGGGAACATCTTTAAATTTATTTTAAAACAATCTTTAATGAGCTATGTAACATTTTAAAAAGAAAACTTCATCACTTAAAATGTTCTATAGAAGGAGAGATAAGCAAACTGCAAATCAATCACGAGCCTGCAATTACAATATCAAGAGAACGTCCATTCAGTAAGTTAGTATGAAACGTCTTGAACGTAAATATAAACTTAAAAGTATAGCTGTATGAGAAGATTGGGTTCTCTAACTTGGGTTCTCTCTTGTCTCTAACCCAAACAACTTTTCTTGGACCTTGGTTGCCTAGTGAGATAGTTGGATTTTGGAGGTCCCTTCTGTTTCTAACGTTCTCTTTAGCCCACAAGTGAGAATCTATCAAAGTAGATCAGTGAAGGTATTATTTGTATAGACTACAAATATATGAAAAGGAAAAGCTGCACTTATGCCATGAATGACAAGAATCCCTGGGTCAAGTTAGTTTCCTAATTTACCTTTCATAGGAAGAGTATGTCCATGGAATTTAGTTAGGAGTGTGGGCTCTAGTCAGATTGCCTGAGTTAGTTTCTTTCTAAAGAGTTACTTAAACTCTCTGGTCCTAACTTCACCCATCTGTAAAATGAGAATAATCACAATTCTTACTTATTTTTATAACCAAATGAGATAACAAACTTTAACTGCTTATGCCTAGCACATAGTAGGTGATCAGCAAGTGCTTGCATTTATTAATAGTAGTTATTCGAATAATTGAGGCTGTTCATAGAGTCTGCACTCCTAAATATCTATTAAAAACATAGGTTCACATCATCATGAATAACTTAGATGCCTAAAGACAAAGGCGCATGATTGGGGAAACTTATCGCAATTTCTCTTACCCTAAAATCTCATACTCCATGTCTATACCTATTAGTTTGAAAGAGTGATGTTTTAATAGGTATTCAAAAAAAAAAGGTATTCATTCGGTATTGTTTGACGCTTTATATTTCAGGCAAATTAGAAATGGTTCTTGCCTTTACAGTAAAGGTTATCATCTAAAACCCATGTATAAATGGGAAAAGATGATGCAGCAAACAAGACACCTTAGCTTGCTGGTCACACATCTACATGCCCTGTAATCAGAATGCATTTGTCAGAAAAGAGATACTGCAAGAACAACAGTCACTGTTTCTTCAAAACCCCTGGAATTGTCTTAAGACGTGGAGACAATACATAGCCTCAGATGTTTTTACCAAAAATCTATGTTTCTATGCTTTTGACTGAAATGGAGAAAACTAAGTTGAAATGTAGTGAATAAAGGAACAAAGAGAGAGTGAATAGAAATATAATAGAAGATTCATTTTATGAACACATTGTATGTTCATTTTATGAACACATTGTATGTTCATTTTATGTAAATCCAGATTCATTTTTTCATAAAAAAAGAGGAAAAAGAAACAAATAAACAAAACCACTGACCCTGCCCAAATTGAAACCTTCTTGCTTATATCTGCAATTGCTGTATGATACCTGTTTAAACCCCTTCTTGGACCATAGCAGCACAAAATTCATAACATCTGGCATTTAATTTAAAAAATTCAAACTGATTTAATTCAAACCCACTTTTGACTTGAAGAAACTACAAAATGCTTTTAGTTCATGATAGCAGTGACCTATTTCAAAAAGGTTCAATAAGATTCGATGATGGAAACTGCCTTGAAGACACAAATTGCTGTAATTATCTTTGAATATACATATCATTAAACTAAAATGAATGGCAATAAACCAGCACAAAAATACCTAAACTATTCAGAGCACATTATTACAAAACAATAGAAAAATAATTTCCTTCACTTTTTCAACATAGGTAATTTGGACTATAGTTTCCACGTTTTATCTCTATAAGTGAAATCAAATAATATTTCCCTCTATTTAGACTATGAGTCTATTTTCAAAAGACAGATGTTATATATATATGTGTGTATATATATACATACACATATATGTATATATATATATATATATATATATATATATATACACATACTCATTTTAAGTTACACTTAGCATTTTACTTTAAGGAAAATATATAAGCTGAGTAGTTTAAAAAAGAGAACTATTTTGATAAAATTTGAACAGAAATAAACAGGATATGGTATTAAAAATATTCACAGTATAGTTAAATTTCCAACTATTTCAAAGATATGTTTAGAACAGTCATTCTTAACATTCAGAACCTTTGGCTCTTTCCATAGTGGTACTGCAGTGATAGAAAAAATATATAATGTTCAGTTATTCATTCTGATTGCAGTTTTTAATGTAATTTGCCCTGTGCATCCCAAGTTCACCTTGTCAGAGAGTACTGCTTCCCCAAGGCTGCCCCAGGGTCCTGTTGACGGATTGCTCTAATGGCAGTTGGCGCTGTAAACAAGGCAGCTACTCCATGCTCCGCGAGCACACGGAAATAAGCGCCAGCATCTGGTGTTCCCACAGGCTTCCCCTACAAGGAGAGTCATTTAAAATGTCACTGGGTAAAATGTCTCATATTTCACTGACTGTTCCATACTTACACATTTAACACAGCAATATTAACAAAATGGGGTTCTCAACATTGAAACTATTTGTCTTAGTTTTAAAATATTCCCATGTTCCATCATAAATAAAACAAACCAAATGCCCAGGCATCAGAGAGCCCATTTGCTCCAATACTGCATCCTAAAAGCTTTTCAAATTATACTTTTCCTTTCATAAGTTTTGAAAGATAAAGGACTGGAAATATATATATATCACATTCAAATTAATAACATAAAACAGTCTTGTATTTTCCAAGCAATTAAATACATTGTTTTGTCTGGCAGATTATATGAGAAATGTGGTTGCTATGAATTTCTAATATTAAACTTTTTTTTCATGATCACTATTAAAAGTGACAATAGCAATTCTCAAAATATATGAGAAGACAGAAAAATCTGGAATCACAGTGATTTCTGAGCAATGACCTTTTCAATTAAATGAAATTTTAAAAAACTCCAAGAAAAGCAATTTCTAAGATTTTTTTAAAAAATCCAATATCTCAAAATATGTAGGTTTTCCACAGCCTCAAAATGACATTATGCATGTTCAAAGGATAATCCATTCATAAAAATTTAACAATTTTTATAGACTATACAGTTCAAAATGACACAAAGCATTTTTTAACTGATGTTCCTGCAAAGTGGAAAATAAGCATGGCATAAATAAATCAGTAATTCTGCAAAAATTCAAAGTGTCCCATAAAAATCTATGTTGGCCCAACCATATCCCCTCATTCCTCAATACATTCTCATCACTGATACTTCTTCCTTTGTTTCTAAAGTCAGGGGAATGTTAATATATATATATATACATAATATATATTTCACAGTCAAATCCTTTTGGAAGGAGTTGGGGTAAACAGGTTTCCTATTTTGGACCATTTCTTGAGACTAAAAAGTGTTAAAGTACATCAGGAAATTCTAAGAGATGAGTGACTCTATGTAATATTTCCTAAACTTTGTCCACATTCCCCATCTGAGCATCCCGTGGACCTTGTATTCTGGAAAACACACTTGGGAAACACTGAACTATGGTAAGAAAAGGAAAGGAGAGGGGAGGGGAGGGGAGGGGAGAGGGGAGAGGAGAAGGGAGGGGAGGGGAGAGGGGAGGGGAGAGGGGAGGGGAGGGGAGGGGAGGAGAGTGGGGAGGGGAGGGGATGGGAGGGGAGAGGGGAGGGGAGGGGAGAGGGGAGGGGAGGGGAGGGGAGGGGAGAGGGGAGGGGAGGGGAGAGGGGAGGGGAGGGGAGGGGAGGGGAGAGGGGAGAGGAGAAGGGAGGGGAGGGGAGAGGGGAGGGGAGGGGAGGGGAGGGGAGGGGAGGGGAGGGGAGGGGAGGGGAGGGAGGGAGGCAGGAAAGAAAAAATTTGCTAGAAGCAACTCAGAGGTCTCCCCAAATAGAGAATAATAAAGGAGTGGATGATAATATGAGGCCAACCATAGCCGTTTAATAATTTTGATTCACTATCCACTTCTAATTGGATCTTTGCTAGAGCACTATTTAGTTTTTACATTTATTTTAACAGTTACCCTTAATATTCTTTAATGTAGTTATATTTTCCTTTTTTTACTACTTCTTTGTTATATTCTGTTGCTTCTTCTCATGCTCTTTTAATACCAAAGAAGATATTTGTTGCAACTAGAAATTCATTTTTATTATCACAACTATGCCAAAACACTTGATTTCAATTTATTTCATTACTATCCCATACAGGTCAACACATTGGCATAGTATAAAAAGCTGCCAGATACAATCTGGCAACTCATGTATATAATTTAACTCACAAATTTTGAAGCCTTGAGCATATCAGCACTAACTGTATTATTTCTAACCAAGGGAGGTAAACATTTGACTTTTATTTCTTCAAATATATCTTAGGCACTGATCACCTTGTGCAGTAGATTGTGTCTTTGGAAACTTGACCTCACCCACATAAAAATGATTTGTCAACTGACCTTACGCAATTGACTTGCCCTGTCAATGCTGCCATTTTCTTGCCTGCTAAATAAGAATAAATCACTTTTCCAATATGATTCCGATAAGCTAAAAGCACTGAGATAATATTTTAAGATTGTTTGACCTCTACTGAAGAAAGATATTTTATAGCCAATTAGAGTTGAATTCCACAGCAGTGCCAGCGTCATGGGACAATGATAATATACTCACTAAAGAATGCTATTAGTGTCATAATGAAAATGCTATACCATAATGACTACCTACATGGAGGACACAATTTGATGTATTTTATAGTGCCTTCAAATTAATTGTATCTAATGATAATGAAACAATAGTTAATTAGAAATAATAGTTAACAACTGCACTATACTATTTATAGATAATATAAAATTGTTACTGTTGCAATTCTGACCCTGCACCAAATTTCCAGCAATATTACATTTATTGAGCATAAAAAATCAAAATAACATGTCATTACAACTAGGATACTAACGGAAGTGATGCATAAAAGCTCACAATGTTTTTTTGTAAGTCAGTTGAATTAAGAAAGGTTCAATTGTTTTGTCTTTTATTGTCCATGCCCCAGAAGATCATTTGAGGCAATGAGTGATATTTCCTTACTTTGGAATTACGTTAATATTTATATATTTTAGTTTTTATTTTCTTAAAACTTCTATTTGATCTCAAATTTTGATTAAAATATAAGTTATGATACATCAAAGAAATTATTGTTCCCCAAAACAGCCTGCTGATTAACACATACATTAGGCTCTGAATGATATAAACATCTCAGCAAATATAATACAGCACAGAATAAGATCTTTCATCAGAAATGATTGTTTGCATACAAACAATCATAATACATTAAACAGTGCTAATATATTAATTTAATAAATACTTATTGGTCATCTACTATGGTCTAGACACTTTTCTAAATTCTGGGAATAATTATTTGAACAAGCCAGGTAAGGTCCTGCTCTAAGGGAACTTACACTCTAGTAATTGGGGGGTGGTGGTGCGTGTAGTAATATTATTAAAAATTACATAGCAGGTGCTATAAGCTATTTTGTGTCTAATAAAGGGAAAGACTACAGTGATAAACGTAGGACCCATATGTTCTCAGCATCTATCACCACTAGCAGCTTCAGAAAACTGAAGCAATGCCAGTAAGCCTCTTTCATTAAGAACTCTAAATGCAGATGACTCAATGCCTTATTGATTTGATCGAACACTATTCTCTCCTGCCCTCCAGCACATCATAGGCTCATGTGCACACACAGACATGCATGCACACATAGGCAATATGACCCCTTTATAATGCTTTTTAAAAGTAACCAGTAACATACTAAGTATGCTGAGCTGCTTGGAAAAAATGACACTGACTCCAGAACTTGCATATTCAGTAAGGGGCAATAGCTCCAAACCTATTCAATTTTAAAATAAAAAGATTCTGGGCTTCCCTGGTGGCGCAGTGGTTGAGAGTCCGCCTGCCGATTCAGGGGACACGGGTTCGTGCCCCGGTCCGGGAGGATCCCACATGCTGCGGGGCGGCTGGGCCCGTGAGCCATGGCTACTGAGCCTGCGCATCCGGAGCCTGTGCTCCGCAACGGGAGAGGCCACAACAGTGAGAGGCCCGCGTACCGCAAAAATAAATAAATAAATAAATAAAAATAAAATAAGAAGATTCTAAGATTATAGGGATTTTTAACAAACAACATATACACCCAAAGCAGTAATGCAGATAACTTAAAATCTCTTTAAAACTCAATTGATGTCATTACCAGTTGCTTTGATTCCCTGCCTCTAAACTAAAGTCTACAGTGTTGATTGCTGCCCAGAAAACAAAGGCAGAAAGCAATCCCTAAATGGCAAAGCAGAGATTATGAGCTTTCAGCTGTTATAAATCATGACTTTTTAACATCAGAGATCTATAAAATATCAACTGCTTATATTTATACTGTGGTTAGCAAAGGTACAAAGCACAGAGAACATGACAGCTCTCTTCAGATACCAAATATCGTAAAATTAACCTTCACTTATAATCGTCTACCACTTACTGCTTCAATGTGTTAATGTTAATGGACCACAGATGTAAGTTCAGAGTTAGAAAACCAGGTAATGCCTAGACTTCTCACACAAGTTCCAGTGAGGTTAAGTTTTCAACACAGGAAAGTAGTGAAATACAACTTAAAACAAAGGTATATGTAAACATTAGAATTAAATTTTTGAGTAAAAAAAAATTGGCTTTATTATTAATCCTATGATTTCAGTTTATTCAAGGCTTGGGGGTCAATGGTACTTGTGATTTCTCAGACTTTGGCACAAAATTTTTGAGTCAACTACAGTTTTTGCCTCTTTTTGTGGCAGGATTTGAAATACATTTGGTCTCTTTTTGAACACTACTTCTGAGAACGTCATGGAAGGCATGCTTTTACTATAGTTCTAAGGTGAAGACAGCAAAAATCCCTTATGGACTAGTTCTGAATTTCATTTCAGCATACAGGTGCAGCAGTGTCAGTTTATTTATTTAGGAAGAGTGATGAAACTGACAATAGCATTTGTTGAGTTCCTACTACATGCCTGGTATCAAGGGATGCAAGTTTGGACATGCAACATCTAAACCTGAGACTTGTTAAAACATAAGCAATTTTCCAGGGTGTATTATTTAGTGAGAAAAGCAAAATGTAGAAGAGTGTGCATACCATTTGTACAATGCTGTTTGTATACAAAAAGAAAAGACACTGCTTATACATGAATGAACTATTGTAAACAAGAGATTGATTGCTTCCAAGTGAGAGAAATTGGACAGCTGGGAACAGAGGGCAATGAGATTTGTACTCTTTACCCTTTTGTGAGTTTTGAAATATGCACCAAGTGCATGCATAACCTTTTTTAAAGATGGGCTTTTTCTTTCCTGAAGTTCCTCTCTTGATAACTCACATTATCTTGTGCCAATTTTAAAAACATTACTACTGCTTTAAAGCCAGATGGGATAATAGCCCTAGGCCTTAAGACCCTCAGCCCTAAGAGTCTATGTTACTATAGCAAACTCCTTTTTGTTTGTTTGGGTTTTTTTTTTTTTTTTTTTTGGTGAAAAGGAAAGTTTGCTTTATTTTGGATGCCGGCAACCACGGGGGAGGGGGAACGGCAGACCCTATCCAAAGGCCAACTGCCCTACTGACAAACAGTGGTCAAGAGCTTTTATAAGTTTTTTTTTTTTAAGTAGATCTTTATTGGAGTATAATTGTCTCGCAATACTGTGTTAGTTTCTAGTAAAAACTTACCTTTAAATACAATTTAATAACTAAAAATTTATATCGACTAACTCATTATTTACTAGAGATTTCCCATTATTCCATGGGCCTCACCTGTGAGAATATGCTTTTATCTTGCTTTCCTTCATCGTATCCATACCACCATCTAATTTTACTCTAAACCAGTGATTGTCAACCCTAAATGTACATTAGAACTTCTTGGAATGCTTTTAAAAGGTACCAATGCCTGGTCCCCACTCCCTGAGATTATGATCTAATGTGCCTTGAGATGGGGCTGGACAGTGTTATGTTTTATGTGTTCACAAAATAATTATAATCCACAGCCAGGATTAAGAACCAATGACTAGTCCTTAGATATTAAGCATTACCCAAGGCTAGGCTATTTTCCAATATCCACCTGCCTGGTTACCCTACTGGATGAGCCTAGAATTTAACACTAACCTTTGCTGCTTTTTTTCCATATGTTATTAATAAATGAGCCAATCAAAGTATTGGTAGAAGAATATACTGATAACTGAAATCTGATCATAGGAGGCCATCTACTGAGAAAATAATTGGAGAGAAATGCCTCATTGCTCAAAATTCTTTATGCCTCGATCTATAAACCAGACTCCAGACTGGAGATTATATATATGATTTGTAAGACTTAGCATGCTGAGTACAAATGCCTTATCTCCAAAGGTGGAATGATTAACCCCAGCCCAGCTGCTCTTTCTGTGCTTTCCAGAGACCTTTGAAAATTAAGTTTTAGTTTGGGATTTTACTTTGATTGTATCACTGCTTGAAATCAATATATCTTTATCTTTTAAATGAAGGTTTCTGACCTGAATTTCAGGGGGTTCATAAATATTCTGATTTTTGTTTAATGTGTATATGTTCATTCTCCTAGGGAGGGAAGTCAACTGCTTTTAGCAGATTCTGAAATCCCTTTCATAACCAAAAGGTTTCTACATATATCCCTAGGTTTCTAGGCAAATCTCCTCAAAGATTTTGTTTTGCTCTGAGAAACAGCTTGGATGAAGCGAGAGGGCAGATGTCCAGGTAGAGATCATAACATCTATTCACTTTCTTCTCCACAGGGTAAATAAGTTTCCCTAGTCCTACCCTTTTAATCCACTTTTATCAAAGGGCTACAAACAGTCTCAAAAACCAAACTTAGTCGTCTACCTGAGGTCCCCAACCAACCTGTCTTCTTTTCCCTCCTATTATTTTGATTATAAGAATTTGCCATTTGTGTAAGTCAAAACCAGTCGAATATCAGCAACTTCACCTGGTTCAAATGAATGCTTTCTATAAACTTGTTATTTTGACAATCCCTCTTTACTATCTCCTGTGGTAGATACCACGGGGATGCAATTCCTCAGGCTTGAGTCCTTGCCTTTCTTCAGTTAAGAAGGACATGCTCTAGCTTCCAGCCTGGAAAAGTAAGACTTCTCCATGACTATATTAAGGATGTGTATGTTTATCTATAACTCCATCTAGATCTATCCCTTTTGTACAAACTTTCACCTGTAAGATGCATAAGGTCTGAGAATCTAATATATAATATAGTAACTACAGTTGATAACACTGTATTATATAATTGAAACTTGCTGAGAGTAGAACTTAAACATTCTCAACAGCAAAAAAAAATTAATATTGGAGGTGATGGATGTTTTAATTAAGTAGATGGGAGGAATCCTTTCATAATGTGCACATATATCAAATATCCTACAATTTTACTTGTCAATTATACCTCAGTAGAGTTGAAAAAATCAAATAGATCTATTGCTTTTGGTCTGGTTCCTCCCCTGCCTTCTCCCATCTCTAGAGTTGACCATACTGGGCCTTGTGGTGATCCTACCCCAAATGAATAAACCACTGCTTCCACCTTGGTCATAAAAATACTAAAAAGATGCTTACCCCCAAAAGTATTAATGGCAAGTAACTGAAGCAGAGAAATGGAATTGGTAATTCTGCAGACCCAGTGCTGAGCTAATTAGGGACTCTGACATATTTACCGTTCTCAGCAGTCAGAAAGCATTTATCACTAGGATAGCTGGTAGTTCAAGGCTTCTAGCAGGACTGCTTTCACCTCTTGAATCCCTCCACGCTGATGAGCAATCACTCTGCTATCCTGTACTAGAGGAACAAATTCAGGTTTTCTTTACTCATAGTGAGTAGTGAGACTTTGCTGTAAGCAGAGAAATTAGATGGCTTCTTGCATTATTACCCTAACAGATTTCTGCCCAGAAAGTAAAGTGTGGCTATTCCGTATGTATACTGCTATTCAACCTGAGGCTGTACAAAGCCTGACTCCTCCGTATATCCAATAATTTACCAGTACAACCTTCAACATGCTCCTATTTCCCTACGTTAAAAAAAAATGAACACACAAATTTTCTCACGAAACTGCTCTGATCAGGGTGACTAACCATACCCAAATTGCCAAAGCTCTCTCCAATTTTTGTCCTACCAGACCTCTCTCTGTAGCACTTGGCACTGCTGATCCCCCATCTTCTGGAAAACCTCCCCTCCACTGGTCTTCAAGACACTTTTCTGATTCTTCCATCGCCTCTCCAATTACTCACTCTCAATTTATATTGCTTTCTTTTCTCAGTCTTCACCTCTCTGCATATCTTGATCACCTTAGGGACTTAAATTATTAACTCTTCTACATCTCTAATTCTGAAAGTTCTTCTGAGTTTCAAACCTGACTTCCCAATATCATACAAATGTCTGCACAGCCCCTTTAAACTCTACATTACCCAAACTCCTCCACAAGAGCTGTTGCTCCCACACTATCATACTTCAGTTGATAACTGCCCTTAATCAGTTGTCCTAGCTGAAGACATCAAAACTATTTTCAACTTCCTTTTTTACCTCTGTCTTAAAATATCCACTTGACACTCTAACATCCTGCCTTTGCCTTAATGTTCAGATCACTGACACCCTGGCTCTGGCCATCTAGTTTGCAATACTCAAGTTTCCCAATAGTTCATCTTAAGATTATGACTAGAGAACACTGCCTTTGGAGCCAGAAAACCTTGTTTCAAATCCCAGCTCCATCACTCTTGTGCCACTGGTAAAGTTATTCAATGTCTCTGATACTCAGTTTCTACAGCTGTAAATCGGGATGCAAAAAATTTACCCCATGGGTTTGGAGACAGAATTAATTAAAACCATATAAACTTCTTAGAGGAGTTCCTATCATCCAACACTCAATCCATAGTAGCTATTATTATTACTTGTACTGTCTCATCCACAAAGCTTTTCCCGTCTACCCTAGTCCTAAACTTCTCTTAAGGGACTATAGACAGATTTTTGAGCCAAGGTGGAATCCAAACACTGTCATTTACAAGCTATGTGACCTAAGGCAACTTATTTAATTTTTTTGAGCCTTATTTAGTTCCACCATCAGAAAATTGTATCAAAACAGGTTCAAGAATTTATTGTAGAGTGTTAATGGTTCAATGTAATAGTTTCTGGAAATTTTTTCACATCTTCTATACACTGTAAGAAATTTCTTAGGTAGTGTCTCTTCAATTGGTTTGCTTTCTGTCCTTTATATTAATCTTAATTATTTGACTATATTGTCAGTGCTTTCCATGCAAGGAGTGTATATGATACACTCTGCTTCCCTATCAATCCCAGCAAAATGTAGAGCTCACAATAGGCACCAATAAATATTGTTGATGGAGCTATGACAATAGCTGCACTTGCTTGTTCTAATGTAAAACACAGGCACACAGAGAAAAATACACTCAAAAATAAAAGTCTTTGAACAACTAGTCATGTGAGAAACCTAAAAGATGCTGGCATCAGCTTTACAATCTTTTCCAATTGAGATGATGAAATTATATAGCTGGGATCAAAGTAATAACTGAGTCATCATTTTTCTCATTCTGTACATACATAAAAGCTCATTGCCATTATATTAGATTTAAAAGAAAGAAATAATTTTCTATTATATGAGGAATAAGGGAAAAGTCTCTGATGTGTGCCTATTGAGTGTATTAGTTAGCAACAATTGGGGCTACTAGTATTAAAGAAGTAACATACTCTATGCTGGAAAGAAGCAAATCTCTGTCCTTGAAAAGGGGATAATCAATAAAGAAAACAGGTTAATATAGGTGGAAGTGCAAATTTCTTGAGAAGAGAAGATAACTCTATATATGCAAGTGACAGTTACATTGTTGAAAAGAAGCCTGGGAGGGGCTAAGAATTCAGAACATCCATGTGTGGAAAAATACATCATAGGATGTCTTCATGGAGGTTACAGATCCAGTGCAGCACAGAGCAGACAAGATAACATTGAAGAAACACTGGGGATGATTTAACAAGAGTGTTCAACACAAAAATAATTTGAAAGTAGTTCAAAGAATTATCCTCAATATTCTCAAACATGAGACTTTCATACTGGAAAATGGCTTAACATTTTGATCCAAGTATATACAGTGATAATAATGTCTCATATTTTACACAAATTTATATTGTACATACTGTCATATTTTGTATATATTTTATACATACAAATACATATAATAATATTTCTTTGAAGCTTTCAAACTAATTTCACATACATTGTCTTATTTGATTTTTATACAAATAAAGGAAAGTATAGAGCTCATTTCTACACTAATCATTCTATAAAGAAAGAAAAAAATAGGGGTATCTAAACTCTTCCATCCTCCTATGAATTCAGGAAAAGAACATTCAGTAAGAGATTATCAAGCTGAATACTCTGAAGTTTTCAAAGACATATAGGCAGTTTAAAAGCTAGTAATGATAAAGCCCATCAAAAATAGAAGTGAAGGGTTATAAATGTTCAGATAATAATGAACCATGAAATGTGTTATATTATTTGCAGATTAAAGACTTCCAGGCCACTCTCATTTCATTCACAAGTTCTACTCTGAAAGGACAGATCCTTGAGGGGAGAGACCACTGGGTTATTTTCCACAACTGCTGCTCATTCTTCAAAGTTGGTAGGACCAGGGTCAACACATCTCTGTGTGCTGATTCCTTTGCCTGGTGCTTAGAAGGGAACTAATGGGCTCCAAAGGGAGTAGCCTCTAGTGTTCTGATGGCCGCTTCACAGTTGTGAGAACAAACACACTTTGAAAGAAGAAATGTGAGTACCTGAAAATTCAAGCGTTACAATGGCCGGATTGCCAATGGGAATGAATGGTTAGTGTTTATATTATAGAATTTTATTCTGGGAAAGAAAAAATTCATAGTTTTGAATAATAATAGTAGCTTATAATATCTAATATTTATTGTACAATTATATCCTGGCAACTCTCCTAAGGGATTTCAATGGATTAATCAATTTAATGCCATGTAATTTCTTTTACTATTTCTTGTACTATTAATAGTGATATTTATTTATTATTATTATTTTTTTTTTTTTTTGCGGTACGCGGGCCTCTCACTGTTGTGGCCTCTCCCGTTGTGGAGCACAGGCTCCGGACGCGCAGGCTCAGCGGCCATGGCTCACGGGCCCAGCCGCTCCGCGGCATGTGGGATCTTCCCAGACCGGGGCACGAACCCGTGTCCCCTGCATCGGCAGGCGGGCTCTCAACCACTGCACCACCAGGGAAGCCCAATAGTGATATTTATAGATGAGAAAACTGAGGCTAGGAACAGTTAAGTAACTTGTCTGAGGCCAAATAATTAATATGTCGAAGTTTCAGGAATCATGCTATGGAAGTCTGAACCTCCATGCTTCCTCTTGAACGTTAAAAATTTTCATTATTTTAGAATGAAACCTTTCTTCAGTAAATGCGTTTGGAAGGTGAGCATCACTCACTATGAAAAGAAATTGGAATTAATTCCAGAGTTAAAAAATTAAAATATGTTATCAAATAATGTATGTATTCTAGAAAAAAAAAAAACTGACTTGGAGAAGATTCACAGAAGTGCAAAGTTGGGAGAATACGTGTCAGTCCTCTAGCTTTAATGATGAAGAATTCCCAAAGAGGGTGAATTCATTTGTCCAGGGTCTTATAGGTAGATGAAGGCAGAGCAAGATAAATAACATGAATATTCATATTTCCAATCCAGTGACCATGCTACTACAACACAACTCAGAATCTTAAATCTTCTACTTCTTCTAACTAATGTATTGCCTGAGAAGGCAGGATGTAGTACGTATCTTCAAAGATAATTGTTGAATTATTAACAGACAACCACCTGCCCTGGTTAATCTAGTGAGGATACCAAAGAGTTTATTGAAATGGCTTGCTGCTATGAAATATACAATCTGTGAAATGCAAACAAATATAAAATGAAAGCAAGCTTTCATTCCTTGATTTCAAAGAGACTGTTATTACATAAAAATGATGATGGCCAGTTGGTCAATTATACCAACTGGTTTATAATTTAATGCCAAAATAGATTTATGGTGACTAATAACTAATAATCCACTCTAGGTAATAACTTATCCAAGTTGATTTCTTTTTCTTTTTTATTTAAAGTACAGTCTATTTTATTTTGTGTTATTTTTATATACAAGCAGTTTACTACCATTTTTCTCCATTTACACCTTTGTTGAGGTGTAATTTAAAAAAATTATATGTATTTTAGGTGTATAACTTGATATTTTGATACATGTATACATCAACAAATAATCACCACAAACTAATTAATATATTCATCACCTCACATAGTTACCATTTTCTTTTTTCTTTCTTTTCTTTGTGTGTGTAGTAAGAACACTTATGATCTACCCTCTTAGCAAATTTCAAGTATGCAAAACAGTGTTGTTAACTATAGTCACATTGCTGTACATTAGATCTCCAGAAATTAATCATCATGAATAACTAAAACTTTGTATCCCTTGGCCAACACCTTTCTACCCAACAGCAGAAAAATATACATTCTTCCCAAGTGCATACAAAACATTCTCTAGGATAGATCATATGTTAGGTCACAAAACAGTCTTTACAAATTTAAGAAAACAGAAATAATTCCAAGTATCTTTTCTGACCACAATGGAATGAAACTAGAAATCAAAAACAGTAAGAGGGCTTCCCTGGTGGCGCAGTGGTTGAGAGTCCGCCTGCCGATGCAGGGGACACGGGTTCGTGCCCCGGTCTGGGAAGATCCCACATGCCGCAGAGCGGCTAGGCCCGTGAGCCATGGCTGCTGGGCCTGCATGTCCAGAGCCTGTGCTCCGCAACGGGAGAGGCCACAGCAGTGAGAAGCCCACGTAATGCAAAAAAAAAAAAAAAAAAAAAAAAAAAAAAAAAAAAAAAAAAAAAAAAAAAAAACAGTAAGAAAGTAGGAAAATTCACAAATACATGGAAAATAAACAACACACTCTTGAACTACCACTGGGTCAATAAGGAAGTCAAAAGAGAATTTTAAAAGTATCTTGAGACAAAAAGAAATGAGAACACAACATACCAAACTTGTGGGATGCAACAAAAGCAATACTAAGAGGTAAATTTATAGTGATAAATGCTGTCAATAAAAAAAAGAAAGGTTTCAGATAAAATAACTTTATACCTCAAGGAACTAGAAAAAGAAGAATAATTAAGCCTAAAGTTAGCAGAAGGAAGGAAATAGTAAAGACTAGAGTAGAAATAAATCAGAGAATGGAAAAACAATAGAAAAAATTAAAATTACAAGTTGATCTTTTTTAGAAGAAAAAATCAAAAAACCCTTAGCTAGACTAACTAGGAAAAAAAGAGAAAAGACTCAAATAAATAAAATCAGAAATAAAAGAGGAGACAATATAATGGATGCCTCAGATATTAAAAGAATCGTAAGGGACTACTATGAGATGTTTGTCATCTAAGCTGGTTTCTTGTTCAGCCACCACTACCATTGTGGAAGCCTGAGTTCCATTGTACTAGGCAATTGAAATGTGTGTACAAGATACATATTTGTCCATTAGCACCCAAGCAAAGATAAGGAGAAAGACAGGACCAAGGAGGATTTGCTTGCCCTTGAGAAGAAGGGTTGGGTTTTGATTTAGCAGATGCCAGGCCTTTTGAAAAAGGGTGCAAATAGGAAATAGAAGAGAGAGGCCAGAAAACATATGAGTATAACCACCATTTACAAACACACACACACATGCCTGCATACACACAGCAGGTTGCTAAATTTGTTTATACATGAAAGTCCCTATATTAGAGTACTGTTTGTTACATTCTTCCTCTTTGACAAAACCTCTATACCAAGTATATCCTTGTCCATACGCTGCTGGGGATAGGTCTGTTTCAATCAGCATGCATTAATAAAGTAAATTTATAGAAAGGTACTGTTTGTTTTCTTCCTCTCAAAAATAAGGACTGAATTATTCAGAATTGGTTTACATATTTTAATTGGTCAGTCCAATATGGCTTCCAGAATTGCATATTAAATATGTCCAGGTCAATGAACAAAATTAAATCTTTGCTTATTAAAAAATATAACGGATTACTTAAGTTTCTCATGAAGTTCTCTAGTAAAGAGAATATTAGAATTACTTTTTCCTCTCTCAGGGAAAAAAGTCCTTACTTACAAATGAAGTTTTTGTGTTTTTTTTTTTCTGATGTATTCATTCAGGCATTTATTTATCAAATATTTATTGAGAACTCAGAATGTGTCAAAAACAAGGCTAAAAGTTGAGACTTGATGGTGAGCAAACACTAACATGATACCTTCCCTCTCAGAGTTCAGAATAGAGAGGGGCAAATAAATCAAAGGAGCCTATAAACTAATGTGAAATGGCAACTGTGACACAAGTCAGGAGGGAAAAACCCAAGGTGCTTAAGAGAGACTACAAAGATTTGACCTAGTCAGAGAGGTCAAGGGGGGCTTCCCTCAGGAAGTGACACTTGGTTGTGCTCTAAAGTATAAGAGGAATATATTTCAGGCAACAAGTAGGAAAAGTACTGTAGCAGAAATGAGCATAAGAATAACTTCAGAAAAATAGGAGCATGTTGTGCCTTAGAAGGGAAGAAAGTGACTAAGATAGAGTGAAAGTCAACCCTTTCAAATGTTGAAAAGTCAAGTATGAAGAGGACTGAAAATGTCCATTGGCATCTGAAAAAATAGAGATCACTAGGGAAATTATCAAAAAGCTGTTATTATGAAATGATGATGACAGAGGCCAACTGGAGAGGATTGCAGAGTTAAGTTCTAGGTTAGAAAATGAAGCTACTGGATGTAGGCAAGCCTTTGAAGATGAAGAGAGAGTATTGTAACTGCAAGGGGATAGAGAATCAAGGATTTTTGTGGGGTTTTTTGGTTGTTGTTTGTTTTAATGAGAGAAATAGGGATGTGTTGAAAATTTGGTAGTTACCAGGAAGCTAAAACCAAAGCAGACAACCAGGATTTCCAACATGTTTTTACCCTGCAGATGTTGGGCTATGTGTCCTCTATGGCTAAAAAGAAAATCTTATTTAAATATCCACTGTAAGCTTTTATGGTGAAACACAGATTGTTTCAAGTGGGTAACTCTTATGGACTTAGAAGTTAAACTGAATATCCAACTTAGTTATAACCATTTTCAATTTTTTTTCAGCCATTGTAATTATAGATTTGTATTAAGTTCCAGAATATAACTTTTTTTAACTTTGCTGAGAAAAAAAGGATTCATTCATCATTTATTTATAAGGTATCATGAACCATTTGCATTTAATAAAAAGAGAAATGTTTTATGAACTGGTTGCTGTACTCTAGATGATTTGGGCACATAATGAACTGCGAATCTCTTAATACTTCAGAATATCAATTTTTGTTAAATTAAAATATATCATTAAGGAAAAATATTATCACAGATACCAATTCACTGTCTACCTCATTTATAGCTTTGAAACACTATAATTCATTAAGAATGAAAATAAAATTGTGATCAACTGTATGCTTTTATTTCTCTTTAGAAAAGGTAATCCTATGAAGATATGAATGATCTACTAAACTATTCTGTTCACTATGTAAAGAATGTATTTTTATTATTTAATGGGAGATTTTAGTTTCCTAAATAAAAAATACTAATACTACTAAAATAAAATAATACTAATATTAATTTGGTAATCCAACTAAAATTGGGACACATGTGGGACGATTATTTGGTGGAGGTTAATAAAGATTTTTTTCACTTGCTGGCCTAGTGACAAGTCAGGACTCTCCGATACCTTTGTTTTGTGTTAATTAATCAAGCAAGCAAGTTTTTTCCCAGGATTTTGCATGTTCAAGCTGTCAATTAATCTGCTTAGAAATGGTTCATTCACACAACGAATTTTACCTACCTCCTGAAAGGCACTGTGCTGGACCCTGGGGGTACATAAATGACAAACATTCCCTGCCCTCAAAGAGTTTACAGTATCACAGAACTGTATTTACAAGATCAAAGGAATCTAGCTGGTATAACAGAAGTATAAAGAACTTCAATCAGCCTGAGGAAGGCAAAGAAAATATCAGAGAGAGGATGTAATTTAAGTTGATCCCTTAAGAAAAAGAACCACTCGGCTACGTGATCAGAACAAAAGTGGAATTTTAGTAGAAGAAACAACTTAATCACTGGCAGTTCTGTTCATGTAAGTGCCAGTAGGACTGGATTGTTGGGTGGGAAGCTGAATTAGAGGCCAGGAACAAGAGACAGACTTTAGAGGTAGGCAAAGGTTAGATTACTATGGATCATTTGTATCATGCAAAAGAGTTTGAATTACGTTCTTTGACAGGAGTTCCCTGAAGCCTTTTTTGTACTTTTTAGTTACATTTTTATATGAGATAATTGTAGATTCACATGGAATTGTAAGAAATAATACAGAGATATGTCATGCACCCTTAATACAATTTTCCCTATCAGTAACATCTTGCAAAACTATAGTTTAATATCACAATCAGAATACTGATATAATCAAGATAAAGGACAGTTCCATCTCTACAAGGACTCCTCATGGTGCTCTTTTGTAGCCAAAGGTGTTTATTATGCAGAAAAACAATTGATGTTTGTATGCTTACCTTGCCTCCTGAGACCTGGTTGAACTCACTTATTAATTTCGGGTTTTAAAATAAGTTTTATAATTTCCTACATAGACAATCATGCCATCTGCAAATAAAGACACTTTTATTTCTTCCTTTCTGATATGTTTCTCTTTTTGTTTCCATATATTGTCTTATCAAATTGGCTAGAACCTCCAGGAGTATATTGAGTAGAGTGGTAAGAGTGGACATCCTTGCTTTGTTCTCAGACATCAGGGGAAGTACTTAGTCTTTTATCATTAAGTACTGGCCACTGGCTGTCCCTTTTGGGGAGGCCTAGTGGTGACAAATTCTCTAAATTTTTCTTCACCTTGAGAATGTCTTTATTTCTTCTTTATTCTCAAAGTATATTTTGGATGAATATAGAATTCTGGGTTGACAGTTCTTTTCTTTCCACACTTGAAAAACATTGTCACTTCCCTCTGGCTTCCCTAGTATTTGAAAAAATCCTGTCATTCAAACGGTTTTACCCCTACAGATAAGGTATCCTTTCTCTTTCACTACTTTCAGGATTATTTCATTTGCCTTCAATTTTCAGAAAGTTAAGGTTTTTTTGTGTGAATGTGGATTTCTTTAGAGTAATCTTGTTTGGGAGTTTGCTCAGTTTCTTAAATCTATAGATGTATATCTTTGGCCAAATTTGAGAAGTTGAGAAGTTTTCAGAAGTTTTCCATTATTTTTTTGAGTACTTTTTTCAGGCCCACTCTCTGTCTCCTCTCCTTCCATGACTGAAGTCACAAATGCTAGATCTTTTGTCATCATTCCACATATCCCTGAGGCTCTGTTAGTTTTTTCTTTTCAGTCTATTTTCTTTCTGTTGTTTAGATTGGGTAATTTCTATTGTTCCTTCTTCCAGTTCATTAATTGTTTCCTCTGACCCCTCCATGCTGGTATTGAGCCCATCTACTGAGTTTTTATCTTGGTTATTGTATTTTTCAGTTCTAAAATTTTCATATGGTTGTTTGTTATAGCATCCATATCTTTGCTGGAACTTTTATTTCTTTACTGTGACTGTCTATTTTTTCAATTGTTTCAAGAATGTCCATCATCAATTGTTGAAGCATTTTTACCACAGTTGCTTTAAAATCTTTGTCAGATAATTCTAACATCTCTGTCATCTCAGTATTGGTATCTATCAACTGTCTTTTCATATTCAGCTTGAGATCGTTTTAGTTCTTGGTATGAGGAATGATCTTTTCATCAAATCCTGGACATTTTTTTTGTATTATATTATGAGACTGACTCATATTTAAATCTTGTTTAAAGTGGCTTACTTAGATTTCACTCCAGCAAAGAAGGAAGAGGTAAGGGTAGAGATCCAGGTTCCTCATTTGGCCTCCATTGATACCCAATTGGGAAGATTCACTTCATTACTGCTGGGTTGCTTCTAGTTCTAACGGTAGGCTTCCAATAGCACGTCCCTGGCTGGACAAGGTGAGAGTTCCCTGTAACTGCTCCCAATATGGTGTCCACTGACACCACAGGGAAGAGACAAGTGGTGTTGTTATTGATGGTGAAAGTCCTGACTTTCTACTAGGCCTCCACTGACCCCATCCATCCCAATGGAGAATGGAAGGGGTACCTCATTACTGATAGGTGAGGGGGATAAGTCCAGCTTCCTTATTTGGTCTCTACTGTCATTGCAAGTTCAAGGGGTCCTCATTACAACCTAACAGGGATGAAAATCTTGGCTCCCTAGTCAAACTCCTTTGACACCACCCTGTGGGAAGAGGGAGGGTTACGGCTCCTCCTTAAAGCCTGACAATTTTGGAAGTCTAAGCTTCCCACTTAGCCTTTGCTGTTTGGTGGTGGGGGTGGGATTATGGATTTTCCTGTGGCGTTTATCTGGAGTAGAACCATCTAAAAGTTTTATGTCTTGCTTAGGCTGCTCCTTCCTAATTCTTTGGCTTGAGAGATCAGGCTTTATTTTTTTCTTTTTGGAGGTTTTTTTTTTTTGGTCTGCAGTTGTTGGCATTTCTGGACTGCCAGCTTCTTTAGACACAAATCTAAGATATATGAAGGAAAAGTAAAAACCCAAGTTCTCATCATTATGTTGTTTCTTGAGTCCCAAGGTCCCTAAAGACAGTTTTCCTTCTTCTCTCCAGCTTTCAGTCTTAAGTTTGTTTTAGACACAACACCTAAAATGTTTAGTTCTACTTAGTGGGAGGAATAGAGAAAAATATATCGTCTCTATCTTCCTGGAGGCAGAACTCAACCCTTTGAAAAATTTTAAGCAATGAAGTTCTATCTTGGTCTTTGCATTTTAGATAGATAATTGTAAGTTAGGAGAGCTCATAAATTGAAGTTTGGGTAGAGATGGCCTGGAAGGACGTCTGAAGGCAGGAGTATTTGTTAGAACATTCTCTAGACTGGCTATCTGAAATATACAACTGGAAAGGATAGGCACCACACAAGTGAGATCAGAAGCCAACCACAGAATACACACCAGTCAACAACATACTAGCTAAACTATCAGCCTTGAACATATGGCAGGAGACATGGAAACAAGAGGACACTTTTGATAGGTACTAAAATGTAAATTCAGTAGAATGTAATGAGCAATAGGTTATGATATGTAAGGAAAATGAAGTTAGAATCACTTCTTGATTCTTAGTTTGGATGACTGAGTGAATGCAGGTAAAATTAACAACACTGTAGAGTATATGGAAAGCAATGTCTTTGCAGGGAAGAGAGGAGACAGAGAGTTCATTTCACATTGTCTTGAGCATAAGGGATGCCTGGGCCATCTGAAGGTGCCTAATAATAAGCTGATGCTTAGCAGGAAGGTCAGATATAGAAAGGAGGAGTTGGGAGCCTTGGTTTAATTAGTAATACTCAAATCCAACTGCATGGAGGTTATCCAGGAAATACAAGCAGAATGGGAAAACAGGGCTAAGAACAAGACCCTATTAATCCCCAATATTTAGAGTCAAAGTAAAAGAAACCAAGAAAGGAAAAGGAGGACAAGCTGTCAGAGAGGTAGAAAGAGAACAGAGGAGTAGCACACAATTTAGTTCTATAAGCATTTATTAAGTCTTTAGTGTGTACTCTGCACTATGCTGAGACTGGTTTTTGAGGCTCCCACACTTTACCAGGTATAAATTCAGGACAGTGTGGTCAGCTCACTAACAGACATATGCTCGGGGGGACAACGGAACCACAAAAGGGGGACCGAGCACAGCCAAAGACTATGAGGAAATTTTCCAAGAGATGATTACATCTAATCAGAGTCTACAAGGATAGGCAGAATTAACCAAACAAGGAAAGACAGAGGGAAAGTCATGCCAGGCAAAAGAAACAGCCTGGACAATAGCAAAAGGGTAGGGGCTCAAGAAAACAGAGAGAATTACCTTCAGTCAGCAGGGTTGATGCCACTGAGAGAAAAAATAAAATCAAACTGAAGGGGGCCCTTTGACTTTGTCATTTATGAAGTCACTGTTGACCTCTGATACAGCAGCTTTATAAAGCAATGTGGAGAGAAACCAGACTTCAGTGAGATGAACAATAAATGGAAGAATATAAAGTTCACACAGTATGGGAAGTGTATTTTTTCAAGAAACTTAGTGGAGAAGAATATAAAGATGGGATAGCTAGAAATGTGCAAAAGTCTAAAAGGCTTCGTTTTGTGATCAGAGAAAATTGAAGATGTTTACAAGTCACAGGAAAGAAACCAGAGTGCAGAGATAACGTTTAAAAGGTTAAAAAAAGATCACTCTTTTGTACAACAAATACTTTTAGAGCATCTACAATGTTCTTGAGCACATCATTCCAAGATAAAGACAAACAACAGAGCCCCTTGCATGGTGTTAAAGTCATGTTTTAAATAAACTTGAGAAATAAAAAAAGGCCAATGGTAAATGCACAAAAATTACATGTACTTCAGTTCTAAAGGCAGATTAATACTTATAAATACTTTTCAATATAATGGCACCTTTGGCTTTGTCACTTTATGTTAGCAATTTCACAATTCATTATAAGTATTCAGTGTTGAGGCTTATTTTGTTTACTTCAAGGGGAATTATTATTTTAATAAAAACATTTACTCTATTGCAAGGATTTTGGTATGGGACAGATGTGTCAAGATTATTTTATGTTTTAATTATAACAAACACCACAGTGCATGTTAAGTCTACAAAGCACAAAGGCATAGTATAAAATATGTGGAGTAGTGCGTGATGGCTTAATACTTGTGTCACAGTCTGCCTTAGTACCTCTGAGCATTCAGAGACAGAAAACCAGCCAGCTGAAAATGAAGAAACACTCATGTCTTTAAATGGTGACTGGGACTAGGAGACTTCCATGAAGATCAAGAATAGTCTCTAATTTTTTCAGAATCATTGAGTTAAAGAATTTAAAGATTGTAAAGAACTTTGACATCATCTAATACTATTATCCACACCTCGCATATAAAATTCCCGCCTTCAAATTTCTTTCTTGATGTTGACAGACTTTAAGTGAAAGAGAGCCTCCTATTTGAGAACTTCCCTATTCTACTAACGGACAGTTAAATTTTCTCTGATTATTCCCAAAAGATAGGTCTCTGGAACTCCACATTACTACATGACTACACTACTTCCTTGATATGTGGCAACTCTTTAAATGTCAAAAGATACTTAACATATATGCACACTAAATATATTATTTTTATCAGACTAACCATTCTCAATTCCTTCATCTCTTTCTTGTATGACATTTTCACCCTGGTCCCTTTCATCCAAATTCTTTCTAATAAGTTAATGATTTTTTCTCCTCATTAAACTGAACACAGATTTCTAAGTGTGAAAAAATAAAATAAGATTATAACATTGCATATGGTATTTTTTTAAAGCAATCCTATCAACCGCTAATGTTTGAACTCATAATACACAGGGATTTAACCACATAAACTGCAACCAACTCAAGTTTCCCTTACTTCATTTTTGCAATTATTTTTAATATAAGATTGTAAAGATTTCCATATTTTCCCATCTTGTGTTTTTTGTCCCAAAAGTCCAAGATCATTTGTATACTGATCTAGAAAACCACCATTTTGCTGTCCCTCTCAAATTTTGATCTCCTACATATCAGATAGGTATGTGTTTTAACTATTTGTATAAGGCATTTGCTAAAATTAAATAGAATAGGCACAAGAGCAGAATTTTCTAATATACACACAAAAATATTATTCCTGGGTAACATTAGTCCATGCAACAGAATCTAAAGCAGTTATTTATTCAGCTATGAATCTGATCAGTCTATGATTCTCTCCCTTATACATATAGCAATCATCAGAAACTACCAAAAATGTCTAGCTAAAATCAAGAACCCACATATTTGAAATCCATTAATCCTATAAGAACACAAAGAGGTGAATCTCTGTTGCTTGTTTTATGATGGCTATTTTCTAAGATTCTAAATCAGTATCAGTCTAGTAATATTTTCTAGAAAGGGACAGACATCAAGCTTATTAGTGTATATTTTTCAGAATATAATTTTTATGTCTTTGTTCAACACAATTTAAATAGTTGTTTATTTTTTTCTAAATATATATTTCTTTCTCTTATGAAATAACTGGAAGAAGATATAAAAATGTCCCCTGCCCCCATTCAATTTTCTTTTCCTGATTAGGACTACTTCTCTAAAACTTTTAGTAAAATTAATATTATGTATATGTAGTATTAATTTTATTTTATTACCTCATATAAAACTGTTGTGTTTCCGTGTAGAAGAGGTCCATAACAGATATAGGAATGTCCAACAACCCAGCCTAAGTCAGAAGCTGCCCACCACACCTAAACAAAAAGAAGATAATAAAATGCATATATCTTAACCAGAGAAATGTCATGTAATGTGAATTTAAAACCATGATTACCTCTCCAGGTTGAAGTCCATATATAGAAGACATTGACCAGTTAAGCATTACAGCATATCCTCCAGTGGGCCTCACCACACCCTAAAGAAGAGAAAAGGTGAAATTAAAATCAACAGACAGTGCGTTAAAAGATTCTCTCTCTTCATACTGTCCACTTAAGAAAAGTTCCTGTTTAGAGTATTTCATATTCTATAAGCTATAAATAACTTTGGCTTTCATATAATTGTATCTGAATCACTATTTCTTTGGCTCCTCCAATAATAAAAACAGAATAATTTGTCCATATTAGTCCATTTGTAGAATCCATTCTCACAGACCATTCTGGACCTTCTAAAGAAAACATGATTTTACGGAATCACATGCAGTAAAACAAAATTTCCAGTGGTAACATAAATTATCAACATTACAGGGAATTCCCTGGCAGTCCAGTGGTTAGGACTCTGCGCTTCCACCGTGGGGGGCATGGGTTCGATCCCTGGTTGGGGAACTAAGATCCTGCACGCTGCGCACGGCAAAAAAAAATCAAAGACTTAGCATGAAACTTTCAACAATTACGTTTTCACACATATTTCCAGAACAAAAATGGAAACTCTCAAAATTAAGTGCACAGAAATGTCAAAGGTAGCTGTGTGCCTAAGATACAGACTACTATAAGGATGTTTATTCCTTAATATTATTAAATAATAACAGGATGCTTAGAGGAAAGAGTCATATTCTAACTGGATTCTTAATACAATGCAACCCTTGTGGTCACACTACCACAGTATCAGAGCTGAGCAGTTCTTTAGTGATGAATTCTCGAACTCAGGAATCAATCCTGATGAGTTGGATCTAAGGCTGACAGATTTTCCTTACATTACATTTGGGCAAAAGTAGGGATTGTTACACCACAGTACTATGGTTTCTCGCAGCTATCCTTGACAGTGAACATATTCAATGTTAATACAAGATTAATTTTTGAAAGCTGAGCACAAGAGTTATCATAAATAATAAGTGATAGTAAACTTAATAATTAATTTCATTTATTGCTTCACTATAAACATTAATCATCATTGGCTCAAAAAGACTTAATGATGTGAATATTCAGAGCAAGAAGGTGAATGCTTGCTAAGAAATATGTTATATTTCACTCACAAGTATTTTCAAGCACCTCTCAGTAGAGCAACTAGAATTGCTTTGTGAAGAAGATAATTATTTTACCTGAAAGGGCACGCATGGTCCTAATTAACGAATGTGCTACTAGTTGAACATTTTTTGGCACAGTTCTGTAACTGTAACACACATACATGAATCAGGAGAATGACAAAGAAATTGACTTTTTGTTTGTTACTAAAATTGCTGCTCTCCTCAGGTACCACTAATAAAATATAGGTATCAAGCTGTGGAATACATTTTATCTGGTCTCTTGGCAAACATCACAGGCAACTTTGTTGGCATTTGATGGGTACTTTCTAGGTTGTATGACATGGTTAGCATGCAGTTGGCTCTCTTGATCACCTTGGGAGTATTAGAAATCCTAAGCCCCTGCCAGTAAATTTCACACATGCATTTTCCCACGTAAACTGAGCAGCTCTTTACCGAGTATATGCTGTATGGTCTTCCACGCATTTTGCTAAATTGTTTGTCCCATTGAGAAGGTCTTTTCCTATAGTTCAATACCTTGATGAATTTGATATTAATCAACTTGCAAACACTCTTTTCTAAAACTTTTTATTCGTTTGGTAGAGGATAAAATGTGAAGTTTTTTCATAGACAATATGCTATACATATTCTTTGATAATTAACGTCAGTCATGATTTCACTTAAAATGTTTTAGAATTTCTCTTCACCTGCCTGTCCCTACATTTAGAGGTCATTTTTATAAATAATTCTAAATATCATTATAAATGGGTAAATTTTTATATTAAATGAGGGTAAGATTAATCAACTGGAAGTTATAGAAAGAAATAAAAGGCTAAGGAGAAAATAAATGAGTAGTAATTCATTTGTAAAACTTAGAAGATATTTTAAAGGATAGGTTATCAAATTTCTGTTTGCCTCTCAAGTGAACCCTTCTTTAAAGGTTATTTACCAATGTTGCTTTGTCTGTAAACTGGTGGCTACCTAAATCCATTTGACCCCAAAAAGTTAGACTTAAAAATGAGACTATGCATGAAGAAGAATATAAAATTATACAGGCTAGAATTTAATGTTCTCCTAACAAAATAATTTCCTTAATTCTAGCAATTACTGTTTTTTAAAAATTTTTCCTGTGCTAATACCACACAAAAGGCAGAAATGTTAAAAATTTAGAGGTTATCATTGAACATTCTCATTAAAATCAACTAAAGTGGAGCTACAGGAGACAGAAAAGTCATGTCTGTTTATCACTGGTCTTTGATATCCACTTATTTTTATTTTTTTTTATTATTTTTTTTCTTTATTTTTTTTGCTTTATAACAAATTTAATCAGTTATACATATACATATGTTCCCATATCCCCTCCCTTATGCGTCTCCCTCCCACCCTCCCTATCCCACCACTCCAGGTGGTCACAAAGCACCGAGCTGATCTCCCTGTGCTATGTGGCTGCTTCCCACTAGCTATCTACCTTAAGTTTGGTAGTGTATATATGTCCATGCCGCTCTTTCACTTTGTCACAGCTTACCCTTCCCCCTCCCCATATCCTCAAGTCCATTCTCTAGTAGGTCTGTATCTTTATTCCTGTCTTACCCCTATGTTCTTCATGACATATTTTTTTCTTAAATTCCATATATATGTGTCAGCATACAGTATTTGTCTTTCTCTTTCTGACTTACTTCACTCTATATGACAGACTCTAGGTCCATCCACCTCATTACAAATAGCTCAATTTCATTTCTTTTTATGGCTGAGTAATATTCCATTGTATATATGTGCCACATCTTCTTTACCCATTCATCCGATGATGGACACTTAGGTTGTTTCCATCTCTGGGCTATTGTAAATAGGGCTGCTATGAACATTTTGGTACATGTCCCTTTTTGAATTATGGTTTTCTCAGGGTATATGCCCAGTAGTGGGATTGCTGGGTCATATGGTAGTTCTATTTGTAGTTTCTTAAGGAACCTCCATACCGTTCTCCATAGTGGCTGTACCAATTCACATTCCCACCAGCAGTGCAAGAGTGTTCCCTTTTTTCCACACCCTCTCCAGCATTTATTGTTTCTAGATTTTTTGATGATGGCCATTCTGACTGGTGTGAGATGATATCTCATTGAAGTTTTGATTTGCATTTCTCTAATGAGTAAAGATGTTGAGCATCCTTTCATGTGTTTGTTGGCAGTCTGTATATCTTCTGTGGAGAAATGTCTATTTAGGTCTTCTGCCCATTTTTGGATTGGGCTGTTTGTTTTTTTGTTATTGAGCTGCATGAGCTGCTTATAAATTTTGGAGATTAATCCTTTGTCAGTTGCTTCATTTGCAAATATTTTCTCCCATTCTGAGGGTTGTCTTTTGGTCTTGTTTATGGTTTCCTTTGCTGTGCAAAAGCTTTGAAGTTTCATTAGGTCCCATGTGTTTATTTTTCTCTTTATTTCCATTTCTCTAGGAGGTGGGTCAAAAAGGATCTTGCTGTGATTTATGTCATAGAGTGTTCTGCCTATGTTTTCCTCTAAGAGTTTGATAGTGGCTGGCCTTACATTTAGGTCTTTAATCCATTTTGAGCTTATTTTTGTGTATGGTGTTAGGGAGTGATCTAATCTCATACTTTTACATGTCCCTATCCAGTTTTCCCAGCACCACTTATTGAAGAGACTGTCCTTTCTCCACTGTACATTCCTGCCTCCTTTATCAAAGATAAGGTGACCATATGTCCATGGGTTTATCTCTGGGCTTTCTATCCTGTTCCATTGATCTATCTTTCTGTTTTTGTGCCAGTACTATACTGTCTTGATTACTGTAGTTTTGTAGTATAGTCTGAAGTCAGGGAGCCTGATTCCTCCAGCTCCATTTTTCGTTCTCAAGATTGCTTTGGCTATTCGGGGTCTTTTGTGTTTCCATACAAATTGTGAAATTTTTTGCTCTAGTTCTGTGAAAAATGCCAGTGGTAGTTTGATAGGGATTGCATTGAATCTGTAGATTGCTTTGGGTAGTAGAGTCATTTTCACAATGTTGATTCTTCCAATCCAAGAACATGGTACATCTCTCCATCTATTTGTATCATCTTTAATTTCTTTCATCAGTGTCTTATAATTTTCTGCATACAGGTCTTTTGTCTCCTTAGGTAGGTTTATTCCTAGATATTTTATTCTTTTTGTTGCAATGGTAAATGGGAGTGTTTCCTTGATTTCACTTTCAGATTTTTCATCATTAGTATATAGGAATGCCAGAGATTTCTGTGCATTAATTTTGTATCCTGCAACTTTACCAAATTCATTGATTAGCTCTAGTAGTTTTTTGGTAGCATCTTTAGGATTCCCTATGTATAGTATCATGTCATCTGCAAACAGTGACAGCTTTACTTCTTCTTTTCCGATTTGGATTCCTTTTATTTCCTTTTCTTCTCTGATTGCTGTGGCTGAAACTTCCAAAACTATGTTGAATAAGAGTGGTGAGAGTGGGCAACCTTGTCTTGTTCCTCATCTTAGTGGAAATGGTTTCAGTTTTTCACCATTGAGGACGATGCTGGCTGTGGGTTTGTCATATATGGCCTTTATTATGTTGAGGAAAGTTCCCTCTATGCCTACTTTCTGCAGGGTTTTTATCATAAATGGGTGTTGAATTTTGTCAAAAGCTTTCTCTGCATCTATTGAGATGATCATATGGTTTTTCTCCTTCAATTTGTTAATATGGTGTATCACGTTGATTGATTTGCGTATATTGAAGAATCCTTGCATTCCTGGAATAAACCCCACTTGATCATGGTGTATGATCCTTTTAATGTGCTGTTGGATTCTGTTTGCTAGTATTTTGTTGAGGATTTTTGCATCTATGTTCATCAGTGATATTGGCCTGTAGTTTTCTTTCTTTGTGACATCCTTGTCTGGTTTTGGTATCAAGGTGATGGTGGCCTCGTAGAATGAGTTTGGGAGTGTTCCTCCCTCTGCTATATTTTGGAAGAGTTTGAGAAGGATAGGTGTTAGCTCTTCTCTAAATGCTTGATAGAATTCGCCTGTGAAGCCATCTGGTCCTGGGCTTTTGTTTGTTGGAAGATTTTTTATCACAGTTTCAATTTCAGTGCTTGTGATTGGTCTGTTCATATTTTCTATTTCTTCCTGATTCAGTCTTGGCAGGTTGTGCATTTCTAAGAATTTGTCCATTTCTTCCAGGTTGTCCATTTTATTGGCATAGAGTTGCTTATAGTAATCTCTCATGATCTTTTGTATTTCTGCAGAGTCAGTTGTTACTTCTCCTTTTTCATTTCTAATTTTATTGATTTGAGTCTTCTCCCTTTTTTTCTTGATGAGTCTGGCTAATGGTTTATCAATTTTGTTTATCTTCTCAAAGAACCAGCTTTTAGTTTTATTGATCTTTGCTATCGTTTCCTTCATTTCTTTTTCATTTATTTCTGATCTGATTTTTATGATTTCTTTCCTTCTGCTAACTTTGGGATGTTTTTGTTCTTCTTTCTCTAATTGCTTTAGGTGCAAGGTTAGGTTGTTTATTCGAGATGTTTCCTGTTTCTTAAGGTGGGATTGTATTGCTATTAACTTCCCTCTTAGAACTGCTTTTGCTGCATCCCATAGGTTTTGGGTCGTCGTGTCTCCATTGTCATTTGTTTCTAGGTATTTTTTAATTTCCTCTTTGATTTCTTCAGTGATCACTTTGTTATTAAGTAGTGTATTGTTTAGCCTCCATGTGTTTGTATTTTTTACAGATCTTTTCCTGTAATTGATATCTAGTCTCATAGCATTGTGGTCGGAAAAGATACTTGATACAATTTCAATTTTCTTAAATTTACTAAGGCTTGATTTGTGACCCAAGATATGATCTATCCTGGAGAATGTTCCATGAGCACTTGAGAAAAATGTGCATTCTGTTGTTTTTGGATGGAATGTCCTATAAATATCAATTAAGTCCAACTTGTTTAATGTATCATTTAAAGCTTGTGTTTCCTTATTTATTTTCATTTTGGATGATCTGTCCATTGGTGAAAGTGGGGTGTTAAAGTCCCCTACTATGATTGTGTTACTGTCGATTTCTCCTTTTATGGCTGTTAGTATTTGCCTTATGTATTGAGGTGCTCCTATGTTGGGTGCATAAATATTTACAATTGTTATATCTTCTTCTTGGATCGACCCCTTGATCATTATGTAGTGTCCTTCTTTGTCTCTTCTAGTAGTCTTTACTTTAAAGTCTATTTTGTCTGATATGAGAATTGCTACTCCAGCTTTCTTTTGGTTTCCATTTGCATGGAATATCTTTTTCCATCCCCTTACTTTCAGTCTGTATGTGTCTCTAGGTCTGAAGTGGGTCTCTTGTAGACAGCATATATATGGGTCTTGTTTTTGTATCCATTCAGCCAGTCTGTGTCTTTTGGTGGGAGCATTTAGTCCATTTACATTTAAGGTAATTATCGATATGTATGTTCCTATTCCCATTTTCTTAATTGCTTTGGGTTCGTTATTGTAGGTCTTTTCCTTCTGTTGTGTTTCTTGCCTAGAGAAGTTCCTTTAGCATTTGTTGTAAAGCTGGTTTGGTGGTGCTGAACTCTCTCAGCTTTTGCTTGTCTGTAAACGTTTTAATTTCTCCATCAAATCTGAATGAGATCCTTGCTGGGTAGAGTAGTCTTGGTTGCAGGTTTTTCTCCTTCATCACTTTAATTATGTCCTGCCACTCCCTTCTGGCTTGTAGAGTTTCTGCTGAGAGATCAGCTGTTATCCTGATGGGGATTCCCTTGTGTGTTACTTGTTGTTTTTGCCTTGCTGATTTTAATATGATTTCTTTGTGTTTAATTTTTGACAGTTTGATTAATATGTGTCTTGGCGTATTTCTCCTTGGATTTATTCTGTATGGGACTCTCTGTGCCTCCTGGACTTGATTCACTATTTCCTTTCCCATATTAGGGAAGTTTTCAACTATAATCTCTTCAAATATTTTCTCAGTCCCTTTCTTTTTCTCTTCTTCTTCTGGAACCCCTATAATTCGAATGTTGGTGCGTTTAATGTTGTCCCAGAGGTCTCTGAGACTGTCCTCTGTTCTTTTCATTCTTTTTTCTTTATTTTGCTCTGCAGCAGTTATTTCCACTATTTTATCTTCCACCTCACTTATCCGTTCTTCTGCCTCAGTTATTCTGCTATTGATCCCATCTAGAGTATTTTTTATTTCATTTATTGTGTTTTTAATTGATGCTTGATTCATCTTTAGTTCTTCTAGGTCCTTGTTAACTGTTTCTTGCATTTTGTCTATTCTATTTCCAAGATTTTGGATCTGGGAAATAGAATCTTGGATCATCTTTACCATCATCATTCTGAATTCTTTTTCAGGTAGACTGCCTATTACCTCTTCATTTGTTAGGTCTGGTTGGTTTTTATCTTGCTCCTTCTCCTGCTGTGTGTTTTTCTGTCTTCTCATTTTGCTTATATTACTGTGCTTGGGGTCTCCTTTTTGCAGGCTGCAGGTTCGTAGTTCCCGTTGTTTTTGGTGTCTGTCCCCAGTGGCTAAGGTTGGTTTAGTAGGTTGTGTAGGCTTCCTGGTGGAGGGGACTAGTGCCTGTGTTCTGGTGGATGAGGCTGGATCTTGTCTTTCTGGTGGGCAGGTCCACGTCTGGTGGTGTGTTTTGGGGTGTCTGTGGACTTTTTATGATTTTAGGCCACCTCTCTGCTGATGGGTGGCGTTGTGTTCCTGTCTTGCTAGTTGTTTGGCATAGGGTGTCCAGCACTGTAGCTTGCTGGTCGTTGAGTGAAGCTGGGTGCTGGTGTTGAGATGGAGATCTCTGGAAGATTTTCGCCGTTTGATATTATGTGGAGCTGGGAAGTCTCTTGTGGACCAGTGTCCTGAGGTTGGCTCTCCCACCTCAGAGGCACAGCACTGACTCCTGGCTCCTCAATTTGGGATGATTTGTTGTCTATTCATGTATTCCACAGATGCAGGGTACATCAAGTTGATTATGGAGCTTTAATCCGCTGCTTCTGAGGCTCCTGGGAGAGGTCTCCCTTTCTCTTCTTTGTTCTCACAGCTCCTGGGTCTCAGCTTTGGATTTGGCCCCGCCTCTGCGTGTAGGTCGCCAGAGGGCGTCTGTTCTTCGCTCAGACAGGACAGGGTTAAAGGAGCAGCCTCTTCGGGGACTCTGGCTCACTCAGGCCTGGGGGGAGGGAGGGGCACGGAGTGCGGGGCGAGCCTGCGGCGGCAGAGGCCGGCGTGACGTTGCACCAGCCCGAGGCGCGCCGTGCGTTCTCCCAGGGAAGCCGCCCCTGGATCCCGGGACCCCGGCAGTGGCGGGCTGCACAGGCTCCCGGAAGGGCGGTGTGGACAGTGACCTGCGCTCGCACACAGGCTTCTTGGCGGCAGCAGCAGCAGCCCCAGCGTCCCACGCCCGTCACTGGGCTCCGCTCTTTCAGTCGTGACTCGCGCCCGTCTGTGGAGCCCCTTTAAGCAGCGCTCTTAATCCCCTCTCCTCGCGCACCAGGAAACCAAGAGGGAAGAAAAAGTCTCTTGCCTCTTCGGCAGCTCTAGAGTTTTCCCGGACTCCCTTCCGACTAGCTGTGGCACATTAGCCCCCTTCAGGCTGAGTTCTCGCCGCCAGCCCCAGTCCTCTCCCTGCGCTCTGACCGAAGCCCAAGCCTCAGCTTCCAGCGCCGCCCGCCCCGGCGGGCGAGCAGACAAGCCTCTCGGGCTGGTGAGTGCCGCTCGGCACCGCGCCTCTGTGCGGGAATCTCTCCGCTTTGCCCTACCCAGGTACGTGGGGAGTTTCTTGCCTTTTGGGAGGTCTGGGGTCTTCTGCCAGCGTTCAGTAGGTGTTCTGTAGGAGTTGTTCCACGTGTAGCTGTATTTCTGGTGTATCCGTGGGGAGGAAGGTAATCTCCGCGTCTTACTCTTCCGCCATCTTACCCCCAACTATTTTTATTTTTTTAAAGAATGAGTATAAAAATTTTCTTCAGACATCTTTTTTAATTCATTAATATAGATTATCGATATGAAATATCAGATGACAGTTTTCAATTTACTGGGTATTTGGTATGGTGTAGAAAATAAAACTGAATAATTTCATATTCTCCATGTAGATTTTTTATAAGAAGTTCAAAGATTAGTTTTAAAAAGAGAGTTTCTTTATTATAATATTAATATGTGACTAACATTAAGGTGATAAAGCATTTCTTGTTTGTAATCATATTTTCCAGGTAATGATAATTAAAATGCAAAAGATAAACCCTGTTCAGCCTCCGAAAATACATAAACCATGCTCAGAAAAACCTACAAATCATTATACTCTAGTATGCAAAATTAATCAGAAATAAAAAATGGCATTTTAAGGTATATTTGAAATCTTGAGTATGAGATATAAATATTCAACATCAGTGCTTACCCCTAAAACACAAGCATGCTGCATTTCACTCTTTTGAATATGTTACTTTATGTACTTATACCCTATCTATCTTAAAAGTAAAGATAGATGATCTAGTATATTTTCAGAAAAGTCCTGTAACCTGCCAATACACTGTTCTAGTTTTTGTAGGATCAGCCATAATACTTCAAGTCTTCTGGAGAACTTGAAAAACATCCAGGTGGGACTAACACTCCATGTCCCTAATAAAGACATGAAAGTGAATTCTATCTCAGAATAGACAGGTGCTCTTTAAACAAAACACTTTTAATGTATATGGTTATTTAAAAAATACAGTCCATACAAGTGAAACTAAAGGCTGATTATTCATCATCCAGGAATGGGACGGCAGTTATCACAGATGGTTCTTTATGATTTCCAGTTTAATGAGCTGCCTTTGAAGACAAGGAAAGCCACAAAATATTATAAATGGGGCCATTACATAAAACAGAAAACATGTCCGTGTCAAATCTGTACTGTTTGGTTGCCACAATTTAAAAAAAAATACAGTTGAAATAACATCAGTTGTAGTAGAAGAGAAAGGAAGTTTGAGATGTGCGGTGCGATTAAGAGTTTGTGAGTCTTTAAAATGTTTTTTAATAGATCTATAAAAATCTGAAGGGCAAATCTCAAACTATTCAGGTAAGAGAAGTCTAGATAGAGTAACCGAGAAAACCTCATATTTCCTAAGGTGAGCCCCTCTATCACCCTACTCTGTAATAAAGACTTGTACAAGACAAATATACATATTTACATACATAAACTAGATATTCATTCACACATACATATGTAAATACATATGCGTATATGTCTATATGTACACATGTATATGCCTATGCTTTGTATGTATGTTGATATATACACTTCAATTCACTCTAGCAAATTAAGTAAAAACAAAACAAGAAGAAAGAGGAAACAAAAATATTACCTGAAGAAAAGAAATCTATCACCAAAGAACAGTTGGAGTCAGTGAGTTGAAAAGTATGAGGTATGGTTCTGCTTACTTAAAAAATCCAACAAACCAACAATACTCTTGCTCTTATAGTGGTTTTACAGGTGACATCCCCTCTTCCTAGAACACACCCTCACCCCTTTTCTGAACCTGGTTAGCTCCTACTTGATCACACAAGTACTTAACAACACTGTGAAAGTGTCACCTCTTCTGGAAGCCATCCAAACCCACTAGGTTTGTGTTAAAAGCCTCTCCCTCCTCTTTCATGGCCCCAAGACCTGCAAACTTCTCTAAGCCTCTGAGTATTAACAACATCCACCTACTGCTAAGTCTCCTCCACCACTCTGGGCACCATAAGAATGCTTTTGTGTCTTCAGCATAGAATAGGCAGTTAATACATTTTCTGACTGATTAAAAGAGTGAACAGTTAAATGAATAAGCACATGTACGAAAACTATAATTTTTTAAAAACATTCTTCTTTGTTCAAGAGAAACCCTTGAAACCTTCAGAATTTAATGAATCATATTAGTAGAAATGGAATGATTCCATCTGGTATATTTCATCAAACATAAAATCTCTTGCTGTAGACAAGACAATGACTGAAGCTGCCTCTATGGAGGATACTTTAGCAGCAGTATAATTTTTTATTGGTCTGAACAACTGTGAGGTAAGGGGCAAAGGTGTAGCAATTTCAGCATTTTAACTGCAAGAATTGTACCACAGATTAAAAAAAAAAAGTTCACAGGTTTTTTTATTTGACTCTCTCTTATTTTTTTCTACAGTATAGAATATGAATAAGTCACCTAACACGTAGGAATAAAAGTTAATGTAAATTATATAAATTCACATCAGGACAAAGGACTTATCTACCACCTTCCTGTCATGCCTTCTTTTCTAATTCTTTGCTTTTGGTTCTTTTCCCCTGTGCTCCTTTGGCACTAATTTTTTTTTTTGGTTATCTCCATACCTCCATGACAGCAAGCCGGAAGAAGATAAATATGACCATCACTAAATCTCCCACTCCCAAAACGACACCCCATCCAGATGAGGGATTCTTCTATCGTGTAGTTCCTTGAAGTAACTTGGATATAGGTACCCAAACCAAACAGGATAAAAGTGTACAACAGGACAGAAATGTATGCAGAGCAGCTCAGCTGTGGTTGCTAGAATATGTGCAGCAGCTAACAGATTAACCTGTCATATAACAACCTGACAAATCCAGGGTTGGCAGATGCAGAGATGCAAATATGCCCTAGATATATCTGAAAATTCTAAACAAAGAACAGACTGCATTGTGTGTGTCTTATATGTGCCTATGAGAAATGAGCATTTTTAAGCAGAATATTTTTATGGGCTCATAACATTATTTTTCCTCATGAAGATCAAAGATCAAGAAAACAAATTAGGGCTTCCCTGGTGGCACAGTGGTTGAGAGTCCGCCTGCCGATGCAGGGGACACGGGTTCGTGCCCCGGTCCGGGAAGATCCCACATGCCGCAGAGCGGCTGGGCCCGTGAGCCATGGCTGCTGAGCCTGCGCGTCCGGAGCCTGTGCTCCGCAACGGGAGAGGCCACAACAGTGAGAGGCCCGCGTACCACATAAAAAAAAAAAGAAAAAAGAAAACAAATTATATGATGACATGAAATTTATATTTAAATGCTTCGTAAATGCATGTGTGCTCATCTTTCCTGTACTTCTATTCTGGGAATCCCAATATTAAAAATTCAGATCCTATTAATTCTGATTATGCCTACCAAAAATGAAGTGAGAATCATATGAATAAAGAGCCATCTGGATACTCAATATCTTGTAATAACCTATAATGGAAAAGAATCCAAAAAAAGAATATATATATACATAACTGAATATGTACATATATATATACATATATATATACATATATATATATACATATATATATACATATATATATACATATATATACATATATATATGTATATATATATATAAAGCTGAAACACTTTGCTGTACACCTGAAACTAATACGATATTGTAAATCAGCTATATTTTAATTTTAAAAAAGGCATCTGGGAGCTAACTGGAAAAGTAAGAGATTATTTAACAAATATTCTGATGATCTACCATGGCCTCATTCTAAGGTTAGTGCCATAATGGATTCAAAGATGTATGAAATATATTCTAAGACCTCAGAGAACATGCAATGTTATAAAAATAAGTAAATAAAAACTAATATATTAAAAAGTAGAATAAAATAAGTGGCACAAATAATTGTTGGCAACATATAATTTCAATGCAATTGAAATTCTAAAGTCCACTGGAGGGTTAAGGGAAATGTTTCTGAAAGACCTTAAGAAACGAATACATTGTCTTGCCATTCTGCATGTCCTACTCTGTAAAACCTACTCATTCCCATGATTTAAACACCATTCCTCTACAGCCAATGACGTTCCAAGGGTCTATCTGCAAATCCAGATGTATTCTTGGACCCAGACTTTCACTTCCAGCTACTGGCTGGGCATCTCCATGTTAATGTCCCAAGGATACATTGTACTCAATATGTCCAAAACCTCCCCGTTTTCTCAGCCCCAAACTATTTTCCTTTGTTTCTACTTTAGTAAATATTCGAAACCACTCTTCTATGTTCTCAGGTTCAAGGTCTTGGACTCCTCCTCTGCCTTACTCTTATCCTTGAACCAAATCTGATTGTTCCCTAGTAAGTTTGCTGTCCTAAGTAAGGTCCTAAACTAAACACAGCTTGAAAAACCAATCTCCTTGTTTCCATTATGTGTACTTGCCTATCTTCTCAATAAAATGTTGCAAGCGTTACCTTCCTTCATATTTTTCTCTCTTTCTTAAGAAGCATTAGTGCTCTCCATTCCTTACATACAGTATATAAACTAAATTTCTTGGCTCAGTTTTAAGCAATTGGCCCCTGCCTATATATCTGGCCATTTCTCTTCTTTATCTGCACCAAATGCACTAGCCATCCTGGAACCTTCCTTACACACTCCTGCCTATGCTTATGTCAACCCAATCTGCCTGGCATGCCCTCCTCCCTATTATGTCACCTGATGAAGAAGTTCTAGTCATCTTTCCAATGTCACCCTGTCAAGTGCTTTCCCTGACATCTCCCTGATAAAACAGCACTCCCACTCTTCCTATCACCCTTATCCTGCTTTATTTTTCTTCAGAACACATCACAGACTGCATAGTTCTTTATTTGTTTACTTCCTGTGTCTAGCCATAGAATGTAAACTTCTAAAAGACAGATATATATTTGGGTGCTCAGTAATCTTTGTTGGATTAATGGAATTTAATCCTTCAGACACCATCCAATCTCATCTTTTCTTCAAGAAAGCAAGAAGTAGGGTTGCCCTCTTAGGGCAAGGATCACAGACTATCTTACATTATCTGTGTTGATATATATTGCAATCCCACTATGCTGAAGGGGCTGTGGTTTACTCATATTTTTATCTCTTTTAGCACCTAATGAACACTCAATAATGCATACTGAATTGAGCTAAATTCAATGTGAATAGAAATCTCTGAACAATTAAATCCTTCTCCAATCTGTAGAAATAGATTATCTTCAGGATGGTACTACATTACAACGAAAATGAGGATGATCAAAACATCAAACAATCTTCAGTTTGGGCATCTAGGAATCCCACAAAGCACTTCTTGACCCAGAGAAAACCTGGAATAGCTAGGTTTCTTCCTTATTTGGAACCACCACTTTTCAGATTTAATGCCCTGTATATTACTTTTATTTTATTTCTACTACACTAGCTGAGTCAGCTTTGAGTTGATGACAAGCTCTTCTTCGGCCCTCTCATAAGGATCCCCATCCAGGCCACAGTGAATTTCAGTGATTTAAAGTCTTGAGGTGGCACAAAAGTTTTTATAAGATTCCTTCAGGCTTTTAAGGAGCTAAATTAATTTTTTTAATTTGGTTAGGTTATACTGTGTTTTCAGGGTCAGTGGTTTCATCTCATGCTGATACTTTTATATTAGATTATAACTTGCTGAGTCCTCTTTTATTTTACAGCCAAACGTTCATTTGGACTCTGTGTGGCTGGTGCATAATGCAGAATTTCAAAAAGTGAAGGGTAAGGATTGCATCCAGCAGATCATTTGGACTGCTTATAAAACAAATCTTAGAGTCTGCAATATAAGAAAAATTTATTTTTCAGATGACCAGAGTTCTTAAAATAATCATAGGGCTTTGATTTTACAACAACACAAATATCTTCATGTATATGCATTAATTTATTTATGCACTCAACAAAAATTTGAGTACCAACTACATATAAAACACGATGGTAGACCAAAATGTAATAAAACATGGTCTCTGTACTCAGAGAAAATATATCCCTCTACCAAATGTTCTCTTTTTCACAAGCAAGTGAATTTTATATAAAACGTCTTAAGTCTTAATTTTCCTTTACTTACATCTAAACTAACAGAAGCACTATTTTAAGAGTGTTAGCAGGTAATTTTTCAGAATTCTGATGCTACAGAGGTCCGGTATTAATAAAGAGGCCAATGCCCTACAGGATTCAAGTGATTGTAAAAGTCCCTTTGCCTGCTAACATTCTATGATTCAATGAATATTGAACTCCTTAATAAAGATGAATAGCAAGATGATACCACAAGTCTTTATGAAGTTATATGAAAAAACAGTATTATTTAGAGATACTAGGCAAAAGTGGTACTTGTTTGGTATCTGACACATTCAGGATTATTGACACTTTTGACTTTGTTTTGTGAAAACACCTTTCAGGGTAAAAGACTTAAAAAATCCTTGAGTGTCTTCAGTGCTGCAAATCAAATAGTTCAAACCCCTGGATAAATTCCCTGTTGTTCAGAGTGTCTAGGCCAATTCTCAAAGTTGCATTTTTAATGATAAATTGAATTCCTCTAAATCAAAAATCAGTTTTCATACTGTATCAAAGTTATGCCTCAATTTAAAAAATAAAAATATTTCATTTAAAATATATTTTATAAAATACAACTGATATTCAATCAAATATATATTAATTTTAACAGCTTACTAAAGCAATTGAATATTGCAGATATTTGTGAAGATTCTGAAAGAAATAAGGACAAAGCATTTGACATTAAACATAATGAATATTTTTATATATTCAGACACAATATGTCTTTAAGATATAAAGTACTTTCAGTCAGTAGTCAAATATTCTCGGTGCAAAAAAATCTGCCACTATAATTATCCCTAAGATAGTGCATACCTTTGGAAACCCCGTTGTTCCAGATGTGTAAAGAATATACAGTGGATGTTCGGAAAGAACAGGAACACAATCATGTGACTGTGCTTTTGCCATCTCTTCATCCCAATCAAGGTCCCGACCTGGAGCCAAAGGAACCGGCTCCTACAAAGCAAAAATATAGGGATATGCACTGAACAAAGGAGATTAAATCAGAGGCACACTGGAGAGTAGCTAAATCTATATTAGTCTGAGCATCTGACTGAAATCTAGGCCTATAGAGCACTAAATATCAGACTTATGACTCAGTATCTCAGGGTCACGAGTTAAGACAAATGTTCATAAAACAATCCAACAGTTTGATGTTGGCTTCAACTAAACTTACAACAGAAAATGTTTCATTCAAACCTAGAAATATCCTTAAGAAATTCAATATGATGCAGGCATGATTTCATCAACAGTCAGAGCTTAACTAACAGAGGTTCATGCTTTTATAAATGCATGTACACTAACACCTTTATAAGCTAACTTCTATTTTCTTTTTGACCTGAAACATACACTTTATTTTTTTTTTAATTGGGGTATAGTTGCCTTACAATGTTGTGTTAGTTTCTGCTGTACAACGAAGTGAATCAGCTGTATGTATATATATATCCCCTCCCTCTTGGACCTCCCTCCAATCCATCCCCCCATCCCACCCATCTAGGTCACCACAGAGCACCAAGCTGAGCTCCCTGTACTACACAGCAGGTTCTCACTAGCTATCTGTTTTATACATGTTAGTGTATATATGTCATTCCCAATCTCCCAATTCACCGCACTCCCCCTTCCCCCGCCCCGTGTCCACACGTCCATTCTCTACCCCTGTGTCTCTATTCCTGCCCTGCAAATAGGTTCATCTGTACCATTTTTCTAGATTGCACATATATGTGTTAATATACAATATTTGTTTTTCTCTTTCTGACTTACTCTGTATGACAGACTTTAGGTCCATCCATGCACCCCAATATTCACTGCAGCACTATTTACAATAGCCAGGACATGGAAGCAACCTAAATGTCCGTCATCAGATGAATGGATAAAGAAGATGTGGTACATATATACAATAGAATATTACTCAGACATAAAAAGGAACAAAATTGGGTCATTTGTAGAGACGTGGATGGACCTAACTCCTATTTTTCATAACCTATTTCTTTTACTTTGGAACTACTGTCTTCACAATGAAATCTCAACTAACCCACTAAAATTTCTCTTTATACAGGGCCATTTAAGAGTAATACTGTGGCCATTTTTCCAAATGAGAGAATATTAAATAACTTCCAGGGGTGGAGGAGTAATCTACTTTTGCTTTTTCAAGAACAAAAATCAGTTTTGAAGTTAATGAGAGTATGAGACATACACAAAAAGCTATCCAAAAGCTATCCAAGTTTTCCTTCATCTACTTTATTGACTAATATGGTAGAAATGTTTGTTTTCTTTTTTGTTCCTAGAACCAAGCTCTAGTGTTATAAACTTTATAATAATAGAGCCATGAATTAGGCAGACACATCTTAAGTTAGACAGACCTCTTTAAAAATGGTGCCAAAGAAATAAGGCAGATAGGTGAAGAAGAAGGAAGTGGCTTATGAAAAAATTACTCTCGTGGGGAGTTATAGCTATTTAATTCTAGTTATGATCCAGTACATACCTAGTTATTTTATGAAATGTTGACTAAGCTCAAGATGATACATCAGGAAGTTTACAGTTGGCGAACTTGTTAGTAGGCACAAGGCAAGACTACTCATTCCTCAGTGAAAGTAAGTCCACCACCTAGAGAGTATATGTAGCCATTCACTTCATCAAGGTGAATCCCTGAACTAACTTCAGAGACTCTGATAGATTTTTAAAAGCCAGGCCATTTCCACTTTTCTGGTTCCCTAATGTTTTGATTAGGGTTGTAGAAACCGGTCATATATTTAAATGGGTACATTTACAAATTAACATTTCAATATAATATCACAAATATGATGCCTATATGAATACGCACATTGATAGACAACAATCTGAGTTGACCTTCATGAAGGGGAAGTTTTAGGCCCAACTGGTTTCTCCAGCCTCACCTTGAATGTGCCCTGGATGTGCCATTTAGATAAATAAAAACAGATAACTGTGACCAAATTGTACATTTCCATTTGTTTTTATGTATCAGATAAACACAACTAATTTCAAATTAACAAGCCCTTGCCATCACAATTACGGACCTATTAAAAAATCATAACACTGTGTAATAAAAAAGGTCAATTGATTAATCACAAAAATAATTGCAGATAAAATGAAATGAGGACTTGAATGAATGGTTATTCTTTAGGCTAAGAAATACAGGAATGTATAAAGAAGATCTGATGAAAGGAAGAGAGGGGAAAAATCAACATTAGCCTTTACATACATGCGTTTACTTTTATAGACATGTCCTTCCTAAATGTTATCATTCTTAAAATGCAGTCCTGGGGGAAGCACCAGGGGTGACTGATGTGACCTGCCAGTTAAGCCGTCATTGTTTGCCTGAGGCTTAGGAGTGGCAGCCAGGTTTTTATTTCCTCTGGCAAAAATGCAATCCTGGTTAATGAAATGCATCACCGAGCCTCATAATTTGTGTCTCTCTAAGCTCAAAGCAAAGCCAATCCACTGGGCTTAATAACTGCCTCAACAGCATGTCAGATATGAAGGACAAGAGACATCCAACTAAAATAAAGGAAAGTCAAAACAGAGGGAAAGGTTTCAAGAAAAAGAGAGAGGGAGAGAAAGGGAGCTAGTTATGGGAGGGGGAAAGGGAAAGTGGATCTCTACCTATTTAGAAGGAAGAGAAGCCTACCATCTTTTTTTTTTTAATCAAGTGTAAATAGACTAAATATTTATTTAAAAGGCAGAGATGGTCAGATTGGATAAAAAAATTAAGGCCCCAAAATATGTTATCTATAAGAGAAAATGTTTTAAAATATAAACACATTACTGGTTAAAAAGAAAGGGATGGGGGCTTCCCTGGTGGCGCAGTGGTTGAGAGTCTGCCTGCCGATGCAGGGGACACGGGTTCGTGCCCCGGTCCAGGAAGATCCCACATGCCACGGAGCGGCTGGGCCCGTGAGCCATGGCCGCTGAGCCTGCACGTCCGGAGCCTGTGCTCCGCAACGGGAGAGGCCACAACAGTGAGAGGCCCGCGTACCGAAAAAAAAAGAAAGGGACGGAAATAAGTTACACTATGCAACAAAAAGTACAAGCAAGATTATATGGTTATGTATCAGAGTAGATTTTTACAAAATACCAAATGATAATAAAAATGAGCAACTGGAACTCTTGTAATTTTCTGGTGGAACAGTAAAATGATATGTCCACTTTGTAAAATTATTTAATAGTTCTTTATAAAGTCAAATATACATCTAATACATGGATCAGCAATTCTACTCCTAGGTATTTACACAAGAGAAATGAAAACACAGGTCCACACACAGACTTGTACAAGAATGTTCATAGTAGCCTTAGTCATAACTCCAAAGTAGAAATAACCCAAATATCCATAAATAGAAGAATGGAAAAACAATTTTTGATATATTTATGGTATGAAATACTACTCAGTAAAAAAACAATAAACTACTGATACGTGCCACACAAGGAGTATATCTCAAGAACATATTGAACAAAAGAGGGTAGACACAATAGAGTATATATGGTATGCTTCTAGTTATATGAAGCCTGGGAATGAACAAAAATAACCTATGACAATACAAATCAGAAAGCATTTGCTTCTGTGGATGGGGAATGGTTGACTGGAAAAAGGAACAAGTATGGAGAAATTCTATATCTGGATTTGGATGGTAGTTACACAAGTGCATGCAATTTTGAAAATGCATCAAACTGTACTCTTATGATCTGTCCATTTTATTGTATGTAAACTATATCTCAAAAATTAAAATAATAATAATAATTTGAGTACCTACAATGTGCATAATATTATGTTAAGATGTGAATAATGCTGAATAGAGATAGTGTACAAAAATTAATAATAAAAAAAGAGGAAAAAGAAGATATTTGCCTGAGAAAAATCTGATTAGGAAACATTCATATCCATATCCAATGTATTTATAAAGTAAAAGAAAATAGCACATATCTTGTTGGTTAGAAGTCATTAAATTGAGTTTAAGTCTTGGCTCCACCACTTATTAGCTGTGACTTTGGGCTATGACCTGTCCATGACTCAGTTTCTTCATCCATAAAATGAGGCCAGTAATAACATCTACTTTATTGGTTTATAAGAATGTAAGAATTAAATAAGGAGTATCTGAAAGTACTTTGTGCTTAGCATTAAGTTTTTTGTAAATTCTACATGAATTCATACGTGTGAGTAGTACACACACACTAAACACTTGTGTGTGTTTGTTCCTACCCTTCCTCTAACCTTCTCTTACCCAAAGCCTTCTTTATTACTGACTTTGCATTTCCTGATTGAACAGCAACAAGCCTTTTTTAAAAACATGCTGGAGGTCATCTGAAAGAAACTTAAAATTCTTCTTCGAGACAGTAAAAATATTAAAATCATTGAGTGCAACAGTTCATGAACCACAGACTACTAAAACTACACAGGAATTTAACATGGTAATGTGAATTGCTAGGCGGTAATCAAAATGAGAGAGCTTTAATGCTCTCTGTTCTTATATCTTGTCATTTAAGCATTTTCCACAGATAACCTCTCAAGAGTTCTACAAAATTATACATGATTCTTTGCACACTTTCAATTTTCCTTCTGCAAAAAATTTTAATCTGCTAGAAACCCAAATTGGTCCCAGTATAAATAGCTGGGGACTTAGCTTGGATGTAGAAATGAGGTGATCATTAGGACAAATTTGCTAGAAAAAGCATTGTAAAATATAGTCATTGATGTATTTACTGCTTTTCCTTCCTTCACAGATCACAGAATAATTTATCTGTTTAGAATATTCATATTTTGTTTTCCTGAACATAGTTTTTATTTCCAGACCAATCACTTTTTCTAAACTTTTTAAAAGGCATTTTAAATGCAAATTAATCAAGACTGGGTAGCTGAGAGATTAAGCATCCAGTCAGAGTATACACATTCAGATCACGACCCTGACAAAACTTGCAGGTGAACCACATTGCTTAGAAATATCAAAAAAAATAAGAAAAAGTTATGTCATGAATGCATATATGTAGATACCAGTTTATTCTTACATAGGCATAAGGTAAGTGATATTTAATATAAAATTAATAATGTGGTAGTTTTCTTAATGTTTTATAACTTTGCTTTCAAAGAATTACATTACTATACAGTATGCCTCTTTCTCTGGTAACTGGAAAAACTGGGTATCAGCCTATCATCACAGGTAAGTGGTTTGCTAAAAAATTTAATGGTGTTTCTAATACTGTAGTATGAATATGACTGTAATGCCATATGCCATAAAAACTGTATAATTATTCACTCATTAGTGTGTAGGCTGGGCTACCATGAAGCAATCATATTGCTGCTTCTTCTTTATCAATGCATGAGTCATTATACCTAAATATGAATTTGTTTTTCACATTATCTTTTCGTTTTTGATGTTTAGTGTTATAATACGTAGAACATCTACAGTGTTTTGTATCATATAAACCAATATTGATGCAGGTACTGATAGACAATTCATCTTGTAAACAGATGACATAAACTTATGGTATGGGTAAATATAGTTATAAATCTACTTTCTCTTCCTTATGATTTTTTTAATAACATTTTCTTTTCTCTAGCTTACTTTATTATAAGAGAATACAGTATATAATACATATAACGTGCTAATCAACTGGTTATGTTATTGGTAAGGCTTCCAGTCAACAATAAGCTATTAGGTAAGTTTGTGGTGGAGTCAAAAGTTATAAGCAGATTTTCAACTGCCCAGTGGGCCAGTGTCCCTAACCCCCGCATTGGGTCAACTGTATTATTATTATAGTTATAATGTAAATTAATAAAGGACACCTCAATAGACTACACATTAATTCTAATTCATTAATATTACAGATACTCCTATGTCCCACTCTTTTTGTTTTAAGCTCGTTTTTTATAATGACAGAAAAGATCATTCTTTTTTGCCAAAAATAGTGACATTCCTGAAGTATTGTATATTCAACAGTTTATAAATCAAGTATTCCTTTCAAATGGTCAAAAAGAGTCATCCTTAGCACATCACCATAAGCAAGGACCAAATTCAATATTCAGATTACCATATTTGGACGATTATAAATGAGAACTTTATCTGGCTTGTGTTGTCCTATTCTCAGAGCTTCTTCTAGAAGTGGTATGTATTCTACCTTCCTTCCAGGTTCAATGCCAAACGATGCTGTAACAACGACCTTGGGCTACAATGAAAAATAAGTAAATAAATACATGAGAAAGTTTAACCATCCTAATTAAGGTAACCACAATATTTCAGATGCAGGCTGACAATTTCACATTTCTTAAGAAACGTTTGAATGATTCTGTTCTCTATTAAATAAATGGCCTGAAAACCAATAAGCTATTTTTAAATGTTATAGCCCTAACCACTTCCACATAAATCTCACTTACCTGTTCAGAATTCCACACTTAATGATGCTTCTGGCTAATAAACATGAGCTGTTAAAAAATACTTTCAAAAGAATTCATTAAATCAGGTAGATGTCAATTTGCCATGAACCAGTGAAATGGAAGCCTAGGGCCCCCTCACTTGCAGAGGCCTGCATAACAGCTGGTTGTTGCTGAAGTTGTAGCATTTCTTAGCGGGGGGAGACCCAGCCTGACTGCTATTAGGAAGCATTTCTAAAGTTTTTTATGTAAGCATCTCTGCTTCAACACCTAGAGAGACCTCAGAAGGAAGAGACCTGAATCTCCAATAATTATTTTATGATTCTTTTCTCATTCCAAATACATACTCACTTTCACCAAATTTTATATTGTAATTTTGTCATATTTTTCTTAAAAGGGCCCTCATTTAAGTTTCAAGCCCCACAAAGCCTGAACATGCCCCCGTCATTAAGACACACTTGGCACTCTTCTTTACCTGACAACTTGCTAGTCATTCTTCAAGATACGCACAGGTGCAGCGAAAAGGCTTAGGATCAATCTTCCTTCACTGGTAGATTCTGAGCAGGCCTCAGATATCCAACTATAGTCAAAGTGTTCCTTTGTCCCCACCTCTGCACAGGAAGCTCTCCAAGGCCAAATTTGGACCCTGTTACCTCCCTGTCTCCTATGCCTGTTACAATGCTTGCCATACCATAAGCTCTCAACAAATATTTGTGGCACTGAACCAAAATTCTCGTTAATCTGCAAAACAAACATATCTTTGTTCTTTTAAGTACACTGTTTCTTCACGGAGAAATCCAAAGCAAAGGAAACAGATAATAAATTACTCAGGAGAAAGATAATCAGTCCAACATAGTGCACCTATTCCTGAATTTTGATTTCTAGTTACAATACATTTCATCTAGGGAATGTTTATATAATGTCAAATATATGCATATATAGCACTTTCTGGTTTTTAATATCATTTAATATTCATGGAGCTGAGGCTCAGTGCAGTTGCATAGCTTGCTCCAGGTTAGAAGTGTTGGAATCAGAAAGAGGGCCAGTACTGACGTACTGACTGATTTCAGAATCTTCCTCTTTCCACTATTTCAAGCTGCCTTTTAACAGCAAAAAAAAAAAAAAAAAGGAAAGAAATGAAAAAGTAAATCTTGTATCCTTTTTAAATATTTTTAAAGGTCAGGCATTTGAATATAATTCACATTTTAATATCTGAAATATGTACAAAAATAACTCCAGATAACATTCCCTAAGATTAGAATTCTGAATTCTGAATAAATGAAAGTAAGTTACACATCAAATTAAAAACATATATAGAATATATCAAAAGTTGAATAATTTAATAAAGTCAAAATTAGAGTCTTCCTCTAGAAAATAATCCCTTTCACATTTCTATTAACAGCCTTTTATTGGAGGTTTTATTCCATCTCAAGTGGACTACATTCTTCCCATCTTCATCTGTTAAAATAAAACTTTTTCTTTGGCCTAATTAGTTGAAAATTACGACATCAAAATCATCCCTGGTTTCAATTATCATCCAAATATCTCAGGTATGTATCTCTCTCTCCATCTCCTTGCCATTAATTGGACTTGCTCAATGGTCCCGCCCATAAGAATATGCACTTACTGCCTAAACTCCTTAACAAGGTTGGGGGTGGGGAAGGTGTCTATGTGTGTGTGTCTTATGGATTAAAACTCCTCCAGTGATACAGCATAAGTTTTATAAATTCTTATTTTATATATATATATATATATATATATATATATATATAAATTTTTCCACATCATATAAAATCTTTTAAAAAAGAAACAATATATCTCATACCTTTGCCCAAATGGTGTTTAAGATTTCTGTAGCTGAAAAGCTAGAGTCTATAGCTTCCTCAGAGAAGTCGCCAACTGCCCACTGATTTGCAGATCAGTGACTGATATTCCCCCCTAGATTTCACTTCATAACCACTAACTCAACATGTTTTTAAAAAGAGAGAAAAAAGAGAATCCAGCCAGTTAGTGTGCAAACCAGCTTCCTAGTTCTAATAACTGATCTATTACCAGATGAAGTCAGATATGTAAAACCTCACTCCATGCCTAGTACTCTGGGGACCCTCAATATATATTAGTTCCCTTTTTTTTTGTTAAGAATGTTTCTCATCCTGGGCTTATAAAACTCTGTAAAGGTCAGTCATCTCCTACTCCCATAATGACCTTCCTTCTTTAAGCTTCCCACTGCTGTTCCTCTCCTGCACATTGCCCACTAGCCACTGATTCACAAAGAGACCACCTACCAAAGGTTCTCGTTCTAACCTCTCTCCCACTCACATCATATTGCAAGACTTGCCTCCTCTTAACATTGCTTAAAACATGACAGTCACCTGCTCAAAAATTTGACCGGTCGGCCTCTACAGGATGCAATTCAGACAATAACTGCCTTTTCAAGCTCACCTTCTCTCCATCTTCAATCACATTGGTCTATTTGCTGTCCTTTAAATGAATTTTTACCCTTTTCTGACTCTCATGCTAGACTCTTATTCTTTTTCTAGCCTTTTGGACCCCACTATGTCATTCTCTTCAACTAGCTGAATCTTAGCCAAGACGTAACTCAAATCTCACCTCCTTCAGGAAGCCGCCTTCAGCCACCCCAACTAAAAGATATTATTCCTGCCTCTAAATCAGGGATCTGCAAACTATGATTCAGAGCCAAACTCTGCCCAAATTACATTCTGTGAAGTGTTGTTGGAACACTGCTTTGCCCTTAGTTCCTGCAGTGTCTACTAAGGCTGTTTTTGTGCTACAACAGCACAGCTTAGTTGCAACAGAAACCATGTAACCCGAAATGCCTAAAATATTTACTATCTCGTAACTTACAGAAAAGTTTGCTGATTCCTGCTCTAAATTCATAGAATCATAACAGCTAACCTTTTTTTTTAATGAGTGTTATATGCCAGGCACTGTGTTAGTGTTTTAAACCCAATATCTCAACGATATTTCACAACAGCCTTTCAAGTTTGTGATTTTAGTACCCCATCTAAACGTGTAACTTCACCTGTCCCTAACACACCCTCTTAACCACTGTGCTATACCACCATTCCTGGAAATATATAGATTATAAAACTAGTCATGTGTCCCATCCATTTGCTAAGCATCATTTCTTAACCAGTTCCAAGGACAGTACCAGGCATAGAGTGGAAGCTTAATAAATACACGTTGAATGAGTAAATTAGTTATTATTTTTCTTAAATGTCTTACACAAATATATGGCAAGTTAACTTGAAAGGCTTGCACCTTATATGTTATATTCTTCACAGTATCTAGAAAGATGTCTACCACATAGGACTGACTCGAAAATAAAATTTTGGATAATAGTGTACACCAAATTAAAAGTAAACTTTATCTCATTTGATAGGAGGATCTAATAAGTACAGATCACTCTTCAATGGTTCATCCACAGATAAATACAGCTGTACTATATGCAGCTACTACTTGATTTCTCCAAATAAAGCACTTACCTTTGCATGATCAATGCGACTGCTTAGTTCTCTGGATGCAAATCCCCCAAATATGAGACTATGGATGGCTCCTATCCTAGCACACGCCAGCATGGTGTACATCGCCTGGGGGATCATGGGCATGTAGATAACCACGGTGTCACCCTTCTTGACATCATGCTTGACCAAAACACCAGCCAGCTTAGAGACCTATAACAACATCATCAGATCAGCAAAGTGTTCTCTGTGATAATTCACTAAACTTCTCAGTTACGACAGTAATGCAAGAAGATGATCACTGCCCCCCCACCTCTAGTGGATTATAGAAGTCTGAGAAATACATATTTGATGATGGTGGTAAGAGTTTAGATGGTGACAATAATAACAGACATCTGGATTATAATAATTGACTACAAACCAACTTACTATTATTATGCCATATGAATTCCACGGCTTAAATTTGCTTAATTATTCATTCAACAACATTTTTACTAAGCAACTATCATGCGCCAGACATTGTGTTTAGGGTTGGGAACACAACACTGAAAAACAAAGACAAAGACTTGTCCCTTTGGAGCTTTTATGCTAAAGGGGGAATCTGTCAAGTGTGCAGAAAAATAAAATAATTACATATTTAGTTATATGTTGGGTTAACTGTTGAAGGAAACAGTTAAGATCAAAAGCCTACACATGATAAAATTTGTTGCAAGAAACCTTTTCATGGGCAATTACAGCAAGCTGTGGGAAGTATGCCAGATCTAAGTGAGGATCTAAGAAGTTCAACATTCTTTTATTTTAAAAAAATATATATTGAGTTTCTATACATCACACACACTGTTTTCTGATACATCAGTAATCAAACAAGACAAAGATCTCTATCAGAGTACTTACGTTTTAGCAGAGGATATGCAATAAATGTAATAATTATGTATTATGTTAAAAGGTATTGAGTGCTATTTGATGGGGGAATAGAGCAAAATAGAGGGGATTGGGAGTGCAGGGGATGTAATTCTCAATGGGACGATCAGAATAGTCCCAAAAGGGACTTCCCTGGTGGTCCAGTGGTTAAGACTCCACACAGACTTCCACTGCAGGGGGCACGGGTTCAATCCCTGGTTGGGGAACTAAGATCCCGCATGCCGCAGCACAGCCCCCCCCCCAAAAAAAAGATAGACCTAAGAAAGTGACATTTTAGCAATGACACATAAGAGGTTGAAACTAAGTGGATATCTGTGAGCATACTATTTCAGGCAGAAAGGGCACCAGTACAGTGGCGTAAGGGGGATCATAGGTGATGTGACTGAGGAACGTAGAGGAGACCAGGGGAGCTGAAACAGAAAGAACAAGTGAGAAAGTGGTCATAGATCAGGTCAGAGAGCTACAGGGTCAGTAGGGATCCACGGGGCAAATGGAAGGACTATGGCTTGGCTTTGAATGTGACTGTTCAAGCTAGTAAACAGAGGAGGCCTGAGAGAAGGAATCAGGCCACACTGCTATTTGAGGTTCCTTTCATTTCACTCTGCCTCTCCTACTTTTTGAACAAGTTCAAAGGGTTCTGAATCCTGATCATGCCTCCTTTTTCTCTCTATTCCCTTCCTCTGTGCAGATGGGGAAAGATGTGGTCAAGGTTAAGGGCTCTGGGGAAAGACAGTAACAAACAACTCTCTCAGTGTTTTATCCTGCCCTATATTGCAAACTCTAATTTAGTGCAATTTTTTAAGAGCCCTAAGTTGCCCAGTAGAAAGTTACAAGAAAGATAAATCAAAGTAATATCAATCAAGAACTTAAATTCTATTATATGGAGCTCAAGAACCAAGACAAACACTAAACGTTATATCCAAATATCTCAGTGTAAACCCTGCAGAAAGTGGCCATGCTCTGGGATCGCATTACTGGGTGTCCTGTTTAAGGTACAGCACTGGGAGAGACCAACGAGAAGAGTTTGTCCTATTTACAGCTATAGCCTTGGCATCTTAAATAGTGTTGAATAAAAAGAATTTTCAACCAAAACCCAATCTAGCAAAATGATTCAGTAACTTTATAATCCTGTCTTACTTCACAACGTTGCTGGGAGATGTCCAAAATTTTTCTGTCCTCTGAAAGAAATGAAATCAATAAATTCAAGACTTTCTTTAAAAGAAGGATCTCACAATGGCTAAATGTAGCCCCAAGATGTATTTAAGGTGGGGTCATGTCACACTTAAAAAAAAAATGAGCCAACATACTAAACTTAGAAGATTTCATATGCAAATTCAGATTTCCAGGTTCTCTTGAAAAACTGGAAGGTCTAGCCACAGTGGGTCTGTGTTCTTGAATGACAACAATCAACTGAACCCAATGATCAGCTGCTGGGTTTGCCATGAAGTTGCTATTCCCTAGGGCTATTTATAACAGAGCTTGCATTTTTCTTTCCTTCTGGGTTTAAAATATATTCTTCTACATCCTGTTTATTTTGTCATGTGCTTACACCATAGTTCCATAACCACAGAGATGTGATATATACAGATAATTGATTTTTCTCTCATCCATGTCTCCACTTATATTATCTGCCTGGTTCCTGCAGGCATCTGAGCTGTTAACCACTGCCTTGAAGACAATCTTCAGTCAAATTAAGCTGCACTATGTCTGTATCACCAATAGATGGTGCCCATTTGGCCTTGTTAACCTCCCTTCTTGGAGCTACTCCTCAATGTTTAGATACGATACTAACCACACCAAAGTTGCTCTGAAGACAAAAGTTTTATATGACCAATAGAGAAAAATATCTTTTTTAGTAGTCTCTGGGGCTAAATGTCACTCCAGTAAAATTTTCCATTGTTACTTCTAAATTTTAAAATATATATATTTATTTTTATAAATATGAAAATGAGTGGGTAAATATGTTTCAGCTAAGACTTCTAATAAATAAGCTAATGAAAAATGAAATATTAGCTCATAGCAAAAGATGGGGTTGATTTAATATGAAAATATTTGAGAATGTTTCATTAAAAAATATTCCTCATTAATATTATATCTAGTGTTGGGACTTCCCTGGTGGTGCAGAGGTTAAGAATCCACCTGCCAATGCAGGGACATGGGTTTCAGCCCTGGTCCGGGAAGATCCCACATGCCGCGGAGCAACTAAGCCTGTGCGCCACAACTCCTGAGCTTGCGCTCTAGAGCCCACGAGCCACAACTACTGAGCCCACGTGCCACAACTACTGAAGCCCGTCCACCTAGACCCTGTGCTCCACAACAATAGAAGCCACCACAATGAGAAGTCCGCATACCGCAACAAAGAGTAGCCGCAACTAGAGAAAGCCCGCATGCAGCAACAAAGACCCAATGCAGCCAAAAATAAAAATAAATTAATTTATTAAAAAAATATATTATATCTCGTGTTGGTTAATTTGGAAACCCCAGAACACTTAATAGTCTTACTCAGATGCAAAAATAATCATTTTGAAGATAAGTATAAGCAACAGCGAGCAATTAGAGGAAATATCTAGAAATCTCAGTCACTTAAGAATTCATAATCACTCAAATAAAGTTCTATGAACCAAACACAAAGGACAATTTGATTATTGCTATTACAGGGTTCACCTTGTTTTCATTGGCTTTTTGATGGAAAATTATCAAACGGAAGATAGATATTATTTTTATTCAATGTTATATTCTTATTCTACCATAGGTGTCTGAGTGTAGATTTATAATTTCTATTATTATCCAAAAGGAAAAAATTTTAACATGTATTTCATATAACCTACAGTTTTTCAACTGAAGAAAAAATTAAATCATGTGTCACTCACCCAATCCATATTAATCTTTGCACCTTCTTAGAACTATTTTATCAACTATTTAATAGTCTTACACAGGCACAAATCTCTAAAATTCGTTTTCTTTCTGACATCAAGCACAATACATAACCCATACAATCATGGTCAGGCCATGATACTCCTCTAACATGAGGATAACTGAGCTGGGGACAAAGCCTGAAGAAGTGAAACAAATGTATGTATACATATTCATTTAGAACAACAGTGTTTGCTTTTTCCCACTAGTTATTTATTACATGAACGAATTATTATTTTGGTACTAATTTAAAGTTATTTTAATATCTAAGTATCCTGCCATTGATTCAAGTTATATAGTATCTGCTATGTGTCCTATACTGAGGTCAAGTCGGCAGGTGCAAAAATGAGGAAGATATGTTCCTTAAGGCAAAGAAATTCATAGTCCAGGAAAAAATATCATACATAAATAGTAATGATAAAATAAGAAAATGCAACAAATATTTATGTAATATAAAACGGTACACACATATATTTGGTTTATATATAACACACATATATTTGGTTTAGATGCAAGTAAAAACTTTAAATTTTAGAATGGTAAAATAAAAACATGTATGCATAAATAATGAAAAAAACTTCGGTAAAATTTTTATGTACTCATTCTGGAAAATCATTCCAAAGCAGTCTGTGAAGAAAGACAAATACCATATGATGTCACTTATATGTGGAATCTAAAATATGACATAAATGAACCTATCTATGAAACAGAAACAGACTCACAGACATAGAAAACAGACCATGGGGGGAGGCAGGGGAGGGATGGATGGGGAGTTTGGGACTAGCAGATACAAACTATTATATATGGGATGTTTAAACAACAAGGTCCTATTGTATAGCACGGGGAACTATATTCAATATCCTGTAATAAACCATATTGGAAAAAAAAGCAGTCTGCGACTTAGTAGAATTTCATGACCAAAAGCCCATGACACAAAAATAAACATTAGTCAAAACTGATCAAAGACTATGTTCTATAGAGTAAATTAGCACTTGCTTCACAAACTGCCAGTGTGTCCATCTAAGAAAATTATGTTTGTATGACAAAGACAGCGTTGGTGTCCCAATTATAGTAAAAACATAACAATCAGAGGCAACCTCAGGGCCATGTCAAAGAAAATTACATGAAAGAGAACACAAGAGAAAGCATGTTTTTCAGCGGCGATGATATTACTATGCAAACCCTGGTCGAATCAATATCAGAAAATGTAACTACTTTAAAAATCAATTATAATACCTGAGGAAACAGTTTATTAAAATTGGGGATGAATGACCTGTTCTTCAGAATATATAGAATTTCCCACAGAAAGAGATAATTACCTAAAATACCTGCATTTTACTTTTAAACACGTAAGTTAAAATCACATATTTTGTACATACACAGACATCATACACACGTTTTTGGTTTTTCTTGTACACACATAGAGAGCCACCAAAAAGGTAAAAATTTATCTCTAATGAATTGTTTCTTCTTTTGGCCATGTACCAGCCATGCATCCAGGTAAATAAATACCTGTGAAAAGAATCAGTTATACTAAAACTGCTTAAGATCTGAAATAATACTAAAACTATCGTTTTGAAAGGAAATCTTTCAGGAATGCAAAGTATTTTCATCTAACATAAGAAGCTTCCAGAAATGTAACTTTATAAGACAGTGACTATTTATTGGATATGAAATTGAGATAATTCTCATTTAAATATGATGCTATATTAAGTCCATTCAATTGTGAGATATTCCTTTCAATAGCAGGAAAGTGGAGGTGATGTGATGTTATTAAAAGAAGAGAAATCTTTCTTCAAAAGATAAAAGTATACCATTTATATTCAAGAGTAAAATGTATTATTACTCTCTAAAACAGAGAATATATGTTCATATTTTAAAACAGAATTCTATTTTAAAAAAGTACAAAGTAGTATCTAATTTTCAAAACAGTTATCTGACAGTGAGCTAGAAAACATTTACTAACACATTTCCTTTCAAATAATTTTCTCCAAATGAAGGAATAAATATCATTACTCAGAATAATCATTTTTCTCATTCCCATTTTCTTCACAAGTGGGTTTCAATCAATATTTCGTCATTTTAAGACTGTGTATTTGCAAGCAGAATGAAATGGAGAATTGTTTAATCCATTTAATTCAGGCTCAAATTAACCACAATTTCAATAATCTGTGAGCTTTCAAGGCTAATGTGATTTCAGACTATATTTCACAGAAAATTAGTTCAATCCTACATTTCTCTATGCATATGTGCTCATAGACTTGATAAGGAATATGTTCTTCCATTTCTTTAATATTCATACGTTGTGATTTACAAGCACATCATCAAAATTTATCACATCTTATAAAGGACACTGTTCATTTTAAAATAGTACCTCTATGTAACATTCAGGCCAGACAGAGAAAATAATCTTACATCAAGGAGAAGTCCAAGGTCTAAAAGAATAGAAAATGTAATTGATGCCTACCATTTACTCATGACATGAATACAGAATGTGTAATAAAAAGGAAAGGAATTATATAGAAAAGAAATAATTAATTATTGCCTCCACTTTTTCCCATTTTAACATCTTTCCACTCTAGGCATTAATGGTAGAGTAATTATGATTTCCTCCTGCTTTTACTCACTTGATAGTTTCTGCCAAAGTTCCTAATCCTCATGGAATTTGCTATTTGGATCAGGAATTTGCCTAAGAAAGTAAAGGCAGTTCAGAATGGATAGAGCAAGAATTCAGGGTGAAAAAGGTTGTGAGATGGCCTGGAAAGGTATGGTGTCATATACTGTATCTTTCAGAGCCTTGTTAAGCTCTGTTAAGTTTAGATTTATCCTAAATTCAATGTGTAATCATTGAAAAGTGTTAAATCCTCTGTAGAAGTAGGCATTTTCCTTATTCTTCCAACGCAATTATTATTGCAAGATCTAGGGTTGTGACACTGGGGATAAAAATAAATAATACCATTTGAGAAATACTTCATGTAGACTGTATAGGGACCGATGATTGATGGATGCAGGGAATAATGGGAGGAAGGGAAGAAATGGGCCCAGATTTTTGGTTTTAGCAACTCGTTGGAAAGTGATTTTGTTCACAAAGTTGGTTCCTGGGTTTGAATCAATGTTCCCTGTTAAGCTTGAGGCATGGAAATGGGAAGGTCAAAAGTTTAAAATGGCCTTTGGAGGGCAGAAGACAAAACTTATTAAGGGAATGCTAAAGGAGAAAAAAATACAGCACTGAAGCCCCAGTGCATATCAGGGACCATGAATTTGTAGTAAACCCATATTCTTAGTGAGTTAATTTTCCTCCAACAGGATTCAACATATTAAGATACAGGAATGAAGAGAACAAAGAACTGGGTTGATCCAAAATGTAAACTAGATAGTGGGAAGCAGCCGCATAGCACAGGGAGACCAGCTCGGTGCTTTGTGTCCACCTAGAGGGGTGGGATAGGGAGGGTGGGAGGGAGACGCAAGAGGGAGGAGATATGGGGACATAGGTATACGTATAGCTGATTCACTTTGTGATACAGCAGCAACTAACACAACAATTTAAAGCAATTATACTCCAATAAAGATGTTAAAAAAAACCCAAAGTAAACACAGTAGGCAAAATAAAAACAAATTTTTAAAATAAAGAATTGGGTTGATCCAGGTCTGGAGTTCCACCACAGAGGTGAGGGAGAACAACAACAGGTAAGACAGGCGAGCATATTAGCAAGAGAGTTGTGTTGTTAAAGAAGCTAACCAGGATAGCTGAGAGACAGACTCAGAAGAACTTAGGTAGTGACTACACACAGTCAGAACCATTTAAAACTACGACATTCAAATGATATTGTGTCTCAAACTGCAGACTGTCTGAAAATATGGTTTTGCTGCATTGTATACCAGAGGTTTAAAACAGACACTCTGAAAATGATAAGACCCAATTCACATATGATCATGACCCTTTCCCCGCCTTCCATCTACCAAAAGAGCCAAACTCTAGGGCTCCCTCGTGCATCTGTTTCCGGCTGATCCTCGCAAAGTCCTCCTTTTGTCCTTGGGACATCTACGACATCCCCCTTTCCCGCCACTGTTCACCCCATCCCTCAGCTTATCCCACCTCAGGCAAATCTCCTTCTCACAGATTCCTCCATTTCATACATCAACCTCTGTAGCTCTATAAAATGCTCAGAAAGACCTCTCAAAACTAAGTCACTGGTCTCTCTCTCTACACTTTCCTCTAATTGAACCTGCTTTTCTCTAGCACCAATATTGCCAATAATTTTTCATTTGTATTCATTTTATTTCCCTCCCTTAATCCCTTGAATTATGAATATTGAGTTTATTATTTGTCACTGCTAATGCACTGTATTTCAGCTATTTTATGTGTGAAGCAGTTTGGTAGCTAGATTGGAACACAAGCACCACTCAGAAAAGTACCATTCAGAGATATATGGAGAAATATCACACAAATTCCAATTAAAGAGTTCTCAAATGAATTTTTAAAGCATAGCTGAAGTCAAAGTTGATTACTTTCTGTATGTTTCCTAGAGCATTTCTAAAGAAAATATTCCAAGTCCTGAAGCAAGTTTTATTACATTTTTTAAAATATAACCCACCTGGACTGAAATGAAACAAATTTCAACTATTAGAGAAGTCATTTTTCACAATTTTACACTCACATATCTTTACATAGACATTCTAAAAAAATCTAACAGAATGTGGTTAAAATATACATTTTTCCAAATTTATGTTTAAAAAGGTACAGAATCCACTGTGTTTTATTAATAAAGAACATTCAATTCAATACAAATTTATGTAAGTCATCTAGATATGGCTATATTCTTCAATGAACATAAAAGCCATGATAATAATTATTGCTCTACATATTTGTATATATAGTAATAAGCATGCAAAATGTAAAACAAAGTTAATATTTTAAAACAGTTACAGTGTGGCTGCTATAAACACCACATTAAAAGGCTAATAGAGAATACTTTTTTAAGCAGCAGTAAGTGAATTAAAACTACATTCCTGGGCTTCCCTGGTGGCGCAGTGGTTGAGAGTCTGCCTGCCAATGCAGGGGACACGGGTTCGTGCCCCGGTCTGGGAGGATCCCACATGCCGTGGAGCGGCTAGGCCCGTGAGCCATTGCCGCTGAGCCTGCGCGTCCGGAGCCTGTGCTCTGCAACGGGAGAGGCCACAACAGTGAGAGGCCCGTGTACCACAAAAAAAAAAAAAAAAAAAAAAAAAAAAAAAAAAGAAAAAAAAAAAAAACTACATTCCTTTCTCTTGGTCTAATAAATTGTATAATGTTGTGTTTCTCAACCTGGGGTCTGTGGAGATATTCTCAAAGTTGTCCATGAGTCTTCTATGACAATTTTTTAATTTTGTGTTTTAATTTTGATGATCATTTTTAAAAATAAGGCAAAACATATTCTGGATTATATGAGCACTCATGCAATTTCACTGTATTTATTTGTATTTGTTTTTTATAATCTCATGTATATTAATTAAAAGCCAAATGATATCATGGTTTTTTATAATAAAATTGTATAATAAAAGGCTTTATGAAAGTTCAAGTACTACAACGTGACAAGAGAATTGAGGCATCATAGGGAACGTGTTGCCAAACTCAAAGGACCCAGGGCCACAGCACTCAAACCATAAGCACCTTGCAATCGGTCATTCCATTCTAGCTCAATATCATTCACTATATGAAATTAATATTGTCAATTTGAGATTGACTGACTTTGTACATTTGTTTTTATCCTGTTTATAAATCAGATATGGCTTTATATATGTAATGAGCTATAAATAAAGGATATTAAAACCTAGTTTTAATTGCACATTAAAAATAATTAAGTCAATACAAAAAGTATGTAAGAATGTTTTTTCTTTATGAACTGTTTGTATGTCTCAATTTTGAGAGGGGGAAAAATGGTTTCTTTGATTTTTCTTCTCATAAAGAAAGACAAATATAAAAGAAGCAAGAGATGTCAACAGGAACCTTGAATCATTTAGAACAATTCTGCACTGATTATTTAATCAAAGCTTTAATTGAACAAACACCCCCAGAATTTTTACAGACAGTACATAAAACATGACAACTAGTCTGGGTACACCAACCACACCTCCCAGAATTTGCCTGTGTTCCTGTTAACCTTTAATGGTTTTGTTGGTCAATACACCCTAAAAGTCAATCAATATATATAAATGGCTCAGTTTACACTGAGAAGTTGCTAAATATCCCAGGAGTGGTACAAGGACATGAGATCATTCCAATAGTTGGGTCTGTTCTCAACAGCATTAAGATCAAAAGGAGGCACACATATCTTTAAAAAAAGAAAAATTCACAAATATAACACATACCCTAGTAACTAATAAACAAAGCAACACAGATCATCACGCATGCCAAGAATATATCATAAATATCCATAAATAGATCAAATTTCCCATAAAAACTATATATGATAATGCTAACATAATTCAGCTTTATAATAGAAACAAAATGATCTTAAATCAAGTATGGTAGGAGAAAATGAACAATCAATTTCCCCAAGAACTCCAATCTTCCCAATAATTCTGCTGAATGCAATATGCATTGATTTACTAACACTTATTTAACTAGTACAAATGGCAAAAATATTAGCATACAACTGTCAAACGAATTAATAATGTTAACAGCATCATTTCCCATGTGTACATATTTACTGATTTTGAAAAGTCTTGTATGAAAATATTTCACTTCATATACTTGAAATATGATTCTATCCTCATATCTTTATTTGCATCACTAAGACAATCAGTGTCTTCAATTTATGTTAATTAGCTTTATCCTCTGATTGCTACGAAAATTATGTCAGGTCAAACAATTTCATAGTTTCATACATTTATTACTAAAGGTCAGAAACTGAAAGTTGATGATGTCCCCAGCTGTCCTAAAGTTGGTGACTACACAACAGGTACAGGTGATTGTCAACAGAAGAAGAATAATTGTTACCAATTCCTTGCACTTCCACCTGTAGGAACATATTGTTTTCTTTTTCTCCTCCGCCCCTTCTTGACTTTAGTAACTGTCTGTCTCCTTCCTTTATTCTTCAACAATCTTTCTATTTCGTTTCCCATTTAATTCATCTTGTTGGCCTAATTTAGGCCAGCAAAGACAACCATTTTTTGTCTTCACAGCGCACACCTTCCTCATTAACTATGTCAGGTGCAACTCTTGGATAAATCTGCTGCAGACCAGGGACACCTATAGGGAGGCCACCTGTGTATGGGGCACATATTTCTATTTTTCTTTCACGACTCAACTAACGCATCACTTCCACGCCAAAGGCTTCTCTCAGCTACTGGGGCCAGACTGGTCCCTTCTTCCTCTGTGCTAAAAATGTTATTGTTATATTACACACAGTTGCTTTTGTGTTGTTCTCACCAGGCACACTAAGAGCTTGAGGGCAGGAACCATTCATCTTTCTGAGCCCACTGCCTAATACAATTAGCATTCTATATGCTGAGGAAAACATCACTGAAGATGTTTTCCTTCTCTACCTCCAGCACACCACCTATGAGACTTTATTTTCAGCTATTATTTACCTCTCTGAACAATTTTTTATTGTCAAATAAAATGTCAATTATAACATTAAGAAGTTACAATTATTTACATATAAAATCTGGTATTTACTTTGCCTATGGAATGAAAAGTATTTGTGGTTAAAAAAACCAAAACAAAACTCCTAATTGCCCATCAAACTCCATCCAGCTACACCACATTTTGCAGCCTTCCTAGAAGCTGATCACCAAACAGGATGTCCAGGAAGGTCATGTATGACGTCGCTGGTTATGGGTTTAAAACACAGCATGTCTGACCCTCTACATCCTCTCCCACCATCCCCAGAGTTGGGACACATATGCCTTTGCCTCAGCGTCCATGACACAGATGAGAACAAGGAACTAGGGGATGAAGGTACAGTACGATTTAATCTGGGTCATGCCAAACTGAACCTCATCATCTTTTGACAAGAAATGCATTAAAAAAATTTTAAGTCACTGTATTATTTGGCACATTTGTTTTAGCAGCTTAACCTTTAACCTAAAATTTTAAAGTTTTTGTTTAACATTATCTCAATTATTAGGCAAATTTTTAATGATGGTAATTATCCAAATAGTTTTTTGTGTAATATAACCAAAAGAGGGACTTCCCTGGTGGCACAGTGGTTAAGAATCTGCCTGCCAATGCAGGGGACACGGGTTCGATCCCTGGTCCAGGAAGATCCCATATGTGGCAGAGCAACTAAGCCCGTGTGCCACAACTACTGAGCCTGTATGCTGCAACTACTGAAGCCCGCATGCCTAAAGCTCGTGCTCTGCAACAAGAGAAGCCACTGCAATGAGAAGCCTGTGCGCCACAATGAGGAGTAACCCCCACTCGCCGCAACTAGAGAAAGCTCGTGTGCAGCAACGAAGACCCAACGCTGCCCAAAATAAAATTTTTTTAAAAAGGACTCTCATTGGGCTTCCCTGGTGGCGCAGTGGTTGAGAGTCCGCCTGCCGATGCAGGGGATACGGGTTCGTGCCCCGGTCTGGGAGGATCCCACGTGCCGCGGAGCGGCTGGGCCCGTGAGCCATGGCCGCTGAGCCTGCGCGTCCGGAGCCTGTGCTCTGCAACGGGGGTGGCCACAGCAGTGAGAGGCCCGCGTACCGCAAAAAAAAAAAAAAAAAAAAAAAAAGGACTCTCATTAAAAAATATATATATGTGTATATATATATATATATATATAAAACAGAAAGAGAACTAAAGTGCTTCTAACTAATAGTCTTCCTTTCCTAGGATTCTGCTTGAAAACTATACAGAAACTTTCCCTTGGGGTATTACACAAAAACACCTCAAAAAATGGAGAGCGGCAGGGCATCTATAGGTGGCTGCCCTATAATAGATTTAATGAGACTTTTTGCAAACCCATTAGGTGAAGTCAGAGATCCAAGATAAGATACATATGTGGAACAGCTTCCAGAATCCCATGGCACAAACCGTATCCTATCCTTTAACTGCCCACATGCAAGCACATGTTGCTACTGTTAAGGAGATTTAAGCCCAAGTGGTGCCCATTCATTTCTCTCCTGGATCATTTGTCATCTCCTGGTTTCCAATCTTGCCCACTATGTTCTCTGCTTCTTCAGAGATGCCAAAGTGATTCCTTTAATAATATGGAGCTTCCTGTCATACTCAGAATAAAATATAGTCTTTACCATGGCCTGCAAGGTCCTACATGCCCTGACTCCTAGATACTCCCCCATCCTCACTTTCAACCACTCTCCTCTCATCACCAGCCTTCTGGCTCTCCAAGTCTATTCTTACTTAAAGTCTTTGCCTGATATAATTTCCTCCAAATGTTCACATGGTTTCTCCCAGCCTATATTTGAGTCTATGTCACTGGGTCATCTCCTCAGTGATAAGTAGTTTTCTCTGACAAATCTATATAAAAGGGCAGTCCAAGTTACTCTCTAGCCTTATACTTTTCTTCCCTTATATCGTGCTATCTTTTCACTTGTATTATCTTTTTATTCATAACATATCTCCCCAATTAGAATGCAATTTTCCTGTAGGCAAAGACTTATCATTCACTACTGTAATCCACAGTGTCCACAGAAGTGCCAAAAATATATTAGGTATTCTAAAAGTATGTTTTGAATAAATAAATAAATTTGGCTCCATCACCATTCCAATCCAAGAAAATAAATTCAAAGCAGATTGTCTACTGATTTTATTGAGTTAACTTTCAAAAAGGTCAGAGTTTAACCACCCTGAAGATAAGACAAATCATCTAATAAGAACCTACTAATGAATGATAAATAAATTCATTAAGCAAATGTAAGAATAAAAACTACTACAGACCAGACTTCCAGGTTTCCAAAATGGCCAAGTAAGGTAAATGTTTTAAGCAGAGCTTTGGATGCAGAAAGATATACACCTTCACAGCCAGGCAATGTATTAAAATAAAGATTTTCATCCTATTAAAAAATTAAAATTTCCCAATGTAAAAAAAAATTATGGTGTGGAAGAGACAAGTGATATTATTGGAAATAATCATTTCTCTTAGACAAGAATTAAAGTTTTTTTTTTTACATTTTGAATGAAAGTAGAACTATTGAATGTTCTGTTCATGAACTCATTCAGTATGTAATGTGAGCTTACGCTACGAGGCCTGATTAGGCATTGTATAGATAAAATAAATTAATAAATAAATATTACCCCTATCCTCAAGAAGCTTTTTCTCTGGTCAGGAGGTACATTAATAAATAAGTAGGTACACCAATAATGTAGGTACAATGCTAAGCAAAAAATGAACCAGTGCTTAGAGAAAGGTACAAGTAAAGTGGTCTCGACTTCAAAGCATGGTGAGAACTTCTGGCATAAGGGGAAGTGAAAAGAAGTAAGTTTATACTTCAAACAGTAATCTTAATTTCAGAAACGATATAATCTCTCTAAAAACCTGGCTGAGAAAATCCAAAGGGGTTGCCCGTATTGTTGCTATTTTGGGTTGATGTAAACATTATCTTTAGACATTTTTAGTTTTGAATACATGTCTCTAAACCTGGGAAAAAAAGAATAATTTATTCTGTCCTATATTATCTATTAAATTGATCTAATACTTATCTTTTTTAATATGGAGTACTCTCAGAATCTAACTAAAATTTCATTAAGTTGAAAAGTTACTCAAATAACGTTCCAGTTACAATTTTGATAAAAATTTAAATCAGTAGGTGGTATATAATCATCTTCAATTTCAAATGAAATATGTTTCTGCTAAACCACATTATACAACTCTGCATTGTACAAATTAGCTCGCTAAAATAACGAGGCTTATGGGAAAATTAGATGAAGCCAGACCACAGGCTCAGCGGCCATGGCTCATGGGCCTAGCCACTCTGCGGCATGTGGGATCTTCCCGGACCGGGGCACGAACCCGTGTCCCCTGCATCGGCAGGCGGACTCTCAACCACTGCGCCACCAGGGGAGTCCACTAGAGCCTTTTAACGTCCATAGAAGTACTAACACAGCATCATCTTCAGTAGATCATTTATAGCCTTAACACCGGGGGTCATGCTTCCTGCTTTAAGATATTCTACTATAAGGCATTTACTTCCAAATTTCTTTCCAAAGGATGGCTAGTCAAGACTAGTAGAGTATAGACTTTGTCATTAATTATTTTTAAAACAGGGGAAAATGTCCTCATCTTTAGATTCTTAAAACTACTTAATCATCAACACGTGCATTAAAAAAATCTTCATCTTTTTAAATTAAGGTTTTCAGATATTGATAAGATATTCTCTTCAATTGTAAGAAAGTCTCTCACCAAAACTTGCTAACATGTTAACAATCCAATAGAAAAATGAATGCACAAAAGATCTGAATGGGCACTTCAGAAAAGTCAAACAACAAACGGCCCAAAAGCACAGGAAAAGGAGCTCAACTGCATTAGCCATTAGGGATAAGGAAATTAAAGCCAAAATGCAATATCACTGCACGTTCACTTGAAAGCCCCAATTTAAAAGACCTGGTATTGGCAACACCAAGTGTCGGCAACTGCCTTTCTCATACACCACCACTGGGAACGAAAGTTGGTGCAACCACTCTGGAAAATTGTTTGGCCCTCTGTCTATGCAAACCAAGCATGTGCCTGCCCCATACAACAGCCATCTCACTCCTAAGCACATCCCCAAAACAAATGCTCAAATATTGTCATAAAATTTTGTGCACAAACATATTCATATCAGCATTATTTGTAATAGTCCCAAACAAGTCATTACCCAAATGACCAAACTGTAGCCTCTTGCAATGAAATGAAAGAATCTCAAACAAAAAGTTGAATGAAAAAAGCTAGACACAAATGAGTACACTGATTTATATAGTTTATACAAAGTTCAAAAAAGCAAGTAAACTTCATCATAAACAGTGTTTAGATATCCGGATAACAATCACATGAGTGCTAAGTGAGAAATGACTCAAAGAAGACATAATTAGTGCTTCTGGGGGCTGGGAATACTCTGTTTCCTGATCTGGTGACGTGGGTGTGTTCTGTTTGTGAAAATCTAACAAGCTTATACTTATGACCAGTACACTAATCTGAATGTATATTACATTTCAATACAAGTTTAAAAAACTGCATGCTAGGAAAATACATGAACCATTGTAAATTCAATCTCATACCAGCCTCATTCATTAATTTACCACGCACGGAAAAGGTAATTTGCCGTACAGAGAGACACTTTTTAGTGGTGCAGACTGTAATACACCTGAAGTATTTATTGCTTATTTAGGAAGTTTAAGGAAAGAAAACTAATTATATGCACTGTTGTATATTTTCTCCTCAACAAGGCAACCTCTGGCAGGGCTGAATTTCTGCATGTTCTGGTTTTTGTGTTTTAGGGTTTTGCTTATGGAAATATTGATGATGTGACAGACAGAGAAATATCAGATTATCTTACCCTGACATGTTTCTGAGAAGACGAAATTCATATTTTGAAGAGAGCTTCCTAAAAGGCAGAGGTTGGAAGGAGGACTTCTCATGGGACATGGCCCTTGATTTCAGAGTAGTTTTCTCCTCTAAATTATTCAACCTTCATAATTACAGCCACTGCCATAATTATATTTCAAAAATTACGTTTAGTAGAGATAATAGACACTTTCAGTTTGAATTAAATCCAGAAAATTTAGTACACACTGGGTTTCATCAATTTTCCCTGTATACATATATTCACGAAAATTTCTCAAACGCCCTTTAGGGATCATATTTTTATTTAGTGAATATATACATAAAAATTCACAATTGTTTGAATACTAAAAAAAAACCCAAACTTACCACACGCAGAGGTAAATTTAACATGAAATTAGATACAGAGAAAATAAACTCAAAGTAGGAATTTCTAACAATGATAAATATATAATATATACACACACATGCAAACATAAACTCACACACACTCCTTTTTTTCACTGAGGTTTGGTATAACTACTAATTTGAAAAGAGCTAAGAGAAGGACACAATGAACACGTGTCTCCTGGAATGCAGATGAGAGGTGTTAGTATGGGAAATTCAAGAAAGAAACATTCATCTTGAACTACCAAGCCAAATGTAAATAAGCTAAATTTTTTCACAGATAATAAGAAGTTAGAATTTAGTCGGAAAGAAGATCAAGTTCTACTACTGATACAATTCAAAACTAAAAAGTTCCTGCAATAAAGGAAGCTGGAGTCACTTAGAAATTCTAAATGGTGGCTCGTTCACTCTTTCTTCCATCATTCAACAAATGTTTTCTGTGGGCCAGGCACAATCCTGTGAACAAAACAAAAAATCCCTTCCCCCATGGAACTGACATTCTAGAAGAGGAAACAACTCTAAAGAAGATGGATAAATAAAATATGTAGAATGGTACTGAGTAATAAATAGTTAAATTTTTAAAAGAAAGCAGAAAAAGGACGCATGAAGTGGTATGCATGGGAACATTTATTTTTAACATGGCCAAGGAAGATCTCACTGAGAAAATAATATCCAGGTACCAGGAACCATAAGATAACTGGAAGAAAAACCATCTCAAGCAGAAGGTAGGCAAGTCCAAAGGCTCTAAAGTGGGAATGGGGCAAGCCAGGAGAGTTCACTGCAGGAGGCGGGTGGGGTGGGGTGGGCAGTGCAGTTCAGTGGGGCTGGGAAGTAGGTCACAGGAGCCAGGTCACGAAGCACCACAGCTCACCGTACTGTGGTCCTGAGTGTCCTCCGAGTCTGGCTCACTGGAGCCCAGTCTCCCTACCCCCGGCACTGCGCTTCATTCCAAAGCCACTGCGGCAGCCCTAGATTCTCTCCTCCCAGGATCTCTGCATGTGCCATTCCTTCTGTCTCCAGGACCCTCCCTCTCCCCACCGTTTGTCTTCCCACTTTTGGTCATTTGGACTCATTTTAGACACTGACTCTTGCAAAAGCCTTCCTATGCCCTATTAACCCCTGGCTGAGCTGGGTGCCGTTCCATGTGTTTCCACAAAATACAACACTGCGACACACAACCTCTGTTATGTTCACATAGTTTTTTAGCTCCTAGAAAAAATAGGGAATGAGTTCATGCACCTGTATCCCTTTGTTCCTAGCAAGGTCTGCCATACAAAATAAGTATGTGTTGAATGAGCAAGGGATCCTGAACCAGGCCAAATCTCTCTACAAATATCTTAGTAAAGGGTTTTTTGTTTTGTTTTGTTTTTGTTTTTGTTTTTTGCGGTACGCGGGCCTCTCACTGTTGTGGCCTCTCCCGTTGCGGAGCACAGGGTCCGGACGTGCAGGCTCAGTGGCCATGGCTCATGGGCCCAGCCGCTCCGCGGCATGTGGGTTCTTCCCGGACCGGGGCACGAACCCGTGTCCCCTGCATCGGCAGGCGGACTCTCAACCACTGCGCCACCAGCGAAGCCCTAAAGGGTTGTTTTAATTATCAGCTCCACACAAAAGATGACAGTTTAGGAAAAGCTCTACTTCTGAATCATTCTATAAAATCTTCAGGTCCTGCATGTCACTGAAACACTTTAGCCTGAAATTTGTTGGTTCACTAGTTAATAAATGTCTGTCTTCTCTACTTAATAAAATAAAAGCCACAGAGAACCAGGAATGGGTAATCAAAGTGGAGCACAATGCCTCCGTCTTTCCTAACAGTCCTTCCTTTAGTACTTTAGAGAAGAAAAACCTGGGGAATCAGAAGCTGTCAGCAGGTGAGAGAAACAGGCCTTTTAAGTACTCTGATGTCAGGCTAAACTGAAACCAATGAACCAGTACAAATCTCAAAAGGGTCTAAGAGTCTAGACTCAATATTAGAAAATCAAGATGAGTTAGTAGAACGGCTTCCAAGCAAAATCTGTGTGTATACTTATCATATACACTTACTGATTAAAAAGAAAATAACAGAAAATGCAAATAGAAATAACCATTATTTAACTCTTCCAATTTTATGTTTCTAAAGTGTTTTCTTTGATGCTTGGTCATGTGTCAAATTCAATATACTGATACAGATAATATATTTATAATGTATAAATAAGTTGCCTAATCAGTATAGCAATTAAGATTAACCAGTACCTTAATATTAACCTAAGTCTTAAGTCTTAATAAAATGAGACTACGGTAATATGCCCAAATCATAGGATTAAGTTTTTAAACATAGACTACACCTTATCTAAAAGCTGAAAATGCAAACCTAAAATAAAACAGAATATAACAGGTTATCAGGAAATTTCTGTTATCTCATAATAAAACACAGCCTCAGATGAAAAACAAGGTCATTTGGTAACAGAGTGCCTTAACTCCTCAGCCCCAGCGTGAGCTCTGTCTCTGTACACTGCATTCTGAAAATACACAGTTCCCACTTACAGACCAATGAAATATATCCAACAGTATATGTGCAGCACTATTTCCTTCTGTTCTGTATTCAGTTGCCCAGTATTTGAACTCCCTTCTTATTAGATTGGAATCCCCCTAGCATGAGTTCTAGAGAGACGCAGGGCCCCACTCCTACTAAGAAATAAAAAGACAACAAGAGGGTTTCCCTGGTGGCGCAGTGGTTGAGAATCTGCCTGCTAATGCAGGGGACACGGGTTCGAGCCCTGGTCTGGGAGGATCCCACATGCCACGGAGCAACTAGGCCCGTGAGCCACAACTACTGAGTCTGCGCATCTGGAGCCTGTGCTCCGCAACAAGAGAGGCCGTGATAGTGACAGGCCCGTGCACCGCGATGAAGAGTGCCCCCGCTTGCCACAACTAGAGAAAGCCCTCGCACAGAAACGAAGACCCAACACAGCAAAAATTAATTAATTAATTAATTATTAATTAAAAAGACAACAAGACAGTTCCTCCCAACTGCCTGGGACTTTGGGCATGTAACCTAAATTGGGCCAGCTAGATGTACCTACTCTGTCAATCGAGAAGTCAGGTCAGCAAGTCTACCTACTAGACAATTTGTGGATTCTTCACTTTTCACGGCTGCCCCGTCTCCCTTGGGGTGTGCCATTTTTCTGAGCCTAGTTCTTAAGTCTTCACTTTTCATAAATTCCTCTTATGTTCAAAACAGCTGAAGGTAGAATTTGTTGCTGCAGCCAGGCTGATACCCAGCCTGTGCAAAACCACCTTTTCTCTCTTTATTGTTTGTAGCAACTCAGGATTGGGGCACTAATTGTTTTGTCTCAGTTGCCTTTCTTGAAATCTCTTAGAAAACTAAACACAAATATTGCTGATGCAAAAGGATATTATTTCAGAGAGCCAGGAGGAGTTGACTGAATACTCTAAAAATTGCATGAAAATTCTAAATGAGGCTTTAAAAAAAAAAAAAGACAAAGGAAGAGAATGTGATTCGAAAAGCTTCCATAAAAAAGCTAAGGCCTCCAAAACCTAGCATGACAGACTCTGCTCAACCAGAAGTTCTCAACTAGAGGTGATTTTGCCACTCCAGGGACATCTCAGCAAAGTTTGTAGACATTTTTGGTTATCACAACTGGGGAAGGGGTGCATCTAACGGGGAGACCAGGAATGCTGCTACAAATCCTACAGTGTACATAACAGCTCCCCACAATAAAGAATTATCTGGCCTAAAATGTCAATAGTGTCAAGGCTGAGAAACCCTGCCCCCCACTCTACCTCCCTTCAAATAATAAATAAATAAATGCCCTCCCCCAGAGCTAGAATAACCCTCCCACAATTCATAATACCCAAATACTTTTATAATTACTTATGCAATCCCATTTCTACCCCAATATTAAAAGAAAAAAAATCTCATAACTTATCTGTCAATATCATGATCCATCTGAGAACTAACTACCCAAATGGGAAAAAACTAAAGAAAGAGCAAATAAGGGAAAGTAATGAGCATGTGCAAAGAGCTTTAAAGGGCCAGGAAGCCTGAGGGAGTGGCACGAAATATGGGTTAAAAAGGGTTGCGTTCATGGCCAAGAATGTTGGGAAATGAAGCTTGGAGGGATGATGTGATCAGACTCCAAAGTGTCTTGTACATCACAGAAGTCCCGATTTTGCTCTCTGAATAACGATAATTTTTAAAGAAAAGATTTTTAAGTGGGGTAGAGAAATATGTTGTTTCTTAGGAAGAAAATCCTAGTGTCACTTTAGGTGACAATCTGACAGGAGCAGAGACTGGTAGTAGGGAAGTCAGGAGGTTAGGAGACTACTTCAATAGTACAAGAGCTGAAGAGAACAGTTGAGCAAAGGGCATGGCAGTGTGGATGGAAAACGAAGGCCAGAGAGAACATAAACATGTTCTTAGAGCTTTGTTAACCTCTTCCTTTAAAATAAGTATCTTCCAGTACTGTAAAAATAATTAAGGAACAAAAATACTTCAGATGCATTAACACACCTCTGTTTCCAGTGTGCACCAAAAGTACAGTAACATGTCAATGAACTAAGAGAATTAAAGTTATGCAATGAGAATGTATGCTATTTAAATAATTTCTGTATGATTTCCAAATAACAGGCACAGAAAGTTTATAATATTACCTGCTCCAGGACTTCTTTATAGGTAATAGTGGCTTTAGTATTTGTAACAGGACTGTCATAAATGATAGCAATCTTATCTCCTTTACCATTTTCAATATGACGATCGATGGCATTGTAACAGATGTTCAGCATCCCTTCCACAAACCTGAAAAATAATTGGAAAGTAAAAGTGAATGACTTCAAAATACATATTGTTACTTACCTAGGTTTCTATAGTCCTAGTTTGGCAGAGCTGCCCTTAACACAGTGTTTCCCCATGCATGTTATGTCAGGTAATGATGGCTGTAAACTATTTAAGATGGTACAGAAGTGACACTTCTAATAAATATGTATTTATTTTCATGTGCACAAGAAGAAAATATACCTCGCACTTCAAGGTGACAAGTTTGTGGATTTTATTGCTTAGGATGAAACTAGAGTATACAGCACCAAAATAATCTACTTTACATGGATGAAATGAATTGTATATAAGTGCAGCACAGATGCATTAAGCTGAGAGGGCAAATAGTAGATGCATGACTGAAGTTTGGGTACCTGCTGTAAAAAGACAGACTTACTGGAAAAATCAATTCTTCTTTGAAAGATGTATATATATGTGTGTGCGTATATATATACACACACATATTTGTTTGTTTCAATTAAATGCAATACCCCCAGTTTCACAAAGAATAGGTAAGTTCTTTTCTGCATGTTTGAAATGCTTCATAATCTGAATAAACAATCAAAATGCACATAAAACGTTAATAGCTTTTTAAAAACTTTTCAATTCACCACTCTTTATCTCAATTGCTGAGTGCATTCCTTTGAAAATAAGGACATAATGTAGATAGATGGAGATAATTTTTAAGAAAATATAGCTCATTTTCCTGAGCATGGAATTTGCCACTTTTTTAGAAGGAGAGTATTAGATAAAAAATAAAAGTATAGTAATGGTCCATTTGTTCCAATGTCAGACTAGCAAATATTATAAAAATGCAAAATAACAGGAGGAAAATATTGAAGCAACAAGAAAAAGCCCCATTAAATAGCTGAGTATCACTGTCAGGTCTTCACTCAAAGAGCCCTGTGTGAAATGAAGCAGGGAATTAAGAATGCCTATAGATACAGTGGCAGCAATAAGAAATAACAGATACAGAAGGCAGTCGGAGGAGGAATCATTTAATCGGCATCACATGTCCCTGTATACATCAGTAACGGTGAATGTGATGACCTTACAGTACAGCACAGTGAGTATGATTCCGAATTGCCAAGTGCAATAGATTCGATGTTTGCTCAAAAACATTGTCTCTTCCCCTCATCCTTACTTCTATTAAAACTATTTTGTCTCTTCCTCTTGCCTCCATCTTCCTCAGTGGAGAGTACTTCCCTTGACTTTGGGGTCACCCATGTGATGTCAGCTCTGGCTAATAAGCAGTCATGAAGCGTGCACTTGCTTGAAAGCGCTTGACACGACTGGGCTTGCTCTCCTTCGCCTACACCCCCTCCAGGAGAAGAGCCTCCAGGTATTACTGCTGCCTCCGCCTCAGCCTGGTGCCAACAATGAGTATTTGCAGATGGGAGCAGAGACCAAAAGAAGCAAGGAGCCCGACCCAGCCAGACACATGTCTTAGAACAGCGGCCCCCAACCTTTTCAGCAACCTTTTCATGGAAGACAATTTTTCCATGGACCCGGGGGAGCGGGGGTGCAGGGGGGATGGTTCAGGCAGTAATGTGAGTGATGGGGAGTGATGCGAAGTGGCAGGTGAAGCTTCGCTCACTTGCCCACCTCTCACCTCCTGCTGTGTGGCCCGGTTCCTAACAGGCCGCAGACCAGTACTGGCCCACAGCCCGGGGGTTGAGGACCCCTGTCTTAGAAAAACATTTCCAGCTGTGTTGATCCCATGACAACCTACAAATTAACTGATGAATAAAGACCTTATGGCTCAGAGATTTTTATGGTGATATGCAGCATAACTGTGGCCATAATTAACTAATGCACCAAGAAAAAGTAAAAAGTATTTACTCAATATTTTGGCAGAAATAAGGAAAGATACTTTATAGAATTTTCCCACAAAATACTTATTCATATTTTTGTGTTTTTGCTTTTATTTCTGAAAAGAATACATTTCAGACACATGAAAGACTGACTTACTGGAACACTTCTTGAGGATGTCATTATCCTCTATCTACCATTTCTACTCTACCACCCTTTGGGCTCAATATTGAATTATGCCCGTAACATTTCACAAAACAAGGAGCCCTCTCGATTCCAAAGATTCATGGAGGACTCACTTTGTCATCTGCCTTGTTGTTCTCCTACTTCTTACTTCTTCCTTCTAGATATCTGTTGAAGGAGTCCACAGAGAGGATGTGAATGCAGGTTGACCTGTCAGCTGGACCCAGGCAATCAGAGGATCCCCCATCCTTGGAACATGTGTGCCACCTACTATTCCCATACTAGTAGCTGTTTCAAGGACATAGCCTTGAGAAAGCAATGTGTTGTTGAGTCCATCTGGACTGAATATGTGTCTGAACCCAGATAAGGACGTTATTTTCAAGATTCTTGTGGGTGGGTGCGGAGATCTACTCATCTTCTGGCCACCCATGACACGCCTCAGACGCTAGTTTCCTTGCTTATTAAATCTGCCACCCACCTACCATTCTGGAGGGGCCTGCTCCTTTGGGCTCTCCTTGCCCTCCATGAATGGGAGCCAGTTTGCCAACCAACAATATTTTTCATGAAATCTTCTTCCTTTGCCAAATCTTTAATTGACAGTAATTTCTAACATTCTATATCCATCCCTTTGCTCACTACGTACATTCCCTGGGTGATCTCTATACTTTTATGGTTTCAACTTCCATCTTTAGCTCCAGCTCTGATCCCCTTTCTGAACTCCATTCCCTTATAGCCGACAGCCTACTGGACATCTCTCCTTGGAAATAATAAAACATCCAAAACGATAATCATTGTCACCCCACCTCCAACTCACAGCCCATCTCAACTGCAAACTTGTTCCTCCTCCTGTTTTCCATATTTCAAGGAACCACCTTGCACCCACTGCAAGGTGTAGAAACTCAAAAGTTAAATTTGATCCCTCATTCTCCACATTCTATCGATTGTATGCACTGTCACATCTGTCTTTGCAATTGTTCAGTTCTCTCATTGATAACCTGGGTTACAATTCCTTCCTCTTAATTAGTCTCCTTGCCCTAGGTCTTACCCCATCCTCTCAAGTCATCTTCCTTTGCTACTAGAACGTCTTTCCTCAAATTAAATATCATCACATCAAATGGCACTCAAACTCATTTAGTACCTTTCCATAAAGCTCAGGATAAAAAGTATATATCTTTAGATGATATAAAAGACCCTTCATCTACTCAGCTTCATTCCCCCTCATTCCCCTTCAACTTCCCATGCTCCAGCTATATTGAATTACAAAATGTGCAATTCCTAGAGTTCACATTATTCAAAGAATTTCTGTGGCTGTTCTCTCTGTGGCTGTCCTCCTTTACCACCACCCTCTCCCAAGTAGTTCCAAAGCCTTGTGCACATATCTCTACAATACTACTTATCATATTACATTAACAATTAGTCCACTTACTTAAATGTTTCCCTCATTTTACTATAATCTACCTGACAGCAGAGACTATATTTTCCATATAGTCTGAGGATCTATATATTAGGCATCCAATAAATATTTGATAAATGAAGCATGAAAATATTAGTAAACATTCAAGACACTTTGGATTTAGGATCCATGTACAGTAGCCAGGGTAGTTTTTACTATTTTATTTTAAAGTTGAGGGAATGGAGCCTTAAAAAGAATAATGCACAGGACATTTGACTAAGAATTGGAGAAAGCCATACCTGCAACCCAAGTCTTTGGACATCCTGACTGGTGTTCTAGTCCACAATATCCTATTAATTCATTCATTTATAAATATATATTTTTTCTATCCTCGAGTTCACTGATTCTTTCCTTTGTGATTTTCATTCTGTTGTCGAACCAATTCAGTGAGTTTTTATTTTCATTATCATATTTTTCAGTTCTAAAATTTCCATTTGTTTTTTCTTTACATCTTTTATTTCTTCACTGAGGCTTTCTATTTAACTGAGGCTTTTAAAAAAATGTTTCAAATCTGTTTGTAGTTGCTCATTTAAGCATTTTTTTTAATGATGGCTGCTTTAAAAATCCTTGTCCGATAATTCCAGTCTCTGTCACCTCAGTGTTAGCATCTACTGATTGCTTTTCTCATTCAAGTTGATATTTTCCTGGTTCTTGGTATGACAAGTGATTTTTGTTTGTATCCTGGACATTATAAGTATTTTATTAGGAGATTCTGGAGCTTATTTAAAGATCCTATTTAAATCTTCTGTTTTATCAGGCCTCCTCTGATACTGTGTCAGTGGGGGAGGGAGACAACTCATTACCACCAGGTTCAGGTGTAAGTTCCAGCTCCCCATTAGGCCTCCACTGACATTCATGAGAGTAAGGGGGTACCTCATTACTGCTGAGCTAGGGTAAAAGTTCAGGATCCCACTAGGCTTCCATTACATCATCCTGGCTGATGGGGGGAATGGCACCTCATTTTGACTCCCCACACGGACTCCACTGACAATGCCAGGGGTAAGATCCCTCTTACCTCTTTATCTTAGCCATAATGAAAGTTCCAATTCCTGATATAACTTTCTCTGACACCACCAGGGGAGGTGGCGATGTTTAGGACACCTTGCCACAGCCTGGTAAGAGCAGAAGTCTAGGTTCTCCATCACCTTTTCACTGGTGAAGATGGGATAGGAGCCACAGAGCTTTCCATAGTGTTTGACTGTATTAGGGAAGTTACTGGCCAAAAATGTCCCGTCTTGGCAGGCTGTCCCTCCCCACCCCTTTTATCTTTGGTGGGGAAGGTCCAAAGAAGTTTTTGCTGGAATTTTTTTTCTGCACCCATTGGTGTTTCTAGGTTGCTACCTTCTCCAGCACTCAGTATAGGATATATAAGACAAGAAAGAAAACCCAAGGAACTCAGTGCCATGTCATTTCTCATGTCCCAAAGTTCCTAGCTGGTTTGGTTTCTTCTCTCTTCCTTTCAGAGTCTTCTTATGTGTATTTTATATATAATGTCCTATTTTTAAGCTATATTTAACAGGATGAATAGGAAAAAGTGCATTTTGTCCAACTTGTCCTGAAAGTTTCTAAGTAATATTTATTGATCCCTTATTCTAGACCAGTATTTCATGTGTATGAAGTCATCTAATCAAAAAACAACCCTAGGGACCCTTGTGCACTGTTGGTGGGAATGTAAATTGGTGCAGCCACTATGGAAAACAGTATGGAGGTTCCTCAAAAACTTAAAAACAGAACTACCATAAAATCCAGCAATTCCATTTCTGGGTGTTTACCTGAAGAAAATAAAAACATTAATTCAAAATGATATATGCACCCTTATGTTCACTGCAGCATTATTTATAATAGCCAAGATGCAGAAGCGACCTAAAATGTCCATCAATAGATGTGTTGAGTTGATCAAGAATATATATATATATATATATATATATATATATATATATATACACACACATACACACACACACACACACACACACACACACGCACACACTGGAATATTACTCAACCATAAAAAAGAATGAAATTGTGCCATTGGACGTAGAGGGTATTATGCTAAGTGAAATACATCAAAGAAAGACAAATACCATATATTCTCACTTATATATGCAATATAAAAAAAACAAATTAACAAACAAAACAAAAGAGAAACAGATACAGGGAACAAATCAGTAGTTGCCAGAGGGGAGGTGGATAGGGGTTTGGGCAAAATATGTGAAGGGGAATTAAGAGATACAAACTTCCAGTTATAAAATAAATAAGTCACAGGGATGTAGTATACTACATAAGGATGTAATATAGTCAATAATACTGCAGTAATTTTGTATGGAGCCAGACAGTTACTAGACTTATCATGATGATCATTTCCTAATGTATTTTATTTTCAGATCACTATGTTGTACAGCTGAAAAATATCACAATATTGTACATCAACTGTACTTCAACTTTAAAAAAACCTACCCTATGAGGTAGGTACTATTGTAAACCCCATTTTATGTATGAGGAAACTCATCTGACAGCAACTTGCTAAAGGCAGCATATTATGGAACCAACCCCATGAACATCAAACGGCAGTAACTCTACAGGCAATACTCAAAGAACTTCAGATTTTCTTTCCAATTATTTTCAAATTTGGGGTGGTTTAATATTTAAATTACTTGTACCCTAACATTTTCTTTTTGAAGGATGCCCTTAAAGAAACTTAAAGAATTTTAAGGGTACCCTTTGGGACAGACAGGAAGGAAATTCAAGCAGAGGGAAAGGCCTGCAAGCAGTGTTAAGCAAGAACTGTTGCAGAAAGTAACACATTGGCAGGGCTCCAGAAATGGTTATAGGTAATGAATATACCGCTATAAATTGGCTAAATTTAAGGACTGGTTTACTGCGGATGACTGGACCAGGTGACCTGCAAAGGGCCTCCTGGCTCAAAGATTTGATTTTTCTACTATGAGAAGATTCGTATTTCATTTTAAATCAAATCATTTCAGTAAAGGTCAACTGAATGCCTTCTATGTGCTGTCTCTTCAGTACTCCTTCTAAATTTATGAGAAGGTTTTAAATGGTTTGTCTCCCCAGATTATTAAAATAACTAATGCTCACTGCAGAAAACTGAGAAAATATACTTTGGAGTATTTTATTTTTTCTATATGTAAATATTCTGCCTCTATGTTTAAGAGTACATTATGAGTTTTTTCCAATGATCTGAACAATTCTCAGAATGCATTTAACGAAGGCATAATATTCCATTCAACTGCTGTTCAATAATAGCCTCTGCAGCACTATTTAAGCACAAAATTATCCTGCATTGTTGCAAATTGCTTTTCACAATATTTTCATTATTTTAAATGATCCCAGGATGATGTTTCTTGTAGAGAAATATTGGTCACATTGCTTTTTATTACATATGCCAGCAAGATTCCTACAATCAAACACACACACACTTTCATACATCAAACAACCAAACTGCTTTCTGGAAATATTGAATCAATTTATATTACCGTCAGCATTAGCTGAAAGTTCATTTTATCACACTCCTCTAAACACAGATTCTTCTCAATCTTCTTCAATTTTAGAAGCAATTTTAGAAGTTTTAATTTTGGTTTATGTGATTACTAGTATTAAACACAATGTCTTACCAATTTTTAAAAGTTCTTTATACAGGACATTGAATTAAGTCTGACATTGTTACAAATTATATTCTCAGTTTATTCACTAACTTTAATTCATAGTGTTTCCTGATATAAATATATTTTAAATTTGTATGTAGTCAAATAAACTCATAATTTTCCTTCACAATTTTTCCCTCTAAGATAATTCATACTACTATCTTCTGATTTAATTTTTTATATTGATGCCTTAAATGTACCATTAATTTATTCATATATGTATATAATCTGTATGTAAAATCTGTTATATATTATACACATGTACTATGATATGTGTGTATATATATTTATATAGATATATAATATTATGATGTGGCAGTACAATTATATTTATTTATCAGTAGTTAATTTGCCAAGCATCATTTTTTGACTAATCCTTACTTACTGTCCTCATTCGTGATGCTCCATTCTTCCCAAATGTATTAGTTTTATACACACACACACACACACACACACACACACATCTCAGCACCTTTGTCAGGGCTATATAGCTACTAGATGTAACTAATGGAATATTCTACCAATAGTCTTTGACTAGCTCTCTTTTTAAACTCAGTCAGATTTAATTCTGTTGCAGAAAGGAAAAAACTTCATACTCTTTATCCTACCCAACCCCTGCCCTGAATTCCTTCTGCAGAAAATTGGAAGCAACCTGAATGTACCCCATAACCTACTTGAATAACAGAAAAAAATATAAACTTGAAATAAAATTGAAAGCAATATGGAGCCAAGAGAAATGGTGCTACCCGAGATCAGAACAGTGGAAAAAAATTTTAACATATAAAACAGAGAGCAGCAAAGTGACTGCTCAATCCAGAAATCATGAGAAACATGACAGATCCAAGGGTATGATACTGAAAGATTTCCATGACATTTTATATACTGCTAAGTTAAAAGAAAGAAAAGGAAGGTGTAGAAAAATTTATAGAGCCATACCACAGAATACTCTACATTCATGAGGAACCTATAAACCCTAAGGAAATACAAAGGCTCACCAAGAAACCTCTCTCAATAAAACTCTGAAATAACTCCCAGATCAGAGGGAGGTAGGAATAAAGAATGGGCATTGGTGTTTAGATAGAAAATTAAGACATAATCAAACACACACACATCATAAAATATTTAACCTGTCTCGAGTCTTTCTAAAATAAGTACAATTTCTGCATGTATGATTGTCCCAAAGATTCAGGACCTGTAAAATAGGAACAAGGCTCTGTACAACTTCTAAGAGGCCTAGAAACTCTACATACAATTGCCACCTGGAAATCCCCTGTTCTCCCTCAAACAATTATAAGAAGAATGACTCTAGCTATCAAAACCTGTATTCATTGACAAGTGAACAAGGATCCTTACTTGGGTTTTGAAATGTACTCAGCTACCTGCTGGATCTTGACACTCAGATGAGCATGTGTGTGTGTGCATGTGTGTGTATTATGTGTATGTGTGTGCATGTATGTGTGTGTATATGAATTAGAAGACAAAATAAAGCTGAGGTGTGGGGAGGGCATATTCTCAATATAAATAACAAGGGGAAAGGTATATTTGCAACTTCAATAATATCTAAAGTGTTCCTACAAGTCAAGAAGAAAAAAATTTTAAATCCAATAGGCAAAGAATTTCAGCACACTACCCACAGAGAAAAAAAACGATAATGGCCAATAAGCATAAGAACAGTGCTCAGTCTTACAAACATCAGGAAAATAAATATTAAAACAATAATGAGATGCCATTTTTCTAAACTGGATTGGTATAAAAATATAATACACACTGTTGGTGAAAGAAAAGAGAAACTGGCATTCTCACGTAAAGTTGGTAAGCAAATAAATTAGTTCAGCAATTTAGGAGTGGATATATATACTTATCTCCAAAATGTACTTTTAACTTAACCAAAGCAAGTTGCTTACGTGTTCATCTCTGTTGCATAAAAGCACAAGAAGGAGTCTAGAAAAATGGACAAGAAAATATTAACAGTAGTAAACTCTGGGTAAGAGAAAGTTGGGGGACAGTATGGAGAAGGGATGGTCTATATTTTTATATGATACGTACTTCCTCTGTTATTTAATTTTTATGAGCATGTATTTATATACTGAATACATGATTTAAATATATTTAAATAACATTAAAAACTTTTAACAGTCTAGATGGCTTGTCTCCTGATGTGACTGAATCATCAACTCTATAATTAGTATAACTACCATTAATGAAAAACATTCTAATTTAATAAAAACATCTTCTTGAATATTCTTCTGGTAAAAAGAAGCATTTCTTACACTTATGATAACATCTAAACTCAGTTTTAAGAACTAAAATTTGGACCATAAAAACTTCATTCTTTTTATTTTTCTCACCAGTATTAACCTCAAGCAGCTGAACAGTCAATAATAAATAGCTAGTTAGAATCTTCAAATCACATAGAGAGATCTGTCATAAATTTGTGGTCATCATTCCTGCTGTCCATATCATTTTGGGTGTCCTCATTCCAGGCACTTGTAAGACTGCACTTTCATATCCACTTGAAATGAGGTGTGGCCATGTGGCTTGCTCTGGCCCATGAAATGGCAACAGAAGTAATGCAAGGAGTCTTCAAGAGCAAATGCATGCTGACAACTTCTCCTTCTCCCTGCCACAAGGATACTCCAAATGGCAACTGCACTGTTAGCTTATATCCTTGAATGAGGATGGATGACATGGTGCAAATCTCTTGGGTAACCCAAGATAAACCTGTAGTATAAGTGAGATACTCCTGGGCTATTTTAAAACGGGGAGATTTGAGTGTTGTTTATTCCTGCAGCATAACTTAATCTATCCTGATACAGAAGTCTTAATTTAAGATCCATAAATTTTCACAAATTCAAACAAGCTTTAAAATTGTCACATTTCATAATTTAAAAGGCAAAGGGATGCATTCCAGGACAAACGAAACAGGAGGAATCTCAGCTAGTGTAATTCTATAGTCACTACAGTAATGTTAGATTCCTTGAAAAGGAGTCAGAGACGAGCCATCATCATCAGTGTCTGAGTTCACAGAGGCAGGGCTTGAGGGTTTTCAGAAGGGGCTCAGAAAAAAAGAAAGGTTCTGAAATTCGTTCTAGATGTCCTGAACATAATTTTCTATTTTCCTTTGCCTTTTTCTCATCAACCCCTGCTAGCTTACATCTAGCATAAAACCTTGGACTCAGCTCTTTGGAAAAAATCTGCCTTGAGTTGTATTTCTTCTGTTCTTCACTTCAGCTTACCCTAAGTCTTCTCTGTCTTTCCTAATATTTGATTCTAGCCTACCCTGCATTTGACTTTGGCTTTCTTTATCAAATGAGTTAGACTGGAGTGTGTACTTGGCCCACACATTGGGCTATGTCAGTGAATGTGGGTGGATGTCTGAAAGATTTTTAAGAGGTAGGGAGCCTGACAAGCGCCATGGTCTTGATCTCTGGATGCCAGAAAAAGCTACTGGCAAATTTTCACATGATTCTTCTGTTCCCATCAATTCCTATAACCATCAACTTCCCCTCTGTTGAGGGCTAAATTTTCTTTTTTAAGCATGTATTTATTAAGTCAGTTTTCAAATATTACAAAAGGAAATAAAACGCTGACACTCAAAAAAAACAAAATCCTCGTGTCAGAGGGGAAAACTGATAGCATTTACTCTGTGGATTTGATTACCCAGCAATGTAAAGTTAAATTGGTAAAGTCTAAAATGTTCCTCTCAATTCCACCACTGCCTCCTTTGCCAAGAATAAAACTGATTTAATATACTTCCAACAGTGTGGCCTATGAAACTCTTTCACAAACTGCCAGATTTTAATTTGCATAAAATAACTGTTGAAAGCTTCCTCCAGCACAACCATATTTAGTGGTGACAATGTTGTAACCCTCTCTGTACTCTCAGCTGCTCTGTACTCTGCAAATTTTCATTATTAAATAACTGGAAAGTCTAACTTATAATTTACCTTCTGATATGAGTTTACTTCCTTCAGATCAGATTATAATTTCCTTCCTTGACGACCTCCTATGCGGGTCTTCATTTCATCACAGTTTCAGAAAAAAACAAAAACAAACTCCAAGCTCTTTTTCAAAAGTTAAATAAACCTGAAGCCAACATACTGAGAACAATTCAAAGATGATGAATACATTTGGTTATTTGTATACTGAAACACTAAATATATATACTAAAATAGTGGTGAACATATAATCTTTATAATTGATGATTCATTATTTTATAAGAAGACTATGGCACATTATAACCCCCGGTATTAACTGTCAATAATCCTTTCAAACATTTTTCTGTTCAACAAATTTAACAGTAAATAGTTTGTTGTTGATTAGAACTGAGACTGTGAAGGAAGGGGAAAAAATATAACTGGGTACATGTTCTCCACTCTGAAAGGCAGACTAATTTGCAATAACTATAACAAGAAGCAAAATGTGGCAAATTTCCTGACAGAAGTACAAACTAAGTATGATGAAAGCACAATAAAAAAGAGTTTAATTCCAACTACAGATATGTGGTAAGGAGAGGGCTGGATGTTGTAAGGAATGCATCAATAGTTACCAGTTTGGGCTTTAAAGTCAAAAGGCCAGAGTTCAAATCTCAGACATGTTGTTTACTAGCTGTATGACTGTAGGCAAATTAACATGTCTAGGCCTTTCTTCCCTCATCTATGAAACTAGGAAAATAAAATAAAAACCAACTACATAGCACTTACTCTGTACCAAGACAATACTATGAGCATTTAATACAAATTAATTCATTTAATTCTCCTAACAACTCTGTGTGTATACTAATATCACCCTCATTTTACAGATCAGGAAACTGAGGTACAGAGAAGTTAAGTGGCCTATCTGAGGTCCACACTGGAGCGTGACAAGCTGGGACTGGATGTCAGGCTGTCAGGCTCTGAGTCACAACCACTATTCTGTGTGGATGAGTTAATGTGAGAGAACTCTACACCCACCATGAGCACAATTTTATACACATTTCATTGACTCCTTTCCGTAATGCTATGAGGTGATTACTATCACTACACACATTGACAAACGAGCACCTGGCTTAGATGAATTATGAAAGAACACTTTTGTGGCAATGGGTACAATGGAGGAGAGAGGACTGATAGAGATTTTTTGCAATAATCAAGTGTGATGATAAAGATGGAAATGAGGGAGAGATCTGAGAAATACAGAAGAATGAAAAGAAAATTTTTAGAGTAAAAACAGGAAGAGAATGAAAAAAGTATCTATCAAAGAAACCAGGACTCTAGAAGGGTCAGCAACCCTAGCCTCTTGCCAAATCTGGACCACCACCTGTTTGTGTAAATAAAGTTTTATTGAAACACAGCCACACTCAGTTGTTTATATATTCTCTGTGACTGCTTTTGCTTGACAACAGCAGAATTGACTGGTTGCAATGGAACCTATCTGGCCTGCATAGCTAAACATATTTACCATTTTGCACCTTAAAGAAAAACTCTGCCAATCCTTGCTCCAGAGAAGCCCTGTCCAATAGAAATTTCTGTGATGATGGAAGTGTTTCACATCTCCACTGCTCAACAGGGTAGCCACTAGCCACAAGTGGCTGGCTAAATTTAAATTCAAACTAATTAAAAGTAAATAAAATTTAAAATTTAGTTCTTCAGTTGCACTAGCCACCTTTCAAATACTCAATAGCATCATTAGCTAACGTAAATTTTATTTAATTCTAATTAAATTAAACTTAAATTTAAATAACCACAGATGGCTTACTGGCTACTATATTGAACAACACAGTTGTGGGAAATTTCAAAGAGGTAGATGTGGTCCCCAGAGTTAAATACTATAGAGAGACCAAGCAAGGTAAGGTATCAAATCCGTCCATAGAATTAAGCAACAAATAGGCACTGATGATCTTTGGGAGAGTAATTTGGGTAGATTGACAAGGCCTGAGGCCACCTTTCAGGGGATGCAAGAGTGTAAGGGAGAGGAGGACCTGGAGAATAGACAACATGGCCAAGAAGTTAGCATGTAAAGAGAAGGGGAATGTTCTAGCTCCTCTTATCTTGTGCAAATCTTTCAACTGAATTTTATTAAAAGAGAAGGGTGAAACATGAGGGTAGCTGAGGGGAAAGGGACTGAAAACTACTGGAAATACTGTTTGTTTTTTAATGGCATTGGCAAGTGGGAAAGTAAAAAACAGGGCAAAGTTCAGGTTCTGTTTTGGAAGTGCAAGTGCATCAGTGCCGCTGAGAGAAGAGATGTGTGTTTTGGGCATAACAAGAGCTAAGGCAAGAGAGACCAGTGCAAACCTTACCTTAAAAGCCCTGAATACCTCGTTAAGAAAGGGGAGGCCATTAAAGGGGAATGTCCTCTTCAGAAAGGGATGTCAGGTCACTCTTGGGAGGCAAACGAGGAAACAGAATCAGTTAGGATCTATTGACTATCCTAGAAAGTCACAGGAAGTTAAAAAAAAATGTGGGGGAGGTATAGAAACAAATCAAAGGAGCTAGAAGTAGGAAGAAGGGTGTGTCAAAGAAAACTGAGGTCACATCATCTCTGTGTATCAGGTTTATGTTCTCTTTAAGGGACACCTGAAATAAGAAAGAAAAGTACATAATTTTGAAGTAAGAGTGGGAATAACATTTTGTTAATTACCAATAATGTGCCAGGTTCTGAGTTTGATAACTCATTTAATCCACGCACTACCCCTTCAGGAAGACAATGTTACTCCTATTTTACAGACGAGAAATGAGGCTTAGAGAGGTCAAATAACTTCCCAGAATTATCAAACTAACACATGGCACACTAGAACCCAGTGCTTTCCCACTCCAGGGAAAATATGATGAATTTCCAATTTTCCATGTCTGTGTGCTAATTTGAGTAATTCTTATACCCTCACTAGACACTGTTTCCTGTGGGCAAAGACCATGTGCTAGCTCATTAATGGCACACAGCAAATTCTCAATAATTATTTTTATCTTTTTAAACATTTTTAAATTAATTAATTAATTTTATTTTTGGCTGTGTTGGGTCTTCGTTGCTGCACGCGGGCTTTCTCTAGTTGCAGTGAGCAGGGGCTACTCTTCATTGTGGTGCATGGGTTTCTCATTGCGGTGGCTTCTCGTTGCGGAGCACGGGCCCTAGGCGTGCGGGCTTCAGTAGTTGTGGCATGCGGGCTCAGTAGTTGTGGCTCGCGGGCTCTAGAGCGCAGGCTCAGTAGTTGTGGCGCACGGGCTTAGTTGCTCCGCGGCATGTGGGATCCTCCCGGACCAGGGCTCGAACCCGTGTCCCCTGCATTGGCAGCGGATTCATAACCACTGTGCCACCAGGGAAGTCCCTCAATAATTATTTTTAAATATATGTTACAAGTGTGAATGAATGTGAATTGAAGTAGTACTCTTCTGACACATTAACACAAATAAGTAAAAGAGTCTCATGAGGTAACTGCTCAGCAAAAACAATGACGCGCTCAAAAGACTACTATTGCACACAAACAGAGAAGGCTTTAAGCATTTTTAAGAGAGCATCATATTGCTTTGTTCACACTGTGACATCTCATCTAAATTACAGGTACTTGGCCTTGGGCAGTATGAACTGATTGTTCCGGGAAACCCTCCAAATTGGGTAACTGCTTACTTGGGGCAGCATAATAACCTCATGTTAATTGAACCACTAGGATATTGTTTTTGTAAAAGTAGTTGGAAAGCACACCTCTCTATAGGACAATATTTTAACAGAGAAACATAACGCAAAGAGAAATCTGTTCTTTAGCCCTACTGATACTTTCCACATGAGTACACTCAGAACCTGGCCCCATCCCACTAGCTTTTGCCACAGATTGCCCCCATCTCAGCATGAAAGGACAGCTCAGGCATCTACACCTCTGCCAGATCATCTCGGATTATAACTGAGTGAATTGCCAGTGAGAAATGCAGCCAACAGGAAAAAGAATAAAAAGAAAGGCTTTCAAGAAATCAATACCTGTTATCTGAACTGGATCCACTGTCAACAGAGAGAGAAGGCATGAATGAATGGTCCTAAAGATCCCCAGGTTGTGAGTCATGCTTGGCAGCTAGATTCAAAGCAGAAGATGAGGACACAATTTTATCTTGTTGCTTTATTTTTATGCTAGAGGAAATGCAGGAAAAACAAAGAATTGAAGAAAAAGGAAATGGGATTCAGCTTAATTCAAACGAGGAAAAGATAAAATTATAATTAAAGCTAAAGGTCAAATGTAAAAGTGAAGATAGAGATGTTTAAATTTCAAAGCATAAATTTATTAAAATTTAAATATAATCCCCAATAAATATATGCTTCAAAGTACATTCTAAAGGGAAGTAAACTTCATCAGTCAGCCCTATTCAAGAGAGCTACTTAGGACACTCTTTGGAGCAGTGGTCCTCAACCAGCCAACTCAGAAACAGGTCATGATGAGCTCATAAGGAACCAAACTCCAAATCAGAGCAGGTTCCTAGAAAACCAGACAGAGACCAGGATGCCCACGGGGACCCTAAGCAGGTAACCCTGAAACCTCAGAACCATCCAGGGAATCAGGAGGGGGCAGACGAGGAGGAGGTACACTCTCCAATGTGAACCGGTATTTGTTGGAGGGGAGAGCAGATGCCTTTTAGCGTTGAATCCTAATGATAGCCATGACAACGTGATGAAGAAGGAACACAAAGGAAAGGGGGAGGGGGGAAAGGAGAAGAGAGAGCGGCCCCAGCACCATGCAGGGCAGGAGAAAGCCCATTTGTGGACATAGTGTCATCTTGCTCTGGTTAAGGAGAAATGGGAAGAAGAGAGGGGAGAAATAGGTAAGGAGCGAAACTAATGTGCTCTAAACCTTAGGGCTTTAGGACTGCATAGTTTTTCTGTGTTCATATTACATCTTCATCTTAACTATCCATTTCTCTCTCTTTAAGGCTATAACTCAGGCAGAATGATACGCTGCCATGTTCTGATGGAACTGTCCTCTACAGCTGATGCTCCCAGAAGGCAGACACCACATTCATTAACTCATTCTGCACACTTAGCTCATGTCCACAGAGAGATGTTCTATACAAGCTCTTATTAAAGTGGAAGGATACAATCAATCATTTTAGAAGGTCTAAAAAGAACTTTTTCTTCCCATTGAGCCTTGTAAATTATTCTGAGATTGTTTCTATAAAGACTATGTAATTGAGGGAGATACACAGGGAGCATCAATTTTGTTTGTTTTATTGCTTAAAATAAAACGATCTGAAGCAAATGTGACACCATGTTAAGATTTTACAATGCCCAATGTTCAGTGTCCACTAAATTATTACCTTTATTTATTCTCTAAATGTTCCGTAAGGAAAAAGACTGTGGAGTCTTATTCACAATATTTATTAATATTTTTGGACAAATATTTTGACAATATACATCAGAAAGTGTATAATTTCTCTTTGACCCAGAAATCTTCTAAGAATTCATCAGCAAGAAGGAAGGAAAGAAAGAAACAGAGAGAGACAGATGGAGAGTCAGACACAGGGACAGAGAAATCTTTGGAACGCTGTGTCCAAAAAAGCAAGTATTTCTGCAAGTAAACAGAAACCACCCAAAAATCAACTGGAAGGGATTGTGAAATAAATAATCTTACATTCACCCAATGTTTAAATATTCTGCATACACTAAAAATCATGAAATAGAATAGAGGAATGGAAACATCACAACTTATTCCAAGTGGGAAAATGAGTTATCAAACAATATGAACGGTATAATTCCATTTTTCTGTAAGAACAAAAATAGAGACCCAGAGAGTCAAACAGACTGACAAACAGACAGAGATAATAGATTTTTAAAAGGCACAACACATACACATACAAAAAATATGTGTGGGGCTTCCCTGGTGGCACAGTGGTTGAGAGTCCGCCTGCCAATGCAGGGGACACGGGTTTGTGCCCCGGTCTGGGAATATCCCACATGCCGCGTAGTGGCTGGGCCCGTGAGCCATGGCTGCTGAGCCTGCGCGTCCGGAGCCTGTGCTCCGCAACGGGAGAGGCCATGGCAGTGAGAGGCCCGCGTACCGCAAAAAAAAAAAAAAATGTGTGTACAAAAACTGGTGGTGAATCTGAATAAGGTTTGCAGTCTAACTGTATTGTACAAATGTCAGTTTTGGTTTTGATAATGTACTATAGTCATGTAAGATGTTACCGTTGGGGAAAGCTGAGTGATGGGTATAAATGACCTCTTTCTACTATTTTTGTAACTTCTTATGAGTCTACAATTATTCCAAAATAAAAATTTAAAAAGAAAATAAAAGACTGAAGGGAAATATACCGACTATACCAAGATATATACTAAGAATTATTTACATATTGAACTATAATTGATATTCCACCTATTTTGGCTTTCCTGAGTTTGTCTAATTAAAACTTAAAGTAATACTGCACCTTTGTGGGGGAAAAGCATAAACCTAAATTTCAATCAGAATTACTTTTGAATAAAAAATGTCAATGAAAAGTAATTCAAAACTTAGATCTCAAACCTAGGCTTTGTGATTATAAAACCTCTGCTCTTTTACCTAAGCCAGATTATATAACCTCCAATTTCCCACTTTCACTCTCACCAAAACAACTTTACACATACACAGAAACTAAATCCAACTTAACCAACCAGATACCACTGAGTGTAAGTTAAAACATTAAGAAAAGTAACCTACTGTACAGCACAGGGAACTCTACTCAGTGCTCTGTGGTGACCTAATGGGAAGGAAATTCAAAAAAGAGGGCATATATGTATACGTATAGCTGATTCACTTTGCTGTACAGTAGAAATTAACACTACACTATAAAGCAGCTATACTCCAATAAAAATTAATAAAAAAAGAAAAGTAGACAAAATTTTTATTGTCTTTTTTCCCTAGTTTCATCATCAAAAAATCTAAGAACAAGGTCACAAACTGTATCTTTGCTCTATCCTTGCCAATTCTCACACTATCTACATATCATATCATAGATAAAACATTTCCACTCACATTTCGATAATTTGAAACTTGGACACAGTGCAGCCTGCTCAATTATCCAAGAGTTCATTATCCAGCTGGTGCTAACCAAGCCCATTATGTCTCTTTATTCTCTTTTTTGTTACTTGTCTTTTCTTCACCTTCCTGTGTGTAAGCATCTCTAGCAGAAAATGAGAGGCTACACAAAGGGATAAAATTAAAATTGGTTGACTTTTATCTATTAAAGGATTCGCTGGTTACAAAATGGCCACTGTTCATCAAAATGTGAGCCTGAATGCTCTAGTTACTCACACCTCAACAGTCAAAGGTAATTCAGAGTAGACTGTAAAATAAAAGCAAATTTTATTACCCATATTTTCAGAAAATAATAACTACGTAGTTCATATCACTCATGATTACTCTCCTTTTATTAAACAGGAAAATGAAAGCTATCTTATTACAAGCAAAAACACTTTTTTTCTTTGATGTATGAAATCATACCTCAAAGCTATACTCTACCTGGACTCTCATTCAGCACCTGGAATAGTGCCTGGCATGTAGGAGGCATTCAAACATTTGATGAGTGAACAAGAGAAAGAAAGAGAGAATAAATGAAGGAACAAATGAGTTAGGAATGGATAAGTTCTAGAGCCAAAAAACTCCACTTTTAACAGGTCAACAAACGTGTGTGTGTGTGTCTGTGTGTGTGCATCTGACTTGTTTTTAAATCTGTTAACACCAGTAGTATGAGGATAAAACAGGATTAACTGGAGAGGAAATATGACACAATGAGAAGCTGATACACTCTAAAGTCTAACAGATTTGGTTTTTCATCCAAGATCTGCCACCTGCATTCTAAGTGAACATGAGCTAGTTACTTAACTTTCCCTAAATTCTTCTTTAAAAAAGTATTCTCTTGAGAAGTTAAAAAACTATGGTAAGGAGTATTACTGGTGCTATTCTTACTGTGATAATATATTTTGTATTGTGTAACACTTCAACACACACTCACAAACACACTCACATATGTGCATGCACACACACTCATACAAGTACACATGTACAGAGTAAAATCATCTTTTAGGATTTAAGAGATTTTGATTTGAGTATTATTATTTCCATCAAATACAGTATTTGAAATAACTAGATATTTAATAAGAAAAAGAAAATCTTCCTAATTAAATTTTTTTTCTAATTATAAATTTTAAAATTAATCCTTTTATAAGTTAATTAAACTAAGGAAAGGAAATTTCATTAAGTTGGATCTACTAAGGCTGTAACAACAAATTACATTTCAAACAGTTCTTGAAATATTCGGGTGAAATGAGATGTTTAGAGTAGATATATGTAGAAGATCTTGAGCAGTCAAAACTCAACATTTTAAAATAATAATAAAGTCAGTTTTGCATTTTTCTAAAATTCAAGCTTTTACCAGATTAAGATCAGCTTTTATTCCCAACAATGTAAACATTAACATTTTTATCATTTGTGGCAATACCATAAATGTATCCTAGAGAAATAATATTTTTATGTTATCTCATAGCTGTCACTTTTTTTCTTTCTTTTTAAGTTTTTTAAATGGAGGTATAATCAACATATAACATTATATTAATTCCAGCATATAACATAATGATTCGATATTTGAGTACACGGTATACAAATTTTTTTTCTTTTCTTTTCTTATGATGAGAACTTTTAAATTTTACTCTCTTAGCAACTTTCAAGTATGCAATTCAGCGTTATTAACTGTAGTCACCACGCTGTCCATTACACTCCAGGACTTATTTATCTGGCAACTGGAAGTCTGTACCTTTTGACCACCTTCACTCATTTCACCTACGCCCAACCCCCTCCCCTTTGGCAACCACCAGTCTGTTCTCTGCATCTATGACCTTAGTTTTTGTTTTGTTTCGTTATTTGTTTTGGTTTTTAGAATCCACATGTAAGTGAAATCATATAATATTTGTCTTTTATTACTTTTAACCATTGGGCTTTCTTTGGTAAATAAAATTTGGTTTATCTGGTTAAGATATTTACTAAAAAAAAAAAAAAGACTAAAAAATGATAATCTGGTAACATGATACTGATACAACTCTTAAATCTGAAATTCTTGGAACCTGATATGTGCCAAGACAACTTTCCCAGTCCATACTCACATGGGAACTTGGTCTGTACCATATAAGTAAAGTATTACCCTCCTTGCAGTATGTGTGTCTTTGGCTTGAGGACTCGATAAATATGTTGAAGAGAAGCAAAAGGAGCCAACTGCCTCATAATAAAACTTAGACTCATGAAGACAAGAAAATTTCAGACCCTCTGATGCCTAGACAGAAAGAAGATTCATGGATCATTTTGGGTCTCAGTGGGATGGATGATTCAGGTAATACCTACCTGTAATTTATATAAGAACCTAGATTTAGAAGATGGATTAAGAAGGTTAATCTCTATGTGGTGAAGTTTTAAAATCAGTTTGATGGATATATACAAGGTTATGTGCATTCCACTGCAGAGATAACAACAAAGTTGACTGAGATCTGACCCCTGCCCTTCTATCACCTAGTTGTGATTTTGTTAATTACTGGTAAGAGAAAAGTATCAGTGGAGTATGAGCTTATATAGTGGGTGTATAGTGACTAAATGGAGATGGGAATTGAGCATTCTTTGCCAAACTAGCTTAAAGGGAAATAAGATTCAAGGTGATGGGCTATTTAGGAAAGAACCATTTGTCAAGAAGACATGTACAAGTTGACTCTGGGAAAACAGTGAAGATTTACATTCCACTAAAATGAGAGGAGAGTGGAAGACACATAGAAACCTAGGAGACAAATGGGAGAAAGGAAGTTACATCTCTGATTAAAATTTTTTTAAAATTTTAACATTGTTCTCATTCCTTTGCACTTTCTAGGTACAGTCATATGACAACCAGACAGAAGAAGTTAAAGAGTGTAGTCACAACTCATTACCAAAATTAGGCTTTTACGACGTGACCCAATGGGTGTGAAAAATGAAGTCTACTGCTATATTACAAGTCACTTAATCTCTCTGTCCTTTAGTTTACACAGTCATAAAAATGCATTATAACTAAACCTATCTCACAAGGCGTCAGAAGGATTCAAAAAATACATAGAGTCTCAGCATAGCGTCTGACCCAGAGCAAGTGCTCCATAATTAGCGACGGCTATTGTACTGCCATGGGTGTTATTACTGTTGTTATTATTATCATTATTGAGAGGCATGCCTCAGTTTTAAAGAAAGGAATGAATAGCTCAGTCATGAGCTAGAGAATAATCACATGTGAGTTTCCTTCTCAATCTATTACAGACTCTCCAAATATTATTGTGTATCACCCCCTAAACACTCAAAGGAAAATTTAACATTTTTAGATCATTTGTTCCCCAAAGTTTTGCAACACCTATGGTATAACACAGATAAGTGAGACAGCCCACAACTCATGGTCCTTGTACTGGATTTCAAAAATAAGATATTCATACTGGAGCCAAGAGACACAGATGCAATATGATTCCTAAAAATACTCATCTCTGCACTTAACATACGCCATTTATCAAGGCCTGTCCACCTGCACTAGGATCAAGATGAAAAGCAATGAAAGCAAAACAGCAAAGAATACTATACTTGAATGTATTAAACAAAGTAATCAAAATCAACAACTTCCATAATTACAAACATACAACAAGTCCTAGTATTTTCTTTTACTGAGAAGTTGGAGGGAAAATTTTCAAATATTCATAATTAGATGAATTAACTAGGCTACTTATCACCATATTCTCATAAAAATAATGTTAAAGCATACTACAAGCAATGAGTAATGTGGTCATTATAGATTTTCCTTAAGCCAGAAAACCAACACAGCATTTTTAAGAGAAGGGCTTAATATTGTTTTCTACTGTCCAGGAAACATTTCTAAAGTAGGTAACAATTAATATAAAGTCCCTCTCCCACCACTTTTGGGACTGTTGTACACATTTTAAATATTTTATATAAAAAAACAGTTTATTTTTTCAAAGAACATCAATCTATTATTCCAGATATAATAGAGATATTTTCCAAATGTTTCTGACATGTAGATCCAGATTTTTTAAATTACTTTTAGTGGTTTCAGTGGAGAAGAGGTAAGAAAAGAAAAAAAAAAAAAACTAAAATTAACTAAGACAATTATTATAGAAACAATATAATGTAGTATATATTTAGATAGAGTACAGACACTAAATTCAGACTGCCTGGGTTCAAATCCTAGATCTGCTACTTACTAGTTTTATACGTTTAGTCAAGTTTCTTAAATTCTCTGTATCTCCATTTCCATACCCACTAAACGAGAATAAAAGGTACCTGACGTCACAGGGTTGTTAGAAATATTAAATAAATTCAAGTACTTAAATAAATTTAAGTACTTAGTATTGTATCTGGCTCATAGCATGGATACCATAAAGCTTAGCTGTTCTCACTATATGCTGGACACTCACTATTTATGTACATGAGCAAACTTACTCATTCTAACAGTCCTAGAAGTTATTATTATAGATTATACATATATTGTTGATTTCACGATCAATAAAGATAGGCTGGATTACACACAGTAACAATGGCAAACTCTCAACAACTTGAAAAAACGTTTACTTCTCACTCATGCAACTTTACTGAGGCTTCAAGTGGACTCTCGGAAGCATTGTTATCTATGCATTTTTGTTCAGCAATCCAGGCTACAGGTGCTTCCACGACGGATCTGACAGACCAGAGGGGACTAAGGATTGAAGCACTGGCCACTAAATGTTTCACCAGGAAGTGACACGCCTTAGTCTGGTTGCATTAGCCAAAGCTAATCACATAACCACGCCTGGGTGAGGAAATCCAGTCCTCCTGTGTGCTCAAAAGTAGAGAACAGACATTGATGAACAATAATACCCACCACAGTCCCCATTTTATAATTATTTGGGACAATGTATTGTTCAAAGAGTGGGGCCTAAGTTTTAACCCAGATCAGTTTGTTTTTCTCCACTAATAATGATCCTCGGGGCTTCCCTGGTGGCGCAGTGGTTGAGAGTCCGCCTGACGATGCAGGGGACGTGGGTTCGTGCCCCAGTCCGGGAGATCCCACATGCCGCGGAGTTCCTGGGCCCGTGAGCCATGGCCGCTGAGCCTGCGTGTCCGGAGCCTGTGCTCCGCAACGGGAGAGGCCACAACAGTGAGAGGCCCGCGTACCGCAAAAAAAAAAAAATAATAATAATAATAATAATGATCCTCAATAGTTTTTTTCTCCTACCCACCAAAATAGCTTATCGCAGGGGTCCCTAACCCCTAGGCCAGGACCAGTAGCGGTCCGCTGCCTGTTGGGAACCGGGCCACGGAGCCGGAGGTGAGCAGTGGGCTAGCGAGCTCAGCCTCATCTGCTGCTCCCGGCCGCTCCCCATTGCTTGCGTTACCACCCGAACCATCCCCCCACAGCCCTCGCCGTCTGTGGAAAAACTGTCTTCCACAAAACTGGTCCCTGGTGCCAGAAGGTTGGGGACCACTGGCTTATCGTACAAATTCCCATTAGTAACAGTGACAAACTTCATTCAGCCTTGATTAAGCAGGGAGAGTTGGGAAGAAGGCAATGTCAGGGCATTTGTGGTTTAAAAAAGTGCTAAATTCTCAACTAAGAATTGATGAAACTTTACGAAATCTTTAAAAAAGTGTGGAGAGAAAGCAAAGTGAGATTAGTGCAAAAGTAGATTTTTCTAAGCTCCGATGCATTTGCCTATGGTTATTTTAGCAAACAGTCAATAATAATGATTTTATGTCCCTTCGACTACTAAATTTTTTTTACCATTTTATTGTACTAATTTTTTTTTGCACAAATATCTATATTGATCATGTCTACAGCAGATACTGAGCATTCCTTCTTCTCCCTTAATCTACCCAAATTTCTTTTACTTAACTGATGTCACTTGGGAGACATCTTAAAAATTATACTTGGGAAATGTTGTTATTCTAACATCAAAACCTAAGGAGAACGTATTCCTATTGTCCAGAGTTATCTCTTAAATCAAAGACCTACAGACTTTAGATGCGTTTCTTCCACTGAGAGCAACTTATATGTTAAATCAGTAAAATTCACTACTTACCTACAAGTTATAAATCAAACACTATCCTTCTCTAACAATGTATTTGAAAAACCTGTTTTCAGCTATTCTAAGATTTTCCACTGGACTATTTCAAACTGGAAACTCTTAAACTTCAATTTTCCTAGATAGTATAAGAATAATACTTCTCCTTTCTATGCACTGTCGCTTACCTCATTTGGCCATAATACCAGCAAAAGTTTATATAATTCATACTTTTTACAAGTTCTCTAGCCACATGGTTTAAATAATTAATTTCTACATTCAGATGTGCTTCCTAAAACTGCAATTTAAAGAAGTTATTACATTCATATGTACTATCACAAAGATTCATTAGCCTCCCACACATTTCTCTCACAAATGTCACACCACAATGGGAAGCAATGATCTCCCTCATGGAGTTGCTGCTTAAGCAGAAATTCTTTAAAAAGAAAGAAAAGAAAAAGGAGGAGGAGGAGGAGGCGAAGGAGAAACAAATAATTTCAACCACTGGATTTTTTCTTTCTCAACTAACAGTATATAGCCTGAACAAAGGAAAAGTAAGCCACCTTCCAGGAGGTGATAAGAGTCTGGACTTTCTCCCACACTTGGTCACAGCTGGTTGAATTTCCATTGTTCATTGATTGCGCCATTTGTCAGGCAATCCATCCTTGCTTATGTAATCATAGCATTCCAGTAGTTCACTCTGTTCTGTCCTGAACGTTCAGCAGCATGACAGAGAAAATTACACACAGAACAGCACCAAGCCGCTGACCTTTAGAATATAAAATAAGGCCAATCTTTTGAAATTGGTCTTTGTTGATGAGGTTATCTGAGGGACAGTATCTCTAACAGGCCATTTTTCATGCTGACCAGGTACCTTCATAAAATATTTTTTATTTATAAAAAATGATAATTTAAATTTTAAATATACCTGTACTGTGCACAATGTTATGAATAAATTCATTTCATTTAGAGTTTGTCAAAAGGGGACACATTTTTCATCTCTAGATAAAACTCTCACCTTCAAACCAGAATTAAATATAATTTTAATAATACCTGATAAATACGAAGGAAATTTTACAGGAAAGAAAGAAAGAGAGAGAGACTGAATTTCTGAAACAGCTTAACGTGGCTGACTAATTGTTTGCCAAAGAATCAAAATTCAGTAGAGGAATTAAATTACTTTCTGATTATATAAAGTCCACATTATATTTGTTTTCTTTTGAAAGAATGTCAAACTCAGAAAAGTTGCAAGTACAAGATAAAGAACTTCCCTCCCTCTGAACCACTTATTGACATGATGTCTGAAACCCCAGAATAATTTAATAAAATCAACAAATCTTAGTTCCTTCATCTTTTTTTAACTGTCTCCTTATCTTCCCTGTCAAACTTACAATCAAATGCTTAGATATCTAGCTCACTAGAATCTCTGCAATATACAACAAGAACATATAGATCTGCTGAGTAGCTTTTTACTCCATCTTTTAGACTTTTCCATTTTGTTTCTTCCATGAACTTGTGGTATCTAAAGAAAAAAAAAAAAAGAAAAGAAACCACACAAAGTTCAACTTGTAAAAACACAGAGTCCTGTTGATGGGGAACAGGTTTCAAAATAAGGAAAATTCCCTTGATTCCTATTTCACAGATTTCTTCACTTCTGCCATTAAACAAAGGATTCTCCTAAAGGGGGAGGTGGGGAAAGTAAAGATATTGAGGAAACTATTTTTCAGGTAACCCAGACACCTCCACACGGTATCATCTTGTCTTCCCTTCCTGTCACTGTCAAACATCTCCATGGACTCTTTTTGCCTACCATCAGTTCACCCTGTAATGCAGGATTCTGGCTTTGGCTTTCATCTCTCCATTGACATCGCATTATTAAAAGTCACTGAGGAGGGCTTCCCTGGTGGCGCAGTGGTTGAGAGTCCGCCTGCCGATGCGGGAGACACGGGTCCGTGCCCCGGTCCGGGAGGACCCCACATGCCGCGGAGCGGCTAGGCCCGTGAGCCATGGCCGCTGAGCCTGCGCGTCCGGAGCCTGTGCTCCGCCACGGGAGAGGCCACAACAGTGAGAGGCCCGCGTACCGCAAAAGAAAAAAAATAAAAAGTCACTGAGGATCCCTGAGTCAAAACTGCTATCCTTCAATCCTCAATAGCCTCAAAAAAAACATCTCTCGACCCCTTTACCGCTACTGACTTGCCCTATTTTTATCTCTTCTCTCCCTCTTACTCCATGGCACAAAAACATCCTGCTGTTCCTTCTCCTACTTCTTTGAACAAGGCTCATTCACTCTCATAGGTTTTTTTTCCCCTTCCACTTGTCTTCCAAGTTCAGTTTTTAGTATTTTTTTTCTTTCTCTCTCTCTCTCTCTCTCCTCTTTCTCCCTCTAAATTGCTCTCTCTCTCTCCCCACTTGGCATTCACCAAGCTTCAGCTTTCACCTCTTTACAAATTTCAGTCAAATCTATAATTCTACAAGTCCTCGCCAAGTTTTCAACTCATTATCTTTAATTTCACAATCAATTCCTCCACCTGGATATCTGAGTCAAATTGTCACGTTTACCATAACTTCTTTACTTCCCTACACCCCACTGCCAGGCAGTCACTATGTCTAATTTAGCTTGGGACAGCAGTCACTCAGTTCCAGCCAAGTGTTGAAATGCAAGAATGCTGACTCACTGCTGACAGATATTCTGCTTTTTTTTTTTAAGAGAAGCCCCCAAAAACTGAATCATTAAAGGAATTTTAGATTTTAGATGAAATCTTCCAATGTTTAAATACCGACAACTACTTCAAAAAGCAAACAAATAAAAAACACCTGGGTCACACAAAACCTGTCTGCAGGATTACAATCAGGTTGTGATTTACAGCCTAAGAAGTGAATGCAAATGTCTTAGCTTCTATTTCAAGCCTTCCAAAACCATCCTGAAACTACCTTCTGAATTCGAGTACAAGTAACTCAAAATAACCACTAGAAGCCAACTGGTCTACTGTTCATTCTATCCTACAAGCATATTTGGTTCTTTCTCACCGCTATCCCTCTGTCATGTCTGTTCTGCACACAGAAGTGTTTTTCTTTCTAAGTCCTACTTTAAGATTGAGTTTAAATGCTATCAGTTCCCTGAAAACTTCCTGGACCCTATTAGCTTATATATTCCAAAGACATTAGTACCTAGTACTGTGTGTCAGGCACAGTCCTAGACGTTTTACATGCTCCCCACCACCATTATAATCCTAAGAAATTGATACTATCATCATTCTTATTTTATTCTTCTTCAATAAGGATACTGAAGCCTGTCCAAAGCAAGTGGTGGACCTGGGGTTGAACGCAAACATTTCTTGTTCCAGTGCAGAAAGAAAAGTAGTAAATTCAAGTTTTGATCATCTACTATGTGACATGTGTTTTGTGCCAGGAAATTTTTAAATCCTTAACAAGACTCACCAGACCATTTACAATATGGCTCTCTTCTTCTTCTATTATTTCTTGATAATTTCCCTGCCTCACTAGCCTTCTTTCAGTTTCTAGAATTTACTGAGCTACTTCACACCTCACGGACTTTGCACGTGCTGTTTTCTTTGTCTGCAATGTTCCTCTCTCCTTCTGAGTCTAATCTCCACTCATTGTGATATCAGTTTAACCATCATTTCTTCAAGACTCCTACCATGATCCTTCCAGAAAAGATTATGTTAAATCCCCCTATTATTTCATAGTATCTACTGCAACTCTAAATAAATAGGTTTTTAATTATTTAATGTATGTCTCCCCTACCGCTGTGCAGTGAGTTTCTCCACTATCTCTTTCATCATTTTCTCTGTACTATACACACAGTGAGTGAATGATTGGTGTCTTTCTCACTTATGAGCCATTTTAAGACCTGGAGGGATTAAACAACCTTTATCTCATAGCTAGTAAGAAACTGATATCTTGCATGTTAACCTAAACAATTTCCATTATAGAGATGTTAACCAAGCAGAAATCATTTTCCAATAATCTGCATTTAGTCAGAGACTTTTCCTTTTCAGCTTATAGTCACTGTTAATGCATATTAAATTCTAAACCAAACAGTATGTGAGAGTCTGATCATTGAATGTGGTTTAAATAAAAATAAACTAAAACAGAATTGCAATGCTTTCAAAGAAAGGGATAAGGGATGACGCAGACTGAAGAGTTAACCACAATGCATGCAAAAGTGAATTGCCTAATTCTTCAGAGTGGCAGCTGGATTTCAATTTCAGGAAAGGCAGCAGGATGTCTAATTCATCAGGAGAAAATAACCAAAGCATCCACTCTGTTGTTCCAGGATTAGAGAAATTACTAGGAGTTCTAATTGCTTCACCTTATATTGCAGTTCTCTACTGAAGTCTCTATAATAGAGAATTTAGTCCCCCCAAAGCTAGGTGTCAACAATGTGCATTAACCAACAAACTGTGAGGAAAGGTGGTTCTTCACATGTTCCTAAAGCACCTACATGTAATATGTCTTTCAAAGATCTCAGCGATTACAGTCCCAGAAATGTGTTTTACAGGGCTATTGCCTACAATAGAAAGTCCCTAGTATATCATCCTTAAAGATTTCTATTCCATGCTCACACTACTGCATTTGTAAACTACTATTGGGTAGTTTACGCCATTATAAAAGCTAATATGCATTACTATTTATGTGTTGGGGCTCTTGGTAGGCCTGTAGATTCGGAGGGGAGTTTACTTTCATGAAAAATGAACAGACAAGCTTTTAATGAGGAAAGAGAATCCCTCTTGCCTCTCGGAAGCCAAAGGGCATCAGAGATCTTGACTACACCTGTGTCAGCTCCACCTAGAAGAGAACAATTAGCCGTAGCAACCCCCCCTCATTTTACTTAAGAACTTGGCAGTCAACATCTCCCTTCCCCCATCCCAGCTTCAAAAAGAAGTAAGCAAAGCACCTTCACATCAAATTGTGCCTGTATCCACTTACCACAGAATCAAAAACCATCAGATCTATGTATCCTGTTATCTGACTATCACTTTTCAAACTCATATGTCTGTTCTGTCCTAGAATCTAGGGACATAAATTTAAAAAAAAAAGACATTTGTCCTGCCCTTGAGTTTACCCTTTCAGAAAAAGGTTAACCAATGAGAAATATCTGCAAATAGGATTCAGATTGAAACCACGTATTGAATGAAGTTTCAGATGAGATGTATGGTCTGCTGCGCCTACTTGCCTCCCCGACTCTGCTCTGCCAACCAAACTCCTCAGTAAGACGGAATCACACTGCTAAAATAAATACAGACTCAAAGACGTATCTGTTATTCACTTTGATCTGTTGGGCTGCTGTAAAACAGGTACAACCATGTGATTCCAAGAGTACAAAGACAAAGAATTCAGATACAATATTGTCAAATGTCAGGGATCTACAATGTACTGAATTTTTGAAAATACCTACAAGAACCCTTTGACAAAAATCCTCATTAAAAAAGGAACATTTTATGCATACAAAATTTTTTTAATTAATTAATTTATTTGTTTTTATTTGGGGCTGTGTTGGGTCTTTGTCACTGCACGCGGGCTTTCTCTAGTTGCAGCGAGAGAGGGGCCACTCCGTGCTGCTGTGCGTGGGCTTCTCACTGCTGTGGCCTCTCCATCGTGGAGCACAGGCTCCAGGCACGCGGGCCCCAGCAGTTGCGGCACGCGGGCTCAGTAGCTGTGGCTCGCGGGCTCTCTACAGCACAGGCTCAGTAGTTGTGGCGCACGGGGCCTAGTTGCTCCGCGGCATGTGGTATTCCCCCGGACCAGGGCCCGTACCCATGTCCCCCTCATTAGCAGGCAGACTCCCAACCACTGCACCACCACGGAAGCCTGCATACAATTTTTTAAAATTTAGGCAAGCAACTAGAAATTAAAAAGAGAAAAAAACATCAAGAGAAAATCTCCAGATCTTAAATGTCTATCTGATGGACACTTTGATTTCCACATTCTCTGCACTCCCTTGAGCCCTCACCAACTTCAACTAATCCTCTAGAAACCTGCCCTTTCCTTTCCATTGCCACCATTGGCAGTGGTCTGACCATTGCCTTAGGTCTGGCCCTCATTGGTTTTTACTTGGAATATCCCAGGGACTTCTTAATTGGGTTCTCTGCACACAGTTTTATGTGAAGGATGCTCACGTAAATAATCTCAGTTCCATACTTTATGACAGATATATGGACATAGAACTTTTTGAGAACACATTCTTAGGCGAGACAATAATTCTGTGTTTTGATCTGAGAAACACTAGGATTTCCTGTTCTTAAATAATTGTGGTATGAAAGTACAAAGACAACTATTCTTCCTCTAACATTTATAGGGTCTATTTCATTAAGACTTGGTCTTAACTCTTTAATAAATTAATCTTCTTACTAGTTCTACATTTATATACGAGAAAATTGAAGCACAGAGAGATTAAGCAACTTGCCTATGAACACACAGCCAGTAACTCTAAGGGCCAGAACTCAAACTCAAAATTCCGGCACCAGATACCACGCTATTGACCATCAAGACTCCTACCCCTCCCGCTTCACCGCATGCATACTGGGTGCTTGGGCCACTGTCCAGCACATAAGAGAGGATCTGAAAACTCCTCTGAAACACTACTGAAAAAATTGAACTGGATGGGGAAATGTGCTCAGATTCTAAAGATAAAACCACGTAAACAGCTCCAAATAATCAACAGAGGACAGAGCATGGTGGTGACAGAGAACAGTCTCCATCAAGATGTCTTTCTCCATTTTAGGTTCCTACTTTCAACAAGAAGGCATTTGTCGCCATCATCAAAAAATCTACAAACAATAAATGCTGGAGAGGATGGGAATGTAAATTGATACAGCCACTATGGAGAACAGTATGGAGGTTCCTTAAAAAACTAAAAACAGAACTACCAGGTGACCCAGCAATCCCACTACTGGGCATATACCCTGAGAAAACCATTATTCAAAAAGAGTCATGTACCACAATGTTCACTGCAGCTCTATTTACAATAGCCTGGACATGGAAGCAACCTAAGTGTCCATTGACAGATGAATGGATAAAGAAGATGTGGCACATATATACAATGGAATATTACTCAGCCATAAAAAGAAATGAAATTGAGTTATTTGTAGTGAGGTGGATGGACCTAGAGTCTGTCATACAGAATGAAGTAAGTCAGAAAGAGAAAAACAAATACCGTATGCTAACACATACATATGGAATCTAAAAAAAAAAAAAAAATGGTTCTGAAGAACCTAGGGGCAGGACAGGAATAAAGACGCAGACCTACTAGAGAATGGACTTGAGGACACGGGGAGGAGGAAGGGTAAGCTGGGACGAAGTGAGAGAGTGGCATGGACTTACCTATACCACCAAATGTAAAATAGCTAGCTAGTGGGAAGCAGCCGCATAGCACAGGGAGATCAACTGGGAGCTTTGTGACCACCTAGAGGGGTGGGATAGGGAGGGTGGGAGGGAGACACAAGAGGGAGGAGATATGGGGATATATGTGTATGTATAGCTGATTCACTTTGTTATAAAGCAGAAACTTAACATACCATTGTAAAGCAATTATACTCCAATTAAGTTGTTAAAAAAAAAAAAGAAGGCATTTGTCAAATGCAAACCTGACCATGTCATTCCCCCATCTCACTGCTGGGAACTTGGAAATGGTAGTGGGAAACCCCACTGCAGTGTTTTGCAAACTTTTACAGGAAACATCTCTCCCTAATGGCTAGCAGATGAAAGCAACCACACTCTTAAGGCCCGTGGCCCAAAGAGCAGCCACAACTCTTGAGTTCTGACGGTGTGACTCACCCTTAATACTCTGGCAAGTTTGACATTTATTCTACAAATGTATCTCTGTTTGTTACAATATAAAAACAATGTTTATAACTGCAACTCTAGGAGGAGAACGAAAAACAAAAAACTTCATTCCTACCATGATTTCTAGCACCACCTACCTGTATGCATATCCTTTCTGGGTACCCCGTACCGCAGCTTCATATACAGGACAGGGCTGTGGACCTAATCCGAGCTACTTGGCATGATACCTAAATCCCTTCCCAAACCAACCCCTGACTCACCAGCACCCTTTCCCACCTCTCCAGCCAACACAATTATTCGCAACCATATCAACAGTCAAATTTCAACCTGTGTTCCACCTCGTGGACTTTAATAATTAGGACCTTGTGGACTTTGAGAAGACATATCCACCCTTCCAAACCCTACTTAGGTGTGATCTTATTGAAGTCGTTCTTCCTCCGAGTGTGTGGATACTTAGTAACACTCCCCTAGTTTATCCCTCGTCTTGCACTTGTTTCCCCGTGGCTGCTTCCCACACTAGACTGTGCTGTCCCTGGGTGCTGGCTCTTGCTCAACTAAGCAGAGCCCTGCCATACGGGTAAATTTCTGGTCTATAGGAAGCGGGGCTCACAATAGGTAACCGAATCCTGCAGGACAAGGCAAAAGAGCTGACTACGAAATTGAAATTAAACACAAATTAAAAGGTCTGAGCACATCTCCAGTCGCATTCTCTTTCCCAAAAGAACTCCAGGTTCCGGTGCAGGGGACGCCAAGTCTTGGCACCCAAGGGAGGGGGGTGGGCGAAGGCTTCACTTACCAACTGGTGGAAGGCGAATGTCTGTTCTCCAGCGTTTTGGTCCAGGGCTTGTACCAGCTGATCTGCTCCGCGGCTTTGCCCCAGAACCTCTCGGGGTCGGCCACCGAGGCCGTGAAGTGGGTCTTGTACTCGCAGCCGCCCGAGGACAGCGCCCGGCAGCCCCGGCCCCCGAGAGCGCCCCGTGGGCCGGGGGCCACGTACGCCCTGCGGGCCGGGCCGGCTCCCCGGGAGGGAGACGACGCGGGCAGGGACCCCCCGAGTCCCCCGGCGCCGGTGACTTTCCGACACTGCAGCCAAGATGGCTTCATCGCTGCCGGCGGCGCCCCCTCTGCAGGCTGCGCTGCCCGCGGTCCCGAGCCCACTCCTCGGGCGACCCCTGGGGCGCTCGCGACTTCCTGGGGCCCGAGGGGAGCAGGCGGGAGGCGGGGGCAAATTCCGAGGTGTGCCCAGAGCCCGGGAGTTTGGAAGTCACACTGGAGTCGCCGGGAAAAACCGACCTGGAGCGGCGGGGAAAGCCACAGGCTGCAGCGGGGGCGGGGAGGGGGCTCACAGCGTCCTCGCGCGCGGCTAGAGCGGCGCCGCGCGAAACCCGACGCCTCCGCGCGTCTCCAGCTCCGCGACTTCGCCTGGAAAACCGCCCTCAGGCTGCAGCGCGGCCTCCCTTCTCCGACGCACAGGTACCCCTAAGGTGAGGCCGACGGACCCAATTCATTGTTTTCCAGCAAACAAGCTGTGTGCAGCTTCGCAGGGTTGGTCTCTGGAGAGCCAGCCGGTGGAGCGGCCGCGCCTCAGCCCGCAGCGGGAATCCGCCAAGCTGCGCTCTGCGGCCCCACCGCTGAAGTGCCGAGTTTTCTCTTTCTCTTTAAAACAAAGCTCCATCCTCGGCTATTTAGAAAACAAGTGGCTCCTGTGCAAGGGCTGCTCCAGGATTTCCCGACAGCTGAGAGAGGAGGGGTGGAGGGAGGTTGCCCGACCGAGTTGGGAAGTGCTTTGGGGGGTGACTGGCGCTGGGGAAGGTTACGCCGTAGGAATGGGGGTTCACTTGCCGACTGGACTCCCCGCAGGATCTAGGCAGAAAGCGGAGTGACTTGTTGCTTTTCCTCCCTGCCCATTTGCCTCTTTGGAGTTTCTTTGCCCTTTTTTTTTGGATGAGACCCCACGCTCCCCCCCCCAAAAAAATTTAAGCCCAAAGGAAGAGCAAAGTCAAGACGAATCAAAAGAGAAAAAGAGGAAGCTGAGGAAAATTAAAAGAGAAAGGCGGTATAGATTACTGTCTGGGTTTAACATTCTTCAGATTCCTTCACTGGTTTTTCTACCCGTTAGTGAATTTTAGATGCGCTCTCGTTTGCCTTTGTTACGCCTAATATATGCTGTTTGGTGTGACGGTGTTTGCAGTTTTAAATGTAAAGATGTGTATTCCCAAATCTGAAGTGGGAAATAATGAATGCCCCGACCCTAGGAAGATTGTAAACAGATTTTTTTTTCTGCAGGAAAAGAATAATGTGAAGATAAAGGTTAAACAGAACAGAGATAAATCTAATGCAAAACAAAGAACATTTCTTTAAGTAATCACCTCAGCTATTCCCTTTCAACTAAGAAGGCACTAGACTTTTCCCTAACACCTGCAGCCTACTCTCTACCAAAGGCCTCACAGCAAATGATTTCCAGTAGCAAAAGGCACTTGTCACTGTTTGGATGCAGAGAGAGTTAGGAAGCCAGATAACCTCCTGTCCTCCTCCTTTCCTCTGCCCAGCCGTCTAATGCTGCTGTCTGGTCTACAAGATCCTCTGACCCCAAATCATCCCCTATTGTGTTACAGTGATGTCCATCCATCTTAGTCGTTTGCTTAACAGATATGTGAGCCCCTGCATTGTGTAAGTTGTGACTTGTTGGGGGGGGATATGAAGGAAACAAGCAGATCTCTACTGGCTCTTACTGTGTATCCACATTGTGCTGGCACTTTCAAATATGTTAGCTCTTGTATTTCCCAAGTACTAAGAAGCGGGAAGTATAATCCCAGTGTTTACCACCTTGAGGCTGTGTGATGGATATCCTGGCACACCAGTAATTCAAGGTGCACAGGCTCCTCAGGTTAGTCCTGTCACCCACCCCAGCATACTATACAAAGACCATTTTCTCTCTGTGCCCCGACTTGAAAAAGGTGGAGAATCTGACTCCAAAGTCCGTAATTTTCACACCAGGATGATTATTAAAAAGAAGAAAGATTTTAGACTTCCAATAAAATATGACAAGGTGAATACCCACATCCATTCCTCTTCTTCTAGAAACCTCACTGAAAAAGAAAGTACGGTGGTGGTGGTGGTGGTGGCGATGGTGGTGATGGTAAACACCCAGAAGAACAAAGAGAACGGGAGAGGACAAGAAGACAAGTGAAAGAATGGAAAGAAAATGAATTCATGGTATGTGACTGGGGTGGGGGCAGGGGGAGGTGAATGGAGAAAATGGATTTCCTCATCACACACCTGAAATGCCTCAGGATTTGGAGGCCCTGGATTCCCCTGGAGGTTCAGAATGAAGGTTAAGGGCTTAAAAACTAATTAAAAGATTGTGTGAGATGAAATTAGAGCCCCCCCCGCAACACTGCTGGGTGGAACCATTTTCTCTGGACCCTGCAGTACATTGTCATGTTTTAAGTAATTTTACGAAACAGATTGTGAATGTAAGTTCCATTTCAAGCCAAGGGAAGAGCATACAGTACAGCACAGGAGGAGTGTGGTGGGGAGGCAGAACAGGAGTGGGCAGTAACACTAGAAACTTGAGCCAGATAGAGAGCTGCAAACTAGCGTCAAATGCAGGCCAGGACCTGAGTTTGAGACCATTCACCTTTGACACTAAAAACCTGTTGACTATCGCTAAGCACGTGAAAAGCTTAAAATCGTTAGCCATTGAGACTCGGTTTGAATCCTAGTACTGCCCATAATTAGGTGGGAAAACTAGGAAAATGAGCTAATTTCCCTACACTGTAATTTCAGTATCTGTATTTTGAGGCTGATAATCCTTACCTCACAGGATTGTTGCAAGATTTAAATATGTGTAAATTGCTGAGCACCAAAGCAGTAGCAAACGAAGGTAATTTAAAGCCTGTGAACAAACAGCCACTCCAAAAAATCAACCCCCAAACCTCCAGCTTCATTAACACCCTTAAAATTTTACATTTAGAAATTTTTGCAAGAAATTATTTTGATTGAAACATGCATATACATTCCATACTGCTTCAAAAAATAAAATTAGATTCTTGACTAATTTGGAGACAAGGTAGTTGCAATCTTTTCAGTGTTCAAGCCCTCTAAAATTCCAGCTTTTTATAAGTACAATATTTATTTCATTGTATGGCAATAAATGGTATATTTAATATGCTATTCAAGATGACATTTTAAAGAAATCTTAAACAAAGATTAATTGATCAGATTATCTGAGAGAAACTTTCTAGTAAATGGAAAAAGCATAATAATGAAGAAAAGAGTGAAGAGTATCAAAAAGTGTGAAAGACTGCTCAAGAAGGAATGAGCAGAAGGGAGGAAATTGGAGTTGGAATACTTAATGCCTAAGAAAAAGTTGCTGAAAATTAGAAGAGCAGAGTGGAATTAGAATTAAAAGAGAAAAAAGATACAGGAATCCTACAACTTAATTTTTCTTAGGATTACAATTTCTGCCTAGGATCAGTCATTCTTAGTACAGACTAACTTTTTTAGCAGAGAGAGTAAAAGGGATTAAAGAGTACCCAATTTAAACGTAAGTGTAGACTACCCTGGTCATGTATTCTGCTGACCACACAATTCAAATTTTTGCATAAATTTGTTAAGAGTTAAATGTCTAACTTTGGATAAGTATTAGAACTACTAAGATTTTTACTTACGACAAAAGCAAAAATGTTATATATTGAATTTCTTGGATATTATGAAAACTTGGCAAGTACACATGGAATCATTTGCAAAAATTACTTTATCTCTGCAGCAGGTACATGCTGAGCTGAAATTTGAGCCTGCAGAAACACTACAGATTTATTCTGATTTAGCAAAGAATTTCTGGAAAATATGCTGACTTTCATGGCTTAGTAAATATTTTTTAAACTTCTAAAGTGAAATGACTCATAGTAATGTAATTATAGACTCCTATTTTGAAACTTTCTTCTTTTTGCCCACATAGTAATTGCAATAAAGGCAAGGAGAAAAAGGCGGATGAAAGAATTGTTTTAAAACAAATAACATTCCAGTGGATGGGAAGAACTCTACAATTTCAGTTCATTCTAGCAACCAAATATAAGGTATGGGATTCATCCACCAGCCTTATTTTTATTTCTTAAAAAGATCCTAAAAGTTAGTGTTAATTAGTAAAAGGTAATAAAAATGTAGTTGTTTTTATTTGAGAAAAACTGGAAAAGGAACGACCTAGGCAAATATTTCCAATCATTTTTTTCAAGTTCTTAGGGTTTTTTTTTTCATTTTTTTGTTTTTTGTTTTTATCTGTATAGCAATTTACAGTTGAGGGGGGGAAATCTCATCAATGCAGTTGTGATGGAAAATCCAGTAAAAATGGCTAATATTTTAATCAGATCACCGAAATCCTTGAGAGATCATTTTAATTCTTCTTCACAGATAATTCCTAAGAAAGTATGCTGTTTCTGTTTTATATTCTTAAACCAAAGCCACTGCTTGTTACTCAATTTTTTGTAATAATACTTTAAATATATAAGAAATGATCTCATTTTCAGGGAACAAATGATGAAAAGGAAAAATATCCTTTACAATAAAATTGTTCATAAAGTGTAGTTGATTACCTAACATTACTTTGGGTTACCAATGTGTGTGTGTGTGTGTGTGTGTGTGTGTGTGTGTGTGTGTGTTAAGAAGATATACAATTAAACTAGAAAATGAAAAACAAGTCCAGTTAACCAAAACAAGAGCTGCTCTTAGGTAACAAGGAAGTGGGTAATCATTTGGGGGTTTTAAAGACGACACAAATCTTTCAAATGAAGCTGTTTTAAAATTGAAGAAAATATGGAGGCAAAGAGATTGCTTACTTTAAGTAGATCGTGAAAATAGATATCTCATTTACATGCATAAGAAAATTATAAAGTATTTGGACACTTTTTCCAACCATCATTCTGAATGATGAGACTTCAGATGACTTTTGTGATACTTTTCTGTTTTACCTGTTAATACAAATCCCTACCTGTTTTTAGAATTGAACACCTGAATATTTAGAGCTCTAGAGTGTGTTCAGAATTCCCAGTGGAGATATTTTGTGTATAAAAAGGATTTCAATGGACTTCTCTTCGTTATTTGCTTACACTTGCTTTTTTTTTTTTTGCTTCATCCAGATACTCTTAAAACTTGGTGTGAATATAAAGTTTGCCTCTTTGTATCTATATACTTATAACTATGTGGATATAGAGTTTCTCTATAACATTATATTGCTTCTTCCCACTGAAACTTTTATTAGCCTAGTATAAACAAACTTATCAGTTTTGAAAGAGTAAGAAAACTGTTATTGGTATTTTTATTTTTTATCATTTTTTTAGTAACATTGTTTCATACCTACGAACTTCAAGTAATATTGCTGGGAATCTCTTCCTTTCATCTCTGCTGTGACAACCCCAGGAGACAGTACAAAGATTTAGGTTTTTTGATAGACGATTGCACCTGCAAAACTAACTAAAAATGTATGTGTGTGTGAAATGACTAATTTCTGCTTTCTTCTCCTTTGACATTTCTAAAGTCCATTCTTTCGTCACTCCTTCAGCGAGCTAATCTAGTACCCTGCTAGCCCAACTCCCTTTCTGCAGGTTCAACTATCTCCTATCACTCAATTAATTCACAGGGGTTTACTGAGTGCCTTTCCCTCCCCATGCTCAGCAGGATTCTAGGAACACAAAGAATTGTTTCTAAATGACTAAGAGGTACTAATAAATCCATCTCTGTTCCTAAGTAGCTCACAGTCTAGTCAGGAAGAAAACACATCAGCAAGTGCCACATAGTTTGTTAGGCCCTTTAGAGGCAGATGAAAAAGCAATAGTGGAGGACCCAAAAATGGAATGGAAGACCCTAGGATTAAGGCAAAAGTAATCATTCTAAAACATAAATCAATTGTATCACCATCTTGCCTAAAATCTGTCAGTGGCTTCCCACCTGCCTATGGTGAGAAATCCAAAGCCCAAAGTCTTTAGCATAGACCTGCCGGTTTCACTTGGGATCTATTATGCTCCCCTAGAGGGCATTTGGAAATGAGTAGTGTACTATTATCTATTACTGTCTAATAAATTATTCCCTAACTGAGCAGCTTAAAACAACAGATATTTATTATCTCATATGAGCTTCTCTGGATCTGGAATCAGGATGAGTTAGTTAGCTGAGTGGTTCTGGCTCTAATCAAGTGGTAGCCAGGTGGTCTGTTGGTCAGAACTATGATCATGTCAGTGGGCAGGGGTATCGAGTTCATGCTCACTTACATGGCTGTTGGCAGGAAGCTTCAGTTCAGGGGGCTGTTCAGAGGACATGGCAGCTGGCTTTCCCCTGAGCAAGATGAGTGATTGAGTGATGGATTAAGTGATGTGATATGTGTGTGTGTGTGTGTGTGTGTGTGTATGTGTGAGAGAGAGAGAGAGAGAGAGAGAGAGAGAGAGAGAGACCAAGACAGACTCCACAATCTTTTATAACCCAATCTCATCCCAGAAGGGCAATTTGTCACTTCTCCTTTATGCTACTGGTCACACAGACAAACTTCAGTACAATGTGGGAGGAGACTACACAAGGGTGTGAATAGGAAGAGTCTGGATGATTGGGGACCATCTTGGAGGCTGGCTGCCAAAAGTAAGAATACTTTTGATTTGTCGTAGTGACTGGAGTTTACTTATTAACATGGGCAAAGACCAAGGCTACTAAAATCTTGTACAGGAAAGAATTATAGCCCCTTACCAAACTGCCAACAGTGTTGCCAAATAGTTCTTCTACACTTTGTATATACTGCCTTTTCCTACATGCACACACCTCGCTCTATTCATACCTGGCTTCTCGCAGTTCCCTAGAAAATCCTAGTCCTTCAGCTTCCACAAATCTTCCTTCTGGCTGCAGTGCCTTCTTCACCTTGGCAACGCTTCCAACTCTCTCTTTAGGATTTAGTACAAATCTCTTCATCTCCTGGATGCATTCCCTGATCCCATTAAGCAGATGAGCCCTTGCTTTTCTCTGCCCTATTCATATATTTGTTACAGCATACACTACTGTAATTACCTTTATCAACCCTTCTCCCCTGGAAGACTGTGAGCCCCTGCAGGAATATGTATTATAATGCTAGTTTAGCCTCAGTGTCCCCATACCTTACACAGTTCCCACACACAGCAAACACTTCTTAATACAAGTTAGTTGAGTGAATGACCAAATTAGTGGCATGTTGTCTGTGTTTGTGTACATGTGTGTACAGGGATTGTGCCATTTAAGAGAGAATTGCAGAATGTAAAAGCCTGAGAACAACTGATCTGCTCTGTTTCAATCCAGACTCTGCTTTGTTCCATTTGTTTCCCATTAAAGTACAAATTTGCCTTCACATCCCATAATCTATTTTTTAAATAAACGTTTTATATCTTTCCCAAAAGGATAACCGAAAGTTATATTTTCATAGATCATGTCTATAAATTGTAGGGGGCACTACCTGATTAATACACTTATTTTTCAGAAAATGTTTAAGATCCTCTCTAAATCAAGAAAGAATAATCCTGCTTCAGTGCATTTAATGATATTTAACTGTTGAACTCAAAGAGTTAATATAAATTCTAAATGTGCTATGTTACAGCCAATAGAATTTATTAAAAGGAATCTGCAGTAATAGGACAAAAGGTTACTATCCTAAAAGAGTTATTACAAGCATTAAATGAGCCAAGTTATGGGCAAAAGCAATCTAAAGCTATGAAGACTGAAGCTTACTATTCTAAAAGAGCTAATGCAATATCCAAATGCATTTACCTAAGGAGTAGTTTATTAACTGAAGCACCTATGCTATTTAGGAATAATTTGGGAGCCTCTTAGGGCTTGGAGTTTTGCTCCTAGAGCTGGATTCCAGAATTGTCCAGTTTCATGAATTTCTATTTATGAAAGATTCAGCCTCCCAGTCATGATTGTGCCCTGACAGACTTCTGCCAAACCTTCCAGATGTTGAGTGACTTCCTGGACCTTCACCTGCTCCAAAACTCCTCTGTTATTCTGCTTGGAGACATGACTAGTTCAGTGTATGCTCATTTGTTCAGGTAGCCCTTTCAGCAAAGAGCTATTGAATATCAACTATATGTCAGGCATACATGGATACAGAGGCCAAGAAGACAGACACTTTTTGTTAGATTGCATGATGTATATGTTCTAGTAGTCAGATATAGAAAATAATAACTTAGCACACTATAACACAACATATAACTATATTTGAGATAAGGGTGTTGGCTATGATAAAAATAAAACAAAGTAAGGGGCAAGTGAGCAAATTCCCGTAGGAGGCGATATTTAAACTAAGACCTGATCTATAGGAAGGAACTGCCAATGGGAGTATCTGGGGGAAGAGAACTTTAGAGAGAGGGACAGACGGAACACTTTCAGGGTCTCTGTGGATGGAACAAGCTTGATAGGTATGGGAGTTAGAAAGTTAACAGGTGATGTTGGAGCATGTTTAAAGGTTGAGAGTTGCTGTATTAGAGCCAGGAATAGCTAGATCATGAAGGACCTTATAGACTACAGAAAGGAATTTAGATTTTACTCTAAATGCAGTTGAGAGCTATTGGATGGATTTCAAAAAAAGAAGTGTATCTGATTTATGCTTATAAAGTTTTGGGGTTTTGAGCCTCCTATTCTTGTCCTTACCGTAACCATTAGCTCCTGAATCTGACATCTGTAACAAAAGGCCTTCAAAGAGGTGGCTTTGGGTTTGCTAATGACACACTGTCTCTTTTTTCTATGATGTTTATATTTTATGGAAATTTAATACTGAATCCCACCTTGACTCAAGTTCAGGAAACCGTTTCTCCTAGATTCTGTATTCCAGTTTTACCTGTCATGCAGACAGGCACTTAATTCTTCAATCATTCTTAGCCTTTGCTAATTCTCTTGTCAGGTCCGTATTAGAGAGCTATAAGGAAATTTCACCCTCTCCCCTTGCAAACAACCAACCAACCAACAAACAAACAAGAACAAAACCTAAACAACCAACCAAACAAAACCCCCAAACCTTAACATCTCAAACCCCATTCTGGACTTCATAAGACTCAAGAAAAGTTGAGTGCATTAGCGCCTCCCTCCCAAAAAATACAATTTTAATACTGCCAAATAGTGCCAAATACACCTTATTCATTCACTGTCATAACTGATAGTAATTTTCCAAATTGGAGTACACTCAATGGCTATTCTAGACCCAGAACATCCAGTCTGCTTAATAAAGTTCTTAACCTACTAACCTTAGAAAGAAGATCAGTCATTTTAAAGATATTCCTCACCCCTTTCCTCAAAAACATTCTCCTTGACATCATCAAGACCATGCTTTTCCCATGTATGTTCTCTGTGATGGGAAAACATTAAACACAAGCGAGAGTCACCTGGTATAAACAAGTACAGAGGAGGCAGAAGCTCAGTTAAGTAGACGCCTCCTTTGTAATTTATAATTTGTCTTCCTGGGATCAAATGCTTTAGGAAGTGAACTAAATATTTTGTCTTTGAACAACACTGTTTTGAATGACACTTAGACCACAATCAATATTTGAATTAAAAATGTAACTTAAAAAAACACACAATTTCCTTAAACATGAACATTTATTCTTTTCAGGATTAGATAAGCAGTAATAGAAAAGTGACTGACTTTTGCCCTGTGTACCCCTTTGTTACTTACCTCATGTGCAATGCCCGTTGATTTTGACAATGCTGCATGTAGTAGCACTCTATAAGACTCTATAGAAGGAAAATAAATTTGAATCTCAACACTGTAAATGCATTGTGGTAATTAAAAAGACCAAACTATTATAATTAAGTTGTAATTAAGATATGTAACAAAATTCTTAAATATGAAAGACAAAATAACTACATAGAGCAAAGCAAAGACTTTTACTGTAAAAACTAAATTAAATCTATCCTAGGGATTTAGTTATGTTGTATATAACTGAATGGTAATCAGATTTTTTTCTGATTGTTATGGTAACCCCAAAGTTGACTTGTTTCTCCACAAATAGTATTAGAAAATAACATTTAAGTGATTTATTGCAATATACATTTAAATCAATTCAAAATAAATAATCCTGTGAATGTTTAACTGAACTGCTGCAATTTTACTTTTGGTAATTTGATCAAGGTTTTTGTGCAAGATCTAGATCTAAGAGATTTGGGGATTGTAGGCAGTATTCTTCCTCTGTCTCTCAAAACTACACTTAATCAGCTTAGGTTAGAAAGATAACAATCAGAAAGCTTCCCAAGGAAAAAACACAACCCACTTCAAATTTCTCTTTAGAAATGGAACGTAGGTTAAAAAAAATTTTTTTTAATAACAGTAATACCATTGGCATGCAATCAGGACAGATTTATTAAGAACAAAAGATCATAAGTATTTTAACTCTACTTTAAACTTATCTGTAACCTCGCCTCTTATTAAGAAAAAGAACCAAGATGTCTAACCATACCGTAGGGGCGAATTAACAAAATTTGAGGTGTACACTTTGAAAATACATCAGGTCAAAATACAAGTGGAAACATTGATAATGAACATGTGTAGCTAACATTTATCCAAGAGGAGAGAGAAATGGAGAAACTTAAGGACATTTAAAAACTATGATTTTTTTCCACTCACTAGAATAACCTTTGATATAGCCCAAACAAGTTGTAAATCCCAGTTCAACAAAAACAAATGAGTAAATATAATAGGGAGAACCAGGGAGAAATTGTTATAATAGAGAGGTTAGGAGTTCAGGCTCCTGAATCAGACAGTCCTTGCTTTCAGTCCTTGCTCTATCACTTATTAGCTGTGTGATTTGGAGCAAGTCTCTTATTCTAAGACTCAGTTTCCTCGTGTGTAAAATGGGAATAATACTAGTGAGCTTAAGTGAGATAATGCATATAAAGCACTTGGTGCAGTGCCTGATTCATAATTGGTACTAAACAAATGGTTATTTCCATTCATTCATTCAACATGTATTTATTAGGCATCAGGTATATGCCAAGCATTCTGTTGGCTAATTGGAATATAACAGGAGCAAGATTCTGTTATCATCAAATTTATAGTTTAGTAAGGAAAGAAACTTAAATAATCAATTACAAGAAAAGTGCTGTGGGAGTATGGGAGTACATGATCATTCTTGAAAAAAGTGGGAGAAGGAGGTAAGCCAGAGAAGGCTGCTTGAAGGACATATTTTTTAAGCATGGAAATGCAATAATAGGGGTTGAGCAAGAAACAAGGCACAAGAGTGTTCCAAGCAGAGGAAAAAGCTTATGAAAATGGCTATAATTTTTTCAGAGGTTCAGATAGACATATGCCTTTCTCATCTTCATCTTTGGCCATGCTGTAACCTCTGTCTGGAGCACACTTGAGCCTCTTTGTATTCTCCCTGCCCCATCTCACCTCACCCAGACAAAGTGGTTACTAACGGTCAAGTGAAGACATGGCCAGTACTTGTAAGGTCGTCTTAGTGCTTCTTACGCCTCATAAAATAATATGGAACTTATCTTCAAGGTCAGAGGAAATTGGAGGCTTTTAAGTACATGTACATGAGTGTGTGTGGGTGTGGGTGTCAGACAGTGTTGTTTCCTGGAGGGTTAGAGTCCCCATTGCATTTTACTAGGGCAGCATCAAGTTACCTTGGAGAAAAGAGAAATGGATCTTCCTGGGCTGCTGAGAAAAGAGACCCATAGATGGAATAGTCCAGAAGCATCAAGTAATAGCATTAATTTAAGTTTCAGATAGCCCCATGGTCAATGTGCAAACAGTATCTGCCATGATACTAGACTTTTTTTTTTATAATCACAGATAATTTATTATTCAAAAAAAACTGAGGCGTAAGAACTCAAGTAAAGAAATTAACAGAAAATATTTTACAAGGGACCTTGAAATACTAGACTATTTCATATATAGATCACAAAGGAAAACTGTACACAGCAGGAAATAAATGTTTAAATGTGCAGAATATATAGTCCAAAATACTTAGTAATGGCAGTGATGACAACAGAAGCATGACTGAACACTGAGAAAACTCACAGAAGACTTTATGCCAAATTATGACCCAAGAAATGGACCATTCAGGTCAGATACAGAAGAGAAACTGGGGAATAATTTGATTTGCCTCGTGTACTCCAGATAAATTCCAAATTCTTCAACCTAACTTACAAGGCCCTCCATGACCTATCCTCTCTTTACCTCCCCTTCCTCATCTCTTACCAGATCTCCAAGTTGCTTTATGACTGGTTCTCACTCTCCTCTGCTAATACACATTGTTTTATTTCGATAGACCTTTCTTTTCTTTTTTCCTAAGATGATTCTTCCTCAGCTTGAAGATCTCTCCTTGTACATTGCCTATTCCAGGAAGCCTTTTCTAAGTATAGTAGGTGCCTCTGTTTCCACTGTCTTAGCACTTATCACAATCCACTCTCTGCCACAGTAAACTCTAATTTCTGAGGGTAAGGATCAGGCTTATCTTGGTATCCTTGATATCTAGCATGGTAATGTTACATGGTAGATATTTAATAGGTGTTTTCTGGAGACTGTATCTGATTGACCAATTGACTTAAAGAGTGAGTGAATGAATAAGGGAAAAAAAGACACACACACAGTCCCTCCCATCAGGAAGCTTGCACAGGCCTCTTAAATAGCCTCATCCACCAGAGAGCAGACAGCAGAAGCAAGAACAACTACAGTCCTGGAGCCTGTGGAACGAAAAACACATTCACAAAAAGATAGACAAAATGAAAAGGCAGAGGGCTATGTCCCAGTTGAAGGAACAAGATAAAACCCCAGAAAAACAATTAAATGAAGTGGAGATAGGCAACCTTCCAGAAAAAGAATTCAGAATAATGATAGCGAAGATGATCCAGGACCTCTGAAAAACAATGGAGGCAAAGATCGAGAAGATGCAAGAAATGTTTAACAAAGACCTAGAAGAATTAAAGAACAAACAGAGATGAACAATACAATAACTGAAATGAAAAATACACTACAAGGAATCTATAGAAAAATAACTGAAACAGAAAACAGATAAGTGACCTGGAAGACAGAATGATGGAATTCACTGCCACGGAAAGAATAAAGAAAAAAGAATGAAAAGCAATGAAGACAGCCTAAGAGACCTCTGGGACAACATTAAATGCACCAACATTCGCATTATAGGGGTCCCAAAGGAGAAGAGAGAGAGAAAGGACCCGAGAAAATATTTGAAGAGGTTATCGTCGAAAACTTCCCTAACATGGGAAAGGAAATAGCCACCCAAGTCTTGGAAGTGCAGAGAGTGCCCGGCACGATAAACCCAAGGAGAAACATGCTGAGACACATAGTAATCAAATTGACAAAAATTAAAGACAAAGAAAAATTATTAAAAGGAACAAGGGAAAAACGACAAGTAACATACAAGGGAACTCCCATAAGGTTAACAGCTGGTTTCTCAGCAAAACTTCTACAAGCCAGAAGGGAGTGGAATGATATATTTAAAGTGATGAAACGGAAGAAGCTACAACCAAGATTACTCTACCCAGCAAGGATCTCATTCAGATTTGACGGAGAAATCAAGAGCTTTACAGACAAGCAAAAGCTAAGAGAATTCAGCACCACCAAACCAGCTCTATAGCAAATGCTAAAGAAACTTCTCTAAGTGGGCAACACAAGAGAAGAAAAAGACCTAGAAAAACAAACCCAGAACAATTAAGAAAATGGTAATAGGAACATATATATCAATAACTACCTTAAATGTAAATGGATTAAATGCTCCAACCATAAGACATAGACTGGCTGAATGCTGAATGGATACAAAAACAGGACCCATATATATGCTGTCTACAAGAGACCCACTTCAGACCTAGGGACACATACAGACTGAAAGTGAGGGATGGAAAAAAATATTCCATGCAAATGGAAATCAAAAGAAAGGTGGAGTAGCAATACTCATATCAGATAAAATAGACGTTATAATAAAGAATCTTACAAGAGACAAGGAAGGACACTACATAATGATCAAGGGATCAATCCAAGCAGAAGATATAACAATTATAAATATATATGCACCCAACATAGGAACACATCAATACATAAGGCAAATGCTAACAGCTATAAAAGAGGAAATTGACAGTTACACAGTAATAGTGGGGAACTTTAATGCTTCAATTACAACAATGGACAGATCATCCAGACAGAAAAGTAATAAGGAAACACAAGTTTTAAAAGACACAATAGACCAGATAGATTTAATTGATATTTATAGGACATTCCATCCAAAAAATGGCAGATTACACTCTCTTCTCAAGTGCACATGGAACATTCTCCAGGATAGATCACATCTTGTGTCACAAATCAAGCCTTGGTAAATTTACGAAAATTGAAATCATATCAAGCATCTTTTGTGACCACAATGCTATGAGATTAGAAATCAGTTACAGGGGAAAAAATGTAAAAAGTACAAATGCATGGAGCCTAAACAATACATTACTAAATAACCAAGAGATCACTGAAGAAATCAAAGAGGAAATCACAAATTACCTAGAGACAAATGACAATGAAAACACAATGATCCAAAACCTATGGGATGCAGAAAAAGCAGTTGTAAGAGGGAAGTTTATAGCAATACAATCCTACCTCAAGAAACAAGAAAAATCTCACATACACAATCTAACCTTACACTAAGGGAACTAGAGAAAGAAGAACAAACAAAACCAAAGTTAGTAGAAGAAAAGAAATCATAAAGCCCATAGCAGAAATAAAGGAAATAGAAACAAGCAAAGTAATAGCAAAGATCAATAAAACTAAAAGCTGGTTCTTTGAGAAGATAAACAAAATTGTTAAACCTTTACCCAGACTCATCACGAAAAAGAGGGAGAGGACTCAAATCAATAAAATTAGAAATGAAAAAGAGAAGTTACAACAGACACCACGGGAATACAAAACATCCTAAGAGACTACTACAAGCAACTCTATGCCATTAAAATGTAGCCTGGAAGAAATGGACAAATGCTTGCAAGGCATAACCTTCCAAGACCGAACCAGGAAGAAATAGAACATATGAACAGACCAATCACAAATAATGATATTGAAACTGTGGTTAAAAGTCTTCCAACAAACAAAAGTCCTGGTCCAGATGGCTTCACAGGTGAATTCTATCAAACATTTAGAGAAGAGCTAACGCCCATCCTTCTCAAACTCTTCCAAAAAATTACAGAGGAAGGAACACTCCCAAACTCATTCTACAAGGCCACTATCACCCTGATACCAAAACCAGACAAAGATACTACAAAAAAAGAAAATTACAGACCAGTATCATTGGTGAATATGGTGCAGAAATCCTCAACAAAATATTAGCAAACAGAATCCAACAATACATTAAAAGGATCATACACCATGATCAAGTTGGATTTATCTCAGGGGTGCAAGGATTCTTCAATATACACAATTCAATCAATGTGATACACCATATTAACAAACTGAAGAATAAAAACTATATGATCATCTCAGTAGATGCAGAAAAAGCTTTTGACAAAATTCAACACCCATTTATGATAAAAACTCTCCAGAAAGTGGGCATAGAGCGAACCTACCTCAACATAGTAAAGGCCATATACGACAAGCCCACAGCAAACATCATTCTCAATGGTGAAAAACTGAAAGCATTTCCTCTAAGATCAGGAACAAGACAAGGATGTCCATCTCATCACTATTATTCAACATAGTTTTGGAAATCCTAGCCATGGAAATCAGAGAAGAAAAAGAAATAAAAGGAATCCAAATTGGTATAGAAGAAGTAAAACTGTCACTGTTTGCAGATGACCTGATACTATACATAGATAATCCTAAAGATGCCAACAGAAAACTACTAGAGCTAATCAATGATTTTGGTAAAATTGAAGGATATGAAATTAATGCACAGAAATCTCTTGCATTCCTGTACACTAACAACAAAAATCAGAAAGAGAAATTAAGGAAACGATCCCATTCACCATTGCAACCAGAAGAATAAAATACCTAGGAATAAACCTACCTAAGGAGGTAAAAGACCTGTACTCAGAAAACTGTAAGACACAGATGAAAGAAATCAAAGATGACACAAACAGATGGAGAGACATACTATGTTCTTGGATTGGAAGAATCAATATTTTGAAAATGACTATACTACTCAAAGCAATCTACAAATTTAATGCAATCCCTATGAAGTTACCAATGGCATTTTTTACAGAACTAGAACAAAAAATCTTAAAATTTGTATGGAGACACAAAAGACCTGGAATAGCCAAAGCAATCTTGAGGGAAAAAAGCAGAGCTGGAGGAATTAGACTCCCTGACTTTAGACTATACTACAAAGCTACAGTAATTAAGACAATATGGTACTGGCACAAAAACAGAAATATAGATCAATGGAACAGGATACAAAGCCCAGAGATAAACCCATGCACCTATCGTCAACTAGTCTATGACAAAGGAGGCAAGGATATACAATGGAGAAAAGGCAGTCTCTTCAATAAGTGGTGCTGGGAAAACTGGACAGCTACATGTAAAAGAGTGAAATTAGAACACTCTCTAATACCATACACAACAATAAACTCAAAATGGATTAAAGACTTAAATGTAAGGCCAGACTCTATAAAACTCTTAGAGGAAGACATAGGAAGAACACTCTTTGACATAAATCACAGCAAGATCTTTTTTGACCCACCTCCTAGAGTAATGGAAATAACAACAAAAATAAACAAATGGGACCTAATGAAACTTCAGAGCTTTTGCACAGCAAAGGAAACTCTAAACAAGACGAAAAGACAACCCTCAGGATGGGAGAAAATATTTACAAATGAATCAACAGACAAAGGATTAATCTCCAAAATATATAAACAGCTGATACAGCTCAATATCAAAAAATCAGACAACCCAATCCAAAAATGGGCAGAAGACCTAAATAGACATTTCTCCAAAGAAGACGTACAGGTGGTCAAGAGGCACATGAAAAGCTGCTCAACATCACTAATTATTAGAGAAATGCAAATCAAAGCTACAGTGTGGTATCACCTCACACCAGCTAGAATGAGCCTCATCAGAAAATCTACAAACAACAAATGCTAGAGAGTGTGTGGAAAAAAAGGAACCCTCTTGCACTGTTGGTGGGAATGACATAGCCACTATGGAGAACAGTATGGAGGTTCCTTAAAAAACTAAAAACAGAATTACCATATGACCCAGCAATCCTGCTACTGGGCATATACCCAGAGAAAACCATAATTCAGAAGGACACATGCACCTCAGTGTTCATTGCAGCACTGTTTACAGTAGCCAGGTCCTGGAAACAACCTGAATGCCCATCGACAGATGAATGGATAAAGAAGATGTGGTACATATATACAATGGAATATTACTCAGCCATGAAAAGGAACGAAGTTGGGTCATTTGTAGAGACATGCATGGACCTAGAGACTGTCATACAGAGTGAAGTAAGTCAGAAAGAGAAAAACAAATATCGTATATTAATGCATATATGTGGAATCTAGAAAAATAGTACAGATGAACCAGTTTGCAAGGCAGAAATAGAGACACAGATGTAGAGAATAAACGTATGGACACCAAGGGGGGAAAGCGGGGAGGTGAGAGGCGGTGGTGGGATGAACTGGGAGATTGGGATTGACATGTATACACTAATACGTATAAAATAGATAACTAATAAGAACCTTCTGTATAAAAAATAAATAAAATTTAAAACACACACACACACACACACACACACACACACAAACCAAAAATTAAAATGACAAAAAACCCTCAATAGCGTGGGTAAAAGAAAGAGGCAGGAGCAGGACACTCTTTTGATGCTTTACCAATAGTGTTTACAAAGAATTAACCACCCATTATTATTATCTTATTTACGTCTTACAAAACCTTGATAAATTGACATAATTATCCCTGTTTCATAGGCAGTGAATTTAAGCCTCAGAAAAATTGATGCCTTGCTGAAGACTAAACTGATAGTACGTAGAAGAGCTTGGAATAGAATCAAATTAGATATAGTAAGATTTTGAGTTAGAGAGTAAAGTGTAAACACAAAAATATTTACAGTGAAACAAATATGGTCACCTTTGATACCAGTATAAACTTTGATGTTCCACAGTTTTATGGACATGATATAATAATTGTACTTTTTTAAAACTTCAAAATATGTGGGTAAAAGTATTGTGGTCTAACTAGTATTTGAATCTTGGGTAAAGCATGTACTTTTCTGCTTGGGTCATGTGATCATGATTTATTCATGATGCGAAAGCTGAGAGCTGGAAATCCAGCTCCAGATATCCTAGATCTGCTGATTAACAAATATCAGCATTTTGACCAGCAGCATTTGCACAATTTTTCTCAGAGTAAACATATTATTAGGAGTGGAAATTTTTAAAAACTCTAAATCTCAAAAACCTTTAATGCACATTAATTAAAATAAATTATAAATGACACCCCCAAGCTTGAGTAAGTAGAATATTGAGAGAATAAGAAACTTAAAGTTCCTGATACGAGAATTTTGAAAATACAAAGCAATTGTCCAGGCTTTAACATCAAGTAAATAGTAGAATAAAAGTTTGAAGAATATTTATATGTCAGTCACCTATAAAGACACTAAAATATAACATTAGCAAGGTTTGGGTGATGTTCCTTTCTTGTTAGATCTTGCTATCATAAGATTTATATCTTATCACCCATAAATGTAGTTATTTATTTGCAAGAAGATCTATGAGATTTTAGTTTTATGGTTGTTATTTTTATTTTTAACCTTGAGCTTTTGATGCTTGTTTACTTGGGTGTTATGGAAAATTGTACTTAATCTTTGTGGATTTTTTTTTAGGAAATTAGATTTTAAATCATTCAGATTTAAGCTGCTGGCAGTTACTTAATTGATCTTGTTATAACTGATGCAATTTCTTTACAATAGAATTAAGTCAGTATGTACACAAGATTGTTCAGAGTCTCACAGAGTTAGAAATGAATGAATTAATATCACTTACGATTAAATAAAAATAGTGTATGAAGGTAACAGAAACATCTGGAAAAAATAATATCATTACAATAGCAGCAAGAATCTGTGAACTTAAACCAAGTATCCTGAATTTCTATAGAGGATTACCAGACCCCAGCCAGTTGGGACTAATACCTATGTTCTCGTCTTGTTTTTGAATGATGTATACTGTCTGAGCTGGGCCCCAAACCCTTGGATGAGACACTCCAGGTACTTTTTCCTACCTCTCTGCTGCCTGGCTGCAGAAAACCCTGTGGAAGACTCCAAGACCTTAGAAAATGGTGGAGCTACCTGACAGGAATCTATGTCCCTGACAAATCATAAAGAACAGTCTATTATGTCCCTGTCACTTCCTAGGTTAGATGGAATGTGAGTGAAAAATAAACCTCTATTGTGTTAAGCCATTGAGATTTAGGGATAGTCTGTTACAGTAGATAGTCTAACATGAATAATACAGAGGGTGTGAGGAAAACCCCAACCTTGTCTCATGCTTTCCTCTCAGCATCCTCAACCTTGCTGTATATTAAAGTATCATTAATTATGTACCAGTTGGTCTAAATAAAGGTGGTTTTGATCTGGATTTTTTTTTTTTTTTTTTTTTGCGGTACGCGGGCCTCTCGCTGTTGTGGCCTCTCCCGTTGCGGAGCACAGGCTCTGGACGCGCAGGCTCAGCGGCCATGGCTCACGGGCCCAGCCGCTCCGCGGCATGTGGGATCCTCCCAGACCGGGGCACGAACCCGTGTCCCCTGCTTCCGCAGGCAGACTCTCAACCACTGCGCCACCAGGGAAGCCCTGATCTGGATATTGATAGAAAATCTATCAGTTGTTTCCAGCATTCCTACAATAAGAAATATGGGTCTAAATTAGAAGTATACAGTGCTTACCATAGGGCCAAAATATTCTTCCTTTGTCCCATAAAACACTGAAATGATTTTGTTAATGATTACTCATATTTTCCTCTCCCACAAGGTCCATTTTTTCTGCTAAGATATTTCTATTAGACAATTTCCTATCAGTGGAAAAAGAACAATTTGGGATTCTAGGGAGTCTGATTTAATGAAAAGCTATATTGGTAGTTAAAACTCATCAAATCATATAATGAAATGCTCATTCCAATTAGAGTTAATCCTCAAGTTATTTGAACTTATAAGATGAATATATTTTCTATTAGTAAACCAAAATTGTATGCTAGCTACCAGATTGATTAATTTTTAGCAATATAAAGTTTCTCATTCTTTAAATGCACAGAAAATGTTTGGGCATGATGGCTAACAAAAGTAGTACAAGTATTTCTGAAGTATTTCTGAAGTAGGGTACACTATTTTCACTTAATTATATCCAGAATCCAAACATCAGAATAATGAGTCTCTGTTATTCTGAAATAACATTTTTGACTTACTGATTTTATGGATGGATGAAATGTTTCTCTTAATTAATTCAACCTAAGAGGAAGTGAGCTTTTTACATTGCATTATATCTGTCATTTTATAGGTGAGAAAACTGAGATTCAGAGAAGGAAGGTAACTTCCCCAAGGATCCACAGCTGGTAAGTGAGGGTGCTGCAATTTGAACCAGATGAGATTGGCTCTATGGCCTGAGCTCTTAATGACTAAGTCCATTAACCAGAATTTCTCAGACCTGAGATCATGCAGACTGTTGAGAATGTATCTGTGGGTCCCTAAGGGTCTATGGACCCTAGATTGAGAAATACTATAATTAAATATTAAACACATATTTAAAATTACTACTCAGCACACATAAGCTTCATTATGTAATATCCTGGTCTAATAAAACCATAAACACAAATTTACATAGAAGGTACAATGCAGTTGCATGATGATAAAAGAATCTATCAGATGATCTAAAACATGTGTGTACATACATGCAAATCTATCTATCTGTCCATCTAGTTTTTCAGTTATTGAAGAGTATGGACTTGGTTGGGTACAAATAGGGAGTTTTAGTTTTCTTTAATTACTGCCTTTACAATACTCTTTGGAGCAGTTTCTAAACCTAGGTATGCAAAGCAATATAACACCAAGAATTTAAAAGGAATAATGGAGCAAGGATGTGTTCTTTCCTGAGACGGATGTAGCTGAGAATAAATCTGTAGAAGGGACTTCAAGGCAGGTTCCTCCCTTCTACCTTCCTCTCCCTATCTCTTCTATCCTGCTTCACAAAAGAAAGGCACACATCTCAAGAATCTCTCTGGACGTCAAACAAAGTGACTTCAAAATATTGGCTTAAGAAAACAAATCAGTGTCAATGGATAACCAAGCAAATATAAACCATCTCAGGACTTGGGTCTTTTTCTGTCTTACAGATATTTCTGTTAAAAGTGAAAAACTGGCATTTAAAATGGATTGGTATTGATAATTGTTATTTAAAGATCTCACCTCTTCCAGCTTTTCACATGGTCAAAGAATGTTATCAATTTTCAGGGAGTTCCATAAGAGCAAAGCAAATAACATGTAGGTAAGAAATGTTAAATATCAAAAATAGCTTTTTTTCATGTATTTAAATATAAGTAGTTCTTTTAAGCTATTCTCAAGATTCATCCTTGGGACCTGTCATTAGCTCAAAAGAAAAACTTTGAAGAGTTGAAGCAGTATAGGTTAGTGAAGTAGATCCTTTTAATGTAATTGGAATATTTTTTGAGATTACCAAAATTTTCAAGATACACTGGATAAAACCCACAGGCAAATTTTTTATGCTTTCTTTCAGATTTGGTATGTATTATTCAACAAAGTAGTTAAAACCTATTTTATCAAGTCATATTGTGAAATATTTAATTATTTAATCCTCCTCTTATTTCATCTTATGAAATGACTATTTTCTGCCTTTTATTAATAAAAAGTAAAAGTAAAGCTAGCCAGACTGGTTAGTTTTGGCAATAGATTAATTTCTCTTTATTTAGATACAAGAAAAATTTGATCACAATAGCTAGTAAAATAATAGAGTTCTTTCCGATTTTGTACAATGCTTTAATTTAACTATTTGAATGACAAGCATCAGAGTTTAATACATGTATGTACACACATTTAACAAGGAAATATTTCTAGGTAAATAAATGATTTATGATCTGAGCTATGTATTACATTGCATTGTTAAAAAATAAGTGATGAGAAATAACACATTGATTTATAATTTTGTTTTATAGCTTATAAAATTGTATGAATTAATCTTGTCTTAAGAGGATGCTATCTTAATCTCATTAAGAATTCATTTCTAAGAAATTATTATATACTTGTAAAAAAATTTTACTTTTAGTTATTGTGTTTTGATGAACTGCAGATCCTATTGAAACAACTGGGTCCAGAAAAAATACATATTAAACGTACAATTATAGGAAATTTTTAATAAATCACATTTAATTTATATCCATAAACTAGTTCTCTTACCTCTGAACAGACAGGCATAAATCAACAAGTATGCTGCATAAGAAAACGTTCACCTGGGGAGTGAGATACAAGTGTTGACTTCTAATTTCTGGTGGTGGCACTCCTTGATGTCTTCTCTCTTGGATTTGGTAAGCACCATTTCTTCACTCTTCAGGCAAGGAAGTAAAAATCCGTAGTTTCCTCCTTGGGTAAATAATTCACAACTTGAATAAATTTTGGTTCTCCCTATTTCCTGGGGTTCTGCTTAAACGGACTTGATGTTGGGATAGGGACTAGGGCAATAATCGGGAATGGGAACCAGCCATCAGGGAGCTAATAGCCTCAATTATTTTCAACATTCTTTTAAATGCAGAGAATTGATGCTGCATTTTTATCAGCCTTGGGTTTTTAGTTGTTGAACTTAAGACAATAAGAACATTGCTACTCAGCTCACATACACAGAATGAAGCATAAATTTTTAAAATTATACAGTGAAATGATTGTAAAAAACCACAGAATACATCCTCAGATCCAGGGGGGCTGAAGACCCCAATTTCAGGTTCTATAATCAGTATGCTTTCCAACTTTTAGACAGGTGCCATCTAAATCCAAGGTAGCCTGTGAACTGGAAATTACATTAGTGTCCACAGAATGCCTATACTACTGTTCATAGAACAAATTTCACTGAGATGTATTTTAAAAAATCAAAACAGATTTGACCATTTCTAAATAATCTGCCATTTTATTTAGAAATTTCAGGAAAAATCATGATAAAAATTAAGATTATTATAATAAACATTGTAGGTTAAAATTCAGAACAACTTTTAGTACTTTAGTATCAGTTCTTTAAAACTTTATTAAAGAATAAACGTACCAAAACTAGAAGAAAAAGCACATTTATAGAAATATAATTATCCCAATTAAATTATATTTTTATAGGGAATTCAATAATCTAGATGAAAAGAGTATTTTCAGTATCCAAATATTTTCTAAAAATAATTAGCTAACAACATTGCTTTTTTTTGCTTGTTTTTGGTCACCATTCTCTAATTTATCACTGACGTAATCAAGTTAACATCTCTAGGGTCTGGTAGTAGACTTCAACTATATGAAAATAAATGAGTTTTAGAGATACATCAAAGTCCTCTATAATGTAGATATAATAGAGACAAAGTATCAATATATTCAGCCTAGGAGATATTAGTAAGAATAAAAACATTTTTTTATAATAAAAAAATGGGAATATATAAAGAAACCCAGAGAGTTCCCAAGGGATGCTCACTAATCTTGCAATTTTCAACTTATACCACATTATCCTCTCAGGGTACCATTACGCAGAATTGATTCTGGCCTCACATGTGGAAAGAAGCAAATTCTAAAGTTGATGTGTGACTTTTCCTCTATATCTAAACCAATAACTAAAGATAAAAACCATTCAAGGCAAGGCATATATTTGTTAATGTAATAGTATTGCCCAAGAACACAATATATTATTTCCACGTGTCATTATCTCATTGATAATAACATCTGATTTATTTAGTGGTCAATCTTTTGGTAAATACAACATCTGTAACAAATCTGAGAACCTGATAGTAAATGGAAAAAGTTCTGACCCACTGAAATACCTAGTATTCTAAGATTCATGCATCTTGTGTACTGGCTAGACCCTTGATTCAACATTAGATATAATGAATGCACATTTTTAATACTTGGGTGTCTTACTTCTCTATCCACATCAAATTAGGACGAGAACTGGAAGCTTCATTTGAGAATTTGTGCATCCATTCCACAAATATTTTTTTAAACTTCTCATGTGCTCAGCATTACACTGACAAACTAAACTGTTATTTAATAACTAAATAACAGTAAGAAAGGAAATAGAGAAGCAACCATACTAAAGCCAAGCATAAAACTGATGATTGTAAAAATGACTCTAAATTGTTAAAAGAAGAGCTTGATACTTTCTGTTTATGTAAGCAAGCAGGTAAATGTGTTTATTTTAGTAAAACATTTATTTTCATGTTAGTAGGATTATAACTTGAAATACATATTATTTAAAAGGTTATTCTTGATACTTAAAGAAACAATTTGTTATCTGAAATTCATTTATTGAAGCAATGTAATTCATAACAGCAGCAGGTGTATGCCAATAATAACAGGCAGTGTCTCACTGTTTCTTTAGAAACTTTTAGAATTTATTCTTATAAAAATAGTCACCTCTAAAGGCTGGTACATCAATTTAATAAGCTTCAGATTAATTTTGATTACATTATGTCTCAGAAAATAGACATTGTGAAACAAGGCACAGCCAGGTTCCTGGAGAAACCACAGTGGTTATTCTCAATTGGCTATTTCTATTAGATACAGGAATAGCACTGAGAAGCTTTGAAAATTTAATAGTTTCTGTCCTTCCTAGAGGACTAAATCAGTAGATTGAAATGAAATGTTATGCTGGATTTCAAAATAGAATATTGTGAATTATGTACACAAAATAATATTAGTGGTCATTCAGAAAAGCAATCAAGTGTTGCACATGTTAAACCAGCCATGTAGACTGGCATGGGTTCATAAGTTCAGGGACTTCATAAAATACTGCTGTGGACAAGTAAACATTTAAATCAAAATGAAAATGCATTCCTCAGGTCTATCGTGTCGTGTATTTTTCAGTCTGAGCTACATATGCGTTATCACATTTTGTGATCATGTAAAAGCACAGGTTCCCAAAATAAACACAGTCACCTCCAATCAAGTTATTAACAACCCAGTGAAATTGAATTTGGCTAAAAACCAAAATTGGCAGTCTCCTCTCTGATCTTCTATAGATGTTCTTTCTTCCCTGTATAATGCATCCATTGTTTTAACCTAACAACATACATCAGTACTAATCGTTAACACAAACAGCTATGCATGACCATCCATATATTTTGACATGTAAAACTTACAATTGTTTCTCAGCAAATGTTTCATATTTTACTTGCCACCCACTGATTTCTAGGCTTTTCCCAGAAATGGCAGTTTTGAATTAATAATCCTACATTGTTATTATGTTTCTATAACAGCATTCTGTTAACAGTTCTTAGCACTCCATTATATGTAATTAGAGTTATAAGTGCAAATGAAATAAAAATAAAAATTCTACCAGATGTTTGATTCATCCCTTGGTAAAGCAATTGAATAAAATGAAAATCTGCCATCTGTTCTATGGATTAAAAATCCACATGTTTGTAACATGGCCTTTTGTAGCCTTTTGATAGCTATGACTTCCAGAGGAAATATATTAAGATAATTTTTTATTATACTTCTCAAAATATTTTGGATTCTCTGAAGTTTTATGAATTTATGATTCTTGATCTATATCAGTTTTTCCTTCCATTCCTTAATTTGTATTATAAATCATATAGGTGTTTTAAATCATGAAAATAGCTTTTAGCTTATTTTCTTGAATGCTAAAAAGAAAAATCTGTTTTTCTGAGCACTATCAATGAAATCTCAAAAGAATGAGTTTTTAGACCTATTACAATTGGGGAACATAGAGCCTTTTTTAGTAGTGATATTGTATAAAATCACCAGATGGCACCTCCTAGTCCCTGTAGAAGATTTCTGTTCTCTTGGTAAACAAAACATTCAAAAGAACAACAACAAAAATTACGCTATACCAAAAAGGAGGCGTTTCCAAGTACTGCTTATTTTTGTATTGTACTTCTCTCACTTGTTAGTCTCTTGCTTCCATTTTTACTGATTTCAAAAAATATTTATTGCCTATGTAAACTGTAAGGTTTACAGACAAGGAAAGGTCTAGAATCAACCACTAAAATTCTATTCTTGAAATCTCTCTCCAAGGACATTAAGTCCAGGGTGAATGTCAATTATCTTTCTAAAGCTCATAGTACAATAATGGTAGTTCTGATTCAAAGCTGAGCTTTGCTACCAGAGGCAGAGCCCAAAAGACAAAATTAAATGTGCAGTGTCTAAACTGAGCTCGCTGATCCTTCTTCTTTTCCTCAGAATCTCAAGCTGTGGTTTACAAACAGCTTTCTTATGGGGTGTGCTGTGAAATACCAAATGGAATTTAACTTATGTATTACCTCGGGGCTTTGTTTACTTTCCTAAATGGAGAGCAGCAGGATATAAAGAAAGAATTCTGGAAAACTATACCATCTAGAACTGTTTCCCAACCACTCTTCTGAAGAAAAATATTGCTATGATCCAATATATTGTAGAAATAACTGATTAAACAGAAATAAGTGTTTTTGTTTATCTGCTTCTTTGAGATGGCTCAGGACTTCTCCTATTCTAATGTGTCTGGTGAATCTCTCAAAAGGAAACATGGATTAAAGTAGTATAAACAGTTGTTGCACCCTAGCATATGTATTTTGTTGATTTCTTATCAAGATTTTTATTCAAATGAATATGCTTTGGGGAAAGTTGACCAGGAGGAAGGTAATATCAATCATCAGTTTTAAGGGATCAGTTATAAAATTTTCAACAATGTCATTAATGGTGCAATTTTTTGTTTGCTCATCCATTAATGGATGAGCAAATTTGGAATATTTTTTTATTCCAACTTCTATTGGAATAAAAGTTTTCTCTGCTATCCAAAAGTTGAGTGTTCCTGTGAAAACTTTGGAAAGCAGAAATGGAGTAAAGTGAAGAAGCAATTACCTGATGGCACATCTTGCTAAGGACACGCAAAAATAAATTGAGATAAAGCACAGATGCTCACAGACAGTTTAAAGCTTTCGTGGCCTGATGCTAAGATGATGAGTGTAGTTCCTGGGAAAAGAGCTTGGAGGTGCCCTCTCGCTGCTGGGGGGTGAGCACTGCCTCTGTAAACGGCTCGCTGCAAAACAAATACTGAGTACTATTGTCCCATTTTTCCTAAAAGGAAAAATCCTCTTAAGATTTCTTTCAGTTAGCAAAAATAGGTACTAATGAGGGTCTTTTGTAAAAGTGAAGTGATATAAAGCAAACTTTCGAAAAGAGGGGGATACCTTGTATTCCATTTAGGTGTGATGTATGTCATCATGTGTTTTCTCAAAGAGAAACTTGTATACATTAGAAAATACCTGAGTAATTGACTGAAATTATCGCTTTTTATATAAGATGTGTTGATGCAAACTGACATGGCACAATTGTTTAAGAGATTTTTAAAAATTTTCCTTGAATCATACAGAATGTTGAAATATGAAGACATCAATGGGACTATCTTAACAAATTTACCTCCCTCATTTTAAGGAAATTCCAGGGAGGTAAAATAACGTGTTCAAGTTTGAGTATTTTTTTAAAGCAAAAAATTAAGAGAAAACCATAGTAACCAAACAGAATACCTATGGCATAAATGAGACAAGTTTATTTCTCTTACATATCCAGGGAGCCCAAAGGTTTCCATCCCAGGCTCCTGTCTTGCTACTATGCTATAAAGGACTTCCATTCCCAAGGCCACCTCAAGGTCCCTGATAGCTGTTGGAGTCTCAGCATATAGAGGTACTCATTTTAACCAGCAAGAAGAGAGGGATTAAAAGAACCCTCTTTAAAAGCATTTTCTGGAAGTTGCACACCCAATTTTCCTTAGAGCTGTTAGCTAATATTTAGACATATGATCAGACCTAAAGGCAAGGAAGCTCTGTGCCCAGCTAAAAATTGAGAAGAAAGTGAGAATAGTGATTAGGAGGTAATTAGAAGCCTCTGAACTCAGGTAGCTAGTGAAGGAAGAACTTGTGAGTTAATTCAGCTCTTTAGAATTCCTGTCTTTTCTTTCTCACATTTCCACTTATTATGTGAATATACCCAAGGTTCTTTATTGTTACATTCTTCAAAGTGTACTTCAAGTCTCCCCTACCTCACAAAGTTTTTTCTAACAACTACATCTCAAAATAATGAATTAACTCTCTAATTTTGATGTTCAGTCTATACCAGAAAGTCTGGGGTGTATTGTATTGTGGACACTTTGGTTTCTATGCAGCCTTTTTCCAACTGCATTACAAGTTTCAAGAAGCCAGGGAGTATAACTTTATTACAGTTTGTGGCTAGCCCTATTTTTTGATTTGCTGGATCCAGTGGCCTTTGAGTCCTCATCCTAATTTACTGGGTGTAACCTAGTCCTACCCCTTGGCTTCTGTGGCATCTCTCACCAACTCTTCTTAGTTTTAGAATACTGTGTACCCACAATCCACAGGAAAAGAGATCTTGAACTCTGGCCCCTCTCAGTGTTCATTTGTAGGATATTTTAGTACTGTCGAGGTTTGCAGACTATTGGCCTACAGATCTAGTTTGTAGACATATTTTGTTTGGCTCATATAAGGTCATTAAAAGAATGATTTAGTTGCCAACATTTAAAAATCGGAGATGTCACATTAAAAAAAGAAAATTAAATTTCTGGCTGCTCTTAAAAAATTGAAAGGTCTGGCATCATCAGGTCAACACTCCCACATGCTTAGTAGTGTCATCCCTTGTGGAAGAGACTATGCTTTGTGTTCACTAAATTTCATTTCTTTCCCTGTGCACACAACTAAATTACATTTCCCAATAAATTAGGTGTGGCTGTTTGATTGAGTTCAATCAATCAAATGTAGATTTATAAGTTCAAGGAATGGCTGTTGAAAAAATTACCCATATGATGCTCAGTGCTCACTTTCTCACCCTATATGTCAGACTGATGCATTTTTACTTCCATAGTTCCTAATACCAAAAATAGATACATGAAATTTTATGTTTCTTTGTATGAACTCTCTCAAAATAGGCCCAATAACTATACAATATAGCCATCTTTAAATTTCATGAGAATGTTTACAGAGTCCCAGTTAATGTTGATGTCATCAAAATATAAAATATATTTAAGTGATTTTCCTAAAATAATTCCTTTACCTGAAAACATCAAGTATTTCCACATTTCTGTCCTTCTCTGTACTTTTTCAATCTATATGACCTAACTGGAAATTAAAATGTGAAAGATACAGTTGAAGTCACCTGGCTTCTTTTTCTCCAATCTTATTCACATCATTCTCTTTCCAGAAAGAACTATTAGCCTAAATTCGGAATTTATCATTCCCATGCACATTTAAAATTTATTATTATATAAGTAACAACAAGTTATATATTATTGATTATATATTATTATTGAGTTATATATTATATAAGCAAGTATCAATAAATTATATATTATGATTTGCCTGCGGTAAAAACATATACATGCACAACACAGAATGCAATTTTCTTTTTCTTATTCAATGTTATGTTTTGTTTTAGAAAAAGAAAATGCATTTTTGTTAAACGTTTTACTTATTTCTTCCCTTTAAGCATTTAAACAGTTAATTAATTTGTGGAACAGCTAATCCATTCACATGGATTCCAAAGTCAGTAAACCTAAAACACTGTGGAGTTGAAAATCTCCCTCCCACCTCTGTACTTACAGCCACTCAGTTTCTACCCACCTCAGTCCCCCAAAATAGGTACCCATGGTTACTAGTTTTTTCTGTATCTTTGCAGACAAGTTTTATAGGCATAAATAAATGTTAGCATGCTATGCATTATTTTGTACATTGCTTTTTCACTTAATAACACATTATCTTTTCATATCAGTGCATAAAGAACACTCTTATCCTTTCTTTGTGTAGCATCATGTTTTATTTCATGAATGAATCTCTACTTATTTAACTACTATTCTATTGATGTACATTTTGATTGTCTCTACTTTTTTAGCAATTACAAATAATGCCACAATATATAACACACGTACATAATTTTGCATGTATGAGTTATATCAGTTATTTATTCTAGCATAATAAATTAGCAGCTTAAATTGATAAATATTTATTATCTCACATTTTCTGTGGGCCCAGAACACAAGCAGAGTTTATCTAGATTCTTCTGCCTCAGTAAGTCTCACAAGGCTGTAATCGGGATTTGCCAGGTCTGTGTCTTCATCTGAAGGCTTGACTGGGGAAGGATCTGCTTTCAACCTCACTCACTTGGCTGTTGTCAAGATTCAGTTCCTTGGACATTTTTAGACTGAGGGCCTCAGTTCCTCATGGACTGTTGGCTGGAGCCCTTCCTTATATCCATGCCAGATGGACCTCTCCATAGGGCAGCAAACAACATGGGAGCTTGCTTCCTCCAGAACAAGGGCTCTATGAGAGAGTGCAATGTAAATAAAGAGCCACAAAGAATAAGAAATAAATTAATAGATGCACATGCACATGTGTGTTTGTATATGTGGAGGAAGAGACTGCCAGGGGAGAGGGAAGTAGAAGAAGAAAGCAGTGGAGCCACAGATGGGCATGAGAAGAGAGCACTCGAATAGCCAATAGATGTTTGCTGGAAAGCACTGCAAGACAATAACAGCCAGAACTGACACTGGGGGGAGTTTTGGCATGCTTCAAATGTAGATAAACACAAGAGCTTGCAGTAAGGAAGCCTGAAGGAGTGGGGACAATCTAGCTCTCAGAAGGCTTGAAATTGACCTGCCAAAGACAACTTCCAGGGCAGGGCCCAGGGAGGAACTCAAATTTAGTGTAACATAGATAACGGAGAGGAAGGAAAAGATAATAGTTGTGGAGAGAGTAGAGCCAGGAATGTCAGGAAGCAAGTTACTACTGGCAATAACAGAAGAGGGAGCTCTGTGAGATAAAAGAACCAATCAGAATCAAAGCTTCCTTTAAAAATTCAGGAAAACTAATTTCACACAAAAATGAGTAAGAGAAAAATAATGTGTGAATCCCATACGTAGAAAGAAAAAAAGGAATAGAAGAGTATCTACACAATTAAAAGACCCCAGAAAAGAAATACAATAGATAGATAGACAAATAAATATTAAAACCATGCCTCATATTTCAAAGTGAGCTAAAAGATATCAAGAAAAATACATAAGAAATAAACTAATACAAATACAACATAAAATCAGAATTAGAAAAACTCAGCAATGACCTGACAGAACTCAAAAAACATCAGATTTGACTTTTTCAATGCTCTTATAAATATTTTGTACCTTTAACTTGGAACACATGTGCTAGAGTTTCACTGAGGCATATGCCTAGTTGTGGGATTGCTCCATCAAGGTGTGTGAACATCTTCAAATTTGCTAAATATTGCCAAATTGCTATCTGTAATAAAATGGTTATGCTAGTTTACATTCACACCAATATCTTAGGAGAACCAACAGTTCTGTATATATTACCCACCTTTTTACTGTCAGCCTGTTTCAATTTTTCCAATCTATTGGGCATGAAATGGTATCAAAATATTATTTAAAATTTTATCTCTGTGCTTACTAATGAGGTTTAGCATTTTTAATGTAATTTTTATCAAACTTTTTCTGAATTACCTGCTCACATGCTTTTATCTATTTTCTTCTGGGTTGGTTTTGTTTTTCTTATTGATTCATAATAATTCTTCTATTTATTTTAAAAAACAGTTCTCTGTTACATGGATTTTAAGTATTTTTTTAAGTTTAAGATACATCTTTTTAAGATATGTCTTTTTAGTTTACAATGTCTCTTTTCAAAACAAACCTTGTAATGTTAATATAGTATATATTTCAGTACGTTTTCATACATAGTTAGTGGTATAACGTTTTTGTGCTTTTTTTCTCTCCTACACCAGTAATGAAAATGAATGTCCTGTACATTCTTGAACACTTTATAAAGTTTTGCTTTTACATCAGAGTCTTTAACCCATGTGGAATTTATTTTAGGTGTAATGTGAGGTATGGTTCTAATAGTTTATTTTTGTTATATCAATAACCACATTAAAACCAATTTTCACTAATACAAACAATGCTCCAATTGGCGTGCCTGTGCTCATGAGCACGTGCTTCTTTATGGTAGCACCTAGAAGTGGAGGGACTGGGATGAGAAGCATGCACATTTTCTTATTCAGTAGCTGTTGAGAGATTATTCTCCTAATGGAATTTTTGAATTGACACTCACCAGTGAAGTTTGAATTCTACTTCCCTATGAGTGTCATCAGACATTAATTTGAGCCAATCTGATAAATGTTAATTGTATCAGTAGTCATTTTACAAAGATTTTTTTCTTTCAATTTGTGTTCTTGAAATATATAATCACTTGTTCAAAGTGGACTATTTTCTGAATTTGCATAATTTGTGAATCCCAGAGTATTTGTTTCAGAGTGATAAGCAAATATCCCCAAAGAAGGTATTAAATAACGATTCGTTCCCTGTGTTGTTACCTTGTATGTAAGACACTATCTTAAAGATGATCAAGGAAAAGGAATTTATAATTATTTATTTGAATTTTCTCATCCCCATGCTTTAAGTATTCATACTAATGCTACTAACTTATAACTGTATGAGCACTTGACAATTTTAAAGAGTTCTAGCATGCATTTGGACAAGAATTTAAAACTCAGAGTTTCTCATAACTAAACATTAATAAAAGTGATAAAATGTTCTTTTTTGTGCTAATGAGTCACTCCAGGTTTTTTAGCTCCCTATTATTTTGTTTCACCAAAAATGTTTGCATATTTATATCAACTTTCTGTTTACCCTTATTCATGCCTGAGTGGTGTGTCAGCTGCAGAAATAGGTTTAATGAGTTTCATGGGGATACCTCATTCCAAGAACAAAAACTGGAAAAGAAATAAAACACAAATGCCTGCATACTAATATGGCCCCTTGTTAGAACCAATCTCAGAGTACAAGGTGATAGATAGTCCTTACACAATATACATCTCCTTTAGAGAGGCCTTTACTTTGAATTTGGCTTTCTTTGTGTAATCTCCTACAGACACCACACTAATTCTAAATATATAAACAACAAATACCCAAAGGTAGAGGTTACCGTTACTCTACCCTGAATATTGTATTTCTCTGCACCTGCTCAGGTTTTATAGACTATTGCTTTGTTCTGCTGCTTTTTTTCCTTCTTTCTTTTTTAAGAACGATTGTGGTTTATGATAGAAACCGTTCCCATAAAAATAAACATTTAACTAATTAGCATTCTACACAGACATCCTATTTCTTTGAAAGAGAGCCTTAATTTACTTTGGTGAAGATAATGCATTATAAAGCACCTTTTTTACATATTTAATATATGCTAGTAGTGCTAGTCTATTAGGACAGCAAGCAAGGTTAATTTAAAAGAGTGAAATTTAAAGTTGGTCTATGAAGCACATAAAAAATGGAGAACTAAGGCAATTACTCATGCTTTTCAGATTAAAAATTCCTATATATATATATATAAATAAAAAGAGAAAGATTTTGGATCTGTATAATTTAGATGTATTATTTTATGTATAGTTCCTCTGTGTGTGTGTGTGCATGCATGCATGCATGCACGTATGTGCATACACAGCAAAATACATGGAATTATAATCTTGATATTCTAATGCTCATGAAAAATTTGATCTTAAATTTTACAGTAAACATTAAACAAAAGATTTGCAAGGAACCCTCCATTTTTTAAGCCAGGTGAAGTTTTTTTTTTGTTTTTGTTTTGTTTTGTTTTGTTTTGCGGTATGCGGGCCTCTCACTGTTGCGGCCTCTCCCGTTGCGGAGCACAGGCTCCGGATGCGCAGGCTCAGCGGCCGTGACTCACGGGCCCAGCCGCTCCGCGGCATGTGGGATCCTCCTGGACCGGGGCACGAACCCGTGTCCCCTGCATCGGCAGGCAGACTCTCAACCACTGCGCCACCAGGGAAGCCCCAGGTGAAGTTTTTGAAGCAATATTAACCGGTGGTATTTAGAAGGAATCCATTAACTTGTCTGAAACACAGGGGGAAATATTGTTTGATTTAGTTTTGATCACTTTGAACTATATTCAGCACTTTAAGATGGATATCTCTAAATTTCCCAATTTCCTTGGATTTCAAAGAGAATAAATTTCACTCATTAAAGCGGAAAAGTCTTGATTTCTCCACACATAAAAAAATACTCTGATGTGGTGCTTAGCTGACAGTGAAGAAGGAGATAGGCAAGAGGGACAAATAGGAATAAACATTAATGACTAATTTATGCAAAACACTTTACACATATATTTATATTATTATCGTGGTTGGTGCTATCTCTTGTAATCCACTCACTTATTTCATTAAAAATAAAAAAGAATTCTTCTTCTTTTTTGGCAAATGACCTGAGAAAAGTTAGCAATTGCTCAGTTTGCATGGTTGGTATCAGAGTTGGGATCAGAATTGAGGTTTGAACTTTATAGTCTGTATGACTACAAAGTCAATATCCTATCCTATCTAACACACCGTGCAACAAGGAAAAGTACACAGTAAATTTTGACTAAGGGTGATAAGATGTGCAAATGTGTCCAGTAAGAGCATAAGTGTGCTCTTAATTCTCTTCTGTGTTGCCGAGAAGGAATTAATATGTGCCAGCACCATATACCTAAGGAACACAATTGTTTGGAGAAAGTTCAGATATTAGATACTACTACTAACAGCCTCTATAGTGATACAGAATTTACAAAAATATTTTATATGATTTAGATACCATATATTGAGGGCCCCCTTATGCCAGTCATAGTCCTATTATCACATTTCATTTGTTCAATAAGCCAGTGAGTGAAGTATTATTAACTAATCTTTGTAGAAGATACTGAGGTTCAAAGACTGATCAGTATCATAGAGCCCTTCAGGGATTTATCAGAATTTAATCTAAGGTCTCCAAACTTCTCATCCTCTAAACTTATACTCTTTCCACTGCTCCAAACTAACCACTCAGTACATCAAACAGAAAAGGCACTCAAGAGCCCAACAATAATTCCAAGTTCGAGAAATGGAATAATTATTATGATTGTTCATACCTTCAAAATTCCTTTTTTATACAGAGTAGTCCAACTCTTTGGATTCCAAAACATCCAAATCATTATCTCAGTCCTTTATATAACATTGCCCCAAGAAATTAAGTAAACAAAACAAACAAAAAAACCCAAACAAAAACCAACCTCACCATCAATTTTTTTTCAATTAGATGAAGAAATAATAAAGAACACTTCTTTAAACTTTCTTGAATGTGATAATAAATGCTACAGTGTTTTCAAACATCATTTAGGAAGCCATCTATTGTAACAGTTAAACACTATAGCTGTAGAGTTCTGACTTCCAGAATCCAAATTCTAGTTCTAGAACTTATTAGGCGATGACATAGCAAATCTAATTTTCTGCATGTATGTAATGGGGATAATAATACATCTGTGAATCATTTAGGATGCTTGATTATAAGTTTTAAAAAAACTACCTCCCCAAAATTTAAATAACCAAAATAAATGCATTTAGCTCATGTAAATTGAGATTTCCAAAGTTTCAAGAATGCTTTGATCGCAGCTCTGGCTGCATTTTTCTAAGGTTGTGTGCCAATGTTGGCTTACTTTGGGCTAGCCAAATGTCTGCAGCAGTTGTGAGCCTCCCATCTCACCCTGTTCCCTCCAGAGTTAAGAGAACCCTGCTCTTCTCACAAATGTCAAATATAAGGCCTTCAAACGTCATCTGGATTTAATCATCTAGAGGCTTATGCCTACCCTTTAAAATCATTTATATAGCAGGAAAAATGACAAAGAGTGCTCTTACTGGTGTAGGCCAATGTATAGATTTGGGGCTGGGTTCAGTCTTAAACAGACCACATAGCAGCTTCACTGCAGGGAGAGAGAGAGAGAGAGGGCAGCTGAGAATGTCAAAATCAATGTTCCCTGCAGCCTGCCTTATAGGGTGAAAGAAATCATCTATGTAATGCACCCAGCAGAGCTTCTGATACACAGTAAAGGATACATAAATGTAGATAATATTATCCTTCTAATGTTTTTACTTTATTTTTATTTGATTTGATAATTTTTTTAGTAGGCAATAGAAAATATTGAAGGAAAGATTATATACAGTATCTTAAAAATAATTTTTGTTCTAGAATATAATTCTATATAACTAAATTAGACTGTTGTTACTTTATGTGCTGAATTTGGGCTTAAAAGAGAACCAAATCATATATCTTGGTTTAAACAATTCTTTGCTCTCATCCTCCTTCATTTTTTTCCCATGAAAAATATTTATAAATTAAATTAATCTTTCAGCGACAGTTAATTTGGCAATAAAAACTACACTAGTGTAATTTCATTAACTAGCCTATTGGTTCTCAAGCTGCATGTATTCGCGATACACTTTCAAATGCACCAATTTTGGCTGAATACTGAAAGGTATTAAAAGAAAATGGGTGATTTTTTTAAAGCGCACTTTAGAAAATTGAAGGAAAGAAAACCCCTCATTTCACAGTTTTTCAGCTATCCTCTTCAGAGCTGAGCCACAGTGTTGTTTTATTTTCTACTCTGACCCCACTCTTGTGAACTTGCAATGCAAAGTTTTCACATGTTCTGATAAAAATGTCATTTCTCTTTTCTTCACCTTCCCTTTCCTTTTACCTCTTTTTTTTTTATCATAAGAGATCACCAAACCCAGGTTTCCGTAATGATAATAATAGCTAAAATTTATTTAGTGCCCATTATCTCCCAGAGACTGTTTTAAGTTTTTGTATATGCATTAATTCATTTAATCCTCAAAATGGTGACATTTCTTTTAAAGGGTTATTATGGTCCTTTATGCAGTAGCACACATGATTATTGCAAACCCTTGAGTACATCTATCTTTTATTGTAATATATGCTTTAAGGAGTTATTTTTGTAGCTTGAATAAATTACTATAAGCAAGGATGCTTATATAGTCATCCCTTAACACACAGACACTCACACACACACACACACACACACACATATCCGTGCTACATGATAAGTCTCGAGCTCTTGAACTAGCATGGGTCTCCAGGCACAGGACCCCCACAGTTCTTGAGTTTACAGCTTTGAATTCATGCACACTCAAAGACTGCCTACCTGTCTCTGAATCATAGATTCAAGCTCCTGTAAGACAGAATCTGATTGGCCTATATAGGGTGAAGTGTCCATAAATGATTCACTCAGCTATATCTGGGAGGAAGAATTTTATAGGTTGAAAGAAGAAGGAGAAGGAGAAGGAGAAGAAAGGGGAGGAGAAGGAGGAGGAGAAAATATATCATAGACTCATCAGTTTCTGCTATTAGTAATAATGTCCCTGATAAAAGGAAGCAATTTTATATCAGTGCTTAGTGGGATTGGAGGAAATGGGGACATACAGAGATCAGCAGAGGCTGGACAAAGGAAAAGGAAAGATACCTTACAAGGAGAGTTCCTTAGCTTTATGTCTAAGGATCTGAGCAAGTGCTTTAGTAATGAGCATGAGAAATATATGAATTATTTATAGTTATTTAATTGTGTTTAACTGCACAGCACACTTGGTTTTCTCTGCAGTGTGAGTTGAATCATTCTCATTCAATTTCTCATAATTTGAATCAAAGAAACCTTCCTAGTATTATTATAAAGTTATATTGGAATAGAGACTTCCATCAGAAATTATAGTTAAGATTCTTATACTTAGGGCAGATCACATAGTTAGCAAAATTTGTAGAATACTGCAGTAATGATACATTCCTGTCTGCAAGTATTCTGCCATTATACCTACTATTATTTAAAATGTTATTTCTACAAGAAAAGAAGTGAAGGAAGAATATAAAGACAAAACAAAACAAAAACAGAAGTGCAATAATCAGTTCCCTGGACATGATGCCTCTAGAAGTCTCTTCACATCATTTCATAGAGAGTAATTTATGCTATAACTGAGTTCTGTTCAGAAGCTTTCTATGAGCCCCTCTCATCTTGTTTGACCTTTCTCCCCACTGTACTGAAGAACACCATAGTTTTCTTTAACATGAAGGACCACAGGTTTTCTTCCAAGAAGCTTACTAGTCAATATCCATAATGTCTGTCCCCTGAGAATATTAACATGTAGAGGAAAAGAAAGAATAAGACCCTGAATTATCAATTTAAACTTAATCTCAAATCAAGAATCTGAATTTTACCTCATATCCAAGTTCTTGTAAGTAAGAAAACATTTGGTATTATTAGTCTTTTAATTTTAACAATTCCAGTTTTTGTGCAGTAATACCTCATTACAGTTTTAATTTGCATTTCTCTAATGACCAATGACGCTGAACATGTTTTCATAGTTTTTGGCCATCTGAATCTCCTCTCTTTGTTTGCCTTTACATTTTCCCCATTTATAAAATCGAGATCTATGTTTTTCTTATTGATTGATTTTCTTAATCTTGTTGATTGGTTTCTATTGAACAAGATGTATATTATTCTGAAGACAAGTTCTCTGTTGGATGGATATGAGGCAGTTATCTTGTTCCAGCCACTGGCTTATCTTTCCACTCTCGTAATAGTGTCCTTTGTGGAATAGGTATTCTTAATTTCATAAAAAACAATTTATAATTTTTTTCTTTCAACGTTCACTTTTTGTGAACTGTTTCAGGGACCTTTGCATACCTCAAACACCTGAAGACCTTCTCCTATATTTTATTTTGGAAGCTTTATTATGTTACCTTTTATATTTATATCTATGGTACATCTCAAATTAAATTTTTAGAGATCAAGTTTTATCCATATTATTTATGAATATTCAACTGGCCCAGCACCATTTATTGAAAAGACTGTTTTTGTACAACAAACTTCAGTGATGTTCTTATCACAAAACTGATGAACACACATGTGAATCTATCTCTGAACTCTCTGTTGTGTTTCCTTAATCTATATATCTATCTTTGCACCAATATCACATATTCACAATTACTGTAGATTTATGTCTTGATGTCTAGAAATATAAGTAATCCAGCTTTATTCTTCTTCAAGATTTCCTTGGCTCATAAAATTCTTTACATTTCCTTATAAAGTTTTAGAATTAGCTTGTTAATTTTTATTTATTTAATTAATTTATTTATTTATTTTTAATAAATTTATTTATTTAGTTTTGGCTGCATTGGGTCTTTGTTGCTGCCTGCGGGCTTTCTCTAGTGCGGCGAGCGGGGGCTACTCTTTGTTGCCGTGCATGGGCTTCTCACTGCGGTGGCTTCTCTTGTTGCAGAGCACGGGCTCTAGGCGCAGGGGCTTCAGCAGTTGTGGCGCACGGGCTTAGTTGCTCCGCGGCATGTGGGATCTTCCTGGACCAGGGCTCGAACCCGTGTCCCCTGCGTTGGCAGGCAGACTCTTAACCACTGTGCCACCAGGGAAGTCCCCTAATTTTAATTTTTAAAAGCTTCTGGTGTTATTGGAATTTTGTTGAACTTGTAGATTAATTTGGGTGAGATTTAAAATTTTTAGTGTTTTGGGTTTCTATTGCTGCATAACAAATTACCACAAATTTAGGGAATTAAACTGACACTCATTAATTATCTCATTTTCCATAATCCAATGTCTAGGCATCATTTATCTAGGTTCCGTACCCAGGGCTAGGGCTCACAAAGCTGCAGTCAAACTGTTGGCAGGGTCTGGGGTCTGATCTGAAATTCAGGGTCCTCTTTTAAATATTCATTTCTTATTCTTTTCTTTTTTTTTCTGCACAGAGCACATTATTTGACTAATTGTTGTGACAATTATGGTAGCATCACAGTTTGGCTAAGTCCTGCTCCAGATGTAAAATAAATTGGAGAGTAGGGGATGGGATGGCTAGCAAGAGAGGAGAAATGAAGAGACAGCTAAATAATCCAAGAAGAGAGGAGGGCAAAAGAGGAAAGGAATTTACAGCAAGAAGAAATATATAAGCCCTAGAGAAAGCAGCCCATCAAGAGTGCCCTAAAGTAAACACTTCAAGCAGGTAAAAGCTGGTTGAGATTTTTCAAATATGCATTTGGTAAGTCAGGCCTGGAGGGTGGAGTAGTTAAATAACCAGCGTAAAACAGAGAAGCCAGATACCTTCTAATATAGGAGGGGCCACTCCATCGAGGGATGGAGAAGTTGGGTGGAGGGATAACCAGGTTCCTGCTGGCCCTCCCTCACCCCCTGGTCTTGTTCTTGGATGAGTTTAGGAGTGAGCAGGTGGGAAATGTATTACAATATGGTTTTGACCAAAAGTTTCATCAACATTGGCTTTCCCCTTTGGGCTAGTCCTGACCCAAGGTGAGATACCCCTAATCCAGCTGGCTCTTCAACCTCACAGTTTGTGCATGTGAGAAACTGGCCCCAGGTCTATGTCAATATTCTGGATCAACTCAAAGATAAATTTCACCTGGGTCTCAGGCTTAGACTGAGATATTATTGTTGATTCCTTGGATGCTCCTGAAGCCCTAAGGCTGGAGGTGGACTGGGTTGAGCCAATAGATGCTGGTGGTGAGGCTCATATAGTGTCAGCTGTCTGTGTTACAGTAGTAACTACAGTAGTAGTTGGGGGCCAAAACTGACTTCCAGGTATATGAACTACATAATCTGGTGGAGCAGTTGGTAGCCCAGGGCTTGGTCATCAACAAGGCTGATGAGCAGGGGTCGAAGTCACTCAACACATGGAACCAGACACAGTCATCAGCCACAGTGTTCTTAATGAGCCCTAGGGTCTCCTGGACTGTCTGTATAGGGTGAATCTGGGAGTTCATTGTGGCCTGAATCACTGGGGGGAATAACATTTATTTGAACCCTGCATTAAACATGGTAAATGCTGTGAAGGACCTTACCAGCTCATTGGTTATGTGATTTCTCTCCATTAACCTAAGGCCCGAGTCTCCCTCTGCTTTAGATCTGCCTCAGGGGCCCTCAGAGGCCAGGAATCAGACCTTGACCATACAGAAATCTGGCAGCATAGAAGTCTGGCAGCTTGCTTCTTCAAGACCAGGAGGAAAGAGTCTCTGACTTCTTCCTTCTTTGCTGTCTAAACCCTTTTTAAATGGCTCATGTGATTAGCCAGGCCCACTCAGGATAATTGTCCTTTTTCTTAATAATTAGGGACCTTAGTTATGTCTGTAAAATCCCATCACCTTTGCCATATTCTGTAGGTTAGCAGCAAGTGAAAAGGCCTGCCCAGAGTCAGGAGGGGGAGATTACGCAATGGTGTGAACCATTAGGGCGCTTTTTAAAATTCTGCATGGTACAAAGTAGTGAGTCTTCCAATCCAAGAACATGGCATTCTTTCTGTTCTGTTTATTTTTGTTATTTTAAACTTGTCTCAACCATATTTTGTAGTTTTAGCAATCTATTGGAAGATTTATTTCTAGGAGTTAGATTTTTTGTGCTATTATAAATGATATTTTATTGTTATTTTCTAATTCTTGTCTACAACATATAGAAATAAAATTTACTTTTGTATATTAGCTTTGAATCCTGATAAATTTACACAGCAATTTCTACTAGTTTATCTGTAAATATTACTAGATTTTATATATGTATACACAATCATGTCATCTGTTTCCCTTTTTCCTCCCAACCTTTATACTTTCTTAATGCTTTTTGACCTGGACAGAACCTATAGTACAGAGTTTAATAGAAGTGGTAATAATGGCATTGTTGCCTATTCCCAACGTAAGGAAAAAATATTAAATATTTCATCATTAAATGTAATGTTAACTATGAGTTTTTAATAAATATCCTTTACGCAATTGAGGAAGCTTACTTCCACTGCAATTTGTGGAAATTTTTTTTTATCATTATTGAGTGTTGAATATTGTCAAATGACTTTTCTGTATCTATTGATATAAATTATTTTTATTCTTTATTCTCTTAATGTGATTAATTATATTGATAACTTCTCTAATATTAAACCAAACCTGCTTTCCTGAAACAAATCACAGTTCATCATGATAACACATCATATATTTTTATATTACTTTATTTGACTTGCTAATGTTTATTTAAGGGTTTTGCTTACATGTCACGAGAGATACTGGCCTGTAATTTTTCTTTCTTACATTGTCCTTGTCATGTTTTAGTATCAGATTTATTCTAACCTCATAAAATACATAGGAAAGTAGTCCCTCTCTTTATATGCCAAGGAAGGTTTTGTTTTGTTTTGCTTTGATTAATATTATGTATTTTTTATTTGTTTAGAAGAACTCACAAGTAATGGCTGGCATTTTATTTTTTGTGAAGATTTTAAGTTATAGGTTCAATTTCTTCCATAGATATAGAACTGTTCAGAGACTATTTTTTATTATGTCACTTTTGGTAAATTATCTTTCTTAAGGAATTATTCCTGTCATTTATCCTGTCCTCCTTCTGTGTCAGTCTCAGTCCAGGCTTCTAGAATCTCCACCCCAACTCAACTACCAATGGAGAGTAAGTTAATTCTTGACATAAATTCTTCTGAAGCTGTTAGGTAAGCTTAGTAACTATTAATTAACTAAAGAGATTTAGTTGTCTAATTAACTAAAGAGATTTATTTTTTACCAAGTATAAAGAGATACGGTTTTCCATTTATACCGTTGTATAAAGTCAAAGAAGAATCAGGCAAATAAAAATTGCCTGATTTTGTTCATTGGTTGGTTGGTGTTTTCACTCTCTTGGTTTGTTTTGGGTACTCTTGGAAGGGTGTAGCAAGTTATTGAGGGATTAGTGAGGGATCAAATGGAGGGCTTGCATGCTCAGACAAGGACAGTATTCTACAAATAGAGTTGAATATTCTGAGCTGTGCGAGAAGCATCATCAGAGTTCACACACCAGATATACTGTGTTTGCCCTGAAGCCCAACAGAAGGCTTTCCCTTGTGTGCGTTTTGATGCTTTCCCCCCTCTCTCTGCCGGTGTAAGTTCTTGTTGATTCTCAGCTGACATGCCAAATACTCTTTCCTCTTACTGCTAAGCATCCCTTTGATGGTCTCTCTCTAGACCTTAGTCCCTCATTATCCATAACTTTAAACTAATGCTTAAATGGTTTACACCATGTATTTTCTTATGCCAGTGTGAACCTGAGTTTGTGCCTAAAACCCAAGGAAATAGATCTGTAACCGTTTAATATAGAGGTGCAAATGTATGACCAGCTTTCTCTGTAAGTATCTACCTGGTGGTCTGATGGAAGAGAACTTTGCTTAAATATGCTATAATATTGAGATTCCATCACTTAGGTATTCACCACTTTGGCGCCCTCAGTGTTAAAATCCATGTATTTTTCACTGGGCAGGCTCCTACCTTACACTGCCCTATAGTGAGGAATCAGTTGAAAACTAGTCTTAGCATTAGTGGGCAAAAAGAGCCCCTGTGTTCCAAGGACTTAGAAAAGATATCAGTGTAATGGAAGGAGGAGCCCAGAATGAAGATTAAATGTTCGGGATGCAAGAAGATGTCTTCCTATAGATTCTTCACACATTTACCTATGGTTGATTTTGTCAAAATATGTTTATTTTGCAAGTGGGATTGAGTGAAAAAACAGATACTTTGATAAAAGTTACAGAATATATTTTTAATTCTTTCATATGGGTTATTTAAATGCAGAGGAGAGTTATTTCTCCTTTTCTGCCATATTTGGAAGGGTTTTCAGTTAAACAATATCTCTTCTTTGTGTATAAAAGAATTTTTTCTAAACACAGGAGATGTGTACAGACTGAATAAACTATGGGAAAGAAAAAGATAAGACACATAGCTTATCTTCTGGCAAACTCTTTGCATTTTCCATTAAGCCCTTTTTACAGCAGTTTCAGAACCTTTGTGAATCTAGTATTAGTATCATGAAACTTTAGAGCTGATAAAGACAACCTAATTTACACTCCTCATTTCCCAGGTGACGAACAAAGATCTCCTAAATCCCAGTTCAGAGGTGATTCCACAACATCAAAATGCTGTTGTCTCCTTACATATTTATTTTCATTTATAATTGTTTCAGGAATGGAACTGATACCTGTAAGAGAATAATGTTCAGATTAGTTAGCATATTGGAGTAATTTTTGAGTAAGTGCTTTAGACAAAGCACATCGTTTTAGTATATATTTTGTTCAAACACTGAGTAGCTGTTTTGCTTATTTTCATGTCATGTGAAGATGCTGAAATGACATTATCAGTATTAAAGGCATATAAATTAATATGAAATCTAGTCAAAATTCTCCCTTGGCTAAGTGGACTTATCATAAACAACACACATATCATTTGAAATTTCCATTTTAAAAAAGCATAAATCCAAGCCTTCAAGAGAGAAATATTAACAAATAGTCTATCTTTAATTAAAGTTCAAATAACTTGCACTTTAAAGCATGAAACTTGGGCTTCCCTGGCGGCACAGTGGTTGAGAGTCCGCCTGCCGATGCAGGGGACACGGGTTCGTCTCCCGGTCCGGGGAGATCCCACATGCCGCGGAGCGGCTAGGCCCATGAGCCATGGCCGCTGAGCCTGCGCGTCCGGAGCCTGTGCTCCACAGCGGGAGAGGCCACAACAGTGAGAGGTCTGCGTACCGCAAAAAAAAAAAAAAAAAGCATGAAACTTAACTAAAAATCGTTATTTTCAGTTTACTCAGTGTTTTTAATCTTATGCAGTGCTTTAAGTATTGAGTGTCCTGCAGCTCTGCTATCCTTCTATTCATTAAATGCATGATTTTGAACAAAGAACTGACTCCTTGAAATGCATGTTGTTGCATTTCACTAAGTGAATTTCTAAGTAGATCAAGAAAATGAACTTAAATTCTTCTGACTTAACGCAGAATAATTTAGTGCTACACAATAGAGAACTAAAAAACCAGCTTAGTCACTTAGAATTTTAGGAGTTATATTAAGTAAGAATTACTGGGAGGAAATATTATCATAAAGTACATAGACATAGATATTTAAAATTATTAGATTTATAGGGAATTCCCTGGCGGTCCAGTGGTTAGGACCTCACACTTCCACTGCAGGGGGCCCAGGTTTGATCTCTGGCCAGGAAACTGAAATCCTGGAAGCTGCATGGTGCAGCCAAAAAATAAAAATAAAATAAAATTGTTAGATTTATAAAATTACTAGATCTATAAAATTTAACTAATTATAAGAATGTTTACTTCATTATTTAGAGAGACCCTATCTTGAGCAATTTTCCCTCTGCCTTTCAACTTCAGAAAGTGGAATACTATGGGAAAAATAAAGTAAATGAAATAAAATAACTATTTTTTAAAAATACCTGACCACTGTTCTTTCAGGTTAGCTGTATTTTGGTCATTACTTCCTATGCTCCTCTAAGATTGTGAGACCGCATTTTAAGAATCACTGTTTTGAATCGCTTGACTCTTATCTACTTTTTCTTCAAATCTATTCCAGTTGCCTCTTTTTCTAAAGCTTTGTCAACCTGAAAAATGAATCCTTGAAAGTTTTCCCCTCTTCTGAATAACATATTATTCTGATACATGGAATGTATTTTTTATTATCTGCTATTATTTTGAATCATATAAAATTGCCGTTTGAATAGTCAAACCATTAAAATATTGGCAGTTTCATATAATTCAAACTAATATATGCCAAGCAGTTCATGCATGCTTTCAAATGTGTGATTCATTTCATTCCTTCACATACTCATTGTATACTACATTTTATTTTATTATATGTAATTACATATCAATATCCCATCTAGCTTATAAACTCCCAAGGAAAAGAACAGTCACATTTTTTGTTTTTAATTAAGAACAGCACAAAAAATTTCTGTTGAATGAACAAGTGAAAGTAGCAGTAGAATAGAAGCAAATACTGTTATTGCATTAACAAATCCACTTTTAATATTTCTTAGCTTGCGTTTTTTATATAAGAAACTAGAGCTTCTTATATAACTTTTTCTTGGTTTAAAAAAAAAAGAGAAGCAATATAAAATTTCTTTGATATGTGATATGTATCTTTTAATCCAGAAGCATAGATATTTATTCATTCATTCATTCAACAATATGTTGTCTGCACCTACTATGTTTTGGACATCATACTATAGGCATGAGAGACAAAAATAATATAAAATATTTATTGAGTTCTTGTATGCCAGGCACCATTCTAATGTTTTACATATTTTAAGCTCACATGGAACCTATGAAATACTATTTACAGTTATCAAATGGTGAAAATGAGACACAGGGAAGTACCTTGTTCAAGGGTATACAGCTCATAAATAGTAGAGATGGGCTTCAAACCATGCAGTCCAGTTCCAGAGTCTGTCCCCTTAACCACTGTCTAGTACTGCTTCTCACAACAAAATCTGAACACAACACCCACTACACTCTGAGTTAAAAAATCATTTGTATTATTTTCCTCACTGTATCCTGAGCACCTAGACCAATGCCTGGTACATCTTATGTACAGAGTAGCTGTTGTTGCATAAATGAATAAATGTTCAAGAAGAATTCCTCTAGAGAACTGATATGCTGAGATAAAATCTGTTATAGACATATGAAAAAAAGTATTATAGAAGGTCTTATGATGCAGGATCTAACCTTGTCTGATAGAATTAGGACAGATTTTATGAGTAACATGTGAGCAGTATTGAAAAGATATTAGCCATAAAACTATCCTTGGTGTAGAAAACAGCATTTGCAAAAGTTTTGAGTCTTGAATTGAGTTAGGTTCTACTGCTGGGTGTTAGTAGAAGATAGCAGAGGCCGGAAAACTGGAAAGTTGCTTTGGGATGGGACTATGAAGGGTGATGTATCTCAATCTTGGGAGATTGCATTTATCCTAAGGGCAATGGGAAGGCAACCGGCTTGTTTTCTTTCTTCTTGTCTCTTTCTGTTTGAAAACCTTTTAAAAGTGATTCAATCCAGGGACTTCCCTGGTGGTGCAGTGCTTAATAATCCACCTGCCTATGCAGTGGACAGGGGTTCGAGCCCTGATCCGGGAAGATCCCACATGCTGTGGAGCAACTAAGCCCGTGAGCCACAACGAGTGAGCCTGCGCTCTAGAGCCTGTGAGCCACAACTACTGAGCCCACGTGCCACAACTACTGAAGCCCGCGTGCCTAGACCCCGTGCTCCGCAACAAGAGAAGCCACCGCAATGAGAAGCCTGTGCACCTCAACAAAGAGTAGCCCCCGTTCTCTGCAAACACAGCAATGAAGACCCAATGCAGCCAAAAATAAATAAATAAATGGATTTAAAAGTGATTCAATCCATTAGCAGTGTTGTTGTTGTTATAATTGCTCTCAACTATATCTCAGCTAGATTTAGCGAAATATCAGTCACTAAAATGGTAAGTTACAGATTTTAAAACAAAGTAGCAATGTATTGAACCAACCTTCCACAAGGTCAAGGAGAATGACCAGTAATTTAACTGTCTGTTAGAACAAAAATAAACACTTTCAGAGGAAGATAACAGAAATCACAGTTTTTACATCTTTCTCCCACAATGTCTAACATGTAATAAAAAGTACTTGACTTCAAAGAAGTAGTGAAATGTGATTCATTGTCAAGAAATTTTTTTTAAGTATTCAAAAGAAAAAGCTCTATGGTGGCTGAGGTATTGGAAAGAGCAGACAAGGCCTTTACATATATTCAATGGGCTTAACAGAAGATTGGAGACAGAAGAAAATGTCAGTGAAATTGAACTTAGATCAACTGAAATTCGCCAATCTGAAGGTAGACAAAAAAATTGTAAAAAAATTAAAGAGTATCACTGAACTGTGATAACTGTTATGTGGTCTGATACATGCAAATGGAGTTCTAGAAATATGAGAGAGGGACAATAGGGCAGAAAATATTTGGAGAAATTTTTCACAAATTTGGGGACTAACAAGAAGCTCAGCTAACTCCACACAAGGATAAATACAAAGAAAATATACTGAGGGACAGTATAATCAAACTACAAATGAATATCAAAAGCAAAGAAAGTGTCTTAAGTAGCAAAAGGTGGGCGGGGGGGCGAGATATATTACACTCAGAGGAATAGCTATATGAATTAAATGAACTGACTTCTCATTCGGAAAAAAAAAAAAAGAAAATGGAACGGCATCTTTAATTGCTAAAAGAAACCAGAATTCTATGTGCTAAAAGAAATCAGAATTTGATGTTCAGCAAAAATATTCTTTTAACAATAAGAATAAAGAAGAAAAATTTCAGATAAGACAAAACAGATAATTTGTTTCAGAGATCTGCACTACTGGAAATGCTGAAGACTTTAAACTATAAAATGTGACTGGGTAGACTTCTTGCTTCTTTATGTATTCTTCCTATTGCATGTCACAGTACCTTACACAAGGTAGGTGCTCAATAAATAATTTTTTTCAGAATCCATGTTTGTAATTAATTAACAAATAAAAAGCAGTTTTGGACCAGTTATCTGAACTATCAATACGATCATTCACCAACTTTTGCAATTTTTGTTTTCCTAGTCCAGTTCTGTTTTTCCTGGCATTTGAAGGTTTTGATTTACCTATACTCTCCAAAACACTTTACTAAAATTAGGTCAATATTTAAAGAGAAAATAAGATTTGTGATGCCCAAACAAATTCTGAACAACCAACAATTTTCCTTGAAAGATTCATGGTTTCATTTTATTCATTTATTACGCCTGAAGCATCCAAGTAATTGCCTTGTGTTTAGAGACTTACACTTTATCATAGTATAATGTATTTAAATATCTCTACCTTTATTTTCTAGATAAAATATGATTTTAAAAGTATTAGTGTGCATTTTTCTGGGATATGCATTAAACTATGGTCTGCAAGAAATAATTATGGGAAATATTCTGCTCTGTGTGTGTGTGTATGTGTATGTGTGTGTGTGTTTGGCCTGCACAAAATTTATTATAGCCCTAAACCTTCTATTCTGTATTTTAATTATCTTAATTTCCAAAACTAGAATACAAACTCCTCATGAACAGAATAAAATTTGGAATCCTTTGCTACAGTGTTTTCTCCCTAGTAGCTGCTCAGCTATTGGTGAATGAAAGAAAGAATGAATGAATATTATAGGTGATAGAATCTCTAGTTAGGTGTACAATCTTCTAAATTCTAGTTATTCCAAAGTTGATATTAAAGAAGTTGGATAGTTTGCCACACAATTCAATTATTTATGTATTGTTGACCTCATAGCCAACGTCATAGATTTATCTATATTTCCTCTCTGTATTCTTACTCTATTCTCCCTTCTGCTCCTGAAACTCCATTTAGCAAGGTCTCAATACTTTCCATCTTACTTAACACAATGGCTTGCTTTCTATCGTCACTATATTCCAACTCTTAGAACCAACACCCAACCTGTTAACTGAAACTTTTTTCTCACGGTTTCTGTAACACCATACTTGCCTCATTTTCCTCTTGGTTCATCAGCTTCTAGATATGTAGTTCTATTATATACAGTTTTGGTTATTTATTGAAATGGTTGTATTTTTTCTATAATACATTGATAATATAATATCACTATATTTCCTAATACTAATATATCCTTGAATTCCTATGAATAACTCTGTGTGGTTGTAGAGGGTTATTAGTTTGTTGTAATTTTTGTATTGAGGTATGGTTGACTTAAAATGCTGTGTTAGTTTCTGGTATACAGCAAAGTGATTCATATTCTTTTTCCATTATGGTTTATTACAGGATATTGAATATAGTTCCCTGTGCTATACAATAGGACCTTGTTGTTTATCCATTCTATATTTAATAGTTTGCATCTGCTAGTCCCAAACTCCCAATCCAACCCTCCCCCACTCCCCATCCACCTTGGCAAACACAGGTCTGTTTTCTGTGTCTATGAGTCTGCTTCTGTTTCTGTTGTGATTTTTAATCAATCCCAAAGGTTTTTTTTTTATTCTGCGTAGTCATAAGCAGGATTGCCTAAAGTGAGTGAGGGAGAGAGAACTTTACTATGTTTTGAGCTCAGAAATATGTTCACTTCGAAAATGACAGAAAAAACTTAACATTTTTCTAACCTGTGGTAGTTTGTATAGAATCAGTCACATCTACAATTAAGCCATTAAGGAAAGAATTCTTTAATAAGTTTAATAATGTATTTTTTATTTCTCCATGGTTATTCAATTTTTTTTTACTTTTGTAGTCAATATTGGTAATTTTTCAGAAAATTACCTATTTCAATGATATTTTCAAATTTATTAGTGGGTCTATGAAAGGTAGTCTCTTAAATTTCATATCTCTCATTTTATCTCCTGTTTTATGTCTAAAATTTTTTTTCTTTTATTACATTTGTCACAGAGTTTATGCTCTATTTTATCACACACCCTCCTCATCCCTATTTTCCACAAACATGCAAAAACAAAAATAAGTACAACAGAAATCACATATTTTGGATTTATTTATGAATTGTTTCTCTCCTAATTTTTTAAAAAATTATCACTTTTCTACTTTGATCCCATTTATTTCCATTCTCATATTTCTGTAAACCATTTTCATCCCTTCTATATTCTTTATTTGAACAATATATTAACGTCTTGGTTTTTTTTAACATGATGCCCTCTTTAAAGCATGTTACTTTACCTCTGAGTATACATTTGGCTGTATCCCCCAAGTTCTCATTTTTCTTTTCTTTTTATCTAAGAAATTTATTAATGCAGATTTCATTTTCTATTTGAACAAATAATTGCTTTGGAAAATTTTTAATTAAAGTTTTTAAATTCTTACTCTTTGTAGGCCTCTCTCCTGAGAGACTATTTCCTATCAATGTCTGATACTTGCCTATCAGAGCTCCCCATTCTTCCTTGACACCCTGCACCCAGCAGTTTCCCCTGCAGGCTTCACAGGTCTCATATGCTTTCCTTATGTGCACATGTAGTTTACAGAATTTCCATGCTTCCTAGTTTTGCAGAAAATATAGTTTGTGAATTCCCTTTTTCCTCCCTCCATTCTCCTTGATGCTGTGTATGGTTTCTAGGAAAGCAATGGGAATATAAGTAACTAAGCCATTGCTACTTTTTTTTGGAGACTGAATTTGTAAAATATTAATAGTGACTTAATAAATCTGCTACAGCAGAAAGGACCTTTTCTCTCTGCTAAAATTTCTGCTCATTGAATATATATACTTTTTATAGCATTTCATTACTGCTAAAGTTAATGTTAAATTCTTTCATTGACTAATCTAACCTTAATTAATGTTCCGGCATCCTGTATCTGTTCAAAGAATGTGTGATTAACATTTTAAAAGCTAACTTGAGTTTATACCTAGGGAATTATACCAACAATGGTAGCTGGATTACAAGGTATTTTGTAGGAAAATGATAAAAATAAAATGAATCCAAGGAAAAACAGTAAGCTGCCTATTTGAATGTCTTCAATACTTAGAAAACTAAGTAAATCATTAGAATCATCTGTTTTTTATCATGGACTCATTAATTATTTATATGACTTAGTGAACTATTCTATGACCTCTTTATAGAGTTTGATTTAATTTGTATGTATGATATTATCAAATCAATTTATGTCTTAGACTCTTAGCTTTTAAATATAAAATGAGAGGCCATCCAGATTTTTTAAATTGAGGAAGGATATTAATATTTATTAATGTAAGTTTAAAAATACCTTTCATTTAAAAAGTATTATCAAGATCCTAATTTTCATGTTTTTGGTAATAGGCTCTAAATAATGATCTATACACAAGATCCGCTCTTGCCCAAGCTACATGTAAGCCTTCTACATATAAGCTTATTACTCATCACAATATCGTAGTCTCTCCTCTGGCTAACAAAAATGTCTCTAAAAATTCTAGTGGTAGATTTATATTAATAAGGACTAACCTGTCTCATAATATTAAACTGCATGCATATTTCAAACTATCATATATCATTACCTTTCAAAGTTGCTACCTTCTACTTGGTTAATTTCCAACACTACCTTTTGGTTACAATTGAACACAACATAATGTGTGTTTTTTCACCCTCTTATTTTACAACTTTAATTCAAACCTTCTTTGATTACTTGATTAATAGTTTGCAGGTGCTCTGTGGACTCTGCTTCTAAGAGTAAACTGGGGCTTCCCTGGTGGCACAGTGGTTGAGAGTCTGCCTGCCGATGCAGGGGACACGGGTTCGTGCCCCGGTCTGGGAAGATCCCACATGCCGCGAAGCGGCTAGGACCGTGAGCCATGGCCGCTGAGCCTGCGCGTCCGGAGCCTGTGCTCCGCAACGGGAGAGGCCACAAGAGTGAGAGGCCCGTGCACAGCAAAAAAAAAAAAAAAAAAATTTAGCAACCTAAATGTGATCAAAAAATAATAACTCTCACTTCAAATAAGCCCTTAGTTTTTATTGAGAGCATTTATGACAGTCCATAAATTCATTTGCCATAAATAAGAAAATGCACTTATTCCACTGTATGTATTTCCCCAGTGTTTTTGTAGGGGACAGTTGACTTCTTTATCCTACTGCCCATTATCCTACCATGCATCACCCTACTGCCCATCTTATTTGGGAAGAATTCCCCTGATTCAAATGATAAGAGAATTCTGTCTTCTACTACAGAAACTGAACAATCCAGCTATCACCTCTCCCTGACCCCCTAAAGAACCAGCTCATGATACTGAATCAGTGAAATTCTTCAGCTTTGACTTTGAATCTGCAAAGATGCAGGTACATTTGAAGACATTAGCGTAGCAGTACTCTGAGGCTTGCAAAGGTGCCAAGAGTGGTATCCTTAGCATGAACTAGACTGTATTCCCTGATTTCTAACTGAGACTGATTCTCCAGCTTTTGAACTGAAGTTTTTTAACTAATCATTATTCATCCAGGAAAATAATTTCTCCTTAAGTTCTCCAGAGTTGGTGGTGTTGCTTACAATAAACACTCTGGTGAAGAAATTGGTATTTGTGAATAGACTGTAGACAGCAGATGCTTAGAGAAAGGAGGATTCTTGGGTTCAGCGTTGCCTAAACAGTGCTGAAGGGGCATACAAATCTCCTGTTCTTATCAACAGGTGAAAATCTGGCAATGAAGGTATGCAAGGCATGAAGGATTCAAGACTATAGGGCGGGGTAGTTACTTATAATCATACTGAAAAGCTTGAGGAGAGAAAAAGAGGATAAAACCTGTGCTGTCCATATGGTAGCCACTAGCCCCATACAGCTAAGTAAACCCTGGATACTTGAAAACTTAGTGCTTAAGAACAAAAGAATGTAGAATATCTCATTTTTAATTTGCATACTCTTATATGTTGAAATAATAATATTTTAGGCATATTGGGTTAAATAAATTATAAAAATTAATTTCATGTGTTTATTTTTACCTTTTAAATTGTGACTTACTAGAAAATTCTAAATTACATAAGACTCACATTTCTTTTTTTATAATTTTTAAAAAAATTTTTATTGGAGTGTAGTTGATTTACAATGTTATGTTGGTTTCAAGTGTATGGCAGAGTGATTCAGTTATACATACCCATCTATCCACTGTTTTTTAGATTCTTTTCCCATATAGGCCGTTCCAGAGTGTTGAGTAGAGTTCCCTGTGCTGTACAGCAGGTCCTTATGAGCCATCTCCTTTACATAGAGTCGTGTGTCTGTGTCAATCCCAGTTTCCAATGTATCCCTCCCCCTCTTCCCCCTGGTAACCATAAGTTTATTGTCTACATCTGTAAATCTATTTGTTTTGTAGACAGTTCATTTGTACCCTTGTTTCGATTCCACATATAGACGATATGATATGATATTTGTCTTTCTCTGTCTGACTTACTTCACTCAGTATGACAATCTCTAGGTCCATCCACGTTGCTACAAATGGCATTATTTCATTTTTTATGGCTGAGTAATATTCCACTGTATATGTGCACCACATCTGCTTTATCTATTCCTCTGTTGATGGACATTTAGGTCGCTTCCATGTCCTGACTATTGTAAATAGTGCTGCAGTGAATGTTGGGGTGCAAAACATATTTGTGACTCACAATTTATGGCATTGGTTCTGAAACAGTGAGGACATAATAGGTGTGGTTATATGGGTGAGATTCTTAGGGCTTAAAAGTATACCCTCGTTATCCAATCCCACTAACCAGATAAAGAAACCCCTTTCCATTTGCTTAAAATACTGTAACTCCCTTGCATGAGAGTGTTCTGCGGATAATTAAGTCAATTTTCTTCATATCCAGTGGTCCATCCTTCATGGTTTCCAGGCTTCCAACTGGAGCCATATACCAGCATGTTTCCTACAGACTCAGAGAGCTTCAGAACTTTGATATTTATGTGTGTAAATATGTGGGAATATTAGTGAAAGTAGACGGTGCTCCACAAAAGAGGGAGCAATAATGTACATATATACACTACCAAGCGTAAAATAGATAGCTAGTGGGAAGCAGCCGCATAGCACAGGGAGATCAGCTCAGTGCTTTGTGACCACCTAGAGGGGTGGGATAGGGAGGGTGGGAGGGAGGGAGACGCAAGAGGGAAGAGATATGGGAACAGATGTATATGTATAAGTGATTCACTTTGTTATAAAGCAGAAACTAACAGACCATTGTAAAGCAATTATACTCCAATAAAGATGTTAAAAAATAAAAAATAAAAAAGGAGCAATATAATTTGAAATTGGGCTGAAGGTATTACTGTGAGCACACCTCCCAGAGAGTCCTGATTCATTCAGTGTGTTACTCAGTCAGCTGACTTGGGTCTAATTATTTGCTTCCCTAAAATGACCTGTGACTGGTTACCCACCTAACTTGCCCAGACCTTTCAGGGAGTTGTACACTGAGCCAAGTTAATTCCCAGTATCTCAGACTGCCATTGCAATCTGCTGGAAAGAATGAGAGTTTATTGCAGTTAGTAGGCTGGTGGAGTTCTGGCCAAAGTCTGTCTCTTGGTTGACCCAACTGAAGCCAAATTCATAGTGATTTTATTTCACAATTCCTAACACTATTCTGTAAATTTCATTTCTGCTGAAGTTAACTGGAGTTTATTTCTGTTGCTCACAACAGAGGGCACTCACTGGCTGATGTAGATTTATGGAACTTAACAATGTCTTCCATTGATTGGAAAGGGTACTGATGTTTATACGAATACACCTATTTTAAATTTCAGCTTTGAAACTAAATAACTGTGACTTTGAGCACCTACCTTCTTCACTTGTAAAATTAGAATATTTGACCATCATTTGGCTTGCCTCCAAGACTAAAATTCTTGATTCTTTACACCATAACTGAATCTACATGTAGTGTCTCCAAACTACATTTTTTTTTTTTTTTTTTTTTGCGGTACGCGGGCCTCTCACTGTTGTGGCCTCTCCCGTTGTGGACCACAGGCTCCGGACACGCAGGCTCAGTGGCCATGGCTCACGGGCCCAGCTGCTCCGCAGCATGTGGGATCCTCCCAGACCGGGGCACAAACCCGTGTCCCCTGCATCGGCAGACGGACTCTCAACCACTGCGCCACAAGGGAAGCCCCAAACTACATTTATTTTTAACCCAGTGGTTTGACAGCTCCCACCACAAATACTCAGTGTGTCAGTAGAATTAGAATTATTAAGAAAGGCTGCTCTAAATCTGAGGTTTTTTATTTTCCTGCTCAGTGATATATTCACCAAAGTTCTAAAACATAAACCTACATTCACTAGTTTATCCCCTGAAAAAATGTTTCTCCCTATTTATTTTAACCCTATAGTTACAGCCTTTGATTGTTAATTTACAACAGTTACAACTAAATCAATTTCTTTAGTCTACAGTAGAACATAATCTCCAGGCCAAAGAGGAGGACAAATACAAAAAGAATAATTTTACAAATATATCACAACAACTGTGGTAAGTGCCACAAAATTGAATAGGGTGGGGACTTCCCGGGTAGCCCAGTGGTTAAGAATCCGCCTGCTAATGCAGGGGACATGGGTTCGAGCCCTGGTCTGGGAAGATCCCACATGCCGCGGAGCAGCTAAGGCCGTGCACCACAACTACTGAGCCTGCGCTCTAGAGCCCACGAGGCACAACTACTGAGCCCATGTGCCGCAACTACTGAAGCCCACACACCTAGAGCCTGTGCTCCACGACAAGAGAAGCCACCGCAGGGGGAAGCCCGGGCACTGCAACAGAGTAGCCCCTGCTCGCTGCAACTAGAGAATGCCCACGAAGCGAAGACCCAACACAGCCAAAAATTAATTAATTAATTAATTAAAATAAATTAATAGGCTGTTCTGAGATCACATAATGAGGCACCTGGCAGTTAACTGCCTCTGAAAGAAGCAATGTATTTTTCAGGGGTATGCTAAAGGTGAAATCTGGATCACTCTCAGGCTGGCATCTGATGGGTACAGGCCTTCTCCAGCTGATGTGTTAAATGCAGATCAAACTGAAGCACAGGGTAATGTGTGGTGTACCAGTTTGCTGACATCAAAATGCTTTATTAATCCTCATTTCCTCTTGGAGTTATAGAACCTGAAATGTTAACGGGCTTAGATCCAGGTTTCCTCCCCTCACCAGCCCAAATAGGTGTTCATATCACTTGGGAAGGATAGTAATGAAAAGGCAGATAAATGCCTTCTGTTTGCTTCAAACATCAAGATATCTGCAGAACTCTGCCTTACATGTATGCAGCCTTTCCTGGTTAGTTCTACTTTCTTTTAAACTAAGAGAATAAAAGTTCTCACTTGCAGGAAATAAATCCAGAATTCTCCTTAAGAAGCAGAGTCCCATAAGAATCCACTATCCACAAAGCAGAAAGTAGATTTTCTTTTAGGCCTAGTGTCCTCATTTTCTTTGCCACTTTAGTTTAATTTAGGGCATGTGTTTATTTTCACAGAGGTATTTATAGAGAGAAGAAGAAAAGAAAGAAAAGTTTAAATTTGAATTTCTCCAATGCCTTCAAGATACTGGGCCTTTCTCTAAGGGACATGAATGCATGAATGTATGTATTTCCTTCATAGTGACAGCTTCCTGAACATGATAGCCTGGTTAAGTGCCACTCTCTGGAGAGAGTAGGCTGGGTTATTACTGATACTTCATCTACATGGAAAAACCACTCAGTCACCTAGTCCTCAACTTTCCAGTCTGTAAAATGTGAACAATAATAAGACTGAATAAAATAGAATTCTGAAGTGTTTGGCACACTGCCTGGCCAATATCTACTCATGAAACATTAGTTATTAATATAGCCATCATTATTGTTTTTAACAAATAACCAATACCAGAATAGTGGTGGGGGTTGGGGGAGGGGGCACAGAAAGACAGGGAAAGGAGCAGTCATGTTACATAGACAGCCTCTGAAAATAGTTTACATAAAACCGATGGCCACCTATATTATACACTTTAACTACTTCTATTGACTATGCATCTTTGCATTGACTTTTATATATTGCGTTACACGGCAGCATATTGCAATGTTTAAAAGTAAGGTCTCTGGAGTCACAATACCTGGATACAAATGCAGTCTCTACCACTTTCAAGCTCTGCAATGTCAGGCAAATTACCTGTCTGAGCCTCTGTTATTATATCCTTAAAACAGGGGTAAACATAGTGTCTCCCTCCTAGGATTGTTGTGAGAATTGAATGAGATAATACATGTCAAGTTTTCAGAACACAGCCCGACAAAGTAAACATTCAAGAGATATCAACGCAATATAATTATGTTATATCAAATATCATAATTATGTTATATATCAAATATGATATATCAAATATCATAGATTTTTGATATTCTTCCCTAAGAATCAATAATGTTTTCTCATTTCTTATCCTGGAAAGCCTATTTAAGGGTTTTGCTCAGTGTGGTAAGAGTTGATCTATCAAATTTTCATTGGAAAGTTGAGGCTAAAACAAGCAGTGTTGCCAAATCTCAAATTTTTAAGATTGATTTAAGCAATTGCATGGTATCAGTCATAGTTCAGTCATAAAAATAAAGAAACCACTCTGCTACTTTAAGCAGGGAGAAATTTAATACAGTGAACTAGTGACTTAAAAATATATAGGGGGCTCCCCTGGTGGCGCAGTGGTTGGGGATCCGCCTGCCGGTGCGGGGGACGTGGGCTCGAGCTCTGGTCTGGAAGGATCCCACATGCCGCGGAGCGGCTGGGCCCGTGCGCCACGGCTGCTGAGCCTGCACTCTGGGGCCCGCGAGCCACAGCTGCTGAAGCCCGTGTGCTGTGGCTGCTGAGGCCCGTGTGCCTGGAGCCTGTGCTCTGCAGCGGGAGAGACTGCCACGGTGAGGGGCCTGCACCCCGCAGCGGGGAGTGGCCCCCGCTCGCTGCAACTAGAGAGGGCCCGCGTGCACCAGCGAAGACCCAATGCAGCCAAAAATTAAATAAATGAATAAATAAATAAATTTGAAAAAATATATATATATATGTATAGGAAGGCCTGGAGAAGCAGCGACTGTGGAAAGCATTCATTATTACTCACTATTACTCAGTTTTATCACCAACCATGAGGGGATTAGAAAGTTTCAGGATCACAGGAAACTTCCACTAATGATCTCAGGTCACCACTACACCAGATGAACAACTTCCAAGGGGATCCAAAGGAACTGCAAAGCATCACAGTTGTTCAAGCCCATGAGGTTTACTTACTGGATGAAGAACAATGATTTCTGCTTCTCTTGGCATTTTGAACTTCGTGGCCTCTGCTTGGTGGACTCCAAACCAGGAACGTGCTGGCAAGAGACTCTGGGAGATGCACTTCCTAGACTTCCAGTTGCTGTGATATGAGGACAAGAAGGAAAAGAAATAAGGGTGCAGGCGGTTGGTCCCTCCAAAATAATACACAGCACAGTCATTCCTTAGTCCAGCATTCATATAGAACCTTCTACCTATATTCAAATTTTAAAATAGCATTCTTAAATCTAACATGTTATAATTATTTCTTATTCAAATAAATATATGCTCACTCTCTCCCTATAAAGGTATGATCCCAAATTCCATCAGTTAATTTATTCAAATCAGGGTGATATCCTTCTAGTTTGGTCACAATATTTTGGGGTAAACTTTAAACAATAAATTATAAAGTTAACAACCACAAAAATACTTTATATAAAAATAGTAGAGGGCTTCCCTGGTGGCGCAGTGGTTGAGAGTCCGCCTGCCGATGCAGGGGACATGGGTTCGTGCCCCAGTCCAGGAGGATCCCACATGCCACAGAGCAGCTGGGCCCGTGAGCCATGGCCACTGAGCCTGCGCGTCCGGAGCCTGTGCTCCACAACAGGAGAGGCCACAACAGTGAGAGGCCCGCGTACCGCAAAAAAAAAAAAAAAAAAAAGGAAAAAATGACACAGGTTAATATACATAAATATATGCATAGAAAATTAAGCAAGAAAGTATGCCTGGGCACTGTAGTGATTTCTGCACCTGGATGTGAATCAATAGTTGATACTAACTATTTCCTTTTTCTGGTAACTGTTCTAAGTCATCTTTGTCCTCACCTGCTTCTGGTTCTTTACCTGGTGGAGTGCCAGGTAAAGAAGAGTTTCCCTTCTATTTCACAGGCCACCCCACTGTGTAGTAGAGACCTTAGTTTTCCTTAACAGGAGCATTCATCCCAAACTGTGCAGTAAGCCCCTTCGTTGCCTGTTGGTTCATTGACAATTGCAACTTCTAGTTTTATAGAAATTTTATTTTGTCCCATGGTAGAAGTATTCCTCCCTTACGCATCAGAGAACCCAAAGTTGTTAGGACAGGAATTGAGACAGTAGTAATGAGACGAACTGCTCCCACTTATTCCCTTAGTGCCAGACCCACATGTTCTCATTGTCCTTTTAGGTGATTGGGTAGCTGATAAGATCAGCAAATCCCAGGGGTATTAGTTTATTGCCACACATGGCACAGTAAATGAGTTTCTTGGTCATAAATAATGTTTGAGACTCTATGACAGTCAGTAAGGCATTCAGTGGGCCCAAGGGTTGATGCTTCTGGGAAAAGATTATGGAACTGAGAAGGGATATCCATATACACAGTGTCTGTTCCACAGAGCTCAGATTGCTACCCTTAATAAGATGTAAAAATTCAATACATCAATTTGCCACCAGGTGACTGGTTGGTCCTAGTGAATGGTGCCATACTGGGGACTCAGCTTTCTTAAATCTTGACAGACTGGATATTCAGCAATAGTGTTCAATGGCCAGATTAGCCTTGGGGAAAGTATGCCCATATGGCTTAACTTTTGTACAACTTCCATCTGAATGGCCTTGGACACTTTGTTCTTGAATTCATTGAGCAAGCACTGGGGTGGCTGTTGAAGGAGACTGATTAACATCTATAGGTCAAGTCATCTTACCTACATGATTATTAAGAGTCTCTGCAGTGTATGCCCTTTGGTGAGGCGGTGTATATACGGGATACAATTATCTTCACACTCAGTAATTACCTAAAAGGTTCTCCTCTGCTGATCTCCCATCTACTCCTCCCCTAATGTCCCTGTTACTTATGCTCCAGTTATGTTCCTTCCATGTTCATCACTATTCAGTAAATCTGTTGAGACTGTCTATTAATTGGTATATACAGACTTATGATGGTTTGACCTATGAGTTTTCAACTTCATGATGGTGCAAAAGCGATACACATTCAGTAAAAATTGTATTTCAGATTTTGAATTTTGATTTTTTGGGCTAGTAATATGCAGTATGATACTCTCTTGTGATTCTGGGCCATGGCAGCTAGCCTCAGCTGCTGGTCAGCCACGTGAGGGTAAACAACTGACACTTTTACAACCGTTCTATATCTATACAACCATTTTGGTTTTCACTTTCACCACAGTATTCAAGAAATTACATGAGATATTCAACACTTTATTATAAAATATGTTTTGTGTTAGATGAATTTTGCCCAGCTATAGGATAGTATAAGTGTTCTGAGCATGTTTATAGTAGGCTAGGCTAAGCTATGATGTTCGGTAGGTTAAGTGTGTTAAAAGCATTTTCGACTTACAGTGCTTTCAACTTACAATGGGTTTATCAGGATGTAACCCCATTGTAAGTTGAGGAAGATCTGTATCCATATATCTTGTCATTCCCATCACCAGCAAAGTGAAACACTAAATGTACTGCTCAAGCTTCTACCTGCTAGGAAGATCTCCCACTGTCTTCCAGGACCCTAACTGAGTGGAGTTGTTATGTTATATTTTGTAGTTCTGACTGGTTGCAAATCTGTTTTCTTCCTTTTTTTTTTTAAGGTTTTTTTTTTTTTTGATGTGGACCATGTTTAAAGTCTTTATTGAATTTGTTACAGTATTGCTTCTGTTTTATGTTTTGGTTTTTTGGCCCGGAGGAATGTGGGATCTTAGCTCCCCGACCAGGGATCGAACCTGCACCCCCTGCATTGGAGGGCAAAGTCTTAACCACTGGACTGCTAGGGATGTCCCACAAATTGTTTTCTTATGTAAACCACCCTTGGAAGTTTCCTTTTTCATTCAATTGTTTATAGAAACTCCCCATGATGCTGCAATGCATATTGAGAGAGAGGTGGCAATGGGTGCTGCCTGCAGAATTTAAAGGGGCCTTTTTCTCAATGGTGGGGGGTGGGGTGCAAGATGTAGCAATTTATCTTTTACTCTGGAGGGAATATGTCACCGTGACATAGGCCACTGGCACTTAAGAAACTTCACCGAGATAACGGGCCCCAGAATAATCCTAGAGATTACTTCCTAACTTCTGGCACATCGTGCGTCATGACTAGGCGTCTGAGATATTTCTTGACTCTTGCCAACCAGACCTAAAAAGGATGTCATCAGTGTAGTAAACCCCAAACCGTATGGGTTGAAGAGATGGTTATGATTCCTATAGAGAATTCCTGTGGTGAGGCATAAAATTAAAATAACTCTGCTAGGTACAATTAAAAAAAATTAAAAAACTGCTACCAGTAATATTTTTTATGAGTATAACTTCAGAGACAGACTGCAGGTTTTGAATTTATGTGAATTACTATTTTAGGAAGATTCAAAATTGGGTGAAAAATTATTTTCATATCTAATTAGCAGATTTATAAAATAAAGCCAATGAATAAAAGTGATATCTAAAAAAAAGTGATATCTAAGAATAGGATAGGAGTATTACATAAAAAGAATAAATAATCATGTAAAATGGCAAGAGGTAACAAATAGAATCATAAGATAGAAGTTAGAAATTAAAAATGAATTTTAGAGAGAGAACGAATATGAAGCAAAAGTACGGATAAGGCAGAGGAAAAAAAGCAATGATTATAAAGAATGCTAGTATAATCTACTTATGAGTTATTCTATCATAATTATTTTTGTTTTTAAATTAGTAACTATGAAAGGGAAAATATCCCCAGTGGTAAGCATATGTGACTGGTATAGAAGAAAAAAAACATTTTGCTACAGTGCTGAACCAGAAAAATCATAGATTTTATTTGAAATTTAAATGTGCCCACTGTTCATCTTTATGTAGACATTTAAAACTCAAATATGCTGATTCATTATTTTCATTTTCTTAGTTGCCATTGTTCCGAAAAAAATTTAAGTATTTCTCTTGAATAATTCAACGTCATTCTCTCCTAGTAAAGTTAGTCACCTTCATGCTACTGTTATAAATTAGGAAGATGTTGCTGGTTTTAACAATAGCTTTCTTTGCTTTAGCTGAAACATAATAAATACAAAAACATAGATTTCCCCCAAGTTTCTTCCATTTAATGTTATTTAATAATTCTTTTAGTATTTAACATTCACATTTTATTACCTTTATTTTATGGCGATGTACATATAACAGACTTTTAAAAATCAGAATATATGTCTAGATTCTTTAATTTCGCTAAGTCTAAAAGTGTCAGCATTTCACATTCTTAATACTGCAATGCTGGAAGGGATTGAGAGAGAAGCATCATTAAAAGTTTGTATTAGGCATCCATGTAGTAGGATTGATACCATGTTGACTATAGTATGAAACCTAAGTGCTCATTTTCATCTGGTAACATATAATCTAATTTATAAACCACTCCAAATCCCTCCTCACTTTATATACCTGTGAATAAAAAACTTTTTTTTTTTTTTTTTTTTTTTTTTGTGGTACGCGGGTCTGTCACTGTTGTGGCCTCTCCCACTGCGGAGCACAGGCTCCGGACGCGCAGGCTCAGCGGCCATGGCTCACGGGCCCAGCCGCTCCGCGGCATACGGGATCCTCCCAGACCGGGGCACGAACCCGTGTCCCCTGCATCGGCAGGCGGACTCTCAACCACTGCGCCACCAGGGAGGCCCTAAAAAGCTTTTTAATCTCATTTCATTATTTTATAATTTGTTTTGTATTTTATAACTTATAGTTCTAAGTATTTGTCAGCATAAGAGTTTAATGACTAGCATTCTGTTCTTTGTTTTACTTTCAGATTTCAGCTCTGCCATTTTTTAAATTACAGTTTTATTGAGATATAATTCACATACCATAAAATTCAGCTATTTAAAGTGTACAGTTCAGTAGTTTTTGGTATATTCACCACTATCTAATTTTAGAACATTTGGTCACTCCCAAAAGCAACCCCATAGCAATCATGACTTGTTCCTCCTTAACCTCAGTCCCTAGAAATCACTATCTACTTTTTGTCTCTATGGATTTTCCTATTCAATACATTTCATATAAATGGAATCATATATGTGGCCTTTTAATCTAGTTTCACTCACTAACAATGATATTTTCAAGATTCATCTATGCTGTAGCATGTATCAGTACTTTATTCTTTTAGGGAGGAATAGGACTGTAGGACTATACCACACTTTGTTTATCCATTTATCAGTTGGTTGACATTTAGGTTGTTTCTACAGTTTGGCTACTATGAATAATGCTGAAATAAGTATTAATAAGCAAGTTTTTGTGTGAACTTGTGTTTTCAATTGTTTGGGGTATGTATATGCCTAGGTAGGAGTGGAAATGCTGCATCGTATTGAAACTCTATGCTTAACATTTTGAGAAAATGTGAAATTGTTTTCCAAAGTGGTTGTAGCATTTTACAGTCCCATCAGCAACGTATGAGGGTTCCTGTTCCTCCACACCCTAAGCATACTTGGTATTATTTGTCTTTGTTTTGTTTTAGCCCTCCTAGTGTGTGTGAAATGGTACTTCATTGTAGTTTTAATTTGCATTTCCCTAATGAATGAATGGTGTTGTGCCTCTTCACATGTATCTTTTTTCTCTTTGGTTTATCTTCATTGGAGATAGGTCTATTAAAATCTTTTGCCCATTTAAAAATTAGATCATTTGTCTTTTTGTCGTTGAGTTGTAAGTCTTTTGTATATTCTGGATACAAGTCTCTTATCAGATATATGATTTGCAAATTTTCTTCCCATTTGCAAATATTTTCTTTCACTCTTTGGCTGGTCTTTTTACTTTACTGATGCTGTCTTTTTTTTTTTTTTTTGTGGTACGCGGGCCTCTCACTGTTGTGGCCTCTCCCTTTGCGGAGCACAGGCTCCGGACGCGGCAGGCTCAGCGGTCATGGCTCCCGGGCCCAGCCGCTCCGTGGCATGTGGGATCTTCCCGGACCGGGGCACGAACCCATGTCCCCTGCATCGGCAGGCGGACTCTCAACCACTGCGCCACCAGGGAAGCCCTGATGCTGTCTTTTGAAGCCAAAAGTTTTGTTTTGATGGAGGTGAACTTATCCATTTTTTTCTTTTGTTGCTTGTGCTATTGGTGTCATATTTAAGAAACCATTGCCTAATCCAAAACCACAAAGATTTACTCTTATGTTTTCTTCTAAGAATTTATACTTTTAGCTATTACATTTAGGTCTCTGATCCCTTTTGAGTTAATTTTCATATATGGTGTGAGGTAGGGGTTCAGTTTTATTCTTTTTTTAAAAAATAAATTTATTTATTTATTTGTTTATATATATTTATTATTATTATTTTTTTTTTGGCTGCATTGGGTCTTCATTGCTGCGCACGGGCTTTCTCTAGTTGCAGCAAGTGGGGACTACTCTTCGTTGTGGTGTGCAAGCTTCTCATTGCAGTGGCTTCTCTTGTTGAGGGGCACAGGCTCTAGGTGCACAGGCTTCAGTAGTTGTGGCTCACGGGCTCTAGAGCACAGGCTCAGTAGCACCAGGGAAGTCCCAGTTTTATTTTTTTGCACGTGGATATCCAGTTTTCACAGTGTTTTTTATCAAAAGACTATCCTAATTGTTAATGCCTACAACTAGCATTTCTAGTTGCTTGTTATTCATCTATGAAATATATATATTTAATATAACAGTATAAATAAATAGACTGAAAGTATACCTATCAATATAAATAAATTTCATTCTTCTTTGAAAAAAAATTTTTTTAATGACCCAGACTAAAAACTTTATGAATGTCTTTACCTATCTTATCATGCACCTACTTGGTTTAGTGTAAATGTTATTTTCTCTTATCTATGTTTGTTGGCAACTTAACACCATTCCTGAATCATTCTTTTCTCTGTCTGTTTCCCTTGCCAACAAGATTATGGCCTAGATTTACCAAGAAAGCCGCTCATGTGAGAAACAAAATGCATTGCTCCTGGTCAACAGTGGGATGTATTTGAGCTTCATTGGATGTTTTTGCAGTAGCCTCTGAGAATTTCTCTGCAAATTATCTGCCTTGGAGCTTCAGGCAACTATAAACATACATAGTGGATCCCTATATTTCCTGAACTGCCTGAGTCTCAGAAAGCTAACAGCGAATCTGAAAGTTATGGTAGCTGTTCGTTACCTTTACTCTTCCAACATACACAGTGATTTTCCAAGCTTCCAATTCTTTGTATTAAACCTCTTCCTTATTGGACTATTTAGAGTAATTTTTGTGTTTCTTTTTGAAGTATAACTGATATATTTATTTGGAGGATATGCCACACACATATTTTTAAGTACTATGGAATCAAAATTATACCCACACATTTAAGAGTTTTTTTTTAAAAAACCTTAACTATTTATTTGTTTTATTTACTTTGGCCATGTTGGGTCTTCATTGCTGTGCACGGGCTTTCCCTAGTTGCAGCGAGCGGGGGCTACTCTTTGTTGCAGAGCGCGGAGGCTACTCTTCATTACTGTGCACGGGCTTCTCACTGCAGTGCCTCCTCTTATTGCGGACCATGGGCTCTAGGTCAGTGGGCTTCAGTAGTTGTGGCATGTGGGCTCAGTAGTTGTGGCTCAACAGCTCTAGAGCACAGGCTCAGTAGTTGTGGTGCCCGGGCTTAGTTGCTCCATGGCATGTGGGCTCTTCCTGGACCAGGGATCGAACCCATGTCCGCTGCATTGCCAGGTAGATTCTTAACCACTGCTCCACCAGGGAAGTCCCCTAAAATCTTAACGATTATAAAAGCTTTCTCATGCTGTCATCTTCCTTGCCTTGATACTGCTGAAGCTTCGTCTGGTATATCTACAAAAGAGGGAAAGTTTTCCACTCATACTCCTTGCTGAAGTCACTGACTTAGTGCCTGTGGCATAATGGGCTCTGCTTTCTATCCCCTGAAAAACCATAGCCCACTGAATTTTCTTCCTCTTTTCACCAGATGTCTCCTCATGGACGATATGTAGAACCTTCTCTGATTTCTTATGGGAGGACTGAGTCTTTGTGGGAGTGCATGGAGAGTGTCTTAGTTTCTATTTTTCACCTTGGAAAAAGAGTTCCCAGAGTGTTATTTTCTCTTCGTTTTGTTTTCAGCCAATTGTCCAGTTCTTTCTTTTATGATACATTCTGGTAATACAACTACAACCGAGGTATGTAGTTAATGGAGATTGATGGAGATGTTGATATCTGTAAACACACGAGTAAAGGCTACATTTTCTGAGAACCAACTATGTCCTAGGTACTGTATGATTCATTTTACATTATAATATTTTTAGTGGCTACTATGTTCAAGGAACTATGCTAAGGAGTTTATAATCATTATTTTATTAATTCTATGAGGTAGGTACTATTATCATTTCTATTTTACTGATGAAAAAACAGATTTTACAAAGGTTAAATAATATCCCCATAATCATAGATTTATTATGTAGCAAAACTAGGTTTCAAACCCAGGTCTGTGTGGCCTTGAAGCCCATATATTTTAGATTAGTCAATTCTGTGACTTATATGTGTGCATATAATAAAGAAGTTTATACCTTCCTTCTTTATTATTCCAATCCATCCTCCATTACCATGGGGAGCTTGTTTTTTTCTTAGGCAACTAATACAGTCACCTCTTGTTCATGAATTTTCAGTGGTTCCCTACAACCTACACTCTTTAGTATGGCTCAAAAGCCATTTGGTGATTTGACCCCTTGAACCTACTAAGTCTTACTTCCCTTTCCTCCTCCAAACTGTATCTTATTCTAACATGTTTTCCCTCTGTGTGAAATGCTTACATGACTGGCAAACGCCTAATCATTCTTCAAGTCTTGTCTCCAAACATCACCTTCTCTGTGCAGGTTCTATTGATGTGCTTTCTTCAGCGAGACTTGGACAGAAGTTCACTTCTACTCTCATTGCTTCTTGCATATTTGTGTGAGCAAAGTATGCCTCGGTAATAGGTTTGTGGTGAGGATTAAATAAGATTATCCGTGTAAAAGACTCAACAGAATGCCTAGCACACAGTAAATGCTCATCAAAATGTTAGTTATGGGCTTCCCTGGTGGTGCAGTGGTTGAGAGTCTGCCTGCCGATGCAGGGGACACGGGTTCGTGCCCCGGTCCGGGAGGATCCCACATGCCGCGGAGCAGCTGGACCCGTGAGCCATGGCCGCTGAGCCTGTGCATCCGGAGCCTGTGCTCCGCAATGGGAGAGGCCACAACAGTGAGAGGCCCGCGTACCGCAAAAAAAAAAAAAAAAAAAAAAAAAAGAGCTACCGAGGAAACAAAGGTTTAGAGGCAATTTAAAAGAATTTTAGGGCTTCCCTGGTGGTGCAGTGGTTGAGAGTCTGCCTGCCGATGCAGGGGACACGGGTTCGTGCCCCGGTCCGGGAGGATCCCACATGTCGTGGAGCAGCTGGGCCCGTGAGCCATGGCCGCTGAGCCTGCGCATCCGCAGCCTGTGCTCCGCAACGGGAGAGACAACAACAGTGAGAGGCCCATGTACCGCAAAAACAAAAACAAAAACAATTAGTTATTATATTTGTATTTTTATTACTAAGCATTAGCCAAAAATATAAAATTAGAACATTGCAATTGTATTTAGTTTTTCTTATACCTTTCCATTTTTTATTGTTCTACCTTTTAGATTGTAAATTCTTTTACATAGTGTTTGTGTTTCTGACCAGAGAAAACCTTGGGAATATTCTAGGCAGGGCTTGTTGGCTAATAGTTACCTGCTGCTAAGGGTGTCTAGTTGGTTATCAAACCAAATTTGAAAAAGTTCTTAGACCCCTATTTGAAAATAACTTGTTAAGATGATGTACCTGCTGGTTTGTATTTAAATAATGTGATGGGCTGGGAAGATTTGAAGTGAACCTGCTGAGCATCTATGGTCATGGCAGAGAAGAAGCATAGTTTCAGTTGCTCAGCTCTTTGAAAGGAGGTGGTGCTAGGCCTACTTTCAGCGACAGCTTGATGGAGCCACACAAGCTCCTTGCCTGCTCTGTTGGCTGCCACCATGACATGCTGATAAAGATACCATCACTTGACTGAAAGGAAGAAGAGGATACAACAGGGACTCACAGACTGATAGGATATACCTACTCCTTCGGATAGGGGAGCTCATGCAGTGTGCCCTCAGTGAGAGCCAACAAAAAAGTGGTCTAATGTTCTTAAACTGTAAGTAAGTAGTGTGTGTAAGTAAGTGTGTTGTGTCTTTGTCATCCTAAAGCATAAAAGAACTTGACACAGACTTGGAGTCAGGTTTACAAGCTGAGTAATAACATCCTTAGGCATTACTAATGCACTATCTTTTTAATCTTTATAACCACAATTCTTAACAATATTTTTGTCCCACATCAGACACTGGAGGAAAGATACAAGGAGAGATGAGGAAAAAAGTGGGGGGGAAGGGAGAAATAGAGAAAGGAAGAAGGAAAGAAGGAGGAAGAAAGAAAGGAAGGAAAGGAGGGAGGGAGGAAAGGAAAAAAATGAAAGTTAAGGAAAGGAAGCCAAAGGAAGGGATGGTTGGAGGTGACTTTTCTCCCTTTTACTGACTACACCATACCCTGCTTCATTTTCCTGTTGCCTATACCTCTGGATTGTTTTCTGCTAAAAAGTGTTTTTTCTCCTTATCTTTTAACATTATGCTACCCTGCAACAGCCAGTTTCTATTGTAATCCTTCTTTTATACTCAGAGCTGTTATGGCAGACATAACTAGAGCTTTCCTGGATAGACAAGAAGAAAATATATCCTCGTAAAGTCAGGAATGCCCATGTGACTTGCTTAGGTCCATTAAATGTGAGCAGCAGTAATGAGTGCCTCTTTGTCTTCTTTTGGATAGAAGCATTTCCGAGTGGAGAGCAAATGTTCATGCTCTCCTTCCCTGCCAAGGCAAATGTGGAAGCATCGTGTTGAAAGAGTGACTTTACTTGTAAACTAGCAGATCCTTGTGTCACCATGATACAGCTTTCTGGCTAAACCAAGTTCATATATATAACACAAACAGTAAACGTTATTTTAAGCAACTAAGATTTTGGCATTGTTTACTACTGCAACTAACCTTTAATATTTTGAAAAATACAAACATACCTTGGCATTATACACATGGATCTGAAACAGACATCAGTCCTCTCAGTCCAATAAAAGGTCCCATTATATCAATTTGACCACAGATAAAGGGAACTTCCTAGACATATATTTCTTTTTCATAAAGTTGATCAGTTGGGCTATACAAGTCATTAGGTACACTGAGTTTCAGCCTGACCTCACAGTATTATTGGTCTGTCTCTCAGTATCTTGGCAGAAATTCTTTTTTTTTTTTTTTACATCTTTATTGGAGTATAATTGTTTAACAATGATGTGTTAATTTCTGCTTTATAACAAAATTAATCAGTTATACATATACATATGTTCCCATATCCCCTCCCTCTTGCATCTCCCTCCCACCCTCCCTATCCCACCCTTCCAGGCAGTCACAGAGCACCGAGCTGATCTCCCTGTGCTATGCGGCTGCTTCCCACTAGCTATCTACCTTACGTTTGGTAGTGTATATATGTCCATGCCTCTCTTTCGCTTTGTCACAGCTTACCCTTCCCCCTCCCCATATCCTCAAGTCCATTCTCTAGTAGGTCTGTGTCTTTATTCCTGTCTTACCCCTATGTTCTTCATGACATTTTTTTCCTTAAATTCCATATATATGTGTCAGCATACAGTATTTGCCGTTCTCTTTCTGACTTACGTCACTCTGTATGACAGACTCTAGGTCCATCCACCTCATTACAAATAGCTCAATTTTGTTTCTTTTTATGGCTGAGTAATATTCCATTGTATATATGTGCCACATCTTCTTTATCCATTCATCCGATGATGGACACTTAGGTTGTTTCCATCTCTGGGCTATTGTAAATAGGGCTGCTATGAACATTTTGGTACATGACTCTTTTTGAATTATGGTTTTCTCAGGGTATATGCCCAGTAGTGGGATTGCTGGGTCATATGGTAGTTCTATTTGTAGTTTTTTAAGGAACCTCCATACCGTTCTCCATAGTGCCTGTACCAATTCACATTCCCACCAGCAGTGCAAGAGGGTTCCCTTTTTTCCACACCCTCTCCAGCATTTATTGTTTCTAGATTTTTTGATGATGGCCATTCTGACTGGTGTGAGATGATATCTCATTGTAGTTTTGATTTGCATTTCTCTAATGAGTAAAGATGTTGAGCATCCTTTCATGTGTTTGTTGGCAGTCTGTATATATTCTGTGGAGAAATGTCTATTTAGGTCTTCTGCCCATTTTTGGATTGGGTTGTTTGTTTTTTTGTTATTGAGCTGCATAAGCTGCTTATAAATTTTGGAGATTAATCCTTTGTCAGTTGCTTCATTTGCAAATATTTTCTCCCATTCTAAGGGTTGTCTTTTGGTCTTGTTTATGGTTTCCTTTGCTGTGCAAAAGCTTTGAAGTTTCATTAGGTCCCATGTGTTTATTTTTCTCTTTATTTCCATTTCTCTAGGAGGTGGGTCAAAAAGGATCTTGCTGTGATTTATGTCATAGAGTGTTCTGCCTATGTTTTCCTCTAAGAGTTTGATAGTGTCTGGCCTTACATTTAGGTCTTCAATCCATTTTGAGCTTATTTTTGTGTATGGTGTTAGGGAGTGATCTAATCTCATACTTTTACATGTCCCTGTCCAGTTTTCCCAGCACCACTTATTGAAGAGACTGTCCTTTCTCCACTGTACATTCCTGCCTCCTTTATCAAAGATTAGGTGACCATATGTGCGTGGGTTTATCTCTGGGCTTTCTATCCTGTTCCATTGATCTATCTTTCTGTTTTTGTGCCAGTACCATACTGTCTTGATTACTGTAGCTTTGTAGTATAGTCTGAGGTCAGGGAGCCTGATTCCTCCAGCTCCATTTTTCGTTCTCAAGATTGCTTTGGCTGTTCGGGGTCTTTTGTGTTTCCATACAAATTGTGAAATTTTTTGTTCTAGTTCTGTGAAAAATGCCAGTGGTAGTTTCATAGGGCTTGCATTGAATCTGTAGATTGCTTTGGGTAGTAGAGTCATTTTCACAATGTTGATTCTTCCAATCCAAGAACATGGTATATCTCTCCATCTATTTGTATCATCTTTAATTTCTTTCATCAGTGTCTTATAATCTTCTGTATACAGGTCTTTTGTCTCCTTATGTAGGTTTATCCCTAGATATTTTAATCTTTTTGTTGCAGTGGTAAATGGGAGTGTTTTCTTGATTTCACTTTCAGATATTTCATCATTAGTATATAGGAATGCCAGTGATTTCTGTACATTAATTTTGTATCCTGCTACTTTACCAAATTCATTGATTAGCTCTAGTAGTTTTTTGGTAGCATCTTTAGGATTCTCTATGTATAGTATCATGTCATCTGCAAACAGTGACAGCTTTACTTCTTCTTTTCCGCTTTGGATTCCTTTTATTTCCTTTTCTTCTCTGATTGCTGTGGCTAAAACTTCCAAAACTATGTTGAATAAGAGTGGTGAGAGTGGGCAACCTTGTCTTGTTCCTCATCTTAGTGGAAATGGTTTCAGTTTTTCACCATTGAGGACAATGTTGGCTGTGGGTTTGTCATATATGGCCTTTATTATGTTGAGGAAAGCTCCCTCTATGCCTACTTTCTGCAGGGTTTTTATCATAAATGGGTGTTGAATTTTGTCAAAAGCTTTCTCTGCATCTATTGAGATGATCATATGGTTTTTCTTCTTCAATTTGTTAATATGGTGTATCACGTTGATTGATTTGCGTATATTGAAGAATCCTCGCATTCCTGGGTTAAACCCCACTTGATCATGGTGTATGATCCTTTTAATGTGCTGTTGGATTCTGTTTGCTAGTATTTTGTTGAGGATTTTTGCATCTATGTTCATCAGTGATATTGGCCTGTAGTTTTCTTTCTTTGTGACATCCTTGCCTGGTTTTGGTATCAAGGTGATGGTGGCCTCGTAGAATGAGTTTGGGAGTGTTCCTCCCTCTGCTATATTTTGGAAGAGTTTGAGAAGGATAGGTGTTAGCTCTTCTCTAAATGTTTGATAGAATTCGCCTGTGAAGCCATCTGGTCCTGGGCTTTTGTTTGTTGGAAGATTTTTTATCACAGTTTCAATTTCAGTGCTTGTGATTGGTCTGTTCATATTTTCTATTTCTTCCTGATTCAGTCTTGGCAGGTTGTGCATTTCTAAGAATTTGTCCATTTCTTCCAGGTTGTCCATTTTATTGGCATAGAGTTGCTTGTAGTAATCTCTCATGACCTTTTGTATTTCTGCAGTGTCAGTTGTTACTTCTCCTTTTTCATTTCTAATTCTATTGATTTGAGTCTTCTCCCTTTTTTTCTTGATGAGTCTGGCTAATGGTTTATCAATTTTGTTTATCTTCTCAAAGAACCAGCTTTTAGTTTTATTGATCTTTGCTATCGTTTCCTTCATTTCTTTTTCATTTATTTCTGATCTGATTTTTATGATTTCTTTCCTTCTGCTAACTTTGGGATGTTTTTGTTCTTCTTTCTCTAATTGCTTTAGGTGCAAGGTTAGGTTGTTTATTCGAGATGTTTCCTGTTTCTTAAGGTGGGATTGTATTGCTATTAACTTCCCTCTTAGAGCTGCTTTTGCTGCATCCCATAGGTTTTGGGTCGTCGTGTCTCCATTGTCATTTGTTTCTAGGTATTTTTTAATTTCCTCTTTGATTTCTTCAGTGATCACTTCGTTATTAAGTAGTGTATTGTTTAGCCTCCATGTGTTTGTATTTTTTACAGATCTTTTCCTGTAATTGATATCTACTCTCATAGCATTGTGGTTGGAAAAGATACTTGATACAATTTCAATTTTCTTAAATTTACCAAGGCTTGATTTGTGACCCAAGATATGATCTATCCTGGAGAATGTTCCATGAGCACTTGAGAAAAATGTGCATTCTGTTGTTTTTGGATGGAATGTCCTATAAATATCAATTAAGTCCATCTTGTTTAATGTCTCATTTAAAGCTTGTGTTTCCTTATTTATTTTCATTTTGGATGATCTGTCCATTGGTGAAAGTGGGGTGTTAAAGTCCCCTACTATGAATGTGTTACTGTCGATTTCCCCTTTTATGGCTGTTAGTATTTGCCTTATGTATTGAGGTGCTCCTATGTTGGGTGCATAAATATTTACAATTGTTATATCTTCTTCTTGGATCGATCCCTTGATCATTATGTAGTGTCCTTCTTTGTCTCTTCTAGTAGTCTTTATTTTAAAGTCTATTTTGTCTGATATGAGAATTGCTACTCCAGCTTTCTTTTGGTTTCCATTTGCATGGAATATCTTTTTCCATCCCCTTACTTTCAGTCTGTATGTGTCTCTAGGTCTGAAGTGGGTCTCTTGTAGACAGCATATATATGGGTCTTGTTTTTGTATCCATTCAGCCAATCTGTGTCTTTTGGTGGGAGCGTTTAGTCCATTTACATTTAAGGTAATTATCGATATGTATGTTCCTATTCCCATTTTCTTAATTGCTTTGGGTTCGTTATTGTAGGTCTTTTCCTTCTGTTGTGTTTCTTGCCTAGAGAAGTTCCTTTAGCATTTGTTGTAAAGCTGGTTTGGTGGTGCTGAACTCTCTCAGCTTTTGCTTGTCTGTAAAGGTTTTAATTTCTCCATCAAATCTGAATGAGATCCTTGCTGGGTAGAGTAATCTGCGTTGCAGGTTTTTCTCCTTCATCACTTTAAATATGTCCTGCCACTCCCTTCTGGCTTGCCGAGTTTCTGCTGAAGGATCAGCTGTTAACTTGATGGGGATTCCCTTGTGTGTTATTTGTTGTTTTTCCCTTGCTGCTTTTAATATGTTTTCTTTGTATTTAATTTTTGACAGTTTGATTAATATGTGTCTTGGCGTATTTCTCCTTGGATTTATCCTGTATGGGACTCTCTGTGCCTCCTTGACTTGACTGACTATTTCCTTTCCCATATTAGGGAAGTTTTCAACTATAATCTCTTCAAATATTTTCTCAGTCCCTTTCTTTTTCTCTTCTTCTTCTGGAACCCCTATAATTCGAATGTTGGTGCATTTAATGTTGTCCCAGAGGTCTCTGAGACTGTCCTCAGTTCTTTTCATTCTTTTTTCTTTCTTCTGCTCTGCAGTAGTTATTTCCACTATTTTTTCTTCCACGTCACTTATCCATTCTTCTGCCTCAGTTATTCTGCTATTGATCCCATCTAGAGTATTTTTCATTTCATTTATTGTGTTTTGAATCATTGCTTGTTTCCTCTTTAGTTCTTCTAGGTCCTTGTTAACTGTTTCTTGCATTTTGTCTATTCTATTTCCAAGATTTTTGGATCATCTTTACTATCATTATTCTGAATTCTTTTTCAGGTAGACTGCGTATTTCCTCTTCATTTGTTAGGTCTGGGGGGTTTTTATCTTGCTCATTCTCCTGCTGTGTTTTTCTGTCTTCTCATTTTGCTTATCTTACTGTGTTTGGTGTCTCCTTTTTGCAGGCTGCAGGTTCGTAGTTCCCGTTGTTTTTGGTGTCTGTCCCCAGTGACTAAGGTTGGTTCAGTGGGTTGTGTAGGCTTCCTGGTAGAGGGGACTGTTGCCTGTGTTCTGGTGGATGAGGCTGGATCTTGTCTTTCTGGTGGGCAGGTCCACGTCTGGTGGTGTGTTTTGGGGTGTCTGCGGACTTTTTATGATTTTAGGCAGCCTCTCTGCTAATGGGTGGCGTTGTGTTCCTGTCTTGCTAGTTGTTTGGCATAGGGTGTCCAGGACTGTAGCTTGCTGGTCGTTGAGTGAAGCTGGGTGCTGGTGTTGAGATGGAGATTTCTGGAAGATTTTCGCCATTTGATCTTATGTGGAGCTGGGAGGTCTCTTGTGGACCAGTGTCCTGAAGTTGGCTCTCCCACCTCAGAGGCACAGCACTGACTCCTGGCTCCTCAATTTGGGATGATTCGTTGTCTATTCATGTATTCCACAGATGCAGGGTACATCAGTTTGATTGTGGACCTTTAATCTGCTGCTTCTGAGGCTCCTGGGAGAGATTTCTCTTTCTCTTCCTTGTTCTCACAGCTCCTGGGTCTCAGCTTTGGATTTGGCCCCGCCTCTGCGTGTAGGTCGCCGGAGGGCGTCTGTTCTTCGCTCAGACAGGACAGGGTTAAAGGAGCAGCCGCTTCGGGGACTCTGGCTCACTCAGGTCAGGAGGGAGGGATGGGCACGGAGTGCGGGGGGAGCCTGTGGCGGCAGAGGGCGGTGTGACATTGCACCAGCCCGAGGCGCGCCGTGCACTCTCCCAGGGAAGCCGCCCCTGGAACCCGGGACCCCGGCAGTGACGGGCTGTACAGGCTCCCCGGAAGGGGGGCGTGGACAGTGACCTGCGCTCGCACACAGGCCTCTTGGCGGCGGCAGCAGCAGCCCCAGCGTCCCACGCCCGTCTCTGGGGTCCGCGCTTTGAGCCGCGCCTCGCGCCCGTCTCTGGGGCTCCTTTAAGCAGCGCTCTTAATCCCCTCTCCTCGCGCTCCAGGAAACAAAGAGGGAAGAAAAAGTCTCTTGCCTCTTCGGCAGCTCCAGAGTTTTCCCGGACTCCCTCCCGGCTAGCTGTGGCGCATTAGCCCCTTCAGGCTGTGTTCACGCCGCCAGCCCCAGTCCTCTCCCAGAAATTCTTTATCAACTTCTATACGTGTGAGTGAAAAAGACGGTTGCATGCCCCCATTAAAGCAATAATATAGAAAAATCTCTGGCTTACAATGGATGGCTACCACAAGTAGAATAGCCACTCTTTCTATTTTAACTTTTATCCTGATAAAAGACAGATTCTTATGACTAAAAGAATTCTTTCCTAGTCCAGCACCCTTCTTACAAATAAGTTTTTTGGTTCATTGTATTCCTAATTATACACAGTTCTAGCCTAGCTCCTAAGATCTGACATAGTCGAGTGTTCCTTTGGTTTCTGTTTCATAGTGCTATAGGTTAGTTGTAGTTACTCACAGATTTTAAGAAATGTAGGAGTCTGGGTCATTCTGGTTTCCTTTTTCTTGCTGCAGGAAAATCAGAGGTGTGATAGGAGCGGAGCTGTTTCATTATTTCCTAGGGATGTGTCTATAGTTCTAAACTAAACACATCAGCCTGACAACAATAATTACTTTCCTGGAGAGGAAACCCTCAAAAACCTTAGCATTCTTCATTTATTTATTCATTGAACAAATATTTACTTTATGATGATAGTAGTTCAGGTAGTTTTCCAAGTACTGGGGGCCCTGCCCTCATGGGGATACCAAATAATATACAAAAAAACAAATGAACTAGAAAATGTCGGATAGTGATAAGGGCTACCAATAAAATTAAACAGTTATTGTACTAGACAGTGCCTGGGGTGGGTCACTTTAGATTGGGTGGTCAGCAAAGACTCCTTACTTAATTAGTGTGATTTAGCACTTATTACTGGGCTCTTCCAGGTGAGTACACACTTGGAAGCAAAACAAAAACAAAAATAGTAGAAGACAGAAAACTGCCCTCCAAGATATTAGTGAATTTGGGAAGAACTATGACCACATTGACTCCAGAGAACCTGTTCAGCTCCTTCTGTTTTACTGCTCACACCATCCCCCCTTCCAACAGTTAGGCCTGATCCAAATCTGGTCACATCAGTTTCTATCAGAATAAGATCGGGGTTTTGTTTTTGTTTTTGTTTGTTTTTTTGTTTTATTCTTTTTTTTTTTTTTTTTAGTTTCTGCTTTATAACAAAGTGAATGAGTTATAATATACATATGCTCCCATATCTCTTGCCTCTTGCGTCTGCCTCCCTCCCACCTTCCCTATCCCACCCCTCTAGTTTCTTCATGACATTTTTTTTTCTTAAATTCCATATATATGTGTTAGCATATGGTATTTGTCTTTCTCTTTCTGACTTACTTCACTCTGTATGACAGACTCTAGGTCTATCCACCTCATTACAAATAGCTCAATTTCGTTTCTTTTTATGGCTGAGTAATATTCCATTGTATATATGTGCCACATCTTCTTTATCCATTCATCCAATGGTAGACACTTAGGTTGTTTCCATCTCCGGGCTATTGTGAATAGAGCTGCAATGAACATTTTGGTACGTGTCTCTTTTTGAATTATGGTTTTCTCAGGGTATATGCCTAGTAGTGGGATTGCTGGGTCATGGCCATCATCAAAAAATCTAGAAACAATAAATGCTGGAGAGGGTGTGGAGAAAAGGGAACACTCTTGCACTGCTGGTGGGAATGTGAATTGGTACAGCCACTATGGAGAACAGTATGGAGGTTCCTTAAAAAACGACAAATAGAAGATCGGGGTTTTTGAATGTGGTGAATCACACTGCAATCTGACTCTGCCTTTGGCTCTGAGTGTGCCCCAGGCATGGAGACATGTAAAGCCAAGTCATTTCAGATCTGAAAATATCATCAATATTATATTCACTAAACATCCTCATTTTTATCACAGTGCTTTTATTGACAGATATGAAAAGGAAAATTATTCTAATCAGAACCAAATTTTTAAAAGAGTCAATGAAATAAAGTTCAAGTGCCTTGGAGTACTAAAGATATTTTGTTCTGTGTTGACAGCAAATGAAACAGTCATTTAGAAAAACTAACAGTATGTGGATTAAGTGGTCAACAAGACTTAATGCACAGTGGATTTGAGTCTTTCATTGGCATCTAGGAGGGCAATTACTGAGTCTCAGCGCATGGAAAGTTAAAAAGTCTCCCTCTGAACTTTTCGCGCATGCTAATGCAGAGGATGACTCTCCAAAAGCTAGACAATTGTCTAGCTGACACCTACAAACTGATGGAAAAAAGGAAAAGGTAGCCACAGTTTATTTAGTGCTTTTGGTGGCTCCTCATCCCTGGTGCCCTTACATTTCCAGCTGGAATATTTTACCAGGGCATCAACCTCTGCCCTTATAGACAGTCTTCAGTTATGTTCAGGTCATTCTGCAGCATTTACTGGGACATAGACGTGGAGGCTCCATGGCTGTAGTTATAGTTTATCAGTTCAGGAGAGTAGTGTGTATATTCCCATAAGACAAGTAAACACAAACTCATAAAAGGTTAAAAGTGCATATTTACAGAATCCCTTTCTACAGGCAAATTTAAGAGATGGAGAATTCTGTGCTGTAACCATATTCGAATTATACATGCACAACCTCTTTAATAAAATAAAAAGAATAGAAAAGAAAGGACAAAGAAAGAAAGTAAACAAAGGATTCTATCATCTTGCCTCTGATATTTTTTAAAGCTTTTTATATGGTAGGATCAGCAAAGAAAAGATAATGTCAATACTGGGAGGAGATGAAGGGAAGAACCAAATGGTGGAACACAGGTTGAGAGCCTCTGTGGCATACCCCCTTAGGCTAGGACATAAATTAATCCATTCCCCAAGGGTTGCCTCACAAGAGCAGACTGTCTATTAAGGCAAGGCTGAGAGACTGTCTTATTTATGGTGTGGGTTTTTGTTGTTTCTTTTTGTAACTAAAGCATAAAGGACTTTTTTTCTCCTATATTTTCATTTGCACCAAGGTTATAAAAGTGATCTGAATTGTATATTAGCCATTTTACATCCTCATGAAATCTCTCAATATGACGCTTTTGAAAGTGAATGATTATGTGAGGTATGTTTAGAATAGCAAAGTTGTACTGGGAAATGTGAATTGCATTTTTGACATTTATCCATAAATTAATTACTCAAGTATTCATGCATAACAGGAAATTGTTGAATTTTTTCATATGTTAATTATTGACCAAGATCTTATTAATATTTAGATATACATCATTCCGGCATTATTTTCTTATGTGGAGTATATCTCCAGAAATAAAATAGGAGCCTCTAGGGTAATTGAAAAGCCACTACATTTTACGATTATCAGATAAAGTCTAAGGTGATAAATATTGCTTTTAAAACACCTGGGAAACTATAATTTCTAGAAATAAATTGTAAACTAATCATGATTTTATTTTGCAGGGCTTTGAAGCTATAAATCAATTTATGCTTGCCTCTCTATTCATTTAACCTATGGTTCCCTCGCTTTCCTATTTCCAAGGAACTCATTCAAGTATCCCAGGAAGTGATAATAATAACCCCTCTGTATCTCATAGCGGCTACTATGAATATAAATGGAATAATATATGTGAGCATGCTTTGGGCTACTTGAATGAGTATATATACTCATATATATATGAGTATATACCCGAGTGTATATATATACTCAATGAGTATATATATACTCATTCAAGAAAGAATACATAAATTAAAAAGTGGCTATGGGCTTCCCTGGTAGCGCAGTGGTTGAGAGTCCGCCTGTCGATGCAGGGGACACGGGTTTGTGCCCCGGTCCGGGAAGATCCCACATGCCGTGGAGCGGCTGGGCCCGTGAGCCATGGCCGCTGAGCCTGCGCGTCCGGAACCTGTGCTCCGCAGCGGGAGAGGCCACAACAGTGAGAGGCCCGTGTACCGCAAAAAAAAAAAAAAAAAAGTGGCTAATATTGATTTTTATTGAGGAACTATAGAATGAACATTTAATAAGTTTTATACTTTAATTCAGATAAAATTTCATAAATATATTCAACATATTTCAATAAAAGAATCAGTGATTTAACATATCCTCTGATTCAGGTGATTCAGAATAAATGCTATTGATTTCCTCTTGACTTTGTTATTTCTGATCACTCTAGTAAGTCCTCATGTGCCAGCACTCACTAGCACATTTTCTGGTCTGTTGAGCCTAGATTCAGAAAGACACCCATATCCTCCTACCCTGTGTTACAACTATAAACAGTTAAGTCAGAGGCTATCTAGAGTTAACAAATTATATTCTTCACATTAAATTTTAAAAGCCATTGTGTTATCTTCAATCTTTTTTTTTTTTACATCCTTATTGGAGTATAATTGCTTTACAATGGTTTGTTAGTTTCTGCTTTATAACAAAGTGAATCAGTTATAATATACATATGTTCCCATATCTCTTGCCTCTTGCGTCTGCCTCCCTCCCACCCTCCCTATGCCACCCCTCTAGGTGGTCACAAAGCACCAAGGTGATCTCCCTGTGCTATGCGGCTGCTTCCCACTAGCTATCTATTTTACATTTGGTAGTGTATATAAGTCCATGCCACTCTCTTGCTCTGTCACAGCTTACCCTTCCCCCTCCCCATATCCTCAAGTCCATTCTCTAGTAGGTCTGTGTCTTTATTCCTGTCTTACCCCTAGGTTCTTCATGACATTTTTTTTTCTTAAATTCCGTATATATGTGTTAGCATACGGTCACCTTATCTTTGATAAAGGAGGGAGGAATGTACAGTGGAGAAAGGACAGCCTCTTCAATAAGTGGTGCTGGGAAAACTGGACAGGTACATGTAAAAGTATGAGATTAGATCACTCCCTAACACCATACACAAAAATAAGCTCAAAATGGATTAAGAACCTAAATGTAAGGCCAGACACTATCAAACTCTTAGAGGAAAACATAGGCAGAACACTCTAAGACATAAATCACCGCAAGATTCTTTTTGACCCACCTCCTAGAGAAATGGAAATAAAAACAAAAATAAACAAATGGGACCTAATGAAACTTCAAAGCTTTTGCACAGCAAAGGAAACCATAAACAATACCAAAAGACAGCCCTCAGAATGGGAGAAAATATTTGCAAATGAAGCAACTGACAAAGGATTAATCTCCAGAATTTACAAGCAGCTCATGCAGCTCAATAACAAAATAACAAACAACCCAATCCAAAAATGGGCAGAAGACCTAAATAGACATTTCTCCAAAGAAGATATACAGATGGCCAACAAACACATGAAAGAATGCTCAACATCATTAATCATTAGAGAAATGCAAATCCAAACTACAATGAGATATCATCGCACACTGGTCAGAATGGCCATCATCAAAAAATCTAGAAACAATAAATGCTGGAGAGGGTGTGGAGAAAAGGGAACCTCTTGCACTGTTGGTGGGAATGTAAATTGATACAGCCACTATGGAGAACAGTATGGAGGTTCCTTAAAAAACTACAAATAGAACTATCATATGACCCAGCAATCCCACTACTGGGCACATGCCCTGAGAAAACCATAATTCAAAAAGAGTCATGTACCAAAATGTTCATTGCAGCTCTATTTACAATAGCCCAGAGATGGAAACAACCTAAGTGTCCATTGACAGATGAATGGATAAAGAAGATGTGGCACATATATACAATGGAATATTACTCAGCCATAAAAAGAAACAAAATTGAGCTATTTGTAATGAGGTGGATGGACCTAGAGTCTGTCATACAGAGTGAAGTAAGTCAGAAAGAGAAAGACAAATATCTTCAATCTTAATTGTGGTATTTTTAATCCACCATTTTACTCATAAATAGAGAAGAGTAATGATGTAAGTTATCAGAAGAAACAGATAATCCATTGATCTTTCCAGCAGAATAAACAGTTGTGTGCAATGGGGACAGTTGTGAGGATTGTAAAAATGTGACTGTAACTGGGTTGAATTTATTCTTTCTATGGCTTTAGTATATTATTGGAGGGGAGTCCCAGCTGGGCTCTCCACCCCCCCTCCCAGTGAAATTTTGGCTATTCATGGTTTCAAGGTCATCAACAGTCAGAAAATGAATGCAGATTAATATAGGGAATTAAATTTAATTCTCATTACTCTGGAGAAAGAGCGCTGGGAATGGATGCTATGCTTGCTTGTCTGATAGATCCTTCTTCTGTGTCCCCAAGGCACCTTGCCTACAAAAATATTTTCACTTGGACAAATAAATAAGCCAGACTATGGCATATATCCTTTAAAAGACCAAAAGCATGGACTGTGCACTTTAACCCTCAGCATCTAGAGTAGTGGCTGGGATGGAGTGAATGTAGTATAAAATATATGAAGAATGAATAAAAAAAATATTCATTAGCCATTTTAGATCTCAATTTGGAAAAATGTTACTCTTTTATTCTGACATCAGATAAAATTAGAAAAAGAGGCTTGGAAAGGAACTTGGGAGAAAGCGATGGAATTCAAATAGTCCTTTAAAACATAGATTGCTTTCTTGGGGAAGGGGAAATACCTTATTAGGCTATTCAGTTACACATATATAAAGCAAGCACTCTGCCTCCTGTTTTTTGTTCTTGAGGGAAACTGGTGCAATTATTTGGACCTTTTAAATCAGAACTCTCCTTATTCTTTCCTTTGTCCAACATGTCTTTCTCTCTTTCTGTTTTATTTTGAATATGTTTACAGCAAGTTGCCCTGCACTTTACACTGCCTTTGTAAAGATTGTGTATTCTTCTTTGGGAAGTTACTTATGAAATAAAAAGAGCTGAGTCTGAGTCACATAAGATGATGAAATCTGACCTTTAACTAGGAATTAAATGATGGGCCATTTTTAGGGATCTATATATCGCAAACACTGGTCAGGCCCCAGGAAAGGCTACTTCACATCGCTTGCCCTGTGTCTTCAAAACAAAGGCAACTGCTGTTAGTAGGTGTGGAAGTTTATGTGTTGTACTGCTGCTGAAGTTTGAGACAGACTATACTTCCAAGGATAGGGATGATTAGAATGGTGAAGAGTGGGAAAAGATAGAAGGCAACTAACGTGTTGAATTCATTCTCTTAGGTATGCAGTAGAATCTTGCCTAACAAAGTACCATTTCCCAGTCGTACTGAATGTCCATTTTCTTGCTTCATGTTCCAATTCATAGTTTCAGAGGTACTTTCATATTGTGCAATAGTTGTGACAGTCACTGATGGAGGCTGAAAAACATTTTACAATATAAAACAATTCATATTTCTCTTAAATTTGAGTATAGGTCGGTCTATACCTACACTGTCAACATGGTAGCCACTAGCCAAAGTGGCCATTGAACACTTGAAACGAGGCTGTTCCAAAATGCTATAGGTGTAAACACTGGATTTCAAAGAGTTGACAAAATAATGTATTATATCTTAATAATCTTTTATATTGATTATTTGTTGAAATAACATTGTTTTGGGGTATGTTAGTTAAAACATTAAAATTAATTTCATGTTTTATTTTTACTTTTTAAATTGTGACAAGTAGAAAATTTGTAATGACATATGTGCTCACATTATATTTCTATTGGACAGTGCTGGTCTAGTTCTAATATGTGTGAAGTGTAATACCAAACCCTCACAGAGGCACCTAGTAGGACACTAAACTTTAGAAAGCAGAATAGTAGTATTTGCTACAACTACTAGTGTAAAAATGTTTAGTAAGATTTAATAGAAATTTCAAAAAGTGGTTAAAATTTTCTATTTTATTTAGTTAAAAGACTAAAAATAAAATACATTATTGAAATTAGTAATTTCAAGGACAAATTCATGAAATAGCCCTAAATGTGTTGCTAAAGAAGAAATATGTACATTCAATAATTATGGCCAAACACCCAGAATGATTATTCATGCTATGGGGAATTCCCTGGTGGTCCAGTGGTTAGGACTCTGCGCTATCACTGCCGAGGGCCTGGTTTCAGTTCCTGGTTGGGGAACTAAAATCCCACAAGCTGCATAGTGTGGCCAAAAAATATAAAAAAATTTATCTGTGCTATGTATTCTACTTTGAACTGCAAAAAAAAAAAAAAAAAAAATGCCTTCAGCTATATCAATATAGTGGAAAAATTTTTTAAGACATTTGGTGGAATAAATACCAAATCCCACCTTATCACCATTCTCAGACTCACTGTGGAAATGTCTACTACATGCTTTTAAAACAAGATACACTAGAGGAGTTAAAGAAAACAACAAGGTTCTCAAATAAAACTTGAATGATGAAACCACACCCTAAACACAAGGAATGCTGAGTAAAGGGAAGGCTTGAAGGTCTTGCTCTGTTTGGGGAAAGATTTGTGGAATTTCTGTATTTCACATGTTATCCAAATATTATACCAAACCATTATCTTGTTAAATTTAATTAGTCCATGCATTGCCCCAGAAAACCCAAGTTCTTAAGAACTTGTCTTAAGCACAGAATTTTTCTATCTTCTTTGACCATAATAGGTCTGAGAATCTCATGGGATGTGTATGAGTATGGAATTGTATCTTTGAAATAGTTTAAAATTTTTATACTGTTGTGATGGGAATTTGAGGTTTATTAATATTTTTAGAATCTGTCTAATTTTATATAGTTGATGCTCAAAATTGTGTGCATATGCTGCACAAAATTAATTGCAGAAAATGTTCATCATGTATTAAAAATCTCCATTTGGCTTGGTATAAATAATTGGATAAAGTATCAAAAATATTAAAACAATCTTTAAATAACCAACAATAAAATAGCGAACTATGGCCTTTGACAGAAAATGAAATCAATTTTGAATTTGTGCTATCTGCCGTTGTTTGATATGAACTTTTGCTTGACATTGATAATGTTAACAAATACTTATAAAGGTAAACAAAACTAATTTGGATACTTCAGACAGTTTAAAATACACTATTTCAAAATTTAGAGAAAATGATTTTTCTAATTAAAAAAACTTCGTGTAAGATATGCAACAAAATTGAATTTCTAATAAAATGAAGAAATTAAGAAAACTAAAATATTTGCATAACTATTATAAAGGAGAAGATTCGTAGACAAATAATACTGAAACTAATTTCTATAGATACTGTTTTCTGGCTATTATAAATTCAAGGTATGGTCTTGATGGAATAGAGCTGAGCAAATTGAGCAAGGCATATATCACTACCTTAAATTTTCTTTATAATATCCTAGCAATGAAACAACTCAAAGAAACATGTATGGTTATAGATGGTGCAGTATGAAATGGGAAAAATCTTGATATAAGTAATATAAAATTATATTAATATAATTAAGTTAAGTATTTTTGAAATAGTTTCTGTGAAATGTTAATTTTTCAAGTCTTATCCCCATTACAAATATTTGAACATGAAACTTTATAGACTAATTCCAAGTACTGCATTATAACTTTATAAACAATTCCAGACAAATTTTTCCAAATTGAAGTTTTTAAAGCAAATAAACATATTTTAAGCACTGTAATGTTCAGCAAAGGTCTAATATGGCATTATTGTCAATAGAATACAAATTATGTGAAAACCTTGATTATAACAGTGTAATGAGTAATTTTGCTGAGGGCTAAAAAATTAAATTATATGAAATAAATATATAATTTATAATTTGCTTTGCTCTATTACTCATCCAAATACTTTCCTCTTTTCAACAGACTAACCAAGTATGTGCCATAATATTTGAATTTGTTCATTTTTGGAATTTTGCTGACCTTCGGTAATAAACATTACCAAAGCCTAATAGATGTTTTTCAATGTGCTTATTATGAAGTGATATTTGTCAAAGTAGAAGGGAAGAATATATTTCATTTAATAGCCTGTAGTCATAATTTATAAGTTTCAAATATTTAGTCTTATTGTATATGGACCTACATTTGTAATGTTTTCCAAGTTCAGACTTGCTCTGAAGGAAGTAGACATTTCTATTTTTACTAATCTTGTGAAGAAGCCAATCAGAGTATCAAAGTATAATTTTCTAAAAGTTAAAAATATAACTCACAGAAACATAAAGTAAGCTCAAGTCAAAAACATTAGTGAGGGATTAAGCCAAATGTTAAGCTGGTTCAATGGAGTATAAGAAAGAACGAAGTATGTACTACAGAGAGAAAAAAAATGCCGAAATGACATTGCTAAATTAAATACAAAACTGTTTAATAGACTCCAGGACCATAAAATGTAACCTTTTGGGTTACCTTTTCTATCAGACAGAAATCATTTGTATCTCAAATGGACAAAAATCATTTACAGTTTAACAATCTTCTAAAGGTTAACATTTAACTACATGGAGTGTGGAACTTTGTCAGTAGTAAATAGTTAATCAGACAAAACCGAATCCTCTTAGAGAATTAGATAAGCCTTGAGCAGACCTGTTAAATGGTACTAAAGTATGTCATGGAAAGGATGTGCAGTCATCCTTTTGCATCCCAAGTTTTGGATACTTTTTCTTAGTAAGGGAAAAGAAACAAAAGCTGGGAAATTCAGTCTTGAGAGGGACTTCTTCTCTAACTGGAGCTTGGGCAGTGGGCCAGGAGGCTGATGAATAGAGACAGACTCAGAAACATGCCATGTGGTAAGAGGAAATTGGCCCCGGCCATTTAGAGGCAGGTCTGAAACCAGGCCAGGAGGTGCCCTGTGACTGAGACTCTTCAGGGATGGGCCTGGACTGGCACTCTCCAAAAGCAACCTTATTTTGTTGTAATTATAATTTATTCTGTATTTTCAAATCCTTTTTTTATCTTCAGCCTTCAGTAAAATCCAGCCAAGTGGTAGCTACATATTTAGCTGTGTTGTGGGAACTTAAAGAGAGGGTCTCTTTGTTGTTTGGGTGAGGTATTCATATTAGGCATAGAGAAAATGGGGAAGGCCAGTGTTTTTCCTCACGCTGAAGCCAGAACAGTGATAGTAGCAGTGGCTCAAGGGAATGTGACCAGAAAGAGAAATTACTCACCATTGAAATTGTTGGTTATACAAAAAGGAGGAGCTATGTTGATCAAATGTGGCCAATACCAGTGGCAAGAGAAGATCAGGCCATATGAAATACCTGGGCAGGTATGTATCAGAAATACTTGGAAGGGGGTCTTGGAAAAAAATTAGCTTTTTCCTTTGGACAAATGAAACAGGTTCCAGAGCACCTGTGCTTGTTGAATTGTAGTACAGTGATTACAGGTATCAACTCTAGAGTTATATTGCCTGGGTTCAAATCCTAATTCCACCTCTTAATAGCTATACCAAGTTGATATTATCTAGCTTCTTTATGTTTCAGTTTCCTCATCAGTGAAATAGGTATAAAGCATACCTACCACACAGGATTGTTATGAGAACTAAATTAATATCTTTCTATCTGAAAATAGTTAAAATGGTACCCATCATATTGTATGTATTTTGGTCATTTTTCTCCTGGAATAAGCTCTATTCTTGCCTTCCTTCATTCACTTTTGAACTGTAGAAGTAGTAGCCTGCAAACTGATATATTTCCCTTTTAAGTTGTGTACAGAATTTTGGAAAGCAAGAGGAAGAGAGATACCATCTTTCCTTGCCTTTGGAGATGCCTTCAGCAGAAGTAGTAGCAGTAATGTCACATAGTCTCTTCTATGGGAGTGGGAGTGTGGCTCCCAGGTTCCCACTCAGCCTCAATAACAGCAGGGACATAGCCTCCATCAGAGTAGTGGCAAGGCTGGGCTTCAGCGCAGGAATGGTGCCAGCTCTGGATCAATGGATAAAGCACTGTACTCTTTGGTTCACCCAGCTTTTCCGACAATTTTGTAACTAATTCTGCATTAAATCCCTTTACACTTGAAATATCTAGAGTGGTTTCTGTATTTCTGACTGATGGACACAGCTATTATTGTGTCCATTATTATATAATATATATTATATTATTTCCATTATTAATATCAATTATAGTATTAATATTATTATTAATATCCTCTGGAATATTATCTATGAACCAAAAAGTCTAACAATATAACCTTCTTACCCACCTTTTCCAATCTACTACTCTAGTCCTTTTTTCCACAGACTTCATCCTTGAACCAGCGCATATATAGTGAATGATCAATAGTTATATGAACTGGTGTATCATTTAAATACATCACTGTAGGTTTATATCTATCACTGATCAATGGCATAGTGGGTAGAGAGATTTATTTCATTTGACACCAGTCTAAGAAAGATCATATTATTTTGGAGAATGAACTTTGAACAATTAGAAACAATTAGTAAAATCAGTAACAGGAGAGTTCTTATGTCCCATATAAGGCATACTGTGTGATTAACCTTTAATACTTTATCTTTCTCCAGCTCTCTACTGATTACCATGACTTATAACAATTTTAAGGAAGAAATATATACACACAAGTAACCTTGTTTCACAGCTGGACTGCCTTGGTAACGGAAACTTTGATCAATGGATTTAGCATCCAAAATTATAAACTCATAGAAGGATTTGTGAATATGAGGGCTTAAAACTTGGGAATAATTCAAAAAAATGGTCTGGAAAAGACAGAATTGATATAGAGGGAAAGTACCTGGCTCAGCAGTGAACTTAAAATGTTCTGAGAGATCAGTCTGGCTCATATTTTTCCTTGGTTCTAATTCTTCCCTTTCTTTTTTTTTTTTTTTTTTTTTTTTTTTGTGGTACGCGGGCCTCTCACTGTTGTGGCCTCTCCCATTGCAGAGCACAGGCTCCGGACGCGCAGGCTCAGCGGCCATGGCTCACGAGCCCAGCCGCTCCGCAGCATGTGGGGTCCTCCCGGACCGGGGCACGAACCCGTGTCCCCTGCATCGGCAGGCAGACTCTCAACCACTGCGCCACCAGGGAAGCCCCTGTACTCTTGATATGATATAATGAGAATGATACTTTGCCTCTCTGGTCTTTCTCCACAAAATACATCATATCCCAGTCTAATTATGAGAAAAATATCAGACAAATCCCCATTGAGGGACATTTTACAAAATATCTGACCAATATGCCTCAAAACTGTCAAGGTCATCAAAAACAAGGAAAACCTGAGAAACTGTCACAGCCCAGAGTAGGCTAAGGAGACATAACTACTAAATGCATTGTGGTTTCCTGGATGGAATTCTGGAACAGAAAAAGGACATTAGGTTAAAAACTAAGGAAATCTTAAACTATAGACTTTAGTTAATGATAATGTTAGGATTTTATTGCCACATTAATTGTAACAAATATATCATACTAACATAAGGTATTAACAATTACTTATATTGGAAACTAGGTTTGGGGTATATATGAACTCTGTTTTCTATTTTGTAATTCTTCTGTAAATCTAAAACTACTATAAAACAGAATATTAAAATATTTGGTAGAACACTTGAAAAGTTATTATATTTGGATGACCATAAGTTACATATTTAGATGCAGAAATTATTTTACCATATAGATCCAACAAAGCAGAATAAAATGAAGAAGGAGTTCTAAATATGTTTATTCTTTCATGGTAATATACCATACTAAAATGTTTTACTTGAAAATTTTTGCAGCTTTTGCCTATGTAACTAATGGGCTTCAATCCTAAAAATGCTAGAGAAATAAGAAACTTTATTTCAAGTGGAAAAGACAAAAATCGCAGGAAATAACAGTCATGCTCTGAAATATAATAAAGTCATTGAAAGGTTCTATATAATAGCAGTATAAAAAAGAGAGAAGGACACAGTTAAAGGGTAAAATCTTTTTTTACCCTTTTTTTACCCTGGGGACACATTTAATTCAAGTATTGTATTTTGGAAACTACCCAAAAGCAGTAATAGAGTTAGCATAACGTCTGGGAAATCACAGTGAGCAATACCATAGAATGGCAGTTCATTTGTATATTTGGAGGAAGAAAATCAGTATAATAAGGAAGAAAACAAGGTTTTCCTACATATAAAGGGAAAAAATAGTCTACACCATAAACATATTTCCCAAATAAATAACTATCTCCCAGGTAGAAAATGTGTAGCTTATAATGTGCAGCTTGAAATGCAAGGGCAATTCTATGTCAAGAATACATCTAAAATTGACACACAGTTCATTGCAGAGATTGCTGAAGTTTGAATGCTTTAAAAAGTTAAGCAAAGAAATCCAAAGCTGTCATCTGAAGCATTTTAAATCTGTGACAAAATGCTTAGTTATAAAGTGATGGTTCTAAGCCAAATTAAGCCACACTGACAATCTTACTGAAAGAGAAACTGATATTTCACAAGGGCTGTGTCACATCATGTTGGAATAAGGTATCACTGATACCCTGGGTCTCTGATGCTAGAAGTGAAGTGATAGACCCTGATTTAATCCTCAGGAAATATCTTTTTCACTCTATTTGAAGATAAGGAAGCAATCTAATCATTTGGAAGACCTATGGTAGTCCCTTCAAAAGACATATTATTAGGAATGTAGTTAACCACAAATCAGTGATTTCAAGGGCTTCCCCCAATATAATAGAAAAAAAAAATTTAGAACCATCCTGCCTTTGCCTAGAAAATAACTTTTTGTTGTTGTTCGTTTTTGGTTTCGGGTTTTTTTTGTTTTCACTAATAATCTCCATTTATTGGGAGTTTATTCTGTGCCAGGCAGCACCAGGCTAAGTTACGGACCTTATTTCACAGATAAAGAGGCTTGGAGAGTGTGAAGAGTTTTCCCAAGATTAAGAGCTAGTAATTGGGGGAACTGGGGTTTGAACTCAGGCGAACTTCTGAGGTAATAGATTCACGTGACAGAACATTAGAAAAGGTACACAGGGGAATTCAATGAAAAGTCACCCTTTTCCCCAAGTTCCCCAGCCACACATTTCCCTCCTCAGAGACATCTGCTTTTGTCATGCTGTGGATCCTTCCAGAGAAATATTTATACCCCAACATGTATGTATCACAATTTATTGACTAATCTGTCCCACTGATTTGAAATGTCACTTTTATGGTATAATAGATTCTTATATGTATTTATATTACTCTTTTCAGAGCTGTCCTGACTCTTTTTTGCCTATCTTTTATGTTTGCCATTTCTCTAAAATTCTTTTTATCTTCTTCTTGATTTAAAAAAATTTTTCCTTGTTTCTTTCTCTTAAGGCATTATCCATTATGTTCATTCACTCGTATTATTTTATTTAATTTATTTAATTAATTAATTAATTTAGAAAATAACTTTTCTAAATGGATAGTCCTCAAGCAACTCAAGCAATTTAACTTTATCTATTCATGATGCTAGATCAGAGAGTATGTGTTAAATAGAAAAATGTTTATTAGTTTTTTGGTACTCTATGCTAATACTTAAATATAGAAAATCTATACAATGTGCTATTATGAACTTAATTGTCAAAATAATTTTCAAAATCTGATTTTATTGATTAACTCCAAATTGAGTATGTAATTTCTACACATGCTTACTTTGGCCTGATGTCCATAGTTTGAACATTTTTTTAAAAAGCAACTAATATTTCTTTCAATGAAGAGTAAAACACTAAAGGTGAAACAGACAGACTGATTCCTGTGATTGTCTGATAGTTATGTTGTTTAACTTCTTGGCTAAAGGAATTAATTTTGCTTATTCCATTATAGCCTTAGCACAGATCATTATTAACATTCATTTATTTAACAAATATTTACTGATCACAAATTTGCATCAGGCATTGTGGTAAAATTCAGGGGATACAACTGTAAACAACATCAGAAAAGTCTCTATCCTCATAGAGCTTATAGTCTAAAAAAGAAGACAGATATTAATTAAATAATCATATAAGCAAATATGAAATTCCTCTTGTAATAAATACTAGGAAGGACAAGTGCGTGGTGTTGTGTGATTTAGTCAGACTCGGAGAAATCTTCTCTGAGAGTCACACTTGGGCTCAGATATAATGAGTAAAAGTTCACTAGACCAAGAGAAGAAGGAAAATTTCCCAGGTAGAGGGTAGAATGTATGCTACTAACTTATGGTGGAAGATAGTTTGGCCTATGAATAAGCTTTGAAGATCATGGTAAGAATGTTTGCCTTTATTTTAAGAGAGTAGGGAAAGCATTCAAGAGTTTTAACCCAAAGTGACATAACTATTTTTGCATTTTAAAAATGTCACGCAGTCTATTATGTGGAAAAATGGTGAGATGACGCTGGCCTGGATTCAGGTAGATTAGTCAAAGGGTTATTATAGCACTCAGGAGTCAGTTTTTGAGAAGATGAGCCATGATTTTTTTTACTGGAAATGCTAAAAAGTGGATAGATTTGAGAGCCATTTAGGAAATAATATACGCTGGATTTGGTAATGGGTTGAATATGGGGGTGAGAGATAAAAGAGATTTCTGGCTAGTGTAGCCTAATGAGTATTGGAGCAATTCATTAAGACAGACTATAAAAGAAGATTATTAAAATGTAGGGAAATACAATGTGTAATTGATGATTCCATTTGGGGATGTTGACTTTAAGATACCACTGAGACATACCAGAAGGGATGACCCAAGTAGCATTTCCAGAGTGACAGAGTCAAGATCTCCAGAAATCTGCTCCCCATAAAAACAATGAGAACACTAGCAATAATTCTCAAAATCAATTTTTTTAAAAACTCTGGAAGTTAACTAAAGGCTTACAACAATTACAGAAGTCTTTATGCAATAAAAATGGCTGAATCTCAGTAAGAAGAGTAAGTATTGTAGCGTTTTAACTTGCCTTACTCCCATCACCCACTTCCCAGCTCCATAGTAGAACTGAAAACCCACAGGCTCACAACTAAACAGCTGTAACAACCAGCAGTCTAGCAGCCACTGGAGGGACAGAGTGGTTTTGGATTTTCCTAAAGTCTCATCCCCAGAGAAATGGTATTATCTGACCTTTCTAGGAGCTCCTAGGTAAAGTTTCATTCTTAGAACTTGCCTTTATTTGACCTAACTCAGAACTCTCTATGTGTGAGTCTTATCTCCAGGGTATTTGTAGAAAATAGTTACCGGTAATTGTTTGATACTGCAGCTGCCTGAGGCAGTGATACTACTTGTAGCTAACAAGAGATTGACCAAAAATCTCAAAAAGGAAATGGGGAATGAGATGTTTATTGGGGGATTTGAAAAGGACTGACATATTCCTGAAAATCTAGGAGGCGATGCTCACATGCAGAGCTGTGCATATACCCAGGAATGACCTGAGAATGCCCACCTTTGGCTGATGTTGATGCTCTACCTAGGTAGGAAGTAAAGACTAAGCCAGAGATTCAACTGTGCTGGAGCACTGAAGGCGTACCCTAACACACAAACAAAGGGTCTCGGCAAGACTGAGAGACTTACTACTGGTTCAGGGCCTTAACGCAAATCTCTGTCTAATCATTAGCTGATCACTAAGTTAACTGAGAAGAGACTTCATTGGCTGGATACAAGAAAGGACACAGACTGAATTAGTCCAAGAAAGTCACTCAACAAACAACTTTGCTGGTGGGGTTGTAAAGTGTTGCAGCCACTTTGGAAAACTGTTTGATAGTTCCTAAAATTGTTAAACATAGATTTACCATAAGATCCAGAAATTCTACTCCCAGGTATATGCCCAAGAGAAATGAAAACCAATGTCCACACAAAAATTCATACATGAATGTTCATGGCAGCATTACTTATAATAGCAAAATAGTGGGAAAAAACAAATATCCATCAACTGAAGAATGAATTTAAAATATGCTGTATGAATCTATGTGATATACCATATTAACAAATTGAAGGATAAAAAGATATCAAAATCTCAATAGATGCAGAAAAAGCTTTTGACAGAATTCAACAACCATTTATGATAAAAACTCTCCAGAAAGTAGGCATAGAGGGAACTTACCTCAACATAATAAAGGCCATGTATGACAAACCCACAGCCAAGATCATTCTCAATGGTGAAAAACTAAAACCATTCCATTAAGATCACAACAAGACAAGGCTGCCCACTCTCACCACTCTTATTCAACATAGTTTTGAAAGTTTTAGCCACAGCAATCAGAGAAGAAAAATAAAAGGAATCCAAATGAGAAAAGAAGAAGTAAAACTGTCACTGTTTGCAGATGACATGATACCACACATAGAGAATCCTAAAGATGCTACCAGAAAACTACTAGAGCTAATCAATGAATTTGGTAGAGTAGCAGGATACAAAATTAATGCACAGAAATCTCTTGCATTCCTATACACTAATGATGAAAAATCTGAAAGAAAAATTAAGGAAACACTCCCATTTACCATGGCAACAAAAAGAATAAAATACCTAGGAATAAATCTACCTAAGGAGGTAAAAGACCTGTATGTGGAAAACTATAAGACCCTGATGAAAGAAATTAAAGACGATACAAACAGATGGAGAGATATGCCATGTTTTTGGATTGGAAGAATCAACATTGTGAAAATGACTCTACTACCCAAAGCAATCTACAGATTCAGTGCAATCCCTATCAAACTACCAATGGCATTTTTCACAGAACTAGAACAAAAAATTTCACAATTTGTATGGAAACACAAAAGACCCCAAATAGCCAAAACAATCTTGAGAACAAAAAATGGAGCTGGGGCAATCAGGCTCCCTGGCTTCAGACTATACTACAAAGCTACAGTAATCAAGACAGTATGGTACTGGCATGAAAACAGAAATATAGATCAATGGAACAAGATAGAAAGCCCAAAGATAAAAACACGTACATATCTTTGATAAAGGAGACAAGAATACACAATGGAAAAAAGACAGTGTCTTCAGTAAGTGTTGCTGGGAAAACTGGACTGCTACATGTAAAAGAATGAAATTAGAACACTTCCTAACACCATACACAAAAATAAACTCAAAATGGATTAAAGACCTAAATGTAAGGCCAGACACTATAAAAACTCTTTGAGGAAAACATAGGCAGAACACTCTATGACATAAATCACAGCAAGATCCTTTTTCCCACCTCCTAGAGAAATGGAAATAAGGACAAAAATTAACAAATGGGACCTAATGAAACTTCAAAGCTTTTGCACAGCAAAGGAAACCATAAACAAGACCAAAAGACAACCCTCAGAATGGGAGAAAATATTTGCCAATGAAGCAACTGACAAAGGATTAATCTCCAAAATATACAAGCAGCTCATGCAGCTCAATATCAAAAAATCAAACAACCCAATTCAAAAATGGGCAGAAGACCTAAACAGACATTTCTCCAAAGAAGATATACAGATTACCAACAAACACATGAAAAGATGCTCAACACCACTAATCATTAAAGAAATACAAATCGAAACTACAATGAGGTATCACCTCACACTGTTCAGAATGGCCATCATCAAAAAATCTAGAAACAATAAATGCTGGAGAGGGTGTGGAGAAAAGGGAACCCTCTTACACTGTTGGGTGGGAATGTAAATTGGTACAGCCACTATGGAGAACAGTATGGAGGTTCCTTAAAAAACTAAAAATGGAACTGCCATGTGACACAGCAATCCCACTACTGGGCATATTTCCTGAGAAAACCATAATTCAAAAAGAGTCATGTAGGGCCTCCCTGGTGGCGCAGTGGTTGAGAGTCCGCCTGCCGATGCAGGGGATACGGGTTCGTGCCCCGGTCTGGGAGAATCCCATATGCCGCGGAGCGGCTGGGCCCGTGAGCCATGGCTGCTGAGCCTGCGCATCCGGAGCCTGTGCTCCGCAACGGGAGAGGCCACAACAGTGAGAGGCCCGCGTACCGCAAAAAAAAAAAAAAAAAAAAAAAAAAAAAAAAAAAAAAAAAGAGTCATGTAACACAATGTTCATTGCAGCACTATTTACAATAGCCGGGACATGGAAGCAACCTCAGTGTCCATCGACAGATGAATGGATAAAGATGTGGCAATATATACAATGGAGTATTACTCAACCATAAAAAGAAATGAAATTGAGTTATTTGTAGTGAGGTGGATGGACCTAGAGTCTGTCATACAGAGTGAAGTAAGTCAGAAAGAGAAAAATACCGTATGCTAACACATATATATGGAATCTAAAAAAAAAAAAGGTTCTGATGAATCTAGGGGTGGGACAGGAATAAAGAAACAGGCATAGAAAATGGACTTGAGGACACAGGGAGGGGGAAGGTTAAGGTGGGACAAAGTGAGAGAGTAGCATTGACATGAATACACTACCAAATATAGCTAGTGGGAAGCAGCTGCATGGCACAGGGAGATCAGCTTGGTGCTTTGCAACCACCTAGAGGGGTGGGATAAGGAGGGTGGGAGGGAGACACAATAGGGTAGGGATATGGGGATATGGGGATATGTATGCATATAGCTGATTCACTTTGTTATACAGCAGGAACTAACACAAGACTGTAAAGCTATTATACACCAGTAAAGATGTTAAAAGAAAATTTATGCAGGAGTGAATTGGTACGTCTTAGAGCAGTGGTTATGTTATAGGAACACAACTTTTGAGTGGGATTTGGAACCTAACCCTCATATAAATTGCATTTAATACCTAAGGGCCTGAGACTGATTCCTGTTCAGTGGGGCCTCAATATTTACCAACAGTCTGGAAAGATAGATGTAAGCAGTCAAGGTCATCTCCATATCTTTTCCAGGAATAGTATGCATGTCCAACTGCTCACATGCAAGATTTAGATTAAAATCCAGTAAGCGTTGTCTACTGTGTGCCAGTGACACTTTATCTTGTTAACCTCCTCCTAAGACACAATTTATTTACGTTCATTAAGTTTACAGAGGCTGATTTATTAAAACAGGAAGGAGTAAATCCTTAAGGCAAACAGAAACGTTTTATAATTCTCATCCATCATTTGTTCTCTATTAGGAATTTTATAGTTGTTATAAAGTCAGGAAGAATAGCAAACACACTTACTGCATGCCAGACACTGTTTCAAACAGTTTACACAGATATGTCATTTGACCTTCACAACAACCTATTCCATAGGTACCATTTATAATACAATTTTACAGCTGTGGAAACAGGGCAAGAGACATTGTCATTTAGCCAGGGTCACACAGGTTCTAATCATTGGATCTAGGATTCAAAATCAGCAGGCTGATTTCAAAGCAGGGACTGTTAACGTTGAAGCCATACTCTCACTGAGCACTGAGTGACTCACTCCTGAGGGTTTCAACTTTGTTTTGACGTAAGTTTAACACAGTACTCCTAAAATTTTAATGCATTTAAGAATTACTATATAAGGGTATAGACCCCAAATCAAGTTTTATAGGTGATAGAAGGGGTTTTTCAAGGGCAATCTTTTGCCTTACTAGCTGACTTTAGGATTAACCTTAGGAAGAAGCAATCTCACTGTAATTTGCAAAATCACAGCCATCCTGTGAAGTAAATGCAATGTAAGTAGAAGTCAGTCCTCCCTAACAGGGTGCTGGGATATGCCAATTACAGGTAACTTATCTATTCATTAGGTCTCAGAAGTTTTTAGGTAACACTAGTCTACTTGCTGTATTGCAGGTGGTACACGAAATTTAAGATATAAAATAAATACTTAGAAATATATTTTTATTAGCAGTGTTGCCTTTTCAGACAAGTTTTAATCACTTCATTTATTTGTTCATTCATTTGTCCCTTTCGTCTTTCCCTTCCTTCTTTCCATCTACTCATTATTCATTCACTACTATATTTTAGGTGTGTGGACAAAATAAAGCAAAATGAAACAAAACTCAAACATGGTCTTGTCCATGTTTAGCTTATGCCCTTTAAAAGAATAAGGAGTTTTCACATTTTTCAGTATTGGTTTAACTCTTAGAAACACGCCCAGTGTTGATCAGTGGAACTGGATCTTTTGCCTAAAACCATAGAAAAATTTTAAATGCATTGAACTATGTCTTCATATTAATATATTAGAACTCTAATAGATAACATTCTGGTACAAGATAAGGATTATAAGAATCTCATTTGACTTTGGTAAATGCATTTGTTTGTAATCACAATACTTTCTTTTACTGCTAGATAATAGAAATAATGTATTTAGCCTAAAAATGTCCACCTGTTATCAAGCTGGGAGAATCAACTGCAATTGTCTATATTCATTTTTTATATTTTCTTTTTTTTTTTTTTTTTTTTTGCGGTACGCGGGCCTCTCACCGCTGTGGCCTGTCCCATTGCGGAGCACAGGCTCCGGACGTGCAGGCTCAGCGGCCATGGCTCACAGGCCCAGCCGCTCCGCGGCACGTGGGATCCTCCCGGACGGCGGCACAAACCCGCATCCCCTGCATCGGCAGGCGGACTCTCAACCACTGCGCCACCAGGGAAGCCCGAAAGCCAAATTATTGAAGCAGCATATTTGAAGTCAGAGGTTCTTTGCTTACATAGAAGAAACTACTAGTCATTGAGTAGGTGGATCCCAAAAGAAACTACTAAAAAAGAAAAATGACCTGTCGGATGATAATTAAAATTACCTGGAGGCTTAGCATTGATGATGTACCGCAATCCTTAGCATGCCGGGGAGACATATAGTAAAATACCTCTTTCCTCACAAAATCTATTTTTCAATCATATTACTTGGTCATATTTTCCGAGGAACTATATTTCCAACTCTGTATTGAAAATGGATAGATGAATGGCATTTGCTTTATTTTTTAAATGCCTTGAAAGTCAACTTCACAGACCGTTTCTCTTCAATAACCTAAGGAGTCAAGGGAGGAAAACATTCAGACATGGGATATAAATAATAAGTGAAGAAAATACAAGTATAGAGATGAAGGAAAATTGAAGTGCAGAAGTATAAATGCTGCAGTTTTACCTACACTTTTTCTCCTGAATGATGTTGAATGCAACAATTAACCTGGCTCTAACCTCCACCCACACCTCCCATTGACTCAGTGGGAACTCTTCACAGAGCTGCAATTATGAGCTGCACATAACACAGAATTGTTAACTTGCTCATTTACCATCTCTCCTATTTCCTAAATATATCGTCTCATCTCCTACTATGAAAGTTCCACTGATATCAGATGTGGATACTTTATGTCTCAAGAGCTATAATATTTATATATATCTCATATGAAAATGAAAGATTAAAAATCTCATATCTATGGTTAAAATAGGTCTTTCACACATAGGAATCTCTGTTTTATATGACCACTAGTCTGAATAAAAATGCCAATCACTATGTACTAACACATTATGATGCTGAAAATCTAGGGTGGGAATTTTGTCCGCATAAAGACTTGGGGTAAGGAGAGGAAGAGACCTCCAGCCTGATAATACGATTTCTACAGGCTCAGTAACATGTTCCAGTTTTTTCTCTTCAGGCTTTGTCTCTAATTTTAAAACTGATGTTGATATTAATTAGAATTGACATAAATGACCCAGTATAGGCACCACCATTTAAATCTTTATAACCACTCTCTGTCCTCATCTAGTTCATTTTCCTCAAAGCATTTCAACTGAATGAATGTATTATTATCATTATTTCAAAGCTTACCTTGGAATGAAGAAGTTTTCTCAATAATTCCCTAAAACGTCTCCTGATGAATATCTTATTTTCTATGTAATAGCAGTATTTTCATTATATCCTATCCATAAAAAAATCTCTCATTTTTTCCTGTTATTTTATTGTTCTTTTTATACTACCTGGAGTATAAGGTAAGCTACTACAGTTAGTAGGAGTTCACAAAAGAGCAAAGAGTTTGGGGGGATATATACAGTGACATTTTAGGGAAGATGTGAGGTGTTAAGAAATCTTGAGTCCTCAGAATTTCAAACTTTGGCCACTGCTTACTTTTCCTTTGTATACTAGAGATACTTCTTTAGCTAGAGTCAAAAGCCTTCAAAAAAGTAATGTTGTTTCATATCTTCCATGATGAACAATGAAGAAAATTGCATTGAGTGCTATCCAACCAATCAACCAAGCTACAGTTTGGTGTGAAGACCTGTCTGTGTGACCTCAGATTGGGTCTTTTCTCTTCATATGTGACTAGAACACCACCAGTTGATATGGATAATTTTGACTTTCTGCTACTCTATTTAGAATTTGTAGTCATTTTCCTATAATAAATTTTAATATACTATTTCAAGAAGAACCTCCTCACCTTCCTGCTCAGAAACTTTAATGGCCTTCTGAATAAATTCTAAACTTTTCTGAGTGACTTCCAAAGCCCCCTATGGTACCTGCCATTCCCCTTCCCTACCAGCTTCTTTCTAATCTTCATATTTTGCTACTTCCTTCGCATCTTCCATGTTTCAGTCAAGTTTAACTGTTTCAATAATAACATACATGCCATTGCTTCCTGAGGCATACATTTAAACATTCTGTTCAGTTCAACTGAAAGGTCTATTCAGTTCTGCCTCCACCTAAAAAATCCTTCTGTTTTCAAAGACGCAGCATAAATGACATGTCTTTCATGATGCCTACCATGTTCCATATAATCCTTTGTTCATATATTTTAATGTTGTGGCATTTACCAAGCCCTACCTTATTCTGGAGATAATTATGATGGCTATATGTTACTGTAGGGCAGGGGTCACATTTTATCTATCCTTTTCTTGTGAATCTCCATAGAATATAGTAGAGCAAATATCTTGTACAAATTAAGCAATCAATAAATATAGTGAGCTAATTTTTCATTGTAAAATGCATTTAAAGTGAAGTTTATCTTCTAGGAAAAATGATTATTTTACTCATTCTTTTATTCACTAGTGTTTATTGAGCTCTGGTTTTATGCCAAGCAATGAATATACAGTGGCAAACCAAACATTGACTCTCTGCTTATGAAATTTACAATCTAGTGTTATAGTGTAGTATAAAAAGCACTGAACTGATGGTCACTTGGCTTTCAGTCCGAGCCCTGTTCCTCACTAGCTAGGAAAAGTTGGGCAGATGATTTAATCTCTCTGGATCTCATTTTCCACTATTGGTCAGATTTGATGTTCTTTAACATCCTTACTGGCTCAAAAATATCATTATATTTTATTTTGACTCTGGAGGAATACATTTGGGTGGATGCAACTTGTTCAATAGTATATATGTCAATATCAATGCTGTCTTTTTTTTAGAATTAAGTTGCTTTCTCTCTGTTGGGACCAAATACAGTAAGAGCATGTGTGGGTATTTACTAAGTAATATCAAATAGTCATGAAAAATAGTAATCAGCTTCAAACAAATATTTTAGTAGTCCTAATATAATTTACTAAATGTTAGTAATAAATATAGGACTGGTATGTATTGCTTTAGACAAATGATGACCATATTGAAAAATCCTGGCCAGGAAGTTCCCCAGAGTAATGAGTGTTCCTTCCATTTATGTTCACTCAATCAGGCAGTAATGATGGAAAATATAACTTTCCCAAATCAGTTCTGTGCTTAAGAAGGAACTGAAGATACTAAAGAATGGCTAGTATTTAAACATGCTCAAGTCTCTCCTTAAACACACCATTAACGTTCCATTTTTGGAGAAGTCATTTCTGAATCCCTAAACATTGATTTAGGTTATAGATTCTCACTGTACCATGTACTTCCCTTAATAGCATTTGTAACGATTTTAATTGAGAAGTAATTCCACAGATACCAATAATTCCAGTGTCAGTGGTCTTGATTACTGCTTTATCTTCAGTGCACAGGGCTTGGTGCATAGCAGCCACTTGACATGAAACTATATAATGAATGAATGAATGTATTTTCTTTCTCTCTATCTCTCTCTAACACACACACACACACACACACATACTTCTGAAGCAAATAGCTTTTGTAACTACCAGTAATAAAATTTGCTCTTAAGCTTTAAAAAAATCACCACTAAGTTGATTTTTTAAATATTTGAGGAGTGGAACAGGAAGGAGTAGTGGAGGGAAAAAAAGAGAAGAGCTCATGATGGTGATCACTGTCCCCTAAAAATTGCTGAATACACCCAGCCACCCATTCTCCTCCTAGGAGGCCTTCACCTGTCTTCTCCAGTGATCAGGAAAAGCAAGCACCTTAGATGCTGCCACTGCCTATTAACTGTACTGAAAAACATTATCCCTTGCATTAAAACTATATATCCATCTTTTTAAATATCTCTGTATTACCGAATTGTGATAATGTATGTCAACAATTCATGTGCAGAGTTCAAAACTGACTTCAGTATGGAAATTCAAAAATGAATATTTGTGTGTCCATGCACGCACACACACACACACACACACACACACACACACACACTTAAAGTAGACACCAAATAGAAATTTTTTAAAAACACTAGTAGTCTTTTGGGATAGAGACAATTTTCATGACCTTTTGTAAATACAAATTTGACACAGAGTGTAGTTGCAATAAAGATAAGACCAGTAGAGAGCACTACATGCACTAACATTTAAATATTCTTTTGAATACTAACTAGTAACAACATTTAATGAAAGAATAGTATTTCTCACTTTAAATTTTACTTAGAGTTTTCTCTAATTAGTGAATCAATGTGTTACTTTATTTGAAAAAACAAGGTACTTAAACATCTTCTTGTGTTTTCATTGTGTTCCTATCTCATTTGGTGGAAATAAAACCTTCAATAAAACAAATATCCAAAAGTGGATTTTTTTAGGCTCTTACTTTTTAACTCGCTTTAGACACCGTTAGCTTCTCAGTTGAAAATTGTGGTGATCATCATTGATTTACTGGATTGCTGGATGGTGCTTCATACCACATATTTTGAAGACAAAAATGGTCATCAGTCTATGGCAAATAGTTTTTTTCAATCACTTTGGCATCTTAGGTTCAATTAAATATGACAGTTCTATAGAAAAGAGGTAGCAATTCTCATGGGATAGAATGCCTACAATGAAGCAGGAATAAAATGGCTGCAGGTATGATAATCTGAGAGCATTATCATTGAAAAGGGCCACATTAGTCCTGGGTTATACGGAAGTACACAGTTATAACCGAGTGGAATTTATGCTCATAAAGATGATATAAGCAAGAAAGATTTTCCTTCTTAATGCCGTTTGAGATAGCAAAAACCTAGAAACAACCTGAAAGTTCATCTATAAGAGAAGATTTCAGTGGAATTTTTTGAAGTAGTTAAGAGAGATTTTACATATATAATGTATTGATATGAAAATATCACTAGATAAAATAATCAAGGTGTAAAATATGGTGTATAAGGCTATTTGAGTTTTTAAAAAGATATGTGAACACACATGTATGTGTGTAGATATATATATGTGTATGTACATACAATTTCTGAAAGAAGACACGAAAATCCCTGTTAACATTGGTCACTTGTGGTAAGGTTTTGTAATACCTATCAAGAATTGTTTTCCATGTGCATTGTCTTACACTTAACATTTCAAAACAAAATTCCTCGTTAAAAAGAAAATATATTGGGCTTCCCTGGTGGCGCAGTGGTTGAGAGTCCGCCTGCCGATGCAGGGGACATGGGTTTGTGCCCCGGTCCGGGAAGATCCCACATGCCGTGGAGCGGCTGGGCCCGTGAGCCATGGCCGCTGAACCTGTGCGTCCGGAGCCTGTGCTCCGCAACCGGAGAGGCCACGGCAGTGAGAGGCCCGCGTACCACACAAAAAAAGAAAATATATTAACTACATAAAAGACTTAATAGTTTACTTGCTTGTCCTAGGTTAAAAATGGCAGAGATTTGCTTACTTTCTCCATTTATTTGCAATTGCTTTGATTTGGGGTCTAGACAAAAATATTTGGCTTGATTTGCCACTACTGATCTAGGCAAAATTCGAGGTGACAGGTACCTGATGATATTTAGAGTTAAAACATTTTTCATTTGCCTTATTTTTTTTTTAATTTTTATTCTAGTTAAATCCTCAAGAAGCCAAAATAAAGTCATAATTGTGTTTATTATTCAATTAAATGCTTTGAGCAAGAAGTAAAATTAAGAAATCACTGAAAGAGGAAGTTTCTCAAAGACACTGTATTTCAGGATGCTGTCTTGCATAGCTGCGGACTTAGGGAATGGCACAATAAGGTTATAAGCATCAGAAAGATCCACCTACACGAGCAAGGGGATAAAAATTCATCGAGGACCAGAAAAGCAGGGAAGGCAGAGAAGCAGAGAATGAGGCACTTAGTTTAAGAAAAACATAATTTGACCCCACTGAGAAGTTTTAGGAAAAAGATATTACACTTTATGCTTCAGGTTGAGCCTAAGAAAGATCACATTTAAATGCAAACCGATTAAAATTGTAGTGATATTTGCTTTAATTTAGAGAATTGGAGGATAAAAATAAGAGTTTATAACTCTCTCCTGAATGTGCTGTCCATGCTAATGTTGCATTTTGCTCTCAAACTTGCTAATTACTGGTAGTATGGCCCTCAGCACACCTACAGTAAATTCTGTTACTGCCTCAATTACTGTATTGTGACACAATCTGGGAAGAATTTGAAGATGGCCTTTTCATCTCTTTCTTCCTAATATTCCTAATTAATTCCATTGTTCCAGAATTAGAGAGAAGTAAGTTGGGCAGGATTAAGAAAAGAAATGAAAGTCAGGAACTGAGGTGCTTTTCAAGAGAAAGCCACTTAAACCATATTTTAAATAAAGCTAAAGTTTGAAACAAACAAATAAGCCTTGAACATCCTTAGTGTCCATTTTTAAGGATCAAGCCAATAGAGTTCTCTCATCACCATGATAAGATTCTCTAGTAACACAGGCACCCAATTATGATAATCTTGTCCCTCCTTTTCTTTAGTTCTCATGAAATCCCATAGAAGATCTGGTCCACTTGGTTAGCAATCTTTTGATTCAAAATTGCAAAGAGTAGCTTTCTCCTCAAAGGTGTGACATTTTATTATCCGCACACAGGAAAGAAAATATCTCCAAGTCTCCTCTAAAAGTGAATGTAGGGACTTCCCTGGTGATGCAGTGGTTAAGAATCTGCCTGGCAATGCAGGGGACATGGGTTTGAGCCCCGGTCTGGGAAGATCCCACATGCCGTGGAGCAGCTAAGCCCATGTGCCACAACTCCTGAGACTGCATGCTACAACTATGGAAGCCCGTGCACCTAGAGCCCATGCTCTGCAACAAGAGAAGCCACTGCGATGAGAAGACCTCGCACCACAACGAAGAGTAGCCCCTGCTCGCCGCAACTAGAGAAAGCCCGCACGCAGCAACGAAGACCCAACACAGCCAAAAATAAATAAAATAAATAATTTTAAAATGTATTTTAAAAAATAAAAGGGCTTCCCTGGTGGCGCAGTGGTTGAGAGTCCGCCTGCCGATGCAGGGGACACGGGTTCGTGCCCCGGTCCGGGAAGATCCCACATGCCACAGAGTGGCTAGGCCTGTGAGCCATGGCCGCTGAACCTGTGTGTCCGGAGCCTGTGTTCCACAACGGGAGACGCCACAACAGTGAGAGACCCGCGTAACGCAAAAAAAAATTTTTAAATTTAAAAAATTTTAAAAAAATAAAAAATAAAAGTGAATGTAAACTGCCTCCAGGAAGCATTCAAAGAATCCAGAGGGTTTTTTTTAATTATGTATGCCTTTAACATATACAAATTTATACTATCACTTATTCTTGTTGATACATCATTGTGTAATTCATACTATGCCTTTCCATTGACGCTTCTCTTTCCTTTCCAAATATTTTGTAATTCCTCAGAAATAACATGAATGTCTCCTATTTCTTCTAACTTCATCCCAGGCCCAGCATCCTAGTCAGTACTCCATCAAATACAGGGTAGATATGTTATTTAAAAAAATTTTTGTATCAAACACAATGTGACTTATCTTCTGATCATTCTAATGTTGCCTGCTCCCTGCTGCATGTTTCAACACAACCTTCTATTTTATTTTCCTTGTGGACTTCGTGGTATGATGGCAAATGTTTAACAACTAGCTTTCCTGAGGAAAACACAAAGCTTCCATATGTAGTATTTGCCAATATCCATGGTGTAAACACTCCCACCATGGCCAGTCTAAAGATACCAATGTGATGTCACTAAAAGTGACGTTGGGGCAAGATGCACATAACTGGGTCTCAAGTGTGAACAGGCTTCAGCATATCACTGTTTGTGGTTCTTACTACTACCTAAGATTATCTGATTTATTGTTTATTTGTGTTTTATCTGTTTCCCTTCATAAAATCTAAGCTCCATAAGGAAAGTCACTCCCTCCATGTTTACCACTGAACATAGAGCAGTGTCTGGCATATACAGTAGCAGGTGCATCATAAAGATTTGTTGGATAAAACCATAATTGTAGACTCAAAATTGAGTATATTAAAAAATTTTAAGATGTGATGGTAAAACAAATATTTTTTAAAAACCATTAAAGCTTGTGGGTTCTAAAAGTTCAGAAATATCTCCTGAGTAGATGAGAGAAAGAGATGAGTCCAGTATCACTTTTAAAAATCATTTTATCTTGCCTCTCTTGCATCTATTAGGCTTTCCCAGTGGTGTAACTATGAGGTTGGGATGCATAAAGAAAAAAGGAAAATTGTAAGCTTTGAATTTAAATTTCATTATAAAAGATCAATCATAACTTCTAATTGTGAAAATAGAAAAATGTTCATTTCAAAATGAAACAAAAACATCTTTTTATATTCTATGAATTAAATAGGCATAAATAAAATATACAATTACCAGAAAGACTTTGCACTTATTACATGTGCTATTGCCTATGACAGAATCAGAGCAAACATTAATTATTATATTTATTATTTGCATGATAACTGGTAATGTAAAATAATGCAAATAAGACCCTACAAATGAGGATTATTCAGATTTCAGAATTCTTTCAGAATTTTTAAAAATGTCTTTTGAGGACTTCCCTGGTGGCTCAGTGGTTAAGAATCTGCCTGCCAATGTAGGGGACACGGGTTCGAGCCCTGGTCTGGGAAGATCCCACATGCCGCAGAGCAACTAAGCCCATGCGCCACAATGACTGAGCGTGTGCTCTAGAGCCTGCAAGCCCGCGTGCTGCAACTACTGAAACCCGTGCGCCTACAGCCCGTGCTCCGCAACAAGAGAAGCCACCACATTGAGAAGCCCGCGCACTGCAACAAAGAGTAGCCCCTGCTCAATGCAACCAGAGAAAACCCGTGCACAGCAACGAAGACTCAACACAGCCAAAACTAAGTAAATTAAAATAAATTAAAAAAATTTTTAAAGAAATGAAAAATAATTAAAATTGACATTTTATATTTTTATTTCATCTTCAATTTTCTAACATCCAACACTGAATTAGTAACTTTATTTCATTCTGATGTTAGTAGTTTTTAATGTAGATGCTACAACACAATTTTTTTTCTTAGCCTGGATAGTCTGTACATTTCATTGTATGATGGGCACAAAGCTATTCATGAAAGGTTCATTACATTTCTATTAATTACATTATCTTTCACAACCTGACTCTCAAATGGCCCTGCTTAGGCTTGTTTTTCTTATGCTCCAAATTGAACTGCCTATTTTGCCCAAACGCACCATGTCTGCTCTCCCATCCCTGGCTTTTCTCTCCCGCTTCTCAGAATGCCCTTTTCCCTTATCTCTGTCTTTTGTAATCCTGACATTATTCTAGACTCAATTCAGTCCTCAAATTATTCATTCTCTGCACAGCACATAGTCACTAACTGATCTCTTTCTTGTTTGTTTCTTAGTTTTTTTTATTGTCTTTCTCTCCTGTATAGAACATAAGCCAAGTGAGAACAGGGCCTTTTCTTGTTCACTGCGATATCCCAGTGCCTAGAACAGAGTCTGGGATATAGTAAGTACCGTATTTATTGACTGAACAGACAGATAAGTAGTTATTAAAACAAGTCTAAGATTCAGATATTTTACCATGAACACTCAGTTTAAAAAAGCTCGAAGGAGAGAATAATATAGTAAGATTCTCTATGATTATTCAAAAAAAACCCCAAACCTTTATATTCCAAAGTATAGGTTGGCACTTCATCTTAATCTAGTGCTATTTTGACAAAGCTGTGAGAATTAAAGAAAATAACGTGATATTGTAACTCAGTCAAAAATAATTTCTAACACCCAAGGCTGAAAGAATTCCAGTTCGTAGGTGCTATTTTCCTCATATGAAACTGTGCTTATTATATTCCATTTATAATCTAACTAAACACATTTTCTTGGTATGCTAATGCTTTATTCAAACCTTCTCTTGATTTTGTCATTTAATTCACAAAGATTCAATTAAGTGAAACAGACCTTAATGTAACTTTGAATTTTTTAACAAGAAGAGACTTTATATTCAAAATAGGTAGTCATTTTAATATTAACCTGTATTTATATAAAATGGAACCAGTGTCATAGTTCTTTCCTCCTTTGACCTAAATTTCCTCCATGCATTTCTCTCTTTGAGTAAATCTCAAGCATAACAAAAAAGAGGAAAGATACACACACACACACTCATATATGGAACTCTGAAATAAAAGGCTGAAATCACTAAATCTTGAATAATGCAAGGTGAAGTGTGTTTCTCAGTGGAAAGCACAGGGGCTCTTGAATACAGGTGCTACTATTTTTTTTTAAAAGACATTTACTTTAAAAAAATTTTTTTATTTTATTTATTTTTTGGCTGCATTGGGTCTTTGCTGCTGCATGCAGGCTTTCTCTAGTTGAGGCAAGTGGGGGCTACTCTCCGTTGTGGTGCATGGGCTTCTCATTGTGGCGGCTTCTCTTGTTGCGGAGCACAGGCTGTAGGTGTGTGGGCTTCAGTAGTTGTGGCTCGCGGGCTCTAGAGTGCAGGCTCAGTAGTTGTAGTGCACGGGCTTAGTTGCTCCACAGCATGTGCTATTGCCTATGGCAGAATCAGAGCAAACATTAATCTTCCCGGACCAGGGCTCAAACCCATGTCCCCTGCACTGGCAGGCAGGTTCTTAACCACTGCACCACCAGGGAAGGCCCAGGTGCTACTATTTTTAAGCAAGTTGCTTAACCTCTCTGAGTCTCAGTTTACTTATCTATAAAATGGGATAATAATACCTAATCCTCTGGGCTGAAAAGATAAAGAGAAACCAACCTAGCTCCAAGCCTGGCATATATATAAAGTGTTCAATAAGAATGTCTGAATTAATGAATTTCATCAAAAATAAAGGTGCCACAGAGGTAAATTACTATATATCATTTAATGAAAAATTGCACTGATTGTGTAACCAAATAGCTAAAAGTATAATCACAGGTGTTTTTAACAATTCCCTGATTAATACACAATCAGCAAGGCAACACACATGTGAGTGGATCAAGTATACTGACCTTGATGAAACACTGTGTTTGGTACAGGAGTGGTCCAGGCAGTTACTCAAGAGACTTAAGCATGGTCATAGCTACCAAAGCAATACAGTAGATTAAGGATATTTTCTTATGTTTCTGCATGTCTCAATTAGAAATTCACAAGTGTTATTAGAGACAGTAGTTAGTTATTCATCCTTCATAAAAAACAAAATCTAACAGATAATGAATTGTTTATTATTCATTTTTCACACCTGTGCAGACATAAGCTAAAAGCATTGAACTTGCCACTATTAGAAATAATAACTAACGAATATATGGTGATTTGTGCTTTCTCGTCCTGTCTTTTTCAATCCATACAAAAACCCTACAGAGTCAACACAGAGGGAGAATGGTAGAGTAAATTTTCAATTAGGGAGCTCAAAGCATAAGTCCAGAAACATTCTATTAAACATTTGGTGCTGAGGCTACATCAGGAAACAAAAAGACAAAAAGCCTACCTTCATGGACTTCACAATCTGGGATTTGTATTGAAATCATGGCTTTTAGACTTATGAATCAAGCCACTAAAGTACATATTCACAATACAGGATGTTGTTAAGAACTACATTAGTGGCCAAGGGATTTGTATGTTCTTTTCGTCCTCAGTTATTGAATGAGGTTTGGTATTTTGTGCAAAGCCTTGGAACATACTCTGTTGTTACTGTCCACAATTCAACTTCTGTCTGTTGTTTGATTTAGGGGAGATGAATAATGATAATCCACCAGAATTGTTGCTTCCTCCTGTCTCCCACAGCACTTCCTTTCTACGGTGCTTAGAGCACTTACTGCTCTCATTCTTGCTCAGAGCTTGCTCATATTCTCACAGCCAGCTCATTATTTGTCTCCCAACCCGTACTGAGTACTGTCTAGAAAGTGCCACGTCTCATTAATCTTTGCATGGCTAGCGCCTAGCAGAGTCTTGCCATACAGTTCAGGTGGGATGTATGTTTGTTGTATGAATATATTTGTATATACTTTACTGTTTTCAAAGCACGTACATGTGCATGATCTCATCAGACCCTCACAAAACTCAGTGAGATTGCAGGGAAGAATTAGTTCCCTCATTTTACAGAACCTCAGTGAGATTGAAGATTACAAATGCCCTTGTTTGACAGATGAAGAAACGGGACCAGTGAGAGATTTGATTTCTGAAAAGCACATAGCTAAGACTTGAATTTCCAGACCAGTGTTCTGTCTAAACACTAAATGAAAATATAGGCATGCTGAACTATTATTTTCCGTATGCCTTTAAGGTGTGTTAGGTGTTTGGCCAATCATTTATGACTTTCTCAAATCACTGGTGAAATCTTGTTTGTTAGTTTTTTTTCAAATGTAAACCATGAGATGGGAAAGTTTTCAGAAACCATCCGTATTGTAATCAGAAGACAATGACGTAGATTATATGCAAATCTTTTGCTGTAAAACTGTGTCTGTCTTCAGGAGGATATTGCTAGCCAAAACAATTCTGCTCTGTCATAGGGAAGGTGAGGGAGGCAGCTTTGTCATTTCCAATCCTGAACCCATAGTCATCACCCTTCTGCTTACACAAGATTTCTATATGCCTCTTAATTTCTTGATCAAAAAAATGAGAGTCCCTACAGTGGCAACATAGTGAAAGCAGTCTGTTGGGGTGAAGGGGTCACAGCTAATAGTTGAAGGTTCTAGTAACTGAATCTTGATCAACTGACTCTAAAGTCACCCTTTTAAAAACATCATCTCCCATTAGATTACAGGCTACTGGAAGGCAGGGACAGTATTGAATCCCCAAGTCAGGCCATGGCTTAGTTCAATTCCTGTCACATATGTTAATTAGCAAGTGGCAGCTCTGAGGATCAACCTGGAGGAGTGCTAGGGACATGTTTTTCAAACTTAGTGATAGAAACCTCTCTTTGTGTTTTTAATTGTTTTCTCATTGTGATTTTTAATTTAAAACCATTATTAAGAAGTTTGCTTGTGAGATACGTTATTTTCTAGGCAATATACTCAGGTCCTTAACGGCGGCCTAGTGATGGAACTCTGGCTTTATGTCAGTTATCTCGTGTACTGTTATAAGTCAACATTCCAAAATAAACTTTAACAGAAATTAACAGCAACTACAGTTAAACCCCAACATTTCTGAACTAGAAGCATTTTCCTTCTAGGGGACGGGATTAAAGGGTTGACAAATTCTCTTAATCCGAAAAAAATCATCTCTCCGCCTCCCTCCTCTCTATCCCCTCCCTTTCATTCTTCTCCTTCCCCCAGACGCACGGACACTCTGACCATTTTGTTTGAGTGGAAAGTTGAAAGAAAGCGACACACTAGCTACACGCATCCGGCGCTCCTTGAGGTGGAAGAGCAAAGTTCTAGGGCAGAGCCTTCCTTGCCAGAGCCCGCGATGCTTTCGCTCTCCGGTCCCTGCTCAGCTTCACGCCGCATCTGAAGGTCTGCCCCTCGCGGAACAGTCGCGTCTCCATCTGGCTGCCAACCCACCCAAGCCTTCTCTCCTCCACAACCACCACCTTCCCCCCTTCCCCCCTCCTTTCCGTCTTCCCTCTCCACCCCGCCCCCAATCTCCTCCTCTTTTTCTCACTACAAGCGGTTGCTGATGCTGAAGCTGAGCGTCACTTCGGCTCCCACGGCAGACATGGCGACACTGACAGTGGTCCAGCCGCTCACTCTGGACAGAGGTAAGGGAGCAGCTCACCCGCCAGGCCACTGCGTCCCCTCTGCCTCCCCCTCTGGCGCCGCCAGCTCCCACCGGGACCGCCAGACGTGCTCGGGCAGGGGCAGCAGGGCAGTGTGGAGCAGCGAAGAAGGCTTTCGCGCTGAGAGCAGGATACTTTCTTCCCCTTTTCTCTGCCCGCCACGTCCCCGCTGCCCCCTTCACGCCTCACTCGCCCGGCACAAGGGTGCCTTCCCCGGGCTCTGGCGCCCCCGCCGCCACTCCCAGCCCCTCGCCGGATCGCCTCCGGGCCGCCGGCTTTGTTGGAGCGGAGGCGCGGGGATCGCTCGGCGCCCGCCCGGGGCTCGGGGTTGGTGAGGGGCAGGGAGGAAGCTGGCCGAGCCGGGCGAGGGCGGCTGCAGCCGGAGACCGGGGAAGCCTGGCGAGTGAGCCGCTTGCCAGCCTACGCTGCCGGGGGCCTGGGAGGAAGGAAGTTTGTCCCCGCGCCGGGGGGCGAAGGTCGGTCAGGCTGCGGGTGCCCGGGCAGCCGCCCGGGGGCGGACAAGGCGTACCCCGTGTGACCTGTGCCGGGGCGCACGGCGGCTGGGCTGCCGCGGCGGGGAGCTGCCCTCGGCCGAAAGGGCAACGCGGAGCGCGGGCAGCCGTGCCGGGGCCGGGGGCGCAGCGTCGCGGCAGCCGTGCCCTGCTCTCCCGGGCTTCGCGCTCTGAAGGCGCCAGGGGTCGTGTCTGCCCTCGCCGCCGGCGGCTCTCCGGCAGTGGCAACTCACAGTTTCTCCTGCCCCAGCCAGCCTCGTCCTCTCCCAGCCCTGTGCCACCGCGGTGCCCGGGCTGCGGAAGGCGCAGGGACGCAGCGCAGGCTGGGTTGAAATTCAACTTCTGACCTCCGACCCTGTGCGTCCTGCTCTCCGACTTGACTGGGGAAGAAATGTTTGCTTCCTTCCCAGGCCCTCCCCAAGCCTAAGGACGGAAACCTCCGCTGCGATCTCGGCCTCTCCGGTGCATCCGTGCGGGGTTATACCTGTCCTTTGCGTGTTCGAGTTTCCTTTCTGGCTTCCGACGTCCAGTTATGAATGCGCTGAGTCTCAGGACTCTGCAGCGGAGGACACCTCCTCGTCCTGGTCCGCAGCGGCCGGATTTAGGACCGTGGGCGGCCATTTGGAAATGGTGTGCTCAGATGAAAATGGTTTAGTCCGATGTGCCTCTAAAAATATTCTTTCTAGCGGATTAAACTGGACTATGGGGCAAGGCAAAAGAGCATCCTATTGCGAGTACAGTGAAAAGGCCAGGGCAAACTTAGTGAGGTTTTTAATTTGGAGAGGTTGTGGGTGACTTTAATGTAATCTGTTGGCGCCAGAGAGGATGTTATGTGGTGCCCATAGCAACCTTACTTGGGGTAGGAGTTGAAAGATAAAAAAATAATTGATTTTATGTTGGGAAATGTTGGTTTGCAAGCTAGTGAGTTAATAACAGTAGTTTAAAAGGTCAGAAATCCATTGCATAATCCATGATTTCTCCCCAGGATCATCATCTGCCCTAAGCAGGATAAATCCATTGCCTCTAAAAACCAAACAGATGGCAAGCTATTAGAAATTATGGATTTCCCAAGTATTTCTGTTTTAATGCAATGAGATCTTATATTGTCCCATTCCTAAATCATAGTCTTTAAAGATTCCCAAGTAAAACGACTATGTTAGGAGAGAAAACGAACAAGCAAACAAACTCCAAGAAAATTGCATACCTGAGGAATTTTATATACTACTACTACTAAAAACATTTCACTTTGGGGGGGTCTTACTTTAAATGCCTGGATCAGTTGTGGAGAGGAAGTGCAATCAGACTAAGTTGTATTCTTCTTGTTCACAGCCAGACTGTACCTGTCCTTCCCAGTTGTGATTAGGTTCATGGATTAAGTAGCTCAAGAGGCAAGGGTGGGTGAGACAGTGAATGTATCTGAATAAATTCACCAGCAGCTCGCTGCGAGGTCTGTAGTTTACAGATGGTGGGTTACTGGCATCATTACTGTGCATGAAGTCAATACATATTAATAATTTCCCCTATACATTATTAAAATATAATTAACTGATTAATTACATCATTAAATTGATGAAATAAACTGATAAAAATTTTCCTACAAAAAATAAAAATCTCTTAAAAGAGAGAGCCCAATAATACTTATCTGGCTCCTAGCTGTAACTCTGATACTCACTTTGGAGTAGTTGGTTAGCCTCTTTGGGCATGTTTTCCTCTATGGCACATAAGGAGTTTGGATTAAATGATTCTGCCACTGTGCAGCTTTAACAGTCTAGAATTCAACGAATTAAAATTAGGACTCAGTTTCCGGTCACCTACTGGAAGATTTTGCAGATCACTTCCTCTCCCACCCCTTCCAGGTGTCCTGTGACGTGCTCTGAGGTCACCCACTACTTTGGCCTCATCAAAGCATTTCTCAAACTCAGCTGCATCTATCTCCTCATTGAACGGAACTCCTTGAGGGAAGAGACCATTTCTAAATTCATCTTTGTATTCTCAGTGCCTGCCATAGTCCCTGATCACAGTAGAAGATCAAAAATTAATGTAAATTAGTGTAAAGGAACTAAGGATTGTAACAACTTACGCGCCGTTAAAATATAAGGTTTTCATAGTGAACAGAGGTACAGCTCATAGATTCACAACATTTGTTTTTGTTTGTTTGTTTTTGTTTTTGCGGTACGCGGGCCTCTCACTGTTGTGGCCTCTCCCGTTGCGGAGCACAGGCTCCGGACGCACAGGCTCAGCGGCCATGGCTCACGGGCCTAGCCGCTCCGCGGCATGTGGGATCTTCCCAGACCGGGGCACGAACCCGTGTCCCCTGCATCGGCAGGCGGACTCTCAACCACTGCGCCACCAGGGAAGCCCGATTCACAACATTTTGACCCTGGAAAGAATGGCAGGGAGAACATCGGCCAGTGGTTCTTAAACTTTCTTTCCCCCCATGCACTTGACAGATTTCCATCAGCAACCATAGCTCACTTATCTGTGATTATTAACCAAGGGGGATTGTGGCAGGTGAGCACAGGAGAAAAGGAAAGAAGACACTGCATAAAGCCTCCTAAGGGCATCTCATCAAGCAAACCCAAATACATAATCCGTATGTATTCTGCTGGCTCTTTTCTAGCATCTTCATTTTTCAAATGAAAAACATGAAAGAAGCAATGATAAGAGATGTTTTCAAGGTTACTCTACTAGTTAGTGGGAGATTTTATGCTAAAATCTAATTTTTCTTGTTTGATGCCCTTTGGCATTATCAACAGATTCATCTGGAATCTTCAGGTCGGAGGTTTTAAGCAAACAAATCAAAGCTATGGCTTGAAATTAAGATTGATCCCTCCCAGAATTCAAAAGATATTATCTGAAAGTAAGAAGCTCAGAAGTCTGCGCTAGTTTCCTGGCTCTTGTCTGGGAAGCAAGCCTTAGCTGGAACCAGCCTGGCCCCGAAAGGACAAACAGGGTGGCTTCAGGTTTTCACTGCTCTGTGTACATCCTAAACTCTTTTCCATCTGCCATTAAGACCTCAGATTAACTCTGTGGGGGCTTATGTGTGGCTGTGGTCACAGCAGCTTCCTGTTCACGCTGGTCCCAGTCCTTAGGATTGCCTATTGAGTGCCTACAGCAAGTCAGACCCTACTGTGGGATTGCTATATACTGGTGAGCTAAACAGACTACCACATAGTCTTCATGGTAATTAGAGCTTAAGGAGGGAAAGAAATTACACACACATGCACACACACACACACTCATTCAAACCATTCATTAATTCAATAAATATTCATTTATCACCTGCTATATACGAGATGCTACAGGAATGCCAGAGACAAAGTTTCTGCTTTTATGGTCCTTAAGAGTCTAGTGGGGAAAACATAATAAGTTAGGAATTCATTCATTCACTCAACAAATTATTGAGTGTCAGCCTTACGGCAAGCACTGTTTTAAGCAATATGGTGGTCCTAATGAACAAAGTAGATAAAGCCTAATGGAGTTTACATACTAATGAGAGAACCACACACTGAACACATAGGTATACAACTATAAGTGCTAGTGAGAAAAAGTAAGACAATCAAAGAGAGTGATGGGCTGCTGTTTGAAACATGATAGTCAAGGAAGACCCTTTCCTCCGAGTTGGTGACATTGGAGAAGAGACCCGATGGAAGTGAGGAAGCAAACTTTGCAGATATCTGGAAGAATGTGCTCTGGAGAAGGACCTCACGTGTGTATCCTGGGAGCATCAAGAAAGTCAGTGCGCAAATGTGAGCACAGGGACGAGTGGCAAAAAGTGGGATTTGTGAGTTGGTGGCCAGGGGCCAGATGATATAAGTTATAATCACGATTTTAGATTAGTTGAAAATAGGAAGTGCTCTGAAAACAATAAACATGACAGGAGGATAGAGAATAATGGGGAAGGACCTATTTAGATGGTGTTGGTCGAAGAAGGCTCACTGAGAAAGTAAAATTTAATCTGAGTTCTGGTGTATTAATAAGACCCTTAGGAAAAGCATTATGGATAGAGGGAAGAATACACAAAAAAGCAGTTGCACATGTAAAGCTTGGCTACCATCCCATTAATACCTCCATAACCAAGCAAATGATTGAAAAGAAAAATTACCAAGAAATAACAACACTCTAAGTATGCATCTGGGGTAGATATTTGGTTATAAGTATACCAAGAAAATCTCAACTTTTTGCTTCTTACTGCTAGACTAAAACACTATATATTTAGATTTTCAAAGATACCTTTTTTTAAAATTAATTAATTTATTTTTGGCTGCGTTGGGTCTTCATTGCTGCGTGTGGGCTTTTCTCTAGTTGTGGCAAGCGGGGGCTACTCTTCTTTGCAGTGTGCAGGCTTCTCATTGTGGTGGCTTCTCTTATGGAGGAGCACGGGCTCTAGGCACATGGGCCTCAGTAGTTGTGGCTCGTGGGCTTCAGTAGTTGTGGCTCATGGGCTCTAGAGTGTAGGCTCAGTAGTTGTGGCTCACAGGCTTAGTTGCTCCGTGGCATGTGGGATCTTCCTGGACCAGTGCTCGAACCTGTGTCCCCTGCATTGGCAGGCGGATTCTCAACCACTGCACCACCAGGGAAGCCCCAAAGATATCTTGAGCATTGTAATTTACATGTCACTATGCATAGATCTACATGTTGAACCCAAGTGGTCATTATATGAGATATATTCATTTTCAGTGTAATATTTTATATTAGACTGTGATGTAGAAAGTAACTGTAATTTACCCTTGTGGCAAAGAGAAGATGCTGATAAGGAGATTAGTGTGGAATCATCTCTTCCAGAATTTAAAATATTCAGTGCAATTCTTCCCTACACCTTTGCCCGGATTTTAATCTCTACAACCAGGAATGACCTTCAGCTAAAATCAAGGGAACAAGGCAGGGTGCAATCCATGATACTTTTTTTTTTTTATTTTTTTTATTTTTTTTTTATTTTTTGCTTTATCACAAATTTAATCAGTTATATGTATACATATGTTCCCATATCCCCTCCCTTTTGCGTCTCCCTCCCACCCTCCCTATCCCACCCCTCCAGGCGGTCACAAAGCACCGAGCTGATCTCCCCATGATACTTAATACCATTATAATGAAGAACATAAAAATACTTCACTATATTAAAAAATGCATGGATTTAGGAACTTTCCTTCAGTCCAGTAGCTCCAACTCTCCTTCACTTTCCATCTCAAGGTCAGAAAAGATAATACAATGGAATTCTCCAAAATGTTACTTCTGCTTATCTTTTTGCCCTGATTTTAAGCAGAATGGCTTTTTAAAAAATCATGACTTATAAGGAAGTCTTTACATGACTTATAAAGAAGACTGACAAAATCAATTCTTGGAGAAAAATGGATAATTAAAATAATTTCTATGAGTAATTGAAATTGTGTAACTTTAGGGGCTTCCCTGGTGGTGCAGTGGTTAAGAATCCACCTGCCTAATGCAGAGGACACGGGTTCGAGCCCTGGTCCGGGAAGATCCCACATGCCGCGGAGCAATTAAGCCCGTGCGCCACAACTACTGAGCCTGCGCTCTAGAGCCTGTGTGCCACAGCTACTGAGCTCTCGTGCCACAACTACTGAAGCCCACACGCCTAGAGCCTGTGCTCCACAATAAGAGAAGCCACTGCAGTGAGAAGCCTGTGCACCACAAAGAAGAGTAGCCCCTGCTCGCCGCAACCAGAGAAAGCCCGCACACAGCAATGAAGACCCAACACAGCCAAAAATAAAAATAAAATAAATAAATTTATTTAAAAAAAAGAAATTGTTGGGCTTCCCTGGTGGCGCAGTGGTTGGGAATCCGCCTGCCGATGCAGGGGACACGAGTTCGTGCCCCGGTCTGGGAAGATCCCACATGCTGCGGAGCGGCTGGGCCCCGTGAGCCATGGCCGCTGAGTCTGCGCGTCCGGAGCCTGTGCTCCGCGGCGGGAGAGGCCACAACAGTGAGAGGCCCGCGTACCGCAAAAAAAAAAAAAAGAAGTGTACTCAACAGTTGACTGGGGAAAATATAACCAAGAGTGACTTTTTGACTCTTGTTTAGTGCTGTTTAATTGTGAAGCATCACATGATGCTGAGAGAGGCATACACATGCCAGTCAGGGGTGTGAGCGCTGGATCCAGACGTCTGGGTTCAAATCCTACCTATGCCTGCCTCTTCCTTAGCTCTGTAACCTTGGCCTGTTAATATCTTCTCTCTGTCCTTTACTTTGCATCTATAAAATTGAAAATAATAATAGTTTCTGTCTCTTAAGATTACTGTAAAAATTAACTAAGAAAACATATGCAAGTGCTTAGAACGCTGCCAAGTCCATAGTAAGTGCTCAACACTGATTATTCCCCATCCCTCCTCCCCAGGGCATGTGTTTTTCCCAGTGCAGTACATGAAAAGTGCGCAGGCTTTGGATTTAGACAGAATGGATTTGAATTGCAGTTCTGCCACTTACTATCTGTGGAAGCTTAGAATACTGCTTACTCTCTCCACATTCTGCTTCTTTCATTCTTAATATAGAAATAATGACACCCACTTTATGTGGTGATACATAGGCTACAGGCTGTGGTTACATAGGCTTGCAAGGCTAAGGTTCTTCCTTAGCCTTGCAAGGAAAAGAGAATGAGCATCTACCATGTGGCAGGTACCGAGTCAAAGGCTAGGGGTAGAGCGCGCAGTCCAGGGAAGACAGACATGAAACATAATTTATGGTAACATAGTTTGAGTATTATAGTAACAGCTCACACATATTGAGCATTTACTATACGCCAGGCATTGTGCTTAGAGTTTTTCATATTTCATTTCAGTTAGTCCTGAAAACAAACCTCTGAGGCACACGCTATTAGTATTTTGAAGATGTGGGGATTGAGGCAGAAAGAGGCTAAATAAAGGGATTGGAACTCAGTCTGGTTTATATTGAGACCTTGAGTTTAATCACTATGCTACGCTGTGGAGAGCAAGTACATAGGTCTGTAACAGGGTCTGTAACAAGACTTGAGGGACTTGGACTGGTAAGGGATGGCAAACGCAGAGGTGCTTGCAAAGGCTTCAAAGAGCAGACAGACTGGTAGGAGGCACCACCAGGACGGTATGTTGTTCAGACAAAAAGGAGAGAATTTTATTCAATGCTTATAAAAAGGGGTATATACTAATGCTGGTAAAGACTAATTTAAGTGATGTATTTTAAAAGTCTAGCACAATTATTTGAAAATAGCAGGTGTTTAATAAATGGTTGTGCTTATTATTAATCATGTTTATTACCTTCTTGGTACAAAAGATCAAAATACCCAAATATGGAATTATAAGAAAGTCTAGCAAGATTCTGTTCCTTCTTTCCATGCTGTGCCAGTGAACCAAGAGATTATGACTGTGACATTTAGATTATCTTTCAGTGATCTGTCATGCGCAGATAAAACTCCTTCATATACTTGGAATTTTGACAGGCTCACAGAGAGAGTTGAAAAAGTGATAATAGGGCCCCAAGTCGCTTGCTGTACAGTCTTTGCTGTTAAGTGAGACAAGTGCAGCACAACCTGAGTTCCAGGCATGAAGAGAAAGTTGTGACTTCTGTTTTTTCTTCAAGATTGGCTCTAAATGGCCTGAAGGACATAAACACACTCTGCTTACCCACGATCTTTAAAATATATGCCTTGAGGTTTTAACATGTGTTTCAGTGGCCCACGCCATGCTGTATTTGCCTAGCATTAAATGTGGGAGAGATGATCCATCTAAGTAAACTGATCTCGGAGAGGCAGCAGTGAGTGGTGGCATGAAGCAAGATCTTAATTCCCTGCCCAGGAATTGAACCCGGGTAGCCTGTATGAAAACCAGGAATCCGGGCTTCCCTGGTGGCGCAGTGGTTGAGAGTCCGCCTGCCGATGCAGGGGACACGGGTTCGTGCCCCGGTCCAGGAAGATCCCACATGCCGCGGAGCGGCTGGGCCCGTGAGCCATGGCTGCTGAGCCTGCGTGAGAGGCCACAACAGTGAGAGGCCTGCGTACCGCAAAAAAAACAAAACAAAACAAAAAGACAACCAGGAATCCTAGCCACCAGACCCTCCTGGCTCTTGCCCCTAGTGAAAAATACATTTCTCACGGAGGCAAAAACTGTAAAAACACATACAAAGTTTATTATTGGAGACATAGCACAACAACAAGTGGGAGAGCACACAGAGAAACGGTTGGTTTAGTTAAGATAGAAGCAAGGCAGAGATGCACACCCGGAGAGGAAGGTGTGGGCGTCCTCCCTAATGAGGAGGAGTGCAGGAAAGAGGCAGTGAAGTCATCTATATAGGGCAGTTCTTCCAGGTCTTTGTTTACCTTTGGCCAATTATCTGGTTTCTTTTTCCACACCTGCCCTAGGACTTTCCCCAACATGTGTGCACAACTTTTTTCCAAGATGGATCACAGCCCAGAGACCTATGGGACGGCCTTAGCATCACAAAGTATGGGGTGGTGCCCCCTCCTTTTTGACCCCCAAGGAGCCTTTCTGTGCATGTACAATGTTTCCCTTGCCCTAAGGATGGGAAATGTATGACCTCCTGATCTTTTAACAGCATTTAGTCCCTCTCTGTCCCTGCCATAAAAGTGTCCAATGTCCAGTTATCTACCCTATGCCTGTTGCTGTTTCTTATATCGAAGTGCAGATCTCGAAATATAGAGAAGAGTCCGGTCATAAATATGTAGTCCGGAGCCCGTTTTTCTCTTGCCTCAGGAAGTATAAACAGGGGGCTGGTAATGAAAGTGCGGCCTGGAGACCATCTTCTTCTCACCCCAGGAAGTGTGAACAGGCCAGTTGTAGATGTCCAGCCTGGAGCCCACCTATCTCCTGCCTCAAAACCTTACAGATAACTGAAAATTAATTAATGGTTAATTTTTAACCTTTTTTTTTTTTTTTTTTTTTTTTTTTTTTTTTGCGGTACGCGGGCCTCTCACTGCTGTGGCCTCTCCCGTTGCGGAGCACAGGCTCCGGACGCTCAGGCTCAGCAGCCATGGCTCACGGGCTCAGCTGATCCGCGGCATGTGGGATCTTCCCGGACCGGGGCACGAACCCACGTCCCCTGCATCGGCAGGCGGACTCCCAACCACTGCATCACCAGGGAAGCCCAATTTTTAACCATTTTTAACCTGAAAATATAGGATTCATTTTCTTTCCTTCTCTGATATAGTATATGTTCTCTAGAAAATGGAGGTTTTGTAAAAGAATAGTGGAAGATAAAACAAGTAAGGCAGGACAACAATGCATATTACTAACGGAATGATGAGATATTTATGTGGCTAGCTCACAGGGAAATTCTGCATCACTCCAGCTTCTCAGACCTGTTTTAGTTAGTTGAGTTTGACAGATACATGCCTCTGGATAAATAAGGTATTCTGGATCATGTAGACACTCATTTCTTCTGATGACACACATTTTCCAAGTATTGACAGTTTGGCTTCCAAATGATAACTTTGAATAGCAAAGTATTAAGATTGTGTATATGCTATGGACTGAATGTTTTTGTCTCTCCCTTCCCCATTCATATGTTGAAATCCTAACCCCCAATGTGATTTGGAGGTGGAGGCTTTAGGCAGGAATTAGGGTTAGATGAGGTCATGAGGGTGGGGCTGATGATGAGATTAGTGCCCTTATAGGAAGAGACTAGAGCTCTCTCTTCGCCCTGTGAGTACACATCCAGAGGGCAGATGGCTGCAAGCTGGGAAGGGACTTTCACCAGAAACTGAACCTGCCGGCACCTTGATCTTGAACTTTCCAGTCTCTAGAACTGTGAGAAATAAAGGTCTGTTTTTGAAGCCACTTAGGTTATGGTACTTTGTTATAGCAATTTAAGCTAAGACAGTATAGCAATCATCATATGATCTTAGCCTCGGCAATCCTCTATCCTAAGTAGTTGGACAAATTAGCTATAGGCAAGATAAGTTGTACACAGATACACATTAAAGTATACCTAATTTCCTGCTTAGTTTCATTTTTTTCCCTGTGTGAGTTTTGAAATCTTTGTCTTACATGTACTAACAAGTTTTCAGAGCCTCTTCTCTTGGATTGTTCTCCATTATTTTCAAATACATTGAATTATTTAAATACATTTAATTATTTTTTTCTTAGCAGTTTCTCCTGGATATTTTTCGAGATGAAATTTTCTATTTGTAAATTACGCATTTTCCAAATGTAAAGGAGCTGTATCTAATCATTTGTCTTACATTCAAACAATACTTTACTGATCTAATATTGATGTAGGCCTTTGCTGATTTTGCTGTCTTTCTTTTAATGTTTGTATTGTGGGGGGGGGGTGTTGGCTAGGGTCGACAGTGTGTATCTTTAACTTATCACGGCCTTCCTTAAAATAATATACTTCCAACTGCTGCCTCTTGTCTTTTGTGCTATTGTGAAATCTATGCTATAAATGCATAATTCATTGCTACTAATTGTGCTTTAAACCAGGGCTCACAAGTTATAACCCCCAAACCAAATCCAGCCTGAGAGCTAAGAATGTTTTTTTCATTATTTTAAATGGTTGGAAAACTCAAAAAGAGAAATATTTTGTGACAATGAAATATTTTAATACAATGAAAATTGTATTAAATTCAAATTTCCATATTTATAAGTAAAGTTTTATTGGAACATAGCCATGCTTATTGATTTACATGTTATCTATGGCTGCTTTCAGGCTACTTTCAGGCTACAGTGGCAGAGGTGAGTAATTTCAGAGACAGAGACCATTTGGTCTGTAAAGCTTCAGCTATTTACTCTCAGACTCTTTACAGAAAATGCCTGCCAACCTCTGCTTTTAGAGCATTAAAGAAATGGAAAAGAGAGAATGGCTTTTACATCTGCATTCAGTTGAACCATTTGAGTTGCTTGACCCTCAGCTTGCAGTCTTCCTTGTACACCCGTGTCCCAGCTGATTCTTGCTCTTTGCTCTTATATTCCCCCAGGGGTAGACTACTGTTGCTCTTTTCTTGGTACTTACTAGCCTGGTGGTGGGGGACACAGGAGCTTCTCTGTTGTCCTGGCCCAGCCTTGGTCTCAGGAAGACCCTGTGCCTGAGTCTCAAGGATGGGCCTTTCTCAATGATCCTGCCTCTTCCTGGTCTACCAGACTAAACTCTGCCTTCATCCTTGGAGGGTCTTGGTGGGAGAGCTCCTTGCCCCTTCCTCAGTGGTAGGGGGCCTCTAATAGTATTGGTATTGGATCCTGGAATTAACACTGTTTCCTGCTTCCCTCTCCCTCTACCTTGGCATACAGGTGTTTTTCTTTTATTTGTCTCCCAGGTGTAACAGGTTTTTACCTTTACTCTTAACTCTGATCCATTCTTTCTCACGAGCTCCCAGTAAAAGTTTGTAAAACTTGCCCGTATTTGCCACTCCCAGAGGTTTTATATTGTCCTGGTAGCTCACATTTGGACTTTCATCAATCAGTGAAACACTTTAGCTGAATTCTTCTTACCCATTTGTGTGGCACCCAGTGTCTCTTCTGCCCATGCTGTGCCACAGATGAGTGAGCCTGTGCTGGGTGTGAGCCTGGCTCACCTCCCCTCTCTGCTTGGATGGGTTTCTATACTCTTCAAGTTTCCTATACTATTACAGTTTTGCAAAGTTAACTTATCCTATGTGAGCTAAAATTCACACTAACCTAACTGAGTAAGAAATTGTGTTCCCAGTTGGGAAGACAGACTTTGAAAGCATTTTTGCAGCCTGGTTAATTTTTGGTATTTATTTGCACATCTGAGCAACTGTTTGGTTAGGCAGACTGTCTTTAGGTTGTTGCTCATATTTCAAATTAAAATCCAATTTTAGAGACTAATTTGAGTGAATCTGTAATATGGCAGACTGAGCTAACACAGAACCTCTCCCATTACAAACATCAAGATGTGCCACATAAAATCTAACAATTAAACTCTCTACAGCTTAGAATGCAAGTGAGAAAGCATCATCTCCAGGTGCCAGGAATGAAAGGGGAAATGAAGGCTGGAATGGTCGTGGTATCGCGCTGACATCTTGGTACAAGCGGACGGAGGGAGATGAAGGGGATGCCAAGTGGTCCCAGACTGAGAAATAAGCCCCATGGCTGGGGACAAAGCAGGAACTGAGGGTGACGTGTTAGATCTTCATTATACCCATACCCTAAACTGCATTGCTTAGCTTGGAGTCTGAATATATACCACTGAGCTGGTTCGGGAAACTTTTTCTCAAGGAACTTACATAAAACGAGTCCTAGCCTAGGACAGACTAGAGGAAGTAAAATGAAAGCACTCTTAAGAAGCATTCAGCTACATCACCGGTTTCTCATAGAACAAACAATCCCTGCCAAAGGTGAGCTCACAAATAAACATTAGAAATGAATGAGAAGGAGATAGAACATTCGAGTGAGTCAGTGCTGACAACAAACCAGGGGGTTAGTGAGCCCTGTGTTTTGGGCAGAAGGAACAGAAATTCAGAGAGAAAAAGAAAGATATGTCTGGAAAACTAAAAGAACTCGATATAGAAGAAATCAGAAAGAGACTATAAGCATATTTATAATGATTTTAAAATGCACTTTAAAAATAGAAACTATAAGGAGAGAACATGACACTGAAAAAATAAGTAAATTTGAAAAAGATTCCTGAAAAATATGAGAAAAGAATGCTAAAAGAAGATTTTTTTAAAATAAAATGACATTAAATTATATTAAAGTTTTGAAAAACTTGAGAACTTCTACTTATAAGACTTTTTTTGTTTTGTATTCACATACAGGAAAATAATTAGCACCATTTTCACTTTATCTGATACTAAGGGCTTATATTAGAAATGACTGTGGAACCTGAAAGGAAGCTCTTCTTGGTTAAGTATCAAAACAGCCAGGAACTGGGGGTAAGGCTTGTGTTTGGTTTTCATTTTCTGAGATATTAATCTGATCATGTCATTCCTTGCATTAAACTCTTTAGTGGCTTCCCATCTTCCAATATTTTAAATATATCTTAATATGTTCTTAATTTTATTAACTGACCATATGCCAAAAGTTATGTATGTGTAGCCTTTCCCCTACTTATGTCCCAAATACCTAGAACCCAGCCTGGCACATTGCAGGTGTTTAATAAATATTTGTTAAATAAACAAAGTCAGGATCTTGGCAATGTTGTTCTCTTTGTGGGGAGAACTCTTCCCTTCCTCTTCCTCCTGTTTCTTGGCAAATTCCTACTTGTCTTTTTAGCATTTGGGTTTCAGATTCCTTAAAAACTCTTTTCTTGTTCCCTGAGCCTAGTTTAGTTCCCTCTGTTTTATGCTTCCATAGCACCTTATAATGCCCTTTTGTAAATTCACCCAATTATTCACTCAATTCTTGAGTGCCTACTATGTCCCAACTGCTGTTCTAGGTCCTATGTAGTGAACACAAACATAATTTCAACTCTTGTGAAGCGTATATTGTAGTGGGGTGGAGGTGGAGGACGACAAAACAAACAAATAAGTACATAGTACTTTCTATAATTTTAAGTAATCTGAAGAAACATGAAGCAGGTTTGTGGGGGGGCGGTGAGAGAGCCAAGGAAAGTAGGGGTGGATCCAGGGAAGTCCTCATGTATTAGATACAGTAAGTCCCCTACATACAAACGAGTTCTGTTCCAAGAGTGTGTTCATAAGCCCAGTTTGTTCGTAAGTCCAACAAAGTTAGCCAGGTACCCAACTAACACAATCGGCTATATAGTACTGTTCTGTAATAAGTTTATAATACCTATCACCGCTGCTTTTACACTTATTTCCGGACATCCTGGGCTTGAAATAAAGATGCTGTACTACTGTACTCTATACAGTACTGTACACAAATAAATAAAGTACACAAAAGCACAACCACTTGTGGAGGATGCACGCACGTGACAACGTAACCCAGACACGTGAAGTAACTTACATGATTGGATGTGTGAATGCACATTCGCATCTTTGAAGGTTCGCAACTTGAAGGTTTGTATGTAGGGGACTTACTGTATAAGTAAATAAGGAGTTCTCCCTGAGGATAACTGGGGAAAAGTAGCACAGAGGAAACAGCAAGGGTAAAGGCCTTCAGGCAATAATGTCATTTTTTTATTTTTTGCTATACGCGGGCCTTTCACTGCTGTGGCCTTTCCTGTTGCGGAGCACAGGCTCCAGACACGCAGGCCCAGCGCCCATGGCTCACGGGCCCAGCTGCTGTGCGACGGGTGGGGTCCTCCCGGATCGGGGCACGAACCCGCGTCCCCGGCATTGGCAGGCGGACTCCTAACCACTGCGCCACCAGGGAAGCCCGGCAATGATGTTCTGAAAGTATTTTAGGAACAGCAATGAGCCCTGTGCCTGGGGCACAGTCAACAAGGGAAAGGGTAGAAAGAGATGAAGACAAAGAGGCTTTGGGTTTTTGGGGGTTTTTTTTCTGGACAAGTGATGTCATTTAGTTGTTACAGTTATCTCTGGGATGGGCAGGGCCAAGGGGGAAGGCGCAGGGTGTGGGTTCTGGGTGGACAGTCCTAGGAAAGCCAAGTCCTAAAGGTGCAGCCTCGGGAGCAGCCACGAGGTGGCGCCAGGCCGCTCCAGGAAGTGCAACCCGAGGCTGGGGGCTGGGAGTCTCGGTGATTCCCTGGGACGCCAGGCCTCGCCCTCCACCGGGCTGGTGGGCCCCCGAACACCCCAGAGGGGTTTCGCTTCCGTCCGGGGTTCCGAAGATGGTACCCATCTGTTTGAGGGGCAGTTCAGTTGTCCCAGCCTGGGGACTGCCACCGCAGCGCATCCACCGCGGCAGGTCTGCGCCCAGCTCCTTTCTGAGCTGCTGGGGCGGTCGGGACAGGGGGTCCCAGGCAGCCTGGTCACCACGCAGCTGTAGGTAACCCGCCGCGGGACATGTTGACTGCGGCCGCTGAGGGCTACCTGGCCGCCCCCGGGAAGACGGCGGCCTGGACGCGTTCCGGGAGCCCAGCCGAGCACTGGAGGTAGGCCAGCCCGCCCTCGGACGGGAGGAGGCTGACGCTATTTTGAGGACTTTGGCTTTTAGTCTAAGATACTAAAGCCACAGATGGTGGGATTTTTAGTTTGAACGGGCTAGATTAGTTGGGAAGTAAATAAAAGAATCCAGATCAGAGATGATGTTGGTAGGGATCCTGGTAGTAACAGGAAAGGTAGTGATGAGTGGTCAAATTCTGGACACGCCTGGAAGACTTAGCCAGCACGATTTGATGCAGGTTTGAGTATAAGGTGTAGGAGAAACAAAGCAGTTGATGAAGAATCAGGTGTTTGGTCTGAGAACCTGAAAAGATGAAGTTTCACCTGAGATTGGAAAGACTCCAGAAGAGCGTAGGGGGAGGGGTTTACATTCAGGAGAAATACCGATTTTGGACGTGTTGAGATATCTGTTAGACGCTAGAATGAAGAGTTTGAGTTGCCAGCTGTATAAAAAACTCTGGAGCTCAAGGGAAGAGTCCAAGATGGAGATATAAATACGGGAATTATCAACGTATAGGTGGTATTTAAAGCCATCTGGAGGATGAAAAGATGGGACGTTTGATGACTCAGCTCTGCGTAATTAATACACTTAAAGGTTGAGAAGATGAGGAAGCACCAGCCAGGGAGGAAAAGCGAAAGACAGTGGTGGTCAGAGGCCAAGTAAATGAAGTCTTTTAAGGAGCTGGGAAGGCTTATCTGTGTGAAATGGTAACAGGTGAGGTATGACCTCGTCTGGGAATTGACCATTGCGATTAGCAGTGTGAAGGTCATTGATGGTCCTGACACTTTTTTGAAATAGTAGGTAAAAGCTTCATTGGTGCAGGCTCAGGAGAGGATGAGATATTTTAGGCACAGTAAGAACAACTTTTTGTAGAACTTTTGCTTTCAAAGAAATAGCATAGTAGCTGGAGGGAGATAGAATTCTCAGCATGCCTGGAACTCCTGGTAAGAACTACACACTGTGGTAACGACTGTGTCCATCTTGTTGACTGCTTTTTGCCTGGTACCAATGCTTGACCCAAAGCAGATGTGCAACTAAGTATTTCTTGAACAGTAAGTACCATTTCAGTTAAAATTATAGCCTAAAATTTGTTAAGGTTTAGAAGTATTTTCAATAGATGTTACTTTTTTTTTTTTTTTTTTTGCGGTACGAGGTTCTCTCACTGTTGTGGCCTCTCCCGTTGCGGAGCACAGGCTCTGGACGCACAGGCTCAGCAGCCCAGCCGCTCCACAGCCTGTGGGATCTTCCCGGACCGGGGCACGAACCCGTGTCCCCTGCATCGGCAGGCGGACTCTCAACCACTGCGCCACCAGGGAAACCCAGATGTTACTTTTTTTAAATTGGATAAGAATATGTGTTTTGACACTGGTTAAGAAATGACCGGGCTTCCCTGGTGGTGCAGTGGTTGCGAGTCCGCCTGCCGATGCAGGGGACACGGGTTCGTGCCCCGGTCCGGGAAGATCCCACATGCCGTGGAGCGACTGGACCCGTGAGCCATGGCCGCTGAGCCTGCGCGTCCGGAGCCTGTGCTCTGCAACGGGAGAGGCCACAACAGTGAGAGGCCTGCGTACTGCAAAAAAAAGAAAAAAAAAATGATCACAGGTAATATGATCATTCCACATCTACTTACCAATTTCCTATCTGGCTCAATTATACTAAGCACCACATACCACCTTTATTTCAGGAAAACCATGCAATAATGACAATTTAATTTGCTAAAAATATTCAGTGCAGGTAACTTTATCTACAGCAGAGTTTTTCAAATCATGGAGAGAAGAAAGTAAATATATTTTTCTTTAGCAAAGTAGACTTTGGTTTAAGTTTGGAGAGCATCAGGAAGCCGTTAAGTCTTTAAAGAGCTGTTCATAGTACCAGAGTTTTGTGTGAAAGGTTGATTCATTGCTAAATGATGGTACACATTTATTTAATGAAACACATTTATTTGGTTTGAGGATGAGCGGTTGTAGTACAGTAAATCCTAGGTTTGACGTCTGGTGAACTACAGAGATGAATGAAGTCATGAAAGAGCAGATTAAACATGTAGGTTGCAGGTAGATAGAGGTGCTTAGCTTTGTTTGATGGGTAATCGAGAGTGTTTGAAAATTTTGAGCAGGGAAGTGAAATCATCTGAGCTGTGTATTTATTAGCTACCATGAAAATTGGCTGCAGGATTGAATCTATGGGGAAGAAGAATGTTTTACAAACATGACTCTGGGAGATTTTATTGGATGCTCCTTGAAAAACATTCCATAGTAAAATGAATTAGGAGATATTGGGTTTCCCAAAATCAGGTTAAACAAACTTAATAAGATGTTTCTTTACTGTAGCCTTTCAGATACTTTGTGAATCTCTAAGTCGTATGGAATATGCAGATCATGGAACTCTTTGTTCCAGGAATCCTATTATTCTTTGGAACAGTTTGACAATTTTGGACCACTGTTGTATTATCGTTGTAATCTGGATGACCTAACCTGAATCTGAGGAAGAGTTGTAGGAATGCAAAGGAAGGATGAGATAATGATGAGCATACCTTATTGACTAACAGATGATGAAAATGGGGAGAGGAAAAAAGTCAAAGGGGAGACATGTGGGTTCACAAACTTGATGAGTTTAGCTTAGCACTTGATGAACTTTAAGATGTTGGAGGACAACCAAGTATAAATCAGGGTTTTAACCTGAAAAGCATTCAAGGCTGGAAACAAGTTTCAGGAGTGCAGATACCATGTATATAGTGCAGGAGGCTAATCTTGAAATGATTAGAGCATGAATTAGCGATACTGAAGAAGTGATAGCTACAGATTTTTTTTTTCCAGAAAAAAAAATGTGGGATAAAGCAAAAGTCTAGTTTTAGAAAAGATGCGGCAACAAGTGCTTGAAAGTAAGTACTTGAAAGTAAGCATCATTTTCAGTATTCAGACTGAGACATAAAAAGAAAACCAGTGTAAAGTCTGTTTTTATGCTCAGGGTGTTAATTCCCCATGTCAGTAAAGTGTGATGCCTCCTTCAGAAATCCTGACATCCTCAGCATACTTGGGCAATCGGTGTATTGTGACAAGCCAGGAATTCCTCACTGTTTCAGCTTTGTCATCCGCCCTGTGATGATTCATTGGGTCCACATAAGGAGTACAGTCCTAGGTTTCCAACTCCTCTCTTTGACATTCTCAGAGGTCTGCCTTCTGGGCCTCCTTGTGAACCACTGCTCTCAAAGAAGCAGTTGTTGCTTAGAACTGTGCTTGTCGGCACTTGCAGGTGTATCATGGAAAGTCTAGGAATTTATTTATTTATTTATTTTTAAACATCTTTATTGGAGTATAATTGCTTTACAATGGTGTGTTAGTTTCTGCTTTATAACAAAATGAATCAGTTATATAACTGTATATATACATATGTTCCCATATCTCTTCCCTCTTGCGTCTCCCTCCCTCCCTCCCACCCTCCCTATCCCACCCCTCTAGATGGTCACAAACCACCTAGCTGATCTCCCTGTGCTATGTGGCTATTTCCCACTAGCTATCTATTTTACATTTGGTAGTGTATATTTGTCCATGCCACTCTCTCACTTTGTCACAGCTTACCCTTCCCCCACCCCATATCCTAAAGTCCATTCTCTAGTAGGTCTGTGTCTTTATTCCCATCTTACCCCTAGGTTCTTCATGACCTTTTTTTTTTTCTTAGATTCCATATATATGTGTTAGCATATGGTATTTGTTTTTCTCCTTCTGACTTACTTCACTCTGTATGACAGACTCTAGGTCCATCCACCTCACTACAAATAACTCAATTTCGTTTCTTTTTATGGCTGAGTAATATCCCATTGTATATATGTGCCACATCTTCTTTATCCATTCATCTGTTGATGGACACTTAGGTTGCTTCCATGTCCTGGCTACTGTAAATAGAGCTACAATGAACATTTTGGTACATGACTCTTTTTGAATTATGGTTTTCTCAGAGTATATGCCCAGTAGTGGGATTGCTGGGTCGTATGGTAGTTCTATTTGTAGTTTTTTAAGGAACCTCCATACTGTTCTCCATAGTGGCTGTATCAATTTACATTCCCACCAACAGTGCAAGAGGGTTCCCTTTTCTCCACACCCTCTCCAGCATTTATTGTTTCTAGATTTTTTGATGATGGCCATTCTGACCGGTGTGAGATGATATCTCATTGTAGTTTTGATTTGCATTTCTCTAATGATTAATGATGTTGAGCATTCTTTCATGTGTTTGTTGGCAATCTGTATATCTTCTTTGGAGAAATGTCTACTTAGGTTTTCTGCCCATTTTTGGATTGGGTTGTTTGTTTTTTGTTATTGAGCTGCATGAGCTGCTTGTAAATTTTGGAGAGTAAGCCTTTGTCAGTTGCTTCATTTGCAAATATTTTCTCCCATTCTGAGGGTTGTCTTTTGGTCTTGTTTATGGTTTCCTTTGCTGTGCCAAAGCTTTTAAGTTTCATTAGGTCCCATTTGTTTATTTTTGTTTTTATTTCCATTTCTCTAGGAGGTAGGTCAAAAAGGATCTTGCTGTGATCTAGGAATTTATAGAACAGCTGAAAGGCTGAAAAACTGTCACCATCAGAAATAAAACCTGTTAAAAAAAATAAGAAAACTGAGATAAAATAAAATACAGCACAATATGTCCTTTGTTGTGTTAATATCCTTTGCATAATTAAGTCAACCTGCATTTATGTTTAGAAGGAAATGCATGTAGCAAAACATGTAGATGCATTTTCAAGGTCAGAATGGGGAGTTTGGAAGAAAAATACGGAGCAGACGGCAAGCTCATAGGAAAATTAAGTCAGCCAGCTCTCCCCAGATGGTCACCTTTTATACTGTTTTTTGTAGTTTGCAAATTAGGCACCTGTGTTTTCTTCAACTCACTCCCTGCCATGTGAATTCTTGCATTTGACATTTTAATTGCAAATAAAAACAATAAATTCTTGATTTTTTTCCACCAAAACCCCCATATTTTTTATTCTTATTTTTTCTTGGAATGAAATAACACTTATTCATATTTTGGAATTCCTAAAATGCTTATTTGAATTTTACAGTTTATCACCTGGTATGGTAATGGTTCAATTCACATAAAGGATTTCTTTTTGCACTTCTCAGGAGACTGGCTTGAGTTACTTTTAAGAACTGTTCAATTAAAAAATATATATATATATATATATATGTTTTCTATAAAATGTAGTTTTAAAGGAAGTCTATGATTCATGATAAAAATAGCCATATTGATTTCATATCTAATTTAGTTTAAAATGTTCCTTGACTTTGACAGTCACATGTTAAGTACATCATCTACCCCCATACATAAGAAGAGCATAATGCCTTTAAATACACAATGATTTTCAGGTAAACAATGTGTTTTTCTCAATCACTGCTTTCAGAGTTCTATGGCATTTGAACTGGCGTTCTATTATTGAAATGTCAGATAAAAATAGTAAGGCTACCTCTATCCGCACTTAATAAACCAACATAACAATTTCCTCTTTTCTTTTGCATCGTTTATATGCATTAATAAGTGTTGACACTGAGATGTATGTAGAAGAAAAAGGATCCCTAAGAGAGAAATGTTAATCTTTTTCCTTATCTGTTAGAGATATCCTTGATAAATGTAACGAAAATAAATGTGTTTAAAGCATTATTAGAATGTGATGACGTTCTTGCACCTGAGTTAAGGTATTCAGAGTACGTATAATTAAAGGTAAGATAAAACTACTCAGTAAACTATGGCAGGAGTGGCTTATGTTAAGGCCACTTGAAAAATAATGCCTTTCAAATTAAACTTGTTTATGTATGAGTAGCTTGTTCTGCATTAAAAAATGTGAATTCATACTCAGATTTAAGTATTGGGATATTAGCTTATTCAAAAGATAAAACAAAGCTAAGCTTATTTTATTTAATCTTCTCTCAAATGGAGCAAAACCCAGCTATTTACTATAAATTCAGGACCTTGTTGAACAAGTCATTTCAAGTTTATTGCATTTGCCTGTTTGTTTTGAGTCAGATCCTAATCACTCACGAACTAGAAAAGGTACAAGTATAATTTTAAGGACATCTAGTGGTCTATGGGATTAAATTGTTTTCATCTGACAAGAAAATGCTAAGTTATTTTTAATCTAATATGAAGTTGCAGCATCTGTTTTTGTCCAAATAAATGTTTTATTTGTGAATTTTAAACTTAACTCCTCATGCTTAGAGTCTACAGCCAAACCTCCAAACTTCATCTCCTAGACCTTCCTTAAAATTACACTTAAAAAATGTTTCTGATACATTTTCATGCATACAGCAATTGAATTATGGTTACAGAGTCAATGAACAGTCTTTTGTGTAGTGTGTGTTGAATAGCATAGAGCAAGTCAACACTACTCCAGAATATTTCCTCCATCTCTGGGCAGGTATTTTCTTTTGGCTCATTTATTTATTCAGTAAATATTTAATGAGTACCTGCCATGTTACAGACCTTCAGCTGGGAATGGACATCAAAGGAGAACAAAAAACAATCATGGTTCTTGTTCTCATGAAGCTTACACTCTACAGGAGACAGGTAGTAGTCAAAGAGTCATGGAGATAAATGTACGATTACAATAATGATAAGTACTAGGAAACAAAGATGGACGGTACTATGAAAGAACCATGGATGGCACAGAGTGGGCATCTTAGAAAGAATGAGTAGTGATAGTCTTGATAGCATAAATTAAAATTTTTGCATATTTTTTAAACAAAGAAAACATATCTAAAGCATAGGACTGGAATTTATATTTACCCTATAAACCTCCCCAAGAAGTGGATTTATTTTGTAATTAGGGGAAAAAGGCATTCAAGTTTGTTTTTTGTCATCTTTAAATTTATTCAATAGTTTGTATAACTGTACTTATGACTAAATAACACTTCATTAGTTACTATTAGTTTGCTATGCAAATGCAATAAGTTACTAAACAATTATTTTTCCTCCTCCTCTATTCCCAAGATTTGTTTTATAAAAGAAACATCAATTGAAAGGCTGACAAAGCAGCCCCAGGGAATCTAATGTAATGAGGAGAAACTCATTATTTCACGACTTTTATTTGGAATTTTAAATCATCTTTTGTACAGCTTGATAGTAGTCATGTTCTCAACAGCTATTCACCATAGCAATTTCTGTAGACACCAAGCTTCACTTTGTGCTCTAATCATCTTTTAAAGACACAGACAGCACTGCACTAACCTCACCATACAATTCTCAAAGTAACTAAGAAACTGAGTCATAGTATGATATAGTAGTGATAAGGTAACAGAGGAAACATTATTAAGTAGCTTGATAGCAGAATAATTTATCAAAGTGTCAGTTTAGATAAAAACATTCATCCATTCTCTAGTCTAGGAGATATTTGAGGACATGAAAAGTTAAATTTGTAAGGTTTCTTTATAATGAGCTCTTTGAAAACACTGAACTCGATTGGGTGTCTCTCCAGCAATTTCCTGATAAAATTTTCCCCTCCAGTTTCCTGAGCAATATGAAAAAGGCGATTGGGATGTCCTAGTAATAATTACCAGGAAAAAAATTTCCAATTTGACAATATACACAGGTGGAATCACTACCAGTGTAAAAGCTTGGTTATGTTTTATGTACTAAGCCAGGGAAATACTAAAACTCATAGAGCCTAAGGATCCATATCTTTTTGTGTCTAGTATTTTAAGGTGCCAGACAATAATTATTTAACTAACTTTTATTGAGAAAACGTTAGATAAGGAGCTATGGAAGGGAAGGTAAAATGTATAGACTTCAATTAATAGTTAAATTTAAAGCTCTGTGAAAAGTGTTTTGTTCTTTCATCAAGTGCATCTAAAATCAGTTGAGGCTGTAGATGAAGTGTAAATAAAGCATAGTGTGGATGGACAGGCTGGGTTGCTGGTGATGCAGTGTTGAGGTATCATCTTGCTAATCTGTACGTGGTAGTTGTATTCCTACAACTATACTCCCAGTACTTAACTGGCTAATGAAGAAATGCTCATTGTATTCATTTTCTCAGAAATTTTAGAAACGATTTGTCTGCATACAAAATGTAGTTTGGACAATGTACTTTGAAATACCTCCCAGAGAGTTTAAAATAAGGCTTCCCTAAAAATTTTCATGAGTGCTAAAATAAACTCTGATCCACTTTCCAAGTCATACCCATGGTTCTTACTCCACCCACTTGTAGAAGGTTAAAGTTGATTATTATAAAAAGATGGAGTCTCGTCCCTTAAATCCTAATTTTCTCAGAATTCACATTTTGTAAGAAACCCAAATCTTGTCAAATTGGGCTTGATACAGTATCTCTGTTAACTAGTGAAGACAAATACTTGTATATAATATTAATATAATATATAGGTATATATAAATACGTAATACTTGTATAATATAACAATAACATTTAATTCCATACAATCAGTTGTATTCAACAACCAGTTTTTAAGTGCCTACAATTGTCATGATTCTGGATTGGATATAATGGAGCATACAAAAATTAATAGGGCACAGATGTTTTAGTATTTAGTGTAAAAGAGGGCAGTAGTTTGTTCAACTTCTTTCAGACATGCAAAAACAGATTACATTTTGGCCAGGTCTAATTTCTTATAGATTCTCCAAACACGATCAAGTCAGGTGTTCATTTGCGTGGTTGCCAAGAAGGCTGGAAACAGAAAATGAGATGAGCTAATTTCACTGTCATTAGGACTAAGGTTATAGTTGGCTGTCATTATGTAAAGACGTGGATGCAAGATTAAAAAGAAACGTGAGGTGAAAATATAGAAGAAAGGGAAAGACGTCAAATATGAGATAAAAGAAAGCTCAAACAAAAAAGGAAGTTGAAACCTCTGATTTCCTGAGGTCTCAGGTGATAGCAGGCAAATCAAGCTTCAATTTTAGCTGCTTGGGAAAATTAGATGATTTTTTTTTAAAAAGGAAGAAGGAAAGAAAAAGAAGAAAACGTTGAATATAGTTCCTATAAAAACTGGGAACACATTACTCATTCAGACCACATAACAGGGATCGTTTAACAAAGCTGTATCTTAAGCTTTGTATACTTAAAGATTTGTTTATTGGGTAAGTAATCACTGTCAAATGAAACAGGTACCTGCCACTTCAGAGAATCTCTTAGCAACTACAGCTTTTCATTTTGTAGTGTAAAGTGTTCTTCTGGTTGCAGTAGGTTTGGCAAACAATTTGAGATTCATGATTTAAAAATTCTAGTATTGTCAGACTTTTGTGATACACTTCAGTGTCGTCCCAAATTCTAGGAAGAGAATTCATTCAGCTTTTGATAATAAACATAAATTGGGATTATTTTTAACAGCATACTAAGTAAAGCTTTTAATTTGAGCACATTTAAATTGAGCTAGTCCTAAGGTTTACCAATTAGTGTGCATCTAAGGAACATGGCAATTTGTGGGTGGATCCAAACAGAGATGAGTGTCAGATGAGAAGGACACAATGGTTGTCATGTCTCATTATAACTTGTAAATTGACAGAATTTCCTTTCATATCAGAGCACTGCAAGTGCAAAGCATTATTGGCCATTTCTTTTAATTTGTTGGTACACATGCTCTGTTGTGCAGCATGAGATTTTTAAACTGAGCATTCTTTGGTCCAATTTTTAGATACATCATGAAGCTCGTAATAAGTCAGTATTTCATGTACACTATTTAAATTGTAGACTTAATAATGACTTCTACAATACTGTACATGAAATACTAACTTGCGGCTAGATTTAGTTGTCCATAGTCATTTAACTTAAACTCTGTGGGTCAAGTATGTTTTTAAAGAGGACCTCTAGTCACCTTTTCAAAGGAAATTTGAGTAGCATAGTTTCATTCCTATAATTTAACATTTCCTCTTCACATATTTCCACTAATAGAACAGGAAGTGAGGACCCACAGAAAGAAAGGGTTAAAAGAAAAGATGGTATAGATGTCATGTATAGTTCAAGTGCCAGGTACTCTATATGAAAATCTCATCGTAATTACATTCTCCTTCAGACCTCACAATAACTGTATATAATCAGTATTACCACATTTTATACTTCTCAGGTCTCTGACTTTTAGGTTTATATCCATATTCTCCAACTGCTTGGTGCAGTGCTAAAACATTTTATAACATCCCTAATTGACGCTGAATAGAGGGATCTTATATGGATAGGAAGAGACTAACAGGAGAAAGTGCCACACTCTTATGTGCTTTTAAAATAATTCTGTCTTCAGGGTGCTGATACTTTTCTTCTCCCTTGTTATTCTGGTCACTTGTTAAATTTGTTGTTGACACCATCTGCTTATGGGTAAAGAGGCAGACACAATTATTGAAAAAACAGGCTAAGGCATGTGACTGTATTCACTAGTAAATCCTTTTCTGCTGAAGAGACATTTTTTTTTTTTAAAGGGCTTCAAATGCTTGGCTTATTTATTTATCTATCTATCTATCTATCTATTTATTTATTTATTTATGGCTGTGTTGGGTCTTCATTTCTGTGCGAGGGCTTTCTCTAGTTGTGACAAGCGGGGGCCACTCTTCATCGCAGTGCGTGGGCCTCTCACTATCGCGGCCTTTCTTGTTGTAGAGCACAGGCTCCAGTCGCGCAAGCTCAGTAGTTGTGGCTTACGGGTCTAGTTGCTCAGCGGCATGTGAGATCTTCCCAGGCCAGGGCTCGAACCTGTGTTCCCTGCATTAGCAGGCAGATTCTCAACCACTGAGCCACCAGGGAAGCCCAGAGACATTCTTTTGAGACCTCATCATACAGCTGTGCACCTCCTCAGGGTACTGATTCTTCTTCTCCCCACCTGTGCTGTCCACGTCTTGCCATCCCCACTGCCACCATTTAACTGAAGCTTTCACCATTTCTTGCCAAGACCACTGTAATAGCCTTCTTCCTAACTGGTTTCCTGTGTATATCCTTGACCCACTGTAACTAACATTTCAAACAGTAGTCATAATGATATTTGTAAAATGTGAACCAAATCATATCATTCTGCCAAAAACTCTTCAATGGCTTTCTTTAGTAATTACACCAAAATATAACCTTCTTATAAAATCATCTTAAAATCTAACACCTGTTTACTTCTCAAACTTTGTTTCCTATACAGTGGTGTGTTGTAATTGGTACTTTCTGCCTTGTGAGAGCTGAGTGTTGAGTAGTCAAGAATTTTTCAAGCCAGTGGTTATCATGTTGGTAGCTTGAAACTGGTCATGGTAGCGGTATTTACACTACAGAAATCAGAAAACACTACAAATAAGGGCTTTTTCTGTTTTGGAGAGCTGGTTGTTCATCATTTACCAGCACACCATTGTTGTGATTGCTGTCTGCCTTACACACTGTGCTCCACTGACACTGGTTTTGTCTGTTCTTCTAATATGTAGGCTTACTCCCCTCAGTTTAGGGTCTTTGCCCTTGCTATTCTCTTCGGATATTCCCCCTTCGGATTTTCATATGGCTGGCTTGTTATCAATATTCAAGTCTCAGTCCAATGTCACCTTCTCAGAGAGGCTTTCCATGGCCATCTTATTCAAAGGACCACCACATGTGACTCCCGTTTCTCAATATCATCAACCTTATCCCTGCTAGAATAGTGCCTTTAAAGTCATTTCCTCTGATATTAGTTAGTTTGTAGTTGGTTGCCAGTCACAGGGAACCAAACAGTAAAGCATATATTTGTCTCATAGACAAGGATCATGGGGTTGCACAGTTCAAGGCCAGTACACAGCTCAGTGATGACATGAAGGGTTAGGTCCCTTCCTTCTTCCTACTCCACCTGCCTCAGCATGTGACAGCTATTTGCATGATCACAAAATGGCTGATTCACCTCTAGGCACATTTAAGGCTGGCAGGAGAATGGGGAAAGAGTAAGGGTTCGAAGACCTAAAAGCTGAAGCATACGCCAGCGTTTTGTTCATCTAAAAAGCCTTCCTGGAAGCCATACCCAGTGACTTTACACTTACAACAACTTGGCCAAATGACAGAAGAGTCTGGAAAGAGAAGTATGATTGCTTTCCAGCTTTTGTAGTAGAAGAAGGCAAGGGATGCGAGGGTTTTAGATGACTTTGGGGTAGATAATTCATATTGTTTGCCATAGTACTCAATAAATGTGTGTGGAATTAGTGGACAATATGCCTTAAATGACCCAGCTCTATCTTCATCCAAGGTCCAGATGCAGATGAGTCATGGGTTAAATTCTGCAGTCTAAATGTTAACCAAGTTAATAAAAAGTCATCACTAAGGAAAGAGAAGATGATAATTGGACTCTTGCAGATGACTGGAAGTTCATCCCACTTAAGTTCCACTATTTTATTGTTTTTGGTTATAATGTTCAACTATTTTAAAGGAAGTCTTTCCAGAATATGTTATCTTACTATCATCAGGCAGTTGATGATGATTTGATCATTTTTTTTTTTTTGGCGGTACGCGGGCCTCTCACTGCTGTGGCCTCTCCCGTTGCGGAGCACAGGCCCCGGACGCGCAGGCTCAGCGGCCATGGCTCACGGGCCCAGCTGCTCCACGGCACGGGGGATCTTCCCACACCGGGGCACGAACCCGTGTCCCCTGCATCGGCAGGCGGACTCTCAACCACTGCGCCACCAGGGAAGCCCGATTTGATCATTTTTAATGATTAAAATATGTTATCAAGGGGCTTCCCTGGTGGCGCAGTGGTTGAGAGTCCGCCTGCCGATGCAGGGGACACGGGTTCGTGCCCCGGTCTGGGAAGATCCCCCGTGCCGTGGAGCAGCTGGGCCCGTGAGCCATGGCCGCTGAGCCTGCGCGTCCGGGGCCTGTGCTCCGCAACGGGAGAGGCCACAGCAGTGAGAGGCCTGTGTACCACAAAAAAAAAAAAAAAAAAATGTTATCAATATGAGCACATTGATTATACTGTAATGTATTGAAGGGTTACCTTCCAGGAATTTGGGCAATGTTATATCTGTTTGCCTCAGTTTGCGATGATGCTATATTTAAAAAATAAGTTGCGATACCTTTATTGTTTTATTTCTAATCCCTTTTCCATGGCAGGATAGAGAAATAAATAAGAGCATGGGCACTGGAGTCAAACACCTCTGGTCTTATATCCTGGCCCTACTAGCTGTGTAAACTTGAGCCAGATAATTCACCTTTCTGAGCCTTAGTTGGTTTTTTGTTTTGTTTTAAACTATACAATAGGAACAGTAGTAATCCTTTTATATATTTTTGAGGATTTTATAAGATGAACTAAGTAAGGCAAGTAAACAATGAACAAATGACGGCCTTTAACTCACTTTATTCTGGATCACATATTAAACTATCAGTAACTTTAAAGTGCATTTGTGAACCACTTTCTTCATCAGCACCATCTGAGATGACTACTAAAAGAGCAAATTTCAAAGCTTCACCCTCAGCCTCTTTTTTTATCTTAATTTTTAATAAATGGTCCAGGTTTTTAATAAACCCTCAAGCAAGGGTTTGTTGATCAGAATAGCTTAATCTCTGTTAACAATGTTGGAGAAGTGGTGCTGGGAATGATTTTAACAATATAGATTCCTGAGACACATCTCAAATGTAGTCCAGATTCTAGAGCCATATTGCCAGGATTCAAATCCTAACTCTACAACTTACTAGCTCTTTCCTAAGAGAAGTAATTTTAACTCTATAGGTCTCAGTTTCCTTTTCTGTAAAATGGAGATACTAGTACCTACCTCATAGTGCTAAGAGAAGGAAAATGTTTAAAATTCATGCATACTAAACGCTGTACATGAGAGCAATTAGCAATTGCTGTACGTGACGGCAATAAGTAACATTGTTATTAGATTTCCTGGGGTGTACCTTGAGAGGCCATATCAGTGATTCTCAGCATGGTCATGCATTATATCTCTAGGGAACTCTGAAGATACTAATGCCCAGGCCGTATGCCAGAACAATGAAATCAGAAATATATGTAGGTAGGATCTAGGTATCTGTTTTTTGTTTTGTTTTGTTTTTCAGTTAACCCAGGTGATTCCAGTGGGTAACCAAGGCTGAGAAACACTCTTCCCTATCATTTAAATGCTCTCCAGGGAACTCCCTGGCAGTCCAGTGGTTAGGGATAGATGGTGGAAGTATGAGCTTGAGAGTTGGCAGACCAGAGGATGAGTCCATTTCAGAAAAAAATTGTGAGATCTTCTTGCCTTCATTGTGTTTGTCAAGCAGCCTCCCCAGTCGTTATCTAATATTTCTTCTAGTCTGAGCTATCCTGATAAACCCAGACTTCTGTATTCGTAACCAAATTTTGTAGAATAGTTTCATAAAACAAGTCTGAGGTTCTCAGTGAGAACCCTAAGGGAACTCATAAATAAACTACACACACTTTATTGCAATCATTTTAAGAACAAGTATTTTACTTACTCAGAGGCTTCTTTTGCTTTTTTCCAGACCTTGGCTTGCAGGTTTCTGGTACTTTTACAGAGCTAAAGGGAATCTGAATTTCATTTTAAGCTCCAGTCTAACATCCAATTTATCACTCACCACATCTTTGCAGCACCAGCCAGGCCTGGGCTGGAGGGACCTGATCTCACTCACTCTTAGTTTTTAGACTTCTTTTGGCTTTTACCAACTGCCACATACCCCATGACCTCATACTGCTAGATTCCCTTGGGTAGGTGCCAGCAAGATGGTTCCTGCTCTAGTGCCACTGCTCTCCAGTTCTCTCCCTCTGATCAGATAGGCAGAGGGCAGGCAGATCACCATGTCCACTGCCTGTGTCACCAGGAAAGGGATTCTAGTCTCCTTCTGCAGGCAACCCCCAATGGCTACAATTGGTTCTATTTGGAACACTCCTTGCTTGGTTAATGGAAGAGAAGCAAAAGACCTAGTATTCTGTCCAAAGTTAATGACTTAACAATTTTTCATGAATTCTCTTTCATCTCACAATTAGCTCTTTTTTTTTTAAATCAATTTATTTATTTTTGGCTGTGTTGGGTCTTCATTGCTGCATGTGGGCTTTCTCTAGTTGCAGCGAGCGGGGGCTACTCTTCCATGCGGTGTGTGGGCTTCTCACTGCAGTGGCTTCTCTTGTTGCAGGAGCATGGGCTCTAGGAATGCGGGCTTCAGTAGTTGTGGCTCGCAGGCTCTAGAGCGCAGGCTCAGCAGTTGTGGCACACGGGCTTAGTTGCTCCGTGGTATGTGGGATCTTCCCGCACCAGGGCTCGAACCTGTGCCCCCTGCATTAGCAGGCGGATTCTGAACCACTGCACAACCAGGGAAATCCCACAGTTACCTCTTAATAAGGACTGGAAAAGGCCTATGGTATTACATTACATAACAGGGCCGGCCCAGCTTTGAATAAGTCTTAATATGGTGGATAGTGTCTAATTTCTTTGATCGCTCTTTTTTGAACTTTATTTCTCAACTTTGGATGGTCATAGGAATCATCTGGAAGCTTAAGAACAAAGAAACAAACAAAACCTCATGACTGGATCTCACACTTAGAGATTTTGAATAATTGGTCTGGGGAAGCAGGCTGGTTTTAAAACTCCACAGGTGATCCAGGTGAGCAGCCTTTGCTAGGAGCACTGTTTCAGGATGGGGCTGGTACTTAACACTAATTACTTTCATTCATGGACTTTTATCACTAATTCTGAGACTCCCAGAAGAATCCCATTCAGTATCCTGTTCTACAGGGTATCAAAGAATAATAGAAAATGCAAGAGTTTCTGGAATGCTGGGGCTGAAAGAAACCTGAACCATCATTTTGTTCACTATCTCTTGAAATGGGGTCTGTGAAACTACTTTAGAATCACTTGAGTCATTTGTTTAAAAGGCAAATTCCTGGGCCTTATCCTCATACCTCCTGAATCAACCTCCCTCAAGTGGGGGTGAGAGGTCAGGAACCTACATTTTAATACATTTCCGCAGGTAATTCTTAGGCACACTCGTGTTTTAGAACCATTGATTTATAGCAGAGGTTCTTAACCCTGCATGCACATTTCAATTAAATAGGGCTATAAAACTACCCATGCCAACTAGACCAGTGGTTCTCAACCATGGCTGCACTTCAGCATCACCTTGAGGGCTTTCAGAAGCCTAATGCCTAGGCCTCCCCCTATGCCAATCTCATTGGAATCTCTGGGGTGAGACCCAGGTATCCAAGGGTTTTAAAGCTCCCCAGGTGGTTCCAGTCTGCAGCCAAGGTTGAGAACCACTGTTGCATATATTCTGCTTTAATTCATTTGGGGTGAGTCTCAGGCATTAATAACTTATTGTGGTAATCATTTTGCTGTATACATATATCAAATCATTATGTTGTACACTTAAACTAATACAGTGTTATATGTCAATTATATCTCAATAAAATGGGGGAATAAATAAATAATTTTTAAATGTATTCCAGGTAATTTTAAAGTGCAGTCCAGGGTGAGAACTCCTGAATAGTCGCTTTCAGATTTTCTGAACTTCTTCTAGTTCAGTCACGTGATACCCTTTAGCCTACGGATTCAGGCTTGCGTCCTTTCCCCCGACACCAGACCCAAGCCAGTCTTGATCACGGCTGATGGTGATCTGGAGGTTTAGTCTCAGGAGAAGTTAGTTACGTGTCCACCTAGACATAGACCTCTAACCCCTGCCTTCCTAGCTAGTCTCATTAATTAATCCATAATTCATTCAGCACACATAAACACCTAATGTTTGTCAAGTACTCCTCACTGAACTATGGATACAGTAACAAATAAGATACTGTTCCTGACCTCAAGAAGCTAATATATTTGCAAGGGTGAAGGATGGAGACATATCTGCAAAAAGAGCTATAGCAGAGAGTAGTAATTATTACAATGGATAAGTGAACAAAGGACTGTGGGATCATGGATATGATAGCAACTAAATCTGCCTTGGAGGGTCAGGGAAGACATGCCTAAGGAGATGCTATTTAAGCCAAGTCTTCCCTACATGACCTAACACACCCTCCGTGATATGATTTCTCTCTACTGCATCTCTTGCTACTCTTGGCCTGGTTTCAACTTCAGCCATACTGAACTCTCAGTTCTGTGAATGCCCCCCACTCTCTTGGTAAGACTTCAATCTGCATTGATTTGCCTGGAACTTTTTTTCTCCTTTTCCCCACCTGTACCTCCTACCCAGGGCTCTGCTTAGCTATTACTTTCACAAAGAGCTCCTCCCTGACCTCCAGGATGATGATAAATGTCTTGGTTAGACATCCATGTACTAGCCTGTTGAGCTGCTTTTATAGCTCATGCCCCCTCTGTTGGGTATCTGTGATCCGTCAGACCTATAAATGCCATGAAAGCAAGAGCAACCGTCTGTCTCTGTTACCACAGTGCCTCCCATGCCTGGCACAAATGGATGAATAAATTAATTACATTCCAGGAACAGGGGATGATATGTACAAAGTCACAGAGACATGGTGTTCTGTGGCATGTTCTAGAATGGTAAAAATTTTGGATGGTCAACGTATAGGATGGGCAGGAGGAGGTTTCTAGAGATGAGTCATAAGAGGTTGGTTGTTAAGGGCTTTGTATGTAGCCCTAAGTGGTCCGAACTTCACCCTTTAGGCAGTAGGAAGCCAGAGAAGGTTTTATGCAAGAGAGTATAATAATGAGATTTATCACTCTGGGAGCAGAGTGAACAGTGGACTGTAAAAGAAAAGCCACTTAAAGAACAGTTCGGAGATGTTCCAGTACCTCAGGAGAGAAGTAATGAAGCAAAGGGTTTCCATTCAAAAGGCGTTTTGAGATAGAACCTACAGCACTTGCTGACTGATTGCGTGTGGGGGTGAATCTGAAAGATGATGCCATGGTCTAGCTTGGAAGACAGGCTGGATGGAGATGCTATTAATGGAAATATGGAATATAAGAAGAGAAGAGCTAATTTCAGGAAAAAAATATGATGAGCACAGTTTTAAACATGTTGAGAGTTCCAAGTGCCTGTTGGCATCTAGATAGAGTCTTTCATGCAGTTAGAAATGCATACAATTCTTAGCTTGGTATCTTACTGACTGTGGATGTGGCTGGTGTGGTACAGTTGATTATGTTGACTTTCAGTTTATGTATCAAAGGACAGACTTTTGAAACTGGCAGTGTCTTACTGATTTCAGGATTTATGCTTCCTTGGGCTACGATTGGCAATCAGTTGGCAGTACGTCAAAGGAGAGTCTCCATTAAAGTTACTTTTTGGTTATTTTCTTTGGTTAGATACATAAACCTATACCAACCCCACCCTAATTCAGAGGTGGTAGAAATTTTATTATAGGTAGCTATACTGTTATGTTTTTTTCTCATTTAGCTGTGAATTCAGAAGTGTGTCTTGTTAAGCTAGTGCCAAGTCTTAATAGGAACACAAATTGAGGGATGGATGGATGGATGGATGAATTTATAATCTGATGGCAGGGATATGGGATACTTTCTGGAGTTAATCACTTAGGAATTGAAAATCTCTATTGTATACATAAATGCCTCAGTGACTTTTCAGTGAGTTATTGACTACAGCAAGAGAGGTAGAAGAGATCACCATACGTATTTTTAAAATAGCCTTCATCATATCATTTTCTTTTGGCAATACAAAACCTTCCTGGGAATTTTAAAGCTATGGCTATAAGAGACTGTGTTTCTTGATACATTAACGTGTGCGTGTGTGTGTGTGTGTGTGTGTGTGTGTGTGTGTAAGTTTTATTTGGGGCAAAATGAGGACTATAGCCTGGGAGACAGCATTCCACATAGTTCTGAGAAACTGCGCCAAAGAGGTATGAGGGAAGGTCAATGTATATGTGATTTTTGTGGGGGGGGGAATACATGCAATCAAGCACTTACTTTTTGGAGAAGGTTTCTGCTGGTCCTGTGAAAATTACTGCTAGTTATGAAGAGCAGACACCACCATGAAGGATTTTAGTGCTTTTCTAGATACGAGGAGATGCAAGACCTGGACTCATAAAATCTTCTCCTGAAAATATCTAACTATCTAAAGACCTGTTCTGCCAGTTTTTCCCAAAGCACAGAGGGCCTCATTATCGACCTCCACCTTGAACTCCTTTCACGGGGGTGTTGAAGGTGAGCAACTGCAGCAGCTCATAATTTGATCCTTGTGGAGGCAGATGGCAAGTGCCAGTTTGTAGGTGACAGGGCCCCCTCATTGTCATAAATTCGACCATGGTTTGAGAGGTATTTCATGACCATTTTGTCCCACGGTGCTAGGAATGCTCATTCCCAGGTCTGGCGAAGATTTTGTTGATAGGCCACTCTGTGCTGTTATTGGACTAGACCTTATTAACAGTAGCCAAAAGTGTCTGGACCGTCTGTCTTACTAGTCTGTTGCAGTCCAGGAAAAAATCCCCTCTTGTTGCATCTTGCCATATCTGGAGTTACACTGTTACAATCATTGATCTCATATAGAACTATATATTTTTGTCAGAGGCTCATTGACACATTTGGTAATGCAAGAAACAACAATCTGGTGAAACAGGCAAAGTGCAAATAACATAGCTAGCAGTATTATTAAAGTCATAAGTAAGAATTAATTTTATTCTTCCATTAGGTGCGGCCCAGTGTACCCCCAGGTCATCTGACTTAGTCTGTTCTCTACTAGTCCTTATCTTTCAGGGAAATTATATATTGGCACTGTCCATAAGGCCCAATTTCATAGCATTATTAGGCTGGTTATCCTTAGTATAATTTAATTGTTCCCAAGATAAAGGGGGGCCTTAAAACTTAAATGACCATAGCACATAAATTACACCAGAGTCTGGGGCTGCAGTGGTGAATAAACCCAATTAAGTTCTTACCCTCAAGGAGTTTATCGACAAGTGGAGAAGATGCATATTAATCAAATCATCATACTAATAAATGTAAAAATGCAGGTGTGATAAATGTGGAATGCGAAAAGAAAACCTGAAAAAAGCATCTCAGAGGTAAAATTGACAGGATTCATTTGGTTTTTGGGGTATCAGAATATACAAAAGACATGCTTCCTTCTATTCTTTCCTGAAAGAATATTCAAACTAATTTGTGTGACAGAAATAACTTATGAGAAATGCCATTAAGGAAGATGTATTAAGTGACAAATTGTGTGGAACAGATTTAAATGACCTTTTATCAAAAGAGATCAATAAACTATGAATTGTAAATTCTCGTTTTGCAATTAATTCCACTTACTTTTCATTGTCACTGAAATGATGGTACTTTGGTGAAGAGATTCAGTTTACTCCATGTCTCTCCATTTTGATTTTTTTTTCATTCAGATGTTGCCAGAGCAATTGAATTACTGGAAAAACTGCAGGAATCTGGAGAAGTACCAGTGCACAAGCTACAATCCCTCAAAAAAGTGCTCCAGAGTGAGTTTTGTACTGCTATTCGAGAGGTATGAGACTAAGATTTTGATAACTATATTCTGCCATATGTCTTCTGAATAGAAAACACGTCTTTTCCACACAAACAGTCGAAATAGTTAAGATTGTAACTGCATCTTAGCTTTCTAACTGCTTGGACAGATGATAAAAATAATTTAGTCTGCTAAATTACAAAATTAGATTCAGTTAGGATTTATGCATTCATATAAAACCAAATGTTGATCTTATGGTACCAATGAAGTGACTGCCTCAGCAGGGGACTCTGGCGTTTAGTCTAAAGTATTTAGGAGTCACATGAAGTCATCTGGAAATTCCAGTAGAAATAGTCATAATTAATGGGGACTGAGCTTTTCTTAAAAGAACACTCAGCTAAATCTTCCTCAGGTAAATCTGAAAGAGTAGCCTCCTACTGACTGCAGTTATAGTAATACAGACATTACTGTCTAGTGCAATAAGGGGAAATTGAACAGGCTGATATGCCTTCAACAGATCTTTATAATGCTTTCCTGGTTAACAGTTTCAGGAAGCCTGAGGTGAAACAAGTGTGTTTAAAATGACTATTTGAATTTTTTATTGACTGGTGGTGGAATTGACTAATCAATTAATGAATTTCACTGGTTACAAGATGTTCACTTAAGATATATACACTACCTTGTTTTATTCAGTAAGCCCCATCACCCCTTCCCTATCAGGTACTAAATAATAATTCATTAATTAGCACTTAAAGTCCATATATCCAACATATTTGTCCTGCTAGAAGTTCCCAGTAGTGAATTACGTACTGTCATCCTCTCCAAAGCCAGCTGAACCCAGTGACCTCCAGGAGAGTTTGTGGTAGCAGAGGGCAGGCACCTCTCAAGGAATGCTTGTATCAGCCTCCCTTCCTCTTTGCAACTCTACTTGTGGGTACCGCATATTCTGTGCCTCAACAGTGCTAGTTGATGAGTTGTCACTAAGTGAAAAAACCTCAAGTGCCTAAAGCAGAGACACACAAGACCTCTCTCACTACATATTTAAACCATAGCCTACCCAGTGAGGTTAATATTTGGATTTTGCTGGGATTTGACTTAGACTGTGCTTGTGCTAAATCTTTATTAAGTGAAGGTGTTAACTACTTAATTTTTGTTTATAATGAACGCAACTTAAGGAAATAACCATAATTCTATCTCTAAGCTTTTTTAAAAATTAATTAATTAATTTTTTGTTTGTTTATTTATTTATTTATTTTGGCTGTGTTGGGTCTTTGTTGCTGCACGCAGGCTTTCTCTAGTTGCAGTGAGCGGGGGCTACTCTTCATTGCAGCACACGGGCTTCTCACGCAGTGGCTTCTCTTGTTGCGGAGCATGGACTCTAGGCACACGGGCTTCAATACTTGTGGCACACAGGCTCAGTAGTTGTGGCTCAAGAGCTCTAGAGTGCAGGCTCAGTAGTTGTGGCGCACGGGCTTAGTTGCTCCGCGGCATGTGGGATCTTCCCGGACCAGAGCTTGAACCCATGTCCCCTGCATTGGCAGGCAGATTCTTAACCACTGTGCCACCAGGGAAGTCCCCTATCTCTAAGCTTTAATCGATGAATTTGACTGAAGACTGAAAGAAAATTCCTCAAAGTGTATGAATTCTCGGCCATCAGCTGCTCAGTGGGAAAGGTATAAGATACGTAGAAACTCCACAGGCCTCCTGTAGTCACTCTGTAGACTAAGGCTAAGTCCCCTATATACTCTCTTCTTTCACAGAGTGCTACTCCCCTGAGATTTGGTGGCTGACTTTTCATCTTAGACATCCCATCACCTTTCTATTTCCACAGAACTAACTAAAGAATAGGAACCATCAAATATCTCTCTCTGCTCACTGGGAATTTGGCTTGTGATCAGTGTAAAGTCTCTACTTTTATGGAACTTACATTCCAGTGAGAAAATGATGATAAATAAATATATAATACAATATCAGAAAGTGACAAGACTATGGAGAGAAATAAAGCAGGATTAAGGGAGTACGGGTAGGGCTCTATTAAATTAGGGTGGTCAGAAAATAACCTAATTGAAGGAACAAGTCACACAGGTATCAGGGGGTATAGTGTTCCAGGCAGAGGAAATCACAAGTGAAAAAACACAGAGGCAAGAATTATCTCAATCCATGGAAGGAACAGTGAAATAAGGAAGGTAGGCTTCCTAGAGGCAGCTGGAGAGCAGATCACACAAGGCCTCGCAGGCCATGGTAGGAACACTGGACTCTATCCTAAGCATGATAGGAAGCCCTTGGAGAGTTTTGACCTCACCTGATTAGCTTTTTAAAAATGTTCCCCTGACTACTGAGAGAATACAAGTGTCTCTGCAAGAGTAGAAATAAGAGAGACCAGTAATAAGGTAAGGAGTAGGTCATGTAAGAGATGAGATGATGGCAGCCTGGACCAAAGTGACAGCAGTGCATGTAGTGGGGAGTTGTCAAGTTCACTATGTATGTTTTTGAGAATAAAGACAATAAGCATTGACATATTGGATATATGGATGAGAGAGAGGCGTCTCAATGGATTCTTAGGTTTGGACTTGAACAGTCGGATCAGTGGTGATATAATGAGGTGGGAATCTCTGGGGGTGGACCAGGTTTGGAGAAGACTATACAAGAGCTCTGTTCTGGGCATAGTAAATTGATGGTCCTTTTCAGACATCCACGTAGAGATGTCTGGCAGGTACCTAAATCTGAAGCTTAGGGGAGAAGCTGATGCTGGAGATGTAAATGCGATGTAGATATCTGTTCACATAAACACACAGGCCTTCTTCTTTAAAGACCTTGGTAAGGAAAAAGAGGATGGGAGTAAGAAAAAAAATGAAAAGAAATATGGAGACATTGTATAGGCATTATAAATATATCTTAAGAACTCTGTGGTAAAGTGTGCTATGTTTATCATTAGTGATCCATGCAAATCTATAACTGATCTATAAGCAGTCCAAAAATTTCAGAGGGGAAAAAGAGATGATATAATTTATCTACCTTACTTTTTTTTTTTTTGCGGTACGCGGGCCTCTCACTGTTGTGGCCTCTCCTGTTGCGGAGCACAGGCTCTGGACGTGCAGGCTCAGCGGGCATGGCTCATGGGCCCAGCCGCTCCGCAGCATGTGGGATCTTCCCAGACCGGGGCACAAACCCGTGTCCCCTGCATCGGCAGGCGGACTCTCAACCACTGCGCCACCAGGGAAGCCCTACCTTACATTTTATAAACTTGGACTAAGAAGATTAATTTTATGTTCACAGCACCGTCCTTAGGAATAATTTTGTTCTTAAAGGCAATACATATTATATAGAAATTGATTTGGTCCCTTCATCTTGGCTAACATTTCATACCAGTTGCGTAGTATTGTTTATATTTGTTACATCTGGGATTTTTATTATTCTTATGGGGTTGTTTTACACTAACTGTGGGAAGTAATGATAAAAGTGTGAAGCCTATGTGTATACAAAAATTCTGAATCATTGAATAATATTGCAAATCCATCTAGTGAAAATTTCTTCAATAAAAATATAAAATATGAATACATTTTGCCAGACAGGTGAATCCACAAGCCAATAAAGTACAACGAGGAAGTATGATGATATAAGATGATGAATACCTGAAAATAACATCGAATTTCACTCCTGGTCTCTTGGGTACTGCCTGTTATGCTGACATGAAACCTTTGAAGTTTTGGTTTCTTATTCAAATAATGCTCAGAATTTCTGTGGTTAAATTATTTGGCTTTTCAGAAATATTTGCCAGTAAATACTTTCTAGTGTGAAAGTTCTAAATGTTGTCAGGACAGTTGGAGAAAAGAACAAGAACCACAGAGGCACCCTTCTTAGTGGCACTTACCAGAGCAAAAACAGGTGCAGGTCACACCACTGCCAACAAGACTGTAAAAAGCCCAAATCATGCTTTAAAAGAAAGCAGGACAAGCTATTGCCAGTTTTGTTTTTGCCATATACATGTGTGACAGTAGTTATTGTTTCATGTTGAGGCAATCCTATATTTTGCTTTACATTTGGATGAAACCACTGAATCAGCTTCTGGCGTATGTGCAGCACTTATATGGGAAGAATAGTTTCATGAAATTTTATTTTGTTTTTTAATAAATGTGGATGATTAAAAGAGATTAGGTGTTTTCTCTACTTAACTATTTTTCTGTACTCTGTAACAAAGACTGAAAAAGTTTTGTTGACATCAGTACTGAAATGAGGCCATCTATGTATACAACTAAGAAAGGCATTGACCTGTTAATAAATGAGTTGCACTTGAATGATAATCCACACCCAGCTTTATTCACAGAATACAGATAGTAGTTGGCAGTACTTACCTCGCTTGTGTTTTTTTGCTCAGTGATCTTAACAAGACCTGATTAATAATTCAATTGTACCTGTTTGATGCAAGTAATTTTGGAGTACATGGCAGAGAAATGGGGTGACAGGTGATGCTGCTTTTCTGAAGTGAGAGGTACCGGTTGGCAAAAGAAACTTCACACAAAGTTTTGAATGAGAGATGAACTTTAAAAATCTATGCTACTGATTCCCAGTAAAAATCATCTCTGCCACTTTAAGTGGCTTCTTCAAGTTTTAGTTCATCACTGTATTAATTAGCTCGAATGACCCAAACTTATAAATTAAAATATAAGGAAAAATAAGGGTTGAAATAAAAGGATTATAAAATGTTGATTTTTGGATAAGAGAATTAAATTGCCGTTCAGATAGCTCAATTGCCAAAAGATGGACTTTTCCCCCACACTTTATATTCTTGTACTTCAGAGTAAGAAATCAATAGTATATGAATGGTCATATTTTAAGAGAAAATCCAATTTCTGCAACAGAATACCAAAAAATTCCTTCTGAAACTAAAATGAGAAAAAAAAAAAAACATGAACAAACAGAATTAGTCATCTATTTACTATCATTATCTTCCAAGTTTTAAAGCCTTCAGGCTTCCTGCTTTCCAGAGTGATATGCTCACTGATCTGGCCTATGCTGCGCTGCTAAGAGCAGACCGTGGTGAGGACTTGCTCCTACATTTATGCCTGTCGCTTGCATATTTGAACCAAATATACAGAACTGAATGACATAGTTACCCCAAACTGCCTTCCTTGGCCAATCACCAGATGGTATGTGCTAGTATTTTCTAATACAGTAGAACTATAGAGTAAGAAAATAAAACCAACTCTACATAGAAGCTATCATTCTGGATAGTGGAATATTGAGAAATATTCCAATTCTCCTCTCCTTCTTAGGACATATTACAGTTGGACTTCCCCATCCTCCCTTCAGCTACATGTGGTTACGACAACTCCTTTGACTAAGGAAATGTGAGTGGAAGGGTGCTTGCCACTTCCTCATGGAAACCTTTGAGTCAATGCAGTATTTGCTATGTTCCCTTTCCTTTTCATATGACTAGTGATGTTTTATATGATAAATGATCTATCAGCCTGGATTACAGAGTGGGAAAATGAGAAATGCAGGCTTTAGCTAACTCTTAATGAACACGTAGGATCAGCAAGCAGTAAACCTTTGTTACTTTAAGCCCCCAAGATGTTGGGGTTATGGTACCACAGCAAAACTCAAGCTATCCTGACTGATACTAAAATAGTCATCAAACTCAAATATGTTTTCTATTAAATCATGCCTCTCCATTTTCATAGCTAAAAAAAATAAAAAATAAAATAGTCATCAAGCCAAATTTACCTTGGAAAAAGGTTATAAGCAGTATCAACCCTTTTACTGCTATAAAACAAAATTAATTTTTAAAAACTATGTTGTGTTTTTAGTAAGCTGTGATAAATCTTTTAAAACTATGTGAAATTATTATCTGATATAGTGTATAGCCCATTAGATGGCTCATAAATTTTTAAATGTTGAGACACTTTGGTCATAGATTGCGTTTGCTTCTAGCTTATCTCCCATTTGCTCCTACTCTTTTTTTTCTTCCTTAGGATGGAGCTCATTAACCCTCCATCACTACCTCCCACCCCGTCTAAGTCTCACACCATTTCTTTTTTTTTTTCTTTTTTGTGGTACGCGGTCCTGTCACTGGTGTGGCCTCTCCCATTGCGGAGCACAGGCTCCGGACGCGCAGGCTCAGCGGCCATGGCTCACGGGCCTAGCTGCTCCGCGGCATGTGGGATCTTCCCGGACCGGAGCATGAACCCGTGTCCCCTGCATCGGCAGGCTGACTCTTAACCACTGCGCCACGAGGGAAACCCACACCATTTCTTTATGAAGGGTTTTCTTTGTCTTATAGACTTGAAGGTATAATCAACATAGAAGAAGTAGTTGGAAGGTATCAGTCTGCTATTTAAGTGCTCTTAGTTTCCAATGAGATTTTTTTTTTCTTTGGAGGGATGTATAGATTGAGAATTATCACCACCGTGCCTTCCACCAGTAATATGTGGAAAATGTCACTGCTAGACATTTTGTCAGATCAGAGTGAGCAGCAAAGTCATTAGAGCCGTGTTGTAGTCAAGTTTACCAATGTTCGAATCCCAACTTAGCGACTTATTTTTGACCTCTCTAAAATTTCGTCAGTTTTTAATAGTGGGAGTAATACCCTCAGCCTTGAGGTGATTCTGATAATTAGACATCATACATGTAAAACCTCCTAGTACAGTCTGGTAGCCAATAATTACACAACCAGTGGATGCTATTATTATTAAAGAGTAGAGTCCCAAATTATTACTGGGTACAGTGTTTGGTAAGTCAGGAAATAGTTAACAGATGGGAATAGAAATGGTAGTTTCTATAGACTAGATCTAAGAAACCCCATAAGACTGATAGACATATTCATTGCCCCACTGTCATGCATTAAAATAAATTGAGCCATTGCATCCTAATTCCACAGTCTCATGGGCCGTAACTTTATGACTCAAGTGCTCATTCCTGATGCTGTTTTGTACAGCATCTTAATCTACTGTGTGCATGAAAACGCAGATGGCAAATGTAATGAGCTTTATGAGAAAGCTAATGATTGGTTATATAATCGCATATAGATTTCTAATTACTTTAAGAAAACATATCCTTGGGTCAGCAGCGACAAGATGAGATGAAACAAGGATACACAGATGGAGAAAGAAGAGCTGGAGGAAGGGAGAGTGCGAGGAAGAAAGGAAGAGAAAGGAAGAGGAAGGAAGGGAGGAGGGAAGAAAGAAGGAAGGCTGGTGGATGCTAATCATGGCGTAATGCACTATAGTATAATGGAAACATAGGAAGAGCATTACATGGAATTACAAAGAGCATTGACAATGGATTCAGATAACCTGGATTCAAAGTTTTGCTTGGCCATTTAATTATGTGATCTTGTGCAAGTTACTTAATCTCTATGATCTTGGTTTTGTTTAACTTTTTTTTTTTTTTTTTTTACATAAAATAACTTCCTGGGACTGTTGGGAATACTAGATCAAATGAGATAAAAAGTATAAAATACCTTGACTAATATAGTGCCTAGCTAAAAGAGTAACTAGTTAAGAAATGGTACCTATTTTGGTGAAATAATTAGTGGTTTTACTGACAACACAAAAATTTACTATGTTTTAATAGAAATATTAGTTACAACTATAGAGAATAATAGTTCTTTAGTTATTAATCAAACAAACGTAGAATTTTCTTTTACACAGTTGCTTTTTTTTAAAATTTTATTTATTTTTGGCTGCGTTTGGTCTTTGTTGCTATGCGTGGACTTTTCTCTAGTTGTGGCGAGCAGGGGCTACTCTTTGTTGCAGTGCATAGGCTTCTCACTGTGGTGGCTTCTCTAGTTGTGGAGCACGGGCTCTAGGTGCGCGGGCTTCAGTAGTTGTGGCTCGCGGGGTCTAGAGCGCAGGCTCAGTAGTTGTGGCGCACAGGCTTAGTTGCTCCGGGGCATGTGGGATCTTCCCGGACCAGGGATCAAACCCGCATCCCCTGCATTGGCAGGCAGATTCTTAACCACTGTGCCACCTGGGAAGGCCCTAGAATTTTTTTTTTTTAATAGGAAGATCCACATTTTAAGAAAAATGTTGACAGTCTGGAGTGGTTTTAGAATAAACCAATATCGTAAGGAATCTGGAAACTTTGTCATATGATGAGAAGTTAATAACAACGGAGGTTATTTGGTCATATTTCAGATTACTTTAGAACAAGAGTTTTTTAACTTAAGGTCATATATAGGCTTCATGTTGTAGGTGTGGTAAGAGCAAATATATGTAAGATTTATTTTTATTTCCTTCTCTTTATGTGCAAAAATTTTTATGGCAAAATATGTTTTTTAATGTTTTACTTTAAATATGGATAGAGTGGCATGGATTCATTATGTAAAATTATCATCCTTGTCACATAGTGGCATTTAGAATAGCATTACATTCATCAGAATTAACAAAAATATATCTGAAACTCTGTTTATGCATATATTTCTGTTCATACTGAACTTAAGTTGGCAGATGACAAAGAAAAGAAAGCTTGGTGGCTCTTACATTTCCTTTGATTTTATTTGCATTGCTAAATGTGATGGGGCACAAAAGCCAGACTGTTTCTTGTGTGATAAGTTTCCTGCCAACAAGAGCCTGAAGTCAAGAAAGCTTATTTCTGAGCATCCTGAAAATACATCACAGAATATAGAATTTTTATTTTCTACAGAAAAAGCTCAATTTTTAAAAAGTGAAAATTTACTAAAACTTATATTTGCCACAGTGTGTCTTGACACATTTCCAAGCAAAAGAAACCATTAAATAATTGGAGAAAGCTTGATCAAATCATGCACTCTAGAAATGTTTGAACTGCTGGGTTGCTGAGAAAAACAACAAAAAATTAAGAGTGCCTCTGTTCACTTGCTATAACCTACTTCTGAACTTTGATATTTTGCTAATATTTTGCAGCCAGTTATGGTGAAAATAATAGCTGTGCCATTTCCACTTGGCATGCAATTGGGTGAAAACTATGATTGTTTCAGTAAGTTCTGATTTTTATCTATCTTGTGAATGATGATATCCTGTTGTATGTGTGTGTGTGTGTGTGTGTGTGTGAGAGAGACAGAGGGAGAGAGAGAGAGAGAGAGAGAGAGAGAGAGGGAGGGGCAGGGAGAGAGAGAGAGAGAGAGAGAGAGAGGGAGGGGCAGGGAGAGAGAGAGATACCCCGTGGATATTTTAAAGGCCAAGTTGTTCTAACAGTGAAAAGTTTCTTTGTTAAGCAAAACTCCTAACGGAAGAAAAATCTTGATACTGTGTGTACATGAGGAGTACATATGGAGTTTCTGGGTCTAGCATCCAGCTTGATTAGTGTGGTGAAGAAGACAGACATTCTACTTTTCATAGAGACTTATTACTTTCAACATCAGGGTGCATTAATGTCAAGGACTCTGACAATAATCCTAAAAGATGCCTTGCCTGCTCTGTGGAAAGTGGTCCAATAATTTCACAGCTATAGCCTGGAACCTATATTTTCAAGTTTTTATTTAGGAGTGGAGCAAAATATGTTCTTTTTACTGACAAAAGTTTCTTGGCTTTCCAGAAGATGTGTTAATGCTCTTGGTTGCACTTGGGTCAGAAATTTCAATATGTTTATTTTTTAAGTAAAGGATTGCTATATCTTAGAAAGAATTGACAAGAGAGGTTAATTCGAGGCTAGATTTTATTGTAGAGATGTTAGGCCATAAGAAGGAGGCTAGTCCCTAGATTCCAGATTTGCTGATCGTGTACAGTTGCTGTTGGAAACAGCTGCCATTTTGGATGGAGAGATTTTAGAGCTGAAAATGTGTGACATTTACAGTGCTGAAAGAAGGATATCTGTGAGGGAAAGGGAGTTGAAACAGAGAAAGCCTTGTCAGTTTATCCATGGGGAAGATCTACAACAACTGGAAAGCCTGCAAAACTCTTTTAAAGGTTACTTCTGCTTAGATAATTTAAATGTAAAAAGGATTCAAACGTCATTCCTAGCTGACAGAGGCTGCATAGTTGATACCAGCCTTTCCAAAAGTAACATAATTTGACTTGAGGATAAAGGATTTGGTAGAACCTGAATTTAACTTGAAGTGTATTAGAGAAAGCTCAGGTGTCAATAGAAGGCTACTCTGCTCTGATAAAGTGTTTAACTGACTTTGCTATTGAAAGTGATGTGAGCTGCAGCTTTGAGCACTTCCTGGTATGAAACCAGACTCTGATTGGATACTAAAAATGACATAAATATTTCCATGTAAAAGATAACTCCAAATATTAGCTTTTTCTAAACCAAATAAAACAGCCTTCTTATTGAAACATACTTTAAGCAGGCACAAAGTTTTCTTTTTTATATGATTTGTTTAATTTGGAATTATATATTCCAGGGAACGGCCATTAATTTTCACGGAAAAAGAGTCACGTTATCCTTTGTGAAATGACTCAATGTCAAAGGCCAAAAAAAAAAAAAAAAAAAAGACATGAACATTTACACATGTATTTTCTTGGGATAACACTGTAACTTCATTAGATTCTCAGAAGGGTCTATGATATCTCCTCCCACCCCCATCCCTCAAAAACTGAAGAAAACTCTCTCATAAAGGGTGATGGTATGAGTTGAGTAACTACGTGACTAGTTCATCTCTAACTCTAAGGTCCTTCCAATTCTATGAATCTATACATAGTTACACAGCAAGTAATTAATGTTTTTCTGTTTAAATATTTATTTATTTATTTATTTATGGCTGCATTGGGTCTTCGTTGCTACGCACGGGCTTTCTCAAGCTGCGGAGGGCAGGGGCTACTCCTTGTTGTTGTGTGGTGGCTTCTCTTGTTGCAGAGCACGGGCTCTAGGCACGCAGGCTTCAGTAGTTGTGGCGCGCAGGCTTTAGTAGTTGTGGAGCGCAGGCTTCAGTAGCTGTGGTGCACGGGCTTAGTTACTCCACGGCATGTGTGATCTTCCTGAACCAGGGATCAAACCTGTGTCCCCTGCATTGGCAGGCGGATTCTTAACCACTGCACCACCAGGGAAGTCCTTAATGTTTTTCTTTATATAGATTACATAGAATTATGTAAAGCTGAGTATATATGCATGGGAGGAATATATGACTATGTGAGACTGTATGAATGGGGTGGGAAAGACAGATACTATGAAGATTTCTAAACGGATAAAAATAATAAAAGGATAAGTGTACTCATTTTGTTGAGCTTTTCAGAGAAACTAATCTATAATCTTATCACAGGAAATTGCAAAAACAAAATGACTACATCACTCACTGGAAACAGAATGTGTAAACTATAGTTAGAGTTCTATTCCTGCAGCTTTTTCAGAGAGAAGACACATTTTTAACAATGTAAGGCGTGTTTATAACATCAACATATCACTTTCTGGTAGCAAGAACAGGGTCTGTGTGGCAGGAACCATCTTAGAGTATAATTGCACTAATGGGTCATTGATCTTAAAGATATCTAAACAGACCCTTACAAATAGTCTGTAATGACTCTGAAGGCTGTTAGCATCACTGTTGGGTAAATACTCAGCTCTAGCCTTTCTATTTGCTACTACAAATGATAAAATAAACAGTACATATTTCCAGAAGCTTGTAATTACATGTACTTACACAGTGGTTCAAAATAATAGAGTCCTCAGAGAAGCTGTGTTTTATATCAGTCAGGTAAAATGAACATTCTGTCTTCTGTTGAGGTCATAGGACTGCAAATCAGAACTTCTATTTTTGGCACCACAGATGATAACTTTTTTCTCTCAGTGAACACGTCATTTAACCTTTTCTTGCTTCAGTATTGCCAACATGTGTAGACAAGTCCATTTGTACAAGCCATCTAAAATGAATGTTAAGTTACAAATCGGCGTTTTTAACCAGCTTGCTGTTATCCCTGAGTGTGATTTGTACATAGAAAAGGGAACGAAATTAGTATCACTTGTAATTCAAATATATGCAAGGCACTTAACTGCTCCCTCCCTTCTTTGTTTCCCTTCGTCATTCTTTTCTTCCTTTTTTTCTTTCGTAGAAGACTTAGGGTTAAAAACTGACCACCACATCTTGTATGCTTCATTTCCTTGATCTTTATATAGTCTGAGTGCCTGTGTTTAATCCTCAAACACATTTATTTTAATTTTATGTGTTTAAAATGTTATAATAAGGTATCATGCTAACGAAATCTTTGGGGATATTTTTTTTTCACTTAATATCAGTGCTAAGATTCAAACTTTGTGTGTGTGTTGCTGTGATTCACTTGTTTTGACTGTTGTGTGATATTCCATTGTGAGAATGTTTATTAATTCACTCTCCCATTGGAGAGCATTGAGTTGTTTCCAGCTTTTCACTATGATCATTGGTGCGGCTATTAACATACATGTATTTATTTATTTATTAGATGACTAAGACTTCTCTTGGTTATATATGTAGATGTGGAATTTCTGGTTCATAAGGTGTAAAAATGTTCAACTTTAAGAGGTTATGCCAGTTTTTAAACTTGGTTGCTCTAATTTATACCCCAGAAAGCAATATAGAAGGTGCATACTCACATTAGCTCCAACTCTTGGCATATGAGACATTTAAACTTTTACCAGTTGAATAACTAAAATGGATCTCACTGCAGTCATCATTTGCATTTAATTGATCACTAAACTGTTGAATATCCCTTCTTGTGATTATTGTAGATATGTTTCTTTTTCTGTGAAACATCTGTTCATGTATTTTTCTACTAGTTTGTGCTTTTATATATGTATGTATACATATATATTTAATATATTCTTGTTATCAATTCTTTACTGGTGGTGTATATAGTGAATATATTCAGCTACTTTGTAACGTGTCTTTAAGATGTCTTAAAATTGTTAAATTTTAAATATTCACATTGATCATTTTTTAAATAATCAGTGCCATTTTGGTATCTCACCTAAGAAATATTTCCGTATGCCACTGGCTAAAAGATATTCACCTATAATTTCTACTAAAAGTAAAAATTTTATTTTTAAAATTTATGTCCTTAAGCTATCTAGAGTTGATTTTTGTATAGTGTGAGGTAAGGATCCATTTTTTTTTCTTTTTTTATCTATAAGGGTAAATATTTCCAGCTTTATTTATTAAATAATCCATAATTTCCTCCTTGATCCATTACATTAATATATACCAAAAACTATACACAGGGATCTGTTTCTGGGTTTTCTGATTAATTGGTCAATTTATCTATCCCTTCATTATTTCCCTACATATCTCATTTGGGAGATCCAAGGCAATGAATATGGGGGTGGGTGGGAGCGGCAGGGAGCGAGGCATAGTTTTAATTCTTGCAGGTTGTGATCCTAGCTTTTGTTTCATTAGGGGGTTTGTCAGTGCTTGCTAATGTGTAAAAGTAAATTAATAAGAGCAAGCCATTCATGGATCAGTGGACAATGATGAGTATGTGCCATAAATTAAAGATTATGGTAACTCCAATTCTGTTCTTTGCACCTGAGGTCCAAGGAGGGAAGGAAAAAATAAAGAACATAGCCTAATGTTCTCAGAGCATAGTTTCACATTCACAATTTGTGGGTCTCTTTCTATTTCTTTCATCAAAGTTAATAAAGGGTTTAAAGTCAAGTCATCTATCTTACTAGAATGAAAGCAGAGAATGTTTCAGCCATCACAGTAAAATTAGCACCTAGTATAGTGTCTATAATAATGAGCATTTAATAAATATCTGTTGGGTGCCTGAAGAAATTCATTAAGATGGCTCATTTTCATTGGTAGACGAGCATATATTTGATTTTTATAAGTCTTGAATTTCAAATAGGACTCTGAGTTCATACAAATCCCAGACAAAACATGATGACACCTCTAGTTCAAAATAAGATCTTACTCACATTAAAATGGCTTTCAACTTTGAAAGGCTACCTGTAATTAGAAGCAAAATTTTATTTACATTTAAAAGTTGTTTCCAACCTTGAAAACTGACTTGTAATTAGAATCAAATTTCAAGGTTCTTTATGTATTTGCATAAATATATATGTTGGTATAAATGTGCAAATATGTAACATGTGGGTTCTCATGTAGTAACAGTATTTGACATAAAATTAAATAATATGTATAGAGTGTAAAAGGAATCTTAGGAAGCACTTAGTCCTGTGCTTCTTAACTTTGGGGAGTTATAAACTTCTTTGTGATTCTGGTGATTGTGAATTTGGTAAAATTATGGACCATTTTCCCAAGAATACGTACATGTGTAAATATTTTTTTTTAAATTCAGGAGCTGGTAAATCCTCTGAAACTGATCCATTTGGCATCTTGATTTATTATAACCTCTTAATTTACAGATGAGAAAATAAGATCCAGAAAGTTTACATGGTCTTTCAAGCTAGTTAGTGCCTGAATTAGTACAGAATCAGTCTCTTGAATCCGAGTCTAGTTCAGGTTCCACTTGTTAAGGACAGTGGCAAAAATAGAACACTATGCAATGTAGAGACAATGAAACATTTGTTTCACTACTTATTGGTAATGAGCTAAAATGATTGGAAAATTGTATCATGATTCCATTTCCATAATTCCTATTCATATCAGTGTTCCATGTATACCAACAGCATTATTTAAAATTTTTGCTTCTGGTTCTTTCTTTGCCTTATTTAACACAAGATCATGTATTGTGTTTTTGTAATATATTGTATCGTATATTTGTTATACAAATTTCCAGAAGGCAGTGTAAAAATCTAGTTACTAATCATTGTATACTTGGCATTATATCACCAAAACAGTTACGACATTTCTAGAAAATTTCAGTCCCTTCTGGAATAACTTAGGGCCTTTTTTTTTTTTGGAAGTATAGTTAGTTGATTTACAATATTATATTAGTTTCAGATGCACAACATAGTGATTTGATATTTTTATGATTATACTCCAAACAGAGTTATAAAACGTTGGCTAGATTCCCAGTGCTGTACGTTACAGCCTTGTAACTTACTGATTTTATGCCTCGCAGTTTGTACCTCGTAATCCCCTTTACCTGTGTTGCACCTCACCCAATCCCTCTACCCTTTGATAACCACTAATTTGTTATCTAGGTCTGTGAGTCTGTTTCTGTTTTAATTTAGTATTTTTAAGACCAAGCTTTAGCAAATGTGTTTCAGGATCTATCACAAATATGCTTATCTATTCAAATGTGCCCATGGTCCTTTTCCTAATAAGTTAGCTTGACAGCCAGGGAAACCGTTTCAACCAATAGCCACAACTTTAGGGAGAAGGCCTGCTCTCCTAGATAAAGAGAAAAGAAAACTGTTACAGGTAATCTTGTCTTCTGAAACTACGTTGTATTCTCATGTCTACTTGTTGGCCATATTATAAGAGACTCCAAATATTATTAAGCCTGATACTTGGAAACTTTTTTTTTTTTAAAAAAGATGTTGGGGGTAGGAGTTTATTAATTAATTTATTTATTTTTGCTGTGTTGGGTCTTGGTTTCTGTGCGAGGGCTTTCTCTAGTTGTGGCAAGCGGGGGCCACTCTTCATCGCGGTGCATGGGCCTCTCACTGTCGTGGCCTCTCTTGTTGCGGAGCACAGGCTCCAGACGCGCAGGCTCAGTAGTTGTGGCTCACGGGCCCATTTGTTCTGCGGCATGTGGGATCCTCCCAGACAAGGGCTCGAACCCGTGTCCCCTGCATTAGCAGGCAGATTCTCAACCACTGCACCACCAGGGAAGCCCCTTGGAAACTTTTGAACTGCATTTTCTCCATGCTGCTGTTTCCAATAGGTCAGCAGAAATACATCCCAGACTTGGCCTACTGGCTAAAGTGCAGCCAAAAATTACTTTGCTCTCCATTCACACATTGCTGGCAGCTGGAGGTGCAATCATAGCGTCCAGTCCCACCAGTTAATAGGCAAGAGACAGCAGTCATTTTTATTTTTATTGACGTGTAGTTGATTTACAATGTTGTGTTAGTTTCAGGTGTATAACAAAACGATTCACATATATATCTATTTTTACACATAAAATAGTTATAGACATATATATACCTATTTTTTCACATTCTTTTCCTTTACAGTTTATTACAAAATACTGAGTATAGTTCCTGGTGCTATGCAGTCCGCCCTTGCTGATTACCTGTTTTACGTACAGTCGTGTGTATATGCTAATCCCAAACTCCTCATTTATCCCTCCCCCCACCCCTGTCCCCTTTGGTAGCCATAGTTTGTTTTCTGTGTCTCTGGGTCTGTTTTTGACAGCAGTCATTTTTAAAGGCATCTTTGCACATTTCTCTGGGGCTGTGCAAAGACATATGCAAGTATAAAAATCAAACAAAGAACTAACCAAGCAACAACAAAAACAACACAATAAACCATTTACCTCAGAGTCACCGAGGGAGGGATTAAGGCCCAGCAGACACACATACTCTTCCTCTCCTCAGTCTTGCATCTGGAAAGCTGGGGTCAGTTGCCAAGGACAACAGTAACAGGGAAATCATGGAGGTCTGGATAGCCCACAAAAGTGTCACCTTGATGACAATGGACAGATGTGTACCTTCTGCGTTAAACGTAGTAATGTTCCTCTTTCTTTAAGGTCAAGAGAGGAAAGGGAAATTAATCTCTCTGCAACACCCAATAGAATACATTGTTTTTCTTTCACTGATTTCCTTGATATCATTTTCTTCACACACCTTGATCACCATTTTTAGGTCCTGTCTACTTGGAAATATCAACAGGCATGCAGTCATACAAAGATGACAGTGCTGTAACACATCTTCTAAAAAATACTCAGGGCTAACTATTCTGAGAACCGTAAACCCATATGTAGTCAATGTGGGAAAGGTTGCTGGCTGTGTAGAGAAATTAAAGAATACTACTTCCTGAAGTTTCTGATTGAAAGAATATTCTGTTAAATTTACTCTGTGACCACCTGCTTAACTGCCAGATATTTTTGACTCTTTATTTCAGAAAGTGAATTATAACTGGATTCTAATAACATTCATTTGAAAATCATTGTTTCCTCACAGATGGGACAGCAATTACTTTCGTGTCTAGGACAGAGATTAACCAACTACCACTGCACATTGAGAGAATTGGGATTGCCAGACATTAGCTAAGTAATTAGACTTTTCTAAACAAGCTGTAAAATATGTCCTTCCTCCAGATATGACAAAGACTTGTGTCATTTATATTTCAATAAAAAATATATCCACATAATTAGGTTGGAAGAAATTAAAGGACTTAGAAAATTATGAAGGCCCCATAATTTATTAATTACTCTGGTGAAGAGTTTATAATTATGAGTGTGATTCAAATCACACTGTTGATGTTTCATGCAAAATACCTTGTCAAGCATAGGCAATTATTCAAACAGTGGTTAAGGGGAAGAAATTCATTGAGAATGTTCATTTGCTTTAATTGTGTCACATGATTACAGCTGAGGGAGGAATTATCAAGATCTCCATGACATAAGGACTAAAAGTAATAGAATTGCTGAATCATACCTGATGTTCAAACTTTCATCTTAGAAAGAATAAACTTGGGTAATAAAAGAATCCATTTAAAATATGATTTAGTCATCATGGTATAAAAATAAAAACAAATGAAATTGACTGTTATTGTAATTACAGCTTTATAATATTTGCATTGCCAAATGCAAAGACAGACTGAAGTGTCCAAATATTTGAACATATGACTACACATATGAATTTCCCCAATCTGAATTTCTGTATAATTAAAATTGGACTCTGTTAAGCTATAACTTTAAAAAAAAATCCCAGAACATTTATTCTATCATTAGTTAGCTAGTTATAATGATCTAATAGAAAAATAAATATTGACTAATGTGATTGTATTTCATAAAATATTTGCATTCTGTAGAAGACAAAATGTTTTCCTCTCATTGAATTTCCACTGATATAAAGATTTATGTTTGTTCATTTATTATAAGATTCCAGAAAGTTTTTTTTTTTTTACGTTTATTTATTTATTTTTGGCCGCGTTGGGTCCTTGTTGCTGTGCGCGCTTTCTCTAGCTGCAGCGAGCGGGGGCCACTCCTCGTTTTGGTGTGCGGGCTTCTCATCGCGGCAGCCTCTCCTGTCGCGGAGCACGGGCTCCAGGCACGTGGGCTCAGTAGTTGTGGCTCGCGAGCTCCAGAGCACAGGCTCAGTAGTTGTGGTGCACAGGCTCCATTGCTCTGAGGCATGTGGAATCCTCCCGGACCAGGGCTCAAACTCCTGCCCCCTGCCTTGGCAGGCAGATTCTTAACCACTGTGCCACCAGGGAAGTCCCAGAAAGTTTTTGACCATCAAATACTTATATTTAACTTTGAGAGATGTTTTACAGCGGATACTTAATTAAATATAAGTTTACAAGCAAAAACTTCATAAGTTAATCATCTGTCTGGCTATTTTATTTATTTAATGCCAAATGTTCAGATGTTTACAAATATTGATTTCCTTTGAAGAAAGCAATATTTAAAATTGTTAGAAAAACATATGCTTATTGAACTATATTTCAGTGTGTGTTTGGTATCAATGTACATATTAGCAACTAAAAGTAAAAGGAGAGTTTTCCTCAATACAATGGCTAATTTGAATACATAAAACTATTTAATTGGATTTAGAAGCAGTTACATTGTAATTAAGCTCGTTGACTCACTTTACTAATAGAGAAATAACCTTTTAGAGATAGCGTTTCAGACAATGCAATTCAATATACATAATTTTATATTAATGTAGCAAGTTATTTAGGAAATAAATAAATAAATAAATAATATGTTGTGTTAACTCTGAGGGCCATTTCCTGTTTCCCACTCTTCTCCATCACCTCTCCTTTCACTTGGCCTCTAAAAACCGAGTATCCACTGATAGATTCTCTTTACCTTCACTCCTCCCATTGCCTTTGCCTTTTAGTGTCCGGAAGAGAAGCTGAATGAGATGGATGCATTCCCCCTCCCACACTCCACCCCGCACATTCTGTTTTCAGCCTAAGATTCTTTAATTCTGTGTGTCATATTGGTTCTTTTTCTTTTCTTTTTTTTTTTTTTTTAATGTAGCATTTACTAGGTTTATGACCTTGGGGCTTAGATCATTTTTACATGAATGATGTTTTCCGTTTAGAGCAGAATTTTCCATTGACCTTTCCTAAGGTATACAAATAATTCCTAAGAATCCTTGTTTGCTGCTAAAAATGATACAGATATATCACATTTACAGTTTTCATGTACAACAGGAAATTAGGCTCAAAATGAGTGAATCTGAATGTACCTATGATAGTACAGCAAAAATATTTTACCTTATGCCATGAAATGCTAATTTTCAGTTTCTAGCTAGTACCTGAGGAGCTCTTGGTGAAGTTCCGGACTCATCCATACATAGTCTGGCCATAGTCTTGGCTCATTTGAAACTTGCAGAGTTACCTCCTGCTCACTGTGTCTAGTAACAAAAGACTTTGTCTTCCTTTGTGGCTTCCCAGTAAGCCATAGATGATGGTGCCAAACACCGTGGGTGTTTGTGATGATAGTTATAATTTAGCGCACCTTTGGAACATTTCTTCAGTCCTCTATGCTTGCTGTGCTCCCCACTTCTGCTTATTTTGTAGCAGCTGCTTGTCCTTCACCCGTTGCCCAGGACTTGCCCGGTTTCTGTATGTAGCGTCAGTTATTATGGGGACAAGCAGGATTCAACTTTTTTATTGAAAAGGAGAGTATACTTACATTAGTAAGTCTTCCGAACTTCTCAAGGGTACCATGTAAGATTGTGCACTGAACCTTTTAGGAACACCATTTATTTTTGTGGTTGTCCTGAATTTGAATGTTTATTACTACAATTTCCTGGCAGATGGCTGTGTCTTGAGGAAGGTCCAGCTTTTTCTAATAGGCACAGAAGGACCAATTGTGCAAAGTATAGGACTGGATTTCTCATAACATATTCTTTGTCATTTGGTACATTTGTCACAGAGGAGCAATACTATGTACATTGACATTCTATGAGAAACCCCAAATCTGTTAGGATTCAGCAGAAGTTCTTGGAGCCTTGCAACCAGCAAGTTTCCTCTCCCTGATTTAAACATCCTCACATCTTTTAACGTTCCTCATGCAGCATGGTTTCCCTCCCTTTCAATCATCTGGTTACCCTCCTCTCCATGAAGAACTCCAAAGTTTATGAGAAATGCTTACTGGAAGTGTTTGATTCTGTAATTTTATATTTTGTATGATTGGTTTATATGCAACACAGTTATCTAATTCATGTCCACTTACTCTCAGTACACCACGGGCCAGATTCAAGAGTATTCAAATGTGACCTTCTCTTAGACTGAAAAGAAGAAAATATATATTAAAAAAATTACATAAGGGATAATTATGCTCTTACTAGCTACATAGTCATTTAAATTTGTAACAACACATATACTGTTATATGGCCATCTGTCAATACTTCTTAGAATCTTCCAAAAAATGTTATTCAGTGAAATGTTTCCCAACAGTTTTAAAGTTAAGGATATGGCTATTCTAAGGACACCTGAGAGGTGAATTTAAAAAAATCAGAAGGTGCCAACAGACATGGTTTTCAGCCTAAACTTCTGGGACTCTTTACCAAGCTTACTGCATGGTGCTCTGGTGGAGTGCGGTGCCCTCTGCCTGAAGATGACTCCACACACAGCCAACTAAACAATCTGACCACGCAGTTTGAATTGAGTAGAAGGGACAGGCATATCCAGGTGTCCACAGAGCTCCCCCAACTGAGGAATCCTCTAGTTCAGATTGAATGCTCTCTTTATTTCTGTGTGGCCAGAAAGCACATGCATCTTAAATAACTGAGTTCACATGACACCTTCACTTGGGCTTTGTAGACTTCTGCTCATTTGTCTCATGAACTAAAGGACTTTTTGTTGTTGTTGTGAAAAATTAAAATACCTTGGTTTAAATTGCTGAATGCCAGCATCCTTTCTCCACCTAAGCCAAAACTTAGGCCACCTTAACTTCACCTTGTACTTCACCTTGCAGCTTCTTGCTGGCTGTTGTGTCATTGTTTAGATTGGGTATCACACCCTTTTCAGTCTTCCTAAATTGTCAAGTGCAGAGCAGTTGAGATGCAGTGGGTTGGTTTTTGACACTGGAGACTGTTGTGTGCTCTAGGATTTCCTCAAGGGTGAGCCTGTCCTGCCACTTGATAGCGATTATGGGTGATAAGAGCCCTTTGTGAAACCAGCCCAGAGGCAGGTACTGCCCTCCAGTGATCTTATCCAATAAGTTGTATATGCTCACTTAGTTAATTAAAGCTGAGCCATAGGTCACCTGAGCAATGTGGCAGGTAGCATTTCTGATGTATCTTGTTAGAGGACAGTTAAATGAGATACTATCCACTTCTTGGTTTCTGAATTAATTAGTTCCTGGGAACTTTGACACAAATAATACCAAAAGACAAATAATACACAACTGTGAATAAAGATATAACTCTTTTCAGTTTCTTGCCTCTCTTATCATCAGGGCTGGTGTCTCTTTATCCTTGAGTAGACAAACACTGACATGTTTGAAGAACTTTGTGAATGATTACCTTGCTCCTAGGCAGATGGCCTCCCATAATTACTATTAAGCTCTCCTGGGAGGCAACTTCAACATTATCAGAGGGAAGAAAAGCTACCAAGGTGCAGTCAAGTTGCTAACCATCCATTATTTCACTACAGGAGGCTTAAAATAGCTGTTTCCAGCTTTCCCTTGCTCTGCTATCAGTGTAGTAACGCTTCAGAGATAAGTATTTTCATGTGGACTGTAAGTCTGAAGTATACATCTGGTTTGAGCCATTTTGAATTACATCTTTTGTTATTTCCATCTGAGTGCTCCCTAACTGAAACAGTAGAATTTAAATTAAAAAATATTGAAACTAAGAACATTATTTGTATGAGTAGCTATACTGGATTAAAAAATAGAAATAATAGTAAGAAAAATATAATAAAAAGTCAGAAAAAATGCTTTAATAGTTTTCAAAAGGAACTCTAATTCAGTTACTTAGCAATCTAACTGAACCATATTCAAATGTAATCAAGTACCTACTCTTTTTTTTAAATAGATCTTTATTGGAGTGTAATTGCTTCACAATACTGTGCTAGTTTCTGTTGTACAACAAAGTGAATCAGCCATATGCACACATATGTCCCCATATCCCCTTCCTCGTGAGCCTCCCTCCCATCCTGCCAGTCCCACCCCTCTAGTTCATCGCAAAGCACGGAACTGATCTCCCTGTGTTATGCTGCTGCTTCCCACTAGCTGTTTTACATTCGGTAGTGTATATATGTCGATGCTACTCTCACTTAGCCCCAGGTTCCCCCTCCCACCCCGTGTCCTCAAGTGCATTTTCTATGTCTACATTTTTATTCCTGCCCTGCACCTAGGTTTATCAGTACCTTTTTTTTTTTTTTAGATTCCATATATATGCATTAGCATATGGTATTTGTTTTTCTCCTTCTGACTTACTTCACTCTGTATGACAGACTGTAGGTCCATCCACCTCACTACAAATAACTCAATTTCCTTTCTTTTTATGGCCGAGTAATATTCCATTGTATATATGTGCCACATCTTCTTTATCCATTCATCTGTCGATAGACACTTAGGTTGCTTCCATGTCCTGGCTATTGTAAATAGTGCTGCAGTGAACATTGAGGTACATGACTCTTTGAATTATGGTTTTCTCTGGATATATGCCCAGTAGTGGGATTACTGGCTCATATGGTAGTTGTATTCTGTTTTTTAAGGGACCTCCATGCTGTTTTCCATAGTGGTTGTATCAATTTACATTCCCATCAGCAGTGCAAGAGGGTTCCCTTTTCTCCACACCCTCTCCAGCATTTGTTGTTTGTAGATTTTCTGATGAGGCCCATTCTAACTGGTGTGAGGTGATACCTCATTGTAGTTTTGATTTGCATTTCTCTAATAATTGGTGATGTTGAGCAGCTTTTCATGTGCTTCTTGGCCATCTGTATGTCTTCTATGGAGAAATGTCTATTTAGGTCTTCTGCCCATTTTTTAACTGGTTTGTTTGTTTTTTAAATATTGAGCTCCATGAGCTATTTGTATGTTTTGGAGATTAATCCTTTGTCTGTGGTTTCATTTGCAAATATTTTCTCCCATCCTGAGGGTTGTCTTTCCGTCTTGTTTATGGTTTCCTTTGCTGCGCAAAAGCTTTGAAGTTTCATTAGGTCCCATTTGTTTATTTTTGTTTTTATTTCTGTAACTCTAGGAGGTGGGTCAAAAAAGATCTTGTTGTGGTTTATGTCAAAGAGTGTTTTTCCTGTTTTCCTCTAAGAGTTTTATAGTGTCTGCCCTTATATTTAAGTCTTTAATCCATTTGGAGTTTATTTTTGTGTGTGGTGTTAGGGAGTGTTCTAATTTCATTCTTTTACATGTAGCTGTCCAGTTTTCCCAGCACCACTTATTGAAGAGGCTGTCTTTTCTCCATTGTATGTTCTTGCCTCCTTTGTCATAAATTAGGTGCCCATATGTGCGTGGGTTTATCTCTGGGCATTCTGTCCTGTACCATTGATCTATATTTCTGTTTTTGTTCCAGTACCATACTTCTTGATTACTATAGCTCTGTGGTATAGTTTGAAGTCAGGGAGCCTGATTCCTCCAACTCCTTTTTTTCTTTCTCAAGATTGCTTTGGCTATTCGGGGTCTTTTGTGTTTCCATACGAATTGTAAAATTTTTTGTTCTAATTCTGTGAAGAATGCCATTGGTAGTTTGATAGGGATTGCATTGAATCTGTAGATTGCTTTGGGTAGTATAGTCATTTTTACAGTATTGATTCTTTCAATCCAAGAACATGGTATATTTCTCCATCTGTTTATGTAATCTTTGATTTCTTTCATTAGTGTTTTATAGTTTTCTGAGTACAAGTCTTTAGCCTCCTTAGGCAGGTTTATTCCTAGGTATTTTATTCTTTTTGTTGCAGTGGTAGATGGGAGTGTTTCCTTAATTTCTCTTTCTGATTTTTGTTGTTGGTATATAGGAATGCCAGAGATTTCTGTGCATTAATTTTGTATCCCGCAACCTTATCAAATTCACTGATTAGTTCTAGTAGTTTTCTGGTGGCATCTTTAGGATTTTCTATGTATAGTATCATGTCATCTGCAAAGCGTGACAGTTTTACTTCTTCTTTTCCAATTTGTATTCCTTTTATTTCTTTTTCTTCTCTGATTGCCGTGGCTAGGACTTCCAAAACTATGTTGAATAAGAGTGGTGAGAGTGGACATCCTTGTTTTGTTCCTGATATTAGTGGAAATGCTTACAGTTTTTCACCATTGAGTATGATGCTTGCTGTGGGTTTGTCATATATGGCCTTTATTATGTTGAGATAAGTTCCCTCTATGACCATTTTCTGGAGAGTTTTGATCATAAATGGGTGTTGAATTTTCTCAAAAGCTTTTTCTGCATCTACTGAAATGATTGTATTGTTTTTATTCCTTAATTTGTTAATATGGTGTATTATATTGATTGATTTGCATATATTGAAGAATCCTTGCATCCCTGTGATAAATCCCACTTGATCATGGTGTATGATCCCTATAATGTGCTGTTGGATTCTGTTTGCTAGTATTTTGTTCAGGATTTTTGCATCTGTGTTCATCAGTGATATTGTTCTATAATTTTTTGTGTGTGATATCTTTTTCTGGTTTTGGTATCAGGGTGATGGTGGCTTCTTAGAATGAATTTGGGAGTGTTTCTCCGTCTGCAATTTTTTGGAAGAGTTTGAGAAGGATGGGTGTTAGCTCTTCTCTAAATGTTTGATAGAATTCGCCTGTGAAGCCATCTGGTCCTGGACTTTTGTTTGTTGGAAGATTTTTAATTATGGTTTCAATTTCATTGCTTGTGATAGGTCTGCTTATATTTTCTAATTCTTCTTTGTTCAGTCTTGGAAAATTTTACCTTTCCAAGAATTTGTCCATTTCTTCATGGTTGTCCATTTTATTGGTATAGGGTTGTTTTTAGTAGTCTCTTATAATCCTTTGTATTTCTGTAGTGACAGTTGTGATTTCTCCTTTTTCATTTCTAATTTTATTGATTTGCATCCACTCCCTTTTTTTCTTGATGGGTCTGGCTAAGGGTTTATAAATTTTGTTTATCTTCTCAAAGAACCAGCTTTTAGTTTTATTGATCTTTGCTGTTGTTTTCTTCATTTCTATTTCATTTATTTCTGCTCTGGTCTTTATGATTTCTTTCCTTCTACTGACTTTGGGTTTTCTTTGTTCTTCTTTCTCTAGCTGTTTTTTTTTTTTTTTTTCTTTGCGGTACACGGGCCTCTCACTGTTGTGGCCTGTCCCGTTGCGGAGCGCAGGCTCCGGATGCGCAGGCTCAGCAGCCATGGCTCACAGGCCCAGCCGCTCCGCGGCATGTGGGATCCTCCCAGACCGGGGCACGAACCCATGTCCCCTGCATCGGCAGGTGGACTCTCAACCACTGCACCACCAGGGTAGCCCCCTCTAGCTGTCTTAAGTGTAGGGTTAGATTGTTTATTTGAGATTTTTCTTGTTTCTTGAGGTGAGATTGAATTGCTATAAGCTTCCCTCTTACAACTGCTTTTGCTGTGTCCCATAGGTTTTGGGTCATTATGTTTTCATTGTCATTTGTTTCTATGTATTTTTTAAATTTCTTCTTTGATTTCTTCAGTGACCTCTTGGTTATTTACTAGCGCACTGTTTAGCCTCCATGTATTTGTGACTTTTACAGTTTCTTTTCCTGTAACTGATTTCCAGTCTCATAGTGTTGTGGTCAGAAAAGATGCTTGATATGATTTCAATTTTCTTAAATTTTCCGAGGCTTGATTTATGACCCAAGATGTGATCTATCCTGGAGAATGTTCCGTGTGCACTTGAGAAGAAAGTGTATTCTGCCACTTTTGGGTGGAATGTTCTATAAATATCAATTAAATCTATCTGGTCTCTTGTGTCATTTAAAGGTGTGTTTCCTTATTTATTTTCTGTTTGGTTGATCTGTCCATTGGTGTTAAGTGGGGTGTTAAAGTCCCCTACTATTATTGTGTTACTGTCGCTTTCTCCTTTCATGGTTGTTAGCATTTGCCTTATATATTGAGGTGCTCCTATGTTGGGTGCATATATATTTATAATTGTTATATCTTCTTCTTGGATTGATCCCTTGATCATTATGTAGTGTCCCTTCTTATCTCTTGTAACAGTCTCTATTTTTTAAAGTCTGTTTTATCTGATACAAGTATTGCTACTCCAGCCTTCTTTTAATTTCCATTTGCATGGAATATTTTTTTCCATCCCTTCACTTTCAGTCTCTATGTGTCCCTAGTTCTGAAGTGGATCTCTTGTAAACAGCATACAGATGGGTCTTGTTTTTGTATCCATTCAGCCAGTCTTTGTCTTTTGGTTGGGGCATTTAATCCATTTACATTCAAGGTTATTATCGATATGTATGTTCTTATGACCATTTTCTTAATTGTTTTGGGTTTGTTTTTGTGGGTCTTTTTCTTCTCTTGGGTTTCCCACCTAGAGAAGTTTCTTTAGCATTTGTTGTAAAGCTGGTTTGGTGGTGCTGAATTCTCTTAGCTATTACTTGTCTGAAAAGCTTTTGATTTCTCTATCGAATTTGAATGAGATTCTTGCTGGGTAGAGTAATCTTTGTTGTAGGTTTTTCCTCTTTCATCACTTTAAGTGTATCCTGCCACTCCCTTCTGGCCTGCAGAGTTTCTGCTGAAAAATCAGCTGATAACCTTATGGGGATTCCTTTGTATGTTATTTTTTGTTTTTCCCTTGCTGCTTTTAATATTTTTCTTTGAATTTAATTTTTGTTAGTTTGATTAATATGTGTCTTGGTGTGTTTTTCCTAGGGTTTATCCTGTATGGGACTCTCTGTGCTTCCTGGACTTGATTGACTATTTCCTTTCCCATGTTAGGGAAGTTTTTGACTATAATCTCTTCAAATATTTTCTCAGACCCTTTCTTTTTCTCTTCTTCTTCTGGGACCCCTATAATTTGAATGTTGGTGCATTTAGTGTTGTTCCTGAGGTCTCTGAGATTGTCTTCAATTCTTTTCATTCTTTTTTATTTATTCTACTCCTCTGCAGTTATTTCCACCACTTTGTCTTCCAGCTCACTTATTCATTCTTCTGCCTCAGTTATTCTGTTATTGATTCCTTCTACTGTATTTTTCACTTCAGTCATTGTGTTGTTCATCTCTGTTTGTTTGTTCTTTAGTTCTTCTAGATCTTTGTTAAACATTTCTTGTATTTTGTCAGTCTGTGCCTCCATTCTATTTCTGAGATTCTGGATCATCTTTACTATCTTACTCTGAATTCTTTTTCAGGTAGTTTGCCTATCTCCTGTTCATTTATTTGGTCTTGCAGGTTTTTCCCTTGCTCCTTCATCTGTGACATATTTTTTTGCTGTCTCATTTAAAAATTTTTTTATGAGTGGGATTGTGTTCCTGTCTTACTGGTTTTTTGGCCTGAGGTTTCTAACACTGGAGTTTCTAGGCTGTTGAGTAGAGCTGGGTCTTGGTGCTGAGATGAGGACCTCTGTGAGACCTCACTCCAATGAATATTCCCTGGGATCTGAGGTTCTCTGTTAATCCAGTGGTTTGGACTTGGAGCTCCCACCACAGGAGCTTCACCCAACCCCTGGCTCATGAACCAAGATCCCCCAAGCAGCCTGAGAAAAAATAAAGAACAATAACAAGGTTAAAAAAGATTAGACTAGGAAGCTAGCAGATATGTTAGAAAGAATATAAAAATTAAAATATAGATGAATCAGCAACTGGGAGGTACATCAGTACCACAATAGTAAAACAGAGGAGGAGGGAAAAGAAAAAAAAAAAGAAAGAAAAGAAAAAAAGCGGGGGGAGAAGGCCTTGGCTGTGGAGGGCGGGGCCTAAGCAAGGGCGAGGTTTGGGTGGTGGATGGGGTTATGCTTAGGACAGGGCTGGAAAAGGCCCTAGGGGCTGTGGAGGGTGGGGCTTAGGCTCCAGGAACAGAAGGGGCCCAGTCGTGCCCCCCAGCCCTGGTCTCAGAGGGCAGAGGACCTCACCTGGGAGCCCAGCTGGCTCCCGATGCCCGAGTGGGTGGGTCAAACGCCCTCTGCTCCTCTCCAGCTCCTCCTGGAGGGCCCCTCCCACCTGCCTCTCCTGACCTCCCCAGCCTCAGGGGCACCAATCCTGTCTGGCCTCCACTTCTCCTCCCCCCTCAGTCCCCCCACCTCCTACCGGTTCACTTGGGGGTTCCTCTCGTCTCCTTGGGCATCAGGGTCCCCCACCAGCGGCCGGCAGGCGCCGGCCTGAGATGCTAACGTGTCTTCTTCCCACACTGCCAGCTTGACTCCGCCCCCCACTACTCTGGATAGAGTAGTCTGATTATTTCCTTTTTTAAAGCTTTATATCTATTTAATAACCTGAAATTTAATTTATGTGAAATAATTAAAAGTGCGAGAATCCTTTCATCTTTATTACATTTAGTCTTTGAAGAATATGTCTACATAATAGAAACAAATATGGGCTTTTACTACATATAATTTCAAGAAGGGAAGCTGTATTTTTCTTGTCAGCTGTTACAAATTCCCTCAACCACACACACATTCACACACACACACACACACACACACACACTTTTATTTAACACTGGTGAATTAGATTAAGGCCGTCTGCTTTCTTACCTTGTTACGTGGTCCATGATTATCATAATATTGAATTTAGAAAACCATCTAAGAAATGGTCCACAGTGGCTTATGCTCCACTTGGGGAGGCACGAGCAAGAATCCTAACAGCTCAAGGTAAATCATGACAACAATTCTATGACAACCACTTTATGGAAGAAACATTTTCCACTCTCTGGAAGGCTGTACTTCCTCTTATTTTGAGGAGGGTAACTTCTTGTCATCTGCCTTTTCAGGGTGGAGATCACATAGCAGTAACTCTTCAGTTCATCTCCTTATCTAAGAGCCAGAGGACAGCGGCCTGTTTGTCTTCTCATAGTTTCATAAAACACTATGCAGTGGACTCTGAGTCTTGCTGAGAATTTCAGTGTCACCTTACTGTGTAAGAGTAGATATTTTTTGGGTACGCTACATGCTGACCACGTATGTGATCACACTACATCATGATCTAATATGACAGCTGCCAAAGAAAACTTCCGGTTTCTTCAAAGATGTTGTTAGGGCTTCCCTGGTGGCGCAGTGGTTGAGAGTCCGCCTGCCGATGCAGGGGATGCGGGTTCGTGCCCCGGTCTGGGAGGATCCCACGTGCCGCGGAGCGGCTGGGCCCGTGGGCCATGGCTGCTGGGCCTGCGCGTCTGGAGCCTGTGCTCCGCAACGGGAGAGGCCACGACAGTAAGAGGCCCACGTACAAAAAAAAAAAAAAAAAGATGTTGTTAATATCACACGGCAGTCATTGATCCTATCCCTCTTTTCCACTGCTCAGTCGTTGGACTGGGTTCCCCCCCCACAAGGCAAAAAAAAATGTATATACATATGTATACAAAAAAAATTATATACACATATATATAAGTATAGAATTTTTTTTATATTGGAGTATAACCAGTTAACAATGTTGTGATAGTTTCAGGTGCACAGCAAAGCGACTCAGCCATACATATCATATATCCATTCTCCCTGGACTGGGGTTTTGATTTCTTACTTTGTCTTAAAGTAAGATAATAAGAACTGTATAGATAGTATATAATAAGTAGGCACCCCTAGTCTCAGTAGATAGCAGGATAGGCCACTCAGTTTAAAAAAACAAGCCCGGTAAAATTTCAGATAAATGGGCTTTTCATTTCATTGGTCATGTCAATGTAGAATTTCTTTAATTTTATAATACAAAGTGATAATTTGCTTAACAGATGAGAAAAATGGCTATGCGACCTTATTCTTTCATTAAAAGCTTTTAAAAATATGCATTTACATAGGCAGTAAGAAAATAAAGAGGACACTATAGACTTGCAGGCATGGAATCAGAAGTTGTTTTCCTTTAATGCTGAGTTATGCTGACAGTTATCTCTGATAAAAATGAATGGGCCGTGTGACAGGAATAATCAGTGACTGAGAAAGAGATTCTTTGCGTCAATCTGAATTGATAGCATTTACCTGATTGAGGGTAGGTAGTAATGAAGCAGTTCAAACTCATTAAAACTTTCTGAGCATTTTTCCCCCTTTCAAAAGTTAGATTTTTATAAGATTTAATTTGCAGGATATGGAAATACAAAGGCAGATTTTTGTCATGCCTAAGGGCAGGTTAATAATGCATTCAGATTCAAGTCATCTTCCACATTGATAAAACTGACCTACTTTTTCTTTCAGAGAGAAAATGTCTTATGAAATATTTTCACATAAAAAATGTTGCATTTTGGTGTCTTTCTTCTTACATTCTATAATTAAACCTGGCATATCCCTCCCAAAAGTTAAATGAAGTTCAGTTCTTTTTCAGGTCTGGGCTTTTTAATGAGTTAGCATCTCTGCTGCCTGAGACAAGTGGCATTCCCTGCTTTGCGTGCCAGAGAATTTTTCTGACAGTAGTGATAATGATGCAGATGTTTTTCTTTGTGTGAATCTTCCAACAATATCCCTAATGAAAACACATGCCTGCTTCCTGGCAAATAAAAAAAAATCATTTTTCAAAACAAAAAAATTCAAATGCCTTCATCCTAAAATGGCAAATGTAAACAGTCCATTATTTTTTTCACATCATTTTTGCTGTGTTCTGTTGTAGCAATAAAGTGATTTTCTTAAACTTTTCTTTCTGGTCTTGATATGGAACCAACTTTTACAAAATTTCATATAGATTCCAAGTAGAGTGGGGATATTTAGAGCCGTAAGGTTATAATTAGATCACAGGGGTCAAGCTTTGGGAATTGACTATTGAAATTGATTTGCCATGGCATCTTGAACCTCATGTCTAGGTAAGCTCATTTGGTTTCAACAAAGAAATAAATACAGTTGCTCTTAGTATTATGCCCTTAAACTTATGAGTGTAACTTTGTCTGTAGATATGGAAATAATGAAAGATCTGTGTAAATAATCTTAAATCATTTTTTTAAAAAATTGAGGTATAACTGACGTAATTTGACAAATCTTTTTTATTTTTTAAAATATGAAATTTTGCAAAAATGCAGATGAGGTTTTTCTAAAATAAAATCTAGATATATTTGGGGGTTTAAGTGAATGTTTGCTGCTGCGCTATCCTCAAAGGAATATTTTAATGTGTTTTCCCCCAAAAAAGAGCCTTTTATCAGTTAGCTTTTGAAAAAGAATTTCCAGTTCAATGCACAAGAGATGTCCTTACCCTATTCTTTTTTAAAAATTATATTAAGAAGACTGAACATGAGGTATATCCTCTTAACAGAATTTTTTTTTTTTTTTTTTTTTTTTTTTTTTGCGGTACACAGTCCTCTCACCGTTGCGGAGCACAGGCTCTGGACGCGCAGGCTCAGCGGCCATGGCTCACAGGCCCAGCCGCTCTGCGGCATGTGGGATATTCCCGGACCGGGGCACAAACCCATGTCCCCTGCATCGGCAGGTGGGCTCTCAACCACTGCGCCACCAGGGAAGCCCCTCTTAACAGATTTTTAAGTGTGCAATGCAGTATTGTTGACTCTAGGCACAGTGTTGTACAGCAGAACTCTAGAATTTATTCATCTTTCTTAATTGAAATTTTATGCCCATTGTTTAGTAATTCCCCATTTTCCCATCCCCCACCCCACCACTTGGCAACCACCTTTCCACTCATTGATTCTATTAATTTGATTTAGATACCTCCTGTAAGTGAAATCATAGAGTATTTGTCTTTCTGTGACTGGCTTATTTCACTTAACGTAAACAAAAGACAAAAGTATTGGTTGAGGTGGAGAAATTGGAATCCTTACACACTGTTGGTGGGTTGGTGGGAATGCAAAATGGCGCACCTGCTATGGAAAACAGTATGGAGGGTCCTCAGAAAATTAGAAATAGAACTACCATATGATCCAGCAGCCCCTCTTCTGGGTATTTATCCAAAAGAATTGAAATCAGGATCTTGAAGCAATATTAGCAGTTACCCTATTCTTAGGCATTATGCGTGCCTGCAGTCATGACAGCTTTATTCCTGAGCCTCACCACAAGCCTGACCCACACCACCAGATGGGGTTCAGGATAGATGAGGACCAGAGATGTCTGTTGTACCCATTGCTTGGTCATTTAAAAAAAAAATAGTGTTTTAAATTTACTTGTCTGTGTTAGGAGGACTATGTCAAAAAGCCACATCAGATGGGCCACATCAAAATATTCTCATTTTCAACACTTATTTACCACCAGGGGGGTTATTGTGAGCCTCCTTTCTCCCTTCTTGGGTGACTGAGCAATCATAGTCATTAGGACATATAAGTAAACAACTCATCAGAATAGAAAGGGAAGGGACCTGAGCAATCTGGATAATTCAGGCCAAATGAATCTGCCATTAGTAGCAGCTTGGTTAAGTTTGTGTGCACCTATGGGTAGGTGCTGTCCACTGTTCCTAAGGGCCAGAAGGCTGGGATGTACCTTTCAGAGAGAATGCTCTTGCTAGATTAACTTTGTTCAGGCATGAGTTATAGTGCTGTTGGCCTTGAGTTCAATGTTAATTATCAACAATATATATTGAATAAGGTGTCTTTAAACAAAAAGTCACATAAAACAAGCTAATAAATTCATCAATTGATGGAAATGTAACCAGAGACTCAGAGCATCCCAATTCTGAATTTTCCATAGGAGCAGTGGTTCAGTATTTGCTAATTCAATGTTTGCAGAGACTTTATAGACCATAACTATTGCAACTAACAAGAGTCAGTGGTGGTGTTCATTTTCAATACAGTCAATTCAAGAAGACAGATCAGGCCTAGGAATGCAGTTGTATAATATAAAGGATCATAATTCATAATTTTCCAGGATACCTAAACACGTGAAACATGATGAAACTATTTTTATAGGTTTCACAGAGATGACCAACATGTGCCTCACTGTAGGGTTAGTGTACACTGAAGGATTCGGTCATAACTGAGACAGTTAAAACTTCTGCCATCTGATAACTTATTGGAGAAAGGACCAAATCTTCTGCTTCTCTCTTTTGAAGACTACTTGAAGGCTGCACAGCTACTATCTAAAAAAGTCTTTAAGAGGTGAGTTAGCACGTGTTTTAAAAACACTTTCTAAATAGTAGGAGGAACTATGGAACCTTTGGAAAATTTAAGTGATGATGCAATCATTTGGTATTAAAACCCAGACCAGAAGTCAGGATTCTTTTTTACTCATTTTCAGCATGTATCCGCAACCTCTTCCACTCTGAAGCTTCATTTAGTAAACAATCTTTTTTGGTACTGACTTAATTTCAGAAATAATCTGTTAGTAATTTTCACTATTTAATTGTTATAGAAAAATTTACCTATAGCAAGCATTGCTTCCTGTAGTAAGTATAAAAGATCTTTATTTCTGTGTACCACATAAATTGGCAGAAAACCAGACAGGGAATTACTAGAATTATAATTTATTAATATCTTCTCTTCTTATTGAACTGTCCATAACTCAGTTTTAACTTCATTTAACTTTCAAGTAATCAAAATAGAAAGAAGAAAAGCAAAGCAAAACAAAAATAATTAGTAGATTATGAAATAAGTCACACAATCTGATTCTATTTTTTTTTTTTTTTGCATTAGGAGTGAAATTCTGTGGTTTAAAAATCATGTCTATCTACAATAGGATTTTTTCTAATTCACATTTTCCTATAAAAATCCGGAGGACCCACTACTTAACATGTCTGTGCCACTAGGATTCTGATGAGTAATGCTTATAGATACAATTCATTTTTGTGTTTTAATGATCTGGCTCTGATCTAATTGGTAAGATACTGAGTTAAATTATATAGTGTATACTTTCATGCTCAGGAGTTAAAGAAAATCAGGACAAGTCTAATATGAATTTGGCAGTGAATATCCCAAAGTTGATCAGGAAATAATTATAGTCTGTTTCTCTTTTCTATCGATCCCATCCCTTTCATTTTTTATCAGACTTCTAGTTACCAGTAAATGGGCCTGTATTTTCTTGAGTCTATCTGAACAGAAGCAAGAAGAGGTAGGAATAACCAAGTATGAAGTATATAAGCTATAGTAAAAAGGGTAATTGATAAACTCTGTCTTTTGGACAGATGATAAGATCTATACATGGAGTGCCTTTCATTTTTCAGTCATTTTTTTCATAAATACATTTGGCACATTTATAAGATTAAATATGATGGCACCATTAAAATAATGTAGAAGACTAATACATGGCAAAAATATTCCCAGTATTTTAAGTGAAAAATCAGATTATAAAAGGTATGTAATGACTGACTTGATATTGATTTCTTAAAATCAGTAAATAAAGCAGACTAGAAATAAATCCCCCAAAATGTTAACAGTGGTTATATCCTGGTATGGAATTATAAATGATTCTAATTTCTTGCTTGTACAGTTGTACAAATTTTCTATAGTATATATCGATTACTTTTACTGTCAAATCACTTTTTAAAAATTTATTTCTTTGTATTCCCTCTCTCCTGAATATATTTTATTTGAAAAGGCCTATATATGAGTTATTTAAATTCAGATAGATGCCTTGGCTCTATAGGTTAAATATAAGACTAAGGCTCAGCTTATAAATTACATAAATAGATGTTGGAACCCCTCAAGACTCTCACATCTTCTCACTCTAAATTTCTCCCAAAGGATAACATATACACAAAGGACTTCATTTGCCAACTAAATAAATAGATAACTCACAAATTATATCTTACAGCCCATATACTTCCTCTAATATTCGGTCCTACATATCTAGCTGTCTACTGAACATCTCTTGGAGATCACACAATGACTCAAACTCATTATCCTGCATCCCTGCCCATGCCAGCAAACCAGACCCCTTTCCATCTTTTCTCGCCCAGAGGCTTCCAACACCAAATTCTGTTCAGTTTACTCCTTAATCATATTCACCATTCTACTCTGAATTATATCCAGCATCTCTTGCTTGCCAAACTATAATAGTTTCCTTTTCAACCATGATCCATTTATGATGTCCTAAATATTGCACAGAACATAATTTAACTAAAAATTTATTCATCGTTTATCTGAAACTCCAATCTAACTGTGCATCCTGTATTTTTACTGTTACCTCTGGCAACTTTATTACTACCTGTAATAAATTTATTTCAATCAACTGAATAATCAGGTTGATTTTTACTGAGTTAAAGTTTTTCTTTACTATTCATTTGATTAGCTGATATGACTCATATGACACTGACAATATACTCCTAATTATCCAAAATGATTAGTTCATTTTCCTGATAAATACCTATTTTAAGAAGTAGAAATTGATTTTACAACTCTTGCAAACTTTTAAGTACGCTGGTAAATTTCAACCCTGCTGAGCCAATATCCTAGGACTTTGGAATCCTTCATGAGATTTCACATTGTCTTAATCCAATCAGAAAAAAAGAGACAGATTTTAAGCCCCAAACCTTGTTTGAATTTTACCCAAAGTAAGCAAATAGAGATAATCCAGTCCCTTTGAATGGTGCTATACTAATTGGAAATGACACCTTTCCAAAATTTTGCTCAGGTGTTTCCTGTCACAGGGGACTCTTGTTGTGTAACAACTACAGGACAGGAACAGCTGCCTTAAGGGAATTCTTTTTTAGACAACCATAAGGAAAGAGATTTCTCCCTGGCGGTTTGGCCACCTGCCACGTGGACCCTGTGGAAATCATCCATTATTTGTGATCTTATTTTTTCCTTGCAGTTATTAAATAATTTGTACAAAGTATTTGTACTACCTTATGAAAGTTATGTGTGTTAAGAACCCACTAGGAAATATAAACCAATTATAAAAATAAGTAGAGATGGGCTTCCCTGGTGGCGCAGTGGTTGAGAGTCCGCCTGCCGATGCGGGGGATGCGGGTTCGTGCCCCGGTCCGGGAGGATCCCACATGCCACAGAGTGGCTGGGCCCGTGAGCCATGGCCGCTGAGCCTGCACGTCCGGAGCCTGTGCTCCGCAACGGGAGAGGCCACAACAGTGAGAGGCCCGCGTACTGCAAAAACAAACAAACAAACAGAAAAGTAGAGAAATTAATGGTTAATGGCATAGTTTTAAAAATTATAGTCATTCTTCAGTTTTATAGTTTCACAACTAATGCTTCTGCTTTTATATAACAGAATAATTATAATTAGTTGTAAAACTATAAAATTGAACAGAGTGTTTTCTGTTCCCTTTGGAAAATGTAAGTATATGGCAGAATCATTTTAATTCACTTACCACAAATGATATAACTAACTTTTGGAAATTTAAAAATTGATGGAGATTCTGAAGACTGTGATATGTAATATACCAACAGTCCTGATGCCCCCCTACTGAGTTCCTACAGAACTAAAAAAAGAAGAAAAAGAAAGGATGTGCCATCCATTTACTGTCAGGCATGAAAGGGCATTTAATCCTCTTTGGGAAGTGATCCCAGGTTATCCTCCTTGAGGGGTCCTCTCATCCCTGCCACATCATTTGGGAAGCAGAGTGCTGGAGAACTTTCCTAGTGTGCCCTTCTCATTAGAATTAACCTATAACAGCATTTTAAAAAAAGTTCCTGTCCCTTTATAACTTGGCTAGGAAGATGAGTAGATATTGAAAGGCATCAATTTGTCCAAAATGTTCCTTATCTTCATCTATATCTAAGCATTGGTGATCACTTGCAATTTGAGGCTATATTTCCCTTCAGTCTAGTAATACCTTTTTCATAAATTCACTTTAACACACGAGTTAGGTCACAAATTATGGACCATTTCAATTCAGCTTTTCTACTGCTGTAGTCCACTTAATGTCCTTTAAAGCAGATCACAAATGGCATGTATCACATTGCAGCAGAAAGTCTGAGTTATGGAGTCTCACGTGTGGACTGTGAGAGGTAGACTTGAGATTTCAGTGCTGTTAAGATGGTATCATAGCCAATGGTCCAGGAGTACTCAAATCCTCTCCTGCATTCTGTCCTTCTTCTCAAGGAGTTACCAACCAAGGAAGCAACGTGAAAGGCCCATAACCAAATAGGAAACAAATGACCACTTTGTTATTAACATGGAAAGCACCCAAATCCTCTCTAGTATGGCTCTTTCTGGTAAAATATAGATTGGAGAATGAAGTTTGGGCCCTTACATCTAAATGAATCCCCCTTTTTCTCCAGTCTGAATCTGAGATGTCAGGTTTGGCTTAAGAAGGTATTATAGAATAGAAAACGAGAGCAACAGCTACATCTCCTCCAAGCAGGCAACTCCTACCTGAATTCTTGTGACATGGGTGCAGAAAGAGTAGAAGATGGGTCTCGTGGCTCCTAACCCTTTTAGAGACACTGTCAGTAACCCTGGTAAAACCATGGCTTAATACGGTTCTTGGGTGCTGACCAATCATGTGAGCAGATAGGTCTTCCTTCTCTGGGGATATTGAGGCAATAAGTAAGCGGGTGTACAGAGGCCCACACTTGAAAGAGAGGGGTCAGAATTGTTTAGTTACCCCCAATGTCACATATTTTTGAATCTTCAAATTCAGTGATTTTTGTTTTTGTTTTTGATTGTAGGTAATGCCACCATTTCTGGCAAGAATGTCAGTCGACATATTGATTTTACCAGTAATAGTGTCAAACGTCTGTTTTAATGACTGAACTCTCTTTTCTAAAATTATTTTTATTTTTTTATAAATTTATTTATTTTGGGCTGTGTTGGGTCTTTGTTGCTGTGCATGGGCTTTCTCTAGTTGCGGTGAGCAGGGGCTACTCTTTGTTGTGGTGTGCGGGCTTCTCATTGCAGTGGCTTCTCTTGTGGAGCACAGACTCTAGGCACGCGGGCTTCAGTAGTTGTGGCATGTGGGCTCAGCAGTCGTGGCTCGCGGGCTCTAGGTGTGTGGGCTTTAGTAGTTGTGGCACTCAGGCTTAGTTGCTCCACAGCATGTGGGATCTTCCCAGACCAGGGCTCGAACCCGTGTCCCCTGCATTGGCAGGCGGATTCTTAACCACTGCACCACCAGGGAAGTTTCTGAACTCTCTTTTTAAATCATTTCAACCTAATAGAGATGTATTATCCTTTGCTTCTCTCTACCTGTCAATGTTTTTCTTGGCCAATGAGGGGCGTGTTTTCATCAAAGTTGATGGTCAAGGAGAGATGTAGAAAAAGACAATACTCAAGATATTTTATTCTTGGATTTTCACAGGATTGATTTGACTCTTGATGGTCTCACTGTAGTAGACATGAATTGTAACCAGTGTGTACCATTTTCTTTTCTTTTCAAAAAATGGTTGGTCCTAGACATTAAATTTTATACCCTAAATTTTGTGGTTTATAGGAATTCTAACACTGTGATTTTATTTTATTTATTTTTTTTTTTTTTGCGGTACGCGGGCCTCTCACTGTTGTGGCCACTCCCGTTGCAGAGCACAGGCTCCGGACGCGCAGGCTCAGCGGCCATGGCTCACGGGCCCAGCCGCTCCGCGGCATGTGGGATCTTCCCAGACCGGGGCACGAACCCGTATCCCCTGCATCGGCAGGCGGACTCTCAACCACTGCGCCACCAGGGAAGCCCACACTGTGATTTTAAATGGAACATTTCTACAGTTAGAAAAGCGTATGGGAACAATATAGATACATGGATTGCTATAGATTTAAATGTATAACATTTAATTATAGCTGCCATTTTTCCAATATGGAAGAAAAAATTCAAGGCAAAAATTAGATATTTTTTGACTATCTCTTCCTTAATAGATGGGCCAGTTTTCAATTGGTCTGGAACTATTTCTACAAAGCCTCCTAAAATAAGTAGACCATGTGTTTGGTGATGAAATCTCTATTTCTATTTTATTCTAGTCACATCGAGTACAGTATGCACATTCACATCAGGGCACTCGATTTCTGCATGCATGGACTCCACTAAATGCAATTAAATTTAGAGCCACATATTTATTTTAGATACCTCCCTTGGCCTAAAATTTGCTTTCAGAAAAACTGCCGAGTTTTTATTATAAATACACTGTGGCTTAATATTGTGAATGTTGTCCAACTACCCAGGTGGCCTCTAATTATATAAGGACATGAGGGGGCTCAGTCTTCACTTTTAGTGTTATGAAAAATTTAAGTATTTTAAAATCAGAGTCCACATCAGATAACTTTATTCAACTCTTATCTCAGTTTCCAAATCTGAAAAATCAAAAAATCCATTAAAAAAATTATAGATAGCTATAGATATAAATACCAGTCTTAATACTTACATTGCTTTTTTTCTTATTAAAAAAGTACATTCTTGCTTGCTTTTTAATAAAAACCTACATATAAGAAGCTTTAATGAACATTATAATGTGGTAGGATTTGGACCATGTAATTTTCTCATTTAGACTTTCTCATTCATTTTCTCTAATCTGATCATATGTCTACTATTTTCCCTCTTGAGGTAACTTGGTTTAATGCCATTTTCATTTTTCACAATGTTGCTGAAAATTTTATTTCTTTTTTCCAGTCACTGATATAGAGAAGTTTATTTAATCTTGATTATAATTCTATTGACATTTTAGTAGCTAGCCCATCTATAATAAGACACTTTGAAAGAGATATTACCATCCATTAAAGTATATGTTGATTTCCACACTGATAAACTTTGAGGAATGGGGGCTAATGTTATCTTTTTATTATATTAAATACTTTCTTAAATATCTGTAGGTTTTTGTGTTTTAAAGTCTTTATTTTAGGTTTCCAAAATAACAATTAAGTTTCTGAATATTTTCATCTCTTAAGAAATATTTTCTGCTTTTTTAAAAGTCAGGTTTATTGAAGTATAATTGCCATCGAGTAATATTTCCCCTTTTCAGTGTACAGTTTCAGGGTTTTCGTAATCCCATACAATCATGTTAACCATAACCTTTATCAAGATATTAGAACAGTTCCAACACCCTTCAGATTTTCTCATACCTGGTAGTCAATTCATCCCACCCCCAGCTTCTGACAACCTTTGATCTGTTTTCTGTCCTTATTATTTTGCCTTTTCCTGAGTATCCTATAAATGAAATCTATAGAGTCTGGCTTCTTTCACTTAGCAACATGCATTTGAAATTCATCCACATTGTTGCATGTATGAGTAGTTTGTTCCTTTTTATTGCCTAGCAGTATTCCATAGTATGGATGTGCTTCCATTTGATATTCATTCACAGTTGAAGCCAATTGAGTTTTTTCCAGTTTGTGGTGATTATGAATAAAGTGTGCTTGCATCTAATTTTTGTATGAATATACATTTTTTATTTATCATGGATAAATAGCTAAATGTAGTTAAGTGAATCTTACAAGTTTAGGTTTAAATCTGTGGAAGACTATTAATTTGTTTTCTCAAGTGGATGTGCCATTTTCTATTCCCACAAGAGTTCTAGTTGTTCAACACTCTATCACCTACTAGGTATTGTCAGGATTTTAAAAAATCTAGACATTCTAATAAGTGTGTACATGTGTCTAATTATGATTTTAATTTTAATTTCCCAGCAACTAATGATGTTGATTATCTTTTCATATTTGCCACCCATACACCTTTCTTGATGACATGCCTGTTCAGATACTTTACCCAATTTTTAATTGGGTTGTTTTCTTGTTATTGACTTTTGAAAACTCTTTCTATATTCTGGATAGGAGGCCATCATGAGCTATGTGTTTTGCAAACATTTCCTCTTAGTCAGCTTGTCTTTTCATATTCCTAACAGTGTTTTTCCAAGAGTTAGCTTCTCCATCTTTTTTTTACTGTGACTTTAGTCTATCCTCTCTTAGTTTCTAAATCCTCATATTAACAAATTTGCTTTGATTTCTAATGAAAAAATTATAACTTTTGGAATTGGAAGAGGCTAGAAGAAAACAGGGTCTAAATATAGCGTAGTTCTGTATAACATTTACTTGAGTAATGTAGCAATGAGGAATTCTCTTGGCTGAAAGTAACAGAAAATCCAACTTCAGTGGCTGAAACAAATAGACTGTTTTTCTTCATTACAGTTAGTTGAGAGTAGGCAGCTTCTCACAGGGATTCAGGAGCTCCATGTGATCAGAGCTGATGTCTATGTGTTTCCGTGGCCTTTCTCTTGCAGTTACAGGTTGCTACTACAGCTGATAATATCCACAATCAGGACGAAAATTAGAGGTGGGGAAACAGACAGTGTTTATACCAAAACAGCAACACTTTCACAGAAGCCTCTCATCTACTTCCAGTTGAATTCTCGCTGGACAGAACTGGGTCATGTGGCAGTGCTGGGAGGAGGGAGTGGAAAATGGGGGTGGGGTAAGGTGAGCCTAAGTAGTGTTTGCCTCACGCAGCAACTTTAAATAACATCAAAATACAAGAGTCAACACAGCTATCGGCAAGAGCGGAAGGCAGAACAATCAGAATCTAGTTTTGAACTCAAAGTTTTTTCCACACTTCTCACCAAGCAGCTAAATTCTAAAGGCATCGTTCCAACCAAATCTTAGACACACATATAATAGTAATAATAGAAATATAGCAGCTATTATAATAAAAGTATAAGAATAACAGGTTATGGTTCATGAAGCCACGTACTTTGTCTTCTTTGGCTGACTCTTTTTTTTTTTTTTTTTGCGGTACGCGGGCCTCTCACCGCCGTGGCGCTGCGGAGCACAGGCTCCGGACGTGCAGGCCCAGCGGCCATGGCCCATGGGCCCAGCCGCTCCCAGGCGCTCCATGGCATGTGGGGTCCTCCCGGACCGGGGCACGAACCCGCGTCCCCTGCACCAGCAGGCAGACTCTCAACCACTGCGCCACCAGGGAAGCCCTGGCTGACTCTTGAAGATAGCATTTTACATAGTAGAAAACTAAGATGCACAGATAGTAGGTCCCTTACAGTCACATAGAAAAGGAGCAAAGGGCAAGAAACCGATGATATAGATTTGTCATCCCTTTCCTACATCTCTGTACCAATCAGGGTTTTCAAGATCAAGAAGAATGATTCAGTGTAAAGTTTATATTGTGATATTGTCTACATAGTCTATAATAAATGAGGGCTAAGAAGCAAGAATCCTCTTGCACTTGAATTTTAGCTGTTTGTTTTAACTCTAACTGGGAATTCTGTTGTAAATTTGGTCCACAAGAGAAGCTTTTATGACATTTGTACTTGATATTCTCCCAGTGACAAACTTTCCATCCAGAAAAGGTAGGCTATCTGCTTTTTAATATAAAAAAAAGTAAAATTTAAACTACTCACTTAAAATATTTTAAAACACTCCTTCTATAATGAACATTAATACTAATTCAAAGTTTTAGAAACAGCCAATATTTTTTTTTCATATTTTGGCCCAGGTGCCTAACCTACTGACTAGAATAGCTTGTAAGTAAATATTAGTTGAATGGATGAATAAATGAATCTTTTTGAACCAACTCACCACAATTCCACTGCCTTTATTGAATTGATCTGTATTTGTAAATTTTTAATAGCTTAGAATAGGTTCTAAATATACAAAATGCTATTGAATTTGTGGGATTTATTCAAGGTTAGGAAATTATTGACTAAGATGTAAACTAAAACTCTATACAATAGTTTTTATAAATTATTTGACTTTCACTAGGAATTAAACCCATAATATCCAATAGAATGTGCTTAGAAATGCTGTAGCTAAAGGTTGCCAGACATTTGGGGACCCAAAAGATTCAGAGGACCGTAAGCCCCATGCACTGTCCCTTGAAGAAGCTCATACAACCATTTTCTGTTTTCCCTTCAGAAACTTTCTCAGGGTATCTGGGAAATACTTTAGCTTTCCATAACACCTTTCTTCAAAATTTTATACTTTTACAATTGTCCTTGAAAAGTAAGATAGGCAGGGATAGGTTTTGCCCCTTAGAAAGTAAAAAGCTAAGAAACGTTCCTAAGATGACATAGCTAATGGAAGGAGAATTAATATCTCCAAGTTTTGACTTGACTCTATAACTAGACCATGACCTTTTTAGCTCACTTTTAAAAACCAACTATCAGAATCTATTGTATTTTATAGGAAAAAAGACTGACAATAATACTGGATTTATTTCAGTTAATCTTAGTATGTTATAACCAGAAAAGAGGATTAAAATGCTATTTCACTTTCATTTGGAGTGGTGCATTTGTTGGTTTCAGAATCGTATTGTTGATTGGCAGCCACCACTTGTATAGTGGTAGACACCATATAAAACCCAGAAACTTTTATGCAAAATATAAGTACTTGTGACATCTGCACATCTGTTTCAACACATGCTGCCAAAATAGTAGTGGTCCGGGGGCTTCCCTGGTAGCGCAGTGGTTGAGAGTCCGCCTGCCGATGCAGGGGACACAGGTTCGTGCCCCGGTCCAGGAAGATCCCACATGCCGCGGAGCAGCTGGGCCCGTGAGCCATGGCTGCTGGGCCTGCACATCCGGAGCCTGTGCTCTGCAACGGGAGAGGCCACAACAGTGAGAGGCCGGCGTACCGCAAAAAAAAAAAAAAATAGTAGTGTTCCGATGTTGTCTCAATATTAGAAAACCTGATGTGGTTAAAAGAGGAAACATTTGGGAGGCAACTAGATATCAATTTCTGTACCAAACTGGCCACTAACTAGCTGTGCAGTTGTGGTTTTGTTACCATCTCCATGGCTGTTTTCTTGTGTGTAGAATGCCTGAATCACAAGTTGTGAGAATTAAATGAACTCATAAATATAAAATGCTTAGCACTACTCTTGGCCTACAGTAAGTCCTTGTTAAATGCGCACCAGAATCATGATATTTGACTCCAAAAATTATTTACTGAACACTTACGAGACCCTTCACTCAGTGCTATACAAGTGTTGTTTTATAGCTCACTAATTATTACACATCAAAAGAAAATATATAGCTTGATTCATTAGTTCAGGGTTTCACAATCTCAGCATCATTGACATTTTGGCAGATAACTCATTATTGTGGGGAGCTGCCTTGAGCATTGTAGGATGTTTAGCAGCATCCCGGCTACTGGGCATGTCGACTACTAGATGCCAGCAGCACCATCCCTCTCCCCATTTGTGACAACCCAAAATGTCTCCAGACATTGCCCAGTGTTTCCTGGAGGCAGGGGCAAAATTCCCCTAGTTGAGAACTACAGTCTTTGATCAGTTCTTTCTAAAAGTGTTCATAGACTCCTAGTCCTAGAGGATTCTTCCTCAAAGATCCCAGGGTCAAATACATTGGGAGGGCCTCCCTGGTGGCGCGGTGGTTGAGAGTCCGCCTGCCGATGCAGGGGGTGCGGGTTCGTGCCCTGGTCTGGGAGGATCCCATATGCCGCGGAGCGGCTGGGCCCGTGAGCCATGGCTGCTGAGCCTGCGCGTCCGGAGCCTGTGCTCCGCAACGGGAGAGGCCACAACAGTGAGAGGCCCGCATACCACAAAAAAAAAAAAAAAAAAAAAAAAATACATTGGGAAACATTAAATAATAATGATAATAGTAATGATAATAACTAATTTTTATGCACTTACTACATCCTACAAACTGTTCTTATCTTATTGAATCTTCACAACAGACCTAGAAGTTAATTGATGCTTTAAGCACATTTTTCAAATGCAAAAATTGAGCCCCAGAGAAATGAAGTAACTGACAAAAATCATACAGTTAATAAGTGACCCAGGGTTTCCAAGCCATCTCCAGAGCCTGTGCAATTATCTGTATATAGTACTACTTCTTGCATAGCACGTTTTTAAATTCACAGTTCAAATTGGGGTGTTAAGGATAATTATTCTTAATTTGTATTTGCTTTATCTCAGGCTCTTACAAAATTAGTTTTTCTTTTGTGCTTCAGTTTTCCTCCTTATTTTTATTTTTTATTGAAGTATAATTGACATATATTAGTTTCAGATGTACAACATAGCAATTTAATATTTGTATACCTTGTGAAATAATCATTACAGTAAGTCTAGTTTAAATCCATAACCATGAATAGTTACAAATTTTTTTTCCTTGTGATGAGAACTTTTATGATTTACTCTCTTAGTAACTTTCAAATATGCAATACAGTATTATTAACTGTAGTCACCATGCTGTCCACCATATTCCCATGACTTATTTTGTAACTGAAGTTTGTACCTTTTTGCCCACTCCCAACTCCCCTCTCTGGCAACCACCAATCCGTTTTCTGTATCTATGAGCTTGGTTTTATTTGTTTGTTTGTTTTGGTTTTTTAAGATTCCACATATAAGTGAGATCATGTGGTATTTATCTTTCTCTGTCTAACTTATTTCACTTAGCATAATGCCTTCAAGACCCATCTACGTTTTTATGAGTAACAAGATTTTACTCTTTTTTTTTTTGGCTGACTAGTATACCATTGCATGTGTATACCATATCATCTTTATCTATTTATCCACTGATGTCCACTTAGGTTGTTTCCATACCTTGACTCCCCTAAATAATGCTGCAGTGAACATGGGTGTGCATATGTCTTCTCAAATTCGTGTTTTCATTTTCTTTGGATAAATACCCAGAAGTGAAATTACTGGATCATATGGTAGTTCTATTTTTAATTTTTTGAGGAACCTCCATAATGCTTTCCATAGTGGTGCACTAATTTACAATGGCACCAACAGTACATGAGGGTTTCCTTTTCTCCACATCCTCTCCAACACTTATTTCTTGTCTTTTTGGTAATAGCCATTCTGACAGGTTGAGGTGATATCTCATTATGGTTTTGATTTGCATCCCCTGATGGTTAGTGATGTTGAGCATATTTTCATGTGCCTCTTGGCCATCTGTATGTCTTCTCTGGAAAAATATTCAGATCCTCTGCCCATTTTTATATTGGATTGTTTCGTTTTTGTTTTTGCTGTTGGATGAGTTTTTCATATATTTTGGATATTAACCTCTTATCAGATATATGATTTGCAAATGTTTTCTCCCATTGAGTTGGTCGCTTTTTCATTTTGTTGATGATTTCCCTTGCTGTGTAGAAGCTTTTTAATTTGATGTAGACCCATTTGTTTATTTTTGCTTTTGTTGTCTTTGCTTTTAGAGTCAGATCCAAAAAATAATCTTTAAGATTGATATCAAGAATCTACCACATATGTTTTTTTTTGGTTTTTTTTTTTTTTGCGGTATGCGGGCCTCTCACTGTTGTGGCCTCTCCCGTTGTGGAGCACAGGCTCCGGACGCGCAGGCTCGGCGGCCATGGCTCACGGGCCAAGCCGCTCTGTGGCATGTGGGATCTTCCCAGACCGGGGCACGAACCCGTGTCCCCTGTATCGGCAGGCGGACTCTCAACCACTGCGCCACCAGGGAAGCCCTACCACTTATGTTTTCTTCTAGGAGTTTTATGGTTTCAGGTCTAACATTCAAGTGTTTAATCCATTTTGAATTAATTTTTGTGTATGGTCCAAGATAATAGTTTAGTTTAATTCTTTTGCATGTGGCTGTCCAGTTTTCTCAACACCATTTATTGGAGAGACTGTCCTTTCCCTGTTGTGTATTCTTGCTTCCTTTGTCATAAGTTAATTGACCGTACATGTATGGGTTTATTTTTGGGCTCTCCATTCTGTCCCATTGATCTATGTGTCTGTTTTTATACCAATATCATATGGTGTTGATTACTACAGCTTTGTAATATAGTTGGAAAACAAGGAGTGTGATGCCTCCAGCTTTGTTCTCCTTTTTCAAGATTGCTTTGTTTATTCAAGGTCTTTTGTGGTTCCATATAAATTTTAGGATTGTGTTCTATTTCTGTGAAATATGCCATTGGAATTTTGTTAAGAATTGCATTGAATCTGTAGATTGTTCTAGGTGACATGGTCATTTTAACAATATTAATTCTTCCAGTCCATGAGTACAGAATATCTTTTCATTTATTTGTGTCTTCTTCAATTTCTATCATCGATGTCTTATTAGTTTTCAGTGTACAGGCCTTTCACCTCCTTGGTTAAAAAAAAGTAGTTTTTGTTTTAATCAATTGATGACAACCATTCCTCCTCCCCCAATTATTTGCTACATGATTGTCCTCATAAACATCCTTGAATGCAAACAAACATGTCACTCCTCCGGAAAAGATGACCACAATGACTCCAGACAAACTCAGTTGGCCAGGAGCCAAGGAGGGAGAAATTTACTCTGCTTGGGGAAGGCAGAGAATGTTTAACAGAGAAGACAATATTTGAATTAAGCCTTTAATGATTGTGTTAAACTTAGATAAATAAGAGTCTTCCTGATGGAAGGGCATTCCAAACAGAACATACAGTATGTGCAAAAGCCTGGGCAACTAAGAGGGTATGATATGTTTGGGTAATGGTCAGGGAGGAGAAAAGGAAGTAGGAAAACAAGACTAAAGAGGAGGCTGTGCTCTGCATTATTTTCACTAGCTTGACTTTTGTAAGAATTTGACTTTGCAACCTTTACTGTAAGGGCAGCAGACAGCCAAGAGCACAGCAGCAGTATGGTCAGGTAGGTAGTTGATGTTGATAACTAAAGTCTATAGTGTTTTGGTGATAGAGAGACCCAATTAAGACACTAATGCCGTGCTTCAAGCAACAGATAATAAATAAGTTAGGATGGAGCAAACGGGTCAGATTTGAGAGAGTTTATTAACAAGAGAAACAGGCAAACAGGCTGGAGAAAATCCTCCTCTTAAATGGGCTGTAAGAGCAAGTAAGTGGCATTTATTTGTGGAAGGGCCATTTCTGTGAAACAAAATGATACACTTTCAAGGAAATAACATGGAAACATGTTTAGCAGTTATTTTGGTAACCTAAAGAATTTGCATTAACAGGTCCCAGTTCCACAAAATGCTCTTCTGGACACTTGCTCTCTTCCTGTTTAGATTTCCCACAGAAACTGAATACCCCAGTTATTTAGTGGAAACATAAGGATAAAAGGTGGATCCTGAGTAGTGCTCCTACCTTTCTACTCCAGACCACTTTGTCTTTCTCCTCCTAAATATGCTACCTGGGAAAGATGAATCAGCATTAGTGGAGATTCAACCAAATATATTTGAGAAATGTGCCAATAAAAAACGTTGGGAAATCAGTCCCAGACATTCAATGAATGGTTGTTGAATGGATGAATTAATCAAAGTTTGAATTCACCTTAATAATTTTTGACTTAAGCATATAAAATAAGATCCATAGAAAGGAAAAAATCTTCAATTAAAATTTTCCTATTTCATCTTTTACTGATGTAGCTAATGGGTCACTCCTGAAAAATACTCCAGCATAATACCAAATGGACTTTTACCCCTGTGCCTTATGCAATAGATATTTACAAATTTATTATTTAAATCTTCAAAATGAGCATATAATCAAGCATATTTAATCGTCTTATTTTGTCAAAATATCTTCTTCAAACTATCCTTTAAAAGTCATCCTCTATACTTCAGTTTATTTAAAATTGAGCAATTTATTTTACTACTGATTTCTGAACCCCATCCCTGGTAGTTTAAAGGAAAAACAGTTTTTCTGTTATGTTTCAACAATTTGTATAGTTGTGTCTAGAATCATAATTAGTAATAATATCTGCTGTCTAAGGAGTACCTGCTGTGATGGCGTTTTGAAAGTATTCTTTCAAATAAAAACAACCATACTGGCTGGGACAACCCCCATCTTCTTGAGGTGCATTGGGCAAGCAGGCGGTGCTGGGGAGGGGAGATGTTGCGGTCGCTGTTAGTGACCCTGTGGTGCGTCTCTGTGGGACTGGGAACTTAAAGATAGCCAGAATGGCAGAAAATGGTGATAATGAAAAAATGGCTGCTCTGGAGGCCAAAATCTGTCATCAAATCGAGTATTATTTTGGTGACTTAAATTTGCCACGTGACAAATTTTTAAAGGAACAGATCCACCTGGCTGAAGGCTGGGTACCTTTGGAGATAATGATAAAATTTAATAGGTTAAACCGTCTAACAACAGACTTTAATGTAATAGTAGAAGCATTGAGCAAATCAAAGGCAGAACTCATGGAAATAAGTGAAGATCAAACTAAAATTAGAAGATCTCCAAGCAAACCCCTCCCTGAAGTGACTGATGAGTATAAAAATGATGTAAAAAACAGATCTGTTTATATTAAAGACTTCCCAATTGATGCAACCCTTGATGACGTAAAAGAATGGTTGGAAGATAAAGGTCAGGTACTAAATATTCAGATGAGAAGAACATTGCACAAAGTATTTAAGGGATCAATATTTGCTGTATTTGACACCATTGAATCTGCTAAGAAGTTTGTTGAGACCCCTGGACAGAAGTACAAAGACACAGACCTGCTAATACTTTTCAAGGACGGTTACTTTGCAGAGAAAAATGAAGAAAGAAAGCAAAATAAAAGAGAAGCTAAATTACGAGCTAAACATGAGCAAGAAGAAAAACAAAAGTTAGCAGAAAATGCTGAAATGAAATCTCTAGAAGAAAAGATTGGCTGCTTGCTGAAATTCTCGGGGGACTTAGATGATCAGATGTGTAGAGAAGATTTGCATATCCTTTTCTCAAATCATGGTGAAATAAAATGGATAGACTTTGTCAGAGGAGCCAAAGAGGGAATAATTCTGTTTAAAGAAAAAGCTACGGAAGCACTGGATAAAGCAAAAGACGCAAATAATGGTAACCTACAATTAAGGAACAAAGAGGTCACCTGGGAAGTTCTAGAAGGAGATGTGGAAAAAGAAGCATTGAAAAAAATAATAGAAGATCAACAAGAATCCCTAAACAAATAGAAGTCAAAAGGTCACAGATTTAAAGGAAAAGGAAAGGGAAATAAAGCTGCCCAGATTGGGTCTGCTAAAGGAAAAGTACAGTTTCAGGGCAAGAAAACTAAATTTGATAGCGATGATGAACATGATGAAAATGGTGCATCTAGACCAGTAAAAAGAGCAAGAGAAGAAACAGACAAAGAAGAACCTTCATCAAAACAACAGAAAACAGAAAATGGTGCCAAAGACCAGTAATTTAGTAAACATTTTTTATTCATTTTAATTAGATTTTAAGCTGCTTTTGTGTTTGGAGGCTTTTAAAAAGAAAACCGGATTAGGTCCACTTCAATGTCTACCTGTAAGAAAGGAAAATTTTTTTGTTGTTTAACTTGTCTTTTGTTGTTGTTGTTGTTGTTTTTATCCAAATGCGTATGTTTTTATGTATAATTCTGTTTGTGTTCTTTCAGATTATTCAAATTTCAAAAGAAACATTCTTCCACTAAATTGCCTTTGTAATATGAGAATGTGTTAGTACAAAGTAATAAAATGTATACTGCATAAAAAAAAAAGAAACAACCATACTAAATATTCTTTACCCATCTTTCAGATGGGCAAAAAGAGCGTCAAAGTGGTAAAGTAGTTCAACCAAGACCTCATAGTTCCCCAATTGTATTATAAGGCTCAAACGTAGGTCCGTTAGTCAGCAAAACCTGTATGCTTTCTATGACATCATTCTGGGTCCAGATTTTACCCCCCATTTTTTTTCTATTTCCTCTAAATGTTAACATGAACCCATAGTTGATATGTTGTTCTGTATTACTAATTCCAAGAATCTCTTACTTTACTAGTCTTTGCTCCTGAATCTCTATAGTTATGAATTATGAATGTGTATCAGTAACACATTCCAACTTGCATACCTTCCAACATGCAAGGAAAAGATATTGTAATCCCAGCTCTGTGGAATATTAACTTAGAAAGCTATTTTTAAAGTGTTACCTAGATTCAGGAAATAACTATATACATGATTTTTATTACACATTTGAGAGATAGAACTATAAATAATGGTAAAAAATTTTACCAACAACGATTTTTATAAAACCAAATATAAAAGTTTTGTCACTTGATAAACATGGATAGCCAAATTAAAAAGTGAATAAAAGGGATTGCCTTCTCTTCTCTGCCCTAACCACCACCTGCCCCCCCCAAAAAAATAGGAGGGATTTTTGGTCCAAGTCATCAGGATAATTGATTCAAACCTATTTCACTTTGTGATAGGAAACTTCTGTCTTACAATGAAAACTTATTGTCCTATCTGCAATGAAAGAATTGATATTCTTAATGTTCTTACACATTCTTTTTTTATGTGAACATTTTAGGTGTATCAATATATGCATGAAACGATAACTGTTAATGGCTGTCCCGAATTCCGTGCCAGGGCCACAGCAAAGGTAAGACTTGAGTAACTTTAAAAATATACTTAACCCCAGTGATCTAGTAATTGATTGTGCGCGTGTGTGTTTCAGGTATTCTCGTGTGTACACTGTAAGAGAATTTAGACATCAGTGGCAGCCCAGAGTCTAGAACCAGTACTACTTCCCAGGTAAAAATCCTAATGGAAAATTGAACGTTTCTGCTGCTTCTGTAGCTTAAGAAAGGAGAATGATTTCATTAAACTCACTGAATGTTCATTTGGCACAAGCAAATCTGCTGGTTCATTGTATGAAATACTTCTTGGTTTTCTGACACATTCCTCTGATCCAAAAGAACCTGTTCCCTATTCAACGCATGAAGATTTGTACAAGTCTAAAAGTTTGACTCAAGCTAGACATGACGAGAACTCACCTGATACCCACTGATGCAGGATTCTTCCATGTACTCAGCAGAGTAGCTGAATGAATATGATGTTGACCTAAAGGAAGGTCTGTTACCTGTTTTGGTAGTGACCACATTTGCTCTTGAAAAACTCAAATCCAGAGATTGCAGAGACCTTCCGAATGAAAATGTTACAGCAGTAGGATCATGAAATTATCTGGAAAACAGACCATAGGAAATAATAGTTTTAAACTAAAATCACTAATGCAGTTCTTACTTTACAAGTACAGAAATGTTATAATAGATACACATTTGCTTTTTAAAAGCTTTTCTGTTTCTAATATGTGTAAGAAATAAGAACTGCTGAAAATAATCAGAATCTTCCATCTAATTCTTTTGTGTTACATCACCTCTTGTTTTGTTCTCTCCTGATTTTTCAGTTTTCATTCTGTAACTGAACACTATAGATTTGTGATTTTTTTTTTGTTTTTTGATTTTTTTAACCCAGGCAAAAAGAGGGTATTATTATCCTTACATCATGCTTTGCTTGTACTGAAGTGGAACACACACAGAAAAATGATCCCTACATGGTTTAATTAAGGGGAAAGTGAATTATGTAGTGTTTTACCATTCTCATTTCTTATTCATGTAGAACAGCAGGATAGCAGCATAATGTTGCAATAGCACAATATTTTCTGGTTGTTTCTGGGCTGTCTGCATTGCATCCATGTCAGCCATTAAAATCTATGCATGACAGCAAGGTTTGCATGAGCAAATGCATGTAGCTAAAAACAAGCCATTATTTCCATATCATTCACTATCTTTCACTAAATGCAGACAGTAGCATAATGCTAAATTGATGTGATAATGCTGTGTGTGGAAAAGAATGTACAGTCGTTGGGAATCAATATTTTCACAGTGTTGAGTAAATCACTTTATAGTAGGTATCTAACCAACTGTGGTTAAGACAGTTTACCAGAGGTGGAAAATAAGAAGCAGGCAGAAGAATCTTTTCTTGATAGAAACTATTTAAATCTTCTCCATGGAGGGGAGGGGGGTGAAAACTAATGGTAAGTTGTTTCCTTCACCTTATTTTTAAAATTAATATATATGAATTTTAAAATAAAGTTATATCCATATTAAATGATATTTTGTACATCTAGGTATAAAACCACGGACTGCTTATTTTGCCTACGTTACAGCAGTAGTTGAAATAGTAATGTAAAATATAGGGGAAAAAAACCTGTGCCAGATAAGAGGACCTCTCATAATAATATGGAATATTGATATGAAATAATTATAATCTGTTTGAATCTATTATTTTCTTTTAGCTTTTTTTTCTTTTAGGCATTTTCAATTAAAAAAGAAAAAGAAACTAAATTTTCTAAGCCAGTGGTTTGGCAATAGCAAAATTCTAGATGTATTCACCAGTATATATACATATAAGTGCTCCTCAATGTATCGAATACATTTATGTGCAAACACCAAGTTAGACCGTGTGTCATACAAAGAAGTGGAAGCCACAATCTCAGCCATTCGGGTGCCCATGGTCAACATATATACAATATATACAGTAATTATAGTTTATGTACCACATGTAGGTATTATATGTACCAAAGCTATTTGGAGTCCAAGAATAGGAAGATTTGCATCTAACCAAGGTTAGTGGGAAAGATTTTTATGAGGAAGGGAAATTTTTATCATAATGGGTAAGGTCTAGAAAGGTGGAAATATCAATAGTTGGGCTGAGCTTTACCAAAGAAAGGAATTATAAAGGACATCTAAATGAAGAAAGCCCCCTCCCTTTCGTGTTCTTTCTTTCACAGGAGAATGCTATAAAATAGGAGGAGTTGCCTGATCTACACACTGCAAGTCATGTGATGAGCCTTATTTCCCTCGTTTTTATCACCAAATGACCATCTTTTCTTTCAGGCAACAGTTGCAGCTTTTGCAGCTAGTGAAGGCCACTCCCACCCTCGGGTAGTCGAGCTGCCAAAAACGGATGAAGGCCTTGGTTTTAATGTGATGGGAGGAAAGGAGCAAAATTCCCCCATTTATATCTCTCGCATCATTCCTGGAGGGGTGGCCGAAAGACACGGAGGCCTCAAGCGAGGAGACCAGCTACTATCAGTGAATGGAGTGGTATGTTCATAACATAATCAGAGGTTTTTCTCTCTAAGCACATTCTTGTTTTTCCCCTGCTGTTACTAAAGTCAATGTCGAAATCCTAGAACAAATCTTAATTTTGTGTCCGAACAGCTTCCTCAGCATTGATGGATATTAAGCCTACAAAAGCAGTAATTTTATAGTTTTGATGTCTCATTTTGTCTTATTCAGGGATGATAAGTAGGACCTAGTGGGAAAATCATCCCAAGATATTATCCCAACTAGTAGAATTTCCCCCATATAATACTATAATTGAATTAATATTTAAAAGAACATAATTTCAAGTCACTTTTATTCAGTTATTATAAGCAAATATACACATTTAAAAAATAAAGCTAAAACTTCTCACTCTATATATTTTTCATTTTCATTAAAGAGGAAGAATAATTTTAATATGTGTAATAATAACACACATGGAAAAGGCTAATGCACAGGTAATTCTGTAAGCCGGGTATACAGCTATAGTATAACAAAAATATATCAGCCTCTTTCCTGGAAAAGTTTGATTATATTATCTATTCATCATATTTATTTTACTTTTCACATGAAGTTAAAACTAAGAACATACATTTTTTTCATAACCTCATATTCTTTCGATGCCATTACCTCCACATGTAATAACGAGTTGTTAATGAAATGGCTTCATGTGAAATGAATAATTTTTCCCCATAACTTCTACTTAAATCAAAAATAATTAACCTAAAAGCATAAATTTCAGAAGTATAGATAGGAACATATCAAAGCTTACTTTTCTGTTCACCTAGGATCTGTCTTCCAAGAACTTAAGATTTTAAAAAATAAATTAGATTTGGGTTATTTGTGGCCATATTGATTTCTGCTAAGGACATAATATCCAAAATAAATGAATTTGGAATGTGATATTTTGTTGGTAACTATGGAGTAAATTCTTCTATTTATATATTGCATTTTTTTAGCCTGATTAGTAGTTTTATAGGACCCAAAATCATTCATTCAACTCCACTGATCTCTGATGTACATCAAAATCATCAGTCCATGAATATTTTATTTCCCTTAAGCATTCCAATTCTAAAATTACCATTTCATTTACTTTTTTCTATGCAACAATGCTTTGAGATGAGCTTTTTATTGACCTTTAGATAACTATGACTTTTCAAAGCATGTTTCAACTGACAATTTCATAGTCAAGCTTTCTAGGAGGGGGCTCTAGAGCTAGGTCATGCAGTTAGGTCACAGAGTAATCTGTGCCTCAGTGTATGAAATTACAATTTCTCTGAATATATTGGGTAGATCAAAAGAGAGTATAGATTTTAAAACGTGAGAAGTACAAAAAAAGAACCAAAACTATATTAATAGTAAGTGTATATATATATATATATATAAAGGAACAGTAAATATATATCAAATCAATTTAATATGAGTTGACTTTAAGCTATCTGTCAAAAGGGCTAAAGAGCCTTTGTTTAACCCATACATTTGCAGGGAACCCAGCTGCTGCCATTTCATAACCACTCATCCATTCCTTGCAATGACCATGTGACTTTATCTGGGAGTCTCCGGGAGGAATTGGAGCAGTGGAATCAGACACATCAGGCTCTACCACTCAATATCCATATTTTTATGGATTAATATCCCCTAAACCTGAATTTTCTAATCTGAGTAAGGGGAGCAGTGACTAATTTGAAGGGCTCTGATGAAAATTAAAATGAGGCAAAATGTCTGTTGAGAGCTATCCTGTGATAATTTGGTTATACACACCTTTGATAGGTAAGTGTGGTTACTGCAGAATGTTGAAAAGGGTTAGCAGTCCCCCTATGATATTGCCATCACCAGTTATAAGTTCTAAAGCAAATTCTGCTACACATATAGGCATATTTTAGCAAACATTTACTAGCAAATAGGCATTAATAGACTCATACAACCTCTTCCGTAAGTTTGATGACATCCTAGTTCTCTGCCCATTCAGATGTTCCAATCATCACCTTGAAAAAAAGGTTTACTTGAGGCAGATGAAACAACGTTCCAGAGCCAGGATTTTGTTATCTTTATATTCAGCATCAAACAACCAGAAATTCTACTAGACTGACAGTTGGAAATAAGAAGCTTTAGTGTTCAACTTAGGCCACTGATCCTTTGGTACAGGCTGTGGACCTCCTTAAGAGTTTTGTAACCTGGTCATGCAAAGGTGGGGGACGTCTCCAAAATCTTTAGTATTCCACTTATATTTAAAACTTTTAATTTTGTCGATTAAGTTCCATTTATAATGCTAGTTAATAAGTCACTAATTGTGCCAGTGGGAATCCATTTCTGACATACGTTGCTAATAAAACAAAGCATCAAGTTGGGTATAACAAATGCTTTTGTAGAGACCAACCTCTAGAATGTTGCCTTGGTAACACTCTATAATGTTTGCTGACCACCTAGACTGCTTTAAGCTTCTAAGTTTGGAGTTTAAAACTTTGTACATCTATATAATCAAACTATACACTATAAACTACCTATTTTAAAGTACTTAAAAGTAAGTTATATACATTTTAACAGTACTAATATTTATCAGATATTCATCAAAAGGTAGTTTTCCTTCTGTAAATGAGAAATTTCATGACCCAGTGGGTTTCCAATAGTCACACAAAGTAGTTAATCCAAGGCAACAACCCTGGGCTCCTAACACTGAATCCACAAGTCTTTTCAGGATAAATAATTCCAGGCAGATAGCAGTATTTAATGAAAAAAAAAATTCTGTAATGGAAGGGCCAAAAAGAGAAAATGTTAGCAAATGATCAAATTTACACTTTAAAGTACCATTTGAGGAAATTAATAGGGAAGATTTTCAGAACATGCCATTCTAAACTGAGAACAAATTTTGGAAGGAAGTGATTTGAAGGACTGAAGCAAACCTTACTACGTCAGTACAAGTACTCGGGGGAAATTGCCTAGTGTCCTACTTGAAAAGTAAAGAAATTGTTGCATGGACCTTTAAACATCGGAAAAGACACATGAAAAGATGTCTTAATTATGCATGTTTGTTTTTATGCCCTACCTGCTTTTAGAAAGGGTATGTCATGATATCTGATAAAGAGTAAAATACGTTAATACAGAATCATTAACATGGCATGTTAGGTAATGACGTGGGATAGAAAGGAAGAAAATCAATAAACAGAAATAAAGAAAAGATACCGCAGTAGAGCAAGTACTTTTTTTTCTCTTAGCGTCTTAGAAATCAAAACAGAAGGGAACTTATACCAGCTCAGCTATCATTGGTAGGGATTTTCTTCTATCCCTGAGTTCCAGGAGAAATTTCCCGTGGGATTTTTACAAATGTGACATTGAATCACCTAATACAATTTTATAGAAAATGCTGAGGCTTTTTGCGCATGGCTACTTCTTAGGTCAACCCTCAGTAAAAACTTAGAGCTGAGTGCTCAATTAAAATTTAACGGTAACAGGAGGTCACAATGTTACAGTTAGAATTTATAGCTTTCTAATGATCTCCTTTTCACCCTTTTATACCGAAGTGTTTCATCAGCAATTTTGAAAAGGACCTAAAGGACTGTATGTAAAGGTTACAGCCAACATGCAGCCAGCAGGGACAGTAAATACGTTTAGTGATTGAGTCTGGATACAAAAATTATCGATAGAATGCTACAATAGGCCTAATTTAATAAGAATCTACATGAAGTCCTGCTCATTTGCCCAGAAAACTAGCTACCTATGTGCAGCATCAGCAAGGAATGGCTAAATAAAAAAACCTGAAAAAAAAAAAAAAAAAAGCCCGGGGGATTTCAATTGATTTCAAGAGAAAAATGAAGCAAGTTGAGGGGAAAAAAAGAAAAGCACAAAAATATGTTACTGTAATCATAGGGGCCATTAATACAAATATCATGTACAGACAGAGGAGGAGACTGGTCCAGCTCTGAATATGCTGTTCAGCTCACACCCCACTGTACTTTGATCGTGGTTCCATCCTTGCAAAGGACAATAAGCTCATCCAGAGTCAAGCAGTCTTGTGTGGGAAGAAGGACTTGCCTTGTTTAGGGCAGAGGAGAGACTCAGGGGAAAGGTGGCTGCCTTCACTTGTCCTCCATTGTGGGAGGCAGCAGATGGCAGAACCAAGACCAGTAGCTAAAAGCCACAGGGAAGGCAGATTACAGCTTATTACAAGAAAGGACCTTTAAACACATAGGGAAAGACTGAATCGTAAGTCAGTATGTGCCCATCAGTTGAAGTTTGAATCAGACATTAGAAGACTAACCAGCAAGAGGATTTCAAAATATGTGTACAATGTAGAGGGCTGGAACAGTTGGTCCCAAGGTCCCTTCTAACTGTGTGACTGTGCTTTCAGATGGGATTTTGCTGAGACTCCTAAATACCCCTACACACACACACAAACACACACACACACACACACACACACACACACCCTCCTTATACAGGTGAGTAGGCTCTGCCTACTCTCTGTGTACCCTACTAATGAGACATTTTTTCTTGAACAGAGCATTAGACATATACTACAATATAATGCTTTTTATTTATCTAGCATTTTACAGTTTATGAACAGTATTTACCTAAAATTCTCCCATTTGTTCCTCAAAAGTCTCATGAAATGGGTAGGGTCAGAGTTTGTTCTCTCTCTCTCTCTCTCTCTCACACACACACACACACACACACACAGAAATGGATACACACACATGTGCACACACAGGCCCACACCAAATACACACACAAGAAGTGAATTTCAGCTTTATTGTGATCATAACTGATGCTTACCAAATGTAATAACTGGTTACTTAAAAAGTAAATCCCAATGAAATCTGAATAAGTTCCATGGATTGAGCCTATGTCAATGCCCTGGTTTTAATATTATACAGTTGTTTTAAAAGATGTTCATATTTAGGGAAGCTGGGTAAAGGGTGCACAGGACCTCCCTGTACATTTCTTTTTAACTTCCTGTGACTCAATCATTATTTCCTAATAATTTTTTAAAAGGGAGAAAGTCCCCAAGAATCAACCTGAAATATGATATCCTCCTGGTGCTGATGGGAGAGAGGACAGGTGGAGACAGGAAGGCACGGGCCAGAAAGATAAAATAAAAGCGTAAGAACTTTAAAATAAGTCACAGTCAGAAGAGACCTTCATTAGCTCCTGAAATCCAGGCATTGTTTCAGAGCATCATTGGTAGGGAAATTTCAGTTAAACGTGCCCAGCTCTGCAGTTAATCCTAAATAAAGCTGTCGATACAGTGTATGAACAGTGCTAATTGATTTTTAAGCATAACAGGTGGATGAGTAAAACTTGAGGGATGGAACAGCATAAATTGTTTTCCTGGAATCTGGCTTTTCTCCCATTTTATAAATACCTAGGCCAAGTTAAGGGTGAGTCCTCACAGCCCAAATTATTTATGCAGAAAGGCTCTCAGGTGTGGAATGTGGATGAAACATAAATTAGAACTGTCTAGATCTGAGCTCTGTGAACCTACAGCATCCCAGATGGGAAACCTGTATTAAATCTTACTTATCTATTATCTGAACAAAGAGAAAATATACGTAAGAAGATATTTTTAATTACTATGGAATACACTATAAGATTTCTATGGAAATTTAAGCTCTACATTAAAAACACATGCCCCATTGGCAGCAGTAATTTTTGTTCATTGCCTTCAGTCTTAGAACAGCACCCATCGACACAGTCAAAGCTCCATATATATTTGTTTAACTCCAGGCACCACTGTAAGCACTTTACATATTGAATTTATTATTTCCTCATAATGATCTTTTGTGGTAGGTGCTCTTATTGTCACTCTTATTTTACAAATGAGGAAACTGAGGAAGAGCGAGATCAAATGACTTGCCCAAGGTTGTACAGCTACTGAATGACAGAGGTGGAGAGTCTAACCTGGGCAGTCTGGCCTTATTCATCCTAATTTAAGGGTAAATAAATATCTTAGCCCTTAAAAGATAAGTATTTTCCTGTATGGTATAGAAATGATCAAGTGTTGTTTTTGTTTTTAACTTTTATGGGTTTGCATACACATTTTTGGTTGGGAGAGGATCTGTTTTTCTGTTTCTCATAAAGGGCTTTGACCTTTAAAAAGTTAAGAACCATTCCTAAAAAGCAGTAGCATTTTGGAAAAGGAGGCATTTACTTGAGTTCAAACGGCTCAGAATCCTGAGGGGGTGCAGAGAGTTTGGTATGAATGTGTTTGATGGTTCCATCCCTGCCTAACCCATCACTTCACCTTGTGTCAGGCACAGAAAGCACAGGGCCAGAGTGTGGCCTGAACAGCCAGTGACAGCCCTGATCCACACCCACTCTAGGGGGGTCCACGTGGCTGTTAGAGGGAAGCCGTACAGGCATAAAGAGGGGGAAGGCAAAGCAGAACCTCAGCCTTTGGGTCCCTGTAGAGGCCTGGCATGAGCATCCCTAAGTTCTAGGCTAGGAGGCCTCAAGTAAAGCTGTTCTCAAATTCTCTTTGCCAAGGAATTGTTACCAGATTCTTTACCTTGCTGGGCAGCTGAGTGCGAGATTGTTTGGGTTATAATTAAATAGGAGTGCAAGCTGGAATTTCAGTTAAGTGCTGGAAATTTTTGTTCCCTGAATAATTTCATGGGACACTCCACTCACAGTTGTGAAGGCTCCAAGACAAGTACGATTATGTTGCCTTAACCCAGTCACTTTAGGAATGGCACAAACAAGGCAACATAATCCGGTATATTTTGCAGCATTGAACAGGTATTGTTCTAGTTCCCTTCATTCTGAGTTGGCTCATGATAGATCTTCTCACTTAAAAAGCAGAATAGAAGAATATTGTGCTATCCCAACTGAGCAGGTAACAATAGCTCACAGGCCAGAACTACATTCCTGCCCTGCGGTTTCAGCCTACAGGAATGGGCGCCAGGTACATTAGCTCTCAGACGTTAATAGACCAACTTGAGCTTTGAGCATATCCTGAGGCTGTGCTGATGAAATTGACCGAAAATGTATCAATGCCAGAATACACTCACACTTAGCAAGTATCAAAGTACAAGTCTCTATATGCTGGAAAGCATTCCCACCCATGGGGTCAGACAGACCTAAATCTCTATTTAGATTGCTAATAATGGGTATTTGACTATTCAGTTCTCTTCCGGTACAGTCTTTTTTGTAGTTATTTTTACCATTTGTTGTTTGTGTTTTTCTCATTTTGTGCTATTTTAGCAATATTTTTCATTCATTCAACAATTATTTGTAGAGCACTTATTATGTGACAGCTGCTAAGCAGAGACCTGGGTATAAATGTGAACAAAAGAGAAAGGGTTATAACCTTCATGGAACTTTCTGTCTGGTAAAGAGTAGAAAAATAGTGATGATGATAATAATAAACATACAGGCATACCTTGTTCATTGTGCTTTGCAGATAATTGAGTTTTTTACAAACTGAAGGTTTGTGGCAACCTTGCATTGTAAGATGATGGTTAGCATTTTTTAGCAGTATTTTAAAATTAAGGTATACATATTTTTTAGACATAATTCTATTGTACACTTCATAGATTACAGAGTAGTGTAAACATAATTTTATATACACTAAGAAACCAAAAAGTACGTGTGACTCACTTTATTGTGATATCTGGTTCATTGTGGTGGTCTGGAACCAAACCCTCAGTATCTCCAAGATATGCCTGTATACATATCCATGTATATGTAACTGGTGGTATAGCCATCACTTATCCCAGCATAAAGGAAATTCCCCCAGAGATTCAGTTCAGTTCCACACTGGTCAGAGTAATGAGATTTTTACTCCATGTGTGTATTAGTTTCTGTGGCTGTTGTAACAAATTACCGCGAACCTGACGCCTTAAACAATAGACGTTTATCCTCCCACATTTCTGGAGGCCAGAAGTCAGAAATCAGTTTGAATGACCCCAAACCAGGGTGTTAGCAGGGCTGGACTCCCTCCAGAGGCTCTAGGGGAGAATTTGTTTCTTGCTTCTTGCAGCTTCTGTGTTGAATCTCCCTCTACTTCTTTCTTACAAGGACACTTCTGATTGCATTTAGGGCATTTAGATAAATCAAGGTAATCTCATCTCAAAATTCTTAAGTTGATCATATCAGCAAGGACCCCTTTTCCATACAAGGCGACATTTACAGTTTCCAGTGAATAAGACCTGATGTCTTTGAAAACCATTATTCTAAATTCAGAGGGCTTACAAGTTTCCAGGGCTGTGGAAAGGGATCGCTTGTCCACAGACCATGAGCACACTGGTTTTCCACTCTCAGGACAGTATGTGCTGAGTATTTTCCACCTACTCTTGGTTCTGACAATGCAACTTTCTTTTTCCCCTCCCACTTGGAATACTTTTCTCCTTTTACTTCCGCCTGTAATAATCAGTGAAGCTTTTCATCCTTCTCTTCCTCCTGCCCCCCGCCCCCCGGCCCCAATCTCTAGTCTTTGGATAACGGGGGGGAAAAAATGCATTTCTGCCTTACTGTCAAAGTCAAAGTCTTTCAGCTATTTCTGAGTTCTTTATTTGCTCTGTAGATGTAAGCTGAAGGAAGCAAAGGGGGAGGGGAAGTACACAAAAAACACAAATTTATATCAATACTTCAGAATATAACACTGCCTCATAATGAAGTACTATAACAAGTGTTAAAGGGGAAAAAGGAGACGAAAACAAGGTGCCGTATGAAAGAATAAGAGGAGCTCCTTTTAACAGTGTTAGGGGTAGCCTCTTTGAGGGGTGACATTTAAGCTGAGACTAAGGGCAAGGATGAGTCAGTCATCATCAGAAGAAAGAGCTTGTGTGAAGGTATCCAGGCAAGAAAGTCCATGACTTGTAGTGTAGGATTGTTACCTACCAGGGTTCTTGGCCTTCCTTAATCAATAGAAATTGATAAGAAACCAGACAAGAAATTCAGGCAAGGCTTTACTGGGGCCCCTGCTACAGCAGGGAGGAGCGAAAGTAAGTAACAGGTTCCCTTGCTCGCTCCCCAAGGAGGGGCGAGCTCATTCCTATATGGGGTGAGAGTAGGGGTGTGTCCAGGGGTCTGGCCCGAGGGATGGCTTAGGTGCTTTGCCCACCCCTTTGGTGGTGTTGAGTGCAGGGGGCATGTGCAGTACCCTGCTTTTGCTCCCAACATCTTGTTTTTGCTCCTGGCTCTTCAGAAATAGCAGTGGGATTTGGTCCTTTTGTATCTTGTTGTCCATAATTTGCCCCAACTGTGCATGCACGCAGTTATTTTTGGTCCCTTATAGTTTCTTTGTATTCTGTTGCTGGAGGAGATGTTTGTCCAGGTGCAAGCCCTGCAGCAAAGGGTCCCAGTCTCAGGTCCCAGCATGTCTCAGGATTGGCTGAGAGACTGGGTCATGGAGAGTTGGATAAGATGAGCTGAAGAGTGGTGGGAGCCAGATAGGGCAGATTCCTATAGGTGCTACCAAAAAGGTTATATTTTATTCTAAGTGCAATGGGAATCTCGATGTTGTCCATCAATTCTGAAATCTGGTGTCATGCTAAGAATTTCTGATACCTACTATGGCTAGTCACTAAAAACTGAAGTGTCTTATACTTTTTCTGTTTTAGTGTAGTATTATTATTTTTTCTGTATTGAAATTTTCTTACTAAACCCTTAAACCACTTGAATAAGATCTGGCATCTGATAACTTTAGAAGTAAGTAGTTTTCTGTCTTTATCGCTACTTTTAATGGAAATTAGAAAACTTTTACTTTATTGTCAATTGATATTTTCAACATTTCAAATAAGTCATTACATTTCAAGTTCTTATAGTTTCTGAGGAGTTTAAGGATAGTCTAACCATAATATGACCATTTACAATTTGGGGACTCTATTTCATCATCTGTAAAACAGAGATAATAATATCTTTCTCACATGGCTGATCTGAAGATTAAAATAAGAGAAAGTGTGTGAAAGTATCTGCCACTATGGCAGATATCTTTTGAAAACCCAATAGCTGGGACTTCCCTGGTGGTGCAGTAGTTAAGAATCCACCTGCCAGTGCAGGGAACACGGGTTCGAGCCCTGGTCCGGGAAGATCCCACATGCCGCAAGGGAACTAAGCCCGTGTGCCACAACTATTGAGCCTGTGCTCTAGAGCCCACAGGCCACAACTACTGAGCCCATGTGCCACAACTACTGAAGCCCATGTGCCTAGAGCCCATGCTCCGCAGCAAGAGAAGCCACTGCAATGAGAAGCCCGTGCACAGCAACAAAGAGTAGCCCCCGCTCGCCACAATTAGAGAAAGCCCGTGCGCAGCAACGAAAACCCAAGACAGCCAAAAATTATAAATAAATAAATAAATAAAATAATTTAAAAAACCCCAATAGCTGCTAACTATTAATTGTTATTAACTGTTAATATAAATTTCTTTAAGGCAGGTAATAGTCTCCTTCCTATCTTACAGTTTTCTTGCATGTAGATATAAACTTTCATCTCAGACTAAGTCATTTCCTCTGCTCTGTTTATTTTCAAGAGACAATAAAAGTCTCTCATTAAATATTCTAATTTCAGAGGCAGTTAGCTCCCACTCATATCCTGTTGATTATTGGCAAGTCATTGGATTTTTGGGTGTCCTTACATCTGTAAAACTGATGTAATGACAGCGTCTTATCTACCTTTCCTAATGAAGGTAAAAGAGAGAATTGATAAATATAGCACTGGCAAAAATATGACTTTATCTTTCCACAAAAATATAGCATTATTGCTGTATATTATTATTAAACAGCCTTTTCATCAAACGCCCAGATGGATGTCTTCATAGTTCTTGTGGCAGCAAAGTCTTAATTTACAAAAGCAGAAAATGTAAACAGAGTAAGGATCCTTCTATTGGCTGAGAAGTAAGCGATTCACCTTGAAGGAATACAGTGCTTGCCTTCAAGTTCTGTGCTAGGTCACATTCTGGCATCATTTATGCTTTATGAAACTCATCAAACCCAATTACCAGTTACTGTTTTAACCATTATTGGAGAAACCAATTTCTGTTGCCTAAAAGCTATGCTTTATGATTCGATTTAAGCCCAACTTGCTTGAGAAGGACCATTCTTCTAACTTACTAAATGTTGGCCTGGAGACTACTGGTACCAGCCTAAAGCAAATTCGGAATGTTGTTAATATAACCACAGCTCCATAGGTGTACCCAATGAAATGCAAACCAAGTTAAGTCTCAGAGTTTGTACAGTTTTATAGAATGGATTTTGATCTTGTTCCTGATTATACACTCAAAGAAAGAAGACACTGATACAGATGGGAATCAAATAACACTTCATGAGCTACATGTGATTACTGGGAGGTTCATGTAACATGCCCAAACTTTTTTTTTGTGTGTGTGTGTGGTACGCGGGCCTCTCACTGTTGTGGCCTCTCCCGTTGCGGAGCACAGGCTCCGGACGCTCAGGCTCAGCGGCCATGGCTCACGGGCCCAGCTGCTCCGCGGCATGTGGGATCTTCCTGGACCGGGGCACGAACCCGTGTCCCCTGCATTGGCAGGCGGACTCTCAACCACTGCGCCACCAGGGAAGCCCTAATATGCCCAAACTTTAACTCAAATGTTAGTTGCTGAGCCTCAGCTATGGGAAATTCAGTGAGAGAGTCTTAGAAGCTGTGGTGCCAGAGCCACAGTTTCTAAGTTCCGCCATGGGGTGTGGACAGTTTTAATGAAGTTGCAAAGTGTCTCATATTGAACCATAAGCCTTCCCTCCTTGGTTTGCTCTGTCTTCTCATAGATACAGAATCATTCGTTGGTAACTTTTTTACTGCTGACTTTACTCTGAAATGTAAGTTACATTGTAGCCCTTCAGTGGCACCTAAACACTTCTCAGAAGTCATGTTTTTATTCATAGGTGTGCCTGTTATCACCAACAACTATGCAAGTATGGCGTAGCTTAAGACTTAGGAAGGTAACTTTGCATATGAAGCAAGGCACTGAGACTTTACATCCTGGAGTTAAAGTCTGAATATGTTGCAATTATGTTTTTGACTGAGCATGAATTTAAGTCTCTGCAAGGCTGGTATGCAGAAGAGTTGATCTCCTAAAATCAGCCTGAGCCTAGCTTATCACCCAGCACCTGCATCTCAACTCAGCTTTTTCGTTCTGAACTCATCACCACATATGCAGTAGTCAGTACATATTCAGAAATATAGTAAAATGTGACATTAGAAAACTTGAGGATTCTAGACAGTCACTGAGCTTCTACTTCTGAAAGCCAAGGGAGCATGATGCTGTAATAGGTTTGGTTTTGTAAAAGTAGATTTGGCTCCCCTTAGCGTAGGAGTGATAAATTTGACTACAGTGGGGACCAAGAGGAGATTATATAAATGAATGGAGAGACGACCAAGTGGGAACTGTGGCAATCTAGAGAGGAAATGTCCCAACACAGTTCCAGCCAGTTATTGCCATTGGATAATGCGGACAGTGTTGGCGGACAGTTCAGAATTTTTAAAAACAAAAAACACCTTCTGGCTTTGTAGAGGAGATGATATATAAGTAGAATTTTAAAAGGATAAATAGTAGTTATCTATAGAAATGTCGGTTGATGGAGGGTTACTCCAGGCAGAAGAGACAACATAATGCACAAACGTAAGAAACAGCATGATGTCTGTAGCGAAAGAGTAAGGCGAAGTGTGGTGGGCTTGGGTGTGGAGGGGTGGGCAGGGGCCATGTCGTAGTGTGCCCCATAAACCATGCTAAGTAGTCTGGACTTAGCATTTGAAGGTGGTAGGAAATGGCCAACATAACATGTTTTTTTTTTTTTGCATTTAGATAAGTTGGTCTGGCCACTGCCAGCATGTGGGAGTGGGAGTATGTGAAGGAGTGGAGAAAAAACTGGACGTGGGGAGATCAACTAGGAAACTCCTAGGAGTTTTGGAGAGACATGATGAACGTCTTGCAAGAAAAGAATTAGGATGGAGAGAAAAGGAAGAGATTTCAAAACTATTTTGGAGGTAATGGTACTATAAGCAAGACCTGGTGGTTGACTAGATGTGAGAGGTAAAGGAGAGGGAATTACCCAGGAAGTCCTAAGTTTCTGGCATGGTTCCTGCCTCTTGTGGATACAGGAGAAAAGGTGTTTCAGGCTGAGCTCTCAGGAGGACTTGGTGACCTCAGGTCAGAGGCGGGAGCCCGGAGGCATCGTGGACGAATGTAAAGAAAACTGCATTTCGGGGCCTAAGAGTACAGTTCCACTTGGTGATGGTCCAAAACGTGTTCCAGTGACTTGGCAATTAAAAAAAAAAAAAGTGTTTCAGGCAAGAAAGTGAGGTGCCCATTACTCAGCAAATTGTGGTTGTCTGCAGGTCATCCATGTGAAAGTATACAAAATAGAACGATTTCATCTGGTTTTGGAGAGGGTGTAGGTTTTAGGCCGCGGGTAATTTTAAATGAATTAACTGAGTTCTAGCAAACTGGCAGCATTTTAAAGTAGAAGACTTTATTTTTTTAAAAAATTCTGCTTAGTAAACTTTTCACGAAATTAATTTGTCTTAATCAGAGTTTCTCAACCTTAGAACAGTTGGTATTTTAAACTGGATAAGGCTTTGTTGGAGAGGCTGTTCTGTCTATTGTAGGATGTTTGGCCGCATTCCTGGCCAGTCACACTCCCCCACTCCAGTGGTGACCAACAAAAGTGTCTCCAGACATTGCCAGCTCTCCCCTGACGGGTGAAATCATGCCTGGTTGAGAATCATTTTCTTAAACTAAACTGGTCCAATTTCAAGGAGACTGATACAAACCAAATATTAGGTGCACCATTAAAATCTAAATTGCATACGTTATACCCTGTATGGTGTATGTGAATAGAATGGACTTCATAGCATGCACGGAATTTCACAAATGAGGCCAATTCTTGAGAAGAGACTTTATCTAAGGCTTGTCTCTGAATTGAGGATCTGTGAGGAGAAGCCCTGCAGTTGACCCTAATTACCTTCTATGACAAAGGCAAGGAGATTGACCGCTCACCATTATTGAACCTGTCTCTACAGGCAAACAGTATTTTAAGAATACCACTTTGAAGGCTTCAATCCGACTGCCAAAAAAAGAATTATTAACCACGTGCCATGTGCTTGGCACTGGGAAAGGGACAGTTTAAACAAATCATAGCTTATACCCTAAAGGAGCTCACTTCTATCTAATTCTCCTAGCAACATCAAGTTAAGTTTTTCATAAATAGAGAGGACCACATTACTTATAATTGGCCTGAGCTGTAGGTTTGGGTGATTTGGAGAAATTGTGTGTCAATTTGTCACAAACAGAAATATGCTAAGGCCTCGCCACTTTTCTCTTCTGCCTAAGTCTAGAAGGCACAGTATCTATTTGACTACTCAGTAAAGTCTAAAAATGAAGTCTTCAGGGTACCAGAGCCCTCTGAGTTTTACAGCACATCTGAAATAAGGCTGGCCACAAGGCTAGGAGTGGGACAGCTGCTAATCCCGAAATTCTCTTTATTTTTGTGCCCATGATCTGTTTAAATTTTTTTTTTTTTTTTTTTTTTTTTTTTTTTTTTTTTGTGGTACGCGGGCCTCTCACTGTTGTGGCCTCTCCCGTTGCGGAGCACAGGCTCCGGATGCGCAGGCTCAGCAGCCATGGCTCACGGGCCCAGCCGCTCCGCGGCATATGGGATCCTCCCAGACCGGGGCACGAACCCGTATCCCCTGCATCGGCAGGCGGACTCTCAACCACTGCGCCACCAGGGAGGCCCTGTTTAAATTTTTTTAAAGTTTATATTAAATGATCATTGTTATGTTGCTCTTCACTCTTATACAATGTTAGAAGCAATTTTAAATATTACTGACCAGGATGTAGTAATTTCTAGCTAATTACCACAGGGACCCATTGCACACATAATTTCACATGGGTCCTGTTTTGTTGGATGCAGTTGGCAAGAGGTACAATGCAAAGCTGTCTGATGCTAGTTATCAGGTCACACATCATTTTATGGTGTCAACGTTGTAGGTATTAAAATATTTTTTCCTCCAGTTGCATTGAATATAATTTTGCACATATTTTGAGTGTTCCACAAAGTACCCCAATCACTTAAACCTGCTTGGCCTCTAATAAATTTATTTAATTTTTAAGGAAATCATCGAGAGTTTAATTATGTGGAATTTTTTAGTAAGCATGTTTGATTATTCTGTGAAGAAAACAAGGCAAATATAGTCATTAAAATTCCCTCTGATGCACTTTCAATTATTTATAGGGACGTGGGTAACCTAAGTTGAACTTTTAGCTTTACCTCTCTTCATTGTGTTACTCTTCCGAGATCAGACCATGATCGACCTGCTCAGCTACTGAACCAAACCCTAAGTTTGACAGCTACTACATAGGGCAGTATATTGACAAAACATACGTAAATGCCCTGTATCTGGAGTACATATGTGGCCAAACGAGGTTGTACAACATTGCCTGGACATAGTCTTAACATGCAAGCATTCATTCAAAAAGTATTTATTATCAACCATAATAAAGATTAAGGAGGATAGGGGGTGTCAGGGTAGAGAGAGGAGGGTGCGCTGCTGGGCAGAGTAGCCTCAGTGAGAAGGTGGTATTTGAGAAGAGGAATCAAGGAGATGAGGCGGGGGGCGCCGCATGAGTATCTAGGGAGGAACATTCCAGGCAGAGGAAAGAATCAATGCAAAGTCCCTAAGACGGAAGAGCACTGGCATGTTGGAGACGAAACAACGAAGGTAGAGATGAATTTGGCAGTAGCAGCTCACAGTTTTAATTTTTAAAGTTTTTGCTAATGAAAAATATGCAACTTTTCAAAAATGTGTCTTCTACTCAATGTATATGCCACTATATTAATGGTAGTTTGAAAATCCCCAAACACTAGGTGTAGAAATAAAGCAGGCAGCCCTTTAAGTGTAGTAACAAAATTGACTTTTCTGTAGTAACAGAAAAGCCTTCCCTTGAGAGCTTACAGGCCAGGCATTTCCTAAGCACTCTAAATGCACTGGGCAAATTAAGTCTCACAAACTAATTCAATGTAATTTATGGAGTTTACGAAGCAATCTGGTAACTTCTCTGAACCTTAGTTTCCTCACTGCTAAGAGATGGTAATAATAGTGGCTACCTTTTTTTGTGTTTTGGTGTTTAAGTGGCGTAACATAGTTCCTGACACATAGTAGGTACTATATAAATTATTTAAATTAATTAATTATAAATTATTTATTTACTATATAAATTAATTGTGTTGATTGTTACTACTAGTTCATAATTAAGGGGGCAGCCATTGGTTTAAATAAGAAATCATTATGTTTTCTCTGAGAAGTGACAACATAGTTAAGTTACAGGTTTGTTGATGAACATTAATCCCTAAAACTTAGATATTTATTCGTTCATTCATTTGGCAAAATATTATTGGGCCTGGTATTGTCTTAGTCACCAGTGAAATAAAAAATAAAAACCTCTGATTTCACGCTTACAGGTATGGGGAGGAAATAGGCAGGGAAGAAGACTATCTTTGCAACATAGGTTATTTTGTAAATAAGGATAAGTATGGAGTTCCATGGGAGATCATAACAGGGGCATCTAACCCAGGCATGGGAGGGCCAGAGACGGTTCCTTCTGTGAAGAAAACTCATAGGCAAGTAGGGTAGGTGGGTGGAGGCAGCAAGGATCATGAAAGGGCCACCTCAGAGTAAACCATGCTAGAGTCCAGGCACGAGAGAACATGGCCAGGCCAGTTCTTCCATTTGGACCCTTAAGAGTTGGCAAATGAGGCTAAAAATGTAAGCAGGGCCCAGATTGTAATGAGGCACACTGGACTGCAAAGCTAGGGCTGTATCTGAGCAATATGGGGATTTAGACGGATTTTAAGCAAGAGAGTGATACGATCAAATATGCATTTTAGAAAGACTGCTGTGATTGCAATGTGAAGAGTGGTCTAGAAGGGGCTGGAATTTGAGGCAGGGTAACCAGGGGTAGATCTAACTTAATGTTTGAATGAGAGAAGAAACAGGTCTCATTATGAACCTGCTATGTAGGGAACAGCTATGTTTCTTTGTTACAATACATTGTTATTTGGGGAACTGGGAGGAGAAGATCAATAATAATCGTACTAAAGGAGAAAAATAAAACCAACTCATTTCATTTGCAAAAGAATTTCTAGGTCGACTGATTCGTAACTCTCTCTGGGGTCTCACATCTGTCAGCCTCGAAATCACTGCAGTTTTTCATCTTAGGAGCCATTAGTGAAAAACAAAAATTCGAACATGCAGTGTTTCATAATTCTCCTTCACCAGTTCTTAGTCAAACATCATCCTCAATTTATATCATTCACACTTAAACATGAATGATCTAGCAGGTCATGTAACTAAAGCTAGCATGGACAAATAAACAACCAAGAGTTAACGGAGGAAAGGAAACCACAGGTTTCAGCAAATTAACGATGCCAGGAGAAAAAGCGTTCGGTCCTGACTGAATGGAATTTGGGTGGCCTTCCCTTATAATTGGGGTTTTGAAGCTCCCACAAACCACACTTCTACGTCCATAATTTCTGAGGTAATGTAGCTAAAACCCCTTCATTTCACCTAAATGGCCCAGGCAATTGCAGTTATAATTTATTTTTTGCTCAAATTACCTCAAAGCTGTGCCTCAAAGCACTTTGAAAACAAAAGTATCCTTTGTCCCACCTTCTTCAGTTTATTCTAGAATGACTCACTTTCCTCATGTTGATTCTGGGCTACAGTAGTTATACAAGAAATATGTGAATGCATCCTTATAAAATTTCCAAAGAATTCAATGTTAAAAAACTGGTCAGATTTTTTTTAAAAGCCTCTTTAATCATTTTCCTCTCCATCACTCCATTCCAGTTCCTTCCTCTCCCCCCACCCGAGGAAACACCATGATGATGGGTATTTATCCAAGTGTTTTCCTTTGCACGCAAGTACACACACACACACACATATATTCAATTATTTATTTATTTTTAGATATAAAGTGTATGAGACAATATAGAGCCGTGATTAAGAGGCCAGGCTTGGAGACAGATTTGTTACCCGTTAATGGTGCGCCCATGGAAACTTACTGTTCCTCAGTTTCCTCATATATAAAATTGGGATGATAACGTTACATACCTCACCAGGTATGTAGGAAGAGTCACTATTTTGATAAATTTAAAGCACTTAGAACAGTACCTGATAGTAAACACTCAATGGATGTTAGTCATTATTTTAAGTTTTTAAAATACACTAATATTTTCATATATACTTATTTTTCTATGACTTGCTTTCTCAGAACTATGTCTTGGATATCTTGTCTTCTCAGTACATACTTATGTTTTTTAATCTGCTGTATAGTCTTCCATGGTATGTGGGTACCAGAGTTCATTCAACCATTCCCCTGTTGATGGACATTTAGCTTGTTACCCAATTGGTTTTTTTGTTTTGTCTCATTTTGTTATTGTGAACACTGCTTCAACGAAAATCTTTATGTATATGAATGACTATTTTTCTAGAGTGAATACTGATAGGTGGCAAACCAGGTTAGGAGCACAGGGGCACACTTTATTTTAATAGATGCTGCCAAATTGACCCCCAGCTTCTATTGCCAATTGTATGAGAATAAAAATTTCCACCAAATCCTCAGCAATAGTTATCAATTTTTAAAAATAAGTGAACAATTTTTATTGCATTCTGGATTTAATCTGCATCTCTCTAACTAATATTAAAGTTGAACATCTTTTACCTGAGAACTTTATGAGAGGGAACTAGTCATACAAAATCCTGGCAGGAGTGAACCAGGCATGTATAATACAAAAAAGAACTCCAGTGTAATTTGGGGTTTGAATGAGGGGGAGAGTCTTAGAAGGTGGAATTGGAGAGGCCAGCTGGGAGTGGAGAGTAAAGGTCTTTACAGGCCATTGTAAGGTGTTCACACTTAATTTTGAGCAAGAAAATAACATATTAGAGAATAAGTGCTATTTGGAATGGCCTTTGAATGATGAGTGGAGGTTTCCTAAGACAGGAGAAGGAGGAAGAACCATCTAGTCTAAGGGAATAAAACTGAGAGATTACGGAAACACGAAAATATGTGGCAAAATCAAAAGCATGGTGCTCATATGTTGAAGCTGAATATAAGGAAATAGAGTTGGACCTGCCTGTGTGATGGAAGTGCTTTGCATGCCACAGGATACTTTTATTTTCATTTCTGGAAGATGGGGAAATATTCATGGAGTAAGGGGGCCCTCATTTATTGGGTGCATTCTGTGGGCCAGGTGTAGCACTTGGCACTTACGTGGGTAGTTCATTAAATTTTAAATGACATCTTTAAAGGAAATGTTATTCACATTGTTTTGCACATTGGGAACTGGGGCTCAGGAAATGAAATAAGTTTCCCTACAGTACACAGCTGGTAATCTTTGGGCCTATCCTTCAAAGCCAGCACTCACCAGGTTGGGTGGGTACTGTGCACTGTGCTGGGTCCTGGGAAGAAACAATCAAGGTAGCTCAGTCCCTGCCTTCAAGGACAGGGTCTACCAGAACTGTGTTCTTTCTGCCCATCACTGGATTGTCAGCAAGGATACAGGAAGACCAAGTGACTCAGGCTAGAATCTGGAGAAGAATTTAGACAAGAGAGAAACTAGAGGATATTTTAAAATGGTAAAGAAGTAAGAGGGAGGAGAGGATGAGATGAGTTGGTAAATGGGGAATAAATATCAACCAGTATCCGTGGTTAATTGGATGTGGGTTGAGGGGAGAGTTAACAGCATCCCCTGGATGCCTAGTTTGGGTGGCTGCATGGCTAGTGACAGCAGGAGCCAGAGGGGAGGGGTGAAAAGAATCTTTGGGGATTAGAGCCAGTTAGAACATTTAAAATAAGTACAGTTTTATTTTGTCGAATTACCTGAAAAATCTTAGTATAAGTCACTGGTGACAAATCCAAAGAATTTTCTGTGGTGTGCTTTTAATTGGAAGAGACATTTATATGTAGAGCCAGTGAGATATTGGACAGTAAAACCTGAGATATCCCTTAAATTTTCACTCCTTCTCCTACAAGAAGGCATCTGTAATTTTGAGTCTCTGTAATTAAATTAAGCATTATAGCTATTATTACTGTTTCTTATTCATGGTACAAAGCAACATAAAAGTCCCTGCTGCTTTACACTGTACAGGAAACACATTTGACAGCTCTGGACTCAGACAACTTCTGCCTAGATTTGTTGTGTTTCTCCTTTATGCTTTATATAATTGGCAGGGCTTCTAGGATTCTAAGACAGGTTAAATAATAAAGGGTACCCTTTGAAGGGTTTGGTTGAATAATTTCAGAGACCTGTTATTGTCTCCATTGATACCCCTTAGAAAACAGTGGTCTCTCTGAGATCACTAGCGTAAGATACTGAAGGAAAAAAGAAAACTATTCTGGTTGACAGAATCCTGATGTCATTGCAGCATAATACAAGCTGACATCTAGGGAGAGGAGATGGGATGATGTATGCCACGCTTAGTGAAAGGAGATTTCCCAAAAACTTCCTATAGGCTAATAAGCCTTTTTCTAGGTTGCAAAGTCTTTCAAAGAACCTTCCAGTGTTGGTCCTGTCTGCATCACATCATAACCCACCTGCCATAAAAATCAGTGGAGACTATCTGAAGGATGGGCTTTGGTATTTGTCCTCGGGGATCCAACCAGTGTCCAGGTATGCAGGCCTGGTTCATCAATTTTAAAAGCCTCACCTGAATCTGGATACTCCTCCTAAACTAGCTTTGCCATTTAAGCCAGGCTCCATCATCCCTGGGATTCTACAGTACCAGAAGGAGATAATGCTCCATAGTACTAGGTCTGTCTTTAGGGTGTTGGCAGGGCTTCCCTGGTGGCACAGTGGTTGAGAGTCCGCCTGCCGATGCAGGTTCGTGCCCCGGTCCGGGAGGATCCCACGTGCCGTGGAGCGGCTGGGCCCGTGAGTCATGGCCACTGAGCCTGCGCATCTGGAGCCCGTGAGCTATGGCTGCTGAGCAAAAATGACTCCCCTGCCCTCGAACCTATTCTTCCAAACCTTTCTCTTAACTCAGATCCCTCCTTACCTTCCCTTTCCTCTCCTCATGCTGCCCTTTGGTGTTCAACAGACCCATCCTTCTTTGATAAAATTGCTCCCCACTATGTACACTGAAAATTCAAAGCCCAACAAACATTTACTGCAGATATATCATGTACCAAGCACTACGATGCATTCTTCAATCTTTACATTTTCCTGCGTCTTAATCAGTGACCAACTGTCTAGGTTTGCCCAGGACTGAGGTATTTTCTGGGACTTTGAGTCCTAAAACCAGGACAGTGTCCACCGGAGACCTGAGACACAAAGAGGTGAGGTCATTCTCTAAAGGTCACACTCTTCGACAGTGATTTGTTATGACTCAAACTGGGATCCTCCTAATCCAAATCCCTGGCCTTCCTGCCCTGTCACACTGGCTGTACTAAGGGTTGGTTTGACGATTTGATTAGGAACCACACTAGATTTTAGTGACTGAGATGTATTTGCATGTTTAAGTGGAGCTGTAAAGCAGCATGTATGAGTATGAGGGAGGGGATTCTCGGTGGGTATGTTATCATCACCACCACAGCCCCCTCTCAGGCCAAACCAGACCTGGAAGCAAATATCGAGAGTCGGCAATTTTGATATTCCTGCTTCTGAACATTTGCCAAGAGGCGCTGCTCCTGGGGGGGTTTAGTGTCACAGAGTGTCACGGCTTGGGAGAGTGTGGGTGGGCAGAGCACGTATTTTGGAAGCACAAATCAGTGTGAATCAGTGTGAATGATTGGAAGTGTACCTTGTAACTCGACTTCCCGGGTGAAACCTACCACTCAAAACTTAACAGACCGATTTAAAGATCTCATTTTCTAGGAATATTTTTCCACACAGCTTTGTTCTGGTTCCAGATGTCTGGTGTTCACATTTGTACTCTTGAAGATGGCTGTATGTATGTGTATGCGTATATGTGTGTGCATGTGTGTGCATGTATATATATGTTTATTGAGTGTATATGTATAGGTATACATGTATGTGTGTGTATGTGTGTGCATGTGTGTGTGGTATTTATCCCAACAACCATCAGGAATTGTTTTTCCTCCTGTTGGCGCCCGAACATTGAGGGTTAAGCAGAGTTACTATAAAGCATTACAACTGACATGTAGTAGCTGTATTTGTTTCCAGTTTTAGTCTCCGGATCTGAAAAGGTAGGCTCAGATCAACCAAATGTTAGATCTGTGATTGCTGGCACTGATTTTTTTCTTAAAGCTTCTGCTTGCTTTAAATTTTCTGCCCCTGGGCCGACTGCTAGTGCTGTGCATTCTCTACTTCCATGGTTCAAAACATTTTATATGTATAACTACTCTCACAGGATAAAAATGTGTGTAATTATATACACTTTTTTTCCTCATTAACCTCTTTGCTCTCTTGTAGTGTTTGGTTATTTGATGATTTTCCCCTCTCAAGTTTGCTCACATTATGCATGCTCCTATCAAGAGAATCTCCTGCACACGCTTCCTTTCCCTAACAAAGTCTGGCACTGTGGAGGGACTGAGAGAGCAGTTTTTCATGAATAAATGATGATCATTTGTAATTAGCATATCAACTGTATGTATGGAAATGATGCTTCTAAATTACTTGACTGTGATTAGAAGCAGTTGATTTACCTAAGTAGTTTCAAACCTTCTTCCAACAAACTCCATACATAATTAATTTAGTAAATACATTTTCTTTGGCTTCTTAGATAATATACAAGAAACTTCTACCTATTCCAAAGGCAAATTATATTTTGTTGTTGCTGTTATTGTCCTTAAGCACCTGAAGCCCTACAGTAACATGATCATCCAGGAAACAGTTCAACAAACAGCTAACATTTTTTGGACCCTTTTTAAAGTGTCAGGTGCTCTTCCAAGTGCCTTGTGCATATTATCAATAAATGTAATGCCCATAATGATTCTATAAAGTAGACACTCTATGATACCCTTTTTACAGATGAGAAAATTGAGGCGTGGGGATGCTAAGCAGCTTGTCTGAGCTCACAAAGCTGCTAAGTTAAGAAGCTCAAAATCAAACTTGGGCAGTACTGGCTCCTTAGCAGCCGCATAGCACAGGGAGATCAGCTCGGTGCTTTGTGACCACTTAGAGGGGTGGTATAGGGAGGGTGGGAGGGAGGGAGATGCAAGAGGGAAGAGATATGGGGACATATGTATATGTATAGCTGATTCACTTTGTTATAAAGCAGAAACTAACACACCATTGTAAAGCAATTATATTCCAATAAAGATGTTAAAAATATATATATATAAATGTGTGTGTGTGTATGGCTTATTCATTGACTAAGTATTTATTGAGCACACAATAGATGCTGGGCACAGAGATAAATAAGACTCATCTTGCCCTCGGACAGTCTAGTGACAGCAGAATGGTTGAAATCTAATAAATTACAGCACGCTGAAATAGATATTAGCATTTAGGCAGGAACAAAGTACTATGGGAGGGAATTAGCATATTTTTTCCAGAGGATAAATGTAATACTTTTTACACTTGCCACTTTTCTTCAGGAAAAGAGAATACATTTAAAACAGGATATTAACATGTTTGAGAAAAGGAAAGGATCAAAGAGTCATAAAGGTTTTTTTCTGAATACATCCTATAACTTGTGTGGAGATAGTTCTTTTTTTTTTAACATCTTTATTGGAGTATAATTGCTTTACAGTGGTGTGTGAGTTTCTGCTTTATAACAAAGTGAATCAGCTATACATATACATATGTCCCCATACCTCCTCCCTTTTGCATCTCCCTCCCACCCTCCCTATCCCATCCCTCTAGGTGGACACAAAGCACCGAGCTGATCTCCCTATGCTATGCGGCTGCTTTTCACTAGCTATATCTATTTTACATTTGGTAGTGTATATATGTCCATGCCACACTCTCACTTCGTCCCAGCTTACCCTTCCCCCTCCCCGTGTCCTCAAGTCCATTCTCTATGTCTGCGTCTTTATTCCTGTCCTACCCCTAGGTTCTTCGTAACCATTTTTTTTTTTTTTTAGATTCCATATATACGTGTTAGCATACGGTATTTGTTTTTCTCTTTCTGACTTACTTCACTCTGTAGGACAGACTCTAGGTCCATCCACCTCACTACCAATAACTCAATTTTGTTTGATAGTCCATTCTGAATTAAACATCCAGTCAATGTGTTTTTTTTTAATGACCAAAAATGCTGACTACAGAGCTACACCAAGGCAAAATTGTAAGATTTCCCTCACCTATCCAGCCCTCTTTCCTGGAGTAACATAGTAAAGACACTCTTAAGATGGCATTTAGTATTTGAGGTGGTTATAGTCTAGGGCACTATGTCTAAACACTAATCTGCACTTCAGTGACTGGCTGGCTGTATCAGAGTTTTATAATGTCACATGTTCCTAGCTCATATTGCTGTGGACCTTGATATGGCAAGTCTGGGATACAGCCTAGGTCTCTATATTTTAAAAGTGTTTAAGTTGATTTCTGTGTACATCCAGGTTCAAGAACAACTGGTCTGAAAATACCCATGAATAGGAGAACCACTGATACGATATTTACTTTCTCTTTATTATCTTATTTAAGGCTATGGATTAGTAGGTAAGAGCCTAGTCTCTGGAAACAGATCTCAGTTAAGTTCCATCTGTTCCACTGACTAGCTGGGGACTTGGGACAGATTCCTTAAGCTCTCCATTACCTCTCCATTCCAAAGCAGCTAACAGTGCCTTGCGCTCAATAAGTGCTCAACGAATATTAGAGTATACACACACACACCCCACACACACCCACATTTATTATGTATAGACACACACACTCTTAAAATAGTATGAGAACAGCTTCATGGACTAAAAACAAAACTATCGTAAGAACACAATGGTCAGTCACTATTACCTGTGTGGGAAAGGAGTGGGTCTGTCTTTGGCTATATTGGGCCTTTTCAAAGTTGAGCATAATAACCCACTAATAGTGAGCATAGAGTCTTATTCTGCTTCTTCACTGGCCAACTCATACACTTCAGAGCTAGGAGTTGACACATCCTTGTCATTAGTTTCTGTCCTTTCACATCATGTAAAAACCGACCCACCATTATCTGAATTAGTAAATCTAAAAAAGCAGAATGAGGTTGTTGAAAGAGCAGTCATCAAGAATAATGAGTTCTAATCCAGCACTGCAACTAATAAATTTGTAAAATGGACCAAGTCACAGCCACTCTTCGTCTTTATTTCCTTATGTATTAAGGTGCAAGGAGGTAAATGAGGTTGCTTCTAAGGGCCTTTGCAGGTATGATGTTTTGAGTTTGTGAGCTACTTAATTGTACTAACATATCATAACTCAATATCCTTGATATCATTTTATTTCCTGATAACATTATTTGGTCCTTAATCCAAAAGAATGACTGATGCATTTAGGAGCCTATGCATAAACCTGGCTCTAGATATCTACAGTAACTGAGAGGTATAGCCAACTCTCGGTTATCCAACGAAGTGTTTAAGCAACTTATCAGCAAGCTGGGTCAGGATTATGTCCATGTAACCTCACAGAGAAAGAACCACATAAACATGAAGACCTGGGCATGGGCCATTGGGCAACTGATTGTGCACAGATATTGAGATCCCTTTCCAGGGCAGGCATCTCTTCCATCTGAGGTCTAGGCAAGGTCAAAATTTAACAACTGGTTTTTCTGTAACAGGGGGGAGAGCACATATTGTGAGCAAATTCATGTATGCAGTGTAATCCAAAGTTCTCTCTTATTAGAGGGTATTCTTTTTTTTTTTCTGAAGATGTTGGGGGTAGGAGTTTATTAATTAATTTATTTTTGCTCTGTTGGGTCTTTGTTTCTGTGCGAGGGCTTTCTCTAGTTGCGGCAAGCAGGGGCCACTCTTCATCGCGGTGCGCGGGCCTCTCACTATCGCGGCCTCTCTTGTTGCGGAGCACAGGCTCCAGACGCGCAGGCTCACTAGTTGTGGCTCACTGGCCCAGTTGCTCCGTGGCATGTGGGATCTTCCCAGACCAGGGCTTGAACCCGTGTCCCCTGCATTAGCAGGCAGATTCTCAACCACTGTGCCACCAGGGAAGCCCTAGAGGGGATTCTTAATCAACCAAGATCTTGAGTGTACCAAGAAATAGCAGCCATTTTGATAACTCATATTGTGTGTGGGGAAAAAAAAAACTACTGAAAAATCAGAATGCAACAGTGTTTAAAAGTTGGTTCATTTATCAGCCACTGACTTGCCAAATTTGCATCAAAGTAACTAACTTTAAAATTTCCCGGAGCTTTACTACTACTACTACTACATGAGATTGCTAATGAAACAAGTATGCATCTGGTTATTTACTGAGATCATTTTTCCCAGCTTCCTGAATGAAAATATATTCCTTTATATATTAACATTTTAGAAGATCCAGTTCTTACGGTTTTTCTTCAGTTTAGTATTTTATTTGTATTTATGCATTTGGAAATGGTAATATTAATAAAACCACTTGAACTGTGCTTTTCATTTTGATTTCTATGTGTGTTTTTTAAAAATTTAGCAGGGGAAAGAAATATTTTCAGGATGGGAATGTCCATTCTTCCTGTGCATTTCTATTTATTTATTTATTTACTTATTTATTTATTTTTGGCTGTGTTGGGTCTTCGTTTCTGTGGGAGGGCTTTCTCTAGTTGTGGCGAGCGGGGGCCACTCTTCATCGCGGTGCATGGGCCTCTCACTGTCGCGGCCTCTCGTTGCGGAGCACAGGCTCCAGATGCACAGTCTCAGTAGTTGTGGCTCATGGGCCCAGTCGCTCCGGGGCATGTGGGATCCTCCCAGACCAGGGCTCGAACCCGTGTCCGCTGCATTGGCAGGCAGATTCTCAACCACTGCGCCACCAGGGAAGCCCCTTCCTGTGCATTTTAATTTACTTTGGTAAAGGCTCGTGGCCAGACTAGGCACTACTATGGAGTAGGTAATATTTCTCTTTAGGGGCTTTTCTTTTTTCAGACCACTTATCTTTGGTCTAAATTTCCTGGATACCTAGTATACCCCCATGCCTTCCTCACCACCCCTCACCTCCTTAATGACATCCAACTTCTACCAGATGTCTGTTGGAAAGCCTTGTTAAATTAATCCATGCTAATGACTTCCTCAAATTGCAGTAGGTACAATAAACTCTTAAAGCAAGAGGATGAAATCTAAAACTACAGAATTTCTTTTAGAAAGTATAGAAAGCTCTTATGGAAAGTATAAAGCTCAGGGTTTTTTTTAATAGAGGAGGGAATTTCACTTTGAAATTGGAAGTTTTCCCTGGTCTCCTCAAATCACGTAAGGGCCACGTTTTCATCCTATGTGAAAAGCTGGTGTTACAGGTTTTCAGTGACTGCTCAAACTGAGCTAATTGTTATAAAGGACAATTCCTGAATTAGGAGGGTGTGTGTGTGTGTGTGTGTGTGTGTGTGTGTGTGTGTGTGTGTGTGTGTGTGTGTGTGTGTGTGTGTGTGTGTGTGTGTACACACACATATATATCTGTAATAGAAAGCTTAACTGTTTACAAATAAACTATTTCAAAACATGTTTTAAATATTTAGCTTGAAATGAGGCATAGTTTCATTAAGAGTGAGAGAGACTAAGTCAAAAGTAGGAATAAATGATAAACTTTGAGGGCTAAGGGAATACCTGCTGACAGGTGTTTGTTCCTCAGCGTGTATACCCTAACTGATCAGATAGCTTTTTTTATGCATGGAACAGGAACTCCATAGAAAGGTTGCCTGCTTTTTTGTTCTTCCTTTAAAAGAGAAAGAAAGGAGAGAAAACTGCCTTATTCTTATTAAAAAGTTATACTGAAGGACTAAAAGCACTCCAGAGATAAATTATAGCTTAAGAAGACAAACATATGCCCCCCAAAGTATTTATAAAGTAGGCAAAGCCAGTGGGAAAAGAGAGCCACCCAGAATAATCCTCAAGATTTTTCTGAAAACAATTTTAAAGACAAAGTTATTGAGTGTTTGAAATGATAGTCTTATAAACATGCTTATATTTCTTCAAATCTCTGAGTTACCTCTTAGTTTCTGTTATACTGCTTAATCATGTAATTTGTATTATTTTTAACACAGCATTTTTAGTAGTAGAAATGAAGAAGTGTGACACTGCCCAGATCCCGTGTGGGTTCTGTGCCCTGGTGGGAAAGACAGAGGGAAAAGGTAGAGTCAGACTAGGAGACCCGTTAACTCTGCCGAGCCCGAAAGAATCTGAGTCACCGTCTAAACCAAAGATACAGCACTGAGGCAAAATTCTGGATTCAAAGACCGTGGAGTCTGCTTTTTTTTTTTTTTTTTTTTTTTGCGGTACGTGGGCTTCTCACTGTTGTGGCCTCTCCCGTTGCGGAGCACAGGTTCCGGACGCGCAGGCCCAGAGGCCATGGCTCACAGGCCCAGCCGCTCCGCGCCACGTGGGATCTTCCCGGACCGGGGCACGAATCCGTGTCCCCTACATCAGCAGGCGGACTCTCAACCACTGCGCCACCAGGGAAGCTCCCATGGAGTCTGCTTTTTATCAGTTGCTAACTGTATTGGGGAGAGCAGCACTGTGGGTGAGAGAGGTAATCCTGCCAGTTCTGCAGGGCTGAGTACGGCACACCAGCCGTGTTTCTCAGCCATTCTCTATGGTGAGAGCCTGATGGTCCCATGTATTAGTCCCACAGCCCTCCTGTGGCAACTCTAAATTGTAGGCAGAGTGCCTAAACTGGGATAATGGGCCTCCAAAGGTCCGGCCTAGAATTTCCAACCCTATTAAATGAAAGCAAATAGAACAAAAGCCAAAAAGAAGTCTGGAGACTAATCATCTGGCCTAGAAAATGGGTGAACCATTGTTATTAAAACATATAAACATGTAAGTTTTAATATTAGAAAAGAAACTAGAGAAGGGTATGAACAAGCAAATCACCCAGTTTTCCTTTTAAAGGAGAATTCCATACATTAATTGTTAATACATTAACAATTCACCTTGGGACAAATTACAAAGAAATTACGAGCACACTGAAAACAGAGTTTGTGTTGTACAAAGTTGTCAAAGTTTTCCCCTGTCCATGTTCTTCCAGAGAACTTAGTAGAACATGACTGGTAAAATAAATGCTTAATAAACATCTGTTGAGCGTCCAAGTCAATGACTGAGTGAATAATTAAAGGAATAAATTAATCAGTGAATAAGCCTATTTTCCTAGGCTTCAGCCACAGATAAAAATTCACTCTGCTCAACAGCTGTTTATAACCCCTTGCTCTCTATTTAACCCAGACTTGGCAGAGGAATGGTTATATAAGTTGCCTCCAGGGCTCTCCACAGTCATTTCTTAAACCCTTAGTATCTGCCTGGTTTTTGGACAAATGACTGAAGGCCACCAATGGCTATCTCATTGCTAAGTTCAAAGCCTTTTTTTCCTGCAGTCCACATCCACCTCGCTGAAGCAAATGACAGAATGGAACGCAATTCTTAAGTCTCCAAATCTGTATAATAGTCGTCATTAGGAATCTCAAGATATAATTTGTGTGCTTGAAATGCAAATTATTTTTTGTAACTCAAGATAATATTCATTTTAGCCCCCCTTCTCCTTGGCTTGTGAAAATGTAATCTCAACCAATTTGGGGTGGCCTTCTCTGCCACTTCAGTGCCACTCTTCGGTATTCTGGCAGTGTTTAAGCCTATCTTGGTCCCTATCTGTCACATCCCACACATTTCTCCCCCGAGCTTTACCCAGGAAGCAAGTCAAAAAGGCCTTTGCGCTTGGATCCTATAAAATAGGAGTTAGGTCATCTACCCTGGGGGTCAGTTGAAAGGGAAGGACTGCCTCCTTTTCTCAGGGTTCTCTTCTGTCTGATTACAACTTTTCTTCTCTTTTACTACTCTCTAATCCCAACCTGGAGAAACCTTAAAAGGGTTGGGAAGAGCCTCTTTGAGTTTACTTATAGTAAACATAGTTTCCCCAGCTATTGTCTGTGCCATGACGTTCAAAGAGTATTTCTGAAACTCAGAAGCCAAGAATTGATTTATTTTTTGCTTTCTGTCACATCACATCTGTCTTATAGGTATGTGTGTATATCTGATTATATCCTTAGTAAATTTTCCTGAAAGTAAAAATCTTCATTTATAAAGGGTTTATCCAATGCATAACGATAGTACCCTCCAGAAAAACTGTACCAGTTTGTGTTATATTATTAACAGTATATGAGTACCTTTTCCTTATGTCCTTGTCAATACACCATATTTAAAAATGCATCTTTACCATTTTTAAATTAAAAATGAAATATTTTTTCATCTATATTTCTTTAATTATTAGGGATCTTGGACATTTTTTCATAGGTTTATTGGGCATTTTAAAATTATTATTTGTCCATGAGTTCTCTTGCCTATTTTGCTTAGATCTTTACTGTCTTGTAAGAGCTCTTCATTTGAAGAATATTAACAAATTGACTGTCGTGTATTGAAAACATTTTTTATAGTTTTTTTGACCTTTCATGGTGTGTGAGACATAGAAACTTACAATCTTTAAATCTGGTTTTTGTGGGGGGTTTTCTTGGTATTTTTACTTAAGAATTCCTTTTGCATTGCAAGATGATGAACACTGACCTGTGCTTTATTTTAGTTGTTTCAGCATCATTATTTAACAGTCCTTTTCCCCATTGGTCCAAATTTCACATTTATCATACAATCAAGACTTATATATGATGGATCTACTTCTAGACTCTGTTTTGTTCTACTGTTCCTTACTACACCAATAAGACACTGCTTTAAGCATTGTAGATTTTTTTTTTAATATAACAATTTTATAAATTTATTTTTTTTTGGCTGTGTTGGGTCTTCGTTTCTGTGCGAGGGCTTTCTCTAGTTGTGGCAAGCAGGGGCCACTCTTCATCACAGTGCGTGGGCCTCTCACTGTCGCGGCCTCTCTTGTTGCGGAGCACAGGCTCCAGACACGCAGGCTCAGTAGTTGTGGCTCATGGGCCCAGTTGCTCCGCGGCATGTGGGATCTTCCCAGACCAGGGCTCGAACCCATATCCCCTGCATTGGCAGGCAGATTCTCAACCCCTGCGCCACCAGGGAAACCCTAGATTTTTTTTTTTTTTTTTTTTTGGCTGTGTTGGGTCTTGATTTCTGTGCGAGGGCTTTCTCTAGTTGGAGCAAGCGGGGGCCACTCTTCATCGCGGTGCGCGGGCCTCTCACTATCGCGGCCTCTCTTGTTGGGAGCACAGGCTCCAGACGCGCAGGCTCAGTAGTTGTGGCTCACGGGCCTAGTTGCTCCGTGGCATGTGGGATCTTCCCAGACCAGGGCTCGAACCCGTGTCCCCTGCATTGGCAGGCAGATTCTCAACCACTGCGCCACCAGGGAAGCCCTAGATTCTTAATAAATGTTAATATCAGATAGGCAAAGTCCCCATTCGTTACTATTTTTATATTTTTTCCAAAGTGTCCAGACTAGTGCATTTACTCTTCCAGGTGAAATTTAGAAATTCCATTCTCAATGTTAGTGTTATTGTTTAGTTCTTCACTGTTTCTCACCCTCCTAACTTGAACTTCCATTCAATGCATCCTGTACCCCAGTGCAGCCTAACCTGCCCACGATTCAGCTACAAATGTAATAAATAATAACAATGGCAATACATCTCATTTGCCATATCTTCTTGAAATTTCAGACTAGGATTGTACTATGATACTAATGTCACATTTGGCTCTCGAGAAAAGAATATGGAAACTCTCCCCTTTAAGAAATGTCACTGTCTTTTCAGAGTGTGGAAGGAGAACACCATGAGAAAGCTGTGGAACTACTCAAGGCCGCTAAGGACAGCGTCAAGCTGGTGGTCCGATACACCCCAAAAGTCTTGGAAGAAATGGAGGCTCGCTTTGAAAAGCTACGGACAGCCCGGCGTCGGCAGCAGCAACAATTGCTAATTCAACAACAGCAACAGCAGCGGCAGCAACAAACACAGCAAAACCACATGTCATAGGTAAGAGGTGCCTTCTTCTATACAAGGAAAGTCCCTTACATGTTTTTTTTGTTTTTTGTTTTTTTAAATATAGTTTCTTAGACAGCTGGAACATAATTACTAGATTTAATAATCCAAACAAAATCAAACAAACAAACAAAATGACCTCAGAAAATGTAAACAAGACAGTTGCTTACTTTATGTGTCATTCAGCCATATTCCCTGCAAATGTAAGGTATTTTTGAAAAATGATATTCTTGAGGAAGGCCAGGTACACACTATAGGATGCCTTTCTACAAATTACAAAAATGCAGCCTCTGTGCAAACTCAGATCCTCAGGCACATGGCTATCTGACAAGAGTGTGGGCTAGATTCCATCCCCCCTCATCTCCTTGGCCAGTTGCCTTTGCACAGTGTACAAACTAAACCGTATAGTGCTGATCCTGGGAAGATCCCCTTTAGAACACTGAAACAGTTTACTAGAAAACTGCTCCACTGAAAAGAATGAAGTAGAGACCTGCCAGTGTTTATGCTCTGAGAGATTTTGAAATTCTCTCTGGGTGCTCACTTAAAATGTGTCTAAGGTACACCTGCCTTTTTTCTAAATTCCACTTTGTGACAAAGAATGCTAAATCAGGTTTTGCTACATGTTTTTAAGAAAATTCAAGAAAAAATGTTAAGAGTGAGAATCACCATCTCTGAAGTGCCTGTTATGTGCTAGGCTCTTCTCACATGTTATTCCTCAAAAAACCCTTCACAGTATGTATCACTGAAACACCATGTTTTTAGATGAATGATACGAAGCTGCAATAGTTTCAGTGGATTCCCCACAACCACACTTGCAAGTAGCATAGAATTATTTTCTCTTCTTATTTTGCCAAGTATTTCATGTGCCAACATCAGAAATTCTGGAGTTACGTAAGTTTTCCTTGCTATCCTTTGGAAGAGACGGTTCATATTGTTATATACCTCTACGCTGTGATGTCTGCAAATGTGTATTTGAAATGAGGTTCAAATGTTCTTGGGAAGATGACAATGGGTAATGGTGGTTTTAACTCATTCAATATCAGATTACTGTTTGCACACACTGAATTCGAGAAGAGATTTTCAACTTTTTTGTGCCACTCATGAAAAGAAGCTGCATGGGGAAGTAAAAAGAGTATGGGATTTATTCTCAGAGAGTTCTGAGGATTCAACTATCTTTCTTTTATAGCCTGCTAGTTTTGTTATATATATATCACAGTTTGGTGTCTTTATCTAAAATTACATTCCATTCTAAAAACTACATTTATTTTCATTTTGGATGATCTGTCCATTGGTGAAAGTGGGGTGTTAAAGTCCCCTACTATGAATGCGTTACTGTCGATTTCCCCTTTTATGGCTGTTTGCATTTGCCTTATGTATTGAGGTGCTCCTATGTTGGGTGCATAAATATTTACAATTGTTATATCTTCTTCTTGGATCGATCCCTTGATCATTATGTAGTGTCCTTCTTTGTCTCTTCTGATAGTCTTTATTTTAAAGTCTATTTTGTCTGATATGAGAATTGCTACTCCAGCTTTCTTTTGGTTTCCATTTGCATGGAATATCTTTTTCCATCCCCTTACTTTCAGTCTGTATGTGTCTCTGGGTCTGAAGTGGGTCTCTTATAGACAGCATATATATTTAACAATAAATATTTATTTGTTACCATGATGGGCCAGGCACTGTTCAGTGGGCTGTAGAAACAGCATGAGCAGAGCAAAATCCTTGCTGTCATGGTGTTTACATTCTGGTTGGAGGAGATAGTTAATTAACAAGTAGATAAAAAAATATCCTATTGAGACCAGTACTTTGTAGAGTTAAAATAATGTGCTTTGATAGAGACTGGCTAGGTGATGACCTTCTGTGAGGTGATCAGGGAAGACCCCTCAAAGGAGGTAACATTTAAGCTGAGGTTGAATGACAATGCGAAGCCAGGAAATGAGCATAAGAAGAGGAGGAACAGTAGCCAGTACAGTAGCTCTGAGGCAGATGTGAGCCTATTGACATTTGAGGAATAGAAAGAAAGCTGAGGTAGTTAGGCAGTAAAGAGTGAGAGGACAGTTAGATAGATGGGGGCCAGGTTATAGAGAGCTTTTTAAACTGCTTAGGGAAGTTAGATGTTATTGCAGTGGAAACCACTGAAGGTTTTTAAGCAAAAGAGTGACATGATTTTAAAAAGTGTTAAAAAAAAGTGTTAAAAAAGATCACTCTGGCTGCTTTGGGGAGAATAGATTATTGCAGGGTAAGAGTAAAAACAGAGACCAATTAGGAGACTATTATATAGGAGTCCAGGCAAGAGATATGGTGGTTTGGACTGGGATGACGGAATGATTTGGATGCATACAGACAAGTCATTTTGTCCATATCCTTCTTCTCTCTAATCCGTTTCAAACATAAAGATACTTCACATTTGTACTTTCAGAATCCTTGCAAAGGTCTTTTTGCTAATAATAACAATCCAGTATTCTTCAGTCAAACATTGACACTCTTTTCCTGAACAGATTTTTTCTTCCATTCTCAATAATACACACTTGTACCAATTCTCCTAAATTGTTCTACCACACTGGCCCATAGTAAAATTGTTTTAAAGTGTTTTAAAAGAAGTATGTTGCCATTCCGACTTCTGAGGTCTTACTAAAAGCTTCCAGTATTTATGCTCATTCAGTCATCTTTGGAAGTATACAACTTGGCCATAAATACTGCTGGGCCATATACTCAATTCCATTTCTCTCTTCCATCAGTCTTCATTAAATCACTTGAGAATTTCCTACTGTCTCATTATCGAAGAGTAACAATTTTAATAAAAGGCATTTAAAACCATGTTTATTTGTTGCACAGGATACGGTAAAGCTCTGTTTAAGTGAACATGAAATTTATATCTATGCCTGCCAAGACAGCACTTGTAGTGCACAGGATCATGGACCCTTGAGATGAAACTGTAGTGACCATTCCAAGTACAAGCAAAGTACAACTCTGTCATGTCATCCATGGATTTTATGGTGGATTCAGTCAAAGAGACCTACGTTAGCTCTTGTTCAACTTTTAATTAATTAGATTTTTTAAGGATTAAATGGGATTTGTTACACTTGCTGACTCATACTGTGGTTGCTTTTTTTTTTTTTTTTTTGTTGTTGTTGTTGTTGTACGTGGGCCTCTCACTGCTGTGGCCTCTCCCGTTGCAGAGCACAGGCTCCGGACACACAGGCTCCGCGGCCATGGCTCGCGGGCCCAGCCGCTCCACGGCATGTGGGATCTTCCGGGATCGGGGCACGAACCCGTGTCCCCTGCATCGGCAGGCGGACTCTCAACCACTGCGCCACCAGGGAAGCCCTGTGGTTGCTTTTGAGAAGAGATCTGAAACTATTTACTTTGAACAGATCTCTGATTTTTTCTTTTTAAGTTTGACAAGTCAAGCAAAGACCAGGTAAAGCAAAAATACTTGTCAGATATTGTCTTACTGTTTATCACATGAAATGTAACTTCTGTTCTATAAATTAGAAATAATATTTTGTCTGAGATGGTAGAAGTTATTAAGTAACTAGCAATGGTCAGTGGTGCATACAGATGGAAAATAGGTTGAATGCAAGTAGTGTGTGGAAAACGTGTCTTATGCCTACTTTTAATTTTAAACTTCTCCTGAAGTGAATCTCAGTTGTCTTTTTCCCTAACTTCCATCTTTGTTAATCAGGAACAATATACTACATTTCTTAAATGTAGTAAATATGATCACTACATAATTACATTACAGAAACCTAAGCAGATAATATGAATATAGGTTTCTTTTTAATACTATACCCACTTTTTTTGAGAAAGTGTCCCATTTATTCAGCTTTAAGAGTTTTTTTTTTCTTTTTCTTTTTTTACTGAAGTGTAGTTGACTTTGATTATTAAGTTTTAGGCATACAGCATAGTGATTTGACATTTATATGCATTATAAATTGATCATCACGATAAGTCTAGTTACTACCTGCCACCATACAGTGTTATTACAGTATTATTGACTATATTCCCTATGCTATACATTGTCCCATGATTTATTTATTTTATAACTGGAAGCTTGTACCTCTTAATCCCCCTTCACCTATTTTGTCCCCCACCCCATAAGCATCTCATTTATTTTATTTTGTTTTATTTATTTTTACTTTTGGCTGCAGTGGGTCTTCGTTGCTGCCTGTGGGCTTTCTCTAGTTGCAGCGAGCAGGGGCTACTCTTCGTTGCGGTGCACAGGCTTCTCATTGCGGTGGCTTCTCTTGTTGCGGAGCACGGGCTCTAGGCATGCAGGCTTCAGTAGTTGTGGCACACAGGCTCAGGAGTTGTGGCTTGCAGGCTCTAGAGCGCAGGCTCAGTAGTTGTGGCACATGGGCTTAGTTGCTCTGCTGCATGTGGGATCCTCCCGAACCAGGGCTCGAACCCATGTCCCCTGCATTGGCAGGTGGATTCTCAACCACTGCACCACCAGGGAAGCCCATCATCTCATTTTTTTTTTTTTTTTTGCGGTACACGGGCCTCTCACTGTTGTGGCCTCTCCCGTTGTGGAGCACAGGCTCCGGACGCGCAGGCTCAGCGGCCATGGCTCACGGGCCCAGCCGCTCCGTGGCATGTGGGATCTTCCCGGACCAGGGCATGAACCTGTGTCCCCTGCATCGGCAGGTGGACTCTCAACCACTGCGCCACCAGGGAAGCCCCAGCATCTCATTTTTAAAAGTGTGACTTATATAAATCCATATTTCACTCAGATTCCCAAAGAATAAAAGTAAGAAAGAGGAGGAATACTTTTTGAGATGTCACTATTCTGAGGAAGTCAAGACCAAAAGCTTGTTTAATTTCTCTGACCTTCTATTGGCGGATCCAGGGTGAAGAATTCATTTACACTCAAATACAGGCTGCATCTTAGCAGATTTACAAAGCAGCCAGCCTTTGCCAGTAGCCTCACTGACTTTCTTTTTCCTCTTGCTCTTCAGGCCCCCACTTCCCTTATTTTATCTGCGATTTATTGTTCTATACTTCCATTTCCACTGCCACAGCCACGGGCCTCATGGTCTGATCCAGGCAACCACTGCCAGAACTGCCAGCTCACTTACTGAGAGGTCCCAAAGGATAATTCTGATAACACTGAATTCAAGGAACCCAGAGTTAACAAGCAGAAAACTGCACCAGAAATTATTATAATAATCATAATGCTGGATAAAATCTATTAAGAAATTGGGTATGCCAAGAACTCTTCTGAACGCTTCATGTATATAGAATTACTTAACCTTTACAAAAATCCTATGAGTATTAGGTACTATTTTAATCTCTTTTTAAAGAAGGAAACTGAGTCATGTAGGATTTTTTTAAGTCTGCTTATTTCCCAGCTAAGAAGTTATAGGGCCGTGATTCAAACCCAGGGATACGGGCTTCAGAGCCTCTTTCTTTTAACAGCTGTGCTGCTCTCCCTCTTTCTTCAATGGCACCTGCCCTTTCATATCCCATCCCACCTCATAGACACATTCACATGAGCTTTCCAGGAATTCAGTCTCACACTGCTTAGAGTTGGCGCTAACCCTCACCACTTCCCTCTAAGACAGTGCCCTGTGCTTCAAAGTACTTCGCCATTACAGCTCTGTTTGTTTCCTGTTGCTGCCCAAAAAATTACAAAACACATTTAATGGCTTAAAAGAATACAAATTAATTTTCTTGTAATACTGTAGGACAGAAGCTCAAGACAGTCTCGCTGGGCTTTCAGAGGCTCTAGGGGAAGATTCATTTCCTTGCCTTTTCCACCTTCCAGGGGATGCCTGCATTCCTTGCCTCCTGGTTCCATTCCTCACCCTCCAAACCACCAGTGACGGTCACGTCCTCACATTGCATCACTCTGACCTCTGCTTCTGTCATCACATCCCCTTCCCTGAGTCTCTCTTCTCTCACCGTCTTCCACTTCTAATTACATTGGACCCACCTGGACAATTCAGGATACTCTCCCTATTTTAACATCAGCTGTTTAGCAAGCTTACTTCCATCTACAACTTTAATTTCCCTTACCGTGGAATCTAACATATTCACAGGTTCTGGGGATTAGAACATGGACATATTTCAGGGGCCATTATTCTGCCTACCACAGTGGCTCATTGAAAAATTAGCAAAGCAATTTGATCAACAAAATTTAAACTAATGTGGAAATGAGGCCTTTATTTAAAAAAAAAAAGAATCATTCATCTGTTCAATTGTAAATCATGGGAATGAGGGAAATAGTGAGAACATTTGGTGCAGGTGGTTCTTCCCAGTGGGTATCTCAGTGATGCACAGTTTGGATGCCCAGTGCTCTCTCAGCTGCTGGCATATCCCTCGGGCCTACTCCCCCTCTGGGTAGATGAAGAGACCCAAGACTCTTACTAAAATTCATCTGCTCTTAGTCCCATTCCCTTAGGACATGTAACTGTACGATAAGTTAATGGATTAAAAACTCAGTCACTTGGTAGCTCTGTCACCTGGTAGCTAAGGGACTTGAAGGAAGTTATTCAATGTGAGACTCATCATGAAAATGGTCTGTTATGGAGATTAAATAAGAAAAAATATGTAAAACTCTTAAACTATGTGGCAGTTGGTGAGCACTCAATAGTAATAGTAGCGGCAGTAGTAGTTAGAATGTTAATGGCAGATGATACTTCTATGCAGTATCTTGTTAGGTGACTCCTGAAGACGTACAGCGGCCTCATGCTTGACTTTCAGTTCCACGCTGTAGGCCCAAGGTGCTTTTAGGCATTTCTCTAGAAGCCTTGGTGGCTGGAGAGTGCTGATGCAGAGTAGGCAGATGGCAAACCTACTCCCCATGCACACTTTCACGTCAACCAGAACAGTTCGTTAAAAATTTTTTTTGTATGTGGTGCTCTGTGTTCATTGAAATAAAAATATCCGCAGCTTTAAAAACAAAGATTGAAAACCACTGTTCTTTCTGAAAGCAATGACTCCATAATGGTAGAAAAGTGACAGGTCTGGGGGAATGTTTGGGGAGGCTGCTCCCCCAGATGTGACCACATGGGGCACCTGCTTACTCTGCTCTACTCTGTGTCAGGCTGGCTGACCTCGTAGGAGAAGAGACAGGCCTACTGTCTGCTTTACTGAAGGGATATTGGTGCTTCCAGCCTATCAGAGAGAGGCTTAGCTTGCATGTATCTCAGCAGGAGCAACACTAATCACCCTAAGAGTCATAATATATAAAGGTTATCTCTTCTTTGCCTCCGTGAAGAAACATAGAGTCATCTGGAATTGGGAGGAAGAAATGTTTTACATTTGAAATGTTTCCAAACTGATTTTTTAAACTTTAATCTTAGGGAATAACTGTGTCTCTTCCATCCTCATTTGGTAATTACTTCCTTTGCAGACATCAAACAGTTTTTTCACATGTGGAAGGCTGTGCATGAATGATAGCGCCCAAAATACTCCTTGCTGTTCTCACATAGCACATGCTTCTTTGATATGTTTAGCTTATTGTAGTTGAATACTAATCACTGATTTCTCTTCAATCTCCCCCCGCCTTTCAGGTCCTTGAAGCTACTTGATCAAACACCCAATAGTCACAAGTTTGAAACCGTGCTTCAGAATCCCAGCACATAGTAAAGGAAAAGACAACACTGATCATTATACCTGTCAAGAAACTGTGAACACGTGGTGTATAAATTCTTTACAAAGGCAACTTGACACCTTCTTTCTCTGGGGCTGAACCCCCGCTGCTCACGTGCTCTTTACACACACAGACCTTCCATTCACTGCAGTGGGAATTCTCAGTGTGTAAAGGGAGAGGTTTTCCAGTCTGCAGACTGAAACAGTATAAGAAGAATAAAGTCCATGACTTTCAGATAAATCACCAGGGCCAGGGTTAAGTGAATCTTGGGTCTATAGCTTTTCCAGAGATTAACAAATCTCTCATTAGGCTATAGTTCAAACTGCATCAGTTCAAGGTTGTTGCCACTTAAAAGAAACCTACACATTGCCCCTCACGGGGACCTGTTCCACGTCTGTATTGCTGAGTTGTCTGAATTAGAATTCCAGTTAATTGCAAATTCAACCTCTGTTCCCCTCTTGAAAATGGCAAGTTATTATACTATATTTATACTCAATTCAGGTTCTAGAAGCATTTGGCTTTTTATTTTCTGTTTCCATGAATTATGCATTAATAGAGTGGGCAATTTCAACTCAACTTTTAGTTAGTTAAAAGCAAGGATAGAGAACTCTAGTACTGTTTTTTTTTTAATTTAAGTCTTGCTTGTATCTATTCTTATTAATTCTAACAGAATATAATGTCTTTTATTCCACAAAATATATATTATCAGAGTGTATTTGTTACAAACTTAGGTCTTTTCTTACCAAGTGTTATGAATCTGGTAAGAGAATACTAGCAAAGGACCCGGCTTCATGAACTGATCCTCCTATGATATTTATATATAACCCTGCTCTCAGTATTTTTTGTTAATTTTATATTTTTGATTGATAAACTGGAGAAATCTAAACTCTTTTTACCTACACTGATGTGCTGTCATAGAAGTCTGTTTGATATTTTAAAGCTTAGGGCTTTACAAAACTAAATTATGGATGTGCATATATATATATATATATATATATATATATACAAATATATGTCATACAAAATCTAGATCATTTTTCCCAAGTATAAACTGGATATGTTTGGCAATGTAAGATCAAAAGTATTATTGCTCTTAAAATTAGGCATATGGAAACCAGAGATATTAATATTGTGAATGAAAAGATATTACTGCTTCTAGGGTAAAAATATACCTGCTTCATTACACATATTCATGTAGGTAAACAGACAGTGAGATATCATCTTTCAGAAAGTATCATTTACTATAAAATGATCTGTTAGAATCATCTATACTGATCATACCTTTTAACTTATGGTGAATCTAGGCACATAAGTCTGATTTTACTTTATGGGATTAGCAGGAAGCAATAATTATTTGGGCACTTAAATACCTTAGCCACACAAATGTACCTGAAGAAAGAATAAATGTCCAGTTGAAACATTCTAGAGAGATCATTAAAACTTGAGGCAAATATTTGAATATTCCGTTTTCTCAGATGAAGAAACCGATTCCCCAAGAGACAATAAATTTCACATTTCAGATAGTCCCTCAAATTAGAAATTTATGAAGCTCAGTTTAGGAACTGTCTTCTTGAAAATAAAACCAATTGGAACTACCCCGCATGTTTCATTTTGCCCTGTCGGGTGGTGTTATTGTCAATACCAAGTTCTGCCTACTCTTCACAGCCCGTCACTCAACAGAGGACAAACAGTAAGGAAACCAGGAGGTGCACCTATTTCAGCAATGTCCTGCCGTGGTAACAGATTCCCATTCTTGAACATGTATCATTTTTTACTAGAGAGAACTGGGGTGGGGGTGGAGCAGGGGTGAGGACCCTGAATGTTATGTAAAATAGGGTTACAGAAGAGGTAAGCATGACTAAGGGAATGAATGAAGAATACGGGAGTATTATTCAGTTTGAAAGAGGTAGTTCCCATTTTTATAAGAAAAATTTAATAAAACATATATTTTAGTTATCATTTAACAGAAAAATATTCAAGGTATTCAGGCTATGCCACAGACTCTCATAAAGGGAAATCATTGCACCCTTGTGATGAGGAAATGGTCATTTCAACACATCTCAGTACACTGTATAAATTTGGAGCTTAAGGTATGTTTTCGTTTAGCCGTAAGTGGTTGGTTAGTATTAAATTATCATATGTTTTCATGTCAATATAAATATTGTCATGGTGTTACAGAAGCAACTGTCAAATGGGCAGACAGCTTACATGTGTTTTCTGGAAACCTTTGTATTTTATGCTTCATTTGCATAATGTTTTCTGCTAATAAATGTATGCCAAGTCGTTTGTCCAAGTGAAGGGGCAATCCATCACACCTAAGGCATCTAAGGACAGATTACATGTCACACTAGTCCTGTTTACAAATGACCAGTCAGATGGCCAGCTTTCTTCAGTAAAATCTAGTTGTTGAAAGCCTTCCCCTAAAGTTTTCGTCAAAAGTAGCCATCCCTAAGACTTAGAGAGGCTGCTTGTGGTTGTCTAAAGGTTCACTGAAGCCAGAGGGAAAAGGAAGAAAATTACCACAACTTGTATTAATGCCTTTTATTATTACTGATCATATTAGAGCCACTGACAAGTCCAAAATCATATTAAAATAAAGACATATGGGGCTTCCCTGGTGGCTCAGTGGTTGAGAGTCCGCCTGCCGATGCAGGGGACATGGGTTCGTGCCCCGGTCCGGGAAGATCCCACATGCCGCGGAGCGTCTGGGCCCGTGAGCCATGGCCACTGAGCCTGCGCATCCAGAGCCTGTGCTCTGCAACGGGAGAGGCCACACCAGTGAGAGGCCCGCGTACCGCAAAAAAAAAAAAAAAAAAGACATATCATGTTGCTCTTACATGAAGCTTTACTATAAACAAATGAGATAGTAAAAGTTGGGGGAAAATCTGTTGTGACTATTCATCAGTGATCCTGCTGAATTTTAATTCTTTCCCTTGACCTAATTGGTGGCCAGATTTTTCTAAACTCTTTCCTGCTGTGATTTTGAAGGCAGAATACACAGCATAGTTCAGTAAGAGAATCCTTAAACCTTTTCACTGAAGCATTTACATTTTGATTCTGTTGCCATTTGAAATAGAACATCCACAGGGAGATAATGAGCTTAAATGACAATTGACTTTGGAAAGACTAACAGACTTTGCGCTTCCTCCATCATGTAACCAATAGGGAATTCTCTAGTTCTGTGAACTACACTATCTTTTAAGACAATGCTAAGATCTCAATACAAAATCTGTCATTCAGGAGCTTTTTAAGAATTCAAGGCTGTCTCTGAAGAACTTGGCTAGGGATGGGTTATACCAATTTACAAATGCAGTTTTCAACCATGACAAATCAAACTGATCTGATCTCAGTTCATTTTACTCAGCTGTGCCCATAGGACTCTGAGACGTTGGAATACTTTGTCTACATTATGTTTAACATCTATAGATATTTGTGGATGTGTGAATAATGCTTGAATTTCTCATCTTTGGCTAGTTTGGGTTTATCACACAGACACAGCCTGTTAGTAAGACCAGCTTTAACAGCATCATGAAGTAGAAATCAATGCTCTAAAGATTCAGGGAGGCCAACATAAGGCAAAATCTCCTGAAACATGGGGTAGTCCTACACATCTCATCCCTCTCTAGATCATAAAATCCCTGAGAAAGGGCTATAACCGCCTTGTGGACTGCTGTATCCCTAGCATCTGGGATAATGCCAGCACAGTAGAGGCGCTCAATTAATATTTGTTGAATGAATGGACAACTAAATAAATGAATGAAATTAGACAAAAAAATGAATTTTGCCTTCTGATAATTTGAAAAATTTCACCAATTTATATTATCCTGATTGGAATTATAATTTCTAAATTACATAATTAGAACCAGAATTGACTCTTTATAAATATTTTTTAGATATATGAATTTGGAATCGATTACTTCAAAGGCTTCAAGGGTTTGAGAACACTTAGATAGGAATGTTTAGGGATTCAGAGTTTTTACAATGAATAAAACTCAACCTTTCTAGTTATTTATGAAAGGTTCCTGAGTTATATGACAAGGATGATCCAAACATGGAGCTCCATTTATAAATTTTGTAAAATATTTTCATTTTTAAAAAAGAAAATTCATATCATCAAACATATTATTAATATGTCCTTCAATATATATTAACCACTTTTCTCTAAGGTTTTCATTGTAATTGGAGACACCATCTCTGAATCTTTTCCTGCTTTCAAAAGATCACTTCTCCTTTCTTATTTGATTCTTAGAATGTACCTGAGCTAAAGATTAATCACATAGCAATTAAGACTTTTCCATGTGTTTATTCATCTAACAAATATTTATTGTATACCTAGCATATGCTACGTTTTGGAAATACAATGGCAAACAAGACAGATGCGGCACCCCCATGGAGTTTGCTGTGAGGGGCTCCTCAACACTTGTTCTAGCAATAACTAGGGTTACTGTCTAATGGATCCTTCTTCACAGCTAATAGAAGAAATGAAATCCCTTACCCCATGGAAACCATGAAAGACTCTGCACATATTTATGTGAACTTGCTCTTCTAAACACACCACTCAAAAATGCTGCTCAGTGTACCCAAACACCATAGTTATACCCCAGTGAGGCAGGTAATAATTTATTCATAACTAACACTTATTTAGCTCTTACTACTGTGCTCAGTACATTCATAGACTATATCATTGAATCCCTTCAACAACTCTATTTAGTAGGTTCCATTTTATAGACAAGAAAACTGAAGCACAGATATGTGACCTGTCCAAGGTCACACAGTTAGCAGTTGGAACTGGGATTTGAACCCACACAGTATAACACAAAAGCTTATGTGTCTAAGCATTATCTGTGGCTTGGGGGACACCATTACAGTAAAATAAATGTCAGTAAAATAAATGGGTCACTGTATATAAAAGTTCTTTGAAATTGTAAAGTAGTGTATAAAAAGATATTAGTAAAGTATTATGATCAACAAACCACATCAGTGGCAGAAACAGAGTGAGAACTCAGTCTTAAGTTGCAGCTTACTCTCATGAAGAACACTTCAAGCCAGGGAAATGGATAAAAGTACAGATCCAGAAAATTTCTGACATGTGATAAATATTGCAATGACTTTTCAGAATTACTTATTGTTAGCCACTGTGTCTATTTGGTGCTACAGAGAAAAAAAAAACTGAAAGAACAAAATCCCTTGCTGTAAGGGCTTATAATAAATACACAATGGGGTGATGAATCGAGGATATTCCACATTTATGGGGAAAGATTGGGCCATAGTACTATTTTCTCACCATTGCATGTGATCTTGTCTTTCTAATTGTTTTCATTATTTTTCTGAAAGCTGCAAAATTGTGCAGTGGTTCAACCTGACCAAAGTGGTAATATGCTGCTGGGAAGTAAAAGTATTAGATACCAGACTGGAATTATTGTCTTCATTCTCAAACTTAAGTCCTTTTAAAGCATGAATATAGGGCTTCCCTGTGGCACAGTGGTTGAGAGTCTGCCTGCCGATGCAGGGGACATGGGTTCGTGCCCTGGTCCGGGAAGATCCCGCATGCTGGGGGCGGCTGGGTCCGTGAGCCATGGCCGCTGAGCCTGTGCGTCCGGAGCCTGTGCTCCGCAACGGGAGAGGCCACAGCAGTGAGAGGCCCACGTACCGCAAAAAAAAAAAAAAAAAAAAAAAAAAAAGCATGAGTATAGAGGGACTTTTAGATGCTGAAGGCACCTGAATATTTGGATTTATTAAGTAAAATAAATTAAGTTCCTGTTAAGTTCCTTGTGTTTCTCCATTCCAGATCATACTGTGAGGTCATGCTATTGAGGGGTTAGGTTCTAAAACCAATATGAAAGGCAAAAATTGAGAAAGAGGAATCATACTCATTATTTAAATTTATTCTCTCTCTGGCCCCTCCCAGTTAAATGGGCATATGATGCAACTTAAATGCTGGATCATATTTGTGGAAGCAAGGAGTATTCTTAAGAAAACTTTATTACCTCATCATTCTTTCCTACTACCAGCTAATTAGCTCCTTCAAATAATATTTTGGAAAGTTTAGCTTTACACGTAATACAACAGTAAACTCATAAGCCTTTTGTCCAAAACCATACTTAGCTTCTACTTCCCTTTTGACACTTTTGTTTTTACTAATGATATTACCGTTCTCTGTACAGATTTACTGATCTTTCTCATTTGCCATTCACATCAATTCTTAGATTCTACTTTGACAAAGTCTCTTGCAACTATCTTATCCATTTTCAATATTCCTACCTGTGAACAGAAATTTAGTACTTTTTACTAGGACTTTTGTGAACTTTTAACTGTTTTCCCAATTACCGTGTCTACCCATATAAATTTCCCTATATATTGATGCTTGATAACTCCCCCTGTAGCTATTCCTTTGCTCAAAATTCTCCAAGGGGTCCCCCATCAAAAAAAAATTAAGATTTCTAGTCAAGACTCTGAACCAAAACACTAACATGATGTTGGAGGAGAACACTATAGTGCCACCCCTCCATCTACAAGGGCAAAACATAGAACATGAAATGTGATGGTGCCGAAATCTGGTACATGGACTGTGAGATAGAAGTCACGGGGTTCCTTGACACTGAAAAATATCACAAGGTTTTCTTCTAGATGAAATGAAATGCAGTGAGAGACTAGCAGTGTTCTGTGGTGAAGATACAGGACTGTATCCGATTATGATGCACCAATTCCAAAATATTTGTTTGGGGTGGTGTGTGTGTGTGAATGTGCGGGGTTATGCTAACACCCTAACATTAGACACAAGTCTGGTTTGAGATGTGGATTTCCCGACTAGATAGCACTGCTTTATCAGCCGTGCTCTATCTTGCCATCCAAGTTGACCACTACCTATTCCTGGAAACTCCTAAACTTTTCTTCCCCTGAGCTTTTGATTATTTCTGAAATGCCTCTCTCCTTCTCCTGAAAAAAAAAATCCTCAACTTTTAAGGCCCATTTCAGATGGTCGTTCTTCCAAGAAGCTTTTTCTAATTTTTCCAGGCCTGATATTAACCATCATCAAATCCCACTGTGGTATCTGTACCCCTCCTTAGCTCTTTTCTTAGCTTGTCTTGTAGTATACCCGTTTGTGTCTTTATCATCTTGACTTCCCCTGCAATTAGTAATTACATATGGCATGGGTGCTTAATATTTCATAAAAGGAATTACCTTTCACTTGTCAACTTCACAGAATGGCTTCCGGATTATTTGGGGGGTCTCAGTTCTCAGTAGGTCACCAGCGAAGTTCATCTGAATTGAGAACTCAACACCAGATACTTTTAAAGAGAATAAATCCTTAATTATTGAGTATTTTGATTAAAAAAAAAAGTAACGATAAAAATGGTAATCCTTATCACTTATTTCCTAGGTTTTTCTGATCTGATTTTTATTCTCAGGATGAATGTGGAGGTCGATGTAAACATTTTAGATGACCATCACCACCACCACCCCCTCTAAACACACACACACAATGATTTACTGCTGGTTTATCCCCACATATTTGGTTACTTATTCCGCGGGAGAAATGATGAAGGATAAAATTGGGTTTCAAGTCAACAGCCAAACAAACAAAATGGGCACCATAATACTACTTTCAACTGGACTCCAATCCTGTATTAATGGTCCTTCCTATGGCTACTCTCCAACAGAACACAGAACTACCTACTCTTCATTAGTCCTCCCTCTCCAGACCCAAACCACTGCATTCGGAATGGGGGATTGGGAGAGTAATTACTATTGTCTCAACTCCTTAACGTACCCAGAAAAATAAAAGTTAATTGAAATCAAAACATTTCACTAACCATAGCCACACATTGTGTTATTTTGTGTTGCCAACACAATGTTTTATGAGTATGACATTTATATAACAAACATGTTCAATGTTTAATTTAAACATGATATTAATTTAATCCCTCCCCCCAACCTAAGGAAAACAAACCACAATATCCTAAAGGAAAATTCCCATACATAGACAAAGAAATGCACTTTTTTTCCATCCTTTAAGTTAGAATGATTACAAACAGAACTTCAAGAAATATCCCACATGAATACAACATAGTTTCAAAGAGTTTAATTGCTACCTGTCTAATAAATCTTGCTTCCTATGGGCTTCTGTTCATTAAATGCATTGTTGTATCTAAAAGGGCTATAAGAGTGAGAGGCTGACTGGCTGCCATAGAAGGAGACCCATAAATGGTCTATACCTGAATTTTTTTTTATTATTATTATTATTTTGTGTGTGTGGTACGCAGGCCTCTCGCTGTTGTGACCTCTCCCGTTGTGGAGCACAGGCTCCGGACGCGCAGGCTCAGCGGCCATGGCTCACGGGCCCAGCCGCTCCGTGGCATGTGGGATCTTCCCAGACCGGGGCACGAACCCATGTCCCCTGCATCGGCAGGCGGACTCTCAACCACTGTGCCACCAGGGAAGCCCTATACCTGAATTTTTTGTAACACAACTTTCTAGTATCCGGTCCTCAGCTTTGCAGATCCAGGCTCATTTGTTTTTTCTAGGAAACCCAGGGACAGTCTCAGCTAACACCTGTTTTCTCAGAATAATTACAGCACCCCGTTCAACTCTCAGAAGTGCCCCAATTTAGACAAAACAAGACGTTGTCAACCTACCTAGAAATGATAAAGCCCTAGGATGATGGTTCTTATTGACCTTCTTCAATTCACAGGATGCCTGGGAGGATTCCATTTTGTTGCAAGTAACAAAAACAAGACTGAATAGAGCTTGAGTGAAAAAGAGAATTCACTACCGCCAAAGCAGGCCAGATCTGGGATCTCAGTGTTGATAGAATTCTCACCTCCTCTCTCTCAGCTCTACTTGTCTCTCCTCTTTTTGTCTGTGGCCCTTGTTCTCCCTGCTAGTCAGTTTCTCTCCCTTGTCTGTTTCTCCCTTAGTCCTTGCAGTACCAAGCATATATCTTTATAGCTCTTAATCTAAAAAGAAAACTAGACTCTTATTCTCAGAATCTATATCGTACAGGCAGTCTCTGAATGGCCCTGCTTGGCTCTGGTGCTCACCACCTGAGGCAAATCACTATGGGAAAATGTGGCATGATTGACTAGCCCTGGTCACAACCTCATGCCTACTGAGTATCATTTGTTAGCTGCAGGGAATCCAAAAAAGAGTAACACACTAATAGTTGTACTCAAGCAAGCTAGGAAAAGAACCACAAAATGGACACAGATATCAAAAAGGGGGTTCAATTACAGGTGAGATAACACAAGACAGAGAAACTAGAAAAATCTTCTTAGAAGAGATACCAGTTGAAATGGGTGGTAAAATCTGAGTGGGATTTGATAGGTATGGAAGGAGTCTGGAATAGCTTTGAGATAGATATTGACTAGAGGAGGAGCATGACCCCAAATCTTGGCTTAAAACAAGAATCATGTATTCTTAATTCTGAAGCTCATCAATTTAGGCTGGGCTCAGACAGGAAGTCCTTGTGGGTTTGGCCGCCTGGGCTTCCCCAAGTGTCCATAGTCAGTTGCCCTGAATCAGCTCAGCAGCTCAGCTTCTTGGTTGGCTGACTCCCAACTGAGGTGCCTCAGCAATCCTCCACATGGTGTCTTATCCTCCAGCAGGATAGTTTGGGCTTGTTCCCATGGCATAGGGAAAGAATTCAAGAGAGAGCAAAAGTCCACAAAGCATTTCGAGAGTTAAACTCAAACCAACACAATGTCACCTCCACCACATTCTATTGACCAAAGCGTCACAGGGCCAGCCCAGATTCAAGGACTGGGGGCAAAGTCTCTATATTTTGGGGTTTTTGTTTTTTTTTTTTGCGGTACGCGGGCCTCTCACTGTTGTGGCCTCTCCCGTTGTGGAGCACAGGCTCCGGACCCGCAGGCTCAGTGGCCATGGCTCACGGGCCCAGCCGCTCTGTGGCATGTGGTATCTTCCCGGACCGGGGCACGAACCCGTGTCCCCTGCATCGGCAGGCGGACTCCCAACCACTGCGCCACCAGGGAAGCCCAAGTCTCTATGTTTTGAAAGGAGAAGTTCATTGCAAAGGGCGTGCATACCCAGAGGGACAGAAAACAGCCATTTTTGCCATCAGTCCACGGGAGTACTTTTACTGAAATAAGATGATTGGTAAAGAATCCTCAGTAGGCAAAGTTATAGTTAACAGTTAACATTTATTAAGTGCTTACCATGTTCCAAGCACTGTTCTAAGAGCTTCACATATATTAACACATTTTAATTCCTGCAACATCTTTTATTTCAGAGGAATAGACTACCTGCATATGGAAGTCTAGATGTGCCTTACTATTAGAAAAGGAAACAACTGAGTCCAAAGTCAGGAATTCCATGAACTCTGGGTTGCTGTACCTCCTCAGAAGTCAGACTACGCTGCATAGTTGCTGCTTGGGTTCCCAGCTGCCCATGTAGAAGGCGACAGCTAATAGGATGATGTGTTAGTTGGGGTTCTCCAGAGAAACAGAACCAAAAGGATAGACAGATAGATGTATATAAGAGGAGATTTATTATGGGAATTGGCTCCTGTGACTATGGAGGCTGAGAAGTCCCATGATCCGCCACCTGGCAACTGGAACCAGGAGCGTCTATATCAGAGGGCAGGAGAAGATGGATGTCCCAACTCAAGCAAAGAGTAAATTCACCCTTCCTCTGCCTTTCTGTTCTATTTCTGGCCCTTAATGGATTGGATGAGTACCCACCTGCACGGGTGAGAGTGACGTTTACTCAGTCTACTGATTCAAATGCTAATCCCTTCCAGAAACACCCTCATAGACACACCCAGAAACATTTTACCAGGTCTCTGGGCATCTCTTAGCTGAGTCAAGTTGACACATAAGATTAATCATCACAGGTGGTTTCAACCTTTTCCTCTCAGAATGTAATCCACTGAGGCAGATATAACAGAATGTTGAGAGAATTTGTTTTTCTGTTGTTCAGAATGATAGCTAAGGCCTGAAGCTGAAATCAGAATTTATCATATGTTCCCATAATCTAAAGAAAGCCTTGGACTTTCTAAGAGGTAGTTGAATTAGCCCCACTAACTTCAACACCTCTCGTACCACCAAACACCACAGCAACAGAGAGAGAGAGAAAAAGAGAGAGAGAGAGAGAAAGAGAGAGAGAGAGGGAGAATGCAGTTTTTGGAGAGAAAGCTTTCAATCTCCACCTCCACTCCCAACCAGGCTAAGCCATGTGAGACAGGGGAGCTTCAAGACAATCTCTCATAAAGAGTAGAGGTGACTTTAAGAAAAAAAGTCACTAGGGGCTTCCCTGGTGGCACAGTGGTTAAGAATCTGCCTGCCAACACAGGGGGCACGGGTTTGAGCCCTGGTCCGGGAAGATCCCACATGCCGCGGAGCAACTAAGCCCGTGTGCCACAACTACTAAGCCTGCGCTCTAGAGCCCGCGAGCCACAACTACTGAAGCCCACGAGCCACAACTACTGAGCCTGCGAGCCACAACTACTGAAGCCTGCGCACCTAGAGCCTGTGCTCTGCAACAAGAGAAGCCATCGCAATGAGAAACCCTCGCACCACAGCGAAGAGTAGCTCCTACTCACTGCAACTAGAGAAAGCCCGTGCACAGCAACAAAGACCCAACACAGCCCCCCAAAATTAATTAATTAATTGAATAAAAAAGAAAAAAGTCACTAGAACCTCACTCCCCAGATGAATGGCTACTGAGCTGCAGAAATCTATTGTTCCCCGATGTTGCCATTGCTTCTACAGCTGAGTGCCATGAGAGGGTTATTAGGAGAGTTTTGACATGTGGGGTGTGGGGACATACATGAACAAAGAGATAGAAGTTAGGGGGACCCCCTTCAGAGTTTGTGCCAACAGGGCTTGAAGGGAATGTGGTGCCTGGGAAGAAGATGGGGACAAATCTCCACTTCATTCCAATTCCCTGTGGCCTTCAGGATTCACAGATAAGGGCCTCAGCAGTGGCACTGTATCCATGTGATGGAGTGTAGAACTTAGAGGAAGGGCTTGGATGTTACATCAATGTCAAGTTACTACACAAGCTGCTAAATGCTTATTCTCACTTACTTTGCCTCTTACCAGTAGCAAGCCTCATGGACCAAAAAGAGTCTGTCAACCACACTTTGAACAGCACAGCTTATGTACACTCTGGAGAAGAACTGTGTATCAAACATAAAGATTGCAGTTTTAAATAGAATTGGGTTTAATTTCAATAAAATAAGCTACCAGAAAGTTGTAGAATCTGTCCATGATATTGCAAGAGGGAAATTCAAGTAAACGTTGCTGAAGAAAAAAAAAAAAACAGGTTAGAAACAAACAAAAAAACCACAAGGTATAGAGATTCTGGGGAAAAAAAGTTAGAAACAAACAAAAAATCCTATCACAATTCTGTTACACTCTAATTTTAAACTTATTTTATCCTTTTGTGAGTCCTTACCTTTGAATCAAAGTCCAATTCTAGCAAAGGACTTGCTTCAAAATTTAACCAATTAGGTAACAGTGTGACCAGATAAAGCGCTCACTGTCAGAAGCTCACAGAAGCCAGTACTATGGCACCGGTTTTTGAGAGGTCGACCAGCAAGGAGAAAGGAGGCGAGGCTCAAATCCGTCTTCCCGATCTGGGATGAGGTCAAGCTTTGTATGCGTTGCGGAGGAGGGCTGGTATGCGGAAGCACTGGCGGGGCAGGTTTCCATTGCAGGGCTTTGGAACTTGGCCATTTATGGCCAGATGCGGTAAAGAGGCTTCAGCGCCACCCATTCCGGAACTATGGACCCTTCACTCCTGAAAGTGTTCTTGCCTTCAGGTTCCGGGCATGTCCTGGCTCTTTAGCTCCTGAAATTTTGGTTCCGAGTAGTGTGTGAGGTCAAACTTTTTTCCTCCCAGCGTGCTCCGGCTGCATGACTTGCAGTTTTGTTCTGTTGTCTCTGAGAAACAACTCAGTATCTTGTTAGAAACAGGACCCGGCCGGTTTGGGGCTGGTTCTGCTGTTACAATGGCCAATTACGATGTGTTTTCTTTTGCGTTATGATTTCTACTCCTCGTGTGTGAAACTCACAGGATTTAAGCTAAGTAATTCAAAATGGAATCACAATGGCCGGTGTGAACTGCCATTATTAGTTTCAAAACGTCCAATATAGGACTGCGAGTGTCTTAGAGCGTTGCTTTAGACAAGAAATTTGTTTGGTAACGTCCATGAAAAGACTTCACTGAAACAGGAGATCGCATAGAGGCAAGACCCCGTGGGGCATAATTGTTACACCCTACTAGCAGCCTCCTTAAGAGACCATGAGCGACTTGGCCAGACTTTAAGCTGTTGCGAGCTGTTCCAGAGGGATGCTGCCGGAGGCTCTGTCAGAACAGAAGGCAACTTCGGGATGAGCGCGAGTCCAGTTGCTGGACTGGAGACCACTTCTCATGCTGAGACGCTGCTTCCTGGATCCCTCTTCAGAGTGGTTCGTTACCTCCTTTTCTTTTTTCTTCTTTGCGTGACTAACGCTGTGCAAGGTTGTGTGATTGTGTGCCATAAACTGAGGGGATTTGTAAATTGAATATTCACTGCACTTTGTATATTTCCAATCTCATGATTCTTACCTAGCCTTACCACTGGGTCCTGTGACACAGCCCTGGATGATATTATTTGTAATAAAAAATACAGTCAGCCCTCCATATCCTCCAGGTCTGCATCCAAGGATTCGGCCAACTTCAGATAGAAAATATTGGGAAAAATAATTCCAGAAAGTTCCAAAAAGCAACACTTAAGTTTGCCACATGCCTGCAACTTTTTACCTAGCATTTACACTTTATTTTCAACTATTTCCATAACATCTGCATTGTAGTAGGTATTAAAAGTAATCTATAGATGATCTGAAGTATACAGAAGGATGTGCTGCGTAGTTTATGTGCAAATACTATACTGTTTTATATAAGAGACTCGAGCATCCTTGGGTTTTGGTATCCCTGAGGGCCCTGGAACCTACCCCTGTTGAATACAGAGGGGAGACTGCATTTGGTCTTTGACCCCCTTTGTGGCACAAAGCTCCTAAAACCTTTGGCACCTCCTGTGTTGAGAATAATAAAGGTGTCTTACGTTATGTTAATGAAATGGCTTTTGGAAAACCTCTGGGTCTTTTTTTTTTTAACCATTTTTAAAAAATTGAAGTACAGTTTTTTACAATGCTTCAGGTGTACAGCAAAACTGTATATATAGTAGAATGTATCTGTTAATCCCAAATTCCCAGTTTATCCCTCCCTCCCCTTTCCGCTTTGGGAACCGTAAGTTTGTTTTCTATGTCTGTGAGTCTATTTCTGTTTTGTAAATAAGTTCATTTGTATAATTTTTTTTAGATTCCACATGTAAGTGATATCATATGATATTTGTCTTTGACTTACTTCACTTAGTGTCATAATCCCTAGGTTCATCCATGTTGCTGCAAGTGGCATTATTTGGTTCTTTTTTATGGCTGAATAATATTCTGTTGTATATATATACCACATCTGCTTTATCCATCCCTCTGTTGATGGAAATTTAGGTTGCTTCCATGTCTCAGCTATTGTAAATAGTGTTGCTGTGAACATTGGGGTACATGTATCTTTTTGAATTAGAGTTTTCACCTTTTCGGGATATATGCCCAGGAGTGGGCTTGCTGGATCATATGGCAACTCTAGTTTTTCAAGGAACCTCCATACTGTTCTCCATAGTGGCTGCACCAATTTACATTCCCACCAGCAGTGTAAGAGGGTTCCCTTTTCTCCACATCCTCTCCAGCATTTGTTATTTGTAGACTTTTTGATGATGGCCATTCTGACTGGTATTAGGTGGTACCTCATTGTAGTTTTTTTTTTTTTGCAGTACGCGGGCCTCTCACTGTTGTGGCCTCTCCCGTTGCGGAGCACAGGCTCCGGACGCGCAGGCTCAGCGGCCATGGCTCATGGGCCTAGCCGCTCCGCGGCATGTGGGATCTTCCCAGACCGGGGCACGAACCCATGTCCCCTGCATCGGCAGGTGGACTCTCAACCACTGCCCCACCAGGGAAGCCCCTCATTGTAGTTTGGATTTGCATTTCTCTAATAATTAGCGATGGAAGCCCCCAGGTCTTTATTCTTAGAGGAAATTAAATCACAATTGAGTGTGTGTGTGTGTGAGAGAGAGACCTTGCTTTATAAGAATTGAGAAGGGACCCATGATTGGTAACAGTTACAGTGAAGGTGTGTATAGGGGTAAATTCTGCTTTTGAGGGACCTGAAGCTTATACTGAGGAGAGGTGGGAAATGAAGGTTTTAAAGAAAAGTTGCAAGTAAAAATTAGGTGAAACTGCATATTTATTTAGAGTGAGAAAGAAATCACAAGAAATTATAAATTTTCACAACTTGACAAATTCCACAAAATCCAGATGTTACATAATTTTTAACTTTCCCTTTCTCGTTCTTTTGTTCTTCGTTTTTTTTTTCTTTTCGCTGTCTATGAATTCTCTCTTTTTTGTACAATTATTTATTTATTTTTGACTGCGTTGGGTCCTCGTTGCTGCACGTGGGCTTTCTCTAGTTGCGGGGTGAGCAGAGGCTACTCTTGGTTGCAGTACATGGGCTTCTCATTGCAGTGGCTTCTCTTGTTGCGGAGCACAGGCTCTAGGCACGCGGGCTTCAGTAGTTGTGGCACACAGGCTAAGAAGTTGTGGCACAGAGGCTTAGTTGCTCCGTGGCATGTGGGATCTTCCTGGCATGTGGGATCTTCCCAGACCAGGGCTCAAACCCATGTCCCCTGAATTGGCAGGTGAATTGTTAACCACTGTGAACCCAGGGAAGTCTCTAGAAATTGTCTCTTGATACAACATTGACTTCATAATATTTTCCATGGAAAAAGTAGAAAGATCATTCAGCAGTCTCCTCTAAACTGGTTGATTAAACTTTGTTGTTATTTTTTTGTTTGTTTTTTGTTTTTGGTAGAGTTTCTTAAAACTTCATGACTTGATATTTGGAACATAAAATTAATTTTTTAGGACTATGGTTAAATTTGGAAAACCTTCTCTCATATATAAGTCATAAAGTCTCAGGACAGTTTTTGCTCATGACATATCTTAAAATTAATTCCATTTGAATTGACAATACTCGTAAAAAATTAATAATGAGAAACCTCCATTAAATAGAGTCTGGAGACCAGAACAGGGAGCTCTCATGCCCTATGAGGATAGCAGAGCCCTCCTAGAAGAAGAAAGACTCCTCTCCTTCCCTGGCAGGGACCTGGCCAGTGAAAAGCCATGGCCTCTGTTTTCCACAGCCCTTCCAACTTCGCTTTCCCCTCTATAAAGGTGTTCTCCTTCTCTTGTTACTCAGGGACTTCAAGTGGCTCACCATGGTTGCAGACCCTGAGTTGCAATTCTCTGCTGATCCCGAATAAACTCATTGTTGCTGGAGAAATATCTAGCAGTCTATTTATTTTAGGTCAATACTCTGTAAACACTTTGTTACTGATGTCCTCACTGTAGTGGTAGCACATTGCGAGTTTTTAAAATTTTCTTTTTCTGTCAGTATTTCTTAGCAAATTGGCAAGCAGTTTATCTTTTCCCACTCTGTTCATATGGAATACTTCCTTTTGACTGGCTTATCAAGCCAAGAGCCTACTTATTACTTTTATTCAAGCTTATCTTTACCTCTTAATAAAATACTTTTTTGGATATGATCTGATTTGTTGTTTTGTTGTAATTCACTCCTCAATATCAGATTAATTCGTATTGATTTTGTCACTCATTTTTTTCTTTTCCTTTTTTTGGGGGGGGGGTCATAGTTTTTATTTTATTTATTTATTTATTCATTTTTTAAGTTTTGTTTTGGCCATGTTGCTGCATGCAGGCTTTCTCTAGTTGTGGTGAGCGGGGGCTACTCTTCATTGCAGTGTGCTGGCTTCTCATTGTGGTGGCTTCTCTTATTGCAGAGCACAGGCTCTAGGTGCACGGCCTTCAGTAGTCGCAGCACGTGGGCTCAGTAGTTGTGACACGCAGGCCCTAGAGTGCGCGGGCTTCAGTAGTTGTGGTGCATGGGCTCAGTAGTTGTGGCTTGCGGGCTCTAGAGCACAGGATCAGTAGTTGTGGTGCATGGACTTAGTTGCCCCGTGGCACGTGGGATCTTCCCAGACCACGGATCAAACCCGTGTCCCCTGCATTGGCAGGCAGATTCTTAACAACTGCACCAGCAGGGAAGTCCCAATCACTCATTTTTGTGACCTTTTCTTTTCATGTTTCACTCATGTGAATTTATATATCGTCTCAGTTCATTATTAAATACATTTTAAAGTGGTACAATAATATCCATATATATCCACATCAAGAGTTTATAATTCCTCCCTTGTTTTATTGAAACATTCCAAACTGGCTTTATAAATTACAATTAAAATGGAGTATCCTCAACTCATCATGCCCTTGTCCCAAAACTAAAATGCCCAAGGCCACTGTAGGGGAAATATAAAGAAGCACCAGTCAGTGAAAAATGGTTTTGACGGATTACAATAAAATGCTTTATTTTTTGCTAATCGTATAGGAACACATGATTATGTGAAAACATTTGCTCAGGCCTCTCGCAGGGCTGGCTGCTGCAAGTGAGGAGCCCCAAGCTTTAAGCCTCATTAGTGTCACAGTCATCCTGCTTCTGCTTACGGATTTTCAGAGTTATTTGCAGATGGGTAGGTAAACCTACCTCCTGTTGGGTGTGCATATGTTTTAGGGGATTTGGGGACTTAACTTATAGGAGAGAAAACCTAGAGAAGAGAAGCTGATGCATTTGTCTTTCTAGGGGTACTGAGTTAGACTGAACAGTTGCCACACCACTTTGGGCCTAGATATCAAAATGGGAAATTATAAAAAGTGAATAATCACTGCCAAGAAAAGCCTATCTTCTTCATGTGTGTGTATGTGTTATAAAGAAGACAAACCAGAGGAAAGCCTAGGTCTTACCTACCATTCCAGCAATTCAGAAGCATCTTGTGAAATGCCAGTCTCCCTCCCAATTCTAGGAATGACTCTTAATCTTACTTTTCTCCTTTTTTGTTCCCTAATAACTGATGTCCCAGACTATAGCTCTGTACACTTGAAATGAAGCAAATAAAAATGTCTCTGTATAAATGTTAGGCTATTATAATGAAAGGGATAGTTGAAGCCTCAGTGAAATTAAGAAAACAATGATTTAACCTAATGCAGGACACACCTACTGATAAAATGAAAGACAATGGACTTCTGAATGCCAATTTGAAATATTATTATTTTTTTAATGTGGTTCAGAAATAACACACATGGTTTTTCAGTGCTTGAAGGTGCAATTTTCTATCTGACCACCAGGTGGCAGACAAATGCCTTGCAATAAAGGCTCTTCAATCACTTGAACACGAAAATGTCAAAAACTTACAACAAAAGGAGCATAAATAAAGCCGAAGACATAAAGTGATTGACAAACAGTAGTGCTTTTGTTTTCAAAGATAAAGGGTGCCAGAAGGCATACGCTAAAACAAAACGTCTCAGCCATTTTCCATCTCAATATATTTAAAGACTTTATCAACTGTCATATACTTTGTGGGTTCGGATTGAAGAGGCAGGGTCTCCTCTCTCTGAAAGTGAGCAAGTACTAATAAAAGGAAAGATGTCCACACGTACCGCCCCTGCTTCCTGGAATTACCTGAAGTGTCTAAAGAAGGTGAACACTGCGCGATGTCACCATAGTTAATCTACTGACAGAGACATCCCTAGAAGTTCTCTCTAGTCATAGCAAGGCTAGCTGCAAAAAGAAGAAAAGTGAATTCTCAATTTAACTTCATGTGTAAGTGCCAATAAAGAGTTTAGTTTAGTCATTGGCACATTTTAAATTAAACTCCACTCCATAAAATTATAAAAAATTATATAAATCAATAAAATTGCAGTAGAAAATTCTTGTTTCTAGGCAAGTTTAAACAAATTATTCTTTAATACACAAGATCACCATGCTATGTATTTTTCATTTAATTTAAAATACAGGCCTACCTCATTTTACTGAACTTCACTTTATTGTGCTTTGCAGATACTGCTTTCTTTACAAATTGAAAGTCTGAGACAACCCTGAGATGAGCAAGTCTATTGGCACCATGTTTCCAACAACATTTGCTCATTTCGTGTCTCTGTGTCACATTTTGGTAATTCTCACAATTTCAAACTTTTCAATTACTATTATATTTGTTATGGTGACCTGTGATCAGTGATCTTTAATGTTACTATTGCAAAAAAGATTATGACTCATTGAAGGCTCAGATGAAGGTTAGTATTTTTTAGCAATCAAATGTCTTTTGATTAAGGTATGTACATTGTTTTTTTAGACATAATGCTACTGCACACTCAGTAGACTACAGTATAGTATAAACATACCTTTTACATGCACTGGAAAATCAAAAAACTTTGTGACTCACTTTATCACAATGGTGTGGAGCTGAACCTGCAATGTATCTGAGGTATGACTACAATCCCTTAATGTTGTAAAACCTTCCCTGGGTTTTATTTAAACAGGTCTTCTCCAAAGGATCATTAGTCTTACGTAGAATCAAGTTGGAAAACTTGTCTTTGAAATCTGGGGGTTCTAATCTTCCCCCTCCCAGGTCTTTAACTCTTACATTCTCTGTAACCCCAGCCCCCCATCTTCCCTGAGTGCCGAGTAGTCACGTGATTACTCCTCCCTCTGTCAAAACACCTGTTGTCATATCCTCAATTGCCATAAAAGACATGGTGACTGGCTTTCAAAGTTACCCTTCTGAGCCCTGACTGCGTTTTTATAGGACTTGAACACTTAAGCTGAAGGGAGAAGGGAGAAGGTACAGAACTTGAGACTCAGAAGTCAGAGTGCTGGATTTAAATCCCAGCTCTGCGCCTTGCTAGCAAATGGCTTAATCTCTGTGTAATTTGTTTTCCTTTTATGTAAGATGGGGGGGAAAAGTTACAGAACCTAGCCCACGGGCCTGCTGTGAGCCTTAAGTGAGATCACGGGACAGTATGTCTGGCATGATGCAAACTCTTATTGAGTGCAAGTTGTATGTCTTTGTTACAAGGGAGGTTTCCCATAAGCCCCTTCTCGGGTGACTGGAATCATTACCCTTAACAGGTTTTCCCTTCAATAGGCCAGAGAATTCTGACCATGGCTATGGTTATGCAATCTGACCATGACTAGGTTGAAGTTTGAAAGAACAACTGTTGATGACAATTGTCATGCTGTGTAGCCCTATGCAAGCCATCCATTCCTTTCCACAAATGAACCTCTTAATTTGTAAAGACACGTTATTGATTAGACAGACAAATACTCTATTTACTGTAGTCTCAAAGCTCTTTTTCAACCAAGAAGTTCAAAGATAAGTTCTCAGATGACTAATAGACATCTCAAATCTAGTACATCCAAACTGAACTTCTGACCACCTCACCCCCCATTCAGTACCCTCTCATCTTAATTTGTGGCAGCTCCAACCTGCCACTTGTTTTTTAAGGCATATGCATTGGAGTGACCCCCAACTCCACTTTTTCTCTCACATCCTACATCCAGTTTGTTAGATCATTCTGTTGCCTCGACCTTCAAAATGTATCCAGAAGCTGACCGCGTTTCACTAATTCCATTCCCATCATCCTGGTCCCAGATACCATCTCTCACTTGAATTACTGTAATAACTTCCTAACTGGTCTCCCTGATTTCACATCCCCACCCCCAATCTATTCTCAACACAGCAGCCAGATCCTTTAAAAATACAAGTCAGATTGTGTCACTCCTCTGCTTAGAACTCTGTAATGACTCTTCACCTGGAATAAAGGCCAAGGTACTTAAAATGTCCTTCAAGGCTTCCTGTGACCCAGCTGTCACTTCTCTGCCTCAAGTCCTACCATTAGCTCATTCCCCTCCAATCACATTGGCCTCTATGCTGTTCCTCAAAAATATCAGGCATGGCCACCTTCAGGCCTTTGAGCTAGCTGTTCTCTCTGCCCAGAATACCCTCCCCCGTTTGACTAATTCCTGCAGATCCTTCAAAGCTGTGTTCAGGTCTTATTTTCACCACGTGGTCTACTCTTACCACTCCATTGAATATTGCAACCTGCCCGTCCACAGCCCTCCACATCCCCAGCCCATAATGCCCTGTTCTACGTAACCTTCTGTTCCTTAGTCCCCATCACCTCCAACCACATGCATGTGTGTTTATATTCGCTCCCCCTTCCCTCCATCTTTTTTGCTGCTTATTTTATTTTGTCTATTTCCCTCCACTTGAATGTAAGCTCCACAGTGGCAGGTATTTTGGTTTGATTGATGGCTGTGTCCCAACTACCACAAATACTCAATATTTGCTGAACGACTGAATTGGAGTAGGGGGAGAGAAGTAGTGTATAGAGAGGAATTCAGATACATTGAAGGGCTTCCCTAGTGGCGCAGTGGTTGAGAGTCCGTCTGCCAATGCAGGGGACACGGGTTCGTGCCCCGGTCCGGGAAGATCCCGCGGCCACTTTCACATATAAATTCACTTGTTTTCCTCTTTTATGTGAGATTGGCAAAATTCAAACCTCTGTTAACACAGATTTCTATCATCATTTCTTGCCAAAGAGTTGCTTTTCAGACGCCAGGAGTATAATTGGGTCAGAACAGTAAGAGTAACAAGAATGGGGGGGGGAATCTAAGAGAAAAGAACAGGACAAATTCTTTGAATGGAGTTTCAAAATGTATTTTACAATGCTTCAGGGTCTAGCAGTCAGGTTCATCAAATAGAAGCTCACGCTTATAAAGTCATTTTCATTTCCTTAGGAAAACTGGTGCGGATCCAGTCTATTAAAAAAAAAAGTCTCAGCAGAAGTTAAAATGGATAATTTAAAAGATAACTAAATTCAACAAACATATACTGAGTGACCATTATGCACTAAGCAATGTGTGAGTGGCAAGTAGCATACAAAAAATGAGGTGTTTTCTTCTCCCAGAAAGAGGTTCTAATTGAGTAGGAGGCGCAGACATACACCACCAACAATTATAATTCACTGCAGAAAGTGATACGTGCTGTCATAACGGTAGAGGGCACAATAGAAGGATGGGACTAGGAATGATTAATTTCAATACTTAGAGACAGTCACTTTTAAATTTCAGTTTAAATATGTGTGTATGTTTATCTCTTGCAAGACGCTTCAACTAAATTGACCTCAAGCAACTACAAATAATTGCTGTGGGTTTCATTTTATGTTATCAGACTCTGTGCTCTTCATTTGTCACTACCTCAATTTGTTTAAGTAATGCTTTGCAAAGTACAAAGCCCTGAATCCTGGAGCTTTAAAGATTATTTTTTTAATCTAGTAACTTCCCGTAATCTAAAGTGCTAACTGGACTCAATTTAATTCATCATTTTATCTGAAGTTGAAATGAATCAGAAAATATGAAGTATGAATTCCATAAGACATAATTCAAGCATCTATCAATAAAAAATACTATAATGTTAGCTTCATGAACACTACTATCTGAATGTATTTCAAGTAGATGATAAAAATTATAAATATAGAAACAGATCAAAAATGATGAGGAAATTCCTATGCTAATATTTGCTTTTTTTAGCAAATGATAACATCAGAATCAGAAACTTAGGAATTATCTTTGAAATCTCCCTATCTTTCCTCATGCAATAGCCAATCCAGCATCAGACCCTATAGATTTTTACCTTCCCAGTATCTTTTGTTTTTTTAATTTGTTTTATTTATTTTATTTTTGGCTGCATTGGGTCTTCGTTTCTGCGCACGGACTTTCTCTAGTTGCAGTGAGTGGGGTTTACTCTTCGTTGCAGTGCGCGGACTTCTCATTGCGGTGGCTTCTCTTGTTGCAGAGCATGGGCTCTAGGTGCGCAGGCTTCAGTAATTGTGGCACACAGGCCCAGTAGTTGTGGCTAGTGGGTTCTAGGGTGCAGGTTCAGTAGTTGTGGCACACGGGCTTGCTCTGCGGCATGTGGGATCTTCCTGGACCAGGGATCAAACCCGTGTCCCCTTCATTGGCAGGGGGATTCTTAACCACTGTGCCACCATGGAAGTCCATACCTCCCCAGTATCTTTTAAATGCATCCACTTCTCCTCATCTCCACTTTTATTCTAGTCCAATCTACCAACCACCATATCTCACGTGGACAATCGCTATGGATTCGTAACCAGATATTTTACATTGGCTTTTGTCCCCTAAAAGTCATTCTCCGCTCTACAGTCAGAGTGATTCCTGTTGGTGTGTGTGGTTATTTTGGGACCCCAGGTGTCAAGAATTGGGTGACTCATATTTCTCAGCTCATGGCACACTGTCATCATCAGTCTGTGCAATGTTCTTCTCTTGTTTCATATTTTTTTCTCCCTGTACTTCCCATCACCATTCTTTTCTCTCATTCTGCTTATTCATGTAGGTATATATACTTGTTAATAAATATGATACTATTTCAGCGTAATGGGCTTAGAAACTGTGTAAATGTCATAATGCAAGAGATTATACTCTCTATCTTATTTTTTCTTTATTCAACACTATGCTCTTAAAATTTATCCATGATGCTATTTGTACATCTAATTAAGTACTTCTGCCTGCTGCCTAGTACTTTATTGAATGCATTCACTACACTTTTACTCATCATGCCCTGAACCCGAATTCTTTTGTTCAGCGTGGATTTATTGAGCAGCGACTAAGGGTCAGGCAATTTTCTAGGCCACTGGAGATAATAAGAGGAAATATAATGGACAAAAAAATGTCCTCAGGAGCTTATATTGTAATGGTAGAGACAAATAATAAACAAGATAAATAAGTAAAATATAGATTATGTTGGATGGTAATAATTACAGGAGAAAAATAAAGCAGGAAATGAGGGGTAAGACATGTGCAAGGATGGGGGGGTGTCAAGGAACACCTCTGTGTTCAGAGAAGGTGACATTTGATTTAAGACCTAAAGGAAGTGAGGATGTGAGCCACATGGGTATTTGGAGGAAGAGTATTCCAGGTACAGAAAGAGTAAGCTCAAGTCCCGAGGTAGGAGTGAACAAATGTGTGCAATAAACAGCAAGGAGGGGAAAGAACAGTACAGGTGAGAGTAGAGAAGTGACATGGAAATACCTCTTCAAGGACTTTGTAGATCACTTTTAGGAATTTAGCTTTTGTGCTGAATTATATGAGAAATTATTGAAGTATTTGAGCAGAGGAATAACGTGATCAGATGTATGTTTCATCAGGAATTTTCTGATTACTATGTTGAGAATAGACTGAAAAGGGCAAGGCAGGAGCAGAGACTAGGTAAGTGAGTCTCACAATAATCTTGTGTGAGAAAGTGGTAATTTAAACCAACATGGTAGCAATAGAGGTAATAAGAAGTTCTTTGGTTTTCGGTATATTTAGAAGGTGGAGCCAACAGGATTTTTTGATAAATCATTACAGTGCATGAAATAAAGAGAGGCAAAGATTACACAAAGGTTTTTTGTTGTTCTTGTTTGTTTTTTGGGTTTTTTCTTGCCTGAGTAGCTGAAATAATGTATTGTCATTTACTGCATGAGGAAGATAAAAAATTCAGTTCTGTTCATGTGCAGTTTGAGATGCCTATTAAACATTTAAGTAGAGTGGTTCATCAGACAGTTGGATTTATGAGTTTATAGTTCAGAGAGAAAAAGCTAGACTAGAGATATAAGTTTGGGAGCCTTCACCATTTGATAATATGTAAAGCCATGAGATTGAATGATTTCACTAAGGGAATAATTATAGCAATATAAGACACTGATGCCTGAGTCACAACAACATTTTTAGATCAGGGAGATGAAGAAAAACTAGCAAAAAAAGGAAAGGGTGTCCAGGGAGGCAGTTCTTCATCTAGTCTAAAAGAGATTTTCTAAAGGCATGCATTCAGTCTATGGAAATATACTTCAGGTCCAAACAAGGACCTAGGTTTGGGGATTTGATAAGTTGACAAGACCAAGAGAAACTGCAGATAAATACCACTTAGCTCAAAAGGCTTTCACTTTTTTTATTTTGTAAAGAAGCTAAGAAACATCTGCAAGCAAGCAAAATGGAATGGGGGTAGAGGGCATAAGCTATCTGTCCAGTGACTGACAGTCTTTCTCTCTAGCTTAGCCACTGCTCACTCCCAGCAGGTGTGTCTCATGGTGTCACTTGCAAGACTTACCTAATGGTCTGCACGTGGCGGTTTGCAGGCAGCTCTGCACACTCTCAAGGACTCGGCGATTCAGTGTGCCTCATAGTCTGGCCAGGAGACCTATAAGCTAATTGGGGAAACTGGGCACTCTGGAAGGGCCTCATATTCGATTGGTTTGCAGTTGTATCAGCCTCATTTTGATTGGTTAGACCCAAAGTTACATAAGCCATTACATCATTGATTATATAATGTTTTTGCAAGTTCTATCACTCGTTATGAATATATTCCAGAACTTTCCTTTTTTACTTTTCAAAATATGTTTGCATCTTTGAGGCACAGCAGATGTTTATCTTCTTTAACTGAAGTGCTCTATGCTTACCCAAAATGGAGTACACATGTTTACAACTTTAACAACTAGTGAGAAAAACATGTTTACAAGCAAAAGAACACTTCTGGTGGGAAAGTCTGTTTACCACTTTAGGCACAGCAAAACAGATTTTTATTCATTCTTTTAAAATGTAGGATGAGGCATACTTAACAAAAAATTATTTCAAACATGACCCATGACGAACCATATTATCATTCTTCTGCTTCAGATGCATCAAGAGCTTCCTGTTGTTCTTAAGTCAAAGACCAATATATCTAAAGTGGTTACCAGGATCCTACAAGGTCTGGCTTCAACATACCTCTCTAGTTTCATCTCAAAATGATCTTTTTCATCCATACTGGCCCTTTTGATGGAACCCAGTTTGGTGCAGGGGCTTTGTATGCAGTTCCTCTGCTTGGAAATCTCTTCCCTAATCCCACACCCCAGCTACCCTCTAATCACTCAGTTAACTCCCTTAAATCTCACATCATTTATTTCTTCCTCAGGGAAGCCTTCCTGACTTTCTAAACTATATCAGGGTCCCTACCACTTGCTTTTAAAGCACCATATGTTTTTCCTTTGTAACCATTGTATCCTTTGTAATTTAACTTTTATCTGAATAATTATTTAATATCTTCCTAATTAGAAAGTACATTCCATTTCATTCCAGCAATTAGCACAATGTAAGGTTACATAGTAGGTTTTTATTAATATTTGTTGAGTGAGTCAATAAATGGAAAATACTTATTGTATTTTAGTGGAACAGCACAGCTTTCATTTACTCCCCTTTTTGAATTGTTTCCTTTTCTTCCTTTCTTATTGAGGTGTAATTGACATATAACATTTTATTAGTTTCAGGGGAGCAACGTAATGATTCAGTATTTGTATATATTGCAAAATCATCAGCACAGTAAGTCTAACATCAGTCCCCATACGTGGTTACAATTTTTTTTTCTAGTGATGAGAACTTTTAAGATCTAACCTCTTAGCATGGCTTTCCTTTTTTATTTTTATATAAATTTATTTATTTATTTATTTATTTATGGCTGCATTGGGTCTTCGTTGCTGTGCGCAGGCTTTCTGTAGTTTCGGCGAGCAGGGGCTATTCTTTTTTGCAATGCATGGACTTATTGCGGTGGCTTGTCTTGCTGTGGAGCACAGGCTCTAGGTGCACGGACTTCAGTAGTTGTGGCATGCGGGCTCAATAGTTGTGGCCAGTGGGCTCTAGAGTGCAGGCTCAGTAGTCGTGGTGCACAAGCTTAGTTGCTCTGTGGCATGTGGGATCTTCCTGGACCAGGGCTCAAACCCATGTCCCCTGCATTGGCAGGCGGATTCTTAACCACTGCACCACCAGGGAAGCCCAGCACAGCTTTCTTAAAGTGCTTATTTTTTCACTTAAAAAATCCAACTTGGAAGCAGCATGTTATATTGAGAAATTCTGCATGTAATATAGGCATCTTAAATTTACCATGAAACTGAATGTTTTGCCTTAGTGATGCAGAAGCTAGAATAATGGATTTTATAATCCATGCTCTGTGATGTTTCAGTCAACAAATATGACCTGTTGTTAGTCTGAGTATCTAACATCTATGCATTACTTTTTGGAAGAGCACAGCTTACTAAGAAACAAATGGGAGTGGAATTTGACTCATCCATAGTTCTTATAATGAGTTTGGGGATTTTTATAGAACATAACCACAATGCCTATGGGTGTGAGTCATGAAATGCCTGAATTGAACATGCTCACATTCAAAGAGAGAATTTTGACAGCTCTGTTGACACTTCAATGCTTTCATTAGATGTTTTTAAATTATAATATGTATTCTGGGTTGACCAGCATGTAAATTCCTTGATTATCGTTAAGTAGGTTTGCAGACGAATTTTGGATTGCCGTTCATCTCATGACACCCAGAGATCTATTACACATCCGTGTGGACAGTCGCAGTGTTGTTTCTCCCATTTAAGAGGAAGACACTTTTCCCTCAGTGCCTGCTGACCGCCAACCCCACAACACATTTTTTTTAAAACTGTAAAGCCCAAACATAAGACACCACTTTCTTCTTTATTTTCTTGTCTTCTTCTTGGATCATTTGGCTAGGGAGACAAAAAGGGGTACAGCTTGTTTGCTAAGAGATTTGGAGTTTGATTTTAGGCTTAACTGAGTAAGAGGAAGGGGTGTTGTTGAGTGTGCAGTAGAAAAGGGCAGAAACTTTGAAGGAGGAGAGCAAGGAGCAGCAAGGTGCTGAAGGTCTGGCCCAACTAGAGCAACGTGCCTTCCAGAAGACAGCCTTAGCACCTCGAGTAAGCTGCAAGCTTGAGAGCTGAACAGAATCCGGTAACAAAATTATAAAGAGTTTTGATTAAGTTAAACTCTGGGAAGGTTGTACTCAGTTTTGCCCTTATTCATGGCCTTTCATATAATACTGTTTTATTTTCATCATAGCACTTATCACTACCTAAAATGTTTTTATTTACTTATTATTTATTTATCATTTATTTGTTTATTAGTCTGTTGTTTATGGTCTCTTTAGCCCTACTCTGTAAGCTCTGACAGTAGAGACCTTGACGTTTTTGTTCTGGACTCTATTCCCATTACCTAGAAAAGCATATGGCACTGAGGAGTCCCTCAAGAAAACTTTACTAAATGAGTTAAAGAAGGCTTAAAGTCCCAACACATATTTCTGTCTTCTCTGTAAAGTCTTTCCTGATGAAGTAAGTCATTCCCTCTATGTTCTGGAGTATATTTCATTTATCGATCCGTTCATTCATACATGTTTGTTGGTTCATTCCTTCGTTCACTCATGTATTCATTCCTGCAACAATCCTTCATTGAGTGAGTGGGGTATACTAAGAACTCTGAGAAGTAAGAATGCTATACGGTTGAATACAACTGACTGTAGTTACAGCCTAGAGAGGAGACAGGAAGTCCAGGGCTGTAATAGAGATGTGCACAGGCTTTTATGAGTGTGCATAGGAAAGAGCTATTAATCCAGCCTCGTAGGGGCAGGAAAGGCTTCCTAGAGAAGAGATCCTTTAAGCTGAGATCTGAAGAACAAGTAGAAGGGAGTCATATTTCACAAAGAAGAAATAGCATTTCCAAGGCTGAGAGGCTAAAAGGGAACATGGTAGATGTTGAAAACTACATTGTTCATCAGACAAATCCCAGCAAAGAGACAATACCCTGCACATAGTAAGTACTCAGTAAACGTTTCCCCCAGTGGTTGTATGGTTTCTTCATTGAAAAACAGAATAACTATGGAAACTAAAAAATCATCCATAATGAGTTACTCCGTGCTTTCCTTGCCTTCATTTAAGATCAATACATTTCTGTCTCCTGCTATATCAATACATGGCTGAAATAGCATTAATTCCTACACATATCCTATTTTAAATGTCTTAAAGGACAGAATGTATGTCTTCTATGTGGAGCCACTACTGCACCACACTTCACAGTTTAGTGGCACAGAAACTCCTGTCGTGGGTGGCAGAAAGGACATGAGTACCAACAATTTCCCCATCCTATACTCTAACTACTGTGTGTCTAAAAGGAACTAATCCATCTCTATCTTAGGAGAAGGAAAACTGGTGCTTAATATCTATCAAAAAGCGTTCACTACTCTTTGGCAAAAACAAAAAACTCAATTATTCTTCGATCTTCTGGGTCTTCAGTATATTCCATGCTATTCCATGCTAGAATAACTTTGGAGGATTTCTTGGCAATTGTAATTCATGGCTGGCTTCTCTCTGTTCTTTATGATTTCTAGCCAACTCCCATCTGTTTTGTAGTTTCAGTAGGAACTTGTCACAAAAGAGATTCACTGCCCACCTAAGGTTCAAAGGAGTAGCACAAAAGCTGCAGAGATGTTTCACATCTCAATCTGTAAGAAAAATGCAAATGCCAGTACCCAGGGTACATATGAATCCTGTTAGAATCAGAAAATGTGCGTTATTATTGAGGTAGTGAAAAGACATCCAAAATAGATAGTTCAACAATTACTTCACTCTAAAACAAAACCACAAAACTCATATGGAATATAACAGGGTCCTAAGGAGTGGGATTGCTGGGACAGGGTCAGCTGTAAACCAGCATGACATTTAGCATCCTACTTGAATGGCCGTCTCAGCCCCACAGCCTTTAATCATTTCTAGTTCATCTCTTTTCTCCCTTTTCCTTATCATTCCTCCCTTTCCCTACAATGCACATACAAAGTTAGGAATTTTAACACAATTTCATTTAGTTGACACCATTTAAAAATATGGCAATTTTAGGGGCTTCCCTGGTGGCGCAGTGGTTGAGAATCTGCCTGCCGATGCAGGGGACACGGGTTTGAGCCCTGGTCTGGGAAGATCCCACGTGCCGCAGAGCAACTAAGCCTGTGCGCCACAGCTACTGAGACTGCACGTCTGGAGCCTGTGCTCCGCAACGAGAGGCCGCGATAGTGTGAGGCCCACGCACCGCGATGAAGAGTGGCCCCCGCTTGCCGCAACTAGAGAAAGCCCTCGCACAGAAACGAAGACCCAACACAGCCAAAAATAATTAAAATAAATAAACAAATTTAAAGAGTTTAAAAAAATATATATGACAATTTTACATAAAAATTGAGATTCTTAGTTTCTCTTGAAAAAAGAAAACGGGCCTGTGTTCTTTCTTGGTGATAATTAGGTAGAGCTGACAATACTTCCTGGAGTCTCTGTTTGCCCCAGTCCTCGCTAATCCCTTTATTCACACAGAGACTCTTTCACATGTTTACATTATCTGTCTAGTTTCTGTAGGAGTTAGACTTGCATTTCTCTGATTTTCTGTTTTAGTGCCTGTATCTCTCATGTATCACTTAATATCTGCTTTTGTAGTTCTGGATAAACAAGTCCATCCTCTTACTCAGCTGTTAGCTCTATAAAAGTTCTCTGATTCAGTTTTGGGCCTGTAACGATGTTCAGTGAATAGTTGATGGAAAAATGCAGTAGATGAGAAAGTGTCACAGAGTAAAGAAAGGACTGTTTAGGGCATTTGGCTCTTCTGTTAATGAACAATATGATCTTCAGCAAGAGATACCTCCATCTGGGGTCTCAGTTTCTGTGTTTTTAAAAATAGGAAAGTTAGTTTTGATGACCGTTGCTTTCTCTTCACTCTAGCATTTTATGATTCTAGAGTTCTTTGAACCGGACTTTCCTCAATTTCTATACATTTGCCAGCTGGGTCACAAAATCCCCACGCTCTTCCCCATTGAACATGAGTGGGAAATTATTCTGATTATAGTTTTGCAAAGGCAGACAAAAGAGCATGTCAAGGGAAATCACACTTGGCACATTGTGAATGAGGTTTTAAACCAAATATTTTTAGACTGCTTCTATTCTTCCATGTGCTGTTATCTAAATCCTCCTTGCAGGGCTCTCGTTTCAGAAGTGATTTAGAGTTAATGATATGGTAGGAATCAAGCAACTCTGTCTTTCCGGCTATGCCACACAAAAGGGGAAAATACAGACACCAGAGAACTCATGATGAAGAATTTGCCGAGTCATGTGTTCCTTTATGTTCTACAGAGCAGAGAGAATTCTGTTGCCACTTGAAAAATAAATAATAATAATTGTAATAAGTTCTTCTTTATTCCTAGCAGGGCTGTCAGAATCTGAATAGTACTTTTTTTGCAGTCTTCCAACTGGGGATACAGGCTCCCTGATGTCTTTGCAAGGCTCAGAATCATGTCAAGGTTTATTCTCTTTCCCCCGACTAGGGCTCAGACTGGATGTCTCAAGTAGAGGATGTGACTTACTCCTTCAAATGTATCACTGCAGAAATATTAATTAACCATCATGGAAAATTTTAATATAAATAAAAATTCATATTTTTATAGGTTTAGAAATGTTGGAATTAAAATCACCTAAAATATTGCCTTGTAGTTACTCTTAATAATTCCAAATATGAGCACACACACATAATTTTGAAAAGGATATTTGTCATTTTGTACTCTAATATCTTTCCCCTTCCTACCAGTACTCTGCTCTCTGTGGAGAATCATGTCTACCTCCCTTGTGTGTACTCTTGGTGAGATGACAAATTTGATGTTAGAGGGAAATATCATTTCCCAACTTTTATATTTCTATATGGAGCAGTCTTTCTCAGCTTCAGCACCACTGACATTTCGAGCCTGAAAAATCTTTATTGTAGGAGCTTTCCTGTGCTTTGTAGGATGGTTAGCAGCATCCCTGGCCTTTGCCCACTAGATGCCAGTAACACCTCTCCAATTTTGACAACCAAAAATTTCTCCAGTTATTGCCACTGGGGCAAAATTGCCCTCAGTTGAGAACTAGCAGTATAGTGTGACTGTCCTACAATAAAATTCCAGGCCTCTTATGAGGGAGGAGTGACTTTGCTGTTTGGAGACTTTGAGGGAAGGAACTAAGCCTGCATGGCCTGGCACCTTCTGGATTCCCTTTGGAATCTGTTTGCCTCCAGGGAATATGTTATGGTCTGCTCTTAGGCTTCTGGTAATATAACTGGAGCTTGAAGTTGTGGTGGTGGTTTACTTAATCAAGTGTTCATTTTTTTAAAATCTAGCTAATAGTCAAATTTGTACCACCACAGCATGCTTTAAAGTTTACATAATTGACTTTAAACTGGCCTGATTTAGGTGAGTGGCTTTAGAACTTAGGATTTTGTGAGTGCAAGCTATGTGGTTATTTTGACCTTGACAGGTCATCACAACTTAAGGTGGCTTTATCCTCAGGCAAATTGACTGTATCTCAGCAAAAATGGGCCATAATGGCCTTGGCAGATGTTGGCTGCTTGGGCTCTTAGAATGCAAGCTGCTGTAGCTTGACTGTAAATAGTATTCTGTCATGGCACTGCAAAAGAGACAGAAAAATGCATTTGTTCTTTTTTGCACATTGATAGGGAGAGAAACATTTGCTGCTTATGCTCTGTTTTTTCAGCCAGGCCTTCAGATTGGGACTTTGAACAGCAGAGGCTGTTGAGTTCCAAGTGAACTACACTAATGAATTTCAGAGTCTAAATTATTAGTGCCAGGCCTGAACAGACAGTGCTAGATCAGCTGCCTCAAATTCCATCCTTCTTTTTGTTGTCTTAAACTGCTTTCCTGGCAGACGAAGAGCTAACATCTTCCATTAATGTTCCTTGTCTGCATGTTCCTGCATGTACACCCTCCACTACCTCACTACATGGTCTCAAAATGGCTGGAGCTTTGTTCATTACAGACGTTCTAACCTTAGTTTTAAATCTCAGAGGCCCAAACTCTGATTTTATTTGTATTAGGTTGGTCAATTTTGGTAATTATGCAAAAAAGTAAAATTAGGTAGTTCCTTACCATAAAGAGAATATTCCTTCTTCTTGGTTGGAGGCAGAAAACAACCCAAAGAAACTTTGCAAAACTAAAGGTTATGAAAGTAATTAAAGAGGCTTATACCTGGAACAAATTTTTCTTGGAATCACAGTTCCCAAGAAATCAAGAAATGGTTTGGAAAAATAGGTTTCAGCCATACCCTCAGAAAGGAGCAAGAGAAGAATACAAATAAATAAAGGAAAGCAAATAAGTAAACTTGAGGAAGAGAAAGCATTCTTTAATTTTAAGACCATAGATGATATTCTAGACAGATATGATCTTCAAGGCTACAATAAACAGATATAAAAATAGAAAATGCTTCCAGGTCTCGTTTCTTTTTTTTTATTTTATTTTTTTTGAGGTACATGGGCCTCTCACTGTTACGGCCTCTCCCGTTGTGGAGCACAGGCTCCGGACGCGCAGGCTCAGCAGCCATGGCTCACGGGCCCAGCCGCTCCGCAGCACGTGGGATCCTCCTGGACCCAGGCACGAACCCGCGTCTCCTGCATCAGCAGACGGACTCTCAACCACTGCGCCACCAGGGAAGCCCAGGTCTCGTTTCTTTTAAAGAGAACATATAAAAGAAAGGAATTATTTCCATTATTCACAAAGAGTAACTAGGGTCCAATAACATCTAATAGAGGAAGAGAAGTAAGATCTTAAAGAGCAGGTTAGAATGCTGCACAAAGAGCAGGATTCAGGAAATTCCTGACCTTGAATGGCACAGTTAGTTCAAGTAAAGCTGCACAAAGTGAGTACACCTGGAGTCCCCCGCCTTGAATAGCTGTATCAAACAGTTTTAATACAGAGGATTTGGACCTGCTGAGAAAATAAAACTAGGGACATTGACATAGAAACTCAAGAATTACTTGGTAAACTTTCAAGATGAGAGTTACTGTCAACGGGCCTGTATATACTGCCTCTGCCTTGAAGGGATATGATCCAGGGGGTTTTAACATCACGAATCCTAGGGAAGGCACAGATGAGATGAGACACTAAAGGAAGCTGGGCAGAGCAAGAACAGAGTCCATGCCTCATCTGGATATTTGCCTGATAGAAGAACGTCTCCTGGGTGAGATTATCTGACTTGGGGAAAATAAAGGTGGACATCATTTGTTTGAATTATGGAAGCTTTTAGCAGCCCCTTAAACTTGATATTTCTGTCTAAAGCAGACACCAGGGAGACAAAATCTAGAGAAATATGTAAGAAAGGTAAGTCTGAGCCAGAAAACAAAGATAGGAAAGGAAAGAACAAGACGTTCAAATTTGGCCAGCAGTGTTAGTTCCACCTGTCTAAACTGGGAAAGGGAGCAACTTAAGAATCAGGTTAACTGTAAAAGCTGGACTTAACTCTTCTAAGCAGAGTAGGAGAATATTAAAGGGAAATAAAATATAGCAGCTCTGTAAAAAAAAATGCACAAGGAAGATCTGGAAGCTTCAAAAGCTTCAGGAAGACAGTGTCTTGGGGAGCACATAGCAGAGGTATTGGTCTTTATTGGACCCTGGGATACAAGCTTCAATATTTCGAAAGCAGCATCAGTTCAGGAATCTGCTGAAGAAGATTCTGCAACTAAACCAATGTGGAGATAGGTGAAAACCTTCCAAAGCATGCTGGTTTCACTCGCCTAAAAAATAATACAATGAAAAGCAGTGGGAACAACCACTATGCTTGGGCCCAGGAGAAAGTGAAGGCTTTGTCATTTAGTGTAGAATCACAACATAAGAAGCGCAGATTCTAGTGGGAGATGAAAATAAAGAAGCTTTGAATATGCTGAGTAGAAACAAATTAGACCTGGTCACTGAGGATCCCGCACTGCAAATTTTTAAACTTTGCAAAGAAAAAGCAGTATTACCATGTGTCTAGGTAAGCATTTGCGAGGCTGATTAGGAAGGAAGTGTACTCTGGAGAGAGGGAATGGTGTCTTGTTCAAGACTAAGAGACATGAGATAAATGTCACAGTTGGAGGATTGCAACTGGGTCAAGTGATGGAATGAGGTAATGGCCAGAAATGAAGTCAGAGGCTAGACCTCATGTTAAAAAAATATATATATATCCTGATCCACAGTAGGTACTGAGTATATGTTAGAAGGGAATGCGAAACCAAACAACCAACACGTTTTTTTACACAGTTTTAATAATGGAAATATTTCCTACATTAGGAAGTGTCTTGGGAAAAGCAACAGCAAGTAATATTCATGGTAAGATTGATAAAACTGAGCTGGGGAGGGAAGAGGTGCTACTAGAAGTGGCAAGTAAATACAATATGCTATATCCATTGTCTACTGCTGCAGAGCAATGTGCCCCCAAATGTAGTAGCTTAAAACCACAAAAGCTTATTATTTTCATGATTCTGCGGGTTGGTTGGATGGCTCTTCTGCTGGTCTCACTGGAGCTTCCTCATGGGGCTGCGTTCAGTTGGTGTGTTGCTGGGGGATTGTGCTTGGCTGGGGCAGCTGGAATGGCAGGGTCTTTCTATGTACTCTTTTATCTCAAGAAGGCTTGGTTGAGCTTCTTTACAGAGTCTCAGAGTTCCAAGTGTGGGAAGGGCACAGCTGCAAGACTTCATGGGTTCTAGGTTCAAGAACCTGTACAGTATCACTTACACTACATTTTATTTGCTAAAGCAAGCCACAAGATCAGCCCACGGTTGATATGCAGCAAAATATTGTGGCCATATGTTTTCTTTCTTTCTTTCCTTCTTTATTTTTTTGCGGTATGTGGGCCTCTCACTGCTGTGGTCTCTCCCGTTGCGGAGCACAGGCTCCGGACGTGCAGGCTCAGCGGCCATGGCTCACGGGCCCAGCCGATCCGCAGCATGTGGGATCTTCCCGGACCGGGGCACGATCCCGCGTCCCCCGCATCGGCAGGCGGACTCTCAACCACTGTGCCACCAGGGAAGCCCTGGCCATATGTTTTCAGTCCACCCCATCAACTAAAAAACCTTTGACATTTTGTGGTCAAAATCAGTTGAGAACTGACCTCAAGTATCTGAATTAAAATCCACCGACCAGCCTGTGATGTCATCCTCATTCCAGATTACTCCTAGTCTTAGGTCTTGGGGTTCTATAAATGCTTCTCACAGAGGGGCCATATATCACATGGGTTATTCTTCCCCTCCTGCACAATGTTTTGTTTTCCATAGAATTCATTTTTGTTTTCTTTTGTTCTTGTGCGAGTTTTTTGTACATTTATATTAAGTTTATCTCCTCACTCATTCCCACGTTATTACTTCTCGATATATTTAAAAACAGAAGGTATTCTCCAGTTTTCTCTTCCTGAAGGTATTTATTCTGGTGAATTCTGTCTTGCTCCAGTCTGATTGGCCAGATGAACAGCTATCCCCTTGAAATTTCCCATTAACCCATTCTTGTGTTTGCTTTCCCGTTTCATGGATTTTGTTTCGCTTGTTCTTTGTAAACCCCTTTCTACTTGTGAAATGCATCCTTTAGAAACTTTCTGGAAGAAGGTAAATTTTTTGAAGCCATGCATGTCTATTAAAAATGCCCTTTTTCTACCTTCACACTTAATTGAAAAAAATCTAGATTGAAAATACTTTTGTACAGAATTGTGAAGGTATTGTTCTTCTGCCTTCTATCTTTCAGCATTGCTCCTAAGATGTTTATTGCCTTTCAGATCTTGATCGTATGTATAAATCTGTGTTCTCTTGGAAGGTTTCAGAATCTTCTCTTTGTCCTCGATCTTCTGAAACTGCATACTGATGTTATTTGATTTGGCCGAGTATTCACTCATTGTGCACCAATGGTTAATTCAACCTGACGACCCCTGTTCTTTATTTCTGGGGAATATTTCGATGTTTTTTCATTATTCCCTTCCACCGCTTTCTTTATTCTTTCTTAGAATTCTTATTATTTGGATGTTAAAACACTTGGCCTCGTCCAATAAAATGTCTAATCTTTTCCATGCTATTTGCTCTGTCTTTTCTACTTTTTAGGAGGTATCTTTAATTTTATTGTTCAATCCTTCTCTTGAATATTTCATATTTTATATTTCCATGACCTCTTTTGCTCTCCAAATATCCCTTTTGTAGGGTTATTTCTTATTTCATGATACAATAATTTCTAGGCATCACAAGGTGGAGCCTTTTGTCTGTTCTACTTGCTACTGAATCCCTAGTGCCTGGCACATAGTAGGCCCTTAAATATTTGTTTAATGATTGTCCATGGAGATATTTTTATAGATTCTTGGAGGGGTTTTTTTCTCTCTGCACAGTGTCTGTTTCCTCCAAAATTTTATTTTCTAATTTATTATGTTTTCTTTCATTGTACATTTGCTTATTCTTGGTTGTCTACTCATGTTTAAAAGCTCGGCTCTGAAAAGCTGATCAGAAGCTCTATATACATAAGAAAAACTTGTTGATGGTGGGTTTCCTTATAGGATTAGTCAAATCGAATTTAAAATATTCAGTCCCAGTTTATAGCACACATTTACTTAGATTTAACCACAGAATGTTCTAAATCATGTGAGATATATTTAAATTACTAGTTTTAACATGTTCTATCATTTTTCTCATCTTCCTGAATTTCTCTTAATCCTTACGGTAATAGTCTACACAGAGTAGGGTCACATCAAATCCTTTAACTCTTAATTTTACCATCCAAATATATTCATATAAATATCCAAAGATCTATATACAAGGATATACATTGCAGTGTTGTTTGTAAACAACCCAAATGCTCATCAGTTTGGAAAGTGTAAAGTAAATAATGGTATAGTCATATAATGGAATACTGTACTGATTTTAAAGAGCATGAGGGAGACCTACAGTGCTGATACGGAAAGATGCCTGAATTTTGTTTTAAGCAAGGTATAAAACATAAAAATAAATAGGTGGTATTCCACTTGCATAAAAAATGAATAGGCACAGAATTTATTATCCCATTCCAGAAGTAAAGCCTGGGTTGTTGTTGGGGCTGAAGGAACCTCCTTTGGTAACTTATTCTAGGGATTAATAAAAATAAAACCATCTCTATTGTTTTATTTATATAAGAAAAATTTTAAGTTATTTCTTTACATATTACTCACTGTATTTTGGGTACCCTTTTATGTACATGTATACTTCAGGTACTTTACATGTATTAACTTTAATTCTCACAACTACATATAGACACCATTATTATCCCCACTTTTAGGTGAGGATGCTGAGGCACAGAGAAATTAGATAATTTGCATAAATTTATTATCTAAGGTTTGAATCTACAAAATTCATGTCCAGGACCTATTCTTTGACCACTATATTATCCTATTTATTTAACCATTGAAAGTTGAGGATTTTGCTACTTTCAGCCCAAAGCATTTCTAGCTGATAGATGGTTGGAAGGGCCAACCTTTAAAATCACAGTTGATTATTCCAAAGAAAATGAGTTTTTAAACCTTTTAATCAAACTGCTATTTACTCTAATATGCACCATTACTCACATCTTCCTCTTTATTGGATTATAATTCCTATTGGTATTTCGTTTTTATATCTGCCTCCTTATAAAGACATAAATTCCAGACTTGCATTTCTCTCACCTGGTGCCGAAAGCAGCCAAGAGACATCTGTAAACTTGAAATCTAAGAGGTAGATTTTCACCACAAGAAAAAAGAAAATGGTAACTGTGTGAGGTGATGGATTGACAGATATGTTAATTATCTTGATTTTGGTGATCATTTCACAATGTATACATATATTAAAAAATCAAGCAGTGTACCTTAAATATAAACAATTTTTATTGTCAATTTTACCTCAGTAAACCTGAAAAAAACCTACATTTGTACTCACATACTTTTCCTGGATGTCTTCTTTTCTAGTAGCTAGAGATCGAGTCAGCAAACTGGCAGATTTATCGTAGCATGAGCTCAGGCTAAACTCAGGAAATGTATTCTTCCCCATATCCTCCCCTTGTCCTCTAAATGACGCCAAATAGTTCCTTCTTAAAGCTTATAAAGTGCATTGTAATCAAATCATATTTATGTATTATGACTGGCATGCCAAAGTTATTTCATTCCTACAGCATTAGAGAAAATATAGAATATTGGAATAATATATCCTTAAACTAGTCCAGTTCCCATTCTCATATTTTTAAAAATTATTTTATTGGGGGGGTGGGGGGGTGATTGTATTTTTATTTATTTTCCCTAGGAGCCCCTGGGAACCTTCCTATCTATGGCTCACTTCACCCTTCTGATAGACCCTAACTGGCCCTTTCCATAGCATTGTCTCCTACTGAGAGAAAACTATTCCAAAGGGTAGTGCACGCTATCATTGTTGCCCTGCCCAGTCCCCTCACATCCCTTTGATTTCATCTCTGTGTTCGTCTCCAGGTTCTGTGTGCCTTGTTTCCACACAAAGTGCTGACCCTGTCTAGAGCCACTTTCCCTGCAAGTGCAGAGAGCAGGAAGTTCCTAAGAGGTCACCAGCAGGGCCCTTAGGCCATGACTGACTTGATACTCAAATATGAAAGCCCAGATCCTTTGCCTACAGAGAGGACAAATGCTAACTTACATTCCAGGGATCCCAGTGAGAACAGGCTGTTTACTGGAGCTTTGTCTGCAATCATCTCCTTTCTTGGCTTCTTCCTCTTCCCTGTTCTGACTCTCTCACTCTCTTCCCAGATTTTTCTGGGAACACTTCTTTAATAAGCTACTTGCACACAGATCCCCATTTTGAGATCTACGTCTGGAGATGCCAACTTCCTAACCTAAGACATAAAAGAATAGATCTTCATCAGGTTTTTATAGTGTAAGAGTCTCCCCAAACTCAGCCCTCACGCACGTGTCTATGTTCTTGTATGGGCTAGATCTGTTTACTTGAGTAGGTTTTTTCTCCCTATCAACCTAATTCATACTACTGTGGTATATGTGTGTGTTTGTTTCTTTTTCTTGAAATGTATCTCTAAGATTCAGGGTTCTTCTGGCTACTGAATGTGTCCTGTACCCCACAGCCTCCTGAAAACTCTGTTCCTTGCTATCAGTTCTTCCTCAAGAGTTCAGGTTGATTCCCAAATATGTATTTTGAGATCTTAAATAATTTTATACGTACATACACATATAAGTACGTATACATTCAAATACTATTTGGTAGGACAAAGTCTTAAACTTTTACTCTTTCAGCCTTATTGCTCCTAGGTTATTGTTTCTGATTATATGGCTTGCTGCATCAGAATGACCTGAGTTGGGATGATTTTTGCTGTTACTCTCATGAAAATTATTTTTACATCATGATTCATTATACACATAGATACCTACACATTCCTACACACATGTTGTACACACACACATGTAACTGAAATAGCATTTTAAAGAAATGATACTCTTACGACATATAATATGATCTGATATTTTGCATAGTACTTCATATTTTTATTCCACTTAAAATACATTAACTTTAAAACATATACCTGGGCTTCCCTGGTGGCGCAGTGGTTGAGAGTCCGCCTGCCGATGCAGGGGACACGGGTTCGTGCCCCGGTCCGGGAAGATCCCACATGCCGCGGAGCGGCTAGGCCCGTGAGCCATGGCCGCTGACCCTGTGCATCCGGAGCCTGTGCTCCGCAACAGGAGAGGCCACAACAGTGAGAGGCCTGCGTACTGCAAAAAACAAAACAAAACAAAAAAACATATCCCTTTTTTTCAAACTTGTGCTTTTATTTATTTTGCCCATATAATCTTAATACATTATAATTTTTATGACTCAAAGTCTTTTATTGATCTCAGTTATAATTTCCTGCAACAAAGGTAGATATAAAATTTAAATTTAAAAAATGAAACTTCCTCTGACTATAAAATCCTAAGTGTTAAAAAATTTCTTTGGGATTAAGTTGTGGTTTTACAATTAGTAGTAATACATAATTGATCAAAATAACTAATATTTAGTTTTGATAATTCTTAAACCTAAAAAGCAACATTATATTGGAAATATCCCTTAATGAAATACTTTATTTTTTGAGACAGTCCTCCTTGTCAATTCATGTATCAAAGAATGACTGTTACTAATCGCTAAAGTAAAACAGGGTTCAGATCCATTTTTTCCTAAAAATAAGCACTAAGAAATCTTATTCACATAAGTAAGTATGAACGGAAGAAGATAGCTGACTAATAACTAATGTCATTTAGTTCATTGAATTGTTTCTGAGTTATATGTCAAAATCACATAGGGCTCTACAATAAAACACTATTTTTATTTATTTATTTATTTTTTTGTGGTACACGGGCCTCTCACTGTTGTGGCCTCTCCCATTGCGAAGCACAGGCTCCGGACGCGCAGGCTCAGCGGCCATGGCTCACGGGCCCAGCCGCTCCGCGGCATGTGGGATCTTCCCAGACTGGGGCACGAACCCGCATCCCCTGCATCGGCAGGCAGACTGTCAACCACTGTGCCACCCGGGAAGCCCTAAAACAGTATTTTTAATGACCTATTAGTAAATACCTTGATTAGGTCCTCCATTAAATAAGTAAAAGGGGATGATTAGAAACTACTTGTCATCAAAAGGCTATGTTAGTCAGTCATTACAGCCATTCACCTTCCTAATACATACACCAATATTTAAATTTGTTCCATTGTTTGGCATCCTGGTGATTTTTGCACCTGGGGTCAACGTACCCTAGTAAGGTTCAGGATGGGTGAGAGGATTATCTTTTTTTTTTTAATTTTTTGCGGTACGCGGGGCTCTCACTGCTGTGGCCTCTCCCGTCGCGGAGCACAGGCTCCGGACGCGCAGGCTCAGCGGCCGTGGCTCACGGGCCCAGCCGCTCCGCGTCATGCGGGATCCTCCCGGACCGGGGTACGAACCCACGTCCCCTGCATCGGCAGGCGGACTCTCAACCACTGCGCCACCAGGGAAACCCGAGAGGATTATCTTTGACTCATAAAATGGAAGAAAGATTGTTTGAGAGGGGAGATGGAGAAGAACACATAAGAAACTTGCTGAGATGTGTTCTCATGCACACCAATTTTAAGCAAGTGTGCATACGGGAATTGAGCACCTGAAACTCTATTCCTTTGAAATATCTTGGAAAGTCTTTGTATACTTTGAGATATATAAGTAACTCAGTCAGAAGACTTCTGCCCTAGGATTTATATATTTAGGAATGAAATCGTTTTGTCACAGCCATGTACATGATTAAAATTATTAGTTAAGGGACAAGTGATGATCAAATATTTGTTCTAATTTACACTCCCACCAGCAGCATTTAAGAGCTCCCATTATTCCACATCCTTACCAACACCTGGGATTGTCAGCTTTTTCAACATTTGCCAATCTGCTCTGCATAAAATGAGAGCCAATTATAGTTTCATTTTGTATTTCCTTGATTACAAATTAAGTCGAGCAACTTTCTATATGTTTATCGGCCATTCAGGTTTCCAGTTTCCTTTTTTATGATTTTCTGGGTTATATATTTTGCCCAGTTTTTAACTTTTTCATTATTTATTTAAATATTTTAATATACATATATACACCTATATATTATATATGTGGTTGAGAGTCACATTAGATACAATCCTTTGTTGGTTGATGTGTTGTAAAACCTTATTTGTGGCTTATATTTTCACTTTTTTATTACATTTTTTGATGAACAATACTTAAAATTTTAACGTAGAAGAATTTATCATTTTTTTTCTTTTTGTGTTTTGTGCTGTGTCTTATGTTAGAAATCCACCTGAACATCATAAAGATATTCTTCTATATGTTCTTCTAAAAGTTTTGCTTTTCACATTTACATTCTACCTAAAAGTCTCCCTCCCTCCCTCCCTCCCTTCCTCCCCCCTTCCCTTCCTCTCCCTCTTTCTTTTTTTCTTAGGATAATAAAATGTCCAGGCACAATTTGTTGAAGAGCCATAATTTCACCACTGAATTTCACATACCACCACTATAATTCATAAAGTGTCCACGTATGGGTGGGTCTGTTTATTTGAGGGCTCTGTATCCTCTTCCTCTGCCCCACTGCTCTATTTGTCCCTGAATCAGTATCAAACTGCCTAATTACTATAACTTTTTTTTTTTTTTTTTTGCGGTACGCGGGCCTCTCACTGTTGTGGCCACTCCCGTTGCAGAGCACAGGCTCCGGACGCGCAGGCTCAGCGGCCATGGCTCACGGGCCCAGCCGCTCCGCGGCATGTGGGATCTTCCCAGACCGGGGCACGAACCCGTATCCCCTGCATCGGCAGGCGGACTCTCAACCACTGCGCCACCAGGGAAGCCCTACTATAACTTTTATAGTAAATATTAATATTAGGTGGAGCAAGTACCCCACCTTTGGCTTCTTCAGTTGTATCCTGGTCTTTCAACATAAATGTTAGAGTTATCTCATCATATTCCCCAATGAAATTATACTGGATTTAAAGATTAAATGTGATGAAAATTGACATGAGTAAAATATCACATTCCCCTATTTATGGATATAGTCTACCTTTCTTTTTATTCAGATATTTCTGAGTATTTTTCAATAAAGTTTTTAAAATTTCTCCCAAGAAATAAGAAATTTTCAGATATTAATCTTACAGTTAGCCATCTGCCTGACCTCTTATTGGCTCTAGTAATTTGTATAATATTTAAGTTTTATACACAGCCATCATATCTATGCAAATAAAAGACAGGTGGATGACTTCCAAAGTTTTCCCATGTTAGAGCTGAAACCAGAAGTCCAACTCTTTTTCTTAGAGTCCTGTGCTGCTCACTCCCCTGCCACCCATTTTATAAGGCATTATGGAACACAAGCTTTGGTAATAAATAACCCCATCTTCACTCCCCCATCAAATCAAGATCAACTGACACTGTTACTTGCCACAAAACTAAACATACAACAGCAACCGCATATATTATATTTGGACCGTTGGCTTCCATATAACGCTTTACTAATTTTCTCAGACTTGTCAGACTGCGCTTTCCCAGCCTCCTTCACCAATTTGTCATCCTTTCCCTGTTTCAGTTAAATATTGGCAGCCTTAAGGATCCTTCTTAATCATCTTCTCTTCATTCTACACTCCTTCCAATATGTTCATCGCTTCAAAGAATATTTAGCTAATTTAAAATCTGAAAATTTTACTTCCATCCCAGTCCTTTTTTTAAACTTCAAACATATATATCCAATTGCCTCTCATCATTTACATTTGAATTTTTAAGAAACATCTCAGTAAATGTTTTTGATTGATAGAGTGATGAAAGGGTCTTGTGCGCTTCCTTTTCCTACAATGTCATTAATCAGTGAGCTCAGTAACTAGTGCTTGAAGATCATTGTCAGAGTCAGATTGAAGCTTAAAGGCAAAAAATGTCTGTTTCTTTGCTCCACATGTGATTGTAAACCTCTTGAAATTAGGTACCACAATTTGTTTATTTTGGAAGGGTTCATAAAATATTTTTTAACACTTGAATAGTGTTAACCTGTTAGAAAAAAGTGACCAGAATAGCTAATTCTTCCTTTGAACTTATCTTACTGTGTTTATTGGTGATGTGCACAGCTCAAGTAGCACTGACATAGCATTTATGTTGACCTTAAAATTAAGAATTGATGAGATGGGATGGAGATGATGAAGAGGAAGAGGTCAGAACTGGGAAAGGTGGAGGGAAAAAAAAGGATAAAATGCAGATTCTTTAGCAGAGATATAATTAAGTTTACTCTGCCTTCTTTTGAATGTGAATAATCTATAGGAAAAAAGAAAGTGATTCTGTCATACATCTTGGGCTTGAATGCCAGTCTAACATTTGAGTAAAATTCTTAATCTAACCTCACATGGCTTCATAACCTGTAAAATAATGCATGTAGAGGAATGATTGCAGTGACTGTCCTTAGGTAAATTCTCAGTAAATACCTGTTATTAAAACAAGGCAGTGAATTAAAGTCCTTTGGGAGGTAAGACATAAATAGATGTCAGGAGTTGAGGAACTCCAACTGGCCACTCATTACTTAAACTGATTGAACACCAATTTAGAATTATTCAATCAGACTTTTGCTTTCAGATGAATGACTTTTTTTCTTCACTTTACTTACATTTATCAGTTTATTATAAAGAAAACAAGTCAAGAACAGACAAAGGAAAGAGATGCATAGGTTAAGGTATGGCAGGAGGGGACGCACAGCTTTCAAGCCCTCTTCAGGCACCCCACCTCGCCTCCCAGTACTTCCGTGTATTCACTGACCTCTCTCTAAATCACATTTTTTTCCTCAGGTGAAGGGTTTTTAACATTTTCCAACCGAGTTCTTAAAGGAATAGAACACTTCTTTAGTGCTTACCTGGGTTACAAAATCAGAAGATTAAAGAAATAACAGTTTTCTTTGACAGTACCAAAGGTTTTTCACCAGATTGATGCATCCTGAGCTTTAGATTTTGTGCACACTCCACCGAATTAACCTGAACAGTTTGAAAAGAAAGAATATCTTCTAAAAACAAACAAGAAAACTACCTTTAAAATTCTGTCTATTCTGCATAGCAATTGTGAAATCAGTTTAATATTCCAAATGATGTACTATTCAACAAAATCTGCCCAAAATGTAAACTTTCATGTTACTCTGGTTTCTCCAAGAACATTTTTTCCCTAGTAAACACTGCAAAATGTACAATGAGGGCCCTGAGTAACTAATACCTGAAATTGGCTTTATATATTATTTGTTGCCTGATTTTCATCATGGTAGGGTTGCTTCTCACCCTACAAAAACCTAAGCTCCTCATGGGCAGCCCTGTATTGCCTGATTCTTTTATGCCTCCACATAAGTTCTCTGCACACTGATGACTCAATAAAGACCTGACACCTGGTTATATTTTAAGTCCATATATTCCAAACAAGGGCATAAAGAGGGTGAGTTCTGATCAAACTAGCGGAGCCTTCTAAAGAAGGAACATTTGGGAAATATATTTGTTAAGAGGCACTGAAAGTTACCTCCTTCTAAAAGGGCAAAAGAAAAACCCTGAAGCCAGTTGCATATCAGAAATGGCATCCATTAATCTCTTTGCCAAGCAGCATAATGCAAAGAGGCCCTTGAAAGCAGTGCCCTTAAGAATGGAGTCATGGTTTAATGTGTTTGGTTTGGAGCACCTTGCTTTTAGAAGCCAGCACCTGCAGCAGACTGAAAGAGTCACTGCTTCTGGTAGCAGATTGGGTAATGATGCTGATGACATTTATGGTCCAACATTTCAAGAATTAATTTATAGTGGAAATAGTTCTTAGTGCAGTGAATACATCACTACAGTGAAAAGTTGACTCCCGGTTTATCAGCTATAAACTATACAACTCAGCTTAAGTCCTTTAGAAGGCAAGCATTACAGACATTACTCACAGCTATTTGGGGTTCATAATTCACTGAGAGAATATTTGAAATACGAAGGTATATGCCACTATAGTAAAAATCAAGAGCAAAAACCTAGAAAGGGATTTGGAGGGGGAGAAGAACAATAAAGAAATGTGTTCCAGGTGCCTCTGTGTCTCTTCCCTCCTCTGGTCAGATTTCCTATGGAAGCCATGCAATTTCATCCCTGATAATCACCTATATTTTACATCAGGAAGTTCCCATGAAAACATTTTCTTCTTTCAGCTTCTCTTCTTTATCACAATTTATAGCCAGCCCATCGTTTTTATTAGAAAATTTTCTGTAAATCTGTTAGAAAAAGTAACATAAAGTATGCATCTTCATGTTATGTTGTGGATTTTATGAAAGAATTACAAGTCCCTCATTTCCAGTCTTCAGAAAAGACTAGTATTTTCCTAGGACTTCTGGAATATTCTCCATATGACTCTGACCACCTGTTTTTTTCAGGGAGAGATGGCTCTGTCTACTGAAAGTAAAAAATACAAGGGATGTACTGGTAATAAACGTACATCTAAATGTTGATTAAATTATTGGCTATAGGAATGAGACTTGTCTTATAATTGTAAAAACTAATACAAATTATGCAAAGGGATTAACATAAGCTATTATACTGCAATGAGCTACAACAAATAATTGCAGTTAAAGGCTAATTATTGAGAAGCAGAGATACTGGAATTGTAATTATTAGCACCTATTCTTGGCCCTGAAATAGACTTGGGATGAGCTCTTAGATTGAAATCATTATTTTTCTGTGTCTTTAAATTAGCATGGTCTTTCTCAAAGCAGATGTCTTGAGTATAAATAATATGTGGGGAGAGACAATTTTATGGGGGGGGTCTGAATGATCACAGGGGCAGTAGGGAAAGACATATACTCCAATTAGCATTTGCGAAGCCTTTTGTCAGAGTTCTGTATGAGCTTAATGGCTTTTTAGTAAGTCTGGTAGTATCCCTCATATGCACCTTCCTTCTCTCCCAACCCATCCCAACCCTTTCTTCTTTTGGTCATATCTAATGAGAGTAGATGTATCCGTGTGCAAACAGCACATGAAACATTAAGGCTGCTTTCAAAAGTCAACTAACTCTCTAAAGAGGAAATTACAGGTTGGATAATGTTGATATAAGAAGAGTTTGTATAAGTTGTGCACTGTTTTGTTTTCTTTATTAAAGTGTCCATTTAAAACACTTGGAAAAAATTAAAAAGGAAAAACTAATGAAGCAATTAAATGTATAGTTCCCTCATCCAAACACACTATCATTCTTGGTGCATTAATACAGAGGAATATGTAGCACAAGTACTGTGTGGAGGAGTTTGCAAAATTCTATAAAATGTCATTACTTTTGACTGAACATTTACTGGGAGCTAATACATAAAATAATTGAAAAAATACCACCCATAAAAATAGAAGTCTTTTATATAGCTTACCAGCAAGTGATATGGCTCAGTGAGTAAAGCTAGGATGGGCATACCGGAGATACTCAACCCTTTGTCAATGTTCCCAAGTGCCACAGTAAATATAACACATGAAACTTAATAGCCATGATTTTAGGAATTAACCTCCGGAGAGGATTATACTAATAATTAGAATCCTATGTATTTTAGTTTCAGTGAACTTTAAGTCTTGCCGCTCTACTTTTGTTATACATTGATTTTAAAAGGGATGATTTTGCCTACCATACTCGAGTAAGGATTAAAAATTATATTCTCACATATGGTGAAATAGCCATATTAACCTAGATAGATTGAAGAGCATATGGTTGTAATATGACTGTAGATCACTTACACCAATCACTGGTATATGATTTCAGTATAGAACTCAGATATTTTTCTCTAAGGATTGTTAAGAACTAGTTTTTGTAGTACTTTTGTATTATATGCTCACATACATTTGTTCATATTTCAGAATTTAATTTATATTGTGAAAACATTTTAAAGTTATATCTTTAGTTATTCATTCAAAGAATGAAGGCCGAAGTTTAGAAAGGAGATGGAATGGAGAAGATATAGTCTCTGGAATTGAAGATAAGATTTTATTAGAACTTGTACATTAACCAAAATAAAAAGAACAATGATTTTAAGTAATTTATTTAAATAACTTTAATATTACATCATTATATAACTTCCTGTTTAAACAGTAATATCTGTTTGAACATTCTAGACTTTGTCAAACTGAGCTGGAAACAATTCATCTTGGAATTTTGATTAAGTATTTATTGCGAAGCAGAAAAAAAAGGAAAAAAAATTAGTATGCTTATCTTTTCTCTAGTTCCACCTATATATAACTTCTAGCTATGATATTTAATCTATCACTACTGCTGTAATGTCTTAAGTTAAACCAAACAACCTCTTGGGTCAACAAATTTCAGATCCCTAGGTTAAGAATAATTTAGTGTATTAGGAAATAATTCTCAAAATCCCCTCCCTGACATTTTGTATGAATTTTGCTGACCATTAATAGGCAAAATAATTTTCTCCATGTATGGTGTGTGTTCTATGTACTAAGAATTGATTTCAGAGCTTGATACACATATATATAACTAACCCTAAAAATAGCTTGTGGAAATGGGTATTAAGAACTCTGTTATGACTGAGGAAAATAAAGCACAGAGAGGGAAAGTAGTTTGATCAACTTATAAGCTGGGAACTTGTGACTTGACCAAGGTCACTCTTACTTCACAGGTCATTCCCTTAAGTACTATATACATAGCTTTCTACATTCTTTATGTTGGATCAGAAAACCACAAAAGTCTCCATGTGACAGTACTAAAGAACTCTTGAGCTGTTGAATCACATCTTGAATTCAGTTGGTTATACTAACATGACTTTCGTGGTCATTAAGTATACTAGAGACTTTATACCAGTACAGGACATTTAACCTTTCTGCCAGGCCAGAAGTCTAATTTGAGCAGTTTTACTTTGATGCTCTATTTTTGATTGGTTAAGCCATTCATCCTGTTTGACATTGTTGTGTGGTGTTGCTATGCTTACTTTAACCAGCTGTCACATTCCAGCCCAGAGGTGGGTGAAATGATTTGTGTTTATATGTAATTCTGAAAGGCTTTTAGATGCTTTGAGTTGGCAGTATGTCAATATAAAAGACATTTATCCATCCAGCATAGCAAGCCTGAGAGACTTTCAAAATTCTTCATGTAACTTTATAAAAATTTCTTTCTGCCATTCAAATGTTGGCAGACTGTTCTTATGCAATTATTTCTAGCTCTATTATTAAACCTGTGACTGTAAAGAGATGTCTTTGTAGCAGATACTCATTTCTTCATGTTGAATTGGTTCTAAATTTGTATGAGACTATTCATATCATATATCCTGTCTTTCTGAAAGAGATTATAACACTTAAAGCAGGATAGTTGTTCTGAGCTACAATTAGATATGGGAAGAAGTTTGAATTCCTCCAGTAGTGTTTCTGTACAAGTATACAGATTGATATAAGAATATGGAAATTTAATGAGCATTTAAATGCCTGAAGCAAGTCCAGGTGCTAGGGATACATAGAACAGTTCTGCATTGAGGGAACTAATAATGCAGCAGCAAAACAAAACAAAACAAAAAAAACAAACCCACATACTTTTAGTATTCTTTAACCACAAACTCATAATCCTTCCAAAAAGTATTGACAGCTTAAATCAGTGGAGTTGTGGGTTTAGTTATTCAGGAAATCATCTCAATTTTTTGTTACTTTCCTGTGTAGAAAGCTTATCTTCCAAAAGAGTATTATCCCTATTCACAAAATGTAAAGCCACCCAAGTGATTCAAAAAGTAACTTTAAAAATCAATAATTTCTTCAAGAAAGAAAAAAAGGCCAACCCCATATCAATCAATCTCTTTATCATCATTCACACAGAACACCCAGTTAACCAGTTGCTTTACTCAAACTTTCACTTACAACAGGTCAGCTTAGCATTTGGACATAGAATGAATATGATTAAAAGGCATTATCTTCAATGATAAATTAATATCCTTATTTTCAAGTTATATTTACTTGGAGACAGTTTTTCAAAGAACAAAGGTATGTTTCTATTACCATCATTACTTAATTACAGCAGTATGATTTTATCAAAATTGGGATTTTAAAAATACTTTATTATATGTAATATAGTTACTTAGGAGGATAATTTACTTTTAGTGAACTAAATATGATATTACAGTGCTTCGTTTTTATATCTCATTTTAACTGTGCACAGAAGGAAAGTGTTAACATTTAATTGTCTGTGAAATATTTTCAAGGAGTTAGCTTTGATGTGAAAAAATAATAGTTACTTAGGGAACTGTAATGCTATAAGCTTGAGACACCCAACCCAATGAAAATTCTTTGAATAAAAAAGAGGGCAACCACAACAAATAGTATTTAAAATACGTCTCTGATCATATGAAGCTTTCACTTTCTTCATCATTTACTAGTTCTCATTTATTTCAATGTTCACCTGTCTAGTATACCACCATTACTATTTTAGTGATTCATCAGCATTGGCAACCTTAGCATTCCCTAAAAAAAAGCAAGGAATAGCAATTGGTACATGCTCAAGCTGAGTTAACTCAATGCTGTTTATCTGGACGTAAAGTAAGAAAGGCAGTCAATCAGTTAAAAGTTTTAAATGTTTGATGGTGTTGTATCATGTAACCTTACCATCTGGATGACTGGATTTTAGTCTTTATATCCAGATGTCTGGCATCATGCAGACACAACCTCAGTGGTTCAATCAGTCAACAACTTTCATTGAGAGCCCCCTTTGCCTGGACAACTCAGCAAGGGCTAAAGGAAATGTCACCTCATGCATGGGCTATTACAGTATCCTCTTAATTAGTTCTCTTAACTTTACTCTCTCTCCGTTCCAAACAACCAGGATACCAAAACACCATTTTCAAGATCTAAGTTAAATACTTGCTCAAGAGCCTTGCCTTGCCTCAGGTTTTCACTGAACTCTAGTTGCTTCATAGGTCTGTAACAGAAGAGTTTACAGAAACTCTGCTTTTAAATTAATCATGTTATTTACCTCTGTGTGTGTGAGCCCTTCTTCAGCTGTAGCCTGGAGTGGGTAATACTCAACTCTGTGAGCTGTTTTTACGCTTAGCTATATATTATGCATATCAGACTTCAAAAACTGTTCCAGGATCATAGTAGTCACTCCATGAATGGAGGTAATTCTTTTTATCTACTCATGATCAACATCAATAATGCTTAGAGTCAACATTTACTTTACCCTAAAATCTCATTGATTATAAGATGTCCAATTTGCAACTTTTTTGAGGAGAAAAGGCATCCTATTCCATTAATGTAGGCAAAGACTATAAAACTCAGACTGATTTCATAAATTACAGTGTGGAAAATTATGCTTATTGAGGAAATACACTATTGTTTCTACTGCTATTACTACTATTATTTTAATAATTCCTTTTTGCATTATGATCCAGACAAACTAAATTAATTGTTGAGGGAAAAGGAGGAATCAAAAATGATTCTAAAATTTTTGGCATGCATACTTATGCATGTGGTGCCACAAAATGAAATACGATATGTAGGGGTAAAAGGCAAGTTAAATTTTGTCCATGTTGAGATTGCCATCAAGGGGGAAAGAGTCCATTGGTCACTGAGTATATGAATGACCTTCTGAAGAAAAATCTGCAGATTAATATTTGGAGAATGTTTTACTGTGATTCTTTTAGTTACAAATCCACTCAGGGTAGCTCATATATGACTCCCATGAAAAGTAATAAGGGAATCACTTGAGCCAATGGTCACTAAACCAAGAGGACTTCTTTGGAATCAAGATAATTCCAAAGATCCCCACATCAAGCATTCATGAGTCTTCATCCTAAATCTCAATCATTGTATGAGTATTTGTTATGGACTAGGCACTAAGCTAAGCATTTTTTATGCCTTATGTCATGCAACTCTCACAAAAAGTCGTGTGACTTATTCTGTTATTATCCACATTTATAAGTGAAAAAACAGCTTCTGAGAATCTAAGTAATTTACCCAATAACCTCAGCTAATTAGTGGTAAATTAGTGGTCAACTTCAACTCTTATCCAGGGACCTATATGTACCACAAATAGTGGGCGCTGTGTTCTCTTTTGCCTCTGAATCCACTCTGTTCCACTACTAATTGGCTTTTTGGTTTACTTAACTCATGTTCTCCCATAATTTCAGCCTGCGTATGGCCTTTCATAAACTCTCCAGTCCCATCAACATCATGACCTTTCAATTTAGCTCCCACTATTAAATGGTGATTTAATTTCTCTATTTTTTAGTCTGGCTCATGATAATAAGAATCTGTTTATCTCAATGCAATATTGAAATCAAGCTATGCATTTCATAAATGTTGTTCAGTCTGTTGATTGGTTGCCCTCACATCAGATACCCATCCCTAACTGGTTAACAGTTACTAAAAAGGCCAGCCAAGCCAATCAAAGGATGCATGTGGGGCAGCTTTCCTTAGGAAAGGTAAGACTGAAGCAATAGTAGAAACATCTCTACATAGGAGATAGGTGGGAGTTGAAGCTATGGAAGTGGGAAAGGTCCACAGTAGACCAAAAAGAAAAGAGGACACACAACAGAACCCTAAAAAATAACTATATGAAGATTGGCCAGAATAAGAGAGGTCAGTATAAGAAATTAACATAAAACAGAAAATTATGAGAAAAGTAGAAAATAGTGTCAAGGAATTCTATGAATAAGAAAGTTTGAAAATTAAGGGTGCACTCCACAACAAAAGCTTCAGCAATATCAATTCTCATATAGTCCAGGGTTGAGCAAGAACAGGTCCTTGCTCTCAAGGTGGAGGAAACAAGTGTTAGTAATCACACTAATTAATGCACAATTGCAATTCTGAGACATGCTACAGAGAAGAGGTATATGGTATTTTGAAATCGTAGAATTCGAGGACTTGATACTGTGAAAGAGTTCAAGAAAATCTTGCCTTAGAATTGATGCCTGAATTGAAGTCTGAAAGGAGTGGGAATGGACTTAGGGGAAGTGGAGGAGGGAAGAGCATTGCAGACAGAGAGGATGTGCAAAGCTCCTTTGGTAAGAGCGAATGTAGTGACTGGCTGGAGTGGAGGGAACAAGGACTTGACCGGAAAGAGGTACTGCTGGAGAGGTCGATAGGAGATAGACACGCAGAAGCTGGATGGACACATTAAGGGGCTTGTTCTGTTGATACCCTACGTGCAATAAGCTGGGAGGGAAAATGGGGTGATTGACATGACGAGATGAACATTCTGAAGTGATTGCTCTGGCTGCAATAAATAGGAAAGATCAAAGAATGGCATCATGCAAGATTTTTCTGTTTCAGTTAACAACGTTCCCACTATTACTGGTTTAAGAAAAAAGATCTTTGTTGGCTCCAAACTTGTAAAGCATGGCCAAGAGCAGATATTCAGGCATTTTGGGATCCAGATACTTGATGATATTTTCAGGGATATATCACTTTGTGTCACAGATCTGATTTCTACTGCGTTGGCTTTATTTTTAGGCAGGATCTCCTCTCCCAGGGATGACATGGCAGCTGGAAGCCTAGAGTAAAAAAAATCTCTTATATTAGAACCCCAGCAGAAAGAGAACTTTTTCCCTACAGTTCCAGCAAATATCCCAGGACTGACACTTATTGAACACCTTGGTCACACTCCCAACCATGAAACAATCATGTGGCCAAGGAAGACGGCACACTCATGGTCAGGCTCATTTCTGGAGGTACGCTCAATCCCACCTGAACCACATGGCCTGAGAAGAGGAAAGGGACAGTCCCCAAAGACAAACTTGGATGCTGTCTCCAGAAATGGGAGGCCCAGAGAAATTATGGGGGAACAGGTTAAGAAGGTCTTACGATATTCCTGGATAGAGATAACCATCGTTTGGATTGAGAGGTATTTAAGGAGAATAAATTTGTAGGATTTTGTAATGAATTAGACAAGAGGTAAGAGAGATTGAAGTATCAGGAGTATGTCCCAAGTTTCATGTTTATATAACTGGTGATATCATTCACTGAGAGAGTCAACACTGAAAGGGTGCCAGGTTAAGAGGTAGGGAGAGAGGCAGAATAGCATGAACTTAACTTGGAATGTGTTTACTTGGAGGTACCATTGACACATTCAAGAGATGATAGGAATCTAAAGATCAGTTGGATATACAGGTCTGAAGATCAGGGAAGATATCAGGGCTGGAGGATAAGCTTGCCCAGGGCTGGAACACTCGGTTTTGAAGGTTGTAATGACCATGGATAGTGATAGAGGCAGAGCCAGATTACAGTCAGTGGAATCAGTGAAAGGTAAAGAAATAGAGACTGCAAGTATATACTAGTCATTATGGTAGATCAACTATGGCCACAGATTCATTACTATTTCTTCCACTGAAAAGTGGCGTTTAGTTTGCTTCTCAGTGATTCTGGATTGACTTCAGTAACTTGCTTGACCAGAATAATGCAATAGACACAATGTTCTGGGACTTTTCATGCTATATCATAAGGAACCTTGTGATTTCCACCTGAGCCTCCTGGAATATGTGCTGTAAAAAGGCCCAAAGAGCCAGCCCAAACAGAGTGTTCTTGGGAAAATTATTAAACTCCTTAAGCTTCTACTTCTTTATTTGCATAATAATGCAAACTCAATTTTTAGTTGCTGGTTTATCATTAGTGTTCACTCAATCTGTAATGAAGTGAATTAAGTAGCATAAAAGGAGATAAGAGTTGGCTTGTTTTTCCCTTTACTAAGGATTATTTCTATAAGATTTTAAGACTATAACAATTTTAGTGGTAACTATTTATTATATAATGTTATCTTAAACTATCATTGACTCCATTTTACAATGTGGCAAGTAAAATTAAAAAGAGAGCAATACATTAACAACTTTAGACCCAGTTTAGACATTGCATTAAATTCTAGATCCTTTGCTCAGCAAATGTACCATGTTAAACAATTAAATCATTAGTCAACTAATATCAAATCAGAACTGTTAAAGAAATAAATTTCACGTTCTGTGCTTTTTGTGACAACGTGGGAACTTTCAGTGGTGACATTTTCAGGGGTACTTTGCCATTTGAGCAGGGATTTTCTAAAGTTACAAATAGCTGTACTCTAATATCATTCCCAGAAATACCACCTCTGAAAGTCAGAGAATTAAATTACTTCTTTAATCTAGTAACTGTTGTAACCTCAAAGAGAGAATTTCAGGAAATACCACTGTCAGATTAAGTATTTGCAGGAATGCCATCTTAAAGAAGAATTTAGGGCTATAACATAGCCAGTAATTTTATCTGACTTGTATTTTTTAAAGGAGAAAAAAAATAGGGGCAAGACACCTTGATTTATGTAGCAACTTGCTTCCACATAATACTTCCCAATTTCCATAACCTCACTGGATGAAGTTTTCCTGTGTAACCCAGTGAACTTGCATTTCTCAGGCATGAGGAGAAAGGAGTCCCTTTTGACTCTTTTTTCCTGAGAACCTCCTCCCCATCAGGTTGCAAATGGGAAAGGGAATGTTTTCCTATAAATTTGACTGTTAGTGGCATGTTTTCCACCAGCTGAGGTGGGTCTGATGTAAGCTTAGTGGCAGCCCAGTTGTTCACTCCAGGGGATTTTGGAGATGGCAAAGTCCTGTCCTTACTTGACTATTTTGTCAGTGTCACTCTTTTCCCCCTCTTCTCCCCTACTTTCTTGGAGAGGGGAATGGGTCTGGATTACTGCAACCAACTCCCAAAGGCCCTTGTCAGAAAGGTATATATGACTGCATGTGATGTGTTGTGCTGAGCTGTTTACTGAGTAGACACCAGCCTTCACTGTTAGTCCATTGGAAATGAGATTAATCCAAGCAAGCTGTCATGGAGAGTATTGTATTAAATCATACATTTATCACCATCTGTATTAAATCCAGAGGATTGAAAAACTCTTAAGTAAATACTTTGAGGCATTATACTATTAACTGAGAATATCAAATACATTTTCAAGTATAGAAGTAACTGAAGTTTGGAAATAAAATTAATTTTTATTCACTTGAATTAAAAATTACATTATATTCTCTGCTTACTTTTATTAAATGGAACAGAATATGGTAACGTGTTTTAAAATTGAACTTTAAAAAACAATCTTTGGATAGTTCTTTTTATTCTAATTCTACTAAGAGCAACAACAAATTTCCCACTTCTTCATAGAAGTAGAAGGAGACAGTGTCTAACAAAAGTGAATCACTCAAACTGAAGTTGAAATTATATGTGAATCTTTATAATGCCTTCTTGAATTCTTTTGACTTCAAATCCTCACACTGTCAAATCATGGATAAAGAAAGACTTACCTGTGTAGTAAAGTCAGCATCCCATATCAGGGCATGATGCTAACAGAGTGACAGTGGCTACAATATTTTTTGAACCCATCCCCTCTTCTTTCCTTTCCTTTATGGAATAATGTCTGTTCTTTTAAGCCTGGTGACTGGACAAGCAAAAGAAAAGAAGGAGAAACCTTCCTAAGAACAGTACAATTGCCAAGCTCCAGCAAAGAGTCCATATGCTTTGGCTGGTGAATATATGTCACTACAAACCCTTAGAAATTTGGAACTAATTTACAAATTAGAAGACAAGATAATTATCTTTATTTGCTCTCTATGAACAGCCAATTTAGATGCTTCAAGGATACTTGCCTTTTTATCTCTCCCAATGGTAACCTTGTGAGAATGATTCCAATGATTGGCTACCTAATTTTCCACTTGTTCTGTTTTCATCTCAATTCATTCTAAAGGAGATTTAAATGATGAACAATAAAAGATACATATCCATCACGCACACACAACACAGAAGCATAACATATGATTAATAAAATCAAAAAGGCTGTGAAAAGGAGGAGGGCAGGTGCAGTCTGCTTCACTTTACTGTGGTTTGTGTAAATTTTCTTATGCCAGCACTCTAATAATACAAAAGAACGCTCAATACCTTTAAATATTTTATTGACAATATTAATATACTAATATATCAAGAAGTTTTCAGGCAAGTAGATAAATGTGACCTAACTCATGATTTCTAATGTACTGTAGATATTAAAATGATGTAATGTTGTACATTCTTTTTGTTTAAAAATATTTTATTGTCCTGAATAACTTCTATCTTTCCCCCACATATACACACAGCTTGACATTATATGGTGCAACATTAAGATAAAAGAAAAATTTTAGTTAGTAGGCTCCCTTGAAGTATGCTTAAAATAGAAATGTGGTATTTTCATCTGTGACACCAACAGGACCTAAACTGAGTCCATGAGATGATGAATATTCAGATTTATCTACAAAACCAACTGTTTCAGCATTTTCAGCCCCACCTTAAAAATATCATATCAATGACTGCCAACTCCATTAGGGGGTTCTTTCACCAAAATCATAAACCAAAATGTTTCTTCATTTAAACAATTTTATTTGTGGTGGAATTTCCAAAATCTCTTATATCTTGAAATCATCCACAAAATACTATTTTGTGCTTACATTAAAAAGATGCATTTCTTATAAGATCAAAATATATACCATTAGGCAGTATTGTTATATTTTTATTTTACACAATATAATCAAAGGATTAAAGAGACAAGCAAAAAAGTTAAATATATATAAAACTCCCTATAACTGATTTACAGCTATCCTAAAGTTTTAAAGAAAAAAAAATAAAGCTCTAAACAGCAGATGTAATATTTTGATAAGCAATATTTATAAAAAATATAAGTTAAGCATTGCAACAAGCTACCTTTGATGAACTGACCCCTATAAGAAATAGTACCTCTGGAACTATATATCTAAAGCAAGACAAAGGAAAAGAAGAAAAGAAAGTATTAATTGCAATAGTGACTTTTTAGTTAAATACACTTTCTTATAAAGTGGCAAGATAATATTTACAAATTTACAACTGAAAGGAAATGTTTATTTACAGGTTGTCTTGCTTTGGGACTTTTTGGGCCTCTTTCCTCCTGTGTAATAGGCCCTCCTGGCAGAACTGATCTAGACTAGATTTTTAGTTCATAGCACATGATAGATGAGCCTGGAATTAGAGGCCCCTTGAGTTGCAGGCTGAGAATCAGTGCTGGCAACTGGGGAGAGAGATGCTGGGTCCTGGAGAGGCAATCCATGTTGCTCTGAGTTGGTGATCCGATCCACTATGCTGGATAAGCAGTCCAAGCTGGATAAGGAGCTTTTATCCGTGGCATATACTAAGGATACAAAGAGAAAACCATTAAAAAAAAAATCCTTGCTTATGTTGCCCCTTAAGCAGCAGGTCAGCTCCTTTGAAACCCAGAGGTCAGGTGGTCACAGAAAGCCTGATGTAGACATTTGCAACAAATATCTAGCAATTCATGGGGATGAAGGTGGGGAGTGGCGAAGCACCCGGGTAATAGTTCAAGCAAAGGCTCCTATGTCTGTGTGTGTGCATGGATGTATCTGTTAGGGGGATTTTGAGCAGAAGATGTGTGTTTATTTTGCTGTGTCCCAAAACACCATAAATACCGCGCTATCCTCTTCCCAATACCGCGTGGAAGAACAGACTCTGCTCTGATAGGCTGAATTGTGAAGTTGAACTGGTTTTTAAACTCCTCTGAAGTCATCAATTCTTACCATTTGGTACATCAGGACAGTAGACGCTGTCAAAACTGCTGCTTTTTCTGGACCAGACAGGGCTGTTACATTCGGGCTATAATAAAAGACACAAAAGAAGGCATTTGTTTTCAGGTCTTGGCAAAAGATGCTCTGACCTAGGGTGTGGCAGTGCTTGCCCACCAGCTCCATAAACGGACCACTCTCAAATACCTTCATTGCCTTGATTTAGGAAGGGCTAGCCTCACCAAATCGCAAGGGCACTGAGGTCAATCTCTGTGCCTGGGGAAGAGGAGAGAGGCAGCAAAAGGAAGAGGGCGGGTGGAATTCAGCAGCCATGTGCATTGGGTTAACCATGCAAAATGGATTGGAGTAGAAGGAAGCCACACTAATTCAGAGAGAGAGCACTTTCCCAGGGCAAAAACACATTAAAACCTGGCAGCGTTGGCGCAAACGCCCTCTGTAAAGAATGCATCAACATCTTCCAGCCAGGCCTCAGCAGAGCAGGGACTCGGGCCACACGGGCATTTCTTTCTTACGTTACAAACTGCGGGACAGTGGAACCCTCACACAGTTGCCTTTAGATGTTAGTGTATGGCAGGGGCCACTGGTGGTATATATTGGAAATAAACTGAGTTGTAGAGAAAACATCTGACTGATCATTCACAGCCACCTATCTCACGTGACAACCTCTTCCTACGATATACACTTAGAACTTGGTAGGAAGTCAAACTAAACTCCTGGTCCGCCGCTACCCGTTTCCTGGCATCTGTCTAAATGCGGCACCTCTCTTCCCTCTCAGCAACTGCCTCCCCATCCCCACCCCTAACTATCCACCCATAACTACTGGCTGTTTGGTCGCTACACCTGGCCTGAATGAGATGTAAAGGTTTTGGTAAGAGATGGGAAGGGCCTAGCAGGTGCGGAGCTCTCTCTTACCGTGCTGTCAGAGCAGCTGGACGTGGGGCTGGTGGGCTCAGAGCAGCTCTGCCCCGGCAGGCTGTAGTAGTTTTCCACCTGTTCCCTCAGCAGCTCCTGCAGGCTCTCAATGTAGCGGATGGCATTCCTGAGGATCTCCACCTTGGGCAGCCTCTGGTTGGGGTTGGTCGTGGTGCACCGCTTGAGCGTCTCGAAAGCCTGGTTGACCTTCTTCAGGCGTCTCCGCTCACGCATGGTGGCCGCCTTCCTCCGATCCATGGTGGTGGACTTCCTCTTGCACGCTTTGCAGGCCCACAGGAGGCAGTGGCCGGCCTGGTGGTGGCCCGTAGGTGCTCGCACGTGCTCGTCCTCGTCGGAGCCCTGCAGGTCTGCTTTGTGCGCCCCGAAAGCAGCCACTCGCGGCTCAAACTCGTCCCCGAACTCGCCCTCGGGGGACGGGATGCAGGAGCCATCGTATAAGTACTCAGAAGGCGAGAACTGGCAGCCATCCATCATGTCCATCTTCTGCGGAGAGGCAGGAGGTGCACCTGGGCAGCAGCGAGATAGGGGAGAAACCGGAGCCTGGCGCCGCTGCGGGCAGGCGAGTCCCGGGCGGAGCTCCCTGGTCGGTTTCCCCGGTAATTAACAAGGGCAGACGCCTGGCGGCCTGGGTCAGCCGCGCTGGGGTTGAGGCTCTTTATATATTCTTGGGGAAGGGAGGCCGGCCCCAGTGGCCCCGCACTATTAGCATATCCCACCGCAACCCCCGCCGGGGCTGTCCGGGCAAACCTCCGCCTTTCCTCTGGAGACAGCTTGCTGTTTACTCCCCCTTTTGACGCTAATGGTTTTACTGCGTTTCTGCTGGGGCGGGGGTGATGGATGGCTCCCCAACCCGCTTACACACTCTAGATTACCTAAACCAAGGGACACTTAAAGGGTGTCACAGACAAAAGGAATGAAGGAAATCCAACTTTGCACGATTGCTGTCACATTAAAAAAAAAGATAATTAGTAAATAGAACTCCCTACTTCAGCTGACACCAAAAGCGGACCTGCCTTCCCAGTCTGGGACATGAGGGATCACTTTATTTTCAGGTGTTTCTCTTTTTCATGAACTTTAGTTGCGTCAGGCATTTTTTCAGCCAGTAGGCCAAATAACGGTTGCTAAAAGCTTGAAGTGGCACTTTCAATAATGGAGCGGATCTAGATTATTTTTTTAATCTGTTTTGTTTCTTATCATATTGCCATTTTGTAGGCTCTGTGTTATTGGGGGTAAGCGGGGAGGGGGAGGTTCCTTTTCCCCAAGGCAGAGCCCGCGCTGAGTTCTCTCTCTATGCTCGTCCAAAAGGCGTGGGCACAGGAGGGCCAGGTGGCCAGAAACACACCTCCCTTCCTCTCTTTCCCGCTTATGCGCATGTTTGCTGAGCGCCTCCTCTTTTGCGCCAGACCTTTGATGGGCCCTGAGCCGGCGGAAGATACGCACTGACTGTGCCTCTTAAGATTTGTGTTCTAAGAAACCCAGTTTTAGACGGCGAACTTCTCTCCAGGGGTGCGTCTCCCTTCTCCCTCTCTTTCTGCTCCGCCCTGTCGTTTCTACAGACTAAACAGCCAAGCAGGGCTTTGGGGTCGCTAATTTTCTGCTTTCAGGCAAACTAACACCGTTACAGATGCGTCCCAGCTGCCGGCGCAGCAATCCTTCTTGGCTCGTGTAAAATTTCCAACTCCTCCAATCCGAGAAACTTCACACACTTTGGCGACAAAAGCCTTCCAGAAAAGCAATCACAGCAGGGTCTTTGAAACTTTGGTGGCTAGAAGGCGAGAGAGGAGGGCTGCCATTTAAGTGACAATGAACCTATTAATCAGCTTTTGTCAATCCTCCTCCACCCTTACTTAACCCGCTACCAAATCATTTGTGGGCGGAGGTGGAGGTGGGGGTGGGGGGCTTGCTGTTTATATATGGGAAAAGCCCTTACTTCAGGCCTAAACAAGTATTCTGAGGTTTGGGGTCAGGCCTTGTAGCCTCATTCAAAGAGGAGAGAGAGTTCTCACCTTGATCTTGGGTCATACAGTCCAGTAACTGTTGTGACTCCGAACGTATTGGGGGCTGGGGGAGCTTTCTTTTCTATTACTTTTTCCTAAAATTATTTTCCGAAAGCAACCCTGGCAGGCAGATCCCTGTCTGCAGGAGCCAGAGAAGTATTAACTTTTTCAGGTGAAATCTGTACTCCAAAGTGAAGGTCCCAGAAACCAGAGGTGGGAGAGTGTCAGTCACCAAGGTTTGCTACAGACATCCCCGCCACAGTCCTCTCTTCCGAGTTCTGTCATCTCTAAGACAAAGACACTACCACCACCACCATCACCATCCACCCTCGAAAATCAGACCCTTTCATACCAACGGGCTGCTTAGTAGGCCTGTGGGAAATTCATCTGTACCTTATTTGGGACTATTAACAAGTGGCTGCCTTTGAAATGAATAGGTACCCAGGGCTACACCAGATAAAAGAATTAAGTTCCTAAAGGACTCATCCAGGCGGGTGGAAACATTCCAAACCATGCACATTGCTACCTCTGAAACACAGTAGTGGGTAATATTCTCATCTGGGAACTCTCAGCCAAGTCCCACAGGTTCTGGTCAGCAGCAATAGTACCATTTTCTTTGCGTAGAGAGTCCAGAAGTTCACACACTGGTCGAAGCTAAAACTGAGTTGTGTGCAGAGTTAAGATTTGGGCACACATAAACTTTAAGTGGAAGATAGAAGTTATCTTGCCTTTCAGCTGATTTCTTTCCACCAGGCACCTAATGTGCTTTGTACCCAAACTGCTCAGCGTTGCATGTGTGGAACAAACAATTATTAAGAATTTTCTATTTGCCAAGCACTGTTCCCAACCTTTTCCATGTATTCACTCGTTTATGACTTAGAACAAATTTGTGGCAACTGTTAAGTGGACCCATTATTAAAAGAAGGTAACCAAGCTCAAGGAGTAAGTCATTTGCCCCCGGTCGCACAGAATTGGAAACTAGGCATCCCCATGGAGCGCTTGTGCTCCTAGAGGTGAATTTCGTTTGTTTTTTTCTTGAATCAGTTCGTTCTCACTGCGCGCGTCCTTAACGCTCCAGAGCAGAAACTCGCAAACGCCGGTCCCCGACAGCTTTCCCTCGGCTCCCGGGCTGGGAAGACGCTGTCACTCAGGAGGCTCTGTCAGGAACGGTGGTTCTCAGAGGTTAGGGCTGTCTTTGGTAAGGTGATCTCAAACAAATTTACCAGAGTGCCGCGGGTGAGTGGAACTAAAGAAGCCGAGAAAACACAAGCGCCCGGCGGCTTAATGGGACTTGCTAGGGGGGAAACAGGGTCCAGGGTTGAGGACCCTTGGGACCCAAGTGCTGAAAATAGGATCTCAGAGCACCAAAGTTAAAAAAACGAGACAAAACTTTTAGACCTCTGTCAGGGGCGAGAGGAGAAAGAGATCAAAAAATGGGAGGCAGGATACAAAGAAGGCAGGAAGCCAGCGCCTCAAAGATGGCTGGGCTCCCCTAATTCGGGAGAGATTCCCCTGCTCTTTTCCCAGGAAAGACCGTGGGAGGGGAAAATGCGAAACTGAGTGAACGAGACAGAGAGAAAAAAATTTTTTTGAGTGGGAAAATTGAACAGAGAAGTATGAAAAAAGTTAAAATTTACTTTTTTTAAAAATGGTCGTTTACAGTGCTCATCTGGGTGGCCTCTTCTTCTCAAAATCAGACTAGATTGGCTTTTGCTTCTCATAGAAAAGAATGAAAATACTGTTTTCCACTATTTCTCCAGAGAAGTGGATCTCTTCCATGCAGAGAAAACTCACGATTGTCTAATATGTAAGAGGGTTGTTAGAAATGATATTCCAACACTGACTGCTAGGAAAGTATCACAGTAGTCAGATGATGGGAGGAAAACTCAGCCCAGCTGGGTGTTATAAATGAATGCCCACCAAGGTTCTGGTGAAGTATCAATAGATACAATGTTTTTAAATTTTTGTGTCATTTTACATTCTGAATAAAAATAAACACATGCTTAATTTTCTTACAATTTAGACTTGTAAGCAGGTTTTAATTGCAAAGACCTTTAAGTAATCATCAAGTTTTTTTTTTTTAAGAGAACATACTTTAGTTTAACCATTATGGCAACAATCCTAGTGTTGATGGACAGACCACACCAGCAAAATGATGCTTAGAGCTTCCTTTTTTAGTAAAATTTTCCCACCCTCGGAATTCTGCACAATCGAAAATTCTCCATGCTTCTCTTAGCAGGAGAAATCAAATATACATAGGAAGATAAGTTCATTTCAATTCGTTTCTGCCCCTACCTGAGACCCTTATCAACTCCTGGACCAAGGGAGTTGTTCTTGAAATTTTTGCTTATTATATCTGATGTAACAACGTGCTAAATAATTTCAAACCACTATTAGCTCTGGGAAGCAGGCACACCTAAGTAAACACATTAGTACCTGCCAAAGCTGCTGGAAGAATTTGTGGAGAAGACAGCTGAGGAAGACATTGGCCTCTGCTTGAATTCGAAGACTCCCAGGAGAGATCAAAGGCCTAAGTAAGGACTTTTAGCAGCCCTGAGAGTAGAGAAAGTAGCCAGTCCTTGCAGCATTATCTTTGTTCCAGCACATGGCATAGGCATTCCGTCTCACAGGCTGACTCTGAACTAGGCTTGCAAAAAATTGCTTTTTCAGAATGAAACCTCTAGGAAGCAGGGTCATCTTTTGCAACACTTCTTCTGACTTTAAGGGAGTGACTGGAGGAGTCTGTTGGAGAAATGTCTTGATGGCTTAGCTCTTTGAGGAAATACCATGTTATTGCTAATTTACTAATGCATTAGAGTAGAAAATGAGATATTCAAAGTTTAAACTAAAATTTTTTAAAAATATTTTTTCCAGATAAGGTGTTGTAGGAGGAAGGTTTTGAGATGAATAAAAGGGATAAAATATTACTAAGAGAAAAGCACAGATGGGTAAATTCTAACTTTGAGTTAAGAAATGTCTTAATAGGGATAGAGGTCACTTTAGCAGCCCAAGACTTCTCTGCCAGTCTCAAGAGGACTTGCGAACACTGAATTTTAGCACCACACCTCCACCCTAAAAACATATGAAAGAGTCTGAAAAAAAAAAGCGAGTCCGTTAGACATAAGTGGATTTCCACTACGTTCAGGCTTGAAACTCAATGATCCAGGTGTGATGATTAAAGTTAGTTTCAGAAAGCTGACATTTGACATTCTACAAATTATTTCTATAGTAACATAAAAGAGAAAGTCACTCGTTATTTTATACTTGATAACTTCATGCCTGCCTCTGGAAAGAGGCTCAGTTTTAATTTCAAATTGCTTATCTTTACCAAGTTATTAACATCTTGATTTTCTGCTTCCACAGCCCTGTTTGTTTTGGCTTTGGCCTTAGTCAAGCTTATCATCATTAATATCAAATAAAAACATTTAAATTGCAAACACACCAAGGATTTCATTGGAAAGCCTAACATGTCAGCTATAGCAGTGGAGGTCACATGAAGTCTTTGGGAAATATTTGCTCTATTTAATGAAGAGACTTCTATAGGCAAACTTATTCCAAACAGTTTCTCAAGTTACCCAGCCAAGAGAGATAGAGAGGATTTGATTTGCAAAGACTGAATAAAATCTATCAGCAGTTAAAGTCCATGAATTGATAAAAGCTTTCTGCTGATGAGCAGACCATAACACAAATCTTATTATAAATATATGCGCAGTTATAAAGTAAATGAGTTCACCTGGTCACTTATGACATCTGATTTCAGTTGTGGCATGAATCTGATTTTCCAAAATATAGGGGTGTGCGTGTACATATACATTTTTAGGAAGTCGTTATCAATTCTCGGGAAAAAAATCATAGATACATAATAAGCATGATTAATGGATATACACGCCATCAAGCCATCTTCAGTCACATGTGTTCTGATTAGATAATTTGCAATGCTTGACCACGGATCTTTTAATTCAATGACTCCTCTAATTTGGAGTTTACTAGCTAATCACTCTTGAGAAAGAGCTTTTGGGAAACAATTGTCAAATACAGCCAAGTTATTCTACAGCCCTTAAATGCTCCTTCTCGTTTCTCAAGGGCTTCCCTTTCAGGATGCATAAGCAATTCAGAGAGCAAGCTTGAAGCCACTGCTGTTGACTGGCTCCAAATCCTGGCTCTATACTTAAAACTGCAAGAACTCCTCTCTGTTCCAAAGTATCCTTTTCTTATAAGAGATAACAAAAGGACCCCTTTACAGGTTTCCGTAGGGTTATATGAGTAAACAGGTAAAGTGTTAGTAACGGCTCATTCATTTTACTGCTGGCCTCGTTGTTATTAATACTTTCTCAGCCAGAGCCTGCAAAAAAGCTAGAAAACTAAATCTGACGGAACTGTGGCTTTTGGTGGAAGAAAAGCCTCTTGTTGCTCAGTTTAGATTTACTAACGAAAAATAAAAACAGCTGACATTTAGTGTTTATTTTTGTGTCCTGTTTTGGTTAAGAACTTTACCTCAGTGAATCTTCAGAACTCCAGGAGTTAATAAGCACTATTATAGTCATCCCCATTATTTTATAAATGAGGGAACGGGAGAAAGAGAGGAGCAGTGATAGTTCCACCTTTACACTGTAGCAGCGAAGATTCAGTCCAGTTATGGCGCACAGGGGTTCAGCAGTCCGCATCCGCTGACACTCCCACCTACTTCTCTCACACTTTTGAGAGGGCTTCTATGTCAAGATCAGTTTCCTCTATGAAGCTTTCTGCATTTTAGGAGAAAGTGGAATTATCCATACACTCAGAAAACTGAGTAACTATTATCCCCAGGAAGAAGCCTTTTGAAATGCTAAAGGGGCAAGACACTGCTCCGTGCCTGCGGGGTGGGGGCGCGGTCTGGGGCGGCACCTGGAACTCTGGCGGTGGGCAACAAGGTCCAGACTGGAGCGTTGGGAATGAAGTTCGGGCTGGGAAGTGCTGAATGAGATTTGATTTTCAATTTCTGAACTGAGGACTAGCTGTAGAGAAAAACAGGGAAGGAAGCAGTTAAGGGCGGGCGGGCGGGCGGGGAGTGAAAGTACCATTTACGGAATGTAAGAGAGAAGTAGCAGTTCCAAAGAAATAGCTTGCCTCTTTCCTCTGCTTCACTTCCCACTGTGATTCTTGGTGGTCGTTTCTTCCTGAGGTTACAGGATAAACAAACCTGGCACACGTTGTAAAATCCTCACGGTTAGGAGCTCCTGGGGCTTCAAGCCTCTCTGGGGCTTTGCTATTTGGTCCAGCTAAGAGGTTTCATGTGTGTTGTTGTTGTCTTTTGCCCTCAGCCATTTAACCCTTACCTCTCTTGAAGCAACCTTCCTTCAAAGACGCCCACCCCACCTCATGAGCCAGATCGTCCCCTTCTTTTATCTTTCTATTTGGAAAACAAACCCAAACCACAAGAGGTCTTGAGGCTATTCCAGTCTTCTAGCCACCAGTCTAGTTCAAGAAAACCCGGGAGGGACCAGAGACCTGGCTCAGAAGCCAGCGCAGCCCCTGGTGCACCATATGAATGCTTCCTCACGAAGGGCCGGGCCTGTAAATTCAAAGAGGGAAAGTAATTCGGGCTAAATTAGCGGAAGATTTTTTTCGGCAAATAAGCAGAATTTTTGTGTGGTAATTTCTTGTAACAATGAGATTTTCCTCGATTGAACATTCAGTTGTTAACTTTGAGAAAGTAAATCTCACCCAGATCTCCAGGTAAAGGACAGTTAAAACAGAAAGAAAAGGGATGCTGATAAAAGGGAAAAGGGCAGATTTCTTCCGGATGGTCTTCATTTCTAACCACAAGGGTGGGGTCTACATGAGACATAAAAGTGAACAGTTTAATTCAGACACAGGAAAACAACCCATTTTCCTCCCTTTAAATCAGTCCATAAGTAAACGCCCAAATAAATGGGCTTGGGTGATTTCTAAATTAAAACGTGGTTCACCTTTATTTATGCCTCAAACATATTTTTTTCAGTTGAATCAAATTAGGAACAACTTTGTTCGTATAGAAACTTATATTTTAATATTACAATACCAGGATCCTCGCACATTTTATATACAGTACGTCACTACACATTTAAAATATATTTCTTAGGTTTACATAAAAAAATGAAAGTACTAAGATTATTTACAAAAATATATTCAATACCACTAACATTTAGATGCAACGTTCCCACTTCGCTTTAAACAGGAATGAACTTCTTTTGAACACGGCACAAAAGGATCACCGTAATAAAAGTAAATATATTACAAAACCAACCAAACAAAAACAAAGCAAAACTGCTAGATCTAAGCCACTCGCGGTTCCCAAAATACAAGCCCAAAGCCGAAAGGCTTTTTCATCTGAGCGTGCACAACAGTTTCCGAGAAGTTTCTTTGTGGATATGGCTCCTTCCCTTTCATAAGCTCCTGGGTCTGGGTTCCTAAATATTACTGTAACGTGACCTAAAGGATTAGGCGAAGGAGGGAGGGAGGGATCTTCCTGCTACGTGGAGGACATCCCAAGCACCGGCGCGGGGTTACTTCTCCACCACCTCCTCCGCGCAGGGGAGTTTGTGCTCCTCCGAGGAGATGCTGTCCACGATGGAGGAAAGGCATCGAAGGCTACTCGAGGCCGATGAATCGATGCTTGCCCCTCCTGAGCGCAGAAAACACACACACAAACATAACCCCGAAGGAAGGAAGAAGCCGGCAGCCCCGCGCCCCGCGCGAAGCCGCTTAGACCGCGCGGGAGGACCGGTCCCCGCGCAAGGAGCGCCGGTCTCTTAGGGACCGTCCAGGCTCCTGCTGGGCTCCGAGCGCTTTCTGCCCCCAGCGAGCACCCCAGTCCCCTCCCGGGATGTTCTCCAGCGCAGTCCAGTGCCCTTTTACTTTACCTTCCTTGGCAGTTATCACGAGCCCCCTGGAATGATCGGAAACACTTGGCCACTGGGAGCTGCAGGTGCGCAGGAAATCCGCACCCTCGAGCTGGAGGAAAACCGAGGCAGCAGATTAGCCAAGAAACATCGGTTCCGGGGGTGGGGTAGGGGACCCTTTGGGAGGGGGTCTCCCCTGTTTCCTCAGGCCGGGTACGAAGTTCCTGCCTATTGCAGGCACCCCGTGTTCACGGGTCACCGGGGGTTCATTTGAGAGGGACCGGGAGGGGCGGGTGAGGAAGGAGGACGCGAACGGAGACAGAGCAGCTGGAGGTTAAGGCCCCAAGGAGGGCGCCTAATCAGCCTCTGCGTTCCCCGGCCCCGGCGGCATCTGCGCTTACATTCTCTTGCTTGGGTCTGTAGCTGAAGGGGTCCACCCCTAGCTCCTGCACTTTGTCCTGCTGATCCAGCCGGTGCAGCAGGTCCTGCAACCGCTCGATGTAGTTGATGGCGCTCCGCAGAATCTCCACCTTGGGCAGTCTCTGGTTGGGGTTGGCCACAGTCCGCCGCTTCAGTGCCTCGAAGGCCTCGTTGATTTTCTTTAGCCGCCTCCTCTCGCGCAGGGTGGCGGCCTTCCGCCGGTCGGTGGGGGCAGATTTTCTCTTGCAGGTCTTGCAAGCCCAGATCAGGCATTGGCCGGGGCAGTGGGGAGGCTGCAGGCCTGGGGGCGCCAGGACATGTTCCTCTCCGCCGCTGTCGCTCCCAGCTTCCGGGGGCATTTGGTCCTGGCAGGGGGACAGGGTACCATCACTCCCCGGATACAAAGGAGAGCCCTCCGCCACTTCTAACGGCTGCAGGGTAACATTTTCCCCATCCAAGTAGAAGAAATAGGAGCCAGTTTCAAAAAGGTCCATCATCATGTTCTCCTCCTTGGCCTCTGACTGGGTCTGAACGGGGTGATGGGCTCAAAAACCCAGAGGAGCCACCCAGATGGCATTTAATTAGTGCGGTGACTTAAGTCGCCCCAGCTTTATATATAGAAGCTCCTGAAACTCAATCCAACTTTTAGCTGTCATGGAGCATCAGTCTCTCAATGTGATTACAGCCAGCGCTCTCTAGAACATCTAGTTTGAAAGGAAACTGAGAAGTGTCACCCCCAGAATGATGTGACAACCTATATGCAGAACAGGTTAAAACAAAATACGTAGAGAGAATCCAATAATTTCAACAAAGCATCGAACACTTCAGTCTGGGGCAGTTTAGATGCTAACCTGCTTACAGGACAACTTCAGAGCAACTGGGGATTAACACTGCCCCATTCCCCTCCCCCAGGCTCGTCTGAATTCTAAGTATAGACCCATGATGAAAGATTTCAAAGGCAGTAGCCATTGCTCCAAAATAGCTTGGTTAATGTTTGCAGACTGGTTCAGCTCTTTTCTCCCTCCTGCCTGTCAAAAAGGTGCTATTCCTGTGATTAAAACCATTACAGTCCTTCAAAGGTTATACATGACTTTCAGGCTTCAGCCTCACTAGCAGCAGGTAAATCTCTTTCCTCTCTTTTACTAAGGTTGAATGACAATTTGGGAGCTGGAAGGGGGCGGCTGGAGGGTGCTCAGATGCCTTCCTTGGCTGTCTCTTTTTGGAGGGTAGCAACCAAGATCTGAATTCCGTACCCCTGCTCCACGGTGGAGCCGTAGTACCTATAAGGTAAGGGGTGGGACTGAGGATGGGGATGCACTAAATGTAACAATGTCTCTTGAAAAATAGTTTTAGTGGAAATAAGACTCACACTATAGCTATTTGATATTCCAGGATTCAACGTGCCACTCCAAGATGCCTCTGTTAAGGCTCCTGTTCTACAGTGTGTGGTCATAGCTTTTTCATTAGCATTCTCGGTATCCACTGACTCCAAATAAGTTCTTTCATAGGATTCAGATGAGAAAGGTAGCAACCAAGATACAAACCAAGGAACAGAATGTTCCTTGCAGTTTGCCCATGGTCCAATACACACAAGTGTGGTGGTTGAGGAGGCAGTACAAGATAAGGGTGAAGTGCAGGGCCCCTAAATTCCAAAGACGCCCCCTCAAGTCTTAGCTAAGTTAATCTCTATTTATGTGTGCATGGGTAATACTAGGTCTTGATTTCTTTAAGATAACAATGGTTGCCTTATGGAATTTTGGTGAGAATTCGATCAAATGATACCATGTGTGTGAAGCATATAACCTTATATTAGCTGCTTGATGAACATTAGTTATTTAAAGCATAAGGCTATGTCAAGGCTAAGACCATTTCTTATGAGGGAAATAAAGCACAGCTGTAGCAGAGATTTATTTTTTCTCCTATTTAAATTGTTTTATTTTATTTATTTATTTATTTTTTATATCCCTTCCCTTTCCCTTTCCTTTCCTTCCCCTCCCAGAGCTCTGGAAGGACTCTTTCCAACCTTACATTGCCTTTGGGGTGAGAGTCAACTCTGGTTTTAGCCTTTATAGTCAGTGCCTGAAAAACTAGATGGAAACATAAGATCTTCTTATTCTACCCCAAGCAGTGATAATTATAGGCTGTGTTCAATACGATTTCATTTTCTTTTCTTTTCTTTTCTTTTCTTTTTTTTTTGTGGTACACGAGCCTCTCACTGTTGTGGCCTCTCCCGTTGCGGAGCACAGGCTCCGGACGCTCAGGCTCAGCGGCCATGGCTCACGGGCCCAGCCGCTCCGCGGCATGTGGGATCTTCCCGGACCGGGGCATGAACCTGTGTCCCCTGCACCAGCAGGCAGATGCTCAACCACTGCGCCCCCAGGGAAGCCCCCGATATCATTTTTTAAATGAATAGAGTAAGACAACGTCCTTGGACTCAATGGTCAGACAACGTAGAAACTAGTTACAATTTTTAGTTAAATCACTTATTCCAGAAGATAATTCTTCATAGTCTCTTCCTATTGAGCCACAGTTGAGATGTTAAGTTTTGACATTTTGTGCTGTTTTTACATTTTTGTTATGTGCAGCTGAATAATTCCTTATAAAGTGTGAGAACCATTTTTCTGTTTTTGGAAAAGTAGGAGGCACAGGGAATAATAAGAAGCCAATACTTTTGTGACATTTTCTCCTATTTCTGCCATTCCCCTGGTTGCTAATATCAGCAGTTAAGACTCCAGATTGGAGGCTCCAAGAATTCAGGGAATAGCCTAACATCTATTAAGGAAAATTACCCTGTGCTCTTAACCTCACTCTGTGCTGTATCTTGTAATGTGAAGACAATTTGAAAAGTCATTTTAACCAGTAAAGTTATATAGCATTATTGCTAAGATTATTAAGTTAACAATATCTGAAATTCATTTATTCAACATTTTTGGGGTACCTACTGAGTGCCAGATAGTGTCCTGGGTGACAAGAATAAAATAGTGAAAAATGATCTCTTCTTATGGAGTTGGAATCTAGAAGGGTGAGTGAAATTGACTAAGTGATTTAAAAATGGGAGCAATAGCACTGGAATTGGGGGTGGAAGACCTAGATCACAATCGTTTTGGACCTATGAGAACTTAGTCAACCCTAATATCTCAAATTCTCAGTTTTTTCACCCATAACGTGTATAATGACAAAGACATCATACTCTCAAAGGCCATGATAAAGTTTTTAAATATGTGAAATTGCTTCAAAAATGTTGCATACCTATAAAAGTATTTTTATTACTGCAATTAGGTATGGAGAAAAAATGAGATAAGAAAAAGATCACTTCTAGGGAATTTTGTTGCTTGGGTGACAGAATTAACGAAGCATCGACATATATATACTACCAAATGTAACATAGATAGCTAGTGGGAAGCAGCCGCATAGTGCAGGGAGATCAGCTGGGTGCTTTGTGTCCACCTAGAGGGGTGGGATAGGGAGAGTGGGAGGGAGGCTCAAGAGGGAGGGGATATGGGGATATATGTATGTGTATAGCTGATTCACTTTGTTATAAAGCAGAAACTAACACACCATTGTAAAGCAATTATACTCCAATAAAGATGTATTTTTTTAAAAAAGAAATAACGTTTAAGGTGACACCATTCTTAGACTCACCACTGATTTTAAGAGGTATCGGGTAGATATGAGAAAGTCTGCACATCATGAACCTGCTAAAGAATACGAAAGTGTGCACTTTCTCCTTCATTTTTCCCTTATTTAAGTGTTGCCAGTGGAGAAACAGTGAGTTCAAAATGTAGAAAGAGAAGATTCTAGAAAGAAGAAGAAAAAGCTTTGGGGTTCTGATCAAGAGCAACTTCCCAGAAAGGGGTGGCATTTCTTTGTGTGAATTCAACTATCACTATTGAACTGTCATTTCTTATTAAACTACAAAGCCCCTTTCACAACATTCTCTAGAACTCAGGCCAATAAAATTAATGTTGTTATTCACCTTTGTTCAAACAGATTTTTCCCTCTTTTGTTGTTGTTTTGGGGATTGGGAGTAGGGGCTGGGAAGAGAGAAAAAAGGAAATGCCAGCTTGGGAAATAACCATTTTTTATCAGATTAGGTAATGGGAAAATACACAATGATTCCAGACAACTAAATACGGAACTCTTGGAACTCAAACAAAATGTGAGATGCCTGTAATTGCAATTACAGTATTTCTCAGTACAACTTGGGAGACACAGATCTTGACAAGTGGTCAAAACAGGTTTATCCTCCAGGGTTTAAATAGTTCAAATATGTCTTTTTTAATTATGGAAAAAGTAAATAATAATAGAATAATAAGATTGTGTCAATAAATCACTTCAGGGGCCTAGAGTTCATTCATAACAAAATGTGAAAGTAAGCTAGTGATAGAATTGAGAGTTTTCAAATAGTTTACCACCCCATTATTCTTACTTCATGCTTAGTTATTTGTAAAAGCATTTTCCTCCCATCATCTCCACAAAAGCTTGAGTATGTCCAGTTCTTCTTCTCCGTGAAAAGGAGTGGGAGGAAAAGGATTATGGCCAGCCCAGCCAATGGTGGATTTTAGCTATGAGCCTTTGGGAAGGTGCTGTTATGTGGTAGAAAAACAGTCTCGGAGTAAGCCAGAACCTAAGTTCTAGTCATTCTCAATTATACATTCCAAGCCTCAGTTTTATAAGAGATCAAATGGCATATGTAATGTATACATCACAGGTTTGTTGTTAGCATAAAATGGAAAAAATATATATATGTTGGGTCCTTGTTATGGAATATGCACTCAACAAATTTTAATTTCCTTCCTTCCCCTGCTCAATTCATAAGGCCTCTGACTGAAATAGCCAAAGGGAATTAACTGAAATACCTAGATTTGTTAAGACAGATGTTTAGGATAAATTTAGGGATTTATATGTGTTAATGGGGTAATGGAAGTGAAAATATTAGAACTAGTGACTCTGATAATTGTGTTTCATGTACTTATGCCCTCAACAAACTTCCAATTACTGGGGGACAGACACTAATTTAAAAAATGACACACATGACTACCTGAGCTAGGAACTTCGGAGGAAAAGAATGTGGTTCTTTATGAGTGTATAACAGTGAAGAGTCTGTCATGAATGGAAGCTTGCGAAAGGATGGTCTGGGGATGTAAGTTCCTGGTATTTCTAGGGAGCAGAGTTGAAGGTTTTTAACAAACCTGTGGATTGGAGTCGTGGTGACAGTAGGAGGAAGGTCAGGGAAGAAGTCGACACAGGGTTAGTCAGAAACTGATGAAGAGATTTTTGTGGTTATACCTAAGGAATTTGGCCTATATTATTGCATAGCTGGGTTCAAAGAAAGCAGTTTCAGTTACAGCTGAGAAAGTAGACCTGAGGGCCAGATAGAAAATATACTTTTTCAGCAGCGGAAAGAAAGAGGAGAAAAGGGAGTAAAAGAAAGGGGGGTGGGGCTTCCCTGGTGGCGCAGTGGTTGGGAGTCCGCCTGCCGATGCAGGGGACACGAGTTCGTGCCCCGGTCTGGGAAGATCCCACATGCCGCGGAGCGGCTGGGCCCGTGAGCCATGGCCGCTGAGCCTGCGCGTCCGGAGCCTGTGCTCCGCAACGGGAGAGGCCACAACAGTGAGAGGCCCGGGTACCGTAAAAAAAAAGAAAAAAGAAAGGGGGTGGAGGAGGGCAAGAAGAGAAAGAAAATGGACAGCACTAAGTCCAGCCTGCCGGGAGCAGACGATCAACTAACAAGGCCAGTGAGTGGCCCTGAAGAGCAGAAGGTGAAGGAAGGGCCTGCTGACCGAAAGGGAAAATTCAGAAGAGGCAGATTAATGCTTTAAACTTGTGGCTGCTACATGAGTAACCTGAAGCCATGCACCTGTAATTGACCTAATCTGCAGACAGTGTGTGCCCAGAGATTCCCGAACACTGTGGTAAAAATAGTTTGCACTTAGACAGAACATTCGAGTTACTTCAGAGGACATGGGGGAGGGGCACAGACCAAGCAGAGGAGAAGGGAATGTTTTAAAGGCGAATGCTCTGCAACTTCCAGACTGGGGCAGTGAGAAGTTGGGCAGAGAAATGGGGCTGGATCTGGATTACGGGGACTGCTGGGCAGCTGCCTTTTTCAAAATAGCTCCGAAGAAATGTGTCTAAGATGAGCAGAGAGGCTGCTCTTCAGATTTTTCAAATGTATTTTTTACTCTTTGCTCTCACCCGCCTTTCCCTTGCACTTGGGACTAGAACAGGACTTCCACAGAAACCTGTGTTCAGTTCATGTACTAGATACAAAATGCTACTGAAAGGGGCTGCTGCTCGTTTAGTTTCTAGGCACAGTGTCCAGGGAAAGAGACCACAAATGCTCGCCTACCTGAGAAACTCTTATTTGGTGCTTAAAAAACGAAGTTCTCTTTATAATTCTGCACTCTCCCTATTTTCATTCAGATTTAGGAGTTTGAGAGCAACATTTGTGAACCGTTAGAATGTTTTCAGGTTACGTATTCCTTCTCTGTGGGTCACCAACTGGAAAAGGTTTGCTTAGGACAAGTACCCAGGAGGTCCCACTTTCAGTAGAAAGACTGGGAAATCCTGGACAAATCAGAACAAGTTGGTCACCCTACTTCCAGGAAAAACAGGATAGGTGCTGACAAGTATCTATTCATAGATAAGAACAATGAACAGAGTGCAGTATATATAAAGGAGACTTTCTTTAAACATAATTATAGTGATTACAAATACGGGGTTTGATGTTAGATCTAAATCCTAGGCTCAGCTCTGCCACTTGCTAATATTTGACCTTGGGCAAGTTATTTAACTTCTCTAAGTCTCAACTAGTCCATAACATGGAAATAATATTACCTTATAAGGTTGTTTTAATGATTAAAACAAAGTTAATAAACAATATACAGTGTCTAGCGCATAGTAAACAATACAAATTGGTATTATATTATTTAACTTTTGATTGAAGAAAAATCATCCATCTACGTGTCACCTCAATAAATCATACTTTGCTTTTTGTCTTCTATATGACCAAAAATTTTATATAATGTAATAATACATAATGTAAATTTTGTACTACATAATTTTAAGAATATAGATATAATGCAATATCATGTATATATGGCCTTTTTCACTTAAAATATTACATAAACACTTTCCATGATGCTATGTAAAACTAATGTTTAAAATTTCTAAGATATATGGAATGATTTTTCAATGTTATTTACACCTTTTAAAAACTAAATGAATTGTGATATTCAGATGACCCAAATTATAGTAGGGTCTGATGTTACTAGCTTGTTAAGCTAAACAGATGTCTCTAGTATAGAATGGTTAGCCAAGTATTTTGTTACTGCCCTCCAACTGGCTGGTTATGACATATTGTCCAAAATAGTTGGTGCTTTAATGCCTATGTCACAGCCTACTGTGACAAATAGTCACCACTGTACAAACACATTTATTCCATAAAGTTTTTCTACCGGTTTGGAAAAAAAGTTGTTTAATCAGACGTACACACACATTTCACACTTTTTCAGAAGCTCAGACATTTCTCCTTGAGATAATGCATGTTAGCTTTTAGGATAGTAAGTGATAGAAACATGGAAAAAGGTATAAAATGTTTAAATTGTATATAATCTGGTGCTTTTTAAGTACAGGGATTATATTTTCAGTGTGCCACTAGTCACATAAAAATTAATCATGTTAAGTTTTATCTTCCCTGATTTCAAGATCTGGGCTAGATGTTGTGATTGGAAAAGCCATGCTGTATAATTTCACAATGTAAGTATAATCTTTTTATTAAATCATTTAAATTCTTTTTAAATTTTCTTTTGTTTAAGTATAAACTATCATGAGATTTAAGCTGTAATATTCCAGAATTTGTACTTTTAGAGTATAGAATAAAAAGTAGTTATATATATATTTTATTTTGTAAAGTTGTAGCCATTATTCAATTCTGAAAAAAAAAAAAGTTGCAGTCCCTGTGTCAGAGTGCTTTAAATAAATGATTTCATTACATCTTTTTTTTTAAATACATTTATTTATTTATTTAGGCTGCGTTGGGTCTTTGTTGCTGCTCACGGGCTTTCTCTGGTTGTGGAGAGCAGGGGCTACTCTTCGTTGTGGTGCACCGGCTTCTCGTTGCGGTGGCTTCTCTTGTTGTGGAGCACGGGCTCTAGGCGCACGGGCTTCAGTAGTTGCAGCACGTGGGCTCAGTAGTTGTGGCTCGTGGGCTCTAGAGCACAGGCTCAGTAGTTGTGGCGCACGGGCTTAGTTGCTCCGCGGCATGTGGGATCTTCCCGGACCAGGGCTTGAACCCCTGTCCCCTGTGTTGGCAGGCGGATTCTTAACCACTGCACCACCAGGGAAGCCGGATTTCATTACATCTTCACAATATTTTATCAAGTATGATTTATCTCCATTTTAAAGAGGGAGTAAAGCATTGAGAAATTAATCTACTTGCCTGAAAATCACATGCTTATAAACTAAACTCTGGCTCTTATAGCAGTAATTTATATAATCAAAATGAAGTTCTTATTCTGAGCCTCCTTACAGTGCCCAATAGAAGAGTAGTCTTCAGTGGGAAAAAAAAAGTCTAGGGGCAAACTACCTTAGAGGACCTTTGAATGTTTATTTGGCAACCTGTAGGGTAACTTCCATTTTTCCAGTGACCAAAAGAGGCACTGTTGATAGCTGTTGGTTGAGATTTGGACCTGTGTTGTACTTTGGGAAATAATGATGCAATGCTATTTTCCATGTACAGTGCCATGTACAGGCAGCCTGTCCCAGAGGTCATGAAACTGATGCTCAAATTCAAATGCTTGAAACTCATGGTCTATTTGATTATTTTAAAATATACAGTAAGAAGGAAAGAGAAAGACGGAGTGGGTTAGCGCACTTAAGATAGGGTAAAAGTGGGGTGGAGAGACCATACTATACAAGTCTTGAGTTACACAATGCATATATATCCTGTCTTTCTCCCTTCCCCTTCAGTCTGCCCCACTTACAGTATCTACAAGGACTAGAATTGAGGGTGATCAAAGGATTTCAGCAGATGGAAGGTGTCTGAACAAATACACAGATGCTCTATACACCTAGTCAAAACTACAGCTCACCTATAATCTACTGGGCAGCCAGCAGATTCTGTGGACCAAACTGGATTTCACCAATAAGTGGTCAGTTTAAGACTTCTTAAATATTGGGTTTCTCAGGCATATTTAGTTATTTGATGCTTAACTGGCCCTCCATCCCTTTCTGTGTTGACAAGCATAGGCTACACTTGCTTTGTCTGTCTCTAACCTGTTTTCCAAGCCATTTGCTTTTATATTTAGTTTCATCTATTCTTCCTATTTTTTCCGCTTATACTCTATGGTAGGATTGAATATTCTTAAATAAGAGCAAATGTATATTATATCTCCTTTCAGAAGTTCTTTACATGTTTTCAAATAGAATTGCTATCGCTTGATATTTTCTAGTTTCTTGCCTAATTTCTTTGAATTCTTTAACATAAATCTATCTTATAAAAGTTTCATAATCTCTAATTTCTATTTGCCACTTCCCACCCCTTGTTCTTTGCTTCTTTTTGAAAGTTGCAAAAAAAGATAGCTTGGGCTTGAAAGAGTCTTTTTTTCCCTCAAAATGGTGGGTACATTTTGTTCAAGAACTACCACATCAGCTGAGTGTAGAATTTCTTTCTAAATTTGTTTTCAAGAAAACAGATGATCATATGCTTTTGGAGATCAACAAAGTAAGGTGCTTACGTAGCCCTTAATAAAGCATTCTTTTTACTAAACACAGAGTAATGTGGATTGTGACAAGCATGACTCCTATGATGGATATTTGGTAAAGTATGATTTTCTTTTCATACAAACCAGGGCTCTATTAACATGGTTTCCTCAAGTCTACTTCTCACTTCAAATCCTCTAGGAATTGACACCAACTGTCCATTTTGACACTTGTTCATTAATTTCCTTTCAATGGGACTATTCTCTTCTCTCAGCTGTTGTAGCAATTTAAGGTTTTACAGACTCTTCTGGTATGGCTCTTTGTTGAACATTCTTTCTGTGTTCAGACTGTGTAACACCAGAGCCTGAAAGTATGTCACAGAGTCATTAGTGTAGTTCACCACTTGCTCCATTATCCACTCTCACAGAGGGAGACTTTAGCTGACCCCTTAAAAACTGAAAAGGGCAAAATCAATTAGTTCTCTCCAGCAAGATTTAATGGTCTTGATAGCAGCAAATCCGTGCTTCCTTTCCTAACCTGCATCATTCTACACACCTGACCTGACTGCATCCAATGGATCTCTAGTTATAAACTTCATACAGAAAAAAACATTTTTTTCCTGTTTGGGAGGTGTGTATATACACACGCTGTGTGAGGGAGGTCATTTCACTGCCATGACTGTAAGCACTAACAGATCCCAGTAAACACAGAATGATTGTTGCATCTCTTTGTGAAATATGAACAACCTTGTTAATTTTTATTCATGATTGGGAAACCCCAGCATTTTGAGGATTAAAGGGCATAAAAATGAATAATACAAGAATGGCTGTAGAAGAATATAGCATTTGTTTTGTAGTAAAATGAAGTGGGACCGTGTGACTTTTCCATGGCGCAAGTTCTTTTCTTGTGTGTCAAGTTTTGTTTTGGGTTAGTGAGAAACATCACATCACGAAGAAAGAATGCAAGAAGCAAGGGCTGCTTTACACTTTACCAATCTGTTGTGCTGTTCCTGGAAATTTTTGCATTTGAAGTTTGACAGAAGGTAGCAAATTTTATGTGTGTGGTTGCTATGCTTAAAAATAAGTATATAATAAGTGATATTTGATTGTTTCATATTATCTTACCATTTTATAGATGAACATGGTTTAATCTTTTAGATTTTCTTTCATCTTATGATATAATGGCACTAAGAACATATGCTGCTTTTTTTTTAACTAAGTAATTTCAAGATATTAATTCTTTCAGGTTCCCTATATAATTCTAAGACAGCTAGACTTCTTATATTTCAAACTTTATTTTTACTTCTTTGAGTGTTTGGTATTTTATATAGCTTTCTAAAACTCTCATAGCAGAACTTTTTCTTTAATCTTATCCATTTTAACTCATCAAACTGCTTATTTTTTCCTGACTTTGAAGAAAATCCCAGTCTTCTCTCTGGAATAAGTTATCTTTTGAAGATTAAAGTGATGATTAAAATCAGCTTTTGGACATATGATAATACTATAATACTATTTTTGGCAGTGGTGTGTTACTTAAAAAGTTTTATAAATACATTATCTTAGCAATAACTTCAGCTGCAGGAAAAAATGAAGCACGATCTTATAAGATTAGTGTGAGATTTCCTGAGGGTACAGTAATTTAGCTCTACCTTCAGAAGTGGGCAGCAAGACTTTTCTGGGACTCTGGGGCTTTTAATAGTCTATCTAGTATAAAGGCAAATAATGGAGACAGAGGAGCAGGGAGGGGGGAGGGGCAGGGAGGAAAGGAGAGGAGAGAGGGAAAGGAAAAGCTAGAAGGGGAAATGCAGGGTGGAAGTCATTCTTAGTTCAGAATTGACCACTAGACTTCTGTCAAAATCTACTCTTTTTAAAAAATCACAGCGTTTTGAAAATCAAAGGCCTTAGAATTAAGCACATGTTTTATTGGTGGGTTACTTGTTCCTAAGCACAAGTATCCTTCCTTGGTAATAGAAGTTGCTGAAAAAGCACAGAATCACTGGAAGCTTGATGTTGTCTCGTATGTTCCTGTTTCAAAGTTTATGACTGTAAGAAAATACTCACAAGAGACTATTTGTGGAGTGTGGATCATCAAACGATTTCTATTTTTCACAACTGCCTCTTTTCACATGTCTCATATTGATTACAATATTTGCTTCTATGGTTATTCATAACCAAGAACTTATCACATTGCCCTTTAATGATTATGTATTCATATCCTCCACTCTATAGAGCAGGAGCTATGTAATCATCATTGCTGAGAAGGATCACCTGGTGGAAAACAGGTAGTATGTAATCTCTGCTCAGTGATAATTGTCAAAACCCACATCATCTTCTCTGAGATGAAGTGGGGTTTTCCCTTATTGGATATTTATTTCTATTTCTATTTGGGATTTGTTTAAATTTTTTTGGTGCTTTGCCCAAAACATTGTATGTCTCAATCAGTGCAAGATATAATGCTTATTTTATTTTAGTAGAAGTTCCTGGAAATTTCATGGGACAAGAGATGCTCTACTCAAAAATACATTATATAGCAAGATTTATTTTTGGAGCTGAAATTGCTAAGCCTTAGATACTAAGTCTAAATAATTAATTGCTAAGTCTGGCTGCCACAACAAAATTAGAGTACATCAGTTTGAGTTAAGGCACTCATGCTATGTTTATAAGAAGAGAGTATGATAGTTTATTGGCTACTTGTTTTAAAAGTAGTGGTAGGGGCTTCCCTGGTGGCACAGTGGTTGAGAGTCCACCTGCCGATGCAGGGCACACGGGTTCGTGCCCCGGTCTGGGAAGATCCCACATGCCACAGAGCGGCTGGGCCTGTGAGCCATGGCCGCTGAGCCTGCGCGTCCGGAGCCTGTGCTCCGCAACGGGAGAGGCCACAACAGTGAGAGGCCCGCGTACCGCAAAAAAAAAAAAGTATTGGTGGGTTACTTTTTCCTAGTCATCCAGCTCCTGAATACCTGGTCATTCTTGTTTTTTTTCCGGCCTCCATGTCAATTTTACCCAGCAATTTTACCCAGCTGGCCCTGAGAGTGAAAGCCTTAGGACAGTGGTTATCTTACCCTGGGCCATTCTTCTGGACACTCTCCAGAAGCTGGTCTGTGTTGCCACCTTTTCACTTCTTGAACCCTGTGGGTTCAGGGTTTCCTGGGTACCTGAAGGTAATCAGAATAGTATGTATGGAACCCAGCACTGGAACTAGTAATCCTTAACTCCCCTCTTTGTATCCTTCAACTTTCTTCTTCATAAAGTCTTGACTTTATAGTAATAAAATATTTTAATTTACCTTAAAGTAACTTAATTTTGTACATTTTTTAGTCCAGTAAATATTCATTTTAAAAAATGGTATCTTAAATGTTGCATACCGTGTAACCCATTTATAAGAGGACTTTGAAATGATTACAGTAGTCTGTATAAGGTGCTGTTGAAATTACCAGGCCTCAGTAAACTTCTTAGAAAAGAACACGAACTAGTGGAGCACCTAGTAGAGCAGGCCTCTCCTTTCACGTGACTTAATTTGGCAGATTTTTTGATGGATTAATTTATTAAAATTTTTTTGTAAATTACATATAATTCAGGCCCAATCTCTGAAAGCAAAACCAGGGAAGCCCCTTCATGAAATTTTGATGAATTTCTCTTGTTGACCATGATGAGAAGGAAAAGGTTTGGAAAGCACTACTCCAAACTGTTGATAATAGTTATATTTAGGTACTAGAATTTTGGTTGATATAAATTTAAAAGAGAGTTTTCTGTAATTAAAAAAAATCTATAATAAGCATTCTCTAGTTTTGTAATGAGAAAATCAAATGAATATTATTTAAGAAAATCAAATAAAAATAGGAACTTATCCACAAGTAGAACTAGTATATCTGGCAAATAAGACAGAATCTTAATTTTTAGGACAGGAAGCAAGGCCTGTACTGTATTTGATGCTACAGCAAAATTCTCTTGAAGGAATATACCTAAAATTTCCCAAGAAAGGACTAAATCTTCCCAGAGTTTGGGGTGAATTGCTTCTGATATACAGAGATGAGGATTGTGGGAGCTGGGAACCATGTAGCTTTCTCCAAATGATAAGCTTCAATTATCTGGGCAATTCAATTATGGGAATAAGGTCCTTCCCAGTTATAACAGATTATGGTATATGCTACTTTAATTCAATTTATTGAACTGGGAAGTAAGGTTACTCAAAGTAGCCCAATAGTCTAAACTTCAGTTTGTTTTTTTCTCTCATGAATGCTGTATTTTTTATTGAGACACAATTCACATGACATAAAATTCAGCCTTTTAAAATGTACAGTTCAGTGGTTTATAGTATTTTCACAGAGTTGTACAATCATCACCACTATTTCCATCACCCCAGAAGAAACCCTGTATCCATTAGCAGTCACTTCCCATTTCCCACACTGTCCCTGGCAACTACTAATGAGCTTCTATGGATATGCCTATTTTGGATATTTCATATAAATGGAATAATTACAATATGTCTGGCTTCTTCTGTAACCATGGGTGAAATCCATTTCACCTGCCTTCACTAATCAAGGCTTTAAGACTTTCATGACCTCTAAGCATCACATAGCCTGAACAATAAGGTGTCTGACCGAGCTGTTTTCCAGGAACTTGGAGTCAGCTGCATCTATTTCAAGCTGAGCCAAGGGTCAGCTGTGTCTAGTTTGAACTGAGCTCCTTAGGACCGGGAAGGACCACTGACCCTTGAACTGGGCATGCGCGGGCATGCGCACTCGTGAACTTTAGAATGTGAAAAGGCCTGTAGCTAGTTAAGCCTGCGCAGAACAGCAATTATGGCGCCTTTTTCTAATCACCTTTCCCCATTCCCCCTCGCCTCCGACAGCCCTGCTTCTGTTTTTTATCCCATAAATACCCAAGCCCCTTGCCTTCTTGGAGCAGATTCGAGACCTCCTCTCCCGTCTCCTCGCTTTGCTGCAAACCTCGGCATCTCACCGTTTCAGCTTGCTGCACGTTGGGCAAAACAGACCCGGTTAGTACCACCTTCACTTTGCATAAAGTTTTCAAGGTTGATATATGTTGTATCACGAATAAGTACTCCGTTCCTTTTTGTGGCTGAATACTCTTCCATTGTAAGGTTATACCACATTTATCCATTTTCTGGCTATTATGAATAATGTTGCTATAAAAATTTACGTACAAGTGTTTGTGTGGAGCCATTTTAGTTTGTATTTTTGAACTGGCACCAAAATAAAGCCCACACAATGTGATTAGTTGATAAATCTGTTAAGTCTCTATGGTTCCTCCTCTATAACTTTATATCTTTTGCAAATTTGTTGAAGAAATTGAATCATTAGTCCTGTACAGTTTTCCAAAATCTGGATTTTGCTGATTGCATTCTTTTGGTATAATTTAACATTTTTCTGACATCTATAGTTTGATTCATTGGTAGCTCGCTGTAGAGGCTTGATTGGATTCAGGCTTGATTGGATTCAGACTTGATGGGGGAGGGAGGGCTGGCAAGATTACATTATAGTCTGTTACTCTACAAACATTATGTCTGGTTGTCTCTCTTTTTTTGATATTAGCAGCCATTGTTGATCTTTGCTGGGATCCATTATGGAATGGGAAGTAGTGATAGTCTAATTCTGTCATTTCTTCTTTATTTGTAGCTAGAATATAAAGAAAAAAACCTGTCCTCAGATATTTTGTTACTGCGTCATTCAGTTTGTGTATAAAAGGAAGGATAAAGTGCTTGAATCTTTCCCTTTATTTGCTAGTTTTCAGAATAAATTGGTTCATTATCATCCTTTAATAATGACTGACTATTCATGGGTTTTAAAAATGAACTCATGGACTAAACACATTCAGTATATTCTAATCAATTGGAGTTATTATTCTTTTTCAAATTAATAGTTGAATTTTTAAAAATAAGTTTCTGTATTTTGGCAGGAACACATAAGTAGATTTTGACATTCATTATATTAGATGATTAACAATGATATTTCTTTTTATATAAAGTCCCCTTATTTAGGTTTTTTGAAAATGTATTTATTTTTTGTTGAAGTATAGTTGATTTACAATGTTGTGTTAGTTTCTGGTGTACAGCAAAATGATTCAGTTATACATGTATAATATACATTCTTTTCCTTTATGGTTTATTACAGGACCATATGTATGTACTATACAGTAGGACCTTGTTCTTTATGTACTTTATATATAGTGCTTTTTATCTACTACTACAAAACTCCTAATTTATACCTCCTCTCCGTGCTTTCCCCTTTGGTAACCATAAGTTTGTTTTCTATGCCTGTGAGTCTTGTTTCTGTTTTGTAAATAAGTTCATTTGTATCATGTTTTTGGATTCCATATATAACTGATATCATATGATATTTGTCTTTCTCTGTCTGACTTACTTCACTTAGTATGATAATCTCTAGGTCCATCCATATTGCTGCAAATGGCATTATTTCATTCTTTTTTATGGCCGAGTAATATTCCATTGTGTGTATGTGTATATACATATATATATATATATATATATATATACATATATATATATATATATATATATATATATATATATATATATATATATCTCCACATATCTCCACACACATCTTCTTTATCCATTCCTCTGTCAGTGGGCATTTAGGTTGCATCTATGTCTTGGCTCTTGTAAATAGTGCTGCATTGAACATTCGGGTGCATGTATCTTTTCTAATTAGAGTTTTGACCAGATACATGCTCAGGAGTGGGATTGCTGGATCATATGGTAACTCTTTTTTTAGCTCTCCCAGTGCCACTTGCTGAAGAGACTGTCCTTTCTCCATTGTATATTCTTGACTCCTTAGTTGAGGATTGATTACCATTGGTGAGTGGGTTTTTTCCTGAGCTCTCTATTTTGTTCCATTGATCCATATATCTGTTTTTGTGCCAATACCACAGTGTTTTGATTACTGGAGCTTTGTAATAATTGTCTGAAGTTTAGGAGGGTTATGCTTCCAGCTTTCTTCTTTTTCCTCAGGATGGCTTTGGCAATTCTGGGTCTTTTGTGGTTCCATATAAATTTTAATTATTTGTTGTAGTTCTGTGAAATGTCATGGTTAATTTGATAGGTATCATTACATCTGTAGGTTGTTTTGGGTACTATGGCCATTTTAACAATATTAATTCTTCCAGTCCAAGAGCTTGGGATATCTTTCCATTTCTTTGAATCATCTTCAATTTCCTTTATCAATATTTTACCATTCTCAGCATGTGTCTTTCATCTCCTTGGTCAGGTTTATTCCTAAGTATTTTATTTTTTGATGCAATTTTAAAACGGATTTTTTTTACTTTCCCTTTCTGATATTTCACTATTAGTGTAAAGAAATGCAACAGATTTCTGTATGATAATTTTATATCCTGCTACCTTGCTGAATTTGTTTATCAGTTCTAGTAGTTTTTGTGTGGAGTCTTTAGGGGTTTTCTATATAAAGTATCATATCATCTGCATATAATGACAATTTTACCTCTTCCCTTCCAGTTTGGATACCTTTTATTTCTTTAAACTTCAGGTTTTGTTTCTGGGACATATATCTTTGAATTCTTATAAATTTTGGAGAAAATGTAAATGTTTCACACTGGGGTGGTATGATCCACTGGGCATTAGAAGTTGGGTGAGTGTTCATCCTGAAAAGGTGAAATTATTTATGATCTTTAAAGGAAATGAAGACCAAAGGAAATAAGACCATGGAACATACTGAGATTTTTCACTCCAAAATTCATTTTGGTTTAGAGTGAGGGGGTTAAATTTAACATGATTTCATTTTTTTTTTTCCCTAGCAGCCAATTTCCCTACATCATTTACTGAATAATGATGTATCTTTTCTTCCTTGGTGGATGATATATCCTTACTGATATATTAAAATCTTATAGCATGACCTGTGTTTGAAAACTTGTCACTTTCATTAGGTATTGCTTCTTCTCATGTCAGTCATACACTTTATTTTGATAATAAAATATTTTAATAGATGGAAGTTCTCGCCTCATCACTCTTATTACTCAAAAAAGTTTATCTTATTTCTCAGTTATTTATTCTTCCAGATGAACTTAAGATGTTTTTATAAATATGAAATAATCTAATACTATTTAAGATTTTTAAATTGGCATATTAAACTTATGAAGTAATTTGAGAAGAACCATGTTTTTTATAATAGGCTTCCCTTACCAAAAAGTGTAATCATATCTTAGATTTCCCTGTTTTAGTTTTGTTCAGAAGTGACCTCTAAGTTTAGCTTCTTGGTATTTTATATTTTGGACACTATCAGTGAACTGATTTTTCCCGTTATATCTTCTCACTCATTAATTGTTTGCTTATAATTTTGGAATATTTATTTTGTGGTCACTTGTATTAGATAACTTGTTATTACTTATAAAGTATTTCAGTTTACTTATTTGTGTCTTCTAGGTGTGCAATATTTTTGTGTTGAATCATGACAGTTTTGACTTCTGTTATTTTTGTTTTCCTTATTGCTTTGGTTAGATTAGCAGTATACATTTTTGGTACCTGATTTTGATAAAAATCTTTGTCTCTAAAATCTCTCTAGTACCTTAGTTATTTAAAGCACATATGTATTTTTCATGCAGTTACCTGTTTATTTATTTACTACTGTTAAGCCACAGTGAAGGAGTGATATAGAGATAGGTACATATGTGTATGTGTATCTCTGTCTGTTTATCTGTATCTACCTTCAGGAAATGAGGGGTTATTGAACCCTGCCTGAGTCTGTACTTTGTGTCTGTCCCTGAGGAAGGGAGATGCCTCTGAATCTAGCTGGGCAGTAGGACCCTGCTCCCTGATGACCCACTTCCCTACCTCCGGCTTTTCTTGGATCTGAGTAGTGCCAGTTCCTGGATTCTCCTTAGCCTTGATCCACCTGCCTGTTATGATATGCTACCTCCTACTAGTCCACCCTCGTGTGTCCTGCTAGCCTGGTTTGCCACCTGTTGCTCGTTACTGTCCTCTCTGGCCCTGGTGTCCGCCTCCATGCCTGTACACATTGGCAGCTGAATACAGACCTGCCTCTGCATGGCCAGAAACTGTCTCACCTCGTGGAATATTTTGTTCCAAGTTTCTTCTGGAACTGCCTCTCCCTGCTTTTTTAGTCTAATTAGTTTTGATGAGGTCTTTAAAAGAATATGTTAAATCCATACCTGTCTCCTTAAGGAGTAAATATAATGTAATTTAAAAAGAAAAATATGTTTTCTTAAAGAGGACTTATAATATTCCAGTGGCTATTGAAATATATTGGATTTCTATAAATGGTCCCCACATTTTATGTTTTGAAGGCCTATGTGCTTTTAAGAGGAAGGGGTGTGTGTGTGTGTGTGCGCGTGTGTTTGTGTGTGCACAATATAAGGATATAAACCATTAGCTTTGCTGTTTACAAACTGCTGTGAACTGGGAAATCATGTTTGTTGAAGTGTCTATAATGTAAGACAAAAAATACTGTCGATGAACTGTTTTTTAATATGTTGCCCAAATGTACAGTATTCCTTTTTGTCACCTTCAGTTGTTCAGAGGTTTTTCGCGTACTGTTAAGATCTGTTTTGTTCTGGATGAATGATGATCCTGAACAAATGACAGATTACTGTCTGCCCATTTTCCCTGCTCCCCCACTTTCATTTATCTTTGATCCAGTAGTGTTTGTTTGCTCCTTGATTGAAAAGATATTTTAGCAAGTGTGGATTAGGAAAATACACTGTTGCATAGACAACATTAGTTTACCTCTTCTAAGGGAAATTTTCCAATTGCACATATTAGTTCAAGTTTATCTCATATAGAAGATGTTATGCTAAATGCAACGAGGTTAAAATCATGAGAAAAACTTAGTCCTTGTTCACAAGCAGCTGACAATCTAGTAAGCGGGGAATGCCAGCGGAGGATAAGAACTATTGAGGAGAATGTAGGAGCTAAAGTGTGGTACTGGGAATGTGTACGGTGTGTTTCAGTAGGCAGCAAGTATTCTAGTTTGGCTGGAAAGTTGGAGTAAGACTGTGGGAAAGGCATTTTATGAGTTTAACTCGATAGGCAATGAAGGGCTACCGAATGGATCAGTAAAATGATCAGAGCTGTGAGCTAAGGAGATAAACCTGGCAATGAGTTCCAGAGAATTGGAAAAACAAACAATAGATTTTGGTTTGGATCAAATATATATTGGAGGAAGCAGCAAATTACAGAAAGACTATCAAACTAGGTACCTGAATTCAAAGGCTAACACGACCACTGGCTGACTATGTGACATGAATAATTTGCATAAGAGGGCCTATTTTAGATGCTATCAGGAAACTTCTGTTCTTCAGGGTGGGAGTAATTAGAGTTCACATGTATGTTCTGCGTCCAAGTAGGTGAGATCAAAGATAATATATATCTGATGGCCTCTGGGTAATACAGTGGCATATGGTGGCTGATGCTGGAGACTCTGAAATCAGATTTCCGGTTTCAGCTCTAGCTCTTTCACTTACTTGATGTGTAACCTTGCGCAGGTTATTTAACCCGTTATTTGTTTTTTTGTTTTTGTTTTCTCATCTGTAAAATGCAAATCACAGCACCTACTTCCAAGAATTGTTAGGAGATTAATTAATATTTGTAAAATCCTTAGAAGAGTGCCTGGGACATAGTAATGATTCAATAAAGAAAGCTATTAGTAATTACAATAAATAAAATTATGTCTATTTCATGTAAATTTTTCATATCACAGTTGTAAGTATATTCTTTTTTTTTAAACATCTTTATTGGAGTATAACTGCTTTACAATGGTGTGTTAGTTTCTGCTGTATAACAAAGTGAATCAGCTATACATATACCTATATCCCCATATCTCCTCTCTCTTGCGTCTCCCTCCTGCCCTCCCTATCCCACCCCTCTAGGTGGTCACAAAGCTCCCAGTTGATCTCCCTGTGCTATGCGGCTGCTTCCCACTAGCTATCTGTTTTACATTTGGTAGTGCATATATGTCCATGCCACTCTCTCACTTTGTCCCAGCTTACCCTTCCCCCTCCCCGTGTCCTCAAGTCCATTCTCTACGTCTGCGTCTTTATTCATGTCTTGCCCCTACGTTTTTCAGAACCTTTTTTTTTTTTTTTTTTTTAGATTCCATATATATGTGTTAGCATACGGTATTTGTTTTTCTCTTTCTGACTTACTTCACTCTGTATGACAGTCTCTGGGTCCATCCACCTCACTACAGATAACTCAATTTCGTTTCTTTTTACGGCTGAGTAATATTCCATTGTATATATGTGCCACATCTTCTTTATCCATTCATCCGATGATGGACAGTTAGGTTGCTTCCATGTCCTGGCTATTGTAAATAGAGCTGCAATGAACATTGGGGTACATGACTCTTTTTGAATTATGGTTTTCTCAGGGTATATGCCCAGTAGTGGGATTGCTGGGTCACCTGGTAGTACTGTTTTTAGTTTTTTAAGGAACCTCCATACTGTTCTCCATAGTGGCTGTATCAATTTACATTCCAACCAACAGTGCAAGAGGGTTCCCTTTTCTCCACACCCTCTCCAGATTTATTGTTTGTAGATTTTTTGATGATGGCCATTCTGACTGGTGTGAGGTGATACCTCATGGTAGTTTTGATTTGCATTTCTCTAGTGATTAGTGATGTTGAGCATCCTTTCATGTGTTTGTTGGCAATCTGTATATCTTCTTTGGAGAAATGTCTATTTAGGTCTTCTGCCCATTTTTGGATTGGGTTGTTTGTTTTTTTGATATTGAGCTGCATGATCTGCTTGTAAATTTTGGAGATTAATCCTTTGTCCAGACACTATAAAATTCTTAGAGGAAAACATAGGCAGAACACTATGACATAAATCACAGCAAGATCCTTTTTGACCCACTTCCTAGAAAAATGGAAATAAAAACAAAAATAGACCGATGGGACCTAATGAAACTTAAAAGCTTTTGCACAGCAAAGGAAACCATAAACAAGACAAAAAGACAACCCTCAGAATGGGAGAAAATATTTGCAAATGAAGCAACTGTAAGTGTATTCTTTAAAACATAAATAAATAAAAACTCTCATGTAACAGCCCAGGGAGTCGATGTTGATCCTGTTAGCATGCACCAGCTTTATGAATGTGGTGACCCTCAAATTGATGAAGCTCTGTTTTCTAGTACGAGAGTACAGCAAGTGAATTCATCATATCTTCCATGGCAGTTCACCTGGTTATAAATACTAAGTGAGTAAGGACTTAATGAATTCTGTGGAAAGCACTTGCAGCATGTCAAGTTTTATTTTTAATGTTTAAGACACCGATTTTAGAGCTTTGGGAATGGAGTAAATAAATAACAAAGTAAGTAAATATTTCTCTCCATATTGCCCTCATTCAAGCAGGAGAGCAAAATACTTTGACAGATTCGTGAAAATAGTCCATAAACATTTAAGTCATTGTTATAAATTATTAAAGTTTAAATTGTACTTTTAAAATTATGAAATTTCAAACCCAAAACTTTAGAGAATAATATAGTTTTTACTCATTATTTAATTTTAACAAATCTGTGTTGCCACATATGCTTTAAACTTTAAAACAAAATTTACAAATGCGTTTGAAACTCTTGTGGATCCTCTTGATTTCCTGACAATCCGTCTTCTCCCTGCATTCCTCCCACATCAGAGGAAGCCATGATTCTGATGCCAGTCCCTACATTACCATTTATGATTTTATGTATGTACTATAATGAATGAATCCATAAAAATATGTACTACTTGTATTTTAAAAACATATGAATAGCATTCTGTAAATACTTAACTATTTTTTCATTATCACTCTATTTTTAATCAACTTTATTGAATTATAATTTACATGGAAAAAATGCATTCACTGTATGTACACAACTTAAAGCATTTTGACAAATGAATATACCTGTATAAATAACACTCCATTCAAGATACAGAACACTTTCATCACCCCCCTAAAGTTGCCTTTTGTCCATTGCAGTTGATTCCCCACATATATACAGCACTCCAGGTAATCACTGATTTGATCTTCATCACTCTAGATTAGTTTGACCTGCTCCAGAACTACATCTGAATGGATTCTTACAGTATGCATTCCGTTGTATCTGTCTTCTTTCACTCAGTATAATGTTTTTGAAGATTTTCCCTGTTCTCATGTGTATCAATAGTTCATTTCTATTTTATTGTCAAAAAATACCCCAACTTGTTTGTTCATTCCTGCTGATGGGTGTTTGGACTCTTTCCATTTTTGGCCATTATGAATAAAACTAGTAAGAGCACTATTAGTACAAGTCCTTTTCTGGAAATATATTTTAATTTCTCTTGGATAAATGACTAGGAGTGGTAATGCTGGGTAATATGGCAATAGGGTTTTGTTTTTTTTTTTTTTTTTGCGGTATGCGGGCCTCTCACTGCTGTGGCCTCTCCCGTTCCGGACGCGCAGGCTCAGCGGCCATGGCTGACGGGCCCAGCCGCTCCGCGGCATGTGGGATCCTCCCGGACTGGGGCAGGAACCTGTGTCCCCTGCATCGGCAGGCGGACTCTCAACCACTGCACCCGGGTATTATCTTTATAAGAAACTACCAAACTGTTTTCCAAAGTGATTGTACCATATACCATGCAGTTCCAGATGCTCAAATTCCATGGTGGGATTACTTGATATTACCAGTCATTTTAACTTTAATCATTCTATTAGTATGGTTACTTCATTCTGATTTTTATTTGCATTTCCTTGATGACTAATGTTGAGTACCTTTTCATGTATTGGCCATTTATATATGTGTGTGCATGTGTGTGTGTGTGTATTATTCTGTAAATATATATGTATTCTGGATATCATTCCCAGGACTTGCATCTTGTCACATTTATTGTGAATATTTTCTCCCATTCTCTTCAGCCTGTGGCTTGACTTTTCACTTTCTTAATAGTGTCTTTTAAAGAGAAGAATGTTATAATTTTGGCGAAGTACAATATGTCAGTTTTTTCTTTTATATTTTATTTCTTTATATTCTAAGGAATCTTTGCCTGTCCCAGAGTCATGAGGATTTTCATACTTTTTTTCTATAAGTTTTATAGTTTTAGCTTTTACATTTAGATTTGTGTTGCATTTCAGGTTAATTTCTGTATTTGTTATATGGGCTAGAGATGAAGGTTCATGTTTTTCCAAATGGGCATCCAGTTGTTCCAACACTGTTTATTGGAAAGACTATCTTTTCCCCATTGAATTACACTGTCACCTTTGTTGAAAACTAATTGACCAACTGTGTGAGAATTTATTTTTTTACTTTCTATTTTTATTTTAATGGAAATGCTATAGATGTGTAGTGTAAGTCATTCAACTGTGTTCTATTTGAATGTTGTCTTGGCTATTCTAGATCCTTTGCATCATTTCTATATAAATTGTAAAAACAAGTTTATTGATTTCTAGAAAAAAAGCCTTATGGGATTAAGATTGATATTCCATTTAATCCGTACATCAGTATGAGGAGAATTGACTTCTCAGCAACATTGAGTTTTGAGTTCATGGATATGCATTTTAAAAAATTTATTTAAGTCTTCTTTAATTCTTCTCATCAATATTGTTTTTAGTGTATGAGTCTTGCATATACTTTGTTAAATTTACTGTAAGCATTTCACGTTTATGGATGCTGTTGTTAATGGTATTTTTAATTGCAGTTTCCAGTTCATTGATTAATATGTAGAGATAAAATTGATTTTTGTATCTTGATCTTATATCCTGTAACCTTTTTAAAGCTATTTATTATACCTAGTGGCTTTTTCTCTTTTGTAGCTTTTTCAGGAATTTCCTCATACATAATTATACTCTCTACTCATATAGACAATTTTTTCTCTTCATTTACAAACCTTATTCCTTTTCTTTCTTTCTTTCCTTCTTTTTTTTTGCCTTATTGTAATGGCTAGAAACACCAGTACAGTGTTGAATATAAGTTGTGAAAGTGGGCGTTTTTGCTTTTTTCTTGCTCTTAGGATGAAGGCCTTAATATTTTACCATGATATTAGCTCTAGTTCTTTTGTATTTGCCCTTAATCAGGTTTAGGAGGTAATTTGAACACTTTGAATATGTCATTCCATTGCCAGTTGGCTTGCATTGTTTCTGAATAGAAGCCAGCATATTTTCTTATATTTGAACACCTCAATAGGTCTCTATTTTCTTTGTTGCCTTTAAAATTTTTATCTATATCATTGGCTTTCAGTAACTTGATTATGATATGCAGCTTCCATCTTTACTAAATGTGGTCTCTGGGCACATCTGTTAAGCTTTCATTATATTTATCTGTAATATGGGACACTGCAGATCTTAGAGGATTTTGTAAGGATTAATCAGAATGATGGGGGTAAAAGTATTCTGAAAAGTTTATAATTTACTAAAATGACTTCTCAATATAATACTTTCAGTAAAAATTAAAATAATTTAAGCTTGTGATTCTAGAGAAACATAATCTCATTAACAAGGGAGAATAATGCTTTTCATCACCTTCTATTAAGTTACAGTTTTATTTTCAAATGACTATTGTAGACAGTGCTTCAGTATGTCCATTTGAAACACCTGAAATGGAAATTTTCTTGATTTGTTTTCTAACTCACAATTTACATTATTTGTTTATTCACTTTAGTCCAAACATCCCTTGAGAATGCTCTTAATCATTCATGAAAAACAAAGTATCAGTGGTTTTATTTAGCAGAAATCATTATATCTGCCATAATTTTCTCTTTAATGTTTGCATGTGAAACAGACATACAAACATGGAATTAATATCACAAACACAATACAATCTTATAATGGGGTACATTATCTTACTGATAAACATTACATACTGTCCAACCTGGGTAAAAAATTATCTTAACTTTGTAGAGTTCTTTGTACTTTTTGAAACACCTTCATATGTGTGATCTAATCTATCCCTCAGAACATCTTCATGAACTGATGGGTATATGTGAGTTTTGATTCCAAATGGAAGCTCTACACATATTCATGATGTCATTTACCATGAAATATTACTTGTCCTAAGAAGGCAAGTTGTTTTGTCAAGATTATGCTTTATGAACTTTTTTATCCCACATTTTCACTTTTTAATATCATTCAGTTGAGAATTTCAGATCATTTTGTGTTACTGGCATCATCAAAAACTTTACTGTGAGTTTTCTAAAACTTGAACTACAAAAGTGGACCTATCACAGTAATGTCATGGGTGTGTAGTGTAGTTTGCTGAACTTAAATTTCATTTTTAAAATCTAGTGTTTGGTACCAGATGTGAAGAGTGAATCACCATCTCCTTTATGAAGAGGGAAAGGTTTAATTAGCTTTTTCGAAAGTCGTATCACACATTTCACCTATAAAGTGAAAGGAGAAAATTCTGTGTTTTAAAGCAGGATGAAAGTAGAGGTGATACCCACAGCTGCTCTCGTTTCTGGCAAACCATTCTGAGAGGCTCTAGTTTCATTTGGTTCAGATAAAACACATGTTGCTCATTTATTGTACATATGCTTCAAAGTATTTTGACAAATCTGATCTAAAAATGTTACAGATGTTCCTCATTATTTTAATTTGCACTTAGTAGCCACCTATAAAAATTTGGCTGTGAAGTAGCATTTTCACAATGTAATTAAGAGAAATTTAGTTAACATTAATATGTGTTTCAATTCAATCTCAGTTACAGTTTTGTGATATAGCTAGTGAGCTATACACATTTAACAGGTGCTTTGTTATGTTTTTGATAATGAAGGCAAACCTTTTTTAACATGTTTCAAATAATTTCAGATGGAAATAAAATTATTCTGATCCTGTCTTTTAGAGATTTGCTATTCAGTGTATGGCCCGAGCTCAGGCAGCAATATTATTACTTGAGTACTTTCTAGAAATGAAGAATCTTAGGTGCTCTCCTGGATCTACTGAAGCAGAATCTGCATTTTACCACAATCCGCAGATGATTTGTATACACATTAAAGATTGATAAGCACTCTTTTAGAGGAGGCCTTGTATTAAAACTTTTTTTATATGCACACACATGCATATACACATGGGTCAACTCTATTCTGTACTCTCTTTTATATAGATATTATAGAAAATGGACTGGCTTGTGGATTGAAGGATTTATTTTCTTACCATTTAATACATTTAAAAGTAGACTCACCAGTACTTTCCACAGGCTGTTATCTGTCTTCCATGAATACAAAAACCCACATTAATAAATACTGGCTTACCATTCATTTTCAATGACTGACACGTGAAGCAAACTGAAGAACCTGTCACTCAAACTTGAATCTTTTAGAGTTTTCATCATTTCTTATTGTTTTCTGTAACTTTCTATAGAGTAAACTTTTTGGTTGGAACATTAATGGATTCTATTTATTTACACACCCTTGCCATAAAAAACAGAAAGCAGGATTGCTTATAAGACTAAAGGATTTAATTTCTTGCATAATAAATTTGATTTTAAAATTACTATCTTTGGATACCTTGGGAAATTATTATATCTTAATTATTTATACTACATTATATTACTATATTGTACTTTTATACTTCATTATGTTAAGATAATTATTAATTATATCTTAATATGTGATACAAAATCAAATTTATGTTTATAAGGACCTCTGAAATCATGCTGCAGAGTGACTCAGTTCCTTAAAATTCAATTTTATTGGCCATCACTTTTTCTATATGTATATTCCAGCAGAAATAAGTATAAGATATGATTCTTACCATAAAAGAAAGAAAATAATTAATACTATTTTATGACCCTTAATTGAAATCTATGACAAAATAATTTCATATAGTTCAAAACTTACTTTGTACATTGTTACTGTCTAACAAAAAGGAGGGCGAATTATTTTCTTTTTAAAAAAAAATCTCTGATTTGCTACAGTCTGGTTAATTTCTTTGTGTTCAGTTCCACCTAATACACTCCTCAAAAATCAACCTTGGGAAATGATATAAAGACCGTTTTATGTAATCTATTCAGAAGTCTCTGGTTGGCACCACAGCAGCACATCATTGGTTTATGACCTTGTAACACATCACATTTTTATTACTGTTTTCATACATTTCTGCTGAAGAAACCCTTCAAAATTGTTATTAGGTTGCATACATATCTAATGGACAAATACTGATACATTTAACTATGTATTCAAATATACAATATAGTGGTACAGCTTGTTCCTGAAAATGTACAAATGCAGACAGGCTAGAAAAGTACTCGACAACTTCACATGAGCAATTGCACTGTTTAATTTTTCCTTTTGTTTTTCAAACTAAAGATTACAATGCAATTGAAATAGCCCTAAGTGTACCCGAAGAGCTACTGTGTGTTGTATAAAGGCTAAGTAATCCCAGCAGTGTCAGGGGGTTACTGTTCAGCTGTTCGAGATCATGAGATGATATCTCAGCACTCATAAAACAGGGGATTCAAAACACAGGGGCATACATGGAAGTACAGATCATTATGACAGTCCTGGAAGTTATCCACGAGAAAAGTCAACACCCTGGAGGCCAAAATAACACTACTGAATCAACATTTACAACTTTTGTTCAAGATCAAATCCAATATGTAGGGAAAATTCACATTGAAACATTAACGTAAATATAATAATAATTTTATATTTGGCTCATTCCCAAAATACAGAAGGCTTCAAAAAGTCTCTGGGTTATCTCTTCTTAAACATTTTACATGTATAATATTTATTCTGTACAAAACAGATAACTATCCTGAATTAGCTATTTCCTAGAACTATTCATAAAATGTCAATCCATTTAGTAAGGCACAGTAAGGGAAGTGTAGAGATTTATTTAAGGTTGCACATTTCAATTCAGAAGAGTAAGGGGGTATTTTGGCCCCTGGGATTTGAAAATATCTTCCAGGTATAATCTTTGGTCTGAATATTTACATGGTGGTTTCTTCCCATTCAAGCTCAACATCACCTATAACATAAAGTAACATGTCACAAGAGAGAATTGATGTTAACAGTTCAAAAGATTTAAATGTTTCATGACAAAAATATAGTGTACCTGGAAAGGCTATTATCCTAACTTGGATTAGAGAGAAATTAAAAAATTGATATGTGTGCTAGCCAAGCTTCTAAAACATTTTCAACATACGGTTATTATTAAATTAATGCTCCTCCTATAGGTGGTAAACTAATAGTAAATTGATATACATTGCCTCTGTTTACCTTCCATGGTGTCCAAAGAGTCCATCTTTTGAAGTGCTGAATAGTTAACAAAACAGATGGGCTGATTACTTCCTTTACTTGATAAGAGATCCAGAACGCACTGATGTAAAAAGATATACTGTGCCTAGACACCAAAGAAAGGATGGTTAAATAAATGGACGGGGTAGGGATTTTCTTATGGTGGGGGGGCTATACTTTTACAGTGAAAAGTAATATTGAATTCAACAAATGTTAAATAGCTAAGTTAGAGGCACAGAATTTACCATGAATATAAATGATTTTTTATCATTTCAAACATAAGGTTTGCTAAATTCCTGTGGCTTTTTGTAGTTTCCAGTTTTTTTAAATACTTATCATTAAATACTAAGTGTTCATATGTTCTTTCTGTAATTTTAAAAAGTAGCAAATTATATTATTTAAATTTGTTTATAAGTTTCCTTTTTCCTGTTAGGCATAATTGAGTAATTTTTCTTATAAATATTTTTCTTGTTAGAATGGCTGTTGGAATGCAGATACTAAATTTACTTTCAAAAGCTGTGACTGAGCATATCTACACACCATCAGCATATTTAAAATGTTTAACAATTCTGTTAATTACCCAACATTTGGCCTACTTAATGTCAAGGATCTGGTCTCTATTTGTAAATATAAGGCAGGACTCCTAACATTTCATCTAAAATTCGGATTAAATTCAATACCATCTGGGTTCTTTAAGTGTATTCAATATAATTCAATAACCTGTTAGCATTTCTGGGTTTGCACTTTCCTAAAGGTAGTTAAGGTTACAGTCATAGAAAAGCACCCTCATTTTTACGTAGGGAAGGTACCTGAAGTTAAAGGAATATAACCAAATGTTTAAGATTCACACACACACACACACACACACACACACACACACACACACACACACACATACTGACAACTGATTTAAATAGAATGTCCTCTAAAGTGACCATCTTAAGAAATTATATTCATATCTATTGCTACTACACCTCAAACCCTTTTTGGAACTTCACTATTGAAACTGTCTCTAGAGATTGTTGGTCATCATTAGGAATACCTGTTTCTTCGTGGATTACAAAAGGTTTCCACACACATCTCATCTCTGTCGGTTCTATGAGGACAGAACTCTCATATTCACTGCTCGACTCCCATTGTGTGTAATAGTGCCTGGAATGTGGTAGTTGCGTCATGAATGTTTGTTGACTTAGCCTCATTTAATTCTCACAGTGAGCCGATCTTTACCATGTCAGGACACACTTGATTTGGATTCAGAAGTCATTAGGGATCAAGTGTGTGAGGTGGATAATCAAGTTACATAATTCAGTTTTGGTAAGAAATGAAGGATTGTTATAAGGTAATACACATTCTATTGAAATTGCTGTTAAATTTCTTCTCAGGGTAATTCCAAATGAGTATTTTAAAATATACACTGCACAGTGAATAACATTATTGACAGAAATATACTGACATGGTATAATTTCTTTGAAAACAACAGTCATTTAAATTTATGAGTTCTGGTATTTAAAAAAAAAACCACATTTGAATTTGAAGTCACATTTGATATGTGAAGCTTCTGACTGTCCCAATCTCAGCTCTCTCCACTGGAAAGAATGCTGGGTGTAAACTCTGCCAGCGGGGCAGGCTGAGCTCCACAGGGCGGTGCTACATGTTCCAAGATCCCTCTGCCGTGGTGTGTTATTGCCAAAGAGGCAGTGAGGAGTTCAGTTCCAGTTTCTACCCTGGATAGTCCTGTTACCTTAAGAATTAAACTTTTCTGATGTTCAGTTTCCTCATCTGGGGGATCAGAAAAGCTATGTTGTGAGATTTAAGGCCAGCTATATATTATATGTTGCTGGCAAAAAACTAGGCTCCAAAAATATATTATTCTTTTTTCTTCTACCTCAGGAGTTTACATCAGTCAATTTTCAAGAGAACCAGAGCAGGAAAGGGACTCATCCAGAGGAATCCTTTTTTGAGGCAGGAATAGTATCTCAGGATATTATCTCACTGCAGAGTATTCTCTCAGAAAGCTCTTTCACATCTCCTGGGGCTGCTCTGAACTGTGTTTTGGTAGACAGTGAAAGAACTTTAGGTTCCCTCCAGGGTCTGGGCCCTCTGGTGTCTTTTAGTGGCAATATATTGCTGAGCTTCCCACCTCCCCACCCCTGGCCATGGCTACTGTAGTATGTGCTGAGACAGCATTCTTCACAGAAATTGGAATCATTCCCAAGTGCAAGAGAAGAAACTAAGAAACCACTCTTGTGCAAGGCAATGCTGGTTTATAAGGACTGGAGCCAAGGTGTGGTCATTTTCCCTTTTTTCATCACAGAGAAAAGAAAGTAAAGAGCATAGCTCTGGGAACAAAGTCCGGTGAAAGAGAGCTTTGGAGTGCCACATTTTAAGCGAGGATCTGAGAATTGTGATTTATATCGTTTACAAAATGGAGGCTAATTATTTTAGTAAACATGGGTGTATCTTAATTTTATAACCTCTTATGGAAGGGCTACCTATACTTTTCTTGAATATCAATGAACATGTACTTATTTCAAACATGCCAACTAATACTCATGACTTCTACCTATTGATTCAGTAAGTGTTTATCAGGATTTTAACGAACTGCCACCTTTTTCTCTTAAAAAGCAATTGGCACAACTATATTGTCAGACCTTTACTGCATGCTGGGCATTTACTGCATCCTTGGTGCTTTAGATACTTTCTCTTATTTAATACTCACAATAAACTTGTGAACAGTGTAACACAGCTATTTTACAAAAGCGAAATAACTCAGAGGTTAATTAAACAAAGTCACAAAGCCAGCAATTAGCAGGACTTGAATCTGAACTCAATTCTCTGACACCAAAATTCAGGCTCTTTTCATTCCCCTACCCAACCTGCAACATTTTCCTCTGGCTGGTTATTCCAGCATAATATATGAAGTTTATAGCGTATACTGAATACTAAATTGTGTGAAATTATTCACAGGCATGCTTGAACACACTCTTTACAAAGTTTGGTTCCACAAAATTGTAGAGCATGACAAAATTCGACTTCTATAATTTGAAGACCGAATCTAGTCTCTACAAGGAAATATCCCAGTCATTTGCACCCTCTAAACCTATCCTAGAGAGCCAACCAATCTCCATCAATGCCAAGAACATTGATCACCAGTGCATATGTGTACACCCAGGGACATGGGAGGAAAATGCTAGCTAGCTATTCTTATTCTCAACTAAAAATAAGAAAGAATTTGGTTTTAATAATCATTAATGGTCATATTGATATTGAAGCCCTTAAAAGATCTTTGGATAACAACCAGCTACATAATTGGTGGGGCCTACTACAAAATGAAAATACGAGTTTCCTTCCTCAAAAATTATTAAAGATTTTCAAAACAGTGTCAGCAAACATTAAATCAAGTGCAAGGCCCTTTTGAGCGTGGGGACCCATGAGACTGCATAGGCTGCATACCCATGAAGCCAAACCTGGGCACAAGTCAGAGTCCATTTCTGAAGTTTCCTAAGGGAAGAGTGATACTTCACTCATGTGCTCCCTTTCAGCATATAAGGGAATGCACATGGATTCCAGTACCTAGTTTTACCTAGCCATCACATAATTGAAGTGGCTTAAAAAGATTCCTACAAAGAGACGGTGGATTAAAGATAATATCTGTCAGGCAAGCACCAATGAATGACAATAAAATGGCAGCGCTGACATTTTTCATGCTCCTAGAATAACCATCTTATAGCTATGCTGTGAGGTGAAAGCAACAACAATGTAATCAGATCTGACAAAAAGCTAGATCACTTTTTAAAAAACAATTTAAAATATGTATTTAAAACCACTATTGAAACAATTATTTTCTGCTAAGTATTTATCTTTTGAAAATACCTTATATAATATGAAGCCACCAGTATTAGCAAGGTTGTCAAAATTGCTTATTTGACCTTTATCTCATGTTTTTCATTTTCTTGTGTATGCTTTATAATTTACATAATTGCACAATCTACATTTTAAGAATAAATATATATGTATTGGAGTTGAATGCTCAAACATTTCTCCTGAAAGGGATGTGTGTTCCTAAAAGTTTGGATGTCTCTGGTCTAGAGCAGCATCTTCCTAAGAACATTAATGTTCCATGACATCATGGAATTATAGGTTTTGGGGTCAAAAAGTGTTCAAGGATTTCATAGTCATATAAGTCTGGGAAATGTCCACAAGGGCTCTGTATTTATAATTGTCAATGCACATTAGCATAGAGGCTGTAATTCTAAGAAATTCTTTCTCAAACTTATTTTAGCAAAGAGCCTGTTTTCTCACACCTTTAATGACTGTAAAGCCACTTGTGTTTTCTAGTAGGTACCCTGGAAAATACCCTTATAGAAGATCTGTATATTTACTGTGAGAAAAATCTCTCTGTAGCATAAAAATATCAATCCAAAGATATGACAGGAACATCCTATGTATTATAGTTAGACAGACTTGGGTTTGAATTTTAGCTCTGACCTTTGAATATCACTAAATTCTTGAACATCTGCTTCCCTATTTGTAAAGCAGAGACCATAATACCTAGTCTGTTGATTAGTTTCATTGGCCCTGCCTTACAAATAAAGAATTAAATAAGATAATACATGTAAAGGATCTCGTATAATACTTGGAACCTACTAGACACTCAACAGGGTTTTTAGTTTCATTACCATTATACTGTATGATTTTTTTTTTTTTTTTTTTTTTTGCGGTACGCAGGCCTCTCACTGTTGTGGCCTCTCCCGTTGCGGAGCACAGGCTCCGGATGCACAGGCTCAGCGGCCATGGCTCACGGGCCCAGCCGCTCCACGGCATGTGGGATCTTCCCGGACCGGGGCACGAACCCGTGTCCCCTGCATCGGCAGGCGGACTCTCAACCACTGCGCCACCAGGGAAGCCCCCTACCGTATGATTTTTTTAATGACAAAAATCTATATTTTAAAAATATTTTTACGTCCAAACCAGAACAACAAAACAAACAACTCCCAGTTAGTTGATGACATGCTATAACAAACATTATTAGTACTACTAATAAAAAGGGATAAATATGGACAAGTGAAATACATAGAAACCTGTAACAGTTAATAAACATTTCCCAAATACAACTTCTAGCATGTTTACAAAAGAAATTAATTGGATTCATTTTCTAAGTTTCCCAAAGGCTAAAGACAAATCCATTTTATGAATTATTTTCTCTATGCCTATCAGTATAAACAGGGTAGGATGGGTAGTCAGTAACAGTGCTGACGGATAACTGGGGCATGTGGGTTTCAGTTCTCCTATAATCCCCATCAGCTGCCGTCCCCAAGACCCTGCCCCCACCCAGAGGTTTATAATGTAGGAAAAGAGAATGTCTGCTTTGCTAATATAGTTCAAGTCCATGTCTAACCAGATCACTGCCACTAAGATCCTTCCAGGCAGAAATTCTAGAGCTGATAACTGCTTGAAGTTTTAGATATCTTACCAGGTTTTGTACCATGCACATTCTTTCACTTCTCAGTTCAGCTACTAATCCATATATATCCACAAAATCATGATCATTTATATGCTGTGTTAAGTGGTCCAGAGCAATAAAAACTCCAGTTCTTCCAACTCCAGCACTGCAGGAAGAGTGAAATTACATGCAAATTATTCAGCAAAAAGGCTGTTTATGTTGATTGTGATGAAGGAAATAAACTATGATAGCAATAAATTATAAATAGTTTCTTTTCTTATTGAAAGTAGATTTTCTTTGGAGTTTCTTTGGATTTATATTGTTCCCAAGACTGTTTAGACAGAGCGAGATGATTATCATTAATACTCTGTCAAATATTTGAGTTTTTTTTTAAACAGTTGAACTTTCCCTCTTCTTTCATAATATTTTAAGGGTTGTAGTTGGAGAAGTATGGGGAACATTTTAAAAAATCATTGAAAATTCTTAACCCCAGAAACTTTTTATTGAATATATTTTTGGTTACCAATAGGAATGCTAAACATGAAAAATGTCAACTGTAATATTTAGCCCATATAGTACTTCCTCTGCATCACATTGATAGATTCTCATGTGTTCTTTTCACCTTCCCTAGAATTCTTTTCCTTCCTATAGATAATAAAATTGGAAAGCTATTTCCTTTTAAGAAATTAGTTTAATACTGAAGGACAGGTATGTGCTCCATATAAACTGTTAATTGATAAACCTGACAGGATTTTTTCAGAAATTCCAATTAGAAAGACAAGACTCCTAGGTACTTAAATGGTTAATATAGGAAGTAAACCTGGAAAAAAAGAAAAAACATTTGAAAGGTCACCTAATCTTAAATGTCATTTTGAACATCACGAAACTGCCATCTCTGTAGGTAAAAAATATTCTAATGTCAACAATACCTATGATTCAACCTAAGAAATAGCATTACAACAGAAATCTGATCACTGTAACACATACACATATATGCCCGCACAGAGTAATCAGTCATTACATCATTCAATATATTTTAAGTGTCAGACACTGCCCTAGGCATCTGGGGTACAGCAGTGAACAATACCAAGTCCCTGAACTTATGGAGCTTACATTCTAGAGGACGGAGAATGGTAGTCCACACAACAAAGAAACATGCATAGGATATACCCAGCCGCAATAAGTGCTATGGAGAAAGATAAATTAGGTTAAGGAGATAAAAGGTGATAGGGTAGGACAGGGTCATTAGAGAAAGGTTCTCTGACAATGTGATATTTGAAAAGAAACTTGAGTAGGGTTAGGGAGTGCACCACGTGGGTACCTGGGAGAGGAACATTACGGCCTGAGGGCACAGGAAGAGAACAGATCTGAGTGGGAGAGTGTTCTGTGTGTTCAAAGAAAAGCAAGGAGACCAGAGTGGGGAGAGTGTGTGAAGAGATGATGGGGGGGCAGGGATCAGAGTGTTTGCTGTTGGGTTGGATGTGGAATGTGAGAGGAAGCAGAGAGGTGAGGATGAGTCTAGGGTTTCTGGACAAAGCGGAGTGGACTGCTGTCTACCAAGATGGGGATGAGAAGGAGTGAGTTTGGAGACCGATCTAAGTGTTCTGTTTTGGACTCATCAAATTTTCAGGATGTTGTGGTTAAACTGGAAGTTAAACGTATAAGTCTAAAGTTGAGGTGAGAAGTTGGGGTTGGACATAATCATTTAGTAGACAGTTTTAAAATGATATTTAAAAATGATTATTAATATGAGCATACTTTTTCTCTGGTCTCTTTTATCTATTTAAATCACAAAGGAGGAGACTACTCTTTTTGAGGCTACAAGAGAGATGGTACTTTTCCTTTTTAATGGATTTTTAAATCCACTATTTTAATCCAGGGGCAGTGTATATGTAAAATATGGAGAAGCTGAAGGAAGCTTTACTATCCATTTTAATCATTACTGATGCCAGTTTAAAATCAATCACTGACTTTATAAGCAAACTGTCTTTCTATTTATACTACATACTGATCTGTTAAAAATTTTATGTGTTTGGATGGGATATGGAATTGGGAGGGTAAGAATGAGGCTTTTAGTTTTCATTCTGTATGCTTTTTAAATGTAAAAAAGATATCTCATAATGAGCAAGCATTTGTGTATTACTCTTACAATTTAAAAAATCTAAAATATTCCTGGAAAATGTAGACTCAATTAAATTACATGTTGAGTTTTTTCCTCTAAAAAAAAAAGTTTAGAAATCAGATGGATTAATATTTTCTTACATATTTAACCACATTAATTATAGTATATTCCCATTGGAATAATTATCCATCAATTAATTTTTGGAATTATTATAATTAATAATTATTAATGGGTTAAAAGATATTGTTACTTAAATTTTTTTATTGTAGCAAAAGACACATAACATAAAATTTACCATTTTAACCATATTTAAGTGCACAATTCAGTGGCATTAAACACATTCACCATCTTGTGCAGCCATCACCACTATCTGTTTCCAGAATATTTTCATCATCCCAAACAGAAGCTATGTACCCGTTAAACAGTAACTCTCCATTTCTCTCTCTCCCAAGTCCCTAGTAACCACAATTCCAGTTTCTTGTCTCTATGAATTTACCTCTTATGGGTATCTCATATAAGTGGAATCATAAAACAGTATATTATCACCCACTTTTTCTTTAATTTACAAACTACAACTGTTGAATAAACTCATGTTGAGATTGATTTAGATATATAATGTTAGAAATCATAAATCATATCAATATGTCCAGAACTCTGAATTCTAAACAACTGTGAGTTTTATTTCTTTTTGCGGGGGAGTATTGGTATTTCAGTGGTATAAAATACCAGTGACAATAAAGAGGGAAAAAATCTTAATTTATAGTCACATTCTATTTATCATGTTCAAAAAGCTAGGTCAAAGAAAGATATTTGAATAGTTTGTAAAAATTTTGAATCATGCTTGGGTTGGTCACTTAATTTGATCTTTATTTTAAAGTTCATTTTCTTTATTCTTTGTAAGTCAAATCTAGAAATTTGCTTTTACAAAAAAGTTTAAATTAGTATATTAGACTAATATCAGTTGAAATAATGAAGGATCAGATGTTTATTCGTAAAAATCAAAAACTCCTACATACCCACACTCATCCATTTGATGTGTAGCCACATCAAAAATGGGCTACAATTTTTTTGTTTTTAATTTTGAAGGCCTTCAAGAGGTATAATCCAGTCAAGATTTCAGGAAAATTCCTGTACCAGGATATATATTTTCCCTTGCTTTTAGACATAGTCATTACTTATTTTATCTCTGCCATCTAACCTTTTATAAAACTACATCTTGATTTGTTATAACCAGTAAAATATCTGAAAACTAAAAGCTGGATTGAATCTACATTAACATTCTGCCAGAAAAATCAATGGTGTCGTGATAATAAAAAGGTCACTCTGAGTTTCAGTACCATTTCTAGTGTTTCTAGTGTTCAGAGGTTTTAAAAATCTCTCTTTCTTACCTGCAGTGAACAACCATAGGTGTGGTGTCATGTGCTCTGCTTGCTCGAACCAACTTCACAAAGTGAACTAGAGGGGCACTGTTTTCAGGAACCCCGTGCTCAGGCCAAGCAGTAAAGTTACACTGTCTAATGGTCATGCAATCCCCATGCTAGACAAAATGACATTAAAGAAACATGATAAGACAGCTGACTTCCCAGGTTTTTAAGGTGATCTTTTAAAATGACAATTTACCAAACAGAAGAAACTGTGTTTTCATGATTTCCTATAAGAGAAGCCTTCTACTATTGCTACAATAAAGAAAATTGCCTTTCTGTATGAATGCAAACAATGAGAAGGCTTGCAAGCAGATGATAATGTAGGGTATTTAAATTCAAATATAGTGTAACATTTTGTAACACCAGAGTAGTAGATTTTGAACAATTGTGACCTAAGAACTTAAACACACTCACAAATTATTCACAACACAGGTATAGAGTATCTGATAACGTCAGAAAGTATAAAGATCCTTATATCATTTTCTGTGTTTATAGGCCTTTATATTATATAAGTGGGATCCTATGCTATCGCTTCTGTATTGGTTCTGGATTAAATAGAAAATCCAATTTTAGGATGTAGACAGAGACAAGTGATTCAGGAAATTCCTGTTTTAAATCAGATATTACAGTTTCTTTATAAAATAAGATAAACTTAGTGATCTAGTTGTTTCCTCCTTTTTCTTCCCCTGTCTACCTAAGAATTTGATATTAACTGGTTAATATGAACTTTAAGTATATAATTTGGAATTAAACACAGTGACGTAGATATTGAAGGCAGGTGCCAATTCAAAACTTCTATTTTGAAAATAATAGAAAAGCATTATTGAATATACAGGTATCAAGCAATATGTCTAGAAATTAATTTTACTTTAGACATTTAGAACATTCATATTTTATATCATGTTCGACTTCCCCTCCTTTTTTTTACCCTTTCAATTTTCAGATCTCTGATGGTCCAATCTATTTGAACATCCTCCATTAGCTTTGTAATCACTATATCTCCGAAGACAGTAACTGGTTTGTTGTCCTCTGGCCAATACTGATGGCATCTGATCTGTATTCAGAGAAGAATCACCAGTCATAAGAACCATTGTTTTATATAGATACGTTTGTGTGTGTGTGTGTGTGTGTGTGTATAAAGTATCACAGTTATCGCTGCTAAGATAAAACTGCTTTATAGATGTCCAAGTCATTGATGACTCAAAGTATTAGCTAAAATTGTCACACATATATTAACACAATTGTAAAAGTTTTGTGAAAAGATTTTCAAATAACTTACCCGCCCTTTTTCAAAACACTGTGTTAGCATTACTAATGTTTTTGCTCTGGTTTCCCACACCATTCTCCAAAAATCCCCAACTGTTCCTGGTAATGGACCTTGAGTAGCAATAAATTCATTTGGACATAAGTAGCCCTAGAATGATATAATTACAACACTGCATCAATATTTACATATATATAGTATTTTTTAGTTTTTGAGCAACGTAAGAAAAACATACTAGTTTAAGATGACCTAATATTTTAAAATATTGTACACTTTTGAATGCTAAATAGTAATAGATACTCAAAATTTCCAACATTAATTTTAACCTCACAATGTAATATACTATACAACTAACTGTTCTTAAAATGTATTTCTAACTCTGAATAAAGCAGTAAAGACTAAAAAATAATGATACCACTTTACAGCAGACAATATGCTAAGCATCTTATAGTTAATATTTCAATTAATTTGTTTCTTATAAAAACCTTGTGAATTAGAACTATTATTATCCTCATTTTAGAGAGGAAGATACTGAAGCTAAGGAATGTGGAGTAATTTGTGGTAGATTTCACAGTTGGTAAGGTAGTCTGAGTCCAGAGCCAGTGCTCTTACCCATTTCACTAAGTTACTGTCATATATTTAAAGATTGTGCAGATATTTTCATACTCTTTCTCCAAGAAATTACTTATCTATGTAAACTATGGCATTAGTAATTATTCTCCAGAGCTCCAAAGCAACAGTAATGTGAATAATAAGAAGGTTCATTTAACTAATATAGGACCTGAGATTTGTCTCAACCCTATTATGACAGCTCTTGTAGATTTTATCAAGTTATTCTAAAACTCAGTCCATTCACCTGGAATGTAAGTATGCCACTTGAGTAGTATCTGTGGATTTTTCTTAAAGAAAGGTACTGTATAAATAAAATATAGTAATGAAATTACATGTATTCCAAACATCAAAATATTTTGAGGAATGAGGATTAAAGGTGAATTTTATTTTTAAATTGGAATTATCTCAGTAGCCAGAGAATATAGTATTACACAGAATAAATATACATTTTAAAGCTCAAGGGGCCCTAAAATCTAATCCAAACAGTGTATTTTACTTTAAAGAATAATGAGCCACTTGTGATTTTCCCAAAATCACCCAGTGACAGTTTCTGGGATAAAACCTTGAGTCTCTTAAATAAACTATATGCTAAGGCATTTCTATGTTTCCAGTCTCAGTTGAAATATATAATTATTTTACATTGTAAAGGTCTTTTTTTTTAGGTTAAAAAAGTAATATATAGTCAATTTAGAATGTTTGGAAAATTCAGAAAAATACATAACAGAATGTGGAATTAATCTGTAATCTCACTATCCAGAATGAAGCACCTTTAATATTTTAGTCACTTTCTCTACAGACTTTTTAAATATGCACATTCCTCCATTCAAATTATATTTATGAAGGTCTACTGTGTGTCAGGCACTATTCCAGGAGCTGAGGATTCATCCCTGACTAAAATTCCTACTCTCATTTATCTTATATTCTAGTTAGGGGACATAGACATCAAGCCTATTAATACGTCTGTTAAATAAACAATTTACATAGAGTTTTTAAAAGTGATAAGTGTTGTGAGAGAGAGTTTTCAGAAAATAAGGTGTTCAGAAAAGACTCATGGGTGAAATCTGAGGAAAGAACTGAAGCAGAAAGGGGAGTAATCCCTTCAAGATCTGAAGGAAAAGTGTTCTAGGTAGAAAGTCAAGTATAACAGCATTAAAGGAGAGATGTGTCTGGAATATTCTAAGAACAGCAAGTGGCTGGAATGAGGGGGACAGTAATAGAAGGTGATGTCGGAAAGAACAAGGGAGGGAGGACAATGGTGCTTTAGGTCCTAGAGTAGGTAGTTATAAGATCTTGGCTTTTACTTTGAATGGTATGGAAAGCCTTTGAAAGATTTTGAACATACAGAGTATATGGTTTAAGAGTTTCATCCTGGTTTCTGTAAGACAAGCTGATATGGTTTAAAGGAAAAAGGAGGGAGAGTAGTTAGAAGGTTATTGCAACAATCCAACCAAGGGTTAGTTTGGGCGATAGCAATGGTGATTGTGAGAAGTGATAAAATCTGGATAAATTCTGAAGACAGAGCCAAGAGAATTTGCTTATGGATTGGATAATGGGTATAAGAAAAATAGAGGAGTCAATAATGATTCCAAATGAAGATGGGGAAAACTTCAGGAAGAGCAGACTTAAAAAAAAAATTTTTTTTTTTACTTAAGTATAGTTGATTTGCAATGTTGTGTTAGTTTCTGGTGTAAAGCAAAGTGATTCAGTTATACATGTATAATATATATTCTTTTTCATATTCTTTTCCATTATGGTTTATTGCAGGATACTGAATATCATTCCCTGTGCTATACAGTAAGACCTTGTTGTTGTTTATCTATTTTATAGATAGTACTTTGTATCTGCTAATCCTGAACGCCTAATTTATCTGTCCCCTACCCTCTTTCCCCTTGGGTAACCATAAATTTGCTTTCTATGTCTGCGAGTCTGTTTCTGTTTTGTATATAAGATCATTTGTATCATTTTAGATTCCACATATAAGTGATATCATATGGTATTTGTCTTTCTCTTTCTGACTTACTTCACTTAGTATGACAATCTCTAGGTCCATCTATGTTGCTGCAAATAGCATTATTTCATTCTTTTTAATGGTTGAGTAATATTCCTATGTATATATACACCATATCTTTATCCATTCACCTGTCAATGGACATGTAGGTTGCTTCCATGTCTTGGTTATTTTAAATAGTGCTGCTGTGAACATTGGGGTGCAAGTACCTTTTTGAATTAGAGTTTTCTCCAGATATATGCTCAGGAGTGGGATTGCTGGGTCATATGGTAACTCTCTCTTTTTAAGGAAGCTCCATACTGTTTTCCATAGTGGCTGCACCAATTTACATTCCCACCAACAATGTAGGTGGGTTCCCTTTTCTCCACACCCAGAATAAGCAGGTTAAAAGGAAAATCAAGAATTCATAATGGAAATATTAAACTTGAAATTCCTTTTGGATATTCAAGTGGGAATGTCATGAAGGCAATTGGGTATATGAGCTTGGAATTCAGAAAGAAGTCCAAACTAGAGACATAATTTCAAAGTAGTTAGCAAATAGATCTTACTTAAAATCGCAAGAATGGTTGAGATTGTCAAGGAAATGAGTTTGGAAAGAAACAGTAAATTCAAGGATTGGGCTGTAGATAATTTCAGTGTTTGGTGGCCAAGGAGATAAGAGAGAACCAACAAGACTGAGATGAAAGTGTCAAAGCTCTAGATGGAAAATCGAGAGAATGGTGTCCTGGAAGCATTTTAAGGGTGAGGACAATTAACTGTAATTGATCAATTTATAAAATGTTTCTCCTAGTTATTTGCATTTCCCTTTTTCAGGGATTCAATGTTCTTTGGTACTATAATCTTCTACCAGAGTAGACGAAATCTGATGTTTCTGATACGATTACAGCTCATTTGCATCATAGCCTTTAATCTTCAATCTCCAGCTATGGTAAAAGCTATCCTCAAATTGGAATAATTTCAGGCATCTCAGGTTGACAGGAGAGATAATTTGGGGTGGCGGATTTGGGTCTTGTCCCATTACGTAATGTTCTTATTGTTAGCTTTCTTGAAAACATTCCTAAAGTCACATGTACAATTAGTGGTTGTTTACAAGGATGCAGTATCTATTTTCCTCCCTACCTCTCTCCCACAGTCCATCCTTAATCAACATTTTCCAGGCTCTCTTTGAGTCCTAGCTTCAGGAACACAATTCCCAAGAAGAGCCAAGGGCAGAGAGATAAACATATAGTAATCTAATTACAGACCCAGGCCTGGAGTTTCCTAGTCTTAAAGTACATCCTTCAGACCACCTACTGGTCTTCCCTTTTCCCTTCTCCAGACTTCACTTTTTCTTTTCCATCTAAACACTAGTTATTTTGCTTTTTCTCTACCTTGTTCTATAGTTCTTCTCCCTTTTCCTCCAGCTTCCAAAGAAATAGGAATTCATAGTCCATTTTTAGATGGCCTTTGTCTTTTGCTCCTGGAACAAGTGTTCATGAACTTTCAGATGGAGGTGCCATGGGACAAAAGTGGGGAGTTGGGGGAAACTGAGGTGTCAAACATTCATTCTGAGAAATCTTCACTATTTCTGAGGTGAAGACTGCCTGAATTTGGGGATAGAGAAGTGAGAGGCCACTATGGTATTATGACTTTGTCTATTTCCATCTGTTCCTGACATCCCAGGTGAAGGAAATATCCCCAGAAGTAAAAGCAATACAGCATACTGCCCACTCCAGTACTGAAACCTGCCTTAATATAAAGTGCTTTCCATCTGGGCCTGCTTACCATGTAGCTCAGTAATGATTACGCATATCATTATATATGGGTCTTAGTGACTTTGTTGTAAAATTTATTATATTACAACATCACTTGACCACAGCAGAATATATATACATATACATATATATATATATATATATAAATGTACTCAAATTTAGTTTATTGCTCATCCTGTATTGTGATCTTCTTATGGTTGTCTCCTGACAACTTATAATATTTAGAGGGAACACTGGGGGTTCATGAATATTCCTTTATTTATGTGTGGTTCAGTTATACCTCCTAAAACTGTCTGGTTGCCTTCCTAATCATATTCATAACCTATACTGTCATCCCATAACTGGCTGAACATTATAGGATATAAGCTATTCATTTGTATCTACTTATTGGTGAATAAAAATGATATGAATTAATAGATCACTGATACAACAATTTGTTCTTGCTCTGTTCTATGGTATCACAAAATATATGATCATTGATTAAATTTAAATATCTAAATGTATATATGCCTCATTCTACAAATCAAAGTAAAACTTCTACATGCTATAGTGTTTAGGATACAATTAAAATTGGTAAGCACAAGATTTCACCAAAATCTTTAGAAAAGAATCACATTTTCAGGGAATTCAGTGACTTGATAAGTGAATAAAATATGTCATCACAATAGTAAATTTGGGTTTTCTTCAAAATAGATTTAAAGTTCTAGCACAAAAATAGGATGAAATTCAAAGGATGCCTTATTAACCTCTGCAACCCCCCTGTCACTTCTCCTATTAAAAATCTTAAATGCTCCCATTGTTCACTTCTTTCACAATAAGATTCAATATATAATTGTAATTTTGGAGTAACTATCAACCAATATAAAATTTAGGATGAATTCTTCTTTTCCCCCTTAACAGAGTCTTGGGGAGAATGGGACATAGGACAGGTTATGTTTGATGTTGGGGAAAGGATGGAGCATCACATAAGCAGAGCCCCAGTGGGACCAAGTGAAATGGCAGGCCTGGGTGAGAAGACTATGAATAAGGAAAAAATAAAACACCAATGGGAGTGTGGGCAGTAGAGGGAACCTTCAAGCATCTGTAGAGTCATGATAAGAAGCATAGTTAAGCTTGCTACATATTAGAATTGAAATCAGTGGTGAAAATATAAGAGAACATATCTTGTTTTTATAAAACAACTGTGTATTTGAGTAGTTCAGTGATAGAATCATCTGCCTTAAGGAGGAAATAGGTGAATCAATGCCAAGAGAGGCTAGTATCTAATTATAAGTAATTTTTCAGAAAGATTTCCTGGGTGAATGGTTGGATTAAATAACCACAAAAGCAGTTCCTACTCTCGGATTTCGTGATTGTGTCAACCCAAGTGGAGGTCTTGGGTGCATCTAAGGTTTCTGTGTACCTATGATAGTGGTGAGCATTGAGAGAACAAAAGAGCCATGGAGAAGGAGAGGGAGAGATCCTTAAAACACTTTGGTTTATTCAACTTTCAATCCAATGCAGCAAGCATTTATTATCTATGATGTGCAACATAGTATACTAGGCATGTCACAGTTCACCCCATGTTGGTTCACTTAAGATATGCTTGTTGAGTAGCTACAATGGAGTGCACGTTCTGTAAGTAGCTGAGGATGAAAAGAACAAGGCATCATAGTCCCCCGGAAGGACTGAAAATCTAAAAGGGAAGAAGAGCATAATAGGTTTTTATATTATATGGACATGACTGTACATATGACTAATTTTTCTTTGAAAGAGAGGTTGGCCGACCTCATTGTGTACAGAGAATATTCTGACAAACGTAGGAAATAGTGGAAAGACCAGGGGATATGTAGCTAGAAGTTGTACATCTGCCACTTATTAGTGAAATGATCGTTGGGTAAATTGCAGTCTCTGTTTGGAGCCTCCATTTCCCCATGTATAAAATGGGGGTACATAATGTTGTAAGGAACTGGTACATTAAATTCATAGGGGTTGTAATGAATTTCTTGTTTTAAATAGTTTGAAGAATACTGCAGTATTTATGTTTTATAAAAATATATATAAAAATAGCAACTTACAGAAACATAGCTGGCATTAATATAATCCGATCCTGGAATACTGGCATCAGCTATCAGTTTCACTCTGTTATTGTTATCTAGAAGAAAATATAAGAAATTAATGCTAATTCACTTTGCTACTTTCTTACTATAGCAGTAATAGAAAGAGGTTCATGATATAACATCAAAAATTATAGACGGCTGTACAACTTTAAATAGAAATTCCCTCTTATTCCATATTTCCACTACCCAGAGACAATGACTATTAATATGTTCTTGTATTTATTTCCAGTATTTTCTATATATATTCATATAAAATTGACCACAAATGGGCAATATACACACTATTCTGCAAAATTCTTATTTACCTGTATCTTTCCATATTAGCATAAACAACAATATGTAGCTCATTACTTTAAAAAGCCATATAGTACTTCAGTGTTTGAATATAACATACTTATTTAGCTCTTTAGAGTGATTTAAACTCATCTCATTTTGTTATTATAAAAAGCTGAATAAATATAACTGGACTTTTTGCACATATGTAGGAGTCTATTTGTAGAATACATTACCAGCAGTAAAGTTCCCAAATCATATTGTGCATCTCCAATTTTGAAAGATACTGACAAATTGTTCTCAAGTTATATCACTCTGAACAAAAGTGCTTGAACAATTTGAACAACTGTTTCCTCTTACTTTCACTGCCATATTATTAAACATTTTAATTTATGACGTTTTGATAGATACAAATTGAAGTCTCCTAATATTTATATTGATTTTCTTAAATATGAGTGAAATTGAGCTTCTTTGCTTATGCCTTGGCCATTTTAAATACATTTTCTATTAATTTTCACATGATACTATTTTTCTATTTTTAAAAATATACTAAGAATGTTTTACATGTATTGAATTTTTCTTTTAGTTTGTCATTTGTCTTTGCCTCTATCTATTAATCAGTTTACCTGCTAGCTACCTTGCCATAGATAAAATTTATATATTTTGTAATCAAATTTCTCATTATTTTTCATTATGGCTTCACTATGGCTTCTTTTTTTTTTTTTTTTTTTTTTTTTATAAATTTATTTATTTATTTATTTTTGGCTGCTTTGGGTCTTCATTGCTGTGCACGGGCTTCTCATTGTGGTGGCTTCTCTTGTTGCGGAGCATGGACTCTAAGCATGCGGGTTTCATTACTTGTGACACGCAGGCTCAGCAGTTGTGGCTCAACTGGCTCTAGAGCACAGGCTCAGTAGTTGTGGCACACAGGCTTAGTTGCTCTGTGGCATGTGGGATCTTCCCAGACCAAGGCTCGAACCCGTGTCCACTGCATTGGCAGGCAGATTCTTAACCACTGCACCACCAGGGAAGCCCCCACTATGGCTTCTTGTGTGATATATTCAAAGGTCTTTGTCACACCAATATTCTTATTTTCACAAATTCATTCATAGTTCCTTCTGGAACGTTAATAGGTTTTTCTGCTTTTGTTTTAAATATTTTGATTTTTGATCCATTGGGCTTTTTTTTATCTTATATTTCTTTTCTTCTAAATTTAAACTTTTCTGAGACAAGGTTTATAATTGTATTTTATGTTTTTAAAATTTTATTGAAAAGAAAGCTCCTTTAAATTACCCATGACTAGACTTTGACTAGTTCTAATTAGATTCCTTGACTGATCTTTATTTATTTTGAAAGTCAGATTCTTTTCAGTGAATCAAATAGTGCTTACTAAACTACCATATAATCAACTTTATGATTCTGACTATAAAAGTAGATCTATCAATTCATTATTGACAGGGATGGTTTTTGTTTTGTTGTGTTTGTTTGTTTGTTTGCAGTACGCAGGCCTCTCACTGTTTTGGCCTCTCCGTTGCGGAGCACAGGCTCTGGACGCGCAGGCTCAGCGGCCATGGCTCACGGGCCCAGCCGCTCCGCGGCATGTGGGATCTTCCTGGACCGGGACATGAACCCCTGTCCCCTGGATCGGCAGGCAGACTCTCAACCACTGCACCACCAGGGAAGCCCTGGGCTTTTTTTTTTTTATTATTAAACAGAATGAGGTAAAATCTATCTTGTTTGTTTGTTTGTTAACATTTGGAATAACAAATAGTCCATCCTTACCCCCTTGTTCAAAACACACTAGTTTTCTCTATGTGTTTAGGACTATTTCTGGACCATTTATACTCTTCCCTTAATTTATCTGCCTATTCTTTCTTTAATTCCAAACTTTTAATTATTATTTAGACTTTTAAGGTATGGCAAAATTAGATAACCTTTATGCATTACTTTTCTTCAAAGAAAAGTATCAAAAAAATTTTTTCCTGAGAATTTTTACCGAGTTGGTATTATAATTGAAATGTCCAGTGCTAATTTTAACTAGACAAGGGAATGATATAAACTATCTATTAGTACTTAATTATTTTGAAGGTTTTTTGTTTGTTTTGTTTTGTTTTTAATCTTAATGGGAAGGCACTCAGTACTGGAGGAAAAATAGGTAAATGTGGGTTTGTGTTTGAATTACAGATGATCTATCTACCATTTATGGCATTGGGTGAATTCCTTAACTTCTCTGTTCCTTTGTTACCTCAGCTATAATATATAGTTATAATATTTATTTTCTAGAATCCTCTGAGGGAAACTTATACAAAAGCTTATAGAACTTATAAAGCCGTATAGAACACAAAACACGTTCTTATGTTCTTAAAATTAAGCATGTTGTATGTTAAATGACTTTGCTGTACCATTAGTAATCATAATGACCTGACCAATGTGTTTGAATCTAAAGAAGGGGGACTGTTCAGGCAAATTTATGTAAATGATTTATATCCCAAATATTTTGAATTTGGTATGATCTGCCTATTTTAATGACATTGTGGCCAGTCATGTAACTAAGGAAGGGAAGCCATCAGGTTTCTGTTCACTTGATACGCCTGCTTATAACTGAGTCAACAGCAAGCTAAACTTTTCTTCATAGTGTTGGAACACTTCTGAAGGTCATAGTGTCCTGTCAAAGAGAGACTTGGAAATCTCTTCTGCACGCATTTGCTGCTAATTCTAGTATCTTAAAGCCCTGTAAGCTAATATCTTCTAAAATGCACTGTGATATTTGAAATCCTACTTCCTACCTTACTCAGGGGAAACAATGAATCTCACTTAGCTGGCTCAAGCTAAAATTCAGACTCCATTAAATGAATTCATTCTCTACGGGAGAAAAAAAAAAACATTTCAGCTTTATGGCTTCTCTGCAGGCACAATGGGAGAATGTATTTAGTTTAAACATTTCATTTTCTTGTTCCATGTATATGTGGGTGGGGACGAGGGTCTGTTTGTCCATATAGGCAGAAGTGAGTTTACAGCTTGTCTTCCAACCGAGGTTAGGGAAGTAGGTTTATCATCTCCAGACCATAGACTCTAAGGGCCTGTTACTAAATTTTTTTCACCCAGAAAGTTAGAAGCTTTTAAAAATAAGCAATCTATTGATTACTAACAATCATAAGAACTAATATTTAGGAGAGCTTCCTGTGTTCTGGTACTGGGCAAAGTGATTTACATGGTTATTTCATCTACTCTTGAAAGTTAGGAGGTCGACACCACTAAATAATATGTCCAGTCACTAAAGTAGTTAGTAGGTAAACAGAACTGCAGCCCAGGAAGTTTGATTAGAGCCCACATGTTCTTAGTCATTTTACTATACAGCAGGCAGTATGTATTAGTTGACCTAATAAATTATTCTAATAATATTCTTGAAAAATATAACATTCTTCCTAACAAAATTATTTCTTATAGGACCTCCAACTCTTTAAGAGGACACTTAAGAAAAAGCTTTCCCCTAAAAATCCATTAAAGGATATTGGATGTGGATGTAGTATATTATTAGAAAAACTACCATAAGTTTTCTGTACTGAAATCAAGAAGAAAGCAGAATACAATTGGACATTATCCATTTGACTCTAGAAAAGGCGAAAAAAATGCATGCAAAGCTTTTAATATTCCAAAACGTCCTTGGTTTACAACATAATTCCATCTCTAGTTATTTTTTGTCTTAGCTTTAGATATCCGGATAATCTTACCCCTCAGTTCTCCTTGTTGTTTTAAGGATGTCTGTTTAGTTATATTGACCACTCGTATTCACTTCTTATGCTGTAAGAGCTAGCAAGCTAGCATTATGTGACTTTTCCTATGGCCATTATGTGAACCCAGAAAATAATGCACTGAGATCTTAATAATAAAAGATTGAAATGACACATTTTTTAAAACGTCTAACATATAAAATTTTTATATATTTTTTAAGTCAGATACTCTTTAGTCTTTGGAAATAAGTTAGATATATTTGATTTACTTATATATAGTGATACACATTACTTCAGCCAAATATACAATTGTAAATAAATATTAAATATTCCACAGTAACTGTCCTTCAATCACACTATAGTACTTGTTTTCACAGAATATCACTAAGTAAGCATGAAGCAGAGAGTCTGAAGGAAATTTAGGTATAGGTGAATATAAAAACATGAGAATTTCCATATCTCTTAAACTTATGATGCATCCAACTCAAGTTAACTCTCTGAAAGGGAAAACAAAAGGACTTATTAAGAAAGGTCATGCCACAGGAATTGAGAGATGTAATACTAACATTCCTTATTTCCTACAATAATGTCTTATTTTTCAACTTACTCTTAAAGTCATTTACCTTTGATTTGTTTTGTTCCAGGAAGGATTTTAGGTGATTAAAGCTATTTGTATTTTCATCCTTTTCTAATTCTTGGGAATTAACAGATTCCGTTAGATTACTACCTGCTATATCATGTTTCCCTAAATTTGTTTACTTCATGCCTCTAGTTCTAGAATAACAGAATATGGTCCATTTCTTCCTATCCATATCCTTATGATTTTACATTCTGTGATTACACCCTTCTTTAAGTCTGTGTCTTTCTAGACAGAAGAGTTCAATTTATATATATATGGAAGTTTCCCCAATACAGTTTTGAAAAGGCATAGAACATAGAAAAATATATATACACTAACTCTAAAATTAGGAATATTTTAAAACTCTAGATTTTGAAACAATACTGACAGTATTTCAGAGCTTAACAAATACCACTTTTTAATTTCATATATAAAAATGTATTGAATCAGAATATAGTTAGTAGGAACATCTGTTGAAAAAAAATCAAACATATAGCTATTGTTAGCAGAGGAATGTTATGTTTTCTTTTCACATCACTGCTAAGCCTTAAAGCAATAATATGGTTTTTTATTTCACATCAGTAGACACATTCTTTTTAATGACATATAAGGAATAATAACAGTGTACCATGTAAGATGGTTTCTTTTCTTATTGACTGAAAAATGAAGCCATGTTCACTATGGTAAGGCACAAGCCCACCTCCTTTGTAAAACCAATCCTGGTAAGCATACCTTTACTCTGATCCTCAATGAATATTTTGCAATGCATTTTTTATATTCCTTAACAAAGCACTGCCGTGCTTTTAAGAAAACTAAAGCACAAAGTTATGTGTGAACTTTCTCTTTTCATTTGAGAACTAGGTCTGTAGGAAGATATTAGAGAGGTTCGTTACTTGGGTTAAGTTACAAAGCTAAGAAACTACTAGGTCTACAGTTTCTCACACCTGCATGAGTAAACCTTGTGTGAATAAGCTGAAAACCATGTACATTAACTTTAACAAATATTAACAAAGCAAAAGAGATACAATTTAACAGCTGCTAATAAAATGCATTATTATAATTCAATTAGTCTGTAATATATATTTAAGAAAAAATGCTAAAATACATTTTGCTCTCATTTGAAAATGTTTCATTATCTAAAAGGAGAAATAGTATGTACACATACATGGTTTTATGTTTGGAAAGCGGTTTTTTGCTCTGTTCCAAGGCAGATCAGCATCAGTGGAAGAAAGATCCTGAAGAAATTTTGGTAATTCCTGTGGATTGAAGTCATTGCAAAGTTTAGATTTATTTCAGAGGTAAACAAGAAGTTCCACTTAGTAAAAGACTATTCTTTATTCTAAATCCTTTTACTTTTAAAATGAAAACACTTCTCATAACTGCAGAAGCAAGGTCAAATTAACAGTAATGAACTTACATGAACTTTCACTGAAAATTCCTGAATAGAATTGATTAGTTGAGCTACTGCTTTCTCTGGCATAATTTCTTTGCCCTTTGGGAAGCTCTGAGGTGCAGCAACCATGTTAGTAACTCCTTTCATACTTTACTAACGGTTTTGTCAAATACACTGTATTATTTAATAGTTTAATGTCTACTTAGTAGGGTAAGGGAGTCGGTGATTTATTTTTTGTTTTTTCTCCTCGGGCAGTGTGATTTCACACCTATTAATTGGTACGACATTGGTCAGTTTGTGAGAAAATGCCAAAGGTCAATTCCTGTTCTTAGTGGGCATTGTTAAATCGATAGCGGAATGCAAAGGTGTGATAAAGAATTATCAGAGGGGGCCTCCCTGGTGGCGCAGTGGTTGAGAGTCCGCCTGCCGATGCAGGGGATACGGGTTCGTGCCCCGGTCTGGGAGGATCCCATATGCCGCGGAGCGGCTGGGCCCGTGAGCCATGGCTGCTGAGCCTGCGCATCCGGAGCCTGTGCTCCGCAACGGGAGAGGCCACAACAGTGAGAGGCCCGCGTACCACAAAAAAAAAAAAAAAAAAAAAAAAAAAAAAAAAAAAAAAAAGAATTATCAGAGGAAGGGTCAAGATCTGTTATTGACATTTTGGTGAAAAATCACGAAATTATCCATTCATCATAAAGAAAGCTGGTGCAAGAAAATGTGTTCATTATTTTGTTGAGCTGATGATTTACATTTATGAAATTTATAGTTTTCCATATTAGAAATGCCTCAATTTACCAAGTCCCTTAAAAAGTGTTAAAAACTGTGGAGTTTTGCCATTTTTTCCCACTTTATTATAAATGATTTCTTTTAATTGGATAATTTTCCCTTCTCCCTTATTTTTCCTCAAAGAGAATTCTGGACAGTATTTTACATGAGTGTGTATGTGTTAGAGAAGAGGGACAGTGTTAAACATCTGAATTCTGGCGTTTTGGCACTAAAGGCTTAGAAAAACATTTTTAACCAAGTGAGGAATCCTAGAACAGCTTCCTTGTGTCAGGTTTTGGGAGTATATGTCAGCATATTTATAAGAGACAAAGAAATAGAGGGGGAAAAGAAGATGAAATGGAATCACCTGAAAAGTGGTACCTATTTTTCCGTAGTTACAGAAGTTTCCATTTATAGATTTAAATGATTATGGCCTTGATAATTAATACCCAATTACTAGGCTGACTGTTTGGATAGTAATGTTACACTCAGTGGTCTTATTCTTATCAGAGCACACAGGGCCTCAACCAGCCTTTCCTATTTAGCTCTTTCTCCTACGGTTCCCACTTTTTAGTGGGATCACAGATGAGTGGAACTGTTTTGCATCCTTATGTTTTTGCATTCATTCTCTCTCTCTAGAATACCTTTTCCCCTTTATCTACTTATTGGACTTCTGCTCCATCCTAAAGTTCATCTGGCAGGTCACCCTTTTGTAAAGTCTTTTCTGACAGCTATCCAAACAGAGTTGATCCTCACTTCTTTCTGCATACCTCCATCATGATACGGTGTCATTTGGGTTTTTTTTTTTTATACATGTCTGCAGTTTTTCTTCATCATTTGAACTTCTTTATGAAATCATCACTATGATGGCAAATAGTTGTGCCAGCCACTATTCTTAGTATTACACACATTCAATCAGTTTAGTATTCACAATTCAACAAGATAGATACAGCATTTTACAAATGAGGACTTTGAACAACAGAGAGTTTAAGTGATTTACCCAAGGTCACTTAGCTGTTTAAGTGTTGAATTCATATATATCAATACCTGTCACATAGTGGAGCTTTTTAATATTTAAGGTATATGCGAATATGACCTGAGTTACGAGTTCTATCAAACATATGCATCAAATATGCATTTGTTTATTAAAACAGTTTAAAAAATTAATACAGCACTAGAACTAAAAGCAATTAAAAAAACCATGTTCCTTACATGTGAATATACATTTATCTAATATATACACACAACCTATATATTTATATAAAAACACCCAAGTACTTAAAACCATGATCTCCAAAAAAGTTAAACTAGAAACGTTCTCATTATAATATGAGAAAATATTATTCCTAATAAAACTTTTCATCTACTCAGTCATGTACAATGTTAACTATATTCACTCCTATTCTAGTGAAACTACCCTTTTGTTCCTGAAAAATTGACAGTTCTTGCTGCATAAATGCTAAGAAGAGTTTTATGGCACCACTGATTTTGTTAAATCCAGACCAATATTACTTAAGAAGCATAACCAAAAGCTGTAGGAAATACCATTAATCTTCTCACATTTTTGTGATTATTCCCTGAGAGACTGAAATATTACAATCCTGAATTATTCAAGCCAATTGTTTTTGTTCACACACTAAAAAGTTCATGAAAAAAATAGAAGTAAAGTTTTTGGTAACATTTAGAAATCTGTTTTATTTTTATAATACAAAATAATAATCTAAGTTAGGAAAGAGCCTCACAAGTTTTAAAATAGCTTGTAGACTAACACATGCCTTATGTTTTCATGTAATTTCAACTTTATAGATATATAAGATGCTAAAAGCAATAAAATTAATATTAACTTTCAAACAGTGTTGAAGTGACAAGTTCTTAACTTCATATATTCTCCATAACGTGATACAGCATTTATTCCATGATCACTTAAGTAATACCTGTGTTTTATAGGCTTCTTTTTATCTGTTTTTTATTTTTGGAAAGTTCTAAAAATAACATTTTAAAAATAATTTCTGGAAACATCAAGTTCTGTTCTCAGGTTCATCTATACCACTAACATAAACTAAGCAGGCAAATATGAAATGGAATTATTTAGTTTCTAAATCTAAAATAGTTATTTAAATATAAAGCCACATTTACGGTACCACCCAAACCTCGTACACACACAAAACCTGATGCATACAGCATTCTAGAGTTGCATGTACATCTGGGTGAGAGGGCAAAGAAGAAACAGGGCCAGGCTGCCCTTGCTGGGGAGGCCTCTGATGAGGAGCACCTTTTCCTGACACAGTAGGTGAATAATTCTGTTCAGGTTGCACCGGAGGCTGCCCAGTGTAACGTTACTATCCAAACAATCAACCTGGTAATTGGGTATTGATTATCAAGGCCAGAGTCCTTCATGGCCTTGCAAGCTTAAACTGGACATGAAATGTGACACATGAAACGACTGGAGGTCTGGCAATGTTGTGACAACTGCTAGTAACATACCGAAAATTCTTCTTGAAACTTTAGGTTGTTGTTTGTGCAAAGCTCTTCAACATGTTGCAGAAAGGATTTCTTGCTTATCGGCCTCCAAGCAAAGAAAGGTATAAAATGGAGTCATGTTAGGTTGAGTTCTTTTCCTTTAGCCTGGGCACTCTCTTTACAGTTGACAAGTTAGAGGACAAGGGACAGTTCAAAAGCACACAGCCCTTTAAAGTCACTCTGTCATATTTACAAAATTAGCTTCCCCCTTTAAGTTCACTTTCTTTGTATTTCACGGTATAAAAATCCTTCAAATTTTAAGTGACTTTAAATGAATGATTTAACATGTTAATGAAGAAAGTTTTTCAAGCCAATGTAAGGGCATAAAGTCATCATTGAATCCTAAAACACATAAAACCTCTTTGTCATACAGAAAACATTTTATACGTTACAAGGTTTTAGAAGATATAAAATATTGCAGTGACCTCATTCTCGTAACGACATGGTTTTTAAACCCTAAGGAGTTTAAATATCCCTGTATTACTTCCCAAGCTAAAATACAGACATGCAGGCTTCACCCCAGAGAGAGAGAAAGCATTTCTCCAGTTACCATGCAATTAGTCATGCTTTTATGATTTATATCCAGCTTGGAGGTTTTTCTAACAAACATACAAAAAAGGAACCACACATTAAGATTCATCGAATCAGGGAATCCAGAGTTGATACTCAAAAAGAAGAAAAGATATTTAACAAACTTACTTGATGGATTTTCTATAACTAAGTAACCTGCAACAGAGATTGTGTTAAATGGATTGAGTTGAGGGTACAGCTCTTTCTGAAAGAGTTTTAGATTAAAATAGGGTAAATCAGCAATGTATAATATGCTATGCCTTTAACTGATATTTGATCATTATTTTAAATTCTATATCATTTTTGAAATTATATTATTTGCACCCAAATAGGGCCAGATAATAATTTGGCTTCTTTCTCAAGCTAAGAAGGTACTCTTTTATATTTTTAGGCATTTGGGGCATTACATCAAAAACAGGTCACTTTTTAATATATTGCATAGTATTTATTGGTCTAAAAAAGTTAATGTGAATTAAATTTTTTTCTTTGTTCATAAAAAGTGCTAAATCAGGGAGGGTGAATCTTTGAAAAATGACATCAAATTGCCTAAGTTTTGTTTCATGAGTGAGTTTTCATGAATATATAACCATAAAAAATGACAATCATTTCAATTACTTTGGATATACATATCTTTTGTGGCAGTTCATTGGTCAAGTTATTTATACTCTGAAAAAAATTGAAATAATTTTTAACAGCTAAATAGACTATGCAACACACAAATTCAGAGATGGGTACATCTTTAATAACATTTGTCATGCACAACAAATTAGCACTGCAAAAAACACAAAAGGCACAAAGTATGATGAAATAAAATGAAGAACATGTACCTTCATCAGAGTTTTTAATTTTAAGTATTATTAGGGATGATTTCACTGTACTTCTTAAGTGACAGATATTTACAAGAGGATATGGATTTTGAAGTAAAGGACAAATGAAAAAAATTAGGTTGAAAAATGTGGCTTAAATACTTTGAAAATGGTCACAGATGTGTGTGTTCAATGAAGAAAACATGAGTCAAAAGAGTGTATTTTATTCAACACAGGAATTGGTGAAAAATATGGAGGTGCTGGAGCAAGTATTACCAAGAAGAGTGGTAGAATTCTTGGTTAATGCTATAGGTGTCCCCAAGCAGAAGGAAGTATCTCTCAGCTCCTTAGGGTATAACCTAGTAGAGCAACATAGCATAGCATAGAATCACAGGTTAGAGCAAAGTCTTGGTGGATGAGCTTGTGGGCTTCTCACAATGCCCTAGAGTGATTCTAAGGAGGCATCAGAGAAATTCTGACTCTAACTAGATGGATATGGAGATGCCTGAATGGGATATTGAATCAGAAGAATCCTTAATTTGGGGACAGGAAAACAGAGTATATGAATTGGAGGGCCTGGAAAGACTTCTGACACATGCAGTGGGGACTGAGGCAACAAGCAATCCCCGTTGAAAATAATTACTCCTCAGCAAAGACCAGCAAGAAAAAAAGACAACCATGAGCCAGACCCACGCCACCCAAGCCCCTGAAGATGCCTGATGCCCCAGTGTTCCTATGCCATGATATTCCTCAGAAATAGGAAAGGAACGACGGTCAGGTTGGGCAAATATTAGTGAATTGAGCTTAAGATAGAAATGAATGAGATACTTGAATTAGCAAGATTATTTTCCCTGCTACCACACAGAAATGGAAAAGCTTGAGTTAAGTGGAGATCACTTTTATAATAGGGAACATTATTGAGTTTGTGATTGGTGAAATTCAAACACTACATCTGCTTTAATGACAGCCATCCTATATTGGGGAGATTCTCTTTTCCCAGAGGATCCAGGATTATTTGAAGTAGTACTGGCAAAAATATTTTTACTGTGCTATCTAGAACCTGAAATAGAGCTACTTTGTAGAGCAAGAAATAGCTAAAGCACCAGATTATTATTCATATGCTTGTTCTATTTTCATTAATGTTCTATTCTCTCATTTAGAAATTATGATTAATACCTTTTAGTCAATTTCATTTCAGTGAAGAACTCCACAGAAGGTTGCTTTTATTTTACTATTATTATTTTATTTTGCATTTGAAAGATCTCTCTAGAGATACTGATTTTAAACCGTAACTGGCTAGCTATTGGATTTGGGTGGATATTTGTGAATTCTTTTCTTAAAAAATACAATGCCCTTTTAAAAATGGCTTCAAATACCTGATCCAACAATTACCAGCTATATTATCTTGAGCAAGTTACTTAATCTTTCTTAGTTCCTAATTTAGAAAATAGGGCAAATATATGTAAATCAAGCTCATATATGGAAAATGCTAGGAAACACCCACCCCTGGCTTTGGAAGCAGTACGTAAATGTTAGTTACTATCATTAGTATTAAAATTGCTATTTCTCATTTTATTGTAAAACTCAAGCTCCTCCTACTGATCTGTTCTACAACTTGATACTGATATAATGGGGTTTTTTTGTTTCCAAAAGAATAAATTTTACTCAAAACTGGGAAGACTAGATTGCACTAAATTAAGCAGCAAAATTTCCTATGGTATTCTTCCTAATCAGAGTCCCAGAATAAACAGTGATCACAAATATTTCAAAGCCATGTTTGGTTTTCTAGTTCTCAATTCAAATTCTAAATAAATCCCTAATAATATAAAGGCTGTAATAATTGTTTTCATATTATCATGTGAAAGCATTTCTAATCATGCCTGCATTTTTTACATTATTCCTTATAACTACCCTTCACATTACCCTGTTTGTACTCCAGATATTTTCTTACTATCAGTTTCTTCTACCGTTCCAGGTGTTTCCCCACAACCAGATTTTCCTGATTGCTTAATGGCTGATTCAAATGTTAACTCCCCCATGGACCTTAACCTGTTCTGTTACAGAGAAAATCATTTCTTCCTTCTATGAAACTAAATTTCTATGGACAAATCATCTTCCACCTTCTGTTACGGCTACATAAAAGTACATGTATTAAGGACACATGTATTGAGATTCATGTGTGCTTGAAGGCAGGGGCAGGATTAACACTTGGCTTACTACAAGTCCCTCATAAACTTATTCATAGTAGACAGTGAATAAATCATTGTTAAATATAAAATTGTGGATGAATTCAGACTAAGATACATAGTAAGCTAAATACAACTGCTCTGATTATTATGAGAGAATATCTGAATTAAATGAATTTTCCACAAAAATATTAAGCGATTGAGAATTCTCAGGAGATCCTACTCAAAGGTTTAAATAAGTATGATCAATAGGTGCATCAATAAACAGTATACAGGTCTAAACAAAGCCATATCAGATCCTCTCACATTAGAAGTTAACAGATGCTAGATACTTAGGAAATTACATGAACAATAGAATCACTCTTGTCTAGACAAGTAATTTAAAAAACAGGTTTTAAAAAATAAGATCTATTTGGGTTTATGTATTTATTTTTCAGTATCACTCTCTTTATCTAAACCCAGTCATTTTACATAAGCTGTTCTTCACACTTGTGTTTACGTAATGTAAGAAATAAGGCTTCTAACAGTCTGTTTTTATGTAATTTTCCAGTCTATGCTTATCTCACAATTATGTGTGAACTGAAATCAAAGTACCTATCTGGAAAGCTTAAATTGAGAAGACATTTTAGCATAAATTACCTGTTTCAAATAAAAGCTAGTTTTTTTTCTTGTTTTTGTCTGTAGTCTCCATGTCATTGTCTTGATTCTTAGCCTCATATTGTATATTTTTCTCTTAACTAGTGGCTGCATTCTAAATTTTATTTTTCTTTGAAGTTTTAAAGTTTTGTTTGTAAACAGGAAAAAATAGTAATGTGGACAATTTATGCAGGGGATTAGAAAAGAAGGTGGCATATAATATGAAGAAAATGCACTGACTTGTTACTGATGAAGAAATTAAATTCCTTTAAGAAAAATTATTTGGTTAGATAAGCATAAAAAAAACCTCATAGAAATTAATGTGTATGAAAATCAACAATGTTATTTCAGGAGTGCTATTTTCAAATAAAGTGATCTATGGAGACACTCAAAAAACTTTCTATTAATATTTTTAAAAACTTAAAAAATTGTTACATGGAGAGCATGTTAGACTGGTTTAGTCCTCTTATTTTATTCATTTACAATACAACAGTGAAGGATACTGTCAAATCATATTCAGTTCATTAGTGTATAAATCAATTTGGGAATTGTTCAGATTTCAATAAGATAACTGACCACTTTCCAATATAAAGGGCTAAACACTTTTTATTACATGAATCTTAGCTTAAATCCTGTGCCCTTTTGTTGAAAAGGGTATTATTTCATGTCTGGGCTCATTTTTTTTTTCAAAGTCTATCAAAAACTTAAATTCCACTCAGATTACTCTTGATAGATCCAGAGAGGAACCATTTATTTATGTTGGCAGTGGTGATTGAAGACCATATTGTCACAGAGACTCAGCTTTACCTCAAGGTCAATTAGTTGAAATCTATAGGGAATTAAAATATAGTGCAAATAGAGAGCCATAGATGATAGCCTATAGATGAGCAGCTTAAATCAGCATTACCAGTGGAATAAGACAAATTGAGAAACAGTGTTTTCTACTTAACTGGTTAAGTTAGGTTAAAAAGAAAAGAACCTCAAATTTTATTGCCTTAATGTAAAAATAGGTATTTGTCACACCAACATGTACTTCATATTCAACTAAAAATCTTTGAAGAATCTGTCTTTCTGGTAAAACATGTTCACTGATCTTTCCAAGTTTTGTAAAATATTGAGTGTGAGGTTTTTAGTTTATATATTTCAATTCATTATTCCAACATTTACATTTATTTCTACAATGATATTCTGTTACTTATCCAAAGCATTTACTGTAATGCTTTCAAAGGGATCTTAATTTTTGTTTTTTTCTATTTTTATTTGTTATAGGCTTTCAAATAGTATCCTTTCAGACCCTCCTCCTTTCTTTTATCAAATCACCAATGACTTTTCTCTGGTCCGCAATACAAATTAAAAATATTATCCCAACCAGTGGCTAGTACTATACAGCTGACTCTAAAACTTCACTTTATAAGGTAAACATGCCACCTGAATAAGTGAGTCATGCAATATTTTTCTTATTATCTAGAAAAATAATCAACTAGTAAATGCTATCTAAGTAGTTCCTCAGCACGTCTCTTTATACTGTAAGGGCAAATAGGTTTTAAGGGAGCTCAGCTCTTTGAAGGCAGTTCGTTAGAGGCCGTGCCCTTCCTTTTTCATCACAGTTATTTCCAGTGCCTGGCACTTGTAGGTGCCCAATTGATAGTTCTTTTATTCAAACAAGGTGAAGTGGTCTTTTAAATACATATAGAAGAGCAACATTCTTGCTGACGTCAAAGAGGTGAGGTAAGATTCCCAGGGTGGCAAGAGTTGAATTTTCCTTATTACTAAGCCTCTCCACGTTAGCACATATGAAACCAAATTCGTGACAGATTCTTATTTTGTAAACTGTGTATTTTAAATTAAAACTCTGGTCATAAACCTAGGTACCTCTGGGGCAATAGGGCAGAAGCAGTAGAGAGGATGAAGACACTGCCGACAGCTGGGTGAAGAGATGGGCAAAGGCTCTTAGTGAGGGGACCTAATGAAGAGGAGACAGATGACATAACAGCATTTAAAAAGAAGTCTTGACAGCCTGAGCTGTTAGCTTGCCAGGCAGGTAAGCACAGAAATTCCTCTGTCGGGGGTTAGAAGGTGACCTCAAAAAACTAGATTTGAAAGAAGACTACATCTATTTTAACAAACGTGATTTATGTAGAGTTGTTTAAAGGTTCTGATTAACCTGAACTATTAAGTTTAGTTCTATCAAAGTAGAAGCTCTGACTGAGCAGGACACTGTTCACTGATTCCAGGGGAAGAAAATGTGGTGATAGAAGAGATACAGTGAGGGTTCGATAAAAATGGAAGCATTTTTCTCTGAGGTTAGCTATGATTCCAAAATGCTAAATGTGATTAGAGTAGAAAAGGGCCTGGCTTCCTCTGTTTTAATCACGCTGAGTACTATTCACGGTCAATGGGAATGTCAGGAGTCTTGGCCCCATCCCATCCAGCCTTGCGGCTCATGGGGACTCTGCTGTAGTAGATCTGGGATTTTGAAATCAAATGCATTTTCACTCTCTGCCTCCATTCATATATCCTTTACATGAAGAAATTGAGTATCTCTGGGGCACTCAATCAATTGTTGGGTCCCTGCTAATGCTGACATTTTGCTATGCTACCTTCAGAATGTATATAGCAATTTTTCTCCTAGGATACAAAAGGCATTTCTGGGCATTAGGGCGATGCCTGAAAGCATGCACAGTTGGCTATCTATTGGTCAGGATAGAAGTCAAATTTCTATGAAATGTGCTGCTTGGTATATGCCCCAGAGTCAGAGAACAGGGAATGTCATTGTCTTAGTCCTTACAGAATAGCACCTGCAGTAGTTGAAATGAGCTTGTGTGATGTGTGAACCCAGACTCCACCCATCAGACAGAGAACTCAACTCTTGTGTCATTGTAATAGGACAAGAAGCATGTGAAGAAATCTAGGTAAAAACTTACTTTACTATCAAAGTTAGCACAACATGATAACACAGCAAATGCACATTGGACATGCACATTGCAAGTCAATGTGCATCTTGATAAGGTTAACTTTACCATATCAATAGCATGCAATATCATAGAGGACACTTAGTAAGTAGAAAGTTCAGAGTATTTTGTTTTACAGTTTTTTTGGCTTTGGAAAAAATAGCACATTAATCAACAGCACTTCATATCTTGTATTTTAAAATATAGAGCACACCACCTGAAAAGATTAAAATAATCACAGCAGAGCTCTGCATCACCACAGTAACTTACTGGATGACAAAAATCTCCTTTCGTCTAAAGAAAAATGAAGAGTATCTGGAAGTAAAGATTCATTATTTATTTAGTATAAAAACACACTGCAGTGTTTTTGATTTGCTGCTATAAGAACATGAGCAGTAAATATCTTAAATTTCATTCTACTGTAGGACATTTCTTGTCCCCAATTCACATTTTGTCCAGACATTTCTTATTTGGATTCGCATATTTTTGCCATTGCTTGCAAAATAGTTAAGACAGAAGTAAAATTAATGACCAGAATCTGTCAAAGAACTGATGGCAATTAACATGCTAACAATTTTACAAAGAATTTCATACATCAGTCAAATTGTATGTATTCTTACTGACGTCACAAGAATTGTACTATTGTCCAGTTTCTGCAGGATTGAACCTACACTAAAATGCCACCATTCCTTCGCCCCATATCACTAGAGAAGAAGTAATTCAAAAGAAGCAGTTCTTCCCTTAGAATCATTCTCTGTATAGAAAATGCTACTTGAAGAAGGAAGCCATGGGCCCTTGTCTTTTTAAGTGGGTTTATATTGATTTAATCCAGTACGCTTCAGAGTTAAATACACACACACACACACAATTATAGGTGTATGTTGATACTTCAGAATCAAACTGACCTGGGATCATCTTGGCTGTCCTATTTACTAGGTGCATGATCTTGGACAGTTACCTAAATTCTCTAGGCATCTTTTATTTTTCATCTGTAAAGTGGGGATAAGAGTACCTACCACAAATGATTGAACGGTTGGGTGAGATCATTACATACAGAATTTAACAAATAGTAATTGCTCATAAGCAGCAATTACTATGTTAGCAAACCCTGGATGTGAAAGTAGATTGGGGTCATTCTTAATTTTACAGATATTATAAATAACAATAATAATACCAAATGTATTCTGATTTACAGTTTACAAAACATTCATAGGATTCTTTTGAATGGTAAGCTTCCTGAAGGCATATATATTTAATAAAAATTTGACATGCAAACTTCTAAAGTTATTGAAGAAAGAAAGATACTCTTAAAATAGCCATTCAATTGTTTGCTTCATTTTGTTGAGAATTTTATTCCATTCATGATTACTGGATTGGGCCTTGAGTCTTAACATAATGCACCATTACATTCACTCAACTAAAATAGGCAAGATAACTAGTATGGAATGATGCCTAAAATTTGGGGGAAAAAATTGAGGACTGGAAGAAAAGTAGTATCTGTCAAGTAAGAATATTAGTGACATTGATCAATATTATTTTTTTTTTCTGATTTAGTCACTGAAAGAAACAAAACTTCTAACTTAAGTGTAGAAAGGAGACAGTGAAAAATAAAAAACATTTTAGCCAGTAGTATCTTTATCTTCTGAAAATTTTGTTGGGTTATTTAATTTTAAGTGTTATAACTCTCTTGGGAAGGCAATCTGTGTTACAGTTAAATTAGTTAAAAACAAACCACAGGGACGGTTAGGCTCAGCAGTGTTTCTGCCTTTTAAATTATATCTTTATTCTTTTAAACTTTCCCAAGAGTTTAATCCTAGATTTAATATAGGATTTATTTTGTAGAAGTATAGATAATCTATACAATTAAAATACTGGATTTTTTCAACTTCATTGGATCTTTTTAAATTGAAGTATGGTTGAATTACAATGTTATGTTAGTTTCAGGCGTACAGCACAGTGATTCCATTTTATATGTGTGTGTATATGTATATATATTTTTTCAGATTCCTTTCCCTTAGAGATTATTACAAAATATTGAGTATATTTCCCTGTTCTATACTGTAGGTCCTTGTTGGTTCTCTATTTTATATATAGTCGTGTGTATATGTTAATCCCAAACTCCTCATTTATCCCTCACCCCTTCCTTTCCCCTTTGGTAACCCTAAGTTTGTTTCTATATCTGTGAGTCTATTTCTGTTTTGTAAATAAGTTCATTTGAATCTTTTTTAGATTCCACATATAAGCGATATCATATGATATTTGTCTTTGACTTACTTCACTTAGTGTGAAAATCTCTAGCTCCATCCATATTGCAGCAGATGGCATTATGTGGTTCTTTTTTTATGGCTGAGTGATATTCCATTGTGTGTGTATGTATATATATATATATATATATACACGACATCTTCTTTATCCATTCATCTATTGATGGAAATTTAGGTTGCTTCCATGTCTCAACTATTGTAAATAATGCTGCTATGAACACTGGGGTGCATGTTATCTTTTCAAATTAGAGTTTTCTCTGGATATATGCCCAGGAGTGGGATTGCTGGACCATATGGTTACTCCAGCTTTATTTTATTTTATTTTATTTTATTTATTTTTTTTTTTAATTTTTTTTTTGCGGTATGCGGGCCTCTCACTGTTGTGGCCACTCCCGTTGCAGAGCACAGGCTCCGGACGCGCAGGCTCAGCGGCCATGGCTCACGGGCCCAGCCGCTCCGCGGCATGTGGGATCTTCCCAGACCGGGGCACGAACCCGTATCCCCTGCATCGGCAGGCGGACTCTCAACCACTGCGCCACCAGGGAAGCCCCTCCAGCTTTATTTTTTTAAGGAACCCTCCATACTGTTCTCCATAGTGGTTGCACCAATTTACATTCCCACCAGCAGTGTAGGAGGGTTCCCTTTTCTCCACACCCTCTCCAGCATTTATTGCTTGTAGATTTTTTGACGATGGCCATTCTGACCGGTGTGAGGTGATACCTCATTGAAGTTTTGATTTGCATTTCTCTACTAATTATTGATGCTGAGCATCTTTTCATGTGCCTCTTGGCCATCTGTATGTCTTCTTTGGAGAAATGTCTATTTAGACCATCCGCCCATTTTTTGATTGTTTGGTTTTTTGATATGGAGCTGCATGAGCTGTTTGTATATTTTGGAGATTAATCCCTTGTGGGTGACTTTGTTTGCAAATATTTTCTCCCATTCTGTGGGTTGTCTTTTTGTTTTGTTTATGGTTTCCTTTGCTGTGCAAAAGCTTTTAAGTTTAATTAGGTCCCATTTGTTTATTTTTGTTTCTATTTCCATTACTCTAGAAGGTGGATCAAAAAAGATATTGCTGTGATTTGTGTCAGAGAGTGTTCTGCCTATGTTTTGCAACTCTGCTCTAAGAGTTTTATAGTATCCGGCCTTACATTTAGGCTTTCAGTCCATTCTGAGGTGTGTGTGTGTGTGTGTGTGTGTGTGTGTATGCTGTTAGAAAGTGTTCTAATTTCATTCTGTTACATGTAGCTGTCCAGTTTTCCCGGCACCACTTATTGACGAGACTGTCTTTTCTTCACTGTATATTCTTGCCTCCTTCGTCATAGATCAGTTGACCATAGGTGAGTGGGCTTATCTTTGGACTTTCTATCCTGTTCCACTGATCTATATTTCTGTTTTTGTGCCAGTACCGTCCTGTTTTGATGACTCTACCTTTGTAGTATAGTATGAAGTCAGGGAGTCTGATTCCTCCAGCTCCATTTTTCTTTCTCAAGATTGCTTTGGCTATTCGGGGTCTTTTGTGTTTCCATACAAATTGTAAATTTGTTTGCTCTAGTTTGTGAAAAATGCCATGCATGATTTGATAGGGATTGCATTGAATCTGTAGATTGCCTTGGGTAGTATAGTCATTTTGACAATATTGATTCTTCCAATCCAAGAATATGGTATATCTTTCCATCTGTTTGTGTCATCTTCAGTTTCTTTCATCAGTGTCTTATAGTTTTCTAAGTACAGGTATTTTGTCTCCTTAGGTAGGTTTATTCCTAGGTATTTTATTCTTTTTGACGCAATGGTAAATGGGATTGTTTCCCTAATTTCTATTTCTGATCTTCCATTGTTAGTGTATAGAAATGCAAAAGATTTCTGTGTATTAATTTTGTATCCTGCAACCTTGCTGAATTCATTGATGATCTCTAGTAGTTTTCTGGTAGTATCTTTAGGATATCCTATGTATAGTATCATGTCATCTGCAAACAGTGACAGTTTCACTTCTTCTTTTCCAATTTGGATTCCATTTATGTCTTTTTCTTCTCTGATTGCTGTGGCTAGGACTTCCAAAACTATGTTGAATAATAGTGATGAGAGTGGGCATCCTTGTCTTCTTCCTGATCTTAGAGGAAATGCTGTCAGCTTTTCCCTGTTGAGTATGATGTTAGCTGTGGGTTTGCCATATATGACCTTTATTATGTTGAGGTATGATCCCACTATGCCCACTTTCTGGAGAGTTTTTATCATGAATGGGTGTTGAATTTTGTCAAAATCTTTTTCTGCATCTACTGAGATGGTCATATAATTTTTATTCTTCAGTTTGTTAATGTGTATCACACTGATAAGCAGATATTGAAAAATCCTTGCATCCCTGGGATAGATCCCACTTGATCATAGTATATGATCCTTCTAATGTATTGTTGGATTCAGTTTGCTAGTATTTTGTTGAGGATTTTTGCATCTATGTTTGTCAGTGATATTGGTCTATAATTTTTTTTTTTTTTTGCGGTACGCAGGTCTCTCACTGTTGTGGCCTCTCCCGTTGCGGAGCACAGGCTCCGGACATGCATGCTCAGCGGCCTTGGCTCACGGGCCTAGCCATTCCATGGCATGTGGGATCTTCCCGGACCGGGGCACGAACCCGTGTCCCCTGTATCGGCAGGCGGACTGTCAACCACTGCGCCACCAGGGAAGCCCTGGTCTATAATTTTTTTGTGTGGTATCTTTGTCTCGTTTTGGCATCAGGGTGATGGTGGTCTCATAGAATGAGTTCAGAAGTATTCCTTCCTCTGCAATTTTTTGGAAGAGTTTCAGAAGGATAGGTGTTAATGATTCTCTAAATGTGTTGTAGAATTCATCTGTGAAGCCATCTGATCCTGGACTTTTGCTTATTGGGAGTTTTTAAATCACAGATTCAATTTCAGTTCTTGTAATTGGTCTGTTTGTATTTTCTATTTCTTCCTGGTTCAGTCTTGGAAGGTTGTACCTTTCTAAGAGTTTGTCCATTTCTTCTAGGTTGTCCATTTTATTGGCATATAGTTGCTTGTAGTAGTTTCCTATGGTCCTTCATATTTTTATGGTGTCTGTTGTAACTTTTCCTTTTTCATTTCTGATTTTATTAATTTGGGCCCTCTTCCTTTTTTTCCTGATGAGTCTGGTGAAAATTTAATCAATTTTGTTTATCTTTTCAAAGAACCAGCTTTTAGTTTCATTGATCTTTTCTGTTGTTTCCTTTGTCTCTATTTCTGCTCTGATCTTTATAATTTCTTTCCTTCTACTAATTTTGGGGGTTTTTTTGTTCTTCTTTCCTCTATTTGCTTTAGGTATATGGCTAAGTGGTTTATTTGAGATTTTTCTTGTTTTGCAAGGTAATCTTGTATCTCTATAAACTTCCCTCTTAGAACCGCTTTTGTTGCATCCCATAGGTTTTGGATCGTTGTGTTTTTGTTTTCATTTGTCTCTAGGTATTTTCTGACTTCCTCCTTGATTTCTTCAGTGATCTAGGCTCAGCAATTTTAAAGAGATAGGTCTGCGTTACCAGTGTGTGTATGCTCATCTTGCTAATATTTCCTCCTAGAAATGTTTCTCACTTCATTGTGTTAATGGCTGTGTTTTGAAGGAGCCATCACAAAACGTTGTTTTGTTCATTTGTTTATCAAATAGCAAAACCCAAGGGTTATTTTCTAATCTGGTAAATGTGGAATAGATGAGCACAAATATCAAGAATTCTTCCCAAGAAATACAGCTTGCGTTCACTAAGCTATATAGAAAATGTACATAATGAAATGATGTCATTATCATTCCAAATAAGAACTTAAAAAACATTTTCTTAGCATATCTCTGAATGTTCTCATGGATTTATAGAGTATTAAATCTTTGAATTTTGTTCTCTTTCAAGAGAAGAAGAATGAGAGAATTCTTCTTCAGGTCCTTTGTGAAATAAGGTATAATATGATCAAATGATGAGAGTTTATACATATAAAAATTATAGGAAGAATCTTAAAATGTATATAAATATATAGGCAGATATAAAAAATTTCTTAACCACAAAACCCTAAATCCTGAAGAGGATTTAGTACCAAGTATTGTAATGACCATTTTTGGTCAACTAGGTAACTCCCTAAAGTTAATATTTTAACTACTGATTAGATATTTTATCATTTCTGTTATGGACATGTGAAGACCTATAACACTGAGGAAAACTGCAAGTCCAATTAGCATAAAGAAAGTAGGCAGGTTGGAAGGGAAAGAATATGCCTATGCCTCAGGTATAAAGAGCATATGTTAATTGGGTAGATTTAAAGGAAATTATCTAAGTTCCTTCTTGTAAATAACAAAGACATATGGCATAAGTACGTTACTCAACAATTTGGAAGCTAACTCCAGCTCTTTGGTTCTTCTGTCTCAGAATCTACCATTAGTCTTTGTGGCTCTACCCTCATCAGACATGTATGGCTTTGAATAGATTTAGATTTTCCAGCACCTGAAATACAGGTGAAGAGAGCTTCAGTGAAGAATGACCACATGCATATGTGCACATGGCTAATTATGAATCTGTTACCTTTTTTTCTAGTCTTATTGTCTAATGTATTAGTGACTTTATTAACATGAAAAACCTTCAGTAAATAATAAAGCTGGAGGTAGATCTCTATAATGAAAAGAATTACTACCAAACCACTTGATAGTTATTTTAATAAATTTCTGTAATAAATCAAGCAAAGCATATTAGTATGTGCCATTGGAATTACCAATGAGAAAGTTTTTACAGTCACGATTACTAGAATCATAACAAGTAAATGAGAAAGCAAAAAGCATGAAAACAAATTTCTAAGTGTGCTATGACTAGTGGTAATACATACCCGTTTTCTATGTGCAAAAACAGATAAAAATTGTTTGAAATATACTTTAAAGGCAATTGTACATCCATGTACAAATAAAGTGACATATATATAAATAAACATGGAACAGGAAAATAAATGAGTCAAGGTTGAATAAGGCTGTCCCTGAATTATAAGTACCCGATAATAAACAATCTATACAGTCTTTGCCCACCTTTTCCATTAGCTGTCATGACAGTCATTGTTTAAAAAATATATATCTTATCCCTTTTTGATAATGGCTGTGTTCAGCAGTGGAGTAGGGGGCAAGCTGTGAAAACGCATAGAGCTTAGGGGATCTGACCTCACATAGCCTCTATAGAATGGTAACCTCTTCGAAAAAGAATACTTTCTCCAATACTGACTGGCTTTTTTCATTGTATTATAACTCCTAAAGATCTACTTACTAGAGACTTTTGGGGGATTAACAAAGAATCTTTTAAAAAATGCTGTAAAATTGTTTGGGCACTTAGAAATTCATGTTTTAGTATGAACAGATTCAACTAAATTGTTCAAAAAACTAAAATTAATTGCACTCAGAGATTTGAAGTTCTATCCCTTGTATACTTTCACCTGTAGAAGAAAGAGATGGAGATCCCAGGCCTGAACTCAGAAAGGAGTGTGGAAAGGGAATTGGGGCCCACAGGGGTAAAGGAGAAGAAACTTCCTTTTACTATGCAGTATGACCCTTATAGAACTGAGACACAGAGCCTAATACTAGTAATGCTCTATTGTTGCTATGATATGATTTAACTTTGACAGGTTACCCTGAAAATTGGTTGATCTTTCATGTGGAAAACTATGTCCTGCTTAATATATAACCATCTTACACATAGTCTTTGGAGCACTATCCATTTTAGATAGGAACAACCTGTATTGGAACATAAACAAATGTAGATAAATATAAGGAAGTTTTCATATCCAACAAACCAAATTTCTTTGTAATTTACTGATAACACTGAATAACTTTCATTTTGTCGCATTTGGAAGGACCCTGCTTATCAGATGACACTTCCCTCTATAGCACGTATATATACTTATACGTATATCTACATATAGCACGTAGATATTTTTAGACATACTGGAAATATTTTTGCAAGGTCAATCTATTAGGTAAAGACCAACTTTGGTAAATGACAACTATAAATTATTAATTCCTTTTTAAGACCTTTGATGCCATATTTTCAGAGTTGGTAACAATTTCTAAAATTCAACACAGCTGTGTAAGTACTTTGTAACAATTGTCATGTGCTTGTAAGCATCACAAAATATTGGATCTCATAAGAATTGAAACTTGTTAAGACAATCTGATGATAGTTTTTATTAAGAATTTGGAAAAAGAAAAAAAAAACTATCAATCACTGAACAAGCAAAAAAATAAAAAATATAAAAGAATTTGGTGAGTTATCTTAATAGAAGGTTTTCAAATGTGCCAACATTTTGAATAATTTATCTTTACAATTAAGCATTCTACTATTTCCAATACATAATGATGACATATTTAGTATACATGTTTTTACTTTTCCTTTCAAAGGTAATTTTAACTTTGTATTTAATTCTTAAATACTAGGCAGTTTAAAAAAATGAAGTGTTAATACACAATTTAGACTTCTAATGTCATTTTAAACTAAAATAAGGAGGCATAAGACAGGCTTTTATAAAAATGATATAAACAATATCAAGTAGTTACAAATTTAATTTAAATTTGTGATAAAAAATGTGGACACCTCCAGGAAATCCAATGTAAAAAAAAAACTGTCATCTGAAGTGAATTATTAAATATAATTTTAAAGATTTAATGTGTACAAATATTTGTCTCAGGAAAAAAAGGCTTGGTTGAACATTATAGTCCAAGGTTCCTATTGAACTCGAAAGTATTAGGAAGATTGATTCTCCGAACACCAGTGAGAAGTGTGTAGAAGATGGAGGTCACCCTTTGAAAGAAGATCTCTGCGACCTGTGTAAATAGGAGCCCCACAAACACTTCCAACAAGCATAGGTCAGAATAGGGTCATGGCTCCGGGCCCTCTGGACCACTGTTCGCCCAGAGGAGTGCTCACCGCGTTAATCTCTCGTCCTTCAGTTCCAGGTCTGCCACTGTGATGAGCTGATCTAGGTTGAATTTAGTGTCAATAATTTCTGCATCCCGAGGAGAATATGTCCCACCTTCTTTCTGCTTCTGTCGAATTCTAATAAAGTCCAAGAAGGGAATATCATAGAAAGCATATGAAATTATATTTAGTTTTCTTAAGACATTAGTCAAATAATTTCTTTGTTGGGATCACTTCCCTGAGTATGTTGCAAACTTGCAGCTACTCAACTCTTTTTCCTGTTTTAATTCCACAGAATGTATTCTATAATTTTTTAACATGCTGTTTTTAATGAGAATTAGTTCATTAAAGCCTGAGCCATTGGCACATTTAAAATACAGAGCAAACGAGACTGAGGCTGTGAGCTTGTTTCTCCTCCCTCAAGCTGTCTCATATATTTGTCATAGAAAGGAAATATGCCAATGTGGACATAGCTCACTGCTATCAGCACCAGTGCTAAAAGACAATGCTCCACTGTTTGTTTTTGGTTTTTTTTTTTTTTTTTTTTTTTGCGATACGCGGGCCTCTCACTGTTGTGACCTCTCCCGTTGCGGAGCACAGGCTCCGGACGCGCAGGCTCAACGGCCATGGCCCACGGGCCCAGCCGCTCCGCGGCATGTGGAATCCTCCCGGACCAGGGCACGAACCCTCATCCCCTGCATCGGCAGGCGGACTCTCAACCACGGCGCCACCAGGGAAGCCCCACTGTTTTTACATAACGTGAAAATACATAAAAATGTGTTTTGAATAGTCTCATTGGCTTTTATAAAAATATGGTCAAATATGTAATATCTAAGTATAATATAACTATACAGATTATGTAATCTAAGAATATAATATATAACCAGAAAACTCAGGTTCAAAAAAGTCACATGCATCTGCGAATCAAATCAAAGTCTCTTCATTTTGAGCCCTTTACATGTTTATTTTTATATGACATAGTACGGTATATTATAAAGTAATATTTAGCTATTCTATGTATCTTTTGCACTTCAGACATTTAATATTTATTATGATTTATGTGTTGAGGATGATATAGGAAGTATAAAATATGGTCCTTATCCTCAAGGACATAGTTGAGAAGTAGGATCTAAATGTAGAAAAAGCATAAAAAAAGAGAAAAGAAGTCAAATTACAACTCCTAAAACAGTAATTGATTAGTTATAAAATGTTATATAAGTGATTACAACTATTAGTATTTAGAGGAAATAAAAAGTAGGATTTGACTTGAGTGTTCCAGAATGAGAAGGAGGAGGAAGCACACTTCCAGCTGACTGAACAAAAGCAGAGTTGTATGAAAACTGACGGAATGTTCAGGTGAGAACAGACTCTGTTGGCTGATGAGCCATACATAGGAAAGTTGTAGGGAATAAGAGGGGCCCATTTCCTGCCCACAAAAGGAGTTCATCCCATAAAAAAACGATTTTAGAGCAGGAAAATGATATCAATATGGTGGATGCACATCCCTCAGGGACAAGGACCATATATTACACAACATAACTTTAAAAGTGCCTAAAATAACAACCTCCTCTCACCATCTTCTGGCTGAATCTGAGAACACTCTCTGGTATAAGAAAAAATATCTTTCAAGAGCCCTTCAAATTATCCATCAAAATGATAATTTAAAAGATTCAAGATGAAACAGAGGATGCTTGGCAAACGGAATACAGGACACCATTCTTCGGATAAAATAGAGCCTATTGAGCTACTTAGGAAATTAGTATAATGGTTATTTTTACAAATGTAAGGTCCCTTTAACTCGGCAATCTACCTTATGAAACTAGATTTTAGGATCACAACTAAGATTTCCCCTGAGGTCCTGTAAACAACGGGAATTAAGAGACTGATACTGAGAATTTTAAAAGACACTTGGAAAACACAGTACAGACATTTTGATAAAGTAAACGTGAGAAAGGGGCCCATCATATAAAGAAGTTGGACATTTTTAAAGTGTCCTTACTGGAAAAGTGATCTCTTCCGTATAAAATCTGAAATTTAGACCTGATTAAAATATTTTCAATTAAACCTATCAGAGTTATAAAATATTCAAAAAGATGTAGAAAGCCTGGCAGCTTCTGCTTTTGTGTTACCACTCTGTCTCTCAGCTCTACATCCACACTTCTTTGCCCTGCTTTGTGATACTGAAGTTAGACTCTGTAACATTTCTCCTTTGCCAGCTGGCTGGACGTTAAACTTTGTCAATAGAGGACACTGCAGTCATCCTGCAAGGCAATGGGGACAGGGAGATACTTCCCTTGAGTGTTCTAGGGCTGCATTATTCTTATTCATTGTGGAAGCCCAGCAGCCCACCTGGATGAGCACTAGCTGCCTCTTAAGTTCGTGCTCTCTCCATCAGTGAATGATTCCAGGTGGCTCCAGCCCACCCACGCCATCAGGCAAGAGTGGGCTGCTTCCACTGTCTGATTCCAGACTGCCAACCCTCCAATAACGATGGGTAGCTTCTACAGATCAGCTCCAGCCCTTCCTTTGTCATATTTCTTTGCACAAAGATAGGTGATAGGGCTGCGTGTGCCTGTGGTAGCCATTCCATGTCAAACTTGGGAGTGAGATTTCTTCTAGTTCTTTGTTCCTTTATTGTCCACTCCTCCTTAGCCTAGAGAGAGTAGCTTTGTTGCACTTGCTACTTCTGGATCCCTTAGTGTTTTCTCTTACCCCCTTTAGTTGTTAACTATTTTTACTAGTTAACATATTATTAAATGTTTCCCATTAAAGTAACCATTGTGGCTTCTGTCTCCTGATTGGGCCATGACTGAATGATGTCTATAAAGCATCTTAGGAATAAGCACAAATAAGTCTTACCTTGCAAATGCAAAAATAGCTGTTCCAAGAAGAATAATTGAAAGGATACACAAAGTGACTGAAAGTATAATCTCTACAGATCTTTCTGAAAGCCCTTCACCTGAAGAGGAAGACGTATAAAATCATTAATTATTATTATATGTAATACTACATTGGGTCTCAAAATACAGAAAAACAATTTGGCATATTTCTCAATAATGCTAATGAAGTGTACAAATGTGTTTCTCTTCTCCTCCTAGATCTTCTAACTTTGGAGCTCAATCCTTGGTGCTCTTCTTTTTTTCTATCTAAACTCACACCTTTGGTGAACCTGTGCAGCCTCATGGTTTTAATTTTCATCTATATGATGATGACTACTTAATTGTAATCTAAGGAACTCCCGACTTGTATATCCAATTGCCTACTCTATATCTTTATTTAGAAGTGTAATTAAATTTTAAAAATCCAAATTTCCAAAGCTGAACTCCTATTCTTCCCTCCTTTCAACTGCATCTTTCTACATCTCAGTTGATGGCAACTTCATTGTTCTAGTTGCTGAAGCCAAAAATCTTGGAGTCATACTTGACTTTCTCTTTCGTAGAACACATCCAAAATCTCTGAGGAAATCCTGTTGGCTCTATGTTTTTCACTAAAAGAAACTAGGGAAACTTGGAGAGATAGTAATTCCAAAGTGTGATTAGGGAACAAAAGGAAGTTGGGATATCTAATGGGGCAAGAAAGCTAAGAAATGATCAAAGGCTAATGGTATGGAAAGAACAAAAGATCATCTTGAAGAGGTGGCCAAAGATGGAACAATTTAAACTTTATAATGAATAAAAACTGAAATTGATTGAAATAGATTTGATATAAAAATCCATGAGTTCTAATATTATTCAATGAAAGAGAAATGAAAATTAAAACCAAAAAAGTACTAATTTGTAGCCTCTGGTTTTAGCGAAACAACTCTTTTTTTCACTCTAAAAATTTGTAATTAAAGAGAAAAAATTAAGCATTTTTCCCGTGGCTTTCTCATGTGAACTGTTTTTTATGAATTAAAAAATAGCCCCAGTTAAGGAGGTAAAACCTCCTTATTAGAGGAGAATTCTGTTTAATAAATGTGGAAGAAATAATAAAATTAGAAATTAATTTTGCATTCCTAATGAAATAATTGACTCAGATAACAATCATAAGTGTACCTTTAAATGACCAGGAGGAAGGTTGAAAGGCATTTGGATATTTAGGGAATGTCACACTATCATCTCACAGATTATTTGCTGGTTATAACAAGGGAAAAAACAATTTTCCAGTGAAAGGTCCTGCTATCATTACCACTAAACTTACTGATCAATTTTAACATCCTGAAAATGTGACAACCAGGTATTATACACCTCCTGATGTGAGGTATTTTGATCTACGCAGCAACACCTGTAAAGTAGCCCTGCCAAAAATGTTCATTGTGAATATTCAAACCTTTAGATCTTATCTCTAATTTATAAGAAAGTAGGAAAAGGAGTTAATGACACCAATAAAAAGCAATCAGACAAATTCAACATATGGAACCTCTTGCAGGACAACTCATCTGGTTGCCTAAATGAGTCCATGGTATAGGGGGGGGAAAGAAGTCTCTTCTAGATTAAAATAGATTAAGAGACAAAATCATCAAAAATAATGTGTGAACCTCTTATTTGATCCTGTTTTAAACAAACAAAAGAAAAGAATCAGAGGATGATTTGAAACTACATATATATATATATATATATAGTTTTACATAATATCAAGGATTTATCATTAATTTTGTTGAACTGCAACAATATAACAACATACTTATTACAGAAATATGCTAAACTGTTTTGGAGTGGAATATATAAAGCTTTCTGTGATTTACTTTAAAATACTTCAGAAACAAAATGAAAAATGTGTAATTAAGACAGATGTGGCAAACCATTAAAAATTATTAAATTAATAGGTATTTGGGGGTTCATTATACTATTCAAAACTTTCGTGTACACTCTATTCACTTCTCACTACCTCTGCTGCAAGCATCCTGATCAAGGCCACCATCCTGTTTTGCATGAATTGTTGTATGGACACCTAACAAGTCTTCCTGTATCCACCCTGTCCTCTTTCCATCTATTCTCAACATAGTAGCAAGAGTAATGATTTTAAAACATTGCCTGTCTACTTAAAATCCTCCTTATCTCTCACAGACAAAATCCAAAGTCCTTCCAATGGCCTATGGCCATAGGTTAATGGCCTCTGGTTCCCTGTTATCCGTTTGACTTCCCTTCCAGTCTCCACCTTGCTTACAACTCTGGAGCCAGACTGGCCTCCCTATTGTTCTTGGGACACACCAGGTCACTCTTGATATAGGGCTTTTGGCCAGCTTCTTCCTGTGCTTAGAAAGGTATTTCTCTTATAGATCTGCCTGGGTAGCCATTTCATTACCTTGAGGAATTTGCTCAAATATCACCTAGTCAGTGAAGCCTACACTGACCACCTCTTACGGACTGAATGTATGTGTCCCTCCAAAATTCATATGTTGAAGCCCTAACACAAATACAGTGTGACAGTATTTGAGTAAGGAAGTAATTAATGCTATATGAGGTCACAAGGGTTGGGTTCTAATCTGATAGAATTAGTGTCCTTTTAAGAAGAGACACCAGAAAGCTAGTTCTCTCCCTCCATGTGCACATGCTGAGGAAAGGCCATATGAGGAAATAGCGAGAAGGAGGCGTTCTGCAAGCTAGGAAGAAAGCCCTTACCACATACTGAAGTGGCTGGAACCTTATCTTGGATTTCTTCCCTCCAGAACTGTGAGAAAATAAACTTCTGTTGTTTAAGCCACTCAGTCTATAGTATTTGTTATGGCAGCCCAAGCAGACTAAGACATTACCGTATTTAAGATTGAAAGCTGCAACTCCTTCACTTCCTGCCTTCCCCCTTCTACCTCCCCTACACTCTGTTCTACTTTTTCTTTTCTCCATAGCCCTTTGTAACGTATTATAATTCATTTATTTATTATCTTATTGTTTATTACCTGTCCAGAATGTAAGATCCCTGAGGACAGGAGTCTTTGTTGTATTCAAAACTGTATTCCAAGTCCTGAGAACAGTATCAGGCACATAGCAAATGCTCAATAAATATTTTCTAAATTTACTGATATATGAAAATGTCGATTTTGAAGTATAATAGAAATTAAAAATTTTCTGGTTGAAGATTAGGCGTTAAACCAAATAAGAATATATAAGTTATTAATTATTTTGATACAACTAGTAATTATAATTATAACCAATTTTAAGTTATATAATGTATAATTTTACTGTAAAAAGTATTAAAGTCAAGTGACAAAATAGGTTAACTATCTGTAAAATACACAGGGGTTAATGTTTCATCTTTTCTTCCCTGGATTGGTGCTTATGAAATTCTAACACCATGAAAGAGTTTCTGTGGCTATTCTGCACCGTGGATTTGAATTGAATACTGAATCTTAAACAGTTATCAGAGTTTCATGGTCACCTAGAATCTCCAGCTAAATTTAGAAGACTCTAAAGGAGCATGTAGCTCACAAAGTATTTTAGATACACCTTTTTCATACATTAAAATATAAATGGTTTGTTTCATGAATTTTCACATGCTGACTCCTAACTGGATATGCTTGGGAAAGGAAACATGAAGATGAATAGAATCATCTTTATCAGGTAGTATTGAGTCACTGGACCTTGGAACCTAGTGGGGAAAAAATGATTTCATAGACCACAAAAAATTTTCAGATTAGATTACCATTTCAAAGCACTAGCCAAGTGAAGTGAGGAAATGACATATGATGTATTAATAAACAATAGGTAATCCTTTGGGTACATGTATTACAAATGTACTACTAGGAAGGGACAAAATGTACTATGACTGTCCAGCACAAATTTTGATTCACTGCTATGCATGTACCCACAGAGCATTACCAGTACAGAATGAAGTCATTTCTCTAAATCCTTTTACAGAAAACAAAACTCTTTCACTTAAAGATATAAACATGATTCTTTTTGTAACGTGTACAAGTCATTTCCTGATTAGACTTAAAATCCATTGAAAGGTCAAATTAAATTGTTTTATTTGCATAACAGAATGTACTACTGTAATTAAGCAAATCATAACTATAAAGCACTACCTAATTTTTCATAGTATTATCTTTTGATTATCATTATTTAAACTCCTCTATGGATCTGACTTTTTAATGCAGTTTTATATCTCTAAGAAGCTTGAACTAAATGAGTTATAAAGCTTCTAGGACAATGCCTGGCTCTTGATATAGGTACTTACTGCATGAGAGATCATCTTCTTAATATTATTATTAATCTTAAAAGAAAACAACTTCTTATAACAGAACTTAAGTATAAAAAGTTCTTCTCTTTTAGCCCAGTATTAGCCATCCAGAATATTCAAATACTGCACAAAGAACTTACTAAAGGTCTCTCAGTTTCATAATTCAAGAAATATAAATTAAAATACCCTAAATAAATGTTTTTTAATACATCATATTGGCCAAATATTAGAAGTAGATGATAAACAGTGGCCAGGTTGCAAAGTCATAATTAGTCATTGTTAAAACAAAAAGGAATTATTGCATCTTTATGTGTAAAAACAGTATACTTATGTATGAATGTCAGCCTCAGAAAGCTAAGATGAGCAGATGCAAAGAGAACAGCTAGAAATAATTTAAAATGTTGAGAGGAGAAAATGGTACAGCAAAGATAGGAAGTCTGTGGGAACAGAAAAATCAGAAATAGTAATGAAATCAAAAGCTACTTGGGCACTTAGTGATTTCCAGGCAACGCAGTACAGTGGTTATAAGCACAGCACTGCCTGGAGTCAGGTTGCCTGGGTCTAAAAGCTAGTGCTGCCACTTCCTAGCTCTGTAACCTTGGGCAAGATGCTTAAAGACCCAGCTTCAGATTTCTTACCAGTAAATTGGGGATACCTATAAACAGGAAATCGTGTTATAGGGTTGTAGTGAAAAATACATGAGGTTATATACAAAAAAACTCATACAGGGCTTGTCACATAAATAATGTTTCGTATTTTTATTAATAACATTTCATAGTCATTAACCTGTCCATTCATCTGATTTAATCGCCCAGTTAGCTTATGAAGTAGGTATTATTATTCTCATTTTGGAAATAAGGTTGCAGAAGTTAATTTGTTAAGTAACTAACCCAAGGTCACATAAATTCCATATATGCCAAAACTGCCTGAAATATGCTTGTCTGACTACAGAGTTTTTTTACGAGGTTCACCATCGCATTGCCACTGCCTCATTAACATCATAAAACCTTCCCCTGTTCCTCTGGTGTCCTGGGGGCAAGTGATCCTTTTGCTGCAAAAAATATATAGTGACTCCCTATCTCTGTTCCCAAGTGAGCATATTGGAACTTTTCATTGTTAGCACAGTAATTAAATGAGAAGTATTATGACAAAAGAAAACAATCACAGAGTGCCTTTGCCATGAGGTTTAAGGTTTCAACTTGTTCAGCTTTAATGAAGCCCTGTGAGGTGCAGAAAGCAGTGTCTGGTTTTCAAATCACAGGAATCCTCTATAATTAAACCTTGCAATCAAAACATTGCCTACAAGCAGTTTCCATAAACTGATGTGCCTAAGGAGGATTCTTAAAAAAGAATTTAAGAAGGATTCTTGTGAATTTTCTTAATAAAAATCCTAATGCTCAATCCTGAGTGAAAACAAAATCAAGTAAGTTGTAAGTATTTCTTTAGGACCAAAATGATGGCACATGTCATTTCCCATTGTTCCTACAGGCTATAAAGACTTCCCAACGTGCAAACCTCTTCCATGTTATCAATCCTTATTCAGCAAAGCCCTGTCTGGCCCCTTCTCACTTGTACTGCTGTTAGCCTGTTTCCCAAAACTTAAGCCTTTTAGTTCATCAGTGATTCTCTGCCCCTAATTTTAACATCCAAATAATATCTCTGACAGGCACAACCACTATCAAAATGGTCTGTCTTGTAAGCTCATGTCCTATACTAACTTAGAAACACAGCTTTGCAAAGGCACTTAAATCCTGAAGATTGTATTGATGGGCGACTCAACTTGAAGCTCATTGCCTGTGGTGTGCAAAATACAAGTACATCCAGTGGTGGTTTGATGACCTAGATGGGACCTAGACTTCTTTCGCTGAAGTGTGAGATGCACACCTAAGTGTTGGGCAGGCCTGTTAGAAATGCTGGGAGCCACTAGCCTGTTGCAAATGCTATCCTATATCCCAATACATGACATGTTTGAGAGAAAAAAAGGCCTCAAACATCCTTTGTATGCTTACAATGACACCAGGGATATTACACCAATGCATTTTACTATTTGCTTGCCTCCATCCTCATAGCCGTGAAGCCATTCTTGCCACTGAACACTGCCCACTGTAGAAACAGTCAACTTTATTTCCTTTTTGGGTCCTTCTGCTATATCCTCCTCGGCAATGTTCTTTTTCCAAAAACTCTATGACTCTATGGCCTTTTATTAATGTCAATTATAGACCAGCACCTTTTCTGGAGGGTGTTCTTTGGTTCCTGACTCAAGAGTGAATCTGATATACACAGAACCACAATATCCAACAGCCAGGTAAAAAATTAATATGAGACCAGAAATGGATGGTGTTACATCCATTAACCAGCAAAATGACTGGGCTACTTTGATGGACATCAAGGAATTCTGCTCCAGTGGTACACACCATATTCCAAATCTGAACATTTCATTTCACCACAACTGAGGGTTGCACTCCTTTTAATTTCCTCCACTCCTGCCCGGCACTGTTTTCCTAGCTACAAATAACTATCTAGATAGCAGAATTTTCTGTGGTCAATCGGAGTAAGGATTAGAGAACGAACTCCTATTATAAAGCTGCTGGCTATCAGGAGAGAGCCCATGGGAAGCCACCCTAAGGAGGAGCCTGAAAGGCTATCCTGGTGTCACTGGTCTCCAGATAGCATATGAACCCTGAAAAATTGATCGTAGACACGTGGGACTCTTCCTTGTCACCAGCCCTTACCAACCCAATGGCATTTCACTGACTGTGCCCAGCCTGGGTTTCCCTAGTCCCTACTATTCTGACCTTGACAGGATCTGGTGCTCTGCCGTTCATTGTACACCTTACATCCCCTCATACTCCTGCTGTTACCAGGGCACACAAACATTAGCACCTGGATCACTTGGGTGGTGATGATGATTCCAAAAGGGGAGTCAGAGAACTGATGGTGTATTTCTTCTATCTTCTAGAATTACTTATTGTATTCCACTGCCTTTGCTGAGAGACAAAGAAAGAGAAGACCGTCGCTGAGGGCCATCTTGAGACTACCTGTGGCCAAAGTGATGGACGAGGCCCATCCTTGGCCAAAGGGAAGCCATTTAGAAGAATCTGGGAATCACGTCCCTGTACACCATGGTTCCTGATGCTGATCTCTTTTTAGCACTGCATCCTCAAAATGTCATCTCTCTAAGACATATGAGCTAATCCACTTGTACTATGTTTCTTATCTTCCATCGGTAAATACACCGGGTCACCATTTAGCTGTGATAATACATAGTTTCTGAATGCTATAACCTAAAGGAAGTTAAGTTGATGCCATCAAAACATTTACTGTGGTGGTGTCAGGGTGTGATAAACTCACCTATCAAATGCAGAAACGCTTGACACAACTTCAAAACCACAAGTCTAGTCAGCTGATTTAAAAATTGATTACGTAAAATTAATCAAACCAGTGATTTTATGTTATTTAAGCAGACAGCACAGCCAACGAAATTTATAGGTTATTCCCCTATAAACATTAATGTAGCAAACTGTGTGCCCCTTGGTTTCTTCAAGGTCCAAAGTTTCCTTAACTAAGTGGAGGCTGCAGAAACTGGCTTTTTATACAATTAATGTTCCACAACCAGATGAGAATTTCTAACTGAAAAGGGTGGAACATTTTCTGTCTTCTTCCAGCCATAACTATCACTGAAATCTATTGCATTCATGATATACTGTGGATATACTGTGGATCAGAACAACACACAAAGTTCCACACTCTCAGAGCCTGACACAGAGGAAATAGAAAGCTGCGATTTGCTCAGAGAAGTCCTAGGGAAACAAATTCTCCTAAGGAAATATATTTTTAAAATCTTCCATTATAACTCATCCAAAAAGAAGCTATTAAGCATTGAACACTTTATAACTATAAAATATTAATATCTTTACCTATATTATTTTACATAAATCTTTCAAGGCAGGTAATATCACCATTTTCCAAACAAGGAAACTGAGGTTTATAGAAATTAAATTATTTTCTCAAGTGGTAGAGCCAACATTTGAATCGAGGTCCAAATCCTGCATTTGTATTGTAATGGTTGTAAAATTTGTGCCGGCAGAGCCACGTAATTACTTAATCTGGGCCGTGGTTTCCTCGTCTGTAAAGTGGAACTAACACTGGCACCTAACAGGGTTTCTGAACCTCAGCACTACTGACTGTGGGTTAGATAACGCGTTGCTGGAGGGGCTGTCCTATGCACTGTAGGATAGGTAGCAGCATCCCTGGCCTCTCCGCTCACTAGATGCCACTAGCTCAGCCCCCACAATTGTGACAACCCAACCGAAAATGGCTCCAGACATTGTCTAATGTCCCCTGGAGAGTAAAATCACTGGCTGAGAACCACTGACCTAAATTAAAGGACAGCTGTGAAGAGCCCATCAGTGAATACATACAAAGAGCCTCAGAGTATGTCTGGCCCAGAATATTTAATGTTAGATAGTTGGTGGTGAAGAAGGACGAGGGGAGGAGAGGGAAGAGAAGAAGTAGTAGCCGTTGTAGGGGGAGCAGGATGGGGAGAGGAAGGAGGAGAAAAGGAAGAAGAAGAAATATCCTTGCATCTGACTAAATTGTATTGATGTTTTATTCAGGCCTGACTGGGTGGATATAATTGAAAAGCTCAGAGTTGATCAGAAAGAAAATAAAATTTAAAAAGACAGGTAAGCTTCTATCTTTTAGGATTATTTCAGGAAAGTTTCCATAATCCTTTTTCTGTTCTTATGAAGTAAAAATGTTTTACATATAAGATTACATATTAAACAGCCAAATAAATATTTGCTTAGTGTCATGTTCCACACATCAGCCTAGACCAAATACCATATTGAAGTCTATGTCCAGATTTGAATAGATGGAACATCCATCACTTAAAAGAGTATTATAAATACTATTTTTTTCCTTAGTCAGGATAATTAACCTTGAAATGATTTTATCCTTGAGAACATTCGTCATGGATTAATACATTTACTAATGAATGTTACAGCTGTGATTAGCGTGTTGAGATTACAAATGAAAGTAAACTATGAAATATGTCTTACCTAAAGTCTTAACAGGATCAGAGTAATCAGAGTCAGTAAACTGTCCCATGACGTTTGTGGCTCTAAATTTAAATCTATGAAATAAAAAACAACAACAATTTACATACCATATGACTTTTTTTTCTATGAATAATTTAAGAAATGGCTGTGAAAAAGACATTTTTGTTAAAGAGAAAATTAACGTACAAAGTGTAAACTTGGAAATCAATCACCATCAGGACAAATAAATAATATCTTTACGTGAAACTATCTTGTACATGGACCTCTTGAACTTCATGAGAGAGTGACCAAAAGTTTGACCAGACTCATGAAGAGTCGGCAGGTTAATCAGATGAAGTATATCGCCTTCTTCATAGACTTATTCGGATGAAACCACTGAATGTCTGCACAGGCACACTTTATAAATATAAAGCACAGTAACTGGTATACCTCAGCCACCTTTGAAAACGCCAATAAGCCAGATTTAGAATAGTCATATAAAACTTACCCTGTTCAAATATAAACAAATGAAGAACAATGCTTCTTAATTCCGAGTGTGCACAGCTGTATTTTCACTTTCTGTGCTTTCATGACATATGAAATACAAAATGGATGCAGAAGAAAATCAATCTTAAAAATCACTGGTTGATTCTGTCACCAGAGACAACCGAAATTTACCTTATTTTAAAACTATGGGACTTCCCTGGTGGCACAGTGGTTAAGAATCCGCCTGCCAATGTAGGGGACATGGGTTCAAGCCCCAGTCCAGGAAGATCCCACAGGCCTTGGACCAACTAAGCCTGTGCACCAAAACTACTGAGCCTGTGCTCTAGAGCTCACGAGCCACAACTACTGAGGCTGCATGCCACAACTACTGAAGTCCATGCTCCTAGAGTCCATGCTCCGCAACAAAAGAAGCCACCACGGTGAGAAGCCTGCGCACCACAAGGAAGAGTAGCCCCCGCTCACCACAACTAGAGAAAGCCCGCGGGCAGGAACGAAGACCCATCGCAGCCAAAAATAAACGAATTTATTTAAAAAAGGAAATCCGTACTCTTTCAAAAAACAAAACTATGAACCTACAAGAATTTTAAAATATAAAACCAATCTACATTAATAAATTGCACTTCATAATTTAATCCCTACTCTTCTCAAATTCTTATGATTTTATGGATTATATGAAATGTTTTGGAAAAATTATGTAAAATCAACAATTCTTGGATAAATATTAAACTTTGTGGTATATTATTTCTGTAACTGTTATTGTATGATGATTAATTTCAGGCCATAATTTAGTAACCCAAGTAATTGTACTTAATAACAGATAATAAAGCATTCTTTTTTCAAATGCCTAACTTCTCTAACTTTTCTAATGTTAACTTGTCCTAGGATGTTTATGAAGAATTTAACAGTGCTTTAGCAGGCAAAAATGAAACTAGCTGTATTTTTCAAATTTAGTAGTAAAAATTATATTTTGAAAATTAAATAATTTAAATAATTAAAAAATTATAGTCATGACAAAATAACAGTCAATTTAGTAGGAGAAAAATAACCAATTTAGCAAAGCATTTAATAAAGCTAAAATATCAGCATTGGTTTTTACATTAGATTGTTATAATCTACACAATACCAAATATTAAAGTGAATTGTAAAGATTTCAATTCCTCATTCAGTTGTTTGATAGTATGAAAAGCTGAAAATGATTGCTATGACTGAGGTAAACTGAAGCCATAATGAACTGAAAGACTAGGCTCATGTTTCTAAAAACCTGAGATTAGCATGCATGGCAGAGAAATGAGTGAAAAACACAAAATAGTACACATTAGTCACATTGCCCTTTACAGAAAGAATTAAATTCTACCTGCGTTCTCCAATTTGCACATTTTTCATATTGCCCTTAGTTACTTAACACATCAAACCATAATTACGTTTAAGCTTGCCTCCTTTCCCTACAACTGTATGTTTACGGGATGTAAGGACAATGTCTTGTTGATCTTTATCATGCATTAGGTCACAATACATTATGGATGCCCAGCACTTACTGGAAAGATAACAGGAGGGGTAGACGGATGATGAAAGTTGTCAGCTAGCTTGCTAACATGATGCATAGGAAGCATAAACTATACTTACAAGTATTGCTTTTTTGGTTTCAGAGGTCCATTGCAGATTTTGTCTTCATTGCCAGGAATCATACATGCATTATCAGCACCTATGATGTAAATTTCTTCATTGCCACTAAACTTTGTCTTTTCCTCTGTACATGGGGGATTAGGAAAGCCTTCATTTGTAAAATATGGCCTTGGCTTATTAAAATATGCATCATACCACTTTGTTACATTTCCATCATGCTGAGCTATTTTCAGAAAAAAGAATAATGATTACAAGTAATATCCAAATGTATTTTCACATTTATAAAGGGTGTTTCTATAATTGCATGAGGAAAATCTGGATGCAACATCCGTCACTCTGTGAACCACCAGGGATGATTCAGCTGATCTACCTGGATAATTAGGGAACCCTATCCATTCCCATCACACATGAATCCATAGGCATTGTGGAGAATGACTTCTCCGAGAAAAAACATTCCTCAGTCAAGGGTAACTAACTCTCTCTTTCACACCTCCAAAGAAGTTGTCAAGACTCCATCCTGCCAAAATGAAAACAATCCTACCAGCATATGGAATAAATAAATCACATATTTTAACCATGCCTTTTTAAATTTTGGTTAAATATTTTAGGCATACATTAATGATCAGTAAAATTAATGATAAATTAATAATATTGACAATCTATTAAACTCAAGAGATGTGTAATAATCAGGAGTCAACCTTATATTACTAATTTGAGTTGAAATGTCTTTAGCATTCAGCAGTTCACACACTGCAATTTGACAAGATAAGCTGGCATGTGATGATACCTCCTGCTTCTGCTACAAGCACCTGTACATTTTTGATTGGTCCATGGTCATCATTATAGTAACATATTGGCATTCTGATTGTAATTGTTGTTGAAGTCACAAGAAGTTTTCCCGTAGCATCATAAATAGGGGTTGGTTTGGTTTTTGGTCGTGCTGGAGCTATAAACAAAGAAGAAATATAACTACCAGTTCATTTTTTGTTTCTGCAGGGAAAATCATTTTGAATTCTCCTTTCATGCAGTAATTTACAGATAAAGTGATGACAAATATAACAAATGAAACAGATTTTTGTTTGGATACAGCAGATATTTAGCAATTATTACCTCCTAATGGTATAATTATATATTTGAGACTTGCCTAAGATAATGGGACCCAGGTGTGATTTTCAGACATCTGACTCCTCTTTATATATTAAAGAAATTCAAACTATATTTATAATTTTCACAAATGTATTAAATCATACTAGTATTTTCATGTTTTTTTTTTCTTTTACTTCCTTTAGCTGATTTACCAGTTTCTATTCTAGTCATACCAGGAGCCCTGCCCTGTAGCCCTGCAATTATCCATACCAAACATCTGGATGGTATCCTCACATATTTTTCTCTATGTTCACATAATCATATAAAAATACATAAAGTCATACATAATGGATTCTTCTCACTGATATGTTTTAATGGTGCTATATTAAGTATTATAATTACCCCACATACTGTTTTTCTCACTTAAATAAGACTCGTGTAAATCTTTTCAAGTCACCAAGTTCTGGCTAACTCATTCTTCTTAATGACTATGTGGTATATCATGGTGCAACTGCATCATATTTATTCAGTCATTCATCTAGTGATGGGAATTCACTTTTCCTTCAGGTTTTGAACATTTGCTTCACTACTCAGCCTTATACATTTAGCCTTATTTAGTGATCCTTTCATTTCTATGGAATATATTCCCAAGGGCAGAATTTCTGGAACAAAAGAAACATGTACTTTTAACTTTAACAGATATTGCCAGAATAATTTTCCAAAAGTGCCATGATAATTCACATTTTACCGTCCATGCATGCAAGTATCTCCAAAATCAATATTTGTAGAAGCTCCTCTTGTTTCATTTCATCTTATAGCTACATACACTAGCTGAGCATCAGTAAGTTGCTTAATCAAACTTCAATTCTCATATTTATAAAATCTTTTTAAAAAGCCTCTCCGACAATGCCATAAAATTGGCAATATCATTTCCATTTTATACATGAGGAAAATGGCCTTATGCTACATAGCGGTAAGAGGGAACTATCAAGACTGGAACCAAATCTTTCTGACTTGATCCCTTAGCTCACTCTTCTGAGACATAAAAGTTACGATGACATTAGATGTATAGAAGTTTATTGGGGAAAATATCTATGATAATAAAGGGGCAGGGAGCAATAGCAGGTGGCAAGATCACAGGCCTGACACGTGTGAATGGGGAGGAGGAAGGAAGAAAGGACTCAGCAGGAAGGGCCTCAGGTTTCAGGGAGTTCTGAGAAACTGAGAGAGGCCACTGGGGAGTCCCCAAGACAAGGTTTCCAGTTAGAGGATCTGACATGGGACAGTACTATCCAACTCGGCATTATCTGTCAAATGCAAATCTAATGAGACAACTATTAATCCAGTGTCACTCCATGTCATTAATAAAATCATGCATATTACTGGAGAAAAATTCATTTCTCTAGGACCGAACCACTGCCCCTTAGTACTCATATATCTTCTCTAGATAACGGGTCATGAGTCTATCCACCCTATGTAAGGCATGGAAAGTCAGAACTAGTCATCTCTACCTGAGGATGAGCAAAGTATCTGAAATGGGAAGTTTTACTAAATAAATATAATGCATCTATTGTTACCTGTATACTGAATATATGGATATGTCTGCCACTAAATAACAAAGAGAAATTAGGATGGTATGAGGTAAGCTCTTCTTTATGAAGTCATTTTCTAAAGTAGCTGATATTTTTTAGACTTCAGGAGTTTGTACATTCCAAGTACATATTTATCAACTAAAAGCAAATAACACAAATAGTATTATAGTTATATAAACTACCCATTGATAAAAAAGTAAAATTTATCAGCTTCATCTTAGTGATTATTTCTTATTCTTAACAATGCTTGTTTCCAGGCACTGTCCCATGGGTTTTTCAAAGATTATCTCTTTTAATCCTCACAGCAACTTATGAGGTAGGAACTAGTATTATCTCCATTACAGGCTTATAGGTGTTAAGAAACGTGTCCAAAGTCAAACAGGTATCAAGTGGCCAATCCAGAATTCAACCTCAGCAACTTGACTCTAGACTCAGCCTAAAAGCTGGCACTTTTAATCACTGTGCTGTGCTATGCTTACCAAAGACTGAGAAAAGCTACTTTTTGTTTCAGAGAGAGGAGCATCAGGTGGAATTCTACTAAAGGTCAATACACTTTTTTTTTTTTTAATCTCTCTGCAGGTTTTACACAGGATTTTAGAGAAGTGGCAAAACTGTGTGCATATTTTCAGTCTTGAGAAGGCACCTTGAATGACTGAATGCCCCGAAGTCCTCTTAATAATCTTTTATGGCTTTTGTGGGATTTGGTGGGGGAGGCAGTCTCCAAATTTTTGTATATTTTCTATGAAAAAAAATCCCTGTCAATAATGAATTGATAGATCTACTTTTTTTTTTTTTTTTTTTTTTTTTTGCTGTACACGGGCCTCTCACTGTTGTGGCCTCTCCCGTTGCGGAGCACAGGCTCTGGACGCGCAGGCTCAGAGGCCATGGCTCACGGGCCCAGCCGCTCCACGGCATGTGGGATCTTCCCGGACTGGGGCACGAACCCGTGTCCCCTGCATCGGCAGGCGGACTCCCAACCACTGCACCACCAGGGAAGCCCGATAGATCTACTTTTATAGTCAGAATCATAAAGTTGATTATATGGTAGTTCAGTAAGCACTATTTGATTCACTGAAAAGAATCTGACTTTCAAAATAAATAAAGATCAGTCAAGGAATCTAATTAGAACTAGTCAAAGTCTAGTCATGGATAATTTCAAGGAGCTTTCTTTTCAATAAAATTTTTAAAACATAAAATACAATTACAAACCTTGTCTCAGAAAAGTTTAAATTTAGCAGAAAGGAAATATAAGATAAATAGCAGTGGGCATTCTCTGTAATTAACATGGTAATTTGCATTATGATTAAGACATTTTAATTATAGCCTGAATAAGCATACATTACTTATTACTTAATATATGCTTATTTTATGCATATGCATCATTTAAAAGCTTAACTACATCCTTAACTCTAATACAGAATACAAATTATAATTACTCTTTGATTAATAGTATTTTATGGGAAGGCAGCTCATGTACCTTTAATATCCATGGTTATTCTCATTTGAACCTTTGGCCCTGCACCAGCACTGTTGATCGCATAAACCTAAAACAAAGAAACACCTTGTTATTATTTTCAAATTATTGCATATGTGTATGTATAACTGATTATGGTTATATGTCATTTTAAGATGATTGCACTTTTGAAAACAATTCATATAGTCTGTTAATTATATTTTCTTGTGCTCAAATTAATATATGGAGGAAGAACGTTAGCAATAAAATAGTTCTTACAACTGATATTATGGTACTAAGCCCTGAGAACAAAGGCTGAGTGACCTAAACAGCCCTACCATACAGACCAAGAATGATGTGGCTTCAGTTTGAACCTTTAGGAGGAAAGAGCAGAAAAGTCACTATGTCTACACTCTCTCTTCATCTACTCTAACATCTGTTCCTTCTCTCTGTAGCCAGGTTAACTCCGGCTTTCTTTAAATTCATATTCAAGACGCTCTTTTTTTCCTTCTCTGAGATGAAACCCTATTCCTCAGCCTCCCAGTTTTCCTGTATTAAATCATCCCTCTGAAAGTTGGCCTTTATGCCTTGCTTCACCCCTGCCCCAAAGTATCTGACGCTATACCCTGCATAATGCAGCATATACACATAAAGCATTTCTGTTTGTATCTACAGAAGGTGATTTACACAAATGTGAATCCTTTCAATTAACTTTGTGCTTAGGAAGCTGCAGACACAGGCTCTTCTTTCATTCACTTTATCTTGCTATGTAAAATAAAGACTGTGTACTTGGCCAATTTCATTGTATTCAATAAAGCAATTCAGAATATATCTTTATTGGAATTAATAAATTTGTTTCATACGTTAGTGACCCACCCTCCACCCCCTGGATAGTTTCAGAAGTATTTTGATTCAATTAAAATAGTAATATACGTGATGTGGTAGGTATACTAAATAAACCAAGCCCATAAAATGTAGCTTAAAAATATCTAAAGGAAATATTTATTGGTGCATGTAATCTTAAAAAGGAAGTATACAAAATAAAAGTGATGTTATGAAGTGCTTAATTATTTTTATTTCCTTACAATTTAAACTTTAAGTGAGATAATAAAGTTGGGCAGTGTTTCTCAACTTGCAGTGAGAAAGAAGTCACTTGCAAATCCTGTTAAAAGAAGATCTGTAGGTTTTGATTCAGTAGTTTGGGACAGGTGCGAAAGTTACACATTTCTAATAAACTCTCAGGTGTTGAGGACACTATGTTGCACTTTGCAAACAATCAGATTTGTTTTTCTTTAAATTATGAATTGGTTGTACTTTATTTCCTGTTTTTTCTTTAATTTGCAAGAGCCAAAACTGTTACCACACTTGCTACCTACCTTAACTATTAATATCCTACATAGAAATTACTATTCTTATTACTAATTTTTCAGATAAGGAAACTGAGGCACAGATTAGAGGAAATTGCCCAGAAAGAAACTAGCAGAGCCAGAATTTGAACCTAGGTCAGTTCATTCCCTTAACCACCACCTTCTAATAGATCTTCTACAATGGGGGTTCATTTAATGGTACATGCAGCAAGAATCCTAGCAAGTCAGATTATATAATGAGATATAAAGTTCGTGAGGGAACACAGATTATTAATGACAGTTTTCTGATATAAAGAGTTGATAGGAAGATTAGTTATGGAGCTATATGAATGTATAGGGTGAATTCTATGTTGCTTAAAAGATGATTTTCTGAACTATATGATTCTGTTTGAAAATTCCAAGACATGCAAAAATAGTGAAAGTATGAAACAAATTGTGTGTCTGGGTGTATGTATATGAACTCATATACATATTTACTTTACCAAATGGATAATTTAGAATTAAGATGTAAAATGATATTAGCTTTTAGTAATAGTTGTGTGAAATACATGTGAATTTCAATCACATAGTTATTTCTGACCTGCCTTTGAAATTTGTTTTTCCATTTTCCACCTATAATCACACAGAAACAGTTTTTCTTTAGGCAGAGTCATCTCATTATATATATCTGCTCTTTAACTTTTATTTATCGATTTTATTTATTTTTGGATGCGTTGGGTCTTCATTGCTGCTCGCAGGCTTTCTCTAGTTTCGGTGAGCAGGGGTCACTGCTCTTTAACTTTTAACGTGGATTTTCTTCCTGCTTTATTTCTGGATTTCCACTATAATTGTGCAAACTTTTTTGTTGTTTACATATTTTCACAGGACTTGCTGTATTAAAATAGAAAATCGGCAATTTTGTTTCTCCAAATTTATTTTCAGTTGGCATGTCTTAAGTGATCCCACAAAAAGATAGGAAAAATGTATTATGTACATAAGCTGCAGTATTTTTGAATGCTGAGTTTGTAAACCAACTTTGTAAGATAGGTGAATAATTAAAAGCTATGTATTCTTACACTGATGTTGTACGTATGTCCGCCTTTTAGTCCTTCTAACATTGCAATGACAGATGTGTCCGTTTTCTGGATAATACTGAGGTTGCGAATCTGGACAGCAGTGGGATCATCTTCTCGGTAAACCAAAGCTTGATACACTTGGATATTTCCATTAGGTTGAGAAGGGGGAAGAAATGTTAACTGAAATTTTGTAACTTCATCTGGTATCTTCTGAAATGTCATGTTGTTCGGTGGGTCCTTAGGGACTGAAATGAAATATTTAGCAATTACAATTTTAAAAAAATTTGTGTTCATTTTGATATCCATATAAAACTGATTTGCTTCAAGTTTCTGTTTATAAAGAGTATTACACAGATCATTTAAGCCATTTAATTTTGAAAACAAGCAAAATGGCTCATGCATTATAGAATCATTGACATCTATAAATCACAGAAACCATAACAGTGATCCAATTTATTTGCTTATTTATTTAGCCTTTTATAATATATGTATTTTTATACAGAATGCATTTCTATGATACTCTGAACTTAAAAATAATGTAGACTCACAGGAAGTTGCAAAAATCACACATACAGTCCCCTGTAATCTTCCCCCAGCTTTCCCCAGTGGTGATATCTTATATAACTGTTGTTTAATATCAAACCTGGAAACAGACACTGGTACAATAATGTTGACTATAGACGTTATTCAGTTTTCACCATTTTTCATGCTTTCCTGTATCTGCGTGTAGTTCTATGCAATTTAATCCCACGTGTAGATTCCTGTAACCATCACCAGAAACGAGATACAAAACTATTCCATCACCGTAAAGAAATGTCTTCTTGCTCTCCCCTTAGACTTGCGCTCCATGCCTCCTCGCAACACTAATCAATCTCCATTTCCATAGTTTTGTCATTTGCAAAAGACAATAGCACAGTGACCTTGAGGTCCATCAGGGTTGTTGTATATATCAATAGTTCATTCTATTTTTATTGCTGAGTAGTGTTCCATTTTATGGATGTACGAGTTTAATTTATAAAAATATTTGGGCTGTTTCCAGTTATTTTGTTGTTGTCATTACTAATAAGTCTTCTATTAACATTCATATACGGATATTTGCATGGACATTAAGTTTTCAATTCTCTATGATAATTGCCCAAGAGTGTAATTGGTGGATCATGTGGTAAGTGCATTAAAAAAATTTTTTTTAACATCTTTATTGGAGTATAATTGCTTTACATTGGTGTGTTAGCTTCTGCTTTATAACACATATACATATATCCCCACATATCCTCCCTCTTATATCTCCCTCCCAGCCTCCCTATCCTGCCCCCTAGGTGGTCACAAAGCACTGAGCTGATCTTGATCTCCCTGTGCTATGCAGCTGCTTCCCACTAGCTGTCTATTTTACATTTGGTAGTATATAAAAGATCACCAAACTATTTTTCCATTGTAGCTATACCCTTTTACATTCCCACTAGCAATGTATGACAGAGATCTAGTATTTCTGCATCTTTTCCAACATTTGGTATTATCACTATTTTAAAAATTATTTCATCTGTTCTAGTAGATGTATAGTGATACATCACTGTGGTTTCAATTTGCATTTCCTCAATAGCTAATGGTGTTGAAAACCTATCTTATCATGAGTTTATTTGCCAGTCATATTTCCTCTCTGGTAAAATGTCTGTTCACGTTGTCAATTTTCTAATTGGATCCTTTTTAAGTGTTGAATTTTAAGATTTCTTTATGTTCTAGATATTACAGTTTATTTTGGATAAATAAAAGTTATCCTAACATATAACTAGCTAAATATCAATAAATTATTATTTTAAAATGATACACATGAGGATAAAATTATTTATGAATCATTTTATGAAAGACTAGTTTTTGTTGTACTACATAATCAGTGTTCTTTAAATAAATGACTCATTGAATGAACATATCTTATTTTGATCACATTGAAATGGATATTCCATTCTAAATTTTAAAATTCTAAGTAAAGAATTTCCATGAAAAGGCTGTTAATATTTGGCTATCAATGATTCTGATATTGTTGCAAACATCCCTAGAGATAGCGCCCTATGGCAAGCAAAAAATAAGTAAATAAATAACAGTGAGAAAAAAAAGAGAAAAGCAAATAAACATGTCATTGTGCCAAATAACACAGGATGAAAAAAATGCATAGCTGAAATAAAGGTTAAATTGGTTCAACACACATTTTCACAACTTTTGCTGTTATACATTTTTATCCTACATTAGAAACATATATATTTTTTCTTTTTATAAGAATTGTTTCTCTAAAATTAGGATCAGCTTTAAAAAGTTGAATACATGAAAGAATTATCTGAATGATAGAAAGGACCTTCTATCTGCCAAATATCTTTCGTTTGACATCTAAAATTCTACTCTTAGAGGTTTAGTGGAAATTTATTAAACTATGATATCCTTGGAAGAGTTAGCACATTAGGATTTGCAATCAGTGCTTTGTGGTGTGAATGTGAGTAAGTTTAGCAGCAACTTTCCTCACAGATAGGTAGGATAGGGAAGAAGAACAAAAAGTATAATAAGAAAATAAGTACCTGGAATATACATGGCCACAAAATGGAAACAAGCAGAACTTTAGGGTGCTGAGGATAGGATGTACTTTTCAATTTAGAACCATAAGTTTATAGACAACAGAGTATGTAGCATAATGAAAAGACTAGCTAAAAAAGATTTTACCTCCTATACTTACCTTACAGATAGCAACAAATAAACTATAGCAACACATCCCTTCATGTGCTCTTTCCAAAGATATATCTGGTGGCAAAGAACATCAGGAGTCTGAAGGAGGATGGGGCAAGCGAGTTCTGGGAAGTTGACTTTCCACATTAAATTCTTATTGGTTACAATCTTATTATTCATTCAGACCCTGTTCATAGGAACTGGAGGAAATCTGTACAGATTCTGACATTTATCAAATAGATTATGTAATAAAACATGTCACTTAACTAAGTGAAGAAAACAGATGTGGTAAAACATAGCCTGGGTTCTAATTTTGAATTCTAGAGTATTTAATAATAGAGTATTATTACTTTAATGTGCATTTAAACCATGGGAGAGAAATAATTAAAATGGAATTTAAGGTGAAGCTTTATTGGCTATAGACAGTTGGACAAAATCATCTCTTAGGCAAGGTAACTCAACTTCTGAAACAGTGTTTAAACAAATGCAAAAAAGTACAACTGGTTACCTTATTATGAACTAATTTATTTTTGTATTTACAAGTATTGATTATTCTACATAATTCCACTTTGCCTCAAAAATGTAAATACAAAGCTTTACTTTTGTCAGTCACAGTGAGTCCCTGAATTTTAAACTTATATGCTTAAAAAATTTCTTTTAACACATATGCTTTGTAGGGTAAGGTGTGAGAAACTGTAAGAGAGACACTGAACTCAGTCAATTTTTAGCATGAAAAATAAACCTTACCTGATTCTAAAGTAGTAACAATCACTTCAGCACTCGACTTTCCTTCCACATAGGCAGCACTAATATTTCCAGTGAATGCAGTGATCACCACGGAATACCTTGTGAATATTTTCAAATCTTTAATTTCTATGGTTTTATTTTCTCCATTTGACTTGATTAAGGAAATATTAAATTCATCACTATCTACCTACAGGAAAAAATAGCTAACAATTAAAGGAAGCAGCACTTGAGATACAAATCACTAAAACATAATAATAGAAAGCTATGAGTGGTATATTTTTCTAGCCAAGATTTAAAAATTCTTTTATTTACAGTCAGATGGACCTGCGAAATCCAAAGTGCTACTTTAACAGTTTACTAATTACAATTATTTCAACAATTGAAAGTAAAAGAAAAAAATCAATCACAATTAATCAGAACAAGCAGAAATCATCTCTGCAGTCAATGAAATTTATACTCCAATTTTTTTTAAACATCTTTATTGGAGTATAATTGCTTTACAATGATGTGTTAGTTTCTGCTGTATAACAAAGTGAATCAGCTATATATACACATATATCCCCATACCTCCTCCCTCTTGCGTCTCCCTCCCACCGTCCCTATCCCACCCCTCTAGGTGGTCACAAAGCACCGAGCTGATCTCCCTGTGCTATGTGGCTGCTTCCCACTAGCTAGCTGTTTTACATTTGGTAGTGTATATATGTCCATGCCACTTTCTCACTCCGTCCCAGTTTACCCTTCCCCCTCCCCGTGTCCTCAAGTCCATTCTCTACTTCTGCATCTTTATTCCTGTCCTGCCCCTAGGTTCTTCAGAACCTTTTTTTTTTTTTTTAGATTCCAATATATGTGTTAGCATACGGTATTTGTTTTTCTCTTTCTGACTTACTTCACTCTGTATGACAGACTCTAGGTACATCCACCTCACTACAAATAACTCAATTTTGTTTTTTTTATGGTTGAGTAATATTCCATTGAATATATGTGCCACATCTTCTTTATCCATTCATCTGTCGATGGACACTTAGGTTGCTTCCATGTCCTGGCTATTATAAATAGTGCTGCAATGAACATTGGGGTACATGACTCTTCCTGAGTTATGGTTTTCTCAGGGTATATGCCCAGTAGTTGGATTGCTGGGTCATATGGTAGTTCTATTTTCAGTCTTTTAAGGAACCTCCATACTGTTCTCCATAGTGGCTGTATCAATTTACATTCCCACCAACAGTGCAAGAGGGTTCCCTTTTCTCCACACCCTCTCCAGCATTTATTGTTTCTAGATTTTTTGATCATGTCCATTCTGACTGGTGTGAGGTGATACCTCATGGTTGTTTTGATTTGCATTTCTCTAATGATTAGTGATGTTGAGCATTCTTTCATGTGTTTGTTGGCAATCTGTATATCTTCTTTGGAGAAATGTCTATTTAAAATCTTCTGCCCATTTTTGAATTGGGTTGTTTGTTTTTTTGATATTGAGCTGCATGAGCTGCTTGTAAATTTTGGAAATTAATCCTTTGTCAGTTGCTTCATTTGCAAATATTTTCTCCCATTCTGAGGGTTGTCTTTTCATCTTGTTTATAGTTTCCTTTACTGTGCAAAAGCCTTTAAGTTTCATTAGGTCCCATTTGTTTAATTTTATAGTCCAATGTTTTATAGAAGAAAGAATATAGGTTGGTACCCAGCCATCAGGGGTTCAAATCCCAACCTGGTCACTTAATAACTCTTGTAGCATTTGATAAGTCATTTATGCTCTCTGTCTTACTTTCTGTATATGTAAGATTGGGGTGATAATATCTACTTAAAGTATTTTGATGATTTAGAAAAAACAGATCTGAAGTAGCTGGCACAGAAATTTGCAATTTTTTTTTACCATGACCAACAAAAATGAAACACATTTTGCAACATAATTCAGGATGTGTGTGTGTGTGTACTCTTTATAACTGAAAATTGCTTTTCAGAAATACAACTTCTGAAATGCACTTTGATATATTCTGCTCTTTTTAATTTTATTCCAATTCATTAAAAAAATGCTGGTCATAATTGAAGTTCGAAAAACTGATCTAGCACCATGCAAGGCACTAAGTAAGGAATCAGTTAATTAACATGATGTCATAATTATTATATGTGTACAAATGAGTATGCTTAGGTATATTAAATATAGTTGTATAATTTATTAAAACATAGTCTGTCTTTGATGGAGAGTCTGGCCTATTCACTGTAGGGATTAAACATAGCTAAAGTTTCTAGCACTAAATAGAAGGGCTTTTCCTGAGATGAACAACAGCAAGTTTGAAATCCTATTATGCCTGCTTCTCTCAAGTACTTGAAAGACTTAAAAACAAGTTGAATACACTGTCCTCACTATCAAGTTCATTTTCAACTTGACCGTCTCTCATAACTTTGAAAGATGTTTTTTTGTTTAATATGTTCTTCAAATGCTCTTTTCTAAGAGCTTTTTAAACTAAAAACGATGTTGCTATGAGAAACACAGCAAAAGGCTGAAAAATACCATATCTGCAAAAAGTCAAACAGATCAAACCAGAGCTGTGGAGGGAGGTGTTCCACTTCTAAAATGGCAGAAAAACAAATCAATCAGTGTAGGAATCCAATTGATCGGGTGCATGCACCCACTGGTAGAAAGTGTGTATGTATTTAATTAGTTGTCAACATCTAAATATCACATACAAATAGGGCTTTTAAAATTTCCCCTATGACTAGGCTTATATTCATGCTGGGTAACAGTTATCTAGAGATGAGTGACAGGTGACTCCTCTAATGGGGCAGGGGTCTCCAATTCATCACTGAAGCTTCATTGTGACTGTTCCTTGATGTTCCTTGCCTGACTACTATAGCTATTTCAACTCTGATTTTATTGAGTTGAGCTGAATTCCTCAAGATTCCATAGCAACTTGGTAGCTGAGACAAGATTTACTCCCAGGTCTTTGAAGGGTCCAGACCTCTCTACACAAAGTCATGGGGCGTGGTCTTATAAAGTAAAACTAAATTATTCCAATGCCTTCCATTAAAAAATGGATAACAAATAGCAAGTAGTAAAACACGACATAAAATGCATGTGATCTACTGTATCTTAAAAAATATACAGTAAAATTCAAAAAGAATGCTGGGCCCTCAGATACAGCATGTGGAAAAATTCATTTTCTTTCTTCACTAAACCTACTATCATTTACTAATATTTGTCCACTTACCCAGGACTGAAACCTCAGACCTCTTTGACTCATCATTTCCCTTCAATCAGTTCCAAATTTGTTTGCTCATATTTGATCATCGATTATTATAATGAAATGTCTGCCATTTTTTTGAAGTGTGGTTGTTTTACATACATTGTCAGTAATTAGATTCTGGTTCTATTTTCCTCTCCTTTGCCTGCCCCACCTGCACTCTTCCCCACCTGTTACACCCCCATTTAATTCTTACATCCCAGAACAGAACAAATTTAATCTTCTCTGTGCAGTCTCCTCTATATATTATGTCCCCCATAACAGAAACTTTAATTACTTTGTTAGTTTATATTCCAAAAAAGACTGCATACCTCATACTCTACAATTAGCTCTTTATATTCTGGTGTCATTCTCTAGAGTGTGAGCTACTTGGAAGCAGAACTTTGTTTTCTATCTTTGTCTTGGTGAAAGAAGCTACTAAGTATTTGCTAAGTTAAAAAATAAAGGGACTGGGCTTCCCTGGTGGCGCAGTGGTTGGCAGTCCGCCTGCCGATGCAGGGGACACGGGTTCGTGCCCCAACCTGGGAAGATCCCACATGCCGCGAAGCGGCTGGGCCCGTGAGCTATGGCCGCTGAGCCTGCGCGTCCGGAGCCCGTGCTCGCAACGGGAGAGGCCACAACAGTGAGAGGCCCGCGTACAGCAAAAAAAATAAAAAATAAAAAATAAAAAAATAAATAAAGGGACTGACAAACAAAGGGCCACAAAATGCATTAATTTCCAGTAGAATCATCCAGGATGCTATCTGAGCCCATATATCTTTATTCAAGATTGTCAATTTTTGCTTAATTTGAGTCTTTTAAGGGAAGAGTTTTATGCCCTTGCGGTTAGTATTTGGCAGAGGCCAGGTTGCAGCATAAGTCCTAAATTCAGTGACATACGTTCTTCTTTGGCCTGCGAGCCAATGACTTTTGAAGGTAGATAGTTATATATTCATGAAATGAGCTGCAGAAAAACTCTATAAGGATAATGACCACGTCAGACTTGTTCACTTCTACATACCCAGCACGTACCACAATGCTGGCATTTGAATGTATTTAAAAGTGTGTTGGGAGTTTGGGATTGACATGTACACACTGCTATATTTAAAATAGATAACCAACAAGGACCTACTGCATAGCACAGGGAACTCTGCTCAATATTCTGTAATAACCTAAATGGGAAGAGAATTTGAAAAAGAATAGATGCATGTATATATGTATAACTGAATCACTCTGCTGTACACCTGAAACTAACACAACATTGTTAATCAACTATGCTCCAATATAAAAATTTAAAAAATAACGTGTGTTGAAAGAATGAAGGGAGGAAGGAATAAATGACAACTTAGTTCCAAGAATCCTTGGGAAACTCTGAAGTGTTAGAATCTGTTTGAATTTTTGCTATCTTTGATCCAAAGGTGTTTTGGTGAGCATATATTTCAGTTTGGCAATTTTTATTTGCTTTTTGATGGTTTTTCCTATTTTTCATCATACCATTGTCTACTGGTTTTAGCCACGTCTTAATATTTGAGAAGTTATTTATCATCTCTGTGCTTCAGTTACCCTTTATGCAAAATGAAGATGATAATATTTACATCAAAATGTTATTAGATATGATAATACAATGCATATAAAGAGCTAATATGTAACTGAAATAAGCAATTACAATATTAGTTATCTTTCCATCCTTCTCTTTCCCTTGCTCATTTTTAATCTCAGTAAGAATGCTAAGAGAATGAGGTTATAAATCACTTTTTTTAATGTTTTGTTTTTCCCTCCTTTAAACACAACCAAATTCCAAGAGAGAGCTATTTTCCTTAATAAAGTGTCTTTTACTTGATAGAGCACAGCATTAACATTTTTTTTTTTAATTTTGCGGTACGCAGGCCTCTCACTGTTGTGGCCTCTCCCACTGCGGAGCACAGGCTCCGGACGCGCAGGCTCAGCGGCCATGGCTCACGGGCCCAGCCGCTCCGCGGCATGTGGGATTTTCCCAGACCGGGGCACGAACTCGTGTCCCCTGCATCGGCAGGCGGACTCTCAACCACTGCACCACCAGGGAAGCCCCAGCATTAACATTTTATAATTTGCTTTTAATGCTATTCCCAGAGCATTTGTCATTCGTGTTGATTATTTTTGGCTAATTATTAACTAAAAATCTTCACAGATATGCTCTAAAAAAGGAACATAAACTGAAGACTGAATGGGAGAACAAATGTACCAATAAACCCTGAAATTTTCTTTTAATCATGACACGTCTTTTGAGAAAAAAGTATTTTCTTTAAGAAATAATATAAAGACATTAAAAAATCATAAAAGTTGGGGCTTCCCTGGTGGCGCAGTGGTTGAGAGTCCGCCTGCCGATGCAGGGGACACGGGTTCGTGCCCCGGTCCGGGAAGATCCCACATGCCGCGGAGCGGCTGGGCCCGTGAGCCATGGCCGCTGAGCCTGCACATCCGGAGCCTGTGCTCCGCAACGGGAGAGGCCACAACAGTGAAAGGCCTGCGTACAGCAAAAAAAAAAAAAAAAAAAAAATCATAAAAGTTAAACAAGAGATGGATAGAAACAGCAAGAGGGAGAGGAGAATTCACCATGAATTACCTAATTTAATGTGTTAGACGCAACCGTAAGAGACTGCTCATCAGGTCCAGTAAAGCTCAAGCAGGCTGGCAAGGAGATATTTCCAATTCTAACCCTAGATAACAACTCTGCATTATTCACATTGTGCAGCACCCTCTCTTAGGTGAAAGGCTTGACTCTCATGCTTGGGTCTCCTTCTGTCTGGAAGGCTACTCCAATTTGGTGTCTTCAGGGACATCTTATTTAAAAGTTTGTATTCCCAGGATACTATCCTCAGGTTAGTTCTTACAGAAGAGTCTTTACATGCTGTGTAGTTAATCTCATCTACTCATATTATTCCATCTATCATCTAAACACCAACAACAGTTCCCAAATCTGGGAATACAAACTTCCTCTCCTGAGCTACAGATCCACAAATAAAACTGCTAATGAGCTATCTTCATCTCGAGGATTCCCAGGCATCTTAAAGTCGGTGCATCTAGTACTGAATTCATGCCTTTCCTCTACAAATCTGTTCCTCCTCACTATTTTCCAAATCATATATCTTAAAGTCATCCTTGATTATTCTTTTCACTCACCATCCACAGATTTTTTTCACCAAATCCTGTGGTTTTAAATTATTTTTCATTCTGTTTTCCTCACTCCATTTCCTCCATCCTTCTTTTCTTGTCCAGGTTTACTCTTATAGTTCCCTGTCTCCTTATTTAATTTTGCACCCCCAGGACTTCTCTAAAACTATTCTCTACAATGCACCCATACTGATCTTGTAAAACAGAAATCTGTATCCCGACACCACTTTAACTCCACAATTGGCACCCCACTGCCCTTACCATGAAACCCACACTCTATAACATGTTATAAGTCTGCCTCCTGATCTGGCCTCATCTCTCAGCCTTTTCTTCTTGAAAGTTTTGACTAAGGATTCCAGAACTACTTGCTTTTTCCTGAAGGAAGCTAACTTTTCTATTATTCTAACTTCTATTACCATTTCCTTTTCATGTTCTGCTTCAACTATTTTCAAAATTAAGCTCTGATGCTATCTTATTTGGGAGATATTTCTCCTAATGCCTTGTCCGTTCTCCTTTTATGTTTTGAGTTCGTTTTCACTGTATTTTAAACCAATATATTATTATCAACTTAACCTCGTTTATATACATCATCTATACCCTGATGATAAATACAATAATAACCATGGTGACAATACTTTATTTTCATTTACTGAACACTTACTATGCGTCAGGCAATGTTTTAAGTTCTTTAGGTAAATTTTCTAATTTAGTTCTCACAAAATCTCTGTACACTGGGTAGTATTATCAATCTTTATTTTACAGATGTGGACACTGAAACACAAACAAGTTAAGTAAGCTGCCTAACAGAGCTGAGATTAAAATTCAAAGTCTGGTTCCAAAACCTATATTCTTAACCACGCTCTATACTGTCTTTTATAGAAGGTAAGACATGCCTTACCGATTTGATGTCTATCAAATAGAATGTTGGTCCAGTAATGACAGCAGGTTCACTCCAGCTGATGTTGATGCTAAAAGGTGATGTTGCTACTACATACACATTTTCAGGAGGACCATCTGGAGCTATGAAAATAGAAAAAAATCAATTACCTTGCTATATTTAAGCTAGTATTTGCCACAATACGATAATAGGAAAGACTGTAAAAAAGGATAATCATGATGAATTAATTATACATAAATTAATAGTTCACAGCGTGCTAAAAGGTATTGACAAATCAAACGATGTAATTACTTTCAAAATAATTACTATGCATAAAGAACTTCCATATGAGAAATTAATGGTCATAAATACATGATTTTTAAACTTGAAATAACAGTTTGAAAAGAAAGCATTACTATTGCTAAAATAAATCTTTTTGAACAAATCAATATTTTATTTTAAAATAGTTAGCTTAACAATGTTGTTTTAGGAAAACCTGCAGAAACTAAACATATTTGACTACAGAAAAGTGGAACTGGTTCAAGTGAATTATATTTAAAATGTATTGTCTTACAAATGTATCAATAAATTGGGTTTATTGTTTTCACTGAGGGGGTAGCATAGGAAATTATACAACTGATCTTATTATTACAAATGTAAACATTTCCTGAGTTCATTATGATTCCAAACAAATTCTTTAATTTGTCTTACTTTTATTATTGTTGTCTTTCCTCAAGAGTGCAAAACAAGAAATAATATTTTAAGGAACTGACTGATGAAAACCTGTGTTGAAATTTCAATCTGTGAAACTACTAGGAATTAGAAGAGTTTTCAGTATGTTAAGGATTTAGTCACAGTTACTTTGACATAGACATTGACCTAGAAACACTGTTTACACATCCCTGTCCTATCACGGCGCCTCGTCAATTCCAGGGATATTAAATATTGGGAGATGAGTATTTCCCAGCATTTCTGATTTTTAAATCCACATGAACAAACATTACTGAACAATATCATTCCTTAGATCCTGAGAAGGGGTAAAGAAGAAGAGAAAATATTCATTTCCTCAAATTTATAACAGCAACAAGTTGTATGATCTTGGTCAGACAATAAAATTTCTGGACCTCAGTTTCCTCTTCATATGCATATTTCACAGTGTTTTAAAAGGAACTGTGAACACAAAATGTGTGAAAGTAGCCCATTAGTTTAGTGTTTGGCCCTTTTTGTAAATTAATACAAAATATTATAACAAAGGGCAAAGTAAAGATAAGAACTAATTAGAAATACAAATAATCTACTATGAGAGGGCAAAGACAAAGTGGTGAGTACAGTTGGGCGGGGAGTCAAGGTAAAGTTGCAGAGAGGAGCTGGGGATTGAATAGACTTTGAAACATGAGAAGGATTTCAATAATCAGAAGGGCAGGTTTGGGGGCACTTCTTTGCTAAGAAGGTCATAAGCAAAGCCACAAAGATAAACAATGGGATCCACAGACAGAATATTATTTCTGCAGAATGGCTTTCTTATGCTTATTAATCTTATGCTTATGCTTATTATTTTATAATTGAAAAATATAACTCTAGGAAGGGGTCCACACACTTCAGACTGTCCAAGGAATTCATGGTACAAAAAAAAAATCAGAACCCCTAAATTTAAGGAATAGAGATATCACAGAAAAACCAGCATTAATGGAGGGATAGGGTAGGGAACAAGCCTCAAGCAGTCATTTGGGAACTAAGTTAGGGAGCATTCGATTATCTTAAAGCGTCTGAAGTTCATTCTTTAAACAATGGGATGTCACTGAAAGTTCTGAGAAGGGAAGTATTTTTCTAATGAGTTAGGAAGAAATCTGATGCAGCTATGAAAAAGATACATGCTCTGAAGCAATGAGTCCAGATAGGCTATTTCCAAAAAGCCAGGTGAGATCTGATGAGACCCAAAAGTAGAAGAGTGACAGTAGGTAGAGACAGGAGATGAATCCCAGAGCCCTTAGAAAATCTAATAAAAAGAACTTAAGGGCAGATGAGATGTGAAATAGAGGAATGTAGTAAAAGCTAACCCATGTATTAATACTGGGAGAGTATCGCTAGAATTCACAACAACAGCACGTTCAGGAACAGACACTAGTTTTGGTAGGGATAAGACTATGGCAGGAGATGATAAATTTGGTCTGTACTCATTAAGTCTGAGACACTCACAAGGATTCAGATGCCTGCCTGGCAACTGGAAAGATGAGCCTAGAACCAGGGAGACAGGACCAAGATGGAGAAGGGTTTTTAAATTTTTTCAGATAATTCCTTACAAATTGGGATAGTATAAATATGGCAAGTATATCTGGTTCAAGTGAGTCACAGGCTCTGAAGAAAGACAAAAGTTTTATTTCAACGCCAGGTAGCTGTTTAAGATGCTAATAGTAGTGACAATCTTTGGACTATGAATGAGTTATTGGTACTTAGAACATTTCCAAGAGAGATGATATTATATGTTTTGGAATTTGGGAGCCCAGCTCAGCCCATAAAAGTATTTTTTAAGAGTAGCATTGAAATAATTTAAAGAAGTACTCAAATGTTACTATAGAGGACTCTAGGAAATATGTATAAGAAAGTTTCTGTGGGAAAATGCTCTTGGGGTGACAAACATATCCTTCCTACTTGTACCTTTTCTGAACTTTGTGCAATACGCTGAACACTGACTCAGAGATCCAGTCTATATGGCATCCAGGGGAGAGAGTGAGGAGGGGATGCTCCTGGATTCAGAGGTGTGATAAGCTGAGAGGTGTTAATAATAATGACAGAATTAGGCACATGATTTCTCTGGTGACTAATGTAGAGAGATCATGGAATCTCAGCACTTAAACACACCCTGCATGTCCTGAGATCTTCAGTCTTATTCTAACTTTAGGATCCTAGATTTAGGAAAACTGCCTCAAACTGTAGCATAATTCATTTAGATAACTAGACACATAACAAATGAGAGCTATAGGAGGTCTCCTGCCAGCAGCATAATTGTTTTTGGATGCCCTCACAGAATAATGCACTCCATATTCAAAAGTGGCAACTCTCTTTCCTTCCCAAGCTGGATATTCCTTAGAAATAAGGAGTGGATAGGCTTCAGGATTAGGTACACCATCACTGATCATCATTATATACTTTCCTCATGGAGAAATCGCTCTGAAAAATGTAAGATGTTTTGTGGGTTTCAATGGCCTGTCTCCTGCCTTTGACTCTGTAAAAGGGGATGAGCTAGAAGCTAAGTAAAGCTTTATTAAGGTGGCTATTGATTAATATTTTAATTATTTATCCTTTATTAATGTTTTTGCAAAACCTGCCTTCTAGCTCTGTATGGACCATTGTGGAGAGGAAGAATTTTCTGACAGGCTGCACGTTTCAAGTGGTATGAGACAGGAAAATATTTTAGCCTACCTTTTCCTTTATTTCTACCAAAATGTTCTGTTGGCTTTTTAGGTGAAATTTATGCATTTATCCAACCAATATTTATTGAGCATCTTCTATGTGCCAGGGACTGGGAAGACACCAAGCTTATAGAAGTGATCAAGGTAGCTGTGGACCTATCCATATAGAGCTTCTAGTATGTACCCACTCTTCTTCACTCAGCAACTGTTTATTGAACACCTACTCAAGGCAGGCACTTTTGAGGTGCTGGGAATAGAGAAGAAAACCAGAGGTACAAAGATCATGGAACCCCTATTTCAGTGGAGGGAGACAAATAATATATATTATAAAAATTTATATAAATTAATATATACCATACAAATAAATGATATACTATGTTAGGAAGTGATATGTACCATGACAAAAAATGAAGCAGGGTAATTGGGATGGGAATGTGGATAGGAGTTACTATTTTTAAAAATATGGTGGTCAGGCTATGCCTCTCTAAACAGGTAACATTTAAACAAAGATTTGAAGGAGGTGAGGGAGCATGGGAATGTTTGAAGAAGGAGTGTCACAGGGAGGAGAACGGCCAGTGCAAAGACCCTGAGGCAGGACTGCGCCTGGTGTGTTCTAGGAATAACAGGGACTCCAGTGAGGCTGGAGCCAAGTAAGTCAGAATGTTGAGTCAGACAGGAAATGAGGCCAGATTGTGTAGGGCCTTTAATGCCACGGCTAAGGTCTTTTAAGAACTGCTGTCATAGACAAAAAAGACAAACGCCATAGTTTAATAAACTAATATCATGAACTAGAAGGAGCCTCTATAGATTTTGGTGCTTGGTATCTAACTCATACCAAGAAGATGGGCCAAAGTCCATTATATCAAAAGAGGACAGATTATCTCCAGAATGTTATTCTTATGCCTCTATAACATATATAAACTCAATGGCTGTCGGGATTACACTTTTAAACCTAACTCATTCTAGCAGGCAGGCAAGGTGGTGCATTACTGTTGCCCAGATAACATGGACAGCTTACTGAGAATTTTCTGTGATAAGAAAGCCAATGAGATTTTTCTGTGACTAGGTTGATGGTAGCTTGTTTTTACAAATATTTTCTGGAAATATTCTTCCATGTCTGTGTCTTCTCTGCTCTGTAGTCTGGATCTTTGGGGTCTCAAATGAGGACAGATCCAAAACCATTTCCCAAGGAAAACCTCGGCTAGTCTTGCAAACATGTCTGTAGACTATAGCTCAGAAAGCAGTATGATGCCTTGCTTCAACTTCTCATCTTTCCTAGTGAAATGTCAACCCTGCAATCATTCCTTTAATACAAGCAATCAAAGCCCTCATCAGGGAGTGTCTGCTACCCCAAGCAGAGCTGACAGAAAAATGACATTCAAAGATCATTCATGGTACACACTAACCACTTGAACTACTAAATATTTTAAGTTCTATGCACTAATCAATCATTATAAAAAGGCAAGGTATTTAGCCCCTCTCTGAGCTGTGCTTTAATTCTTGAACTTTCCTAAAGTGTTTTTTATCTTTCTTTTTTAAGAAACAATCACTCTTAATAACATTTGCATTTTCAGTATACTTGATAAAATTGCCTGTTTTGTTACACAAGTGTCCCCTGTGTTAAATCCTTTATGAAATATTTCTCTTAGAACATATTATATTAATCTATATTCTTGAAGAATTATAATATGATGGAATAAGAACTCCTAAATCTGAAATTAAAACAAGTAAACACATACCTAACTAAACTGATATGAATATATTATATGCACATAACTGAATATATATTTCATCTGTATAAAGCAATGAAAGATAAACATTTGATTAATTCACGAATATTTTAAGAGAAATATTTAGAACACCAAATGCTCAAAGTATACTATAAAATAGTATTTAATTATTTTAATATTGTCCAAATATTATAATGTACTTTTAAGCAAATATCATTTTCAAGTTTCTTTTATACAATTTTCTCTTGGAATTTATCAAAATTCCAAAAATGCATAATAAAATAATTCAGTATTATTTTTTTTCTTTTATTCCAGTGTGTAGTAAACTATTATTAGAGTTACATAAGGGGGAATACAAAATTACAATTATGAATGTCAACAATCAAAATAAAGGAAGCTTAAAACAGTAAAGGTATGGGGAATTGAAAATATGCCAGTTTAAAAGCTTAGTAATATATAAGCATCTTTGGGAGACTTTGTTTGTCTCTCCATAAACTGTCACATTCTGATTTAGGATTGTTTGTGAAATGAATCTAGTCAGTAGTAGGCCAAGATATCACTATACCCTTTCTCTTATAAATCACAGCAATTTACTCAGTAGGAATGATCTATCCTTATTCTCTCATTCCCCATAATCCAATCACTTCCTCTCATAAGCACTTTTCCCCTGGTTTTCGCAATAATGCATTTTCTGTAACTAACAACCATCATTTCCTGATTATCATGCTTCTATCCTTGCACAGGAATGTGGGTCTTATGTGGGTCAGGGTCATCTTTCCCATCCATCTGTGTCCCCATGCTAAGTGTGTTAGCTGAAAGGTGAGTCTGGATAGACCATCATTATGCCTAGTACATATAAAAGTTTGAATGCCCCCAAGTCTATGACACTTTGATTAAGAACCATCAAATTTTGGTGTGTCTAATACTACACTTTCAGAATAAGCACATTCAAAGAGTTATTAGAAACTTTGCCTTCTGCATATCCCTGTAAATTTTATTTAATGATGAAAAACGTTGTAGAAAATACTCTGGTTTTTAGAGCATGCTGTAGTGACCATCCTAAAGAATAAACATAAATAAATGACTTGACAGCAACTCACAAGACAAAAAATCTTGAGCTCTGTACACATGTATGATTTAGATTGTCTGCACATCTATTTGAATTTAAGTTCATTTCAAGTTTATTTAAAGGTCCTTCCCTTCAGGGTACTTTAGTTTCAGGATTTGGTACACTGGACCATCAGATTCCTATCTACTGTCATCACTAAATGAAGGACTCCCATTCTTTTTCAGCTTATACAAGTATGAACAGCCTCTAGGACTGTGCGTTGCCTTAGATTCACCATACCTGAAGGAATTTGCTTTAAGTTTTAGATGTCTCTCAGGACTAAACAAAATCTAATTGGCTGGGTGGTTTGGGTGGATTCCTTACATCTTAAATAATTCAGGGCATCAAGGGCCCTGAAGAAGTTCAGCAATTCGATTGACCATATTGATGGAGGCCAAGAGCATCTCAGGATACATCCCACTGGTTACAATACTGCACTAATTGGCTATCCTTCACTGGTGTTGAATGTTTCCCTAGAGCCCAGTGATTTCACTGCCCAGTATGAGATACTACTGTTGGTGTATGAAATATTTCCTACCCTTTTACAAGATTTTAATTTTGTTTTACAGTTAGATTTCCCAACAGCAAGATAGTAGCACAAAGGGCAACTATTACAAGCATAAGAATTTGACCTATTAGACTGTTTGATGAGTACTGAGAATGATTCATGGATGCCCACAGGATTAGACTTCATTGTATGACCATTTTCTTTGATGCTGAATGAGTAATTTTCTGAGTCATTTCAGGTTAGCTTAGGTGGAAAAAAAATACAAAATACCAAAAAACTCTCACTTCCAATATTAGCCATGCCAGGTAAGAATGAAAATATTCTCATATTAGTTCCACTGCTTTTAGGATCAGATAATACAGCTTTTTCTAGAATAGCATTATGTTCATAAAACAACTTTCTACAACAGTGGTTCTCAAAAATGTGGTCTTCAAACCAGCAGCATCAATATTACCTGGGAAGTTGTTAGAAAAGCAAATTCTGAGATCACACCCGACTTACTGAATCAGAAGACCTGGGTAGGGCCTAGCACTCCGTGTTTTAACAAGCCCTCCTGATGATTCTAACGCTTGTGGTACAAGTTTAAGAGCCACTGCTCTGTAACATCAACGTACTATTGGAAAAGGCAGTGGCACTGCTCTTCAGATCAGGTACCAATGATTAGAACTCTTGGTAACAAGGTTAGAAAGGGGGATTACTGTTTCTGTGAGGACTGGGAATGTAGTTAGTGGTGGAGGGCTTGGGAGCTGGTGATAAACATGGAAACTTGCATCTAGCTAACAGACACTCCACACACTGGTCTCCTTGTGCCTTTCATGTATTTTAATTCTGAATAAACGATGAAGAGGTTTCTCCCTACCATCACTCCCTCTCATTCCCAAAGCTTCTAGAGTAATACCAGGCCATCATGTTCCATGAGAACATAAGAAAACATCATCATTTCTATGGTACCTTGAAGTTATGTGTAGGAGCAACCTGGAATAATTCAGATAAGGTCATCACCATAACAAAGTGTTAGGGCTGGGATAAACATTGCTACTTCATTCTCCCATGCATTGTATGCAGGTATAATCAGGGTAAAATAACTATCAAGGGTATAATTAAAGAGAAGAGAAACTAAAAGTGTACTTAGAGGTTATGTGTGTTAGGGCAAGTCCCATTTAATTTGTTTGGGAATGGAGATGGTTGGATCATGTACCAGGAGCTTGTACAATATCTCCAGGTCTTTCTTAGTCTCAGTTTTCAAAGCTAATAATGCCACATACTGATTATCCTTTAAATTTCCTTTAACTGTTTGGCTTTTAGTGCTTTGCTGAAAAAGGCATTCCACTTGTTCATGCAAATGGGGATTTCTAATTATTTTTATTTATATTCCAGAAAACTTGCTTAACAACCTGGCAAAAGTTTTTTGTTTTTGTTTTTTTTTTGAAATTAAATATAGAGTTCACCCAGTCAAACTTACAAGCTTTTGCACAGCAAAGGAAACTGTAAACAAAACAAAAAAATAACCTACAGAATGGGAGAAAATATTTGCAACTGACAAGGGCTTAATTTCCAAAACATACAAACAGCTTATACAACTCAATAACAAAAAAAACAACCCAATTGAAAAATGGGCAGAAGATCTACATAGACATTTCTCCAAAGAAGAAATACAAATGGCCAATAGGCACATGAAAAGATGCTCAACATCACTAATTATTAGAGAAATGCAAATCGAAACTACAATGAGGTATCACCTCACACCGGTCAGAACGGCCATCATCAAAAATCTACAAACAGTAAATGCTGGAGAGGGTGTGGAGAAAAGGGAAACTTCCTACACTGTTGGTGGGAATGTAAGTTGTTATAGCAACTGTGGAAAACAGTATGGAGTTTCCTCAGGAAACAAAAAACAGAATTACCATATGATCCAGCACTCCCACTCCTGGCATATATCCAGACAAAACTCTAATTCAAAAAGATACCTGCACCCTTATGTTCACAGCAGCACTGTTCAAAACAGCCAAGACATGGGAACAACCTAAATGTCCACTGACAGATGAATAGATAAAGATGTGGTACATATATACAATGGAATACTACCTGGCCATAAAAAAGAATGAAATAATGCTATTTGCAGCAACATGGATGCAAGTAGAGATTATCATACTAAGTTAACTAAGTCATAAATAAAGACAAATACCATATGATATCACTTATATATGGAATCTAAAATATGACACAAATGACCTATCTATGAAACAGAAGCAGACTCATGGACATAGAGAATAGACTTGTAACCACAAGCCAAGGGGGAGGGGGAGGGGGTTGGGGGAGGGACTGAGTGGGAGGTTGGGGTTATAAGCTATTATATATGGAATGGATAAACAACAAGGTCCTACTGTATAGCACAGAGAACTATATTCAATATCCTATGATAAATGGAAAAGAATATAAAAAAAGAATGTATATACAACTGAATCACTTTGCTGTACAGCAGAAATTAACACAATGTTGTAAACCAACTATACTTCAATAAAAATTTTTTAAAAAAATAGAGTTGAATGCTTTATTAAATAGTTTAATTTTACATGCATTGTTATTTCCTTTAAATTAGGGTTTCACCTATCTTCTCTTTGTATACTACTTAGCACCCTTCCATCTCTTAGTACTTTCATACCACCATGAGCCTTTGCCCAAGTCTTTGTCAAGATCTAAGAGCACAGGCTCTAACCTAGAAATGAATGAGGTTCATGAATAAATCAATGTGTGTAAAGTTCTTAGAATAGTACCAGCACATAACAAACACCTGATAAGCTTAGCTATTTCTGTCATTATTCTTAACTATCCAGCCAAGGAGTCTCAGCTCAGGTACTGGGCCCAACCAAAAAGTGCCCTCAACTACCAGACATAGCAATCCTATGTTTTTTTCAGAAATGGGAGTTTTCCATAGTCAAATCAGAGTTCTCCCTTCTTCTTTAATAAATGCAGAAGAAAACAGAGCTGAAAATTTGTTGGCCTAGGGCCTAATACTGCGGCAGGCCTGAACTGAGGTTAATGACCAGAAATCACAAAGAATTAAATGTACTTCACACTTCTTTCTGAACCAAGAGAAAGAAGATTCTCAGAAAAGTCAAAATCAATTCAATTCAACATGAGATTTGAAGTTTGAGATGAGAAAGAGGGAGAATTCACTGAATTTTTAAAAGATAAAATACAGCTAGCTATTATTGGGAGAAAGATTTTTTCTTCTTTTATCCTTTTAATAACCAGGCTTTCTAGAGGCATACTTATGTCTTTTCATGCACCTTGAATGGTTCATCTCACAAAACTCCAAATAAACTGAAAGAAACCCCGATATGGGCAATAAAAGCATATAAGATTAAAGAAAACAAAAAAAAAAAACCCAGACTTTCTATAATATTGATGATTTTAAAAATAATATAGTGATCATTTTCATCCTTTGATTTTTAGTGATTTTGCTGAAAAACACATTCTACGTGCTTATGTAATAGGATTTCAAAAATTTTTTTTTTTATATTATGGAAAGCTGTTTAATAACCTGGCAAAAGCTCTTTTACGTATACAGTTGAATGCTTTAATAAACAATTTTACATGCTATTATGTTCTTTAAATTATGATTTCATGCAAATATCCTCTCTTTGTAATTATACTTAGCAACCCAAATTTATACATTGGTCTCCTTTGTTTTCTTCATGGACTATCAATCACAGTTTATTATCTCAGTTAATCATTTTGATATGTTAAAGCTTCAGTCCACTCTGAAATAGGCATTTATTATTTTCTTTCATTGTTTGAAATCCTCCTCAATTTATTATGAGCATATTTCTTTTCTATATGCAGTAATTCATGCTTACGTTAATTAATGAAAAAGAAAAAAAATCAACAATATAAAATAGACTGGGCCTTTCTCACCTTCTGAGATGGCCCACACTCTGTCTGTGGAGTGTGTTTCTCTCTAAATAAATCCACTTCTTACCCATCAGTTTGTCTCTCACTGAATTCTTTCTGCAATACGACATCAAGAACCTGAGCTTCATTAAGTCCTGAGACCAGCTAGACCAACCCCTGCTCACTGTCAACACCGTTGGGGACATCTTCTGTGTCATTTCTTTGCGACAACTTTTTGGGCACTAACAACTGGTTGGGAGACTACCTTGGAAGCATCTAAAATCAAACTAAGGCCCCCACCCAGGTGGAAGATGGTAACTTCAGGCAGAGTATGATTCCTGGAGCAACACCCTGTTACCTCACCACCAACCAATCAGAAGAAAATCTGCACAGAGTGGAAGATAAAAGACTCTGACCTCCCTCCCCAAATGATTAACTGCGATTAACTTCCCCTTCTCCCTTTAAAAACTTTCATGGTCAAGCAGAATCTTGGGAGTGGTTCTTGGATATGAGTCTGCCTTCTCCCTAGGTTGCTGGCCCCCTGAATCTTTCCTTTCCAACCAACCAACCAACCAACCAACCAATAAATAAATACATAAATACATAAAATAAAATAAAATAAACTGGTTTTGTGAAATAAAAGAAGCTGAACATGTCAAACATGAATGGAAACTGACCAGGAGAATTTTAATTTTGACAATAACCATGCAAATATTTGAAAGACAAGCTACAGTCAGAAAGAAAATCTGAAGAAAATGTGTATGACCATTTTTGCAATATGGAGAATTTTGACACTGAAATACTTTCCAATTAAAGTCAAATGTCTTCCTTGAGTCCAAATGCCATATTCATTCAGTCTTAGATATTGAATAGGCATGAAGAGTAGAAACATACATAAGGCATGATCACCTGTCATCTCTGCCTGTAAGGAGCTCAGAGTTCGACGAGAGAGAAAGAAACAATTATGATGTAATACGTTCAGTATTTAGAAAGAATTTTTGGAAGGTGGGAGTGGAAAGAGGAATTTATAGAAGGCTTTGCAAAGGAGATATTTGGTCTCCTTTGCAAAGAAGAGGCAGTTGGTCTCCAAAGAGGACAGAAAGGACAGTAAGAAAGAACAGTAAGAACACACATAGTTTGCTCTTTCTCTGGAGCACAAAGGAGAAACAGCAAAGTACGTGTGGGGAATATAAACAAAAATCATAAGTAACCATATAGAGCATACTAAAAATATAATTTTTACACAACAGGAAAATAGAAAAGTATCAGATTTCAAGCAGAGGAATAATAGATAGGTGTATTCAAAAACTAGGTTCAGGTGGAGGGTAGAGAAAATGGGAACAGAAAGACCATTTAGATATCTTTTGTAATAATCTAGGAGACGTCTGAATTTAGGGAGCCTTAACAGAGAAACATAAACAAATTCAAGAAATATTTAGAAGGGAAAGTCAGTAGGAGTTAGGTATGGACTTGGGGGTGGGAAAGGCTCAAAAGAATTAAATATGATTCCTAGATTGCAGGCTTGAATCAGACGAACAACAGTACAATACACTGAAACAGGGAACACACAGGTAGGAGGAGGCGTGCAGTGGGGCAGGAACAGTGGTAATACGGGGTTTGAGATGTCTGTGGGAATCTAAGTGGTCATACCAGTAACTTCAATCTACAGGTCTAGAAGAGAGAGAGATGTCTTGAATTACACATTTGGGAGTCTTAGGCAACTAACTCAGAAGACTTTCAACAGCATATAATTAATTTTGCAGAAGTACAACCATCATGTCTAGAATAAATTATATTCAATTCCTTTACTGGCACCAGGATAGAGCCTATTCTAAAAACCCACTGCCACCAAATGGGCTTCTTCACGTCATGAATTATATTTTCCTATTTATTTATGGCTAACTTCTCTTCTTATCGTTATATAATTGCTTCTTTATAGAAAGGAGAATACCTACCTCTCTTATGATAGCATTCACCACATTATAAGTGTATTATGCCATTTAGAATATATGAAGAAAAATAATTGAATATATAGTAACTCATCAACAATGTCTCATTTTAAAAAATGTTAAGGAGTGCCTTGCCCTCTATTTGGTTTTTCTTCTTTTTAAATCATAAAGTTGCATTCCTTGGAAGCTTCTTTGATGAGCCATGTTTTGCTGAATTTTTTTTAACCTAACAGATGTTTGGGTAGTTAAAATTCCTCATGAGTATGGTATCCCGTGGTTTTCACAACCTAAGTGTTACCCCAGGAATTTTCCTTTCTTGCTGTCTTCCAGTCCTGGTGGTCTATAGGAGATGCACATTATGAGAGTCCCATTTCACTCCATACTAAATTTCACACCCACACTCTTTTAAAGTTGTACATTCCCTCAGCATTATAAGTACCTATTGTGCACCAGAGATATTTAACAGCTTCCATTCTGCATTCCCCCACCCCACAACTCATTTTGAGTATAAGGATAATCAGAAAAATAAGAGATGAGTAAAATAAGCTATAAGACTTTAATGTTTCAAGTTAAATATTTCTGCCATTTGTAATTTCCGTGCTTATGTTTGTATCGCTGCACACTTAGCATGAAGTAGAGAGTAATGGCTGTTATACAGATGATTTAAGCAGAAAAACAATTTGGTTTCAATTATCTAGATCAGAGTATGTGGGAGAAAGAAATGTTAGCTTGAGCTGACCGAATGTTGTTTCTTTTATTCACTCCAGTGTACAGTGGCAGATCTAGATTCAGAAAGTAACCCAATGTAGTTCTCAGCGTGCATTCCAACTTTGCTCCCTGCATCTTCAATTTGAGTACTCTTCTTTATGAGCTCAGAGAGAGTTCATACAACATATTTTCTTACTCTAAAAGTCATTTTAGAACATCTCATAATATTTATTATTCCAACTGGGTGGTCTTCTTATTTGAGCTATCCAAATGTTGAATAATCTGACCTCAAACTAGCTATCAATTGCTAGCTCCTTATCAAAGAAGCTCCAGGTTTTGATAAGAAGTTCTGGGAATAAGTGCTTGGGCACAACTTGATGCTATTAGAGTAACATGCACAAATCTGAAATAGTGATTTTATACTAAGTTATATTGTTGTTTAGTGTTTTCCATAATTCAGAGGAATCATTCATTTTCATTGTTTTATTTTCTTATAAAACAACATAACACTTTTTTGGAATCAATGACATAAAAAATCTTATTAAATTTCTTCATCCAGATTACTTTTTATGTTTGCAAATTGTCTGTCATGCTTTTCATCTTTGGTATGTAGAATCAACATCTAAGCATTACTTGCTTTTAATCTTAAAAACATTACTACTCTTCAAGATTTTTGTTGCTTGACGGTTCTTATTTCTCATATTCTTATACAATGTGTTAGTAGTTCACTATATATATTGTCTTGCAATAATATATGTAGTGTCTTTCTGTCTTTCATATCAAATGCCACCTCAGAGTATCTCTCCTTGGCTTAATAAATAAAACTTTTTTACCGTACATTTATGAAATTCAAATATATTTATCATTAGAAAAATGTCCCCTTCACTTCTGAGACTAAATGAAGAATGACCAACTCATTCTAATAACTTTCAAAATTAATTTATTATTACCACCCCCATATGAATACTCAACTGAAAAGCTAATAAGTTTGAGAATGCCAAGAAAAATAGTAAGTCTGTTGTAACAAATTCTGAAATATATAAATCTTTTCACTTTCTCTCTTAATCACAGTGGTAGAAAGGCAGCTTTCCGTGTATCCCCTTTTCTATCTTATTGATAAAGAACAGAGTAGAAAATTAGTCCTTAAGGATAAAGAACAATAAAAGGGAATAGGAGTAGCATAGAAAATCTACTTAACTACTGGTAAATTTTTTTCACACCCAAGTACTCTGATGGAGAAGTCAAATTGTGGCAGTGAGATAGACCGAGAGAGAAGACAAATACCAGATAAAAGTCAAACTGGTACTCCATACGAAGGCACTCTTTCGATTAGTCATCAAGTAAAGATCTGGGAGCTGGGGTGAAAAAGAAGCCAAGATTATCCTCTCCATTCCATCAAGAGCTAACAACTCAACCAACTAACCACCGATGGCAAAGGAACACATCCTAATAAAACTAGAAAAATAATGCTATTTATTTTTTAAAAAAGCTCACACTGATTGTGAAATATTTGAAATTTTCTACCATGATTCTTTTAAACCAGAATAAGCAAAGTGGAGTAGTAGGAAATTGAAAATGACCAAATTCGAGCGAGTGGGTCATAGACCTTAAAGGGGGGTTGGAAGTGGAGGGGCTCGGGGGGAAGCAATGACATTCAAGTGGAAAGACTCCCAAATTCTCAGAATAAGAATGGGGGATTCTTTAAAAATCCAACTTCCCTGTTTCATTTACCAGCTTTTGAATTGGTCAGGTTATATGTTGTTTTATGCTAATTGAACATCTTCCACCATCCTGTCTAGAGTACTTGAGGAAATGATACATTTAGAAATTCGAATTCCTGGCTCACTGTAGCAGGCAGAAGCAGCTACTGTCCAAGTGAGACGCTCCTAAGGAGTAGGACGGGAACCCTGAGTGGCAGCAGATGCACAGGCATATGGTCTATTTTAATCAAAGGCAACAAATTAGCTGCCCACAGGCCAGATGTGGGCTACTGACATGTTTGGTTTGAAAAACTAAATGTTTTTAAATTTTAAAAACTTGTTACAGCAAGAAATTAAGTATGTTCACATTAAAAAATCTAACTTTCCTATTTCTTTGAAAACATCCTAAGTCCTAATAGCATGACTTCTCCATAAGACAGTAATCAGACAGAGGTGAGTAGTGGTTGCCCCTGTAGACAGCGCGTTCTGTTAATCTGCCAAGGTTTCCACCACTCTCAATCGCATTACATCAGCCTGCTTCATTCATTATGGTACCTGACTGATGTCTTCAGGTAACTTCGAGTTGTCCCTGGGACTTTAACATGTATTCATTCATTCAGTGTCCCATTTTTCTATCACTTGTAATTTTGGTTATTCTTACTGGCTGAAGCAAGTAAAATTCTGAACTTTACCTATGTTCTAATCTCTAAGCATCTGTTACTTTCTGTTTTCTAGTCAATTAGATTATCAGTTATTTCTTCTCAAAGTTAACAGGCTCAAAATAACCATAATTACTGACTAAATGCAACCTGGATTTGATTTTTCCATATTTTCCTTTCCTTTGTTATGGCACTATCATCCTCTCTATCCCCTGCACTGGAAAACAGTTCATTCTGCCTCCCCCATTTTAGCTTATTTAATCAAGTTTAACTTGCTCAGGAAATATTTATGGAGTGCCTACTGTTGCCAGGCACCATTCTAGGCAATAAGGAAACAGCAATGGTCAAGACACCTTCTAAAAATAAGCAAATACATATAAATAAAAAATGATCAGGTAATTATAAATTTTCATTAAGATAAGATGATATTCTAGAAAAAAACTGCATGGCTCTTTTAGATTGGGTGGTCAGGGAAATTCATTCTTAGCAGGAATCATTCAAGTAGAAGTATACATTATAAAAAGCTGCTCATGCAAAGACAGACGTGGAAAAACATTCCAATCCAAACGAACAGGGCCAAGTTCTAGTACTTTAGTGCGTTCAAACAACACAAAAAATATCCAGTATGAGTGGAGGATAATGGTAAGTGGGAAAATGATTATGGATGAGGTTAGAGTGTTAGGTTAAGAGCCAAGTCACATAGGGCTTTGTTAGTCATGTTAAGAAATTTAAATTTTATTCCAGGAGCAATGGAAATTCACTGAAAGGCTTTAAACAAGGAAGTGACATCATCTGATTTACATTTTAAAAGATCAGCATGAAAGCTAAGGAGGTCAGGTTAACACACTCGTAGCAGTAATGAAGGATAGGACTAATATGCTGGTAATGCAAATGGAGGGATGTGTTTAGATAGCATGGTTGAAATAAATCATTGGCAGAGTAGAAGAGGAAAAAAACACTGCCTAAATTTTCATTTTCTGCCTTTGGACGATGAGAAGGCTTAGTGTTTAGACCACGTTAATTTTGAGAGGATATTAGACACACCTGCCCAATGATGTCAGTTGATCAGGTAAATATACTGATTGGGTTCCAGGGAGCAATCAGAACTGGAAATAGATACTTGAGAATAATCATTATATAAGTAGACTTTAAAGCCATAGGACAGGATAAGGTCACTTAAGGTAAGATCTCTTAGGGGTTGTGTGTTGATAAAGAAAAGGGCCAATGAAAAAGAAAAAAAAAAAAAAGAAAAGGGCCAAGTATGTTATCTCTGAACACTCCAACACTCAGATTTAAAAAATGAGAGAGAGAATAAGCGAAAGAGACTGAGAAAGAGCTATCAGGGAGGTAAGAGAAAAACCAGAAGAGCAGATCTCACAGAAATCAAGAGTCCAAGAGCCACAAAGAAGAGAGGTTGGACAACTGTGTTGAAGGCTGAGTTGTCTGGATTCTGTCTCAAATGTTGAATTGCATTAACAAACATTCATTGAACATTTACTATACAAACATTATGCCAGGTACTCCAGGGAATAGTAACAAGATACACATTTGGCAACCTAAAAAATAAAGCCTCTAGATCAAAGTTTATTTCACTATTTATAAAGGTCTACAACAGTATCTATTTATCACTGAACCTCTATGTGTGTGTGTAAGCCTAAAGTCACTGAAAACGTGGTAAAGCCTGGCATAAAAGCAGCAGAGCTCCCAGATACGAGGGGGAAATGTAGGCATAGACAAAGGGTACTTGATGGCTATCAGTATAGCCTAATGATAGACCACTTAGAGGATCATAGTGCTTTTTGTTGCAATATAAGACTCTAGGACCTTGGTACAACTCTGGGAGTTTAAGAAAAGCCCTAATAATGACTGAAATTGAATTTCCCATCGGGATTCAATTAAGAAAAAATAAATGCTATTATGGTGAATGAAGTTTAAGCAATTAGGGCAACCAGTTAATTTTAAAATATAAAACTAAATTTACAAGAGCAATCTTTACCTATATTTTGAATGATTTCTATGGAAAAACATTTAAAGAGCTTTTTCTTGAATGCAGAAGTATATATACACATACAGAACAATACTTACGACCAGGCAGGGTTTGTGTAGATATCCAATTTGAAGCATCGCCATAGCCAGCATTGGTACTGGCAGCCACTTGGAATCTATACCATCTAAATTTCTTTAAATCATATACTGTCTCTTCAGTTAGGTCAGCTTCGTAGAGGTATTGAATTTTTTGATATTCAACACATTCTTCAGATTCCCATTCTTTGCATTTTTGAGCCCGAAGTTGAGTGGTGATCTTATAATTTTGGAAGTAGCCAAAGATAGTGTCAGGTCTCATCCATGTCAATGTTGCACTAGTTGACTGAACATCAGAAAAAGCAATATTTGTGGGAGTGCTGGGAACTAAAAGTTGAAGGGAAAAAAAAAGGAAAACAATTGGAATTACCAAACATTGTGTGAACAGGAGGGAGAAATGGGATTTACAAATATTTCTTTACTATGCACGTAGTGGTGATCTCTTATTACAACTGCCCTTAGATTAATATCCCCACATTTAATAAGCAGAAACTGAAGGTGATGCTTCACAGAGCAATGGTTCAAAGGGTTAGGGGACAAAACAATTGTGATGTTTTTATTCCTAATTTTGCTCCCAAATTCACTCACAAGTTACTTATAAAAACTTACTTTGGTTCCTTATATAAGCACTGGTACAAAGAAAAATTGCATGCTCATATAATCCTATGTACTTTCCGAGGAATGGTCTGAGTTTTTAATATTCAGTTCCCGAAAAAGACGTTCTTATATTTAAATGACTAGATAGACACAAGCACATCTTATATATAGTAGATGTTAATTATAAAATAATTTAAATAAACAAGATTATTAAATGAATTAATAATGTATACAATTAGTTAATTTTTATTTTATCTTGAACATATTTAAAATTAGTATAACCCTTTCTAGAACATCATCAAGCACACTGACATTAATATACAGAACAAGGTATCTGTATATCACCTTCAATCACATGGTCCTACTTGGAGTCATTTATTAGATTTCATATTAACCGTTGGTTTGCTATATTCATACCATGTGTCAGGCTCTGAGGCTGGTGTTAGGAAATCAAGATACATAGGCTTATGTCTTGTTTTCAAGAAACAGTCACTTATTAGACAAGTATAATAATATGTGTGTTATGCTTAGAAATATAAAAGAACAATGAATTAAGTGACATGGGCACTTTTTTCATGCCTGTCCTTGTATATGTGCAAGGACCTTTTCTTCGAAGGCTGAGACAGGGAGACTGATAACAATGACTTGTATGAAAATTACACAATTCATAAAAACTATATGTTGATATGTGCAGTAAAGATAAGAAAATTAATGAGTTAGAAAATTCATTTGTAAAAAAGTCATTCATTCCTAAACATATCATATTAATTCAGATTTCAATAAATACCTAATGAGCATCTAATTTATGCCAAGTACTACTGTAGGTGCTGGGAATGCAATGAACAAAATAGACAAGAGTCCCCACCCTGGTGTAATTTACATTCCAGAGGTTTATATATGACACAAGTATAAATAAGGATTATATAGAGTATTTTGGATGATGATTAGTGTTATGGAAAAAAATAAGAAAGGGAAAAAGGAGAAAGAGTTCCAAGGAAAATGAAATTTTAAACTGAGTAGTCAGAAAAGAAGCCTGACTGATTAGGAGACATGAAGTTCCTGATGAAGGTGGAGAAACTAACCATGTGACTATCTGGAGGAAGAACATTCCCAGCGGAGGGAAATGCATGATTACAGGCCCTAGGTTGGAATCATGCCTGGTATATTTGAAGAATAAAAAAGACGCCAGCGTGGCTAGTAGGAGGTGAGGTCTGAGAAGAAACACTGAAGGCTTGATTATATACGACATTGTAGCACTTTAAGACTTTCACACGAGCAGAGGACTTACAGGCTCTGAAGTATGTTTTCACTCTAGCTGCTGTGTTGAGACTAGACAAGGGAGAGAAGGATGACAACAGGGAGAGTGATTAGGAGGCCACTGCAGTGTCAGCACAAGAGATCAGGATGGCGTGAGCAGGACTGCAGCAGCAGAAACGAAAGCAAGTGTTCAGATTCTGAATATAATTTGCAGGGGAGCCGACAGGATTTGCTGCTGTGTGACCTGTCAGGTATAACAGAAAGAAAGGAGGAGAAGAAAGCTTTAAGGTCTTCGGGTTGAGCAAACAGAGAGAGGAAGTCACTTAGCCAAGAAGGCGATGACTGTGAAAGAGGTAAGCTTTGGCAAGTAAGGTTAAGAATTTATTTTGAGCCTGTTAACTTTGAAATGCCTATCAGATACCCAGAAGGAGATGTCAAGTAATAGACGGGTGCATGAGTCTGGAGTTCTGTAGGGAGATCTGGACCTGAGTTAAAAATTTGGATTTCCTCTTAATTTTTTACTGAACTATCTACAGACCTATTGCTTGTAAATTTGCCTAAACCTGGAAAAGAAGAGAAAGTCTAATGCAATGGAAAACAAGTAGTAAATTACTTAAAGCCATGTGATCAGATTCAATTACTCTGTTTTCAAATACTTTTATCATCAAATCTTACTGTATTTAATTGAACAGTAACCTTTAAAAAGGTAGCTCTACAAACAGAACACTTATAATATGACTTACAACACACTATCTTTAGTTATGCATAAGAGCAATGAGAGAAAAAGTTATTTTAAGGAACAATTATCTTTATAGAGGAAGAAGTTTTAGAATTGACTAAAAAGTAGAATTTCCATAATTTATTGAAATCCCTCAGCCACTAAGTTTGAATTCAGACCTCTTGGAGATAAGGCACATTTTCAAAATATTCTAACACAAAGCAGAGAAATATGACTGATTTGGGGGTTCAGGAAAAGTGTTAAGAGAAAAGGTGGCATGTGAGAGGAGATTCCACTAACTGTAAAGGTAGAGATTCAAGAAGAGGTGGGTAATGTGATCTAAGTCAAGTTTATAGCTTATAATTGACACTGGCAATGACAAAGAGAAATAGTCTGAGGACATACTATGGCACAGGATTATAGATAGCTTCTCAGGCAATGGAAAGCTATCAAGGTGACAGAATCAGATGTTCAGTAGTACATTTTATCAAGTCCAGTCTGATAATTGCAAACAGGAAAAGGGACAAATTCATAGAACGTTTGATTTGTTCAGCAAAGAAGAAATAAAATGATAGCAATAGGAAAGAGGTGAATTTTTAGATCTATTTTGGTGGCAGAATCCATAGAACAGGCAAATGAATCATAAGATCACAGAATCAGAATCTGAAGGAAACTTAGAAGTGATCTTGGTCAACCTGTCTTGTTATGTCTGACCTTTATGGAGGCAGATGTCCCCCAAGAATTCTGGTACCTACACCTTCTTCCAGTTTTTCAACCAAACACTGATAGGTGCTGATGCAAAAAAAAATTTTGCAGCTGTAATTAAGAATCCAAATCAGCTTACTTTAAAATAGGGAGAGATAATCCAGTGGGCCTGAGTTTTTAACAAGTCCTTTAAAAGCAGAGAGTTTTCTTTGGATAGTTACAAAAGAGGAAGTTAAGTATTCTAAGCAAGAGATTAGATTAAATGTACAAACATTTCTCCACTGCTGGCTTTGAAGAAGGAAGGGGCCACCAGGACATCTCTAGGAGCTGAGGACAGCCCTTGGCTAAAAGCCAACCAGGAATTGGGGATTCAGTCCTAGAACTGTAAGAAACTGAATTCTGCTGCAACCATGTGAGCTTGGACGAGGACCTGTACTCCACATGAGAACACAGCCCATGGATAACTTGATTTGACCTTGTGAGACTCTGAGTAGAGAATCCAGGCACAGCATACCCACACTCTGACCTACAGAGCTGTGCTCTAATAAATGGGTGTTTTTTTTTTTTTTTTTTTTTTTTTCTGTACGCGGGCCTCTCACTGACTGTTGTGGCCTCTCCCGTTGCGGAGCACAGGCTCCGGATGCGCAGGCTCAGCGGCCATGGCTCACGGGCCCAGCCGCTCTGTGGCATGTGGGATCTTCCCAGACCGGGGCACGAACCCGTGTCCCCTGCATTGGCAGGCGGACTCTCAACCACTGCACCACCAGGGAAGCCCAATGGGTGTTGTTTTAAGTCACTAAGTTTGTGATAATTCATGACACAGCAATAGAAAACTAATACAACTTCACTCTACCAAATGACCCATCTCTACTTATCTAGCCTGTTCTTAAATATACAGAGCAAAATCTTGGGGCTTTATTTTAAAATTAATTTCCAGATAGCTCTATTAGTTTGTACAGCCTTCATTATTTTGAACAGATATCTACCTTCCTATAAATCTTAATTCTACAACTGAACACCCACCTTGAATTGTCCTAGTCCTATTTTCCTCTCCACTTTACTCCAACATTTATACTGAAGAACTAGAAAGGTTTTTATTCTGCATTCATATCAATAAAAAAGATTGAGCAATTACTCCAAAATATATGTTTATTTATATATTATATACATATATGAATGCCAACCTACATATTAGATTATGTCTCTGAAGGTCTAGATTAATTCTTGGAACAAAATAGGCATTTAATAAATATTTTTGAAAGTAGGAACAAATGAATAAGAGGGTATAACAGGAGACTTGATTTAGATAGATGGTCAGGAAAGGTTCTCCTGATGAATTATAATTTAATCAGAGATCTGAACGACAAGATGTAACTTCCCAGGGGAAAAGCATCAGGGTGTTAAGACTCTGAGGAAGAGAACATGGCACATTGGAAACATGTAAAGAAGGCTGCTACATCCACAAGGAGATGAAGAGGAAGACAGAAAGTTGGAGATGTAGGCCAGAATCAGATAATGTTGAGTCTTGCAGTCTGGATTCAAGATTTTTAGTTTTATCCTAAGTGCAGTGGGAATACTTGATAAGTTTTTTTGTTGTTTTTTTTTTGCGGTATGTGGGCTTCTCACTGTTGTGGTCTCTCCCGTTGCGGAGCACAGGCTCCGGATGCACAGGCTCAGCGGCCATGGCTCACGGGCCTAGCCACTCCGTGGCATGTGGGATCTTCCTGGACCGGGGCACGAACCCGTGTCCCCTGCACCGGCAGGCGGACTCTCAACCACTGCGCCACCAGGGAAGCCCCTTGATAAGTTTTATATTGACTTTTCATTTGCATTAAAACCATAGACAAGGGCTTCCCTGGTGGCGCAGTGGTTAAGAATCCACCTGCCAACACAGCGGACACAGGTTCGATCCCTGGTCCGGGAAGATCCCACATGCCGCAGAGCAACTAAGCCCGTGCGCACAACTACCGAGCCTGCGCTCTAGAGCCTGCAAGCCACAACTACTGAGCCCACGTGCCACAGTTACTGAAGCCTGCGTGCCTAGAGCCCGTGCTCTGCGACGAGAAGCCACCACAGTGAGAAGCCCGCGCACCGCAACAAAGAGTAGCACCCACTCACCGCAACTAGAGAAAGCCCACGCACGCAGCAATGAAGACCCAACGCAGCCAAAAATAAATAAATAAAATAAATAAATAAAACCATAGAGTCTGCTCTTCCCCATGAGCGCAAGGGACTGTGGTCCAGACATTTCCCTTTCTTTCCAGTCCATCACTAACTACCCCTTTCATGTTTCAATTTCCTTTACCTAGGGTTTACTAAGCAACTAAAGGTGGAAGGAAAAAAGGATGCATTAGCTATTCAATGAACTGGAGAAGGCAGAGGAGGCCACCTTTTCCTCATATTTCATCATGGGGGATGACTAGATACCCATGGCTCTCTGACCAACTTTTTTTATACCCTCCAGTGTTTAGATTTCAGGAAAGAAAACTAATGGCAAAGTTTGTTGCACAGTAAAAAATTTTCAGCAGATTAGTATTTGTCCACAGACTCCACTATTCTCAAAATAAGTGTTACAGAGAAGAAAAGGTCTAAATAGGACAGTACTTTAACTTGACAAAGAAACAAGATCCATACAAGAGTTATTTTTAACCTGGCTAAAGGAAGGGTAAAATAATTGCAATTGCTTTCCATGTGACAAGCACAGGGATGGGCCTTGCACAAGACACCCAGAGTCTGGCACGTATGGGCACTCAGTAAGTGTTGATTATGTGAATAAATCATGGTTCATGAAATAGTCCTTTGGTTTTCATGCAATACAAAATTTTGTCCACATTTTTCACTCAAATGTATTTATAAAGATGAACCAGAAATAAATCTAATCTGAGGCCAAATATGTATAACTTGTAGACAATTTTTTTTAACACGGCTACCTCAGACGCACACACAAATGACCAGCAGTATGTAGGCCTCATTTATATCCAGCATCTTCTCTTTTGATGAACCGTGTGTTGAACTGGACTATTTCAAGGCAACCGCCCTATTGAATTACAGATACAAAAAGGATTACACTCATTTTAGCATGGAGAATCAGATTTCCATTCTTTAAGAATGACTAAAAACCTCAAACTTTTTCTATCCACAGATGGTACTCATTTGAACACATCAGTCCATGCTTCCTGGAATAATCATGCAGCTTGTTTAGATTTTCTAAACATGACTGAACTGTGATGAAGCGATCAACATTCTCTGCCAAGGTATTCTGTAAATTACATTTTTATTCATAAATTATTCTTACCAGCGAAATACTTTCATCATGGTTGAAAGTCTGTAGATCTATACAAGTAAAAATTTGTTACACTTTAAAGGCATGTCAGTTTTTAGTGATTATTTAGTATATTCCACTTAGAAGATGAAAATGTGTATAAAATGTAATTATTCTCTAAACTTCTGAATATCAATTATAAGAAGTTGCCAACATCTTATGATAGGATGGTAGTTTGTACTGACTTCTCACTGACCTGGTTAAGTATACTAACATGGAAGACCAAGTTTCCTTAAATCTTTAGTCGTGACTATATGCATTTATCTTCAGGCACAGATATATTCTCTTTTAAGCAAAACAGGTGTCTGAAAAATGTATAAATACTTATAAAACTTACAAAAGTATCAACACAATCTTTCCTAGTTTATTAAGAATATTTTTGTCTCTACTAATTTTAAACAAAACACAAGGTACAAATATATGATCTGAACATACACAAACAAAAGTACAGTTTACTAACACTAACATAATATGGATCAATATAAACAAAGAAATGCCTGAAAAGTCGGGTGCAAAGAAGATTTCCCAAACCAGATATACATTTTGCACTAACCTGAATTTAATCAATATCATTTACTAGACATTCAGATTGAGTGGTATTGGCAAGTTATAAGTCTTAGGGTATAAGCCCTTCTTCATACATATATAAAAGTAATTTAGCTAATAGAAACTCTCACAAATAGGTGATGCCAGGAGGAAGGCTCAATGGAAGGAGAAGATCTGGGAGCTACAACTTGAAGGAATAACTGATGATTAGTACAGATGAGGAAGAAATAATGTTTTAAGTAGATTAATATAGGGAGAGATATATAAATGGCAACAAGATGTTTGTCATGGTCTGGAAATTATACCAGACTGGAGAAAAGAAAGTCTAAGTGAGTCATAAGAAAAAAGTTGTGGGCAGTGTGATATCAAGTGTGGTGCTACTGAAGGGCACTGAACGTTTGAGAGATGAATTTAGATGACTACTGCAGAACACAGAGAACAACCGACAGATTCACTGGTAAAGTATAAACTTAAAGAAAATCCTGAGCCTCCATATGGCTATAGTCATTAGGAAACAGTAAACGTGATAGAAACTGGTTAGATACTGTATATATGCAGTACAATGTAGACTACAGTGATAAATAATAATTAGGAATAGAGCTAAAAGGCCAAAGAATATTGGCAAAAATGTGATGACTTATTGGGCAGAGAAAAAAATAGGAGTAAAGAAATGGAATCAACCCAGCAATTAGGTTAATAGATCAAATGTACATTGTACATGTCCTAGAAGCAGGCTATGATTTGGCTCTGACATTACAGAAGATAATACAAAGGAAATTTCAACTTAAGACTGTAAATCTCTGTGACCATAAATAAAGACAAATTAAATGAGCAAGAAACATGAAATAAACTCTGGTATTGAGATCAAAGGTAGACTTCTCCCCCAGAAAAGCACATAAACAATACCATGTAATTTAATAAACAGCATCCTCAACAACATCCTTACATAGTAAATACTAAGTATGTTTAACTTGGCTCTTTCTTATAATGTCTCTCAATATGGGTGGGCGGAATAATTATCAAATGCATTTTTGTAAAACTATTTCTTTGTAAGTTCTAATTATTCAGTTCAGGTATACTTCTCTGTTGGTCTGGCTTAATTCAGAGATAAATTTTGGAGTAGCTGAAGCAAAATTTACCAAAATAGGCTACATAAACATGATTTTAGGTGATACTACAAAGCTGAGAATATGGAATGACACACTTATTAGTATGCCAAATTAAGTCATTTTAAAATATTCCATTTGCATGAAAGAGACTTGAGAAAGTATCTATAAACAGAACTAAGGTTTTCTAAAATGATTTTTAAGTGTCTGTCACAGTGCATGTATAGATGGACAATTGGGGACCCAAAATTCTATGGACCACAGCTATAATAATATTAGTTATTAAACCAAAAATTATTGAAACATAACTTATTTATAAAAATATCTCAGTAAAACTTCTGGGGAAAATGTCACTTTTTCTTGGAGAACTCAACAAGGAAAATGACGATACATATTCTATTTGGAGACAAAGTGAGTTGATTTGTTTTATAGAGTCATTCGTTTGACAGCTCTATATAGCAAGTCATCTCCCGAGAATACCTATCAAAAATGACAACTTTGTTTTGAAATAGTTCATCACAAGCAGTTCTTAGGGGAATAATTATATAGCAGAATTAATCATTTATTAAGACCACTCCTATAACACCTGGAGACTAAATTGAACCATTAACATTGATGAAGCAATGAGAAAGATATACGGGTTAGTGAAAATGTGCTTGAGGATGGATATGAGTAAATAAAATGTTAGTTTCATATCTTGTTAGCATGAATAGATAGAGCTGTTTTGGGAGAAGCTTAGGTTAGAGTAAGAGGTAGGGAAAAACAATTTGGGGTAAATATGTATATATATATATAAGCTTTGAAACCATGAGAGTGAATGAACATATAAGGGGGTGGTATTTATAGTATCAGAAAAGCAGACGATAAAAAAAAAAAAAACTGAGTCTCTGTCAAGTCAATAGTTAATCCAGGGTAAATTATCAACAGAATAGGAAAAAGAGATCATAAAAAACTCACATAAGCCAATAATGTTCGGCACACGTTGGTACTTAAGAAATATTTGTTTAATGAATGAATAAATGAACAAACAAATGGATGGATACATGGATGCATGGATGAATGCATGGATTTCAAGAAGAAAATATCACCAATGTTGACTGATGAACAAGTGTCACCAATGCTGATTATAATCAAATGCTGCTTAAAAGCATTCTTTTCTAAAAACTGGCTGTACAGAAAACCTTGATAGAGTAAAGTATACAAAAGGAGTCCTGGATGTAAGTTTGGGGAAAGCTCTACAGGACAGAAGAATTTGGATTTTTCAAGGATTCCATGAGAGAAAGAGAGAGAGAGGGACAGAGAGGGAGGGGGGGGGAGAGAGGGAGGGAGAGAGAGAGAGAGAGAGAGAGAGAGAACAAGGAAAGAAGGAAAGATGTAAGCAGAAACAATCAATAGAGAAAGGATCAAAGGATAGAGACTGGGGGCACTGTAAAATAATGTAGCCAGTAGAAAAATTCCAGATTGCCAAAATATTTTTAAGAACAAAAATACTGTTTAATTTATTTAAAGTCATGTATATTATTGCAGTGTAAACCCTTCCTCTATGTACTCACAAAATGTTTGGTAAGGCTATTATACATAAAAGTGCACAGTGTGATTAGAATTGTCAAAATCGTGCAAAAAAATTTTGCTGCAGTAGTCAAAAATTTATGTAAAAATATTCCATTTTCCAAACCTAATAAGTTTGAGGGATCTGTTCTGATGATGCCAGAATAGCTTGTGTCACACTAATCCTTCTGCAGATAACAGCTATAAACTCTGTGGGGGAGGGAGGGGCAGGTTCTGGCTTGTGGTGGCAGGGAATGGGATGCAGGATTGCCAGAGTAGTTCAAAAAGGAAGAGGCCATGGGCTTCTCTGGTGGCGCAGTGGTTGAGAGTCCACCTGCTGATGCAGGGGACATGGGTTCGTGCCCCAGTCTGGGAAGATCCCACATGCCACGGAGCAGCTGGGCCCGTGAGCCATGGCCGCTGAGTCTGCACGTCCGGAGCCTGTGCTCCACAACGGGAGAGGCCACAACAGTGAGGGGCCCGTGTACAGCAAAAAAAAAAAAAAAAGGAAGAAGCCACAAAGGGGTTAGACCCAAATTACAGTTCTAAATTCCCTGAAAATCCTTGGCCAATCTCATAATTGTGGAAGTATGAAGGACATGCCAAGAAGCAAAGTGGAAGGCAACAGATGAAAAACTTACTAGAAATTTTAGTTGCTTCCCAATGCAGAGGAGATAAAATTCAGAATTTGAATCCCACCAAAGTAAGGAATTGGTAAACAGCAGGCCTCATTTTAAAATCCCAAAAGGGCCATACATTTACTTTGCTCTATGTCCCAGGATTAAGGAATTCTCTCTACAAATAAGGTTGAAACCAAAATCACACATTCACAAAACTATAATTCAGTAATTTCATGGCCTATTCGAATAAAAAGCCAACACCCTTCAAAAGAAGATATCAAAATCCAGAGTTTCTGCACAATGTCACAAACAATATCCAATATAAGTTTAAAAATTTCTAGGCAGGCAGGAAAATTACTGTTGACAGGAAAATGTGACTTGTAGTCAGGAGGAAAATGTGTTCAATAGAAAGAGATCACAGGATAACACAGGGGTACAAATTAGTAGAAAACTAATTTAAAGAAGCCATTATAAATATTTTATTTGACTAATGGAAAACAAAGCAAATGGGGAATTTCAGCAGAGAAATGGAAGTAAGGAAACAGAACTAAAGGGAAATTCTAGAATTTAAAAGTGTAATACCTGACATGGTATTGGATTTGTTTAACACCAGATTAAAGATGGCAGAATACAGTCAATGAACATTATGTCACATCAACAGAACTCCAATCTACAGAACAAAGGAAGAAACGTGAAAAAATTTAATAAAGCCTCAGTCACTTAAGAGGTATGGAATTAGAGTCCCAGAAGAAAAGAAGATGGCAGAAAAATAATTTTAAAAATAATGGTCCAAAATTTCTCAAATTTTAGAAAAATATTAATTTACCAATACAAAAAACTAAATGAACCCACAGCAAAATAAATGCAACAAAAACCACACTAGCCATATTACTGTAAAACTGCTTAAAAGTAAAGATAAAAAAAAACTTGAAAAGTGTCCCCCAAATAACATTTCATACACAAGAGCTAATGATAAAAATGGTGGTTGACATCTCATCAGAAATAATGAGTACTAGAAGACAAAGGAATTACTTCTTTAAAGAGACAAATATTGGGTGGGAGAACTATCAACCCAGAATTTTATATCCACAGAAAAAGACCCTCAAAAGTGAAAACAGGGCTTCCCTGGTGGCGCAGTGGTTGAGAGTCCGCCTGCCGATGCAGGGGACACGGGTTTGTGCCCCAGTCTGGGAGGATCCCACATGCCATGGAGTGGCTGGGCCCATGAGCCGTGGCCACTGAGCCTGCGCGTCCGGAGCCTGTGCTCCACAACGGGAGAGGCCACAGCAGTGAGAGGCCTGCGTACCGCAAAAAAAAAAAAAAAAAAAAAAAGTGATAACAGAATAAATCTATTTCCAAATAAATAAAATCTGAGAGAATTTGATGCTAGCATACCTGCACTAGGAGAAATTCTAAAGCGAGTTCTTTAGTTGAAAGGGAAATATTAGCTGTAATTAGCTGTAACTCATAACTACTGGAATAGGAGAACATCAATAATGGTAATTATATGGGAAATACATGGTCTTTTCCTAATTTATGTAAATGTCTACTGGCTCTATAAGTAAAAATAATACCATAAATTGTGGGGTTTACAATGTAAATATATGTAAATCATTTAAAATATATAGATGTCAAATGTATGACAAAATATACGCAATTGTACTTTTGCAAAGTTCATATATTTTATGTGAAGTTGTAGAATATTAATTTAAATACAATAAACTAAGGAATTATATTGTAATCCCTTGAGTGACCACTAAAAATAATGACAAGGAAGTATAGATAAAAATCCTATAAAGAAATTAAAACAGAAAGCTAAAACCATCCAATTAACCCAAAGGAAGGCAATAAAGAAAGAACAGAGGAACTAAAAAAGAGCTAGAAAACAAATAGCAAATAGAACTAAACTCAACTAACTTAATAATGACTTTAAACATAAATAGATTAAATGCTCCATTTAGAAGACAGAGATTGTCAAGTAAGATAAAAATAAAAGACCAAATTATATGCTGCCCACAAGAGACATAATTTGTCCACCACACAAATTAAATATGATACAAATAATTCAAAGTAAAGATAGAAAAAAACATACAAAGCAAACAGTAAACTAAAGAGCATGTGCCTATATTAATACCAGACTAAAGAATCTTTAAGACAAGGAGTAATCTAAAGATAAAAGAGACAGTTTATAATGATTAATGGATCAGTTAGGAAGCTATAACAATTATAACTATGTATGTGTTTAATAAAAAATTTTGAAGTACATGAACCAAATATTGACAGACTTGAAGAAACAGACAAATCCACAATATATTTGGATATTTTAATATTTCCTTATCCATAATATATCAAATAATTTTTGCTGAAAAGTGGTAAGAATACAGATTTGCAAAACATTATCACACTGGACTAACACATAGAACATTATGGACAACAACTGAAGAATTTATTTCAAGTGTGCATGGAAGAATATTCAACAAGATAAATTACATGCTGGGCCATAGAAACTGTCCCAACTAATTTTTAAAGATTAAGTGTTACAGACATATTCTCTAACAATAATGGCAATAAATGAAAAATTGATGACATGTGAATATCTAGATAAGTCCCAAATATTAGAAATTAAATATATTTTTAAATAACCATGGCTCAAAGAAGAAATTTCAAAGGAAATTAGAAAATATTTTTATCAAAAGTAAGAAGTCAAAATTTGTGGTATATAATTATTAGGAGATTTATACCTGTAAATGATTATATTTGAAAAGAAGAAAGGCTTAAAATCATTATGTAAAGTAAAATAAACTAGCTACAAAAAGATAAATACTGCAAGATCTCATTTATGTGTGGACTCTAAAAAAGTCAAACTCACAGAAACAGAATAGAACAGTGATTGCCAGGGGCCAGGGGAGTGGAGGGGAGATAGAGGGATGTTTGTCAAAGGGTACATCTTTCAGTTATATGAATAAGTTATATGAAAAAGCTAATGCACAGCATGGTGACTATAGTTAATAATGATGTATCAATATTACATACTTGAAATTTGTTAAGAGAGTAGATCTTAAGTGTTCTCACCACACACACACAAAAGGTAAATATGTGAGGTGATGGATAGGTTAATTAGCTTGATTGGGGAATCATTTCACAATGTATACATATATCAAAGCACTGCACTGTATACCTTAAATATATGCAATGTTTATTCGTGAATCATACCTCAATAAAGCTGGGGAAAAAAAACAGAAGAAAAAAATTATGATCTGTATCTTCACCATAAAAATACAGAAAAAAAGAGCATATTAAAAGCAGAATATTTAGAAGGAAGAAAATAATAAAGATCAGGACTCAGTGAAATAGAAAATAGATAAATAAAAGAGAATATTAACAAATTCAAAAATTAGTTCTTCAGAAAAATTAATAAAATTTGTAAACACTTGTCAAGCCATATATAAAAGTATAGTGCATGTGATCAAGTGTGGTCTATCCCAGGAAGGTAAATTTCACTTAATATTAAAAAAGCTAATCATATAATTTACCACAGTAACAGAATGAAAGAGAAAAAAGCATATGAGCATGGGCATCTACAGACATCCTACAGCACACATTGTACAAAATAGTGAAGGATGGATGCTTCCCCTTTTGACTGGGAACAATGCAAGGATGTCTGCTTTTACTACTTCTATTTAATACAGTACCAGAGAGTCTAGCCAGTGCAATATGGTAAGGGAAAAAAGTCACAGGGTTTACTAAGTGTCCATCATCGGATGAATGGGTAAAGAAGATGTGGCACATATATACAATGGAATATTACTCAGCCATAAAAAGAAATGAAATTGAGCTATTTGTAATGAGGTGGATGGACCTAGAGTCTGTCATACAGAGTGAAGTAAGTCAGAAAGAGAAAGACAAATACTGTATGCTGACACATATATATGGAATTTAAGAAAAAAAAATGTCATGAAGAACATAGGGGTAAGACAGAAATAAAGACACAGACCTACTTGAGAACGGACTTGAGGATATGGGGAGGGGGAAGGGTAAGCTGTGACAAAGCGAAAGACAGGCATGGACATATATACACTACCAAACGTAAGGTAGATAGATAGTGGGAAGCAGCCGCAGAGCACAGGGAGATCAGCTGGGTGCTTTGTGACTGCCTGGAGGGGTGGGATGGAGAGGGTGGGAGGGAGGGAGATGCATGAGGGAAGGGATATGGGAACAGATGTATATGTATGACTGATTCACTTTGTTATAAAGCAGAAACTAAAAAAAAAAAAAAAAAAAAGAAGCTGGAAACCTGGAAATGCCAAAAAAAAAAAAAAAAAGTCACAGGGTTTAGAAAGAGATAAAAATTACCCTAATTGTAGATGAAATGACATTTTTAAATGTAGAAAATTCTAAAGCGGTATATAACAAAAACCTTCTCAGACTAATAAGCAAATTTAGCAGTTGTAGGATACAATACCAATAAACAAAATCAACTGTATTTCTAGATTCTACATCAAACAACTGGTGACTAAAATTAAAATTTCAAATAACACATAACGTTAAATAGGAATAATTTTAACAAAAGACATGTCAAATTCATTTGCTGAAAACTACAAAGCACTGCCAAAAGAAATTAGAGTCTAAAAATGGAGACATATACCATGTTCATGGACCAGATAACTCAATATTAAGATGGCATTTTTCCCTAAATGCATGAATAGATTAAATGCAATCCCAATGAAAATGCCACAGGGTTTTTTGGTAAAAATCAACAAGGTGATTCTAATAATAAAATTTATATGGAAATACAAAGAACTAAAATAGCTAAAACAACCTTGAAAAAGAACACATTTGTAGAACCTACATTACCTGATTTCAAGATTTGTTATAAAACTGTAGTAATCAATACAGTGTGGTATTCATAAAGGTAGACAAATCAATGGAAGAGAATATATTCCAGAAAGAGATTCAAGTGCATAGGGTCAATTGATTTTTGACAAAGCTACCAAGGTAGTTCAGTAGGGAAAAGGAAAGTCTTTTAAAAAGTTTTGGAAAAATTAAATGAATATATTAAAAAGGAACTTTAAATCATATCTCATACTACATGCATACACAAAATTTGAGATGAATTATGGATATAAATATAAAAGCTAAAACTGTAAAATTTCTAGAATAAAAGACAGGATAATATCTTCATGATCTTGAAGTAGACAATATTTCTTAGGATACAAAATGTACTAATGTGAAATTAAAAATTGCTAATTTTGATTTCATCAAAATTAAAATAATCTGCTCATCCAAAGGTACCATTAAGGAAATAGAAAATCAAGCCATTGACTAAGAGATAATATTTGTTATATATACATCTAATAAGGGACTTGTATTCAAAATATATAAAGAGTTCCTATAACTCAACACCAAAAAGAAAAGCAACTCAATATAAAATAGGCTAAAGACTTGAATGGAAACCTGTCAAAAATGATAGAACAATCCTCACGTTGCATGTTCTAATATGTTTGAATTTCTGTTTTTATGATTTAATTAAATAACACCTGTCTGCCCAAAACAGGGGTTAAACTTTGTTACCTTTATATATTAACTATGAGTTCTTGTATAAAGTACTTCACTGCTAGCTCTCCTGTGCACAAAATTGCTACCAACAAGGACCTACTGTATAGCACAGGAAACTCTACTCAATTTCCACTAAGATCAGGAACAACACAAGGTTGCCCACTCTCACCACTATTATTCAACATAGTTTTGGAAGTTTCAGCCACAGCAATCAGAGAAGAAAAGGAAATAAAAGGAATCCAAATCGGAAAAGAAGTAAAGCTGTCACTGTTTGCAAATGACATGATACTCTACATAGAGAATCCTAAAGATGCTACCAGAAAACTACTAGAGCTAATCAATGAATTTAGTAAAGTAGCAGGATACAAAATTAATGCACAGAAATCTCTGGCATTCCTGTACACTAATGATGAAAAATCTGAAAGTGAAATCAAGAAAACACTCCCATTTACCATTGCAACAAAAAGAATAAAATATCTAGGAATAAACCTACCTAAGGAGACAAAAGACCTGTATGCAGAAAATTATAAGACACTGATGAAAGAAATTAAAGATGATACAAATAGATGGAGAGATATACCATGTTCCTGGATTGGAAGAATCAATATTGTGAAAATGACTCCACTACCCAAAGCAATCTACAGATTCAATGCAATCCCTATCAAACTACAACTGGCATTTTTCACAGAACTAGAACAAAAAATTTCACAATTTGTTTGGAAAAACAAAAGACCCCGAATAGCCAAAGCAATCTTGAGAACGAAAAACAGATCTGGAGGAATCAGGCTCCCTGACTTCAGACTATACTACAAAGCTACAGTAATCAAGACAGTGTGGTACTGGCACAAAAACAGAAAGATAGATCAATGGAACAGGATAGAAAGCCCAGAGATAAACCCACGCACATACGGTCAACTTATCTTTGATAAAGGAGGCAGGAATGTACCGTGGAGAAAGGACAGCCTCTTCAATAAGTGGTGCTGGGAAAACTGGACAGGGACATGTAAAAGTATGAGATTAGATCACTCCCTAACACCATAGATAAAAATAAGCTCAAAATGGATTAAAGACCTAAATGTAAGGCCAGAAACTATCAAACTCTTAGAGGAAAACATAGGCAGAACACTCTATGACATAAATCACAGCAAGATCCTTTTGGACCCACCTCCTAGAGAAATGGAAATAAAAACAAAGATAAACAAATGGGACCTAATGAAACTTCAAAGCTTTTGCACAGCAAAGGAAACCATAAACAAGACCAAAAGACAAACCTCAGAATGGGAGAAAATATTTGCAAATGAAGCAACTGACAAAGGATTAATCTCCAAAATTTATAAGCAGTTCATGCAGCTCAATACTAAAAAAACAAACAACCCAATGCAAAAATGGGCAGAAGACCTAAATAGACATTTCTCCAAAGAAGATATACAGATTGCCAACAAACACATGAGAGAATGCTCAACATCATTAATCATTAGAGAAATGCAAATCAAAACTACAATGAGATATCATCTCACACCAGTCAGAATGGCCATCATCAAAAAATCTAGAAACAATAAATGCTGGAGAGGGTGTGGAGAAAAGGGAACACTCTTGCACTGCTGGTGGGAATGTGAATTGGTACAGCCTCTATGGAGAACAGTATGGAGGTTCCTTAAAAAACTAAAAATAGAACTACCATATGACCCAGCAATCCCACTACTAGGCATATACCCTGAGAAAACCATAATTCAAAAAGAGACATGTACCAAAATGTTCATTGCAGCTCTATTCACAATGGCCCGGAGATGGAAACAACCTAAGTGTCCATCATCGGATGAATGGATAAAGAAGATGTGGCACATATATACAATGGAATATTACTCAGCCATAAAAAGAAACGAAATTGAGCTATTTGTAATGAGGTGGATAGACCTAGAGTCTGTCATACAGACTGAAGTAAGTCAGAAAGAGAAAGACAAATACTGTATGCTAACACATGTATATGGAATTTAAGAAAAAAAATGTCATGAAGAACCTAGGGGTAAAACAGGAATAAAGACACAGACCTACTTGAGAATGGACTTGAGGATATGGGGAGGGGGAAGGGCAAGCTGTGAGAAAGCGAGAGAGAGGCATGGACATATATACACTACCAAACATAAGGTAGATAGTAGGAAGCAGCTGTATAGCACAGGGAGATCAGCTCGGTGCTTTGTGACTGCCTGGAGGGGTGGGATAGGGAGGGTGGGAGGGAAGGAGATGCAAGAGGGAAGGGATATGGGAACAGATGTATATGCATGACTGATTCACTTTGTTATAAAGCAGAAACTAATAAAAATTAAAATTAAAAAAATAAATATTCTGTACAACCTAATTGGGAAAAGAATTTTAAAAAGAATAGATACATGTACATGTATAACTGAATCACTTTGTCGTACACCTGAAACTAACACAACATTGTTAATCAACTGTATGCCAATATAAAATAAAAAGTTTAAAACAAATAAATAAAAAATGATTTGGTTTTTCACACTGACTCACACACACACACAAACAGATGTACATCATAATCTGAGACCAATAATGTCACTTCTTTTGAAACCTATCATTGATTGGTCACTGTGCATCTGTTATTTAGTTCATGCACAGGCAGCAAAGTGTGTAGATATATGGCCTCCTTATCTCCCATGTGCATATGTCACATGCCCATATGCATGTTCAAAGTCAATCCAAACTTTGCCAAGTCATAGAAAAGATGCTCTCTCTATATCATAAGCTAAACAGTGAGAAAAAGAAAGTAACCACTCTTGATGTTTTTAATAAAGTGAAAGCTTTCATTCTCAGTTATTTCTAATGTTTTAAATTACAGTGTACTAAATATTGTTTTTGTTGTTTTTTCATTTCCTATATATTTATAACCGACAGTAAGAGTTTTTAATGTAGTGACAAAAACTTTGAAGGTTATAGAACAATCATCATTTTCCCTATTGATTATTAAGGTTGCTTTGCACACATTTTACAGACAGCTTTAGTCATTTTTATGGTCCCACATTATCAGGTAAAGCAAAGACTGTCTTTATATGAATTATCAATAACCATGTTAAAGGATTTAACATCATTAGTCATCACTGAAATGAAAATTAAACTTACAATAAGATAGAAGTTCTTTTATACCAGCTAGACTGTCTAAAATTTAAAAAGACTGATAATACCAAATTTGCTGATACCGAGAAGTAATTAGAACTCTCATACAATGCTGTTGGGTGAGTATTTAAAATAGAGCAACCACTTGAAAATCATCAGTTTCTTGAATAGTTAAACATGCGTCTGGACTATGACCCAGCAAGTCCACAAAAAAGTTTTATACAAAAATATCTATAACAGTTTCTTTCATAACACTTAGTTTGGAACAATCCATATGTCCATCAAAAGAAAACAGACATAAAAACAATGGGATATTAAAATGGTGGAAAATGACTCAATAATAAAAAGAACAAATTACTGAAACCCTCAACAACATGCGTTTCACAATTATGTTGAAAGAAATAGACCACATATAAAAGAGTACATATAGCTCAAGAACAACTGAAACTAATCTATGTTGATTGAAATCAGGATAGTGGCCGCCTCGGGGAGTGGGTGTCCAAGGGAACTTTCTGTGGAAGATGGAAATATTCTATATGTTGCTGAGTGGTGGTTACATGGCTGTATACATGTGTGGAAACTCATTTAATTGTATAATTAAGTTCTGTGCATCTCACTGTATATAAAATAATTTCCCATAATTAGAAAATGTTAAAAAAAATGAAAAGAAAAAGGCTTTCCTATTAAATCGTACCAACAATATTCAAAATGTTATACATTTATATAGAAAATTAAAATACTACATACTAATACTTTCTAGCTAATATTTTATAAATCTGGACATGGAAAAAATCATGAGCTTTATTGTATTCCTCATGTATCCATACTAGAAAAGAAGCCTTATAGATTAGTCCAAGCACATCAACAACTACTTTCAATTCTCTTTTGGTAACTGTTCAATCTTCAGACAAATTTTCTAATAGTACTTGTAAGAAGAGCATTCTATCCAGCTTCTAGGGAGTATGTCTCACCAGGTAATAATTTCTCTGTAATAACATCCTAAATACAAAGTTAGTTTTAAATTTCAGGCTAAACTTTAAAAATGTCAGACTGTCATACATAGCAAATATTAACATAGTTACATTTTAAAAATTACTAACAACCTTGGCTTTTAAAAATTCCTATCTAAAGTAGGCTAATTTAATTAGTAATAAGTGTCAGAAAATTGGGCTACTGTTTTTTAACATATCCTTTAATTGGTACAGATTTCATTATTGTGATCCATATGGAATTACATTTATTATTTTTCTAACACTGCAAATTGCCTTTAAAGTAGTAATTCTTCATAATAAGGTATCCAGGCACTGAACTGATGGGTGCATCAAGGATGCAGTGAATAGGAGGTGGTGAATATTCAAATTACCATAACATTAATATACTAAGAAATGTTACTTTATTTGAATTCTAAAAGTGGCTGCTATTTATGCATGTCTTATATTTATAAAATAGCTTCCTCCAAAAGTTGTTTTCTTATATACCATGAAACTTGTAATATTTTGAGATTGCACAACCTACTATTTGTTTAAAGCCTTTTCTTTGTATTCATATTGCATTTTTAAATTGTCGAAATTAACGTAATATTGTTAATGAAATTTTGCTATCATTAAAACTCATTTATTCTACATTTCAGAGTTTTTCCACCATTAGTAAATGTTTTTCCCTGAAGCTTATAATCTCATAGAAACAAGGAGCACATTCCTGAGGCTTTCAAGTCGTATGGCTACCAGAAAGAAAGAAAGAAGAGGGGCTTTTGCATGCACACACACGTGCATAATTTACTTAAAAAGGGAAGTAAAAGAGAATAAGAAAAAAATGAGGTGAAATGGAGGAGGAGGTTGATATGTAAAGGCTGTTATGAAAAGTATCAACTACAGCTGCATAGGACAGGAATGGAAAATAGGGTAATAAGATATGCCCCAGTTCCTAAATAAGTTAATAAAAATGTTGCTTGAAGAACAGCTGGCCTTAGCTGGAGCTGGGATGAAGAAAAGAGTGGTTGCCTGGAGTCCACTTAATGAAAGGTATTAGAGCATCAGTGGGGTCAAGGAGAATTATGCAGAGTAACTCAGGTTCATTATTTTACAAAAGGAATTGCATTTAAAAGGACTTTTAAATTTATAATTTAGAATTTGATACCTAAGACAGAAATTCATAATAGCAAAGATTACACTTTTGGAACTGATCCAGGATAAAAAATGTGATATGTGACTAGAAAGTATAAAATTTCCCAGAATGGCTTCAGTATTTTACAGATCTTCCTATGTTAACTCATAGTATTTTTAGTATTATAGGTTAAGCACATATTTGATAATAGAAATTTAGTTTTCCTAAATTTTAAAACAATATTTGGACAAAAGTATGTATACACTCAGAACATATATATCCCTGTACAAATTAATGAAGTTCATATGATGAACCTGAATTTCCCCACTCCATAATGACTCTATTTAGATATTGTGAAATAATGAGAAAAACATTTTAATTCCAATAAACACAAATGATCGGTTGAATTTCTAATGTAAGGGAAGTATTATAATACGGTAGAAAGAGTTCTGGATTAGTAAGAGTTCCGCTAATAATTAGTTAAAGCACACTCTCAGCAGACACTAAACCTCTGTGCTTCATTTTCCATACTTGCAAAATGAAATGGCTGAATGGGGTTATCTTCGAAATCCAATAAAGATCTAAAATTATATAATTAAAAATTTTAAAAGCACAAGAATATAATTTTGTTTCATCATAGTCTTACCAGTAGTCTCTGGCAGAGTACTTCATATGTATTGAATAACTTAATCTTGAATATATGGATTTAAAAGGGTACCACACGTGATATTAAGCATATCCCCACAAATGAACTTCAGGCTTTGAAGATGGAGTAGATATATTTTCCCAGTTCCCTCCACTAAGTACAACTAAAACCTTGGACATTAACTATGAAACAAACATAAGAAGACTCTGAAAGGTAGTGAGAAGGCAAAGAAACTAGGGAACTCACGACCCAGGGAACAACACAGTGGTGAGCTCCCTGGCTTTTCTTTTTGCCTTGTATATCCCCAAGGCCAGCAATCTCCAAATGCCAACCAGCTCAAACTAAAAAAGCCTCAGAAAAAGCCTCCTCCCTCTAACAGAAAAAAAACAGTGCAGCCTAGCAAGACAGAAAACTTTTAGACAATAACAACTCTACCCAAAAACTACAGAAAAAAGCTGTGGTCCCACTCCCTCCCATGATGACAAAGGTCAAATGAAGAACCTAGTCTTCTGCCTTTACTAGGCGGTAGTGAGGTACCTCAACCATCCTTGATAGAGTGAGGTAAAGTAGGGAGCCAGAACTTTCACCCCTTCCGGGGGTAGTAAGTCCCCGCCACCGTGTCAGTGGAGAATATGTAAGAAGAATATGAGGCACTCCTATCCTTCTTAGTGGAAGCCTGGTGGGCAGCCCTCTTTCTCATGCTCACCCAGCATCCTCCCCTTGGGTGTCAGCAGAGGCCAAGTGGGGAATTTGGATTTCTACATACATCTGGTGGTAATGGAGAGGTGCCCTCCTTTTCTCTACCAGAGTGCTATCAAAGGAAACCATCACAAATTTAATATCCTTAATAGTTATAGGACTAGTCAAATCATGTATTTCATATTAGCTGAGCTGTGGTCATTGTGATTTTAAAGAGTAAGTTCGTATATTAACGCATATATGTGGTATCTAGAAAAATGGTACAGATGAACCTATTTGCAGGGCAGGCATAGAGACGCAGACGAAGAGAACGGACATGTGGACACAGTGGGGCAGGGGGAGGGTGGGACGAATCAGGAGATTAGGGCTGACATGTATACACGACCATGTGTAAAACAGAGAGCTAGTGAGAACCTGCTGTATAGCACAGGGAGCTCAGCTCGGTGCTCTGTGATGACCTAGAGGGGTGGGATGGGAGGGGGGTGGGAGGGAGGTCCAAGAGGGAGGGGATATCTGTATACATAGAGCTGATTCACTTCATTGTACAGCAGAAACTAACACAACATTGTAAACAACTATACTCCAATAAAGAAAAGAGTAAGTTCATTTCATCTAAGGTGTAAAATTGTTGATATTATTCCCTATTATCCTTTTGATGTCTGCAGTGATTTCATTTCTAAATATTGGTAACTTGTGACTTCTTTTTTTCTTTGTCGGGCTCCCTAGACGTTTGTCAACTTCATCTTTTTGAAGAACCAGTTTTGTTTAGTTGATTTTTCCTACTGTTTTTCTGTTTTCAATTTCACTGATTTCTGTTCTTATTTTTATTATTCACATCTTTCACTATATCTTCCTTTTCTTTTTCTAGCCTCTAGAGGAGGGGAGAACCTTAGATTATCAATCTGAGACTTTTCCAATGTATGTATTTAATGCTATAAATTTCCCTCTCTTCACTGCTTTAACTGTGTTTCACACATTTCGATATATCGTATTTTCATCTCATATCAATTCAACACATTTTAGTTTACCATATTTCTTATTTCTCTTGAGACTTCCTTTCTGACAAATGTATTATTTACAAGTACCACTTTCTGCAACTGATTCGATATACATTTCAGCTCCAACTTTGCATCCTGAGAACACTTAAACATAATTTTAAAACTCCCCAAAAAGAGATCTGCATGCCTCGATAGTTTCACTGGAGAACTCAACCAAATGTTTAAAGAAGAATTAACACAAATTCTACACAATCTCTTCCAGAAATTAGAAGAGATTTGTATTATAAAGCTAGTATTCTCTGATACTGATACTAGACAAAGACAGTGAGACTCATCAAGAAAAAAAGAAAGAGGGCTCAAATCAATAAAATTAGAAATGAAAAAGGACAAGTTACAACGGACATAGAAATAAAAGGATCATGAGAGATTACTACAAGCAACTATATGCCAATAAAATGGACAACCTAGAAGAAATGGACAAATTCTTAGAAAGGTACAATTTCCCAAGACTGAATCAGGAAGAAATAGAAAATATGAACAGACTAATCACAAGTACTGAAATTGAAACTGTGATATAAAAAACTCCCAACAAACAAAAGTCCAGGACCAGATGGCTTCACAGGTGAATTCTATCAAACATTTAGACTTCTCTAAAGTTAACACTTTAGAGACTTCACTTAGTTAACACCTATCCTTCTGAAACTATTCCAAAATATTGCAGAGGAAGGAACACTCCCAAACTCATTCTATAAGGCCACCATCACCCTGATACCAAAACTAGACAAAGACAGTGAAGAAGAATCTCCGCAAAACTACAGACCAATATCCCTTACGAATATAGATGCAATAATCTTTAACAGATTATTAGCAAATAGAAATCAGTAATAAGTAAAAAGAACTACAGCATGATCAAGTGGGGTTGATTCCAGAGACCAAAGGTTTGTTCACTATTAGAAAATCAATCCATTTAATCCACCATATTAACAAGCCAAAAAAGAAAATTACATGAACATATCAATCAGTACAAAAAAATTTATATAACATTCTTAACATGACAATATTACAGAAAATGGAGAGCAAATTAGTGGTTATCAGAGGGTTAAGATGAGCAGAAGTACAAGGAGAGTGGGCAGGAGTTGGGTGTGGCCATAAAAAGGCAACATGAGAAATTATCCTCATTGAAATATTCTCTATATTGATTGCATTGATATAAATATGGTGGTTGTGATGCTGCACTGCAGTCTTATGAGATGTTCCCATTGGAGGGAACTAGATAAAGGGAGCACAGGATTTTCCTATATTATTTCTTATATATGCACGTGACTCTATAACTATCTCAAAATAAAAAGTTTAATTAAAAAGATTTACCACAGAAGACATGCCTGTCTTAGATATTTTACCACATAATTGTCTAAACATAATTTTGTGGCTGAAAGTTTCTACTTCAGGCACCCAAAGTATGCATACTGAGTGTTCACTGTGTCTCTATCACTCTTCTAGGCCTGTATATTGACTGACTGATTCATTCATTCTTTAATAATACATTTATTGAGTATCACTGTACGCCAGATGCATTCCTGGGCACTGAAAATAAGGGTGAACTGCACAAAGGAAAATCCCTATTCTCATGGAGCATGCATTGTAATGAGGACAGATCCACAGATAATGATACATATAACAGGGAAAAGCAAAGCAAGAAAGAGGCATAGAAAATTCTAGCTGGGAGGAGTTTTAATCATAAATAAGTTAGATCCTCTTTGAAGAGGTGGTATTTGAGGCTAAATTTCAAAAGATGAAGGAAGAGACATACATTACTAGGGAAGAGAATGCTGGGTTGAAAAAGGACCTTACGGACCATTAAAATGACTGTGGATTTTATTCTTTATGATTTGGGAGATTCAGTAAATTTGTAATGAACAAATCCTTCTCCATCTGAAGAGATTACTGCAGGGTTTTAGGAAAATGGCCAAAAAAAATCACTGTTTTCAGAGTCAATTTATGTTGCTTCCTACTCTAAATTTAGCAGAGTTCCCAATTTTCCATAATATTGTATTCAAATTTCTGCTACAACTATACAAAGCAGAGTAAGGTCCACCTGAGTTATTCGATCTCACCTCCTATACTCTTTTCAATACAACACCGTCTAGTCAGGCTTCCATCTCAGCCTTGACCCTTTGTATTACATTCCTTTGTGCTACTATGTGTTTCCCCTTGCTGTGTCTTGGAATTTCTATTTACTCCCCTCTATCTGTCTCACCATTTTCATGAATAGCGATGGGGCCACAGAGTGGCTTACCATAAGTGCTTTAGCATACCCATAATCTTCAGGTCTACCTAACCTCCTCCATCTAAGATTGCTCAAATAAAAAGAAGAATGTTCTTTGATATGTACAACTGACATTTTCTCATAGCATATTGAGGAACAACAAAAAAGAATAATTAGTAAACTTAGCTATTTTATTGATCTATATCAGGTAAATCTAAGTAAACATTAGTATACCTGACTATGAAATTCAAGTTCCAAAACCATATCATCATCTTCTAATTAGGTTACTGAGTCTAAACTTCTATAAAGCAATTCCAAAGCTATCAATAAGCAACATCCAGTTCCTATTCCACTTCTTCAATAGGGCCTTCCATAAAATGTATTTCTCCTGAATTCCTATTTGATTCAATATTCAGTCCACACAACTGACATATTTATGTAGGTTTGTGTTTAATTGCTTTATATTTATTAGATATGTCTTTACAATAATGGTGGAGTTATTTGGACCTGCAGAGCCGAGATCACCAATGCCATTTGGGATTCAAACTTGAGTCTTGAACCCCAAGCACAAAGCCTGGACTCAGTAAGCATTACATGAGTATATACTGGTCAAATGTCCACCATACCACAAGTATAAAGGATACTTTGCACCTGATGTTCACTCTTAAGGAAAGTATTATATTTAATAATTAAGTCTGTATGAAATATATTTTGTAAAGCATTTGAACTTCAATTAAAGTAGCAATGCTAATAGCTATTTCTCTCTGATCCATGACAGGCAACTATAATGGCTTCTGTGCTTTCTACAATCACTGACTGGTAAGTAGAATGTGCCAATTCACTTGCTTAAGAACGAACAGGATCACACAGTTTTCCTGCACGTTTGACTTCTCATCTCGACTGAGAGCAATGTCACTGGGATGCAGACAAAGGAAAAAGTAAACTTTTGAATCAGCACATTAATTTCCAACCTGGAGAAAACTTTTACCATCCACATCCACTCTATTAAATGGTACTTAAGAATGGTCTAAATTCTTATGAATGGTATATCTTATTTTTTTTTTAAAGCTGGTAAATGGAAGTTAGATTTTGTCATAATCACAGTTCACCCAGTAATCTCTACACTGCTCACAGAGGCCCACAAAACAGGGATCCAAATAAAGTACACAACAAATACATTTCTTAAATAATTCTTAGGGGAATGGTGGTCATGGCTTTGTAGAAGAGGCTTGAGAGTTTACATATATGCTATTAAACAGTACACAGTGATTTGAAAGAACCAAGAGTAGAGGGGGGAAAAAAACAGGGATATTAAACACACTCCCATTCAGTGCTGATCCATTAATATATTTTCAAGCTCAGTGGACTTCCAGTGGGTCCATCTAGGTGGCTAATACCTCCTATTGAACAAAAAGCTAATAAAGAAATCACTGCTGAAAAGAACACCCCTAAAAACCACAACTGCGTATTTCACTTCCCCTCAATTAAGTTTTGGGCATCCAAGGGATATAGCTTATTTTCCTCTTTTGATTCTAAATTACTGGACTTGGAAGAGCTTTGAATAAATCCAAACTGTAAAATTATCTTCCAGAAAAAAAGAACAAATTTTCAAACTCAATATTAAATCACCATATTTACTAAGATTTGAAAATAATATGGAGAAGTGCATGCACTTTGAACTAATTTGAGATTTTAAAAGTTAAGTCTTGTATGCACTTGAACTTGCTATAATATTTTTATTGGTACATATAATATACTTGGACAGAAAATGCTATTAAAATTACCAGGTTTGAGGGCTTTCATCTGTATTTGCCCTATTCTGACGTGTTTGACTGTGACAATGGAACCAGTTTAGACACAGAACACTAATCTCCTCAAAAATTCAATCATCCATGATGCATGTTTAACTGCGCCCAATATGACCAACTTTACACTGAGAAAAATACCCAATAATCCCCGGAAGGAATGTTAAGGTCAGACACTAGGCAGTACGGGAGAGAGCCGAATTTGATTTTACTTCATGTCAAAAGTAAGTACAGAGTCAGTGACTCAGAGCTGACTTTACACTGTGACTAATCTTAGACCACCATAAATTAGAAGTTTGCAACAGCTATAAAACTGCTTCCATTCTGAACAATGAATCTCCAGTTCTTACTAATGTCTTATCAACAAACAATTCATGTGAACCCAGATAAAAGCAAATTATTTACCTAAAAAAACTGTAATCATAATTACAATTACATGCTAGATCTGAAAATTAATTTTAAAGATAAACAAATTATTTAAATATTTGTAAAGCAGCAGTTAATACTCATGTTTCATATGAATGACTCTCCTTAATTGAAAAAACTTTTACATTTGCCTGGGAGAAAATATCTATAATTTTGCCTGATGAAAGTGTGGAAATAATACATTGCAGTGGAGTAACACCCTTATGAAAAACTATGAATTTCATGAGAAAACAATTCATTTCTTTCTTTTACAAAACTTTGAGTGCCTAGAATGCCCAAGGCTCTTTGCTATGAACTGTGAGTAAAATAAAGACAAATAAGACATAGTCCCACAAGCAAAGAGTATACAGTGGAATAGAATGGTTCTCAAATTTCAGCACTGTCTCACCTCACATGCCTTGTTTAAAGGAAGATTTGTGAGTTTTATTTTCCAAACTCTGATTCCACAGGTCTAGAGTAGGGCCTCGGGGATGTACCTTCTGATGCAGGGAGAGTCAGCAGTCCAAACTTTGAGCAACATTTGTCTTCAGTAGTAAGGGAGCACATAATACATGGTACAATATGCCTAATACCTTCCTAATTCATTGGTTTAGAATTCCTTCAGTCTCCATTCATGCGACCTTTTAATCCTGACTTAAAATCTAATTCAAATCCTTAGTTAAAGGATTTTTTTTTTTTTAAACAAAGACCTGTCCTTAAGTTCAGGTGGCTCTACATCAAGTGTATATACTTTGATTATGCGTCTCTGTTCTACTAATTAAACTTCTGCTTCATTCCTGTGACTGCGCAGTCACCTTGAATACCAGTGGAATCAATAATAATGAGTCCTCTGTCTTGTTCTCTGAGTTCCAAACCTCTCATTTATCTCAGAATTACTGTCCTGTCTTTCGTTGCCAGTTCTCTAGGACTCAGCTCCCGTCCAATGATCAAGACCATTTCACCTGGTACTAGACCACCCTGATGCAGACCACCTGCCTGCATTTGAACATATTTCCTTCTCTCAGACTCTGTATAGCAATGGTCTGCTGCCCACCCACTGGGGAAACACCTGCTACCTCTTTCTGGACCTCTCTGACACTGTTTGCCTGTCCTCACTGCTACGTATCACCTGCCATCAAAATTCCTGGGTAATCTAGTCCAGTAATTCAGAAAATTTACAGAGAATCATCAGAGAGATGCTTAAAACTACAGATTTTTGGGGTTTCCCTGGTGGCGCAGTGGTTGAGAGTCCGCCTGCCGATGCAGGGGACACGGGTTCGTGCCCGGGTCTGGGAAGATCCTACATGCTGCGGAGCGGCTGGGCCCGTGAGCCATGGCCGCTGAGCCTGTGCGTCCGGAGCCTGTGCTCCGCAATGGGAGAGGCCACAATAGTGAGAGGCCCACGTACCGCAAAAAAAAAAAAAAACCTACAGATTTTGGGGCTTCATCTCTTGAGGCTATGATTCAGCCAAGTCTAGGGTAAAGTCTAGGAATCTGTAGTTTTAATGCTTAGCATGTCATTGAAGACTTAAACACACAGTCACACACATACACACACACACTTAAGCTGGGCTTTTAAGAACTAATAAAGTTTTGTGTGACGTAGAAAGGGAACAGGACAATCTGATGGTGAAAAGTATTGAGTACATTTAAAGAAGAGAATCTAATCAATTATTAGTCCATAGCAGTTGCTTAATAAATGTCTTCTGAAATGAATACATGAAATCTAATGTGCTGAATAAATAAAGTTTGGCTACAGGTATCAGTTATATGAAGAGATGCAGTGGAGAAACAAAAGAAAGAAAAGCTAGACAGAAGTCAAATCTAACTGGTGATGAATTCTGGGGTATATTTTGTACACGATGAGAATAAGTAAAACATTTGGAGTATTCTGGGCCATCTCTTATACACAGTACCTTTCATTATCACCTCTATGCTTCAGATACCTAAATCTCCATGTCTACTTCTTACCCCTCAGGTAATAAAATTCAACAGCCAACACATAAATGCTCTAAATTGTATGTTAGAGCCAATTCAATCAAAATAAGTGGGTGGAAAGATGGTACTGACAGGCAGGCTGAATGAGTATGGGTGATAATGGCCCTTTGGGTATTACTACAGGAAGGAACAAGTCTGATATAAAATGGGGTCAGTCAAGTTGAAGAAGGGGCGAATGGCAGAGCCATGGCAGAGACTGAATTGATAAGCTCTGATTACATGTAGGAGAGATGGGAGGAAGAATCACGTAAGAATATGAGGCTTGATCCCCAACTGATTATAAAGAACAGGTATAGAAAAGTGAGGAAGAGAAGGAGAATTCATGTTACATAAATTCCACTTTGAATATGTTTAGGGTTGATATACCAACCAGGTCCTCAGCTGAAATTTTCTAAAAATTTGCGTGGCTGTTGGTGTGTGTTTGTGTGTGTGTGTGTGCAAGAGACAGAGAAAGAAGATAAAATGCAGGAGAAAGTAGATTAAATTGATGGAGTTATGTTCTAGAGGAAACACGAGTTTGAAACAAAAATGAGCAGTTAGATTCCTGAAAAGAGGAAGGCAATGACATTCCCAAGGGAGGCTATCTTGAGAGCATAAAGATATTGGTAAATTTTGAAGGAAGGCAAATCAATTATCTTTGACGCTATTAGTAAAATGAATAATAACATCAAAGATGGATGATAGTGGGGGTAGACCATGTTCAGAGTAAGAGCAGAATTTTCTTATGGAAAATTGATTAAGTGTAAACAGGGATGTAGAGTAGACTGTGGAGCAATTGGGAGAGTTAAAGAATAGCTGAACAAGATAGAACCATTTACATTTTCTCCAGCACTATTCATCAGCCAGCATCCAGTGAAAACAAACAGTGGGGTCCTTTCAGAGTTGGGAATCTCCTGGAAGATGAGTTACAGTGACACGCCTTGTGATGTAAGGAGCAAGAAATAGTTGTTATTGCAACACGTCCATTCCAGATGAATAGGTAAGACACTGAAGTCTCAAGAAATGTTGCCTTGAAAGGATGAGAAGAAAAAGATGCTGAAATCAGAGAACGTACACCATGTCTTGAAGTTCTGTGGTTTATAGCCTCAAAGATAGAAAAGTAAAGTAAAACTGGGTGATGCTGATTTCAAAAGGAGGAAAGGGTTAAAAGATATTTCAGAGATAAGGATCGAGAGGTGCCAGAGGTAAACAATTATGTCAATACCTACAGTTCCCACTAGGGAGGACCTCCAGGGAAGTGGTGTTATTGGGAAGGAATCAGGTTTTCATTTATATGAAGAGGTACAATATTAGAGAAGGTAGAAGATGAAAGAGATTATGACATAGGGTGGATCACTGTTAGGGAGAGTAAGAGTTTTCCTCTTTAAAGACTAGAGCTTAGTGACCTAGATATTTTTATTCCAATAATACAAAAGATGAAGGCTGGTATAAAGAGAAGGAAGTAGATGAAAGTGAGTCTGACACTGCAACTTTGGAATTCAGGGAAGCATCAAGAATGCCATAAATCAATTTAAAAAAAGATATATATATGTGTGTGTGTATATATATATGTTACATATTCGTTCCCTACTTTAAATTACATTAAGCATAGTTCAGTAAGTTTGGTGTTTGTATAATAAGAAATAAATATTTGTAAAAACACAATGAAGCAGATTTTCTCTTTTTTCCTCCTTTCAGCCTCCCATTGCTATGGAGGTGGTTCAATGGACCACACAGCTGGTCCTCAGGTAACATGTGGGATAAAAAAGTATGTGTTACATTTTTTAATATTTCTTTTAAAGTTTTAGACAAATGTGCTATTGTGTTTCAGGTTAGTTCTCTCTTTCAGGTAAATTACATGCTTCGGATCAGTTACCTGTTTCACGTTAGTTACCTGTTTCGGGTAGCGTGCTGATGTTGCACGCACTTTCATCACCTTCACCAGCTGAGGTTGAAGCTCTTATTTTAAAGACATACGAGGTATTGGCGAGAAGTTTCATGAAAGTATACATGTGAGCTTGCGGAGAGATTTTTGTAGCATTCCTTTCAACTGTTATCATATAATGTGTAATTATTCCGTTTGCCTTTTTGGGTGGGTCCCACTTCACTAAAGCTGACTGCCAGCTAGTCGCCATACACTGTATGTTCTGTACAACATCTGGAACTTAAGAGATAAGCAAATGCCCAAAGTTAAAATTTATACACATGTAGTAGATAAATGATTTCATTATGCGATTGCTAGATAAAGTCATGTTTAGGAGTAAAGACAGAATAAAAATGTAACATATCAACCTTTCAATGTGCGCTCAAAAAATTCTTAACATGGTCTGAATCAGATGGCAGTTGGCCCATTTTCTATGTTACCATATTAATCCTTACAATACTGAATCCATCACTGAATATTCTCCTAGGCCCAAGCAGCAATCACATCCTCAAATCCTCCGTAGCCAGCCTGAAGCTCAGGCAGTGGTTGAAGCCTGCCCTCTTTACCTCTTAATGGGAAGGAGCAGTCTTAGCCATACTTTATGATGGAACTTTATAATGCAAAACGTAGATGTAGGTGCCTCACTGAAGTGGGTACTTCTCAGGGAAATGTCTGATTATATAATGTCCCCTAATGTTAGCATAGCTTTTTTTGTCACATTAAAAAGAGGAAGCTATAAAGAAAATTTGCATATAGTCAATTTGTGGATTACAAACAGCAAGCAGTGAAAAGAAACAACTTGTAACTGTGCAAAACACAGTTATTTAAAGAATATTCAAGTAATCTTTGACTTGCCTACAGTTCTCTCCTGTGGCATAAATTTCTATCTTTACAAACGCTTCTTCCTCTGTAAGGTAAAGGCATCAAAACTAAAGGAGAATAACTTAGGGGGGGGGGTGTGACATTTAAAATGAAAGAAAAGACAATTCCTTGGCTGATCCAGGGCTCTGGCAGTTAAATATGGTTAATTATTTGCTTTCTTATTTTCAAAAACATATACTAATACCAATAAATGAAAAAGAGACAGGTGATAATTTACTTAAGTTTAGATTATAAACCTGGATTTTGTGAACATCTATTTCACTGACTCTCCAAACTTAAAAACAATTAATTAGCCAGCTGATAACACTTCAAGTTGAGAATTTTATTTAACCAATCAGGGCATAGGATTTTGTGGAATTATTTTATTTTACTGGTAAAAAATTTTTTTATTGCTTTACATAATACTGTCTACAAGATTAGCCTTGATTTTTATCAATCTAATATGTGTATAAATAGTTAAAATGTTTTTTTCTTTATGAGTTTAGCCTTTTTCTATAGTATCACTCAGTTATGATATGCATTTCCTACAGTCATGTCCAGTTTGCACTAGAGGTCAGACGCTGACGTTCCAGTTCAGTTTCTTCACTAATTTTCTCGGCCCTTTTCATCTAATCTGCCTGAATCATGCTTCTTCATCTGAAGTATGGGAACAGGGGCAACAGTAATTTTTTTTTAGTATTTGTGGGTCCAACACTCTAATAAGTGCTTCATATGGATCTTTTCAAATATTTTTCCCAACAACCTTCTGGGTGGCTACAGCTAATGTGTGTTTCTTTTCAGTTAAAGATACAGAGGCTCAGAGGAAGCACGTGCCTTTGCCAGGGTTATACAACTAGCAAGTCGCAGAGCTTGGATTCCAATCCAGACACTGACTGCAGAGCATGAACTCTTATCCACTATAAATACTACTTACTTAGCCTGTCTTATAGGCATGCCATGAAAATAGTATCAGGTATTCATAAATTAATGTAAAATGGTTAATTTATCAGTGAGTGGTCTCCAATTTCAATTTAGAGATTCACTAAAACAAAAAGAAATGCACCCAGAGGTATAGGGAAGAAATGACTAGAGAAGGACCTTGCGCTTATTCAATAATCATTGACAAAAAAAAAAAAGAGTGAGGAAGAGTTGCCTTTAAAAACATGGTCCAGGGCTTCCCTGGTGGCGCAGTGGCTGAGAGTCCGCCTGCCGATTCAGGGGACACGGGTTCGTGCCCCGGTCCGGGAGGATCCCACATGCTGCGGAGCGGCTGGGCCCGTGGGCCGTGGCCGCTGAGCCTGCACGTCCGGAGCCTGTGCTCCACAACGGGAGAAGCCACAGCAGTGAGAGGCACGCGAACCGCAAAAAAAAAAAAAAAAAAAAAAAAAAAAAATATATATATATATATATATATATATATATATATATATATATATATATGGTCCAGTTGAGAGAAGGAAAAGTATTAAATCATTAAATCAGTTATAAATTAAAACTATTCAGTACACAGCTGAGTTATGACATGTAGGTGATGCACAGGTAAGTTGTTTAATTAGAGCAATGGTATTTCAGTCTTCATAATCCCCTCCACATGTCACAAATGGACTATGGGAAAGTAAAAGCTTACATACTGACTAGTGCTCTTCAAATGTCACAACACATCTTTAAAAAATTACAGATTTTTTTTCACGAAAATATAAATCAACCTGTTAAAAGTGATTAATGGTTCATTTCTCCTTTTTTTCCCAGCTGTCTCAGATGGTACTAAGAAGTAGGTAAGTTTTACATATATCTAGAAGCCTACTTTGTTCCTACAGTAGTCTTTTATTTCAGCTTCCTCAGTTCAAAGTGAAAAACCATGTGTAAATATATATCTATTTGATTGCAAACAAGACAACCCAGCCTATCCTTAAAGCACTGAACTTCAACTTCCCTTTGAATGAACAATTAAATATTGATAGTTAGTCACATAAACTGAGAAAGGAAAGGGAAAAGTGTTAAAATACAAAATCAAACATTTTAGGATCCAAAATCCATGTCTAACCTGATTCTTGGGTTGTGAATTTTACTACGTTACTAAATTGATTGCCATTTCCAACTTTAGTAAAGGCAGATACGCTGATAGAATAGGTGCTGATGGGTTCCAGTCCAACAAGTTTGGCTTCAGTTAGAAAACCTGAAATATTCTGAAAAGCAGAAATAAAATTCTTTGTCACAATGCATCATCAAAAAACGTATTTATAACTGGAAGAAATATTTAATACATCAAAATTATGTCTTCTGTGTTTAACCTATGATTTAGGAAGCACAGGTATTTTTTATTAAAAATTTAAAAATTAAACATTTTTTGTGTGTGCCCCAGGGTGTGCTCAGCTGATAAAGCAAGGATGAACTGGAGACCCTCTCAGCACTGAAGAATCTCATAATTGCCATTTGTTTTTAAAGCTGAAGTGTTTTGTTTTCATTTTGTCTCCCTGATTTTTACTTGGAATTACATACTGATTACTTCCTTAAAATTTGCTAAAATTGAAGTCCTCAATTGAAATCCACCTTAAGAGCAGTCAGTGGTACTTGATTTTTCTTGAATTCATCTAAATTCATCTTTTAATTCTCAGTAGCAGTCTGTGTAAATTAATATATTCATCAGCTATTGTATGGTAGGCACTGGGGATACAGCAGTGAATGAACCAGAATCTCTGCTCCTATGAAGCTTAAATTATGAGTTTTCCCAGACAACTCCTACATTTCTAATTTTATGCAATCTCTTAGGAAAATGAAAAAGAAGAACAAAGCAGTTATCACAGTTGTTCAAAAGAGGATATTATTTCTCATAGAAAATTTTACCATCAAATATAAAGCCTTCATTCAAAGAGAATTGTCCTAATAGAAAGAGCACTTAAGATTAATAGTTACCCTATGGAAAAAGAAGACAATCTCCTATGTGGTATAATTTTAAGAATATTGCATTATATCTAATCCAAAATATAAACTACTTTCACTTATATATTAAAAATTTCAGTGGCAGAAATTTAGCAAGAATACTAATGCTCAGGGCACTCACAGTTAGAATCATATTTTAAATTAATCTCTTACAAGTCATTGACATACTTTATGAACTCACTGTATTACGCTGTTTCCTTTCATTCTTCCACAATTACTATTTACCAAGCACATTGTTAGATAACCAGGAGACTATAAAGATATATAAGACATGGTCCCTGTCATCAAGGAATTGTTATATTAATTAGAGAAATCTACCAACAGCTGCATACTAAGAAGAAATTAAACACAAGCAGGTAAACTTTGACTTGGGTTAGGAAGGATGAGTAAGTACCCAGAGAAATGACTGAACTCAGGAGATAATAATAAAAAGTGTGAGTAGTTTATTGGATAGTGGACAGACTGGCAAAGTAAGTTGTAAGATGGAGACATGAGTAAGGAATAGTTCCAAACATAACAGAACTTTTTAACAGAATAAAAAATTTCTTTCAGTATGTGTGAGTGACCTGAGTTAGCAGCAGACCTGGGTCTTATTTATCTCCAAATGGATTAAACTGGATTGACTGAGATGGCAGGAACATTTGGAGTGGTCCTGGAATTATTATGCCTCCAGGAACTCTCATATAATCTGAAAGAATAAAAAAGAAAAGAAAAGAAACTAATAGTTGGGACATTGAGGTAGCTGAAAACATAGAAAGGAAAACAGGACAACACACTCAAAGAGAAAGCCACACAGAGGGAGGAAAGCAGATAAAGAAAACTAGGTGTTGAGAAAGGAAAAAAGATGGCATGAGGATACATTTAAAGGAATTTGAAAGAAAATAAGGCTATGAAAATACATGGAAGATAAAATAGATGTAAAAAGGAATAACTAAAAGTAGTAGATTTTAAAGGAAAACTACTCCTTCCACCCCAAAAAGGATATATTTAATACTTTATGGTATAAAGATTATATCTTTGCTACTAGTGAAATTTCAATGGTAGCATTTACTATTGAGAAAACAGATGTCTAAAACTCTTAGAATATAACTTACCCTCATATTCAGGTAGAGGAGTACTGTCATTTCAGGCTTAGTGCTATTACAATGCTGAATGGAATTTGTTCTTTTTTTTAAACCATATACAAAAACAACAATAGCTACCGTGTTTATCATATGCTCGGGATTGTTCTAAATGCTTTATATAGATTTTCCCTTACAATCTTCACTTTTTAGTGGATGTATCTTTACAGCTCCCATTTTGCACTTGAGGAAACTGAGTCATTAAGAAGTTAAGCAACTGCCCTAAGGCAGAACAGTAAGTTTCAAATTCAGGCTTCTATCCAGAAAATTTGATGCCAGAGTCCTTAATTCATGACTATGCTAACAGTGTTGATGGTAGAGATCTCTGTTCTGAGGAAAAGATCACACATACACATCCACACTTCAATATACATACATGTTTATCCTAGGAATGATCACATTCCTAGGATAATAAAGATTATTATCTTTAAAATATAGAAATATAGAAAATGATTCCTTTTCCCCATTTGATACCTATTTACCAGTGATCCATACAGACAAAGCACATTAAAAAACATGGAAAATGTTAAGATTAGACTAGAAATAGATACTGGAAGGCTAGAGACTCAACACCATTAATGGAATTTCACACTGCTAGGAAACAGATTCCACATTTATGAAGAAATACAATTTGAACTCTACTCAGCCTATCAGATTTTAGAGTAATATCTTTTTTTTTTTTTTTTTTTTTTTTTTGCGGTACGCGGGCCTCTCACTGTTGTGGCCTCTCCCGCTGCGGAGCACAGGCTCCGGACGCGCAGGCTCAGCGGCCATGGCTCACGGGCCCAGCCGCTCCGCGGCACATGGGATCCTCCCAGACCGGGGCACGAACCCGTATCCCCTGCATCAGCAGGCGGACTCTCAACCACCGCGCCACCAGGGAGGCCCTAGAGTAATATCTTGATTTCCAAAAAAGAAAATCATCATTCCTTATGACATAAACTTACGCACTGCTTCTGATTTTTACTATTCACTTTTTAAGCTACACATGCTATAAAAATGATTTACCATCAGTAATAAATTATAATGCATATAATATTGGGGACAATGTTCACGCAAAGTTTTTGCACTCCCCTTGCTGCAACTAAAGAGCATTCCAGGACTCCATTTGCCTTTGGAAAAAAAATAAGAACACTTTCTCAAATAAATGCTAGTTAATTACAACATATTTTGGCAATTAAATGCTAGAAATCATACAAGTGTATTTGAGACCTTTTGTTACATCAGTTCTTTGGGTATTTTTCATTGATTCTGAAACCTAAGAATGGAGGAGTGAAAGGGCATTTAGCATTGAAACTAATTAGCATTGAAAGAAAAAGAATGATGATATATTTTAAAAGACCAATTATTGTGGGATTACATGCTATCTGGAAACGTTAACAGAAGTCCAGTATAAACACTTTTCTGAACAGGTTAAAAACATTCATTTGGTACTTCTTTTAACAACAAATACAATAGTCCTTCCTTATTCACAGTTTCATTTTCCACGGTTTCAGTTACCCACAGTCAACCATGGTCCCAAGATATTAGATGGAAAATCCCAGAAATAAACAATTCATAAGTTTTAAATTGTGAACTGGTCTGAGCTGCATGATGAAATCTCGAGTTGTCCTGCTCCATCTTGCCCAGGGTATCAATCAACCCTTTGTCCAGCATTTCCCACCCATTAGTCAGTAGTCTTTTTGGTTATCAGATCGACTGTCAGATAGCGCGGTGCTTTTGTTCAAGTCACCCTTATTTTACTTAGTAATGGCCCCAAAGTACAAGAGTAGCGATGCTGGCAATTCAGAGATGCCAAAGAGAAGCCATAAAGTGTTTCCTTTAAGTGAAAAGATGAAAAATGTTCTGAATAAGGAAAGAAAAAATAATCGTATGCTGAGGCTGCTAAGATCTTCGGTAAAAATGAAGCTTCTGTGACATTCTATGAAATTGGGAAGAAGGGGAAAAAATGTACAAGTTTTGCTGTTGTACCTCAAACTGTAAAAGTTATTGCCATAGTATGTGATAAGTGCTTAGTTAAGATGGAAAAGGCATTCAATTTGTACAAGAAGATGTTTTGAGAGAGAGAAAGAGGGACCACGTTCATATAACTCTTATTATGGTTTGTTAAAATTTTTTCTATTTTGTTATTAGTTACGGTTGTTAATCTCTTACTGTGCTTTATTTATAAATTAAACTTTAGAAATTAAACTTTATGTATATGAAAAAACACAGTACATATCGGTTCAGTACTATTCATGGTTTCAGGCATCCACTGGGGGTCTTGGAATGTATCCCCTGCGGGTAAGGGGGATGAACGTAGAAATGTATTACCCTTAAGACAATAACACGTTTTAAAGAGCCTGAAAAAATTTACTGTATACTTTCCAGCGTTAACAAAATGGTGCAATTACTTCCTAACTTACAGCTATCTAGAAGTTACAAATTCTAAATAAAACGCTATATGAAGTACTCCACTTCCATATTTGACAAACGTTTGCTGGGTTTTCTGCAAGCATCCTTAAGTTGTAGGAAACCAAAAAGATATTTTAAAAAGATGGTCCTTGTGTTAATTAAAGCAGTCCATTTTCCCCCTGCATGTCAATACTTTAATTGACTTTCTAAATATTTGAAATAAATATACAGTGTTGTCATCAACCTACCTTATAAAATATAGTATCAGTTTCATGTTCATGAATTTTTAAACTATATACTTTAACAATACCGCCTGGAACAGGACTCGGGCTCCATTTCAGCCATACAAGGTCTGAAGTGTAGTTGACTAAAGTCAAATTTTGAGGAGGTGCTAAAGGCACTGCAGGAAAACACATTATAAAACTTATATTCATAACATTTTTTAGCAGAAAAATATCATCGTGACTGTAGCTTCTTGAAGACACTAGTTAAGAAAGATTTATAAACTGATCATATTTTAATTTCAGAAATAAAGAGCATAAATAATCATGCTTTTGTACTTGGAACTCAGTAGTTCCAAAGTAGCTTTAAACAGAACACCCTGTTCTGAAGCTCAAATTAAAAAAAAAAATGTTCAGCAAAGCAGATGAATAGTTGTCAGGCTGTTACAAACAGACAATCAAATATCCTTTCATTTTCCATGCTGTTCCTTAAAAAGAGAGAGCAAGTGCTGCAACAGTGAAATCATTGGAAGAAATATGGATTCTGGCTTACCTGACTCATCTGTGTAAAAGAAAAGAACACTGGAAGGACCCAGTCCTTTTATAGTTCTTGCAGCAGCAAAAAAACTATATAATGTAAATGGTGAAAGCTCGTCCAGTATTACATAGTTATCAGAAGTAACAAAAGAATAATTCTCACTTGGTCCTTGTAAAATTAAATCATAACTTATTATTGCACCATTTGGTTTTACTGGGGGATCCCATGATAAGAGAACTGAGGTAGAGGAAAGGTTTTTAAAAGTGTTGATTATTGGTGAAGTTTCTGGGACTATAAAAGAAAAAAAGAATATTAAATGAAACAAGAGTGATTAGCATCAAGAAGAAGAGGCTTTAATAATAATGGGACTTAATTTTTATCAACAGGTAATTATTTTAATTTTAAGAAACTTAGAGCTTACTGTGTTTATTGAAAGACTAATTACTTAAGAACAAACAGAATCTATGTAGTGATAAGAATAATGTTTTCTATCAGAAAGCAATATAAATAAGAGAACACCAACAATCTGCTTAATAGGCAATAAAAGGGTCCAGCCTACCATCTTCTTCAGTTTTGATGTGTAGTTGGGCAGTATAGGTATCAGAGAATCCCTTTTCTGTTGATGGAGTGATTTTTAATATATAATCAGTATATTTTTCCAGATTATCAAAATACATGCTTCTCTCATATGTAACTAGAGGTGGTCTCACGTGGCGAGGAGTTTGCTGTGAGCTCAGAGAAACATAGTAGAAGACTAGACCGTTTGGTTGAGACGGAGGGCCCCAGCTTACATTTATTGCAGTTGACGAAATGGACTTGTAAGTCAGGTTTCCAACAACTCCTTCAGGTACTATGACAGGTAATGTGCAAAATATAAAAATCATCAGTCACCCTAAATAAAATATAAGTAAATTCACAAACCGGAGGATAATTGTTGAAATGGCATCTACTACATCACCTGCTCTTACATTATTTAAATCCACATGTGGTAACATCATCTACTACAAAATATTTTGTAAATAATTATATTAAAATTATATTAAAATCATTCAAAATAAACCCTGTCATCTTTAATATGTGTGAGAACTGTTTTATACAATATTTTCTTGGCTTTTCCTTCCTACAAGATGGAGATTATGAGTCTGTGTATGAGATTATGAGTATGTGATGGAAATTATGTGTATGAGATTATGAGTATGCACACATGTATGTGTGCATGTATACTCAGATATTTAAATATTTTGATAATGTATATTATCTAAACAATATTTTTAGTTTCTTTCTTCTAAAGATTATCCTTATTGTACATATGAAGTCATCCAGGACCTCTCACTGGGAACAGAGCACAGGGTTTATTATTCATGGTGCTATAATAATAACTGATAAAACATTATAGGTTGGTGAAAATCTTGGGAGAGATCTGCCTTTAAAGAATGCCTGAAATGATATTGACCACAAATCGCACTAAACATTTTTGCTGAAGACTCCCCAAACTTGTATTTCCACATATCATATCTACTCTGCTGATCAATGAGTAAACAACTTAAAAGATTGTTCCAACAACAGGGAGAACATTCATTCCTCATACTTAAAGTATCTGTCAAATTTATAATCTTCAAACAATAAACATGGAATTCTACTCTCAGCAGAAATTTAGGTCAGTATCATTTCTCAGTAAGAGGACTAATCTTTTAAAAATAAATGGACCATAGAAACAACCACAAGAAGAAATAGACAATGATCCATGTATCATCGTATTCTTGAAACTGAAAACTAAAAAACAGCAAGAGTTTCAGTGATTATAGTTTTCTGAATACTCCACACAAACAGGATTCTGCAGAAGCCACAAATGAGAAACTTCCAGAGTTAAAAAAAAAAAGATATTTCGGACATATTAGTCACAAACACAATAAGAACAAAGATGCTGCATAAAATCCTTTGTGGGTTCAAAGACTGAAAAGGAAACAAGTTGCTAGAGAGAAAAAAATATCATTTCTAGAGCAAATGGATATTAAGTATTGCAAAATCCATCCGCATACGCAACGGTTTTTTTCATGCCCATAACGGATGGCTGTGACATCTTTCGAAGCAATGAAAGTGACAGAATTTTTATAAATGGATGGTAGCAGTTTTCAGGAATAGAAAAGGCTGTTACTATTGTAATAGGTTTATAGTTATATTAAATGCATTTTCAAACTTCTATGACTGGTTAAATGTGCCTAAGTAAAACACAGATTTTATTACCAATACATACAAATAGAAAAAGATTCTGAAATAATTATAAAGTTTTAAATTAATCCTATTAAACATTAATGAATGCTTTTCATTTACATACTGTCTTGATCTGTGTATACTTGAACTATGTCACTGCTTTTATTCCCATTTCCAACTGAAGTACTTGCTGTTACCCAAAATGTATAGTAGCTGAATATTGCCAGTTTATCTATTATTGCAGATACGGTCATATTGTCAAAGTCATTGGTTACTTCATGGAGTGTAAAATTCTGAAAAATAAACATATCGTTTTAATTGTTTAGAATATATTTTTAGTATACATGAGCATTTCAAAGTAATTATTATTCATGGATTGGTTGCCTCAGTATTTTAATACGTTAATTTTTGAGGAAAATAAACAAAGAACTTTTTTATTGCAATAATTAAACTGGAAATATGTTTGTACTAAGAGAGGAATAGATGGGCAGTTTTATTAAATCAGCATACAGAGTAGCAAAAACTCCAAGCTTAGCTGCAGTGAGGAAGGTCTAATGGTGAACTGGAAATGCTACAATGTGCTGACCAGTGTCAGTTTCCCTTATGAAACATTCAAGTATTTTTCAAAACATTGACTATATATTTTTAAACAAGTTTGGGAGTATTATAAAAATTTTAAGTTTTTTCTTCCTGTTAACAATGTAGGAATTACCAAAGTGTTCACCTCTTTCTATGAATTCAAATGGTTATTATTCATCTTTCATAGACCCTCTTTTTTTCTACAATCATGCAGAGAAATGGGAAGGCAGTTGGATACACTCTCATATGTGCTGAGTAAGAGAAATTTTAAAATTCTCTTGCCTGACTCTAGTTATATTTGTCCCAAGGCATTTTTTGATAATAAAGGAATTACAATCATCCCTTCCTTGACCAAATTTTAAACACAAAACACATAGTCAAAATCAATTCTAAAATAAAGGAAAACAGACTTTTTAAAAAGTCATGTAGGTAATTAAATATGAATTAAGTATGAATAATTTTATAATAATGTCTACTTATACTGAGAAATCTGAATCATTCCAATCTGCACAAAGTCCTTAGAGTCCAAAAACCTGCATTCAATTCTGGCAATAGCTCTGGATAAATCATCTGATCACAAAGCTTCTCCAACTGTAAAATGGGAATAATCATTTCCACTTCACAGAGGGCTTTTGAGGATTAGATAATATAAAGCATACAAAACAATACCATCTCCGGCACACGATAAAAAAATGATAATTAGTAAAAAGTTCATTAAAATTAGTAACATAGGATAATCAATTTGACTAAAATTTATAGTTATCGTGGTTCTGCAATGTATCAACAAACTAAATTCAGCAAATTTTTGTGGTTCTTTCCCAGTATAGGGAGTGGGGGAGAGTAAGTGTCAGAAAAGATCTATTTTACTTTTGTGGTGACTTATTTAGGAACAGACAAGTTAAAACATATTTAATCTCACACAAAATATGATCTGTGAACTTTAATATCTTCCAACACATCTACTTTACACATGGCATAACTGGCTTACATAAATTCTCTCTTAAAATATTAATAGAGATTTTTGATTTTTCTTTGCTATAAAATTTATTCCGACTACCTATGACCTACCTTGATGACAATATTAAGTAACAAATTATTTTTAATCACCCAGAAGTTATTCATGCTGAGTGTGAGTAAACATGAACAGACATGTAACAAATTTAGAATTATACCAATTATCCAGATGATTATTCCATTCATCTGTTTATTTTTGGAAAAAATGTCTTGTGACTCAAACTATCTAATTAAGGTTTATTCTTTGTGTATATGAATACAGTCAGAAGGTATTTAGTAAAAACTTCTCAAATTTGATTAATCAACCAGTACTCATTTGACACTTTTTAATAAAAGACACTATGTCAGGCAAACTGAGGAGACATAAGTGGGTAAATGTTAAAATGTAGAAGAGTTAATACACTGTACACAACACAATATACCACAATTGGAGGGGGGACAAGATGTATTGCCAAGTAGTACGAAAAGATTAAATTCCACAAAGTCAGAAGAAGGAAAGATCACTTCACAACAAACTCAAGTGCTCCAAAATTATAACTAAGTACTGAAAATAATGTTGACCTGTTATCAGAATTTTATGTTCTATGATTAAAACATTTATTGAGCATTATCATACTGTACCAGAGGACTTCAGGGGATGGAAAGACAAGCGTCACACACAACTCTTTTCTTCATGTTATTTGCTATGGGATGAGGGAGCTAAGATAAGTAGCAGATACCATGAATAGAAAGCAGAATATGATGATATGATGTGCCATGCATGAGATATGCTACAAAGTTCTATGGAAGAAGAAAGAGAAGGAAGAAAACAGCTATACATCTATTCTGCTACATAATTTTCATTTTGAGGATTTCTTCTATTCTACCAATACCAAATAAAAAATTAGGTAGTGAAGATTTTTATGCTATATTTAACATTAACTTCAGAAATAAATTAAAGCATGGATGAACTTCAAGGAATGTAAGAAATGTTTTAACATCATTAGCCTGTGTGCCCTCTTGCAGCTGTCACACTTAAAAGCACTCTTAAGATAATTTAATAAAAGATTACATTTTCTAAGATAGATGAATTGCAAATGGCATCATATTATATACTCAGGTTTGAATAAGAAGGTTCATAAAATCATGTTGAAATCATAGTTAAACATTTACACTCGATTACCTAGATGTGGACAAAGAGAACCAAAATTGAATCAGAGACAAGCTATAAAGTAAACTGTACAGAGGCAAATCCTTTGCTAAGATTCAGAACTACTGAATTTTGAATACTGAATATTGATTAAATGCATGAAAAAAATCTGCAGTTTGAATGGCCTCTATGACATAATGAAACATTATTAAATTTGTAAACACATTGTGGTAAAAAAAAATAAATTGCACACTGATCCCCAAATACAGCAGAACAAAAAGGAACAGCAAAAATTGCTTGATGTACAGAGTTAAACAAACAAACAGATCCTCTTTTCTTATGCAGTCCCACTCTGAGAGGGCCTTGAGCAGAATATAAAAATAGAACCAACCTCTGGACTGTCTTTTACTCACTGCTGAGTAAGGCCTAACACAGCTTGCAAAGTTCTGCTCTGACCTTATTCACTAGCCTAAACTGTACTAAAGCAAGTCATACTTTAGTCCCAGAGATTTCTGCTCACAAGAACTAACTCTAGTGGCTACACATGGGTTGTTAATCACAAATGGAATTAGGCAACTTAGAATTAATAAGACTTATCTCTATCCTCCTTCTGCTTAAAAGGATGCAAACACTTAATGGTCAGAGTCATAATCAACATGCAGTCAACAGTTCCTATCAGTAAGGTACATATTCTGTAAATTGCAGTATTTCTTTTAAATTAGTGTTTTCCAAGTTATATTCCAACTCTCCCCATTCCTGATTCAATCACAACCAGTCCAGTTTTAATCTTTTCATCTACTAGAGTTTTGTGAAACAGTTTGGAGAAATAAAGGAATTTGGCTGAAAAATTAAAACTATTTCCCTAAACGAAATGCACTTTAGCTATTTTTATAACTGTTATTGTTCATATCTCAGAAAGTGTCCATCTGCAAAGTGTGCGACCCTATAACCTTGCATACCTCAAGTTAAATAAGCACATTTTAATAGTTTCATTACATCTGATACGAAGCAATGATGATGATGATGATGATGATGATAAGCCCTCCTGCTAACAACTGAAAATATTTTTAGAAGTGAAGAAAAACACACAAACACATCCAAACATGAAAACTATTTATATTATATACAAACAAAAAGAAATTTTTTTAAGCTGAGAAATAACTGAGGGTAAATGAAACTATTAACTCTCTAGCGAACACTTCTTGGAGAAGAGGCACTCAGGGCCATATTTATATACAGAATTTTTAAAAGGTGGCACCTTCATTGTTGGTAACACATTTGAAGCTGATAGAGAAACGTGTGTGTTTGAGTATATGTGTGCATGCTTAGACAGTTTAAAATGTATTTATTTCTCCACCACATTTTTCTATGTCAATGACAGTTCTATAAAATGTCTACACAAAATTCTAAATGTAAGATAAGCAACTTTTTCTACCATGCCAAGTCTTTATCAACAGAGCTGAAGTATTTAAGTAAAGAAGCAGGAGAAAACTCAGGTCTTACCTGCACAAAAGTACCTGAAGCATTTCTGTAATAAACAGAATAATATTGTATAATCCCATTAGGTTTTGAAGGAGGTGTCCAAAAAAGAAGTACTGATGAAGAACTGAGGTTTGCATAATGAACATCTTTGGGAGGATCACTTGGTGCTAGAAAACAAATGATCGAACAAAAAACTGTACTTGTGTCTCTAAAAAATGTGTGAAATGTTCTAAATGTTACCTGCCTTTGATTAGTTATGATAATTGTTTAAAAACTAAGAATAATATCTAATTAGAAATCCATAAGGCTCATTGGGCCATCCCCGTAACACTCTACCATAGCAATATCTAAGCAGAGACAGACGGATTTCTTACTCATAAAACACTATCCCAGTTCTAAAACATGCCTGCTGCCCTAGATTTGAAAACAACATTATGACAAGTTTCCGATATAGAATGCATAATATGAAATTCTAGTTTAACTTGCAATTTGAAATTGAATAATAGAGGACAAAGGCAGAGAGCTGACTTCATGCGTTTTACTTTGTTTCATTTACAAACACACTAAATGCTTACTAAGTGTTGAGTTCTGTGCTGAGTGCATTTACAAATATAAATTCATTTAATCCTCATAAGGACCCTGTGAGGTAGGTAACATATCGTTTCCATAATACAGATGGGAAATTGAGGCACAGAGAGATTAACTAACTTTCCCAACATCACATAGCTAGAGAGTGACCGAAAAGCAATTTTGCATGTAACCGTGACAGATATTAGGTTTAATAAGACATATTTATATTTAACACTTTTTTTTTCTGAGTAGGATATTCTTTTACTTGGCCTACATCCATAAGAACTCACCTCCTTCGGGTGTTCGAAAGTTAACGATATTGCTTCTCGTTTTCCCATCACCAAATCGGGTGCTAGCTGTTACATAAGCACCATATTCAACATTATAGTCCAAATCTGAGAACTCTAATGATGTTTCAGTTACATTAATGTTCTTTAATGATGATCTATCCCTAAGAGGAAAAAAAAGGATTATTTGCACAACTGACCTTTAAATTAAATGTTACAGATACATTTTGGGTACAAGTACATTAAAGATAAGCAACATTTATGCACAGATATTAATCCAGATTAATGGGATACAGATGCTACTTATCCAGAAATACTGAAAAGAATTTCAGAATAGTTCAGTGAGTAAATTCTTTTGTTTTCAAGTATATTCAGTAATTCAATCAAGTGTTAATAGGATGTTCATATTAAGAGTTTGCTTGGACTAATTTTAATGGCTCTCTAGGAATTCTGTGTGTTCAAAGTAATTACAGCATTCTTTTTCATACCAATGTTTTAGTTGTTCAAATATGTGTTCTTTTGAAGTGTTGGCAAAATCTAATTTATACCATATATTTATCAAACACATTTTACATATATTGTACAAAAGTAACATTTACTTCAGACCAATTCAAATCAATTTCAAATGATAAATACCTGAATAGTAATATCTAAAATAATGAGTATGGGTTATCCTTTATGTAATTAGAAACAAGATTTAAAATAATGTATGTATAACATAACAGGAAAGCAAAAAGTAGAGCTCACATCTCTCACTCAATTAAAATCTTAAATGTATCTGAAATATCACTTCAGAAAAGAAAGTAAATATTGACTTCTACTCTCCAAGTAAGTACCAAAATGCCAGGAGAGCGGGGAAATGTCTAAAGAGCATACTGTTGCTAAGTAATACAGCACTACAATTAATTTCAGTCATGTTAATTCAGTTTCCATAGAATTGGGTATAGATTAGAATCTAAAGAATGAATATGTATATAATGGTACTGAAAACTATGCATTTTAAAAAGAAATTTTGATTTTTAAGAGCAATAAAATTAATTACTAAAGAATTTAGATACGAAAATACGAGTAATATCACAGAAAAGATACATATCTCATGTAATCTCATTTTTTTCTTCTTTAGAAGCACAAGGCATCCAAGAGGTAAATGGATATTCCCTCTGAACATTAAATGCATTTTCTTTACCACTGAAATATTTGAATCCTTGAATCATTAAGGGGAATAACAGATTTTAAGTGAATTAAGGATATCCACAGAGAGATACATTTCAGCCATGGTTTTACCATTACAAAAGCATCAACCTACTCCAAATATAAGTATGGTTATCTGAAAAATAGCTGGAAAGCTTACCATAGTGAGAAATATGGATTCAGAGTATGAGATTAGAGACAGGCAGGATTAGCCAGGCTATTCAGTAATTTGAAAGAGTTTCATTAGACATCCTTTTTCAGAAGCCATAGGGAGAGCTGAGTTCTCTCTTTGACTTTGCTGAGACTATAGGAGAGAACCTTTTAAAACTCTTAATGCTGTGGCTATTAGGCTATTAGTCTGAGGAAGATGCCTTGTCATAGAAACTTTACCCAACTGCATACTCCTGTCATTGGTCACAGGTCATGAGAACACTACAGTATAGCTAGTCCAATTCAGATCTCTAAAGCTATGAAATTAGCTAAAGCAACCTAATTGCATTATATCTGTTTCAAAACTTTCTTTTCAAGCATATTTTTAATAATATCTGCTGCCTGCATGACTACTTTCTTGCCCTGATCTTCACAGCAAAATAGTGCAGATAAGGATCTGCCTACAATACGAAAAACCCCAATTATGTTCCACAGGTAACACAGAATCAAGGCAATTACCTGGAAAATGCAGGTCAAACATAAATTTTGTCTTAAATATCTGGATATTTCAGTAAAAAGAAGATAGTCTTTATAAATTATCTGAATAACAAATTCAATAGTCCACCTCAGCATACATAGGTATAGTTTCCACATCTACTCCAGTTTATCTCCAGGGACAAAAGAGTGCTAACAAAAATTTTTCAAATACTGATATGTCTTGTCTGTTTGGTGTTTGTAGTTTAGAGTTGTGGCTGATATTTTAATAACTATGGTAGAAAAATATCTGAGCACAGATAATCTTCAATTGAAGCTTCAACTTCTGGTGCAAGTTCAGAATGTATCTTGGGTACATAAGAGATGGTCTGCCATAAAACTGAGAACCCAGAAGTAGGAAAAGGAAAGAGAAGTGATGCTGTTCCCAAGGATCCGACTCCACCCTCCTTGCTCTTATGCTGCTGCCAGATTGGCGGAAACACACAGAAACCTCTGGGCTAAGGCCTGAGCTCGCTGCTCTCTGAAGAGCCATCTCATGGGCAATCCTACAGTTTCTCCCATGCATAAGAAACCCAGCTTTGACGCTGCTGGAATCAGTTGTTACTCCCGGTTTTAGCTGGTTTAGTTTAAAAATGTCTGTTTTGTTCTTATTAGTTTAAAAACATTATTAATAGGATTATGATGTGTTCCACTACAGCATTTTATTTCTATTTATAAAAGTATATGTTCTATATCTTGATTTTTCTCATGTTAATAACAATAATCTATACCATTATTTTCTTTTTAGTTGCCTAATTTGGATATAGCATATGTCTTCAGCCTTCCCTCTACAAATTAACATTTAGGTTGTTTCTCTCCTTTTTTTTCTTATTACTATCAGTGATGCAGTAATCATTCTTACTCAAATACCTTTCCATAACAATACTTTTATTTCTGCAGGTTAAATTCCCAATAGTGTGACTGAGTCAAATGGTTTTATAAAATTTTTATTTTAATGATAATTAATAAATCATTATTATCTGGAGTCACAGCAAGTGTGCAAACTTTCACCACCTGTCTGGATATTAATTTTCTTAATTTCTGCAAATTTAATTGACCAGAAACATTTTTTTAATTTGCACATCTCTGACCATGAGTAAAACAGATTATCTTCTTATTGGTCATTTGCAGTCCAAGTTTTGGAATAACTTATTCATACATTTTCTTTTAAATACTTTATTTTAGTCTTTTAAATGGAATACAGTATATGTCAGGGAGTTAAGGAGGCATTGTTCTTTTAGATAGTGCTCCAAATTGAGAAAGATATATATCTTCCTCACTCCTTCTGTATTTAGTAATGATATGTATACAATCAATATTCAACAAAATTCAGCAAAATTCTTTGAGCACCTATTATATGTCAGGAACTATTAAGTGAGTAAGAGACAGGCCTTACCCTCAAAATAGAGAGACAAAGCAGTAAATAATTATAAAACAATTCATTAATAACAGTGGGATCCCCTTAAGGGCAGTAATTTTTCCCCTAGTGGCTAAAAGCAAAGAAAAAGAGAAAGAATGAGTGACGAAATTAATTGTGACCAAAGAGTAGAAAAGGAGAATAAAGCACAGCCCCCAGAGATGCAGGAAACTGTTCACTAGAAAGCAAGCTTGTGAGGTTTGAGGGTAGAATAGGGAGTTGAGGAGGGAAGAGGAAGAGAGAAGGCCCACCTGACAGAGCAGGTCTAACTCTTACATATCCAAAGTCATAAGCTGTGTGGAAATGGAAGGACCATAAATGTCACACAATACTTAACCTATAAAGTAGATAACTTAGAAAATCAGCCAAACCTCCCACGCAATGCAGATTTTCAAACTGAGGAAAAAAAAAAAAAACTTGGGGAGTCTTCAGTGCTATCATTTTACTGATTTAACTTATAAACTCATTAGAACATTTTTAAAGCCTTTTTGAATTTAAGAAATCAAAAGAATCTGAATGACTTTGAAATTATTCTGAATAAATATAAGATGGAGTTTTTCTGTTTGTCTACACTCATTGGTAACATCAAGAAAACATATTGGGATGAAATTAATGGAGTCTTTAAGATGAAGTTATTTCCTAGTTAATTTATAGTTCTTTTCGAAAGACGGGCCACATTTTGACATCTAGGGCATAAAGGAAATTCTAGAGCTTAAGAGCAGTTTCTTTGCTCTGCTTTACCAATTCCTTTGCTCATTTCTTATCACATCAAGACTATGCTAAGCAACAACTGCCTAAGAGGAACCATGAATATCAAAACCACATGGAAAGACTTAAACAAAATTCCCCATTTCCCTAACTGTGAACATGAATGGTTTCCTAGACAAGGTATGAGACTCTTTGAAAGGTCATGGTCTCAATTCTAATCTTCATCATTTGATATTTTGTTCCATGTGGGCAATCTAGCCTGATGATACACCCATTCCTGTACCTTCCTATGAATTTATTTTTTAAAGTTTAATCTGCTATTATCTAAATATTCTACACTAATCCTTTCACTCACTAAATACCATTCCCCAAAATAAAGAATTTCAACATGCATTTACTTGACTCTATCAAATCATTTTCTCTCTCACATGACCCAGCAACTTCACTAATTTTCCCACCCCAATGACACTGGTCTTCTATGTTGCAATTACTCTAGAATATTTACTCTTCATAGATGGATTGAATCAGTAGGTTAATAATTACATATCAAAGAATCCCAAACTAGCATAAATAGCTGCATATTCTATGATCCTAAAGATTTACTAGAATCTCAGAGAAAGTCTGAGTCAAAGTAGGGTATTCATTTATTGTTACTCTTATTCCTCTTGTCATCATTTGCTTGGCTGGTTGATTTCATTTGATTTGGTTTGACTTTGTTTTGCTTGTTTGCATTTAGCAGAAAAGACACATTTATAAGATCAGAGGAGAAAGCCACTATGGAGAATGAGGTTGAAGCTCACTTATACACTTATAAACCATCCTCTTGAAGCCAACATAGAAATTAGGGTCCAGAAGACAGGAGGAGGGACTGTACTTAAGCTGGAGGAGAAAGATTTCATCCCCTGAGGACAGACACAATCCCTCAGGCCAAAATAAAGCATTTGGATTTTATTCCAAGAGTAATGCAAAGTCCTTTGAATGTTTTCTCCTGGGTGTAATCTTTGGGTGAGTGATGAAAATAAAATTTAAAAATCCCATTCAATACTGAGATTCATTCTTCTCTCTCTCTAGATAGACACACATGGGGGTGGGGGTGGGGAGAGAAAGAAAGAGAGAGAGAAAGAGAGAGAGAGAGAGAGAGAGAGAGATCCTTCTTCAAGCCTCAAATCTCCATGTATCTGGCCTGTCCACCCCTCCAGTTTCATCTCTTCCCACTTTCCTCCTGTGCCATTATACTCAAGACACAGGGCCATCTTGCTGTTACCCACACCAAGCTTCTTGCTGTTAACCACACTTGATGAAATTATTTGAGTTTCTACATCCAGTTAGTATACCCCTGGACTTTTCAGCTAAATATGTCATTATTTTGCTTAAGCCAATTTAGGTTGGGCACAATCATTGGAAACTAAAAGAATCTTGACTAACACCTATTTCCATTATTTAATAGTTTATCACATGCCTTGATCTCGAGTATTTCCACCATCATCATCACTCCTTGCTGAACAAGCTTGCTTTATCCATTTACCATTGTAACTGTGAGGACCAGTAATTCAACTGGTTTACACATAAAACAGTATGATCACGCTCTCATAAGGGATAAAGTCCATGAACTAATGAAGACCAATATCAAGCCAGTGATTTTTTTTTGGTAGAAATATGCCATATGAGTTGATGCACTAAGCTTAATTTATTATAACTCCATTAGTCTTTAATCACAAATGCTGTTATCAAACTAAGACTTCCCCAAGCCTATAAGCATACTGTTGAGTTTTTAGAACAAAGGGCAATTATAACACTTACTCCTAGTGATTTGGGGAAAGCATGATTTGAGAGTAATACAGATCCGGTTATGATCCTGGTTCTGTCATCTTCTAGTTCTGTAACCTTAATCAGCTCCTTAACCTCATCAAGACTTAATTTCCACAACTATAAAATGGTGATAATATTCTTTAAGGTTTTGTCATGAAAAACAAGTAGGAAAACAGGTAAGAAACCAAACACAGCATTTGTCCCAAAATGTTAACTACTCCACTATCCCTCTTGAGTCCTTTTCTTTAGCTCTCCAAGATGTTTTGTTCCCCAACCACAATTTTTCCTAGCTTTGTACATTTCACAAATGGGATGAGAAGACCCCTGAAATTGGAGGTATAAAAACTCAAGATCCACAAAGGCAAAGTAAATGACTAAAATGATTGAATTTAAAACAGAGTGTGGTGGGAACTGAGGTAAACTGCAAAGAAAATGCTCCACCTAAAGACCACCTCTATTTAATTCCTGCTGATTTATTTTCATGGGGAATATGGCAAAAGAATTCTGATTTTTTTAAGAAACAAAGGAAGTTGAAGTTTCACTAGATATCTACTCACTATACTGACAGAATTCTATTCAGAATTTATTAACAGTTTGCTGGTCCAGCAAAGCATGGGTGGCCTACTAATAGCCTGCTTGTCGCCTCGGTACCCAAGCTTCATCTAAGTCATTCACGAAAATGATTAGCAAAAAAAGAGCTGAGACAGAGTTCTTAATATCCCACTAGAAACCTCAGGTTAAATGATCAAAAGCACCCTTACACTCAACCACTCCATCCACCTGTGTTTGTATCTCCCACCATCCTAATCCTGCCCCACTATTTCATGTCTACAAGGCTACTTATAAACTTCTTGACACAGTTCATTCATGCTGCCTCCAAGCCTTCATATACTGTTCCCACTGAGATGTTCTCCTGACTTATCAATATGCCTTTACCAGCTGCATTCCAAATGGGAGGTAAACTCAGGAAATTTGAAATAGTCCCCTTCCCATTCTGATTATTGATCTATATCATATGTTCAAACCATTAGCTAGTTTTAATAGAGTGAAAATCTTTCAGAAAAGTGGAAGAAATAGGACTAAGCATATCTTTTTAGCATAATGAAAGCCATTTCCAAAGGTAAGCTTTTATGCTACAGGGGAAATCATTTGACCAGTGACATTTAATAAAATGCTGCAGTAAAACTGTTTTGACTTCCTAATATATTGCTCAGCAAGTATTTTTAAGTTATCTCACATGGGCATATTTTATCTCTAATTAGTCTACAATCATTTTAAGATTCTATATATTTTTTATCTCCCCACAGAGTTTAATAAACATTTGTCAGACTGACTGATTCAAAGTTACTTCTCATAACAACTACTAAGAAGACCAAGAAACATTTAAAAGCCAGGGTTTGTATATAAGCTAGAATTTTCAGCATCACTTTCATTCCACAGTCTTTTATGAGCCATTCACTTAAAATTTTTATAAACAAAGAAGAAAACTACTGTTAAATTTTACTGACATTATAAATTGCTAAACAAATCCAAGTTGAATTCAACTATAAAATAAATAAATAAGTTGTATAATCAGTCTACTAGAATACCACACCTCAACCCAAAGTGTATTAAAAGAAGAAGCTTAGAGGGCTCTAGTAGAAATTCATTTATTTAATGGTGGCCGCCCTAGGAATGAAAGGATTGCTTCTCATCTGAAACCATATAAACATAATTTACCAGTATTACTGAGGAATAAGTGCTACTTAGATGACAAAAGTTATTTCACAAAGCAAACTTTAAAAGAAAACATTATTTTAAAATGCAATGGGTTGGGACTTCCCTGGTGGCACAGTGGTTAAGCATCCACCTGCCAATGCAGGGGACATGGGTTTGAGCCCTGGTCCGGGAAGATCCCACATGCCGCAGAGCAACTAAGCCCGTGTGCCATAACTACTGAGCCTGCGAGCCACAATTACTGAGCCCACACGCCACAACTACTGAAGCCTGCGCGCCTAGAGCCCACGCTCCGAAACAAGAGAAGCCACTGCAATGAGAAGCCCGCACACCGCAATAAAGAGTAGCCCCACTCACAGCAACTAGAGAAAGCTTGCAAGCAGCAACGAAGACTCAACACAGCCAAAAATAAATAAATAAATAAATTTATATAAAATGCAATGGGTTAAAGAAGATTTCTGAACATGCCATCTATAAATCAAATGTGATTCACATAGCAGTGGTTATAAAATGATTGCACAGTAACCCTCATGAGCTATTTTGTAAAGAAATACTCATGACAAAGGGAGGAGTCACCAGTATAACAAATATAACAGGTAACCTGCAATTTGCAGACATACTGAAAACAGCAAATATCCAAAGATGTTGTTTTTAAAAGAAGTTGGTAGTTATAGAAAGAACTAAAATAATGGAAATTGAGAACTGTGAGAGAAATATGGACCGCTGAAACAGGAACTCTGCTAATAAAGATAGCCACCACTTATACAATATTTTAAGAGAACAACACAGATAATTTAGTGGCAGTGCCATGACTCAAACCTATGTCTCTCTGACTCAGAATGCATGTCCATTATACATGCCTCCTATTCTCTCCAGTAAAACTGATACAGCAAGAGTTCAAAAAAAGCATTAGTGATTAGTGACAGTGATACGAAAGAACCTAGGATTATGACTATCCCTTTAACTACAGTGGTTCCAACAGATATCTTAGGGAAGAAGATGCTAGAAATTTTAAAATATCTCTGTATATACTCGATTACCATTTATATATTTCAGTTTATTATAGATAATATTCTTGAACATGTTAAGGTGTTTTCTTTCTTTGTTTTTTCTTTATAAGACCTAATTCTATTCAACTGAAGGTATTCATTGTCTGGAAAAGCATCACTACTCTTATGATAGAAATGAAAAGCTAGTAAGTCTATATTAAGTTTTTAACTCTTAAAATATATTCTTCATGCATTCATCCATTCAACAACTATCTAGCTTCAATTATAAGCCAGGAAGTTTTCTGTTCCAGATACAGCAATTAACAAACCAGATCTTGAAGCAGATAGGATCTCAATCTCTCTCTGTCTCTCTCTCTCTTCTCTTGCCCTCTCCCTCCCTATGTGTGTGTGTGTGTGTGTGTGTGTGTGTGTGTGTGTGTGTGTGTGTGTGTGTGTGTGCATGTAAGATAAAGCCAAGTTCTACTGAGGAAAGTGTTTTTTACATTCTCTTTCCACATCGACAGTCAATCCTGCATGATTTTAGACCGTAAAGTTTTATAATAAGTCATGGTATAGAAAGGAAGAAGTATATGCAGAAAGAAAGCTTTCAACAGTCAAGACAAGAAAAAGTTTTGTTCCACTAAGAAAAGGTGAGAGAAAGAACAGGACAAAACCTTCAGACAGAAGTGTCCTGGGATCTTAAGTTGAGGGTAGTGTGGTGAAAACAGGTTAGTGAAGGAAATACCAGCGTAGAGCTCCTTCTTCTCAGGATGGAAAGGAAAATGGCAAACCTCTTAGAAAATCTCTGTCTTCCATGTGGCATTACTTATGTCTAGTAAGTAATTATGTCCAGTAATTACTTATATCCCCGTAAGATCTAAGGGCTCTTCTAGCCGACCATCCAGAGCTAGGGAACAGTGTGGAAGTCACCTTCCCAGTCCTGCACACTACAGATTGGTTCAGAGAAAATGACCAAGAGCATCTAGCTACCTGAGGGTTGAGACAGACACGCTGAGAGAGCCAGGGCACTAGAATAAGCCTGAGGCTGGATCAAGGCTAAAACAGAAAATAAAAACCTTGAAACTAGAAGCTATGATGGGAGATGGGTCCCAGGATGATTCCCAAAAGCCAGGTGAGAAGAGCTACCATATCCCAGACTTGAGATCCCCTCATCCTACTTTCAGTGAGCTTCCCCTGTATCTATAATCCATCTTAGAAAGAGAGACAGAAAAGGGATATCAAAGGAGAGAAAAAGCACTATTGGGGAGTTGAACCCACACAGCATGATTGCTGTGCGATAACTGCGTACAGAGTAATGACATTGTTCTCACAAGTGTAGGGCTGGAACCCCAGCCAGAAAAGTCTTGACTCTCATTTTCATTAATGTTTTTCACTTTCAAGTTTATTTCTAACTTAGCAAAATGGTGTCAAAAATCTCAGAGCTATCATCCTTTGATGCAAAAATCTAGAAGTCAAGATTGGTTCAAGATGGCGGAGTAGAAGGACATGCTCTTACTCCCTCTTTTGAGAACACCAGAATCACAACTAACTGCTGAACAATCATCAGCAGGAAGACACTGGAACTCACCAAAAAAGATACCCCACATCCAAAGACAAAGGAGAAGCCACAGTGAGATGGTAGGAGGGGTGCTATCACAATAAAATCAAACCCCATAACTGCTGGGTGGGTGACTCACAAACTGGAGAACACTTATACCACAGAAGTGCACCCACTGGAGTGAAGGTTCTGAGCCACATGTCAGGCTTCCCAACCTGGGGACCTGGCAATGGGAGGAGGAATTCCTACAGAATCAGACTTTGAAGTCTAGTGGGATTTGATTGCAGGACTTCGGCAGGACTGGGGGAAACAGAGACTCCACTCTTGGAGGGCACACACAAAGTAGTGTGAGCATCAGGACCCAGGGGAAGGAGCAGTGACCCCATAGGAGATTGAACCAGACATACCTGCTAGTGTTGGAGGGTCTCCTGCAGAGGCAGGGGAAAGCTTTGGCTCACCAAGGGACAAGGACACTGGCAGCAGAAGTTCTGGGAAGTACTCCTTGGTGTGAGTCCTCCCAGAATCCCCCATTAGCCCCACCAAAGAGCCTGCAGGCTCCAGTGCTGGGTTGCCTCAGGCCAAACAACCAACAGGGAGGGAAGCCAGCCCCACCCACCAGCAGTCAAGCAGATTAAAGTTTTACTGAGCTCTGCCCACCAGGGCAACAGTCAGCTCTACCCATCACCAGTCCCTCCCATCAGGAAACTTCCACAAGCCTCTTAGGTAGCCTCATCCACAAGAGGGCAGAAAGCAGAAGCAAGAACTACAATCCTGCAGCCTGTGGAACAAAAACCACATTCACAGAATGACAGACAAGATGAAAAGGCAGAGGGCTATGTCCCAGATGAAGGAACAAGATAAAACCCCCAAAAAACAACTAAATGAAATGTAGATAAGTCACCTTGCAGAAAAAGAATTCAGAGTAATGATAGTGAAGATGATCCAGGACCTCGGAAAAATAAGGGAGGCAAAGATCGAGAAGATGCAAGAAATGTTTAACAAAGACCTAGAAGAATTAAAGAACAAACAAATAGAGATGAACAATACAATAACTGAAATTAAAACTACACTAGAAGGAATCAATAGCAGAATAACTGAGGCAGGAGAACGGATAAGTGACCTGGAAGACAGAATGGTGGAATTCACTGCTGCGGAACAGAATAAAGAAAAAAGAATGAAAAGAAAGGAAGACAGCCTAAGAGACCTCTGGGACAACATTAAACACAACAACATTCACATTATAGGTGTCCCAGAAGAAGAAGAAGAGAGAAAAAGGACCAGAAAAAATATTTGAAGAGATTATAGTCGAAAACTTCCCTAACACGGGAAAGGAAATAGCCACCCAAGTCCAGGAAATGCAGAGGGTCCCATACAGGATAAACCCAAGGAGAAACACGCCGAGACACAGAGTAATCAAATTGGCAAAAATTAAAGACAAAGAAAAATTATTGAAAGCAGCGAGGGAAGAATGACAAATAATATACAAGGGAACTCCCACAAGGTTAACAACTGATTTCTCAGCAGAAACTCTACAGCCAGAAGGGAGTGGCATGATGTACTTAAAGTGATGAAAGGGAAGAACCTACAACCAAGATTACTCTACCTAGCAAGGATCTCATTCAGATTCGATGGAGAAATCAAAAGCTTTACAGACAAGCAAAAGCTAAGAGAATTCAGCACCACCAAACCAGCTCTACAACAAATGCTAAAGGAACTTCTCCAAGTGGGAAACACAGGAGAAGAAAAGGACCTACAAAAACAACCCCCCCCAAAATTAAGAAAATGGTATTAGAAACATACATATCGATAATTAGCTTAAACGTGAATGGATTAAATGCTCCAACCAAAAGACACAGGCTTGCTGAATGGATACAAAAACAACACCCATATATATGCTGTCTACAAGAGACCCAGTTTAAACCTAGGGACACATACAGACTGAAAGTGAGGGGATGGAAAAAGATATTCCATGCAAATGGAAATCAAAAGAAAGCTGGAGTAGCAATACTCATATCAGATAAAATAGACTTTAAAATAAAGAATGTTACAAGAGACAAGGAAGGACACTAAGTAATGATCAAGGGATCAATCCAAGAAGCAGATATAACAATTTTAAATATATATGCACCCAACATAGGAGCACCTCAATACATAAGGCAACTGCTAACAGCAATAAAAGAGGAAATCAACAGTAACAAAATAATAGTGGGGGACTTTAACACCTCACTTACACCAATGGACAGATCATCCAAAATGAAAATAAATAAGGAAACACAAGCTTTAAATGACACAATAGACCAGATAGATTTAATTGATATTTATAGGACATTCCATCCAAAAACAGCAGATTACACTTTCATCTCAAGTGCGCACGGAACACTCTCCAGGACAGATCACATCTTGGGTCACAAATCAAGCCTCAGTAAATTTAAGAAAACTGAAATCATATCAATCATCTTTTCTGACCACAATGCTATGAGATTAGAAATGAATTACAGGGAAAAAACCGTAAAAAACACAAACACATGGAGGCTAAACAATACATTACTAAATAACCAAGAGATCACTGAAGAAATCAAAGAGGAAATCAAAAAATACCTAGAGACAAATGACAATGAAAACGCAATGATCCAAAACCTATGGGATGCAGCAAAAGCAGTTCTAAGAGGGAAGTTTATAGCTACACAAGCCTATCTCAAGAAACCAGAAAAATCTCAAGTAAACAATCTAACCTTACACCTAAAGGAACTAGAGAAAAAAGAACAAACAAAACCCAAAGTTAGCAGAAGGAAAGAAATCACAAAGATCAGAGCAGAAATAAATGGAATAGAAACAAAGAATACAATAGCAAAGGTCAATAAAAGTAAAAGCTGGTTCTTTGAGAAGGTAAACAAAATTGATAAACCATTAGCCATACTCATCAAGAAAAAGAGGGAGAGGACTCAAATCAAAGGAGAAGTTACAACAGACACTGCAGAAATACAAAGCATCCTAAGAGACCACTACAAGCAACTCTATGGCAATAAAATGGACAACCTGGAAGAAATGGACAAATTCTTAGAAAGGTATAACCTTCCAAGACTGAACCAGGAAGAAATAGAAAATATGAACAGACCAATCACAAGTAATGAAATTGAAACTGTGATTACAAATCTTCCAACAAACAAAAGCCCAGGACCAGATGGCTTCACAGGTGAATTCTATCAAACATTTAGAGAAGAGCTAACACCCATCCTTCTCAAACTCTTCCAAAAAATTGCAGAGGAAGGAACACTGCCAAACTCATTCTATGAGGCCACCATCACCCTGATACCAAAACCAGACAAAGATACTACAAAAAATGAAAATTACAGACGATTATCACTGATGAATATAGATGCAAAAATCCTCAACAAAATACTAGCAAACAGAAACCAACAGCACATTAAAAGGATCATACAACATGTTCAAGTGGGATTTATCCCAGAGATGCAAGGATTCTTCAATATACGCAAGTCAATCAATGTGATACACCATATTAACAAATTGAAGAATAAAAACCATATGATCATCTCAATAGATGCAGAAAAAGCTTTCGACAAAATTCAACATCCATTTATGATAAAAACTCTCCAGAAAGTGGGCACCGAGGGAACCTACTTCAACATAATGGAGGCCATATATGACAAACCCACAGCAAACATCATTCTCAATGGTGAAAAACTGAAAGCATTTCCTCTAAGATCAGGAACAAGACAAAGATGTCCACTCTCACCACTATTATTCAACATAGTTTTGGAAGTCCTAGCCACAGCAGTCACAGAAGAAAAAGAAATAAAAGGAATACAAATTGGAGAAGCAGAAGTAAAACTGTCACTGTTTGCAGATGACATGATACTATACAAACAGAATCCTAAAGATGCCACCAGAAAACTACTAGAGCTAATCAATGAATTTGGTAAAGCTGCAGGATACAAAATTAATGCACAGAATTCTCTTGCATTCCTCTACACTAATGATGAAAAATCTGAAAGAGAAATTAAGGAAACACTCCCATTTAACACTGCAACAAAAAGAATAAAATACCTATGAATAAACCTACCTAGGGAGACAAAAGACCTGTATGAAGAAAACTATAAGACAATGATGAAAGAAATTGAAGATGATGCCAACAGACGGAGAGATACCATGTTCTTGGATTGGAAGAACCAATATTGTGAAAATGACTATACTACCCACAGCAATCTATAGATTCAATGCAATCCCTATCAAATTACCAATGGCATTTTTTACAGAACTAGAACAAAAAATCTTAAAATTTGTATGGAGACACAGAAGACCCCGAATAGCCATAGCAGTCTTGAGGGAAAAAAACGGAGCTGGAGGAATCAGACTCTCTGACTTCAGACTATACCACAAAGCTACAGTAATCAAGACAATATGGTACTGGCACAAAAACAGAAATATAGATCAATGGAACAGGATAGAAAGCCCCGAGATAAACCCACGACCTATGGTCTACTACCCTATGACAAAGGAGGCAAGGATATACAATGGAGATAAGACAGTCTCTTCAATAAGTGGTGTTGGGAAAACTGGACAGCTACATATAAAAGAATGAAATTAGAACACTCCCTAACACCATATACAAAAATAAACTGAAAATGGATTAGAGACCTAAAAGTAAGACTGGGCACTATAAAACACTTAGAGGAAAACATAGGAAGAACTCTTTGACATAAATCACAGCAAGATATTTTTTGATCTACCTCCTAGAGTAATGGAAATAAAACCAAAAATAAACAAATGGGACCTAATGAAACTGAAAAGCTTTTGCACAGCAAAGGAAACCATAAACAAGACGAAAAGACAACCCTCAGAATGGGAGAAAATATTTGCAAATGAATCATCGGACAAAGGATTAATCTCCAAAATATATAAACAGCTCATGCAGCTCAATATTAAAGAAACAAACAACCCAATCCAAAAATGGGCAGAAGACCTAAATAGACATTTCTCCAAAGAAGACATACAGATGGCCAAGAAGCACATGAAAAGCTGCTCAACATCACCAATTATTAGAGAAATTCAAATCAAAACTACAATGAGTTATCACCTCACAGTGGTTAGAATGGGCATCATCAGAAAAGCTACTAACAACAAATGCTGGAGAGGGTGTGGAGAAAAGGGAACACTCTTGCACTGTTGGTGGGGATGTAAATTGATACAGCCACTATGGAGAACAGTATGGAGGTTCCTTAAAAAACTAAAAATAGAATTACCATATGACCCAGCAATCCCATTACTGGGCATATACCCTGAGAAAACCATAATTCAAAAGGAGTCGTGTACCACAATGTTCATTGCGGCACTATTTACAATAGCCAGGTCATGGAAGCAATCTAAATGCCCATCAACAGATGAATGGATAAAGAAGGTGTGGTACATATATACAATGGAATATTACTCAGCCATAAAAAGGAACAAAATTGGGTCATTTGTAGGGACAGGGATGCATCTAGAGACTGTCCTACAGAGTGAAGTAAGTCAGAAAGAGGAAAACAAATATCGTATATTAACGCATATATGTGGAACCTAGAAAATGATAGAGATGATCCGGTTTGCAGAGCGGAAATTGAGACACAGATGTATAGAACAAACGTATGGACACCAAAGGGGAAAGCGGCAGACGGGTGGGGATGTGATGAATTGGGAGACTGGGATTGACATGTATACGCTCATGTGTATAAAATGGATGACTAATAAGAAAATAAATAAACATTAAAAAAAAAAGAAAGAAAAAGAAAACTCTAGAAGTCATCATTGATTCCATTGATTTCTCTTTTTTTTTTCATTCTCACAGCCAATCCATTCACCAAATCCTATCAACTCTTCTTCCTAAATGTTATAAAAAGCTGCCCACTTCTTTCCTTCATCCCAGCATCATCCACGGCCCAGACTCCTAAAGTAATCTCCTACCTAGTAACCCTGTTAACACTTTCACCTCCTGCAATTCATTCTCCATAAAGTATCCAAGGTGCCTGAAATTCTCTAGTAAATCCCATTACAACTGAAATGAAAACGAAATCCTTATGTTGGCTTAGCTCCTGACCTTTTTTGGCCTCCTACCCTCCAGGATAACTCTCCTCTGTATCTCTCTCTCCGGCAACACTGACCTCCTCTATGGTCTTCAAAACGACAGGTGTATCCCCCACAGAGCCTATGCGGTTGATGTTCCCTCCTCCTGCAGATCTTCCCTTGACAAGAAGCTCCTTCTTGGCATTTAGACCACAACTCAATGCCACTTCTTCAAAGAGGACTTCCAAAGCACTCTATGAGAAGTAGCCCTCTTTACCCCAATTTCCCCTCATTTTAAAATTTCTGGGTATATAATCCACTTATCTCTTTAGAATATGAGCTCCTTGAGGGCAGGGTCCTTGTTCACAGGTAAATAGACACTCTATCAATATTATTGAATGAAGGAATGAAAAACTGAATCGATAAATGAATGAGTTGGGTAATAGAGGGGAATGGTTACCTTCTTCTCACTGCTTCTCTTCCCACTAACATCCCTCATGTCACTCCCAATTTTGCCAAAGAGTAAGCAAAATGACTACTAATCAGGCAATGAAGAATACAGGACATGTCCTAAGGAGCAGTATGCAAAGGGTATAAACAGGCATTGGGGGGAAAAATCTTAATTTAGGAAAGAGAAGAATAGACTTTTTAAAAACACCATAGCCTCTTACTCAATGATGGACCTTCCAAGTGAAGAATACAAAAGTAAGAAATGCCTATGTTCTATAAAGCATTATGTAAATTGTATTTTCTGAGTTGAAATATTTAAAATACACTAGGAAATATGTTATTGAATGGTGAATCCTTTTACGAGGATTTCTATTAGATCAAAGTGAGCATTTTTATCTGTTGAGCTTTCATGAAGCAATATAGCCATGTTGTTAATTGATGAGAAGCACTATAGGATTACATCTTTTCCATGATTGACTCATAAATAGGCAATTAGGGTAAAGGTGATCAGTAAAAAATAAATATATTGCTTACATTTCAATGGAAAATTGACCTTAAATGATAGATTTCTGGAGAAATATCCTTTAGTTAAATTTTAGTTTAATTATTCTGCTCAAGGAAACTTAAAGAGACAGTGGCATAGAGAATATTGGAGTAAAACTGAAAGCCTCTGTATTCACTTGTATTCACATAAGCTGACCAGTCCATGACTCTGAAGAGCAGAATTTTAGTATAACTGCACATAATACACATTTTTTTTGTTTTGGTTACAAAAATCATTATCTGACTATGCTTGGACCTCTATGTAATGTAGGAAAAAGTTGTTTCTTAATAAAGTCATATTAACTAGCCTATTAATAATCAGATTCCTAATGTACCTTCACAATCTGAAATTTAAAAACTGCATTCCTATTATGTTACAGATTAATACTTGTTCTCAGAACTATTTCCAAAAAAGAAAAAAATTCTTACCAGACATAAACTGTGTAATAGAGGATAATTCCATTTGGCTCCAGGGGTGGTTGCCATGACAACTTTACCGTGACACCAGACAACTGTTTTACAGAGAAGTCTTGTGGGGGAGAATCAGGAGCTGAAAAGTTAGAATATATGATAATGCATTTTATTAAATATATATAAGAAAAAGTTAAAATAGAAATGCACAAAATTTTTATTATGAACTTTCTGGTAAATGAATCAAGTACAGTGCCTTTCTCCATGGGCTTGAGAGACTGTTTACTTTCAAAATGAGATGATAAAAGAAGATTTTGCATGGTGGTGTTAGAACATCTGTTTCTGTGATTCAATGGAAAAAAATATTTCATGAGAAAAAAAGAACAAGGGCTATGTCATTGTGATTTACCTACTGTTCAAGTACATCTTGGTAAATTATCAGCCTTTAATAAAAATAAAACTATTGGTTGGGGTGAATAAATATACAATAAAAGAGCTCCACAAACAATAAAAAGAGATGGGGAAAAAAACACGCATCCAAGAAGTGGGTAAGAGATAAGTATAACATTGTGAGAGCAATTAAAATGACAGACCTCACAAATGAAAACTACATTCCTCAATTTCAGTAGTGTCATTAAACTGCAAAATAATATCAAAATCTGTTCATTGAGTCTTCAAAACTGAATGCGTTACAAAGGAAATGCCAATGTAGCACATAAACAAGAATATAGACATTTTAGGGTCTACTTCTAATTATGCTATAATAGTGTAAGGATTTAAATATTTTAGCCATTCTGAATTGAATAAACACTAAAAAAATTGCTGTAAGCTAATTAGCAAGTTTATATTTCCACTTAGATAAAACATTTAGAATGGCACTTCTCAGCTCCTGTATGACAGCATAGTAATGTCTTAGAATATTAACACAATTTTTTGCATGTAAAAGGGTATAAATTACTACAATTTTGATCATTGTTTTAGTTATGCATGGAAAGTGGACTCATAGCTAATAGAAATTCTGAGAATTTATTCAGATCTTTGAACAATGTTATAGATTAGTATTTGTGCAAATCACTTTTTCCAATAATTTGGAGAAAATGCTGCCTGAATTATTATATTTTCTTTCTGATTTTCTGAGTAATCTCCACTATAGTGTACACATACGTGTGTGTTTTCATTATTTTGGTAACAACAGTTTTTTAAAACAAATTTATTGAGCAGAGAAAAGCTTTATGAGTTCTATAGAATAACAGTGACAGCTAATTTATATTTTCAGTTGGTATTCTCACTGGCACTATAATAAAAATGCTAACAAATATTATCACAAGAATCCATATTCATTTGGAGATGTCTGTTTCCCAAGATATGAATTACCTCTAAGCAAGAACTCTCTTTCATCTGTCAAAACAAAACCCTAGAATACTTTTTTTCTGAATATCATTGCAAAACTTAACTTTTGTTTATTATTGGAAAAAAAGAATTTTAATCAAAACTAGTACTGATATAGAATATTATATGTTGCAACTAAGCATTTTTCTTCTATAATATGCTTTAAGATGTTTATGTGGAATATCAGTTTTTGGTGTTTTATATTTAATCTTCAATATATTCTTGGGGTTTTTTATGTAAAACATTTTATTGCTAAATAAATGTAATTAACATGCTTTTTTTTTTTTTTTGCGGGCCTCTCACTGCTGTGGCCTCTCCCGTTGCGGAGCACAGGCTCCGGACGTGCAGGCTCAGCAGCCATGGGTCACGGGCCCAGCCGCTCCACGGCATGTGGGATCTCCCGGACCGGGGCACGAACCCGCATCCCCTGCATCGGCAAGCGGACTCTCAACCACTGAGCCACCAGGGAAGCCCTAACATGTCTTTTTAAATAAAATACTGAATATCTACTATAGCAGACTAAGTTTCAATCATTTAAGCATTTGTTAAAATAACCTTTGTATTCAGAATTGCAGTTTTAAAAAATGAAATTGGAAAAATTAGATTAAATAAATGCAATATCTTTTGCAATCTATCCAAGTCATCAAGACAGAGCATATGAGGATAGATAAGGGTCTTCCTAAGGCTCTTACTTACTCTGTTTGGCATGATCTTTCCTATCCCTCACCCTCCCTCTATTCGTCTGTCTTCAGGTCACAGTTTAAACATAACTTAATCAGCTACATTTTCCTGGATGCTTCAGAGTAGCTAAAGTTCCTTGTTTTGGGTCCTGGTGAACACTTAAGCCAGTAATTAGAATAATAAAAATTACCTGTCTACACATTTGTCAGATTTAGATCTCTTCTGCGGAACTTCAAGCTCCATGAAAGCAAGGAGCTCCTACTACCCAATAAAGCAAAGCTTCTCAGGCCTTTATCCATTCTAGATTTGCTATAATTTTTCTGAAAGAGGTCTTGCTCTTCACCCTATTCCATAGCAATTATATCAATAACTGGGCCAAGGACTTAGATGGAAGTTTACCATGACTCTGCATTTTTAACAGCCCAGGTAATTTGCATGCATAGTATAATTTGCAACTATTGACTTGAGTGGTAATAAACTCTGCCTGTTCAAAATATATGTTCACTACTGGTCTAGGGTCCTTCATATTAGACCTCGGATTCTTACTATAGGGACTATTTCATTAGATTGGAAATAAAGAGGGTACTACGTCTATTAGGGCATTGTTAAAATGATTTAATACATCTTTCTTAGCCATTACCTAAGAGAGAAGGAGAGTTAACCTTCTTCCCTAGCCTTTAGCCATGGTCTCTTTGGGAGAACTTTTTTATTTGGTTAATTTTCACTTTGAGAGCAAGAAGAATCTATGAAAAAAATGAAAACTTGGACAGGTGAGTTTTGCTGAGGAAACAAGCATGGAAAGTAGAGGCAATAACTAAGGAAGACTAACCCATGAGAAGACTTAGAAACTGGGGCAACAAGTTCTAAGTTTCTAGAACTGGGGGAAGAAACTAAGATCTACCAGTTTCTAACCCTGGTAGATTACCTTACCAGGATGCTTTGGTGAAATATTTTGGTGGAGGGGAAAACACAGAGGGACCTGAAATGGGGGAAGAAGGCTTCTGAAGACTTCATTACTTGGAGTAAAGTAAGAAAAATGCAGAGAAAAGCCTTCCTTCTTCTGGAAGTAAGTAACATACATTTTGTCCTAGTGAATGACTAGAATCTGAACCACAGAGTGCAGCTTAGTGTGAAGTTGGGGAAACCTGAGAGGGTGCAAAAAGATATTCTACAAACACATGTTACATCCAGACCTACCCCTCTTCGCAATGGGACTTTCTTTTACAGAAGAAAAATAAGTCTCAAAATACCCAATGTAAAAAACATAAAATGTAAATCCAAATCCCAAATATATCTCTCAAAAGTAATTTTCTTAGCATGATATATGCCTATAACTTGGTGAAGTATTATTGTAAAGTGGTCTCAGTAGTAAAGTCGATTTTATTCAGGTTAGGAAAATGTATGCTTAAATATTCAATATTAAGGCTATTAACATTCAGGAATAGCATCTTGGCAAATTATGTAGAGAAATCTGGAAAACAGCCTGAAGTCATTAGCAAGCTAATCCTAATACCAATAAAAAATGTTGCAGGTTGACATAACAGAATCTACTATAAAACTTATGTAAATGTCTATTTTTAAGAATGTTAAAGTTGAAAAACACAGTCATAACATATACTGATTGATGTTCAAGCTATTCACACCAAAATTTTAGCCTTAAAAATTCCCATGGAGGGGCTTCCCTGGTGGCGCAGTGGTTGGGAGCCTGCCTGCCAATGCAGGGGACACGGGTTCGAGCCCTGGTCTGGGAAGATCCCACATGCCGTGGAGCAACTAGGCCCATGAGCCACAACTACTGAGCCTGTGCGTCTGGAGCCTGTGGTCCCAAGAAGAAAGGCCGCGATAGTGAGAGGCCCGCGCACCGCGATGAAGAGTGGACCCTGCTTGCCGCAACTAGAGAAAGCCCTTGCACAGAAACGAAGACCCAACACAGCCAAAAATAAATAAATAAAAATTAAAAAAAAAAAAATTCCCATGGAAAAAAATATTACTGATTTTTTTTACAGAGCATGGATGACTTCAGAATAAAAAAAATGCATTTTATATCTGATTTTACTGAACATAAATCTGACTTTGCAAGCTTCTTTTAAACCATGACAATGAAATCTCTGTATAAAGCTGGTGCGGCACACAGTGCTACCCAAGGTTGGAGAATTCTTATATCTTCATTCTGTATACATGTTTTTTGAAATGTGATGGATTCAAAATATATCACTATTCACTGCTATACTTACCATCTTCTTCAGTCAGCACACTTATGGGTGCACTCCGAACTCCTTCACCTTTGAGTGTACTAGCTGACACCTCAATTATATATTGCGTATACTTCTTCAGTCCTAAATAGAAATAAAATAGATAAGACTTACGAAATGTCCCTTAATTATATGCAAGAAGCAAACTATGAAATGCCTCAACACTCTTTCAAAAGTAAAAACTAAATGAAAATGTAGTTCTTGGAATAGTAACTCCTATTATGAAGACAAAATATTTAAAAATGTGGAAAAGAACTGACTTAGAGTAGTCTTTCATATGACCTGCCATAAACTTCTAGTTTATTTACCAGAAGGCCAGAATTGTCACACCCTGTATAAAGCTAATCACACTTACCATTTCTAATATAACAACAAGCTAATATTTTGTGGCCACTCTGTCAATATAAATGTAAATATCCAATATTATATATATTTTTACCTTTAATGTTCTGGGTCAAAGAGGTTGTATTTATAGTTCTTTCCTCATTTCCATTACTTTTCTTGAGATAAATTGTATATTTTTGTATAATTCCATTGGGACTATATGGGGGAAGAAATGATAGCTCAATCTCTCCAGAGGAAATATTTTTGTAAGTAATATTTTCTGGTGCACTATCAGGCACTGAAAAAAATAAAAATATACATACATAAAATAATTCCACCCTAATAGTGCATTCTGCTGAAGTTTTCGCTCCAGTGGATAAGGATATGTATACATGAACGTTCATTAGAGTGCGATTATAATAAACATCCTAAATGCAGTAAAATATGGGTAAATTATAGCACTTACAACTGTTTAAGACAAATTTCATTTCAAAGAAAATTCATACTACAACTCTACAGAATAATGTTTATAGGATGATATTTTTTTTTTTTTTTTTTTTTTTTTTGCGGTACACGGGCCTCTCACTGCTGTGGCCTCTCCCTTTGCGGAGCACAGGCTCCGGACGCGCAGGCTCAGCGGCCATGGCTCACGGGCCCAGCCGCTCCGCGGCATGATGGGATCTTCCCGGACCGGGGCACGAACCCGTGTCCCCTGCATCGGCAGGCGGACTCTCAACCACCGTGCCACCAGGGAAGCCCTATAGGATGATATTTTTATTAAAATACCTGAGACTATATTAAACTGTCTTACATTGCAGTACATGCAGATAAAGTGGTCCCTTGGTATCTCCAGTGAATTGGACCCTCACCCCGACCCCCTTCTTGGATACCAAAATTCAAGGATGCTCAAGTCTTATATAAAATGGCATAGTATTTGCATATAACCCATGGAAATTCTCCTGTATACTTTAAATCATCTCTAGTTTATTTATAATACCTAATACAATATAAATGCTATGTAAATAATTGTAAATACAATGGAAATACTATGTAAATAGTTGCCTGCCAGCATGCAGCAAATTCAAGTTTTGTTTTTTGGAACTCGCTGCAATTTTTTTTCAAATATTTTCAATCCACAGTTGGTTGAATCTGTGGATACAGGGCCCACAGATACAAAGGGCTAACTGTACAAGAAGGAGGACTGAAAAACACTTAAAAATTGATTCTGCCTTTCATTAATAATGATAATAATACATAAATGATTAATAGATTAGTTTTGATATACAACAAGATCTATGACAAGACAAGGATCCTCTCCTAGATATAAGGCTGCATATAATAACCTGGTAACAAAACAGTCTACTAAGGATACAGGATATCAATAAATAAAACACTAGCTTTCTGTATCTATTAATGTTCTTATTATATTGAATGTAATGGTCACAAAATGGTTTTCTACATATATTCAAATACTAATACTACATGTGGGATTCCAATTCTGCCAAAATACTGGAATAGATAAACACTAAACTGAATGACTATTATAATTAAAAGAAGTAAAACTCTGCATAAAATCAACATTTTTCTTGTCACGTAAGGAATTGCAGAGCTGACAAGGGAGTTAGAAATTTCTGGTGGTCCAAAAACAAATGCAAAAAAAAAAAATGCAAAAAAACAAACAAAATAAAATAAAACAAACAAACAAAAAACAAAGTAAAAACAAGAATCCTGAGATGGAAGCTGGTACTAAAGCCTGCTCTGCCTTGGAGGGTACTGGTCAATCCTGGTGACTTTGAGTTTCTGTATTAACAGCTGTGTAGACTGCCAGAAAAAGAATATAAAACCTTGGGCCAGAAGAAGGATAAAGGATACCCCTGCATCAAGAATTGGAACCCCAAAAGAATGCAGTTTCAACTAGGGCCATGATATTGGCCAACTCTAGGGGCACCTTGAATTCTTCTGCAGAGTACCACAGAACTCAATGTGAGTGGTAACTCCTAGGCTTGCGCAATGTGGTGTATTCACTCTCAAGGACTAGGGGGTGAGAAGTAAGCCCACCGCGCAAAAGAGGCCAGAAAAGTAACTTTTTCCCTCTTGCTACTCCTCTGGATGAAGAGGTGGAATAGAAAGAAAAATTACACACTTCTGGAACTGTAAGCCTATCCCTATGAGCATATGTGGCCTAAATCCATGCTACCCATATAGCCTGAAAAGCCCTCTACTTCAGAATATAAATTAAAATGAATTTGAGTTGCCATTACTCAAGAGCAACTAGCAGAAGCAAACACACATTTTCTTGGAAGAAACTCAACTTCAACTCAGTCTACATAAATTTCCCACAGATGAAGTTTCAAGGAATATGAACTCACTGATAAAAGTCACAAAACACACAGGCAAATCAGGCACCAATACTTAAAGCCAGCAAAGAAAAAGGAAAACACACACACACACACACACACACACACACACACACACAGCAGTCAGACTTCAAAAGACTTTATATATTGAAGTTATCAAAGAATAAAAATACAAACGTTTAATATATTTCAAGAAATCAAACATTTGAAAGTATGAGCAAAGAATTCTTTAAATAATAATAAATAATGTAAATAACTAAGCAGACTTGAAAGAGAACCAAATAGGACTTGTAGAATAGAAAAAAATAACTAAAATTAAAATTCTGTTGATGCACAAAAAAGCAGATTAGATAGAGTGAAAATTTTAGCAAAAAAAAATTACAGTATTGAATAAATTATCAAAAAGTAACTCAGAGAAAGAAAATGTAGAGAATATAAAATGGCAGTTAAGAGACATAAAGGATATACTAAGGGGGTCTAAGAAAGTAGAGAAAATGAAGAAGAAGAAGTATTTGAAGGGATAATGGCTGGGACTGATCAAAATTGTTGAAAGATATCAAGCTTCAGAACAAGGAATCCCAATAAATCCCAAGCAAAATTTTCTTTAAAAAATCATATTGGGCTTCCCTGGTGGCGCAGTGGTTGAGAGTCCGCCTGCCGATGCAGGGGACACGGGTTTGTGCCCCGGTCCGGGAGGATCCCACATGCCACGGAGCGGCTGGGCCCGTGAGCCATGGCCGCTGAGCCTGCGCGTCCGGAGCCTGTGCTCCGCAATGGGAGAGGCCACAACAGTGAGAGGCCCACGTACCGAAAAAAAAAATCATATTTAGGGGCTTCCCTGTTGGGCCAGTGGTTAAGAATCCGTCTGCCAATGCAGGGGACACGTGTTCGAGTCCTGGTCCAGGAAGATCCCACATGCCGCGAAGAAACTAAGCCCATGCACCACAACTACTGAGCTTGCGCTCTAGAGCTCGTGAGCCACAACTACTGGGCCCGCGTGCTACAACTACTGAAGCCCACGTGCCTAGAGCCTGTGCTCCGCAGCAAGAGAAGCCACCGCAATGAGAAGCCTGCGCACCGCAACGAAGAGTAGCCCCAGCTCCCCACAACTAGAGAAAGCCCACACGCAGCAACGAAGACCCAATGAGGCCAAAAATAAATAAATTAAATAAATTTTAAAAACTCATATTTAGACACATCATTGTGAAACTACAGAATACCAAAGAAGAGATCTTAACAGCACCAGGAAGAAAACAGATCATCTACATAGGAATGACAATTAGACAGAAAAGTGACCTCAGTTGAAAAACTAATGGAATTCTAAACCCAGAAAAATTAACAAGAGCAAAATAAAAGCATATTCAGACAATCAAAAACAAAGAGAAAGCCATCAATGCAACCTCAACAGATGAAACTGTAAACAATGCACTTTAAGCAGAAAAATATTTGCTGGAGATGAAAGATCACAGTTGGAAAGATACTGGTTAAAAACTGCCTTCATAGAACAGTAACAATAATCAGTAACTTGACGGTTAAACAACATAAACAAAATATGTGCATATTACTGCCATTATAGAGCCCTGATATACGTCCTTTCCTTTCAAAAGAAAGAATAGAACCTTTTTTACTGGTAGTCTAAATACAATGGATATAAAAAAATGCTACTAATAAATTTAGTAGAGAAAATTCAAAAGCCTTAAAAATGTAGAAACAGTACCCCCCACCCCCACTGTGACCTGCTACGAAGTGCATTGCAGCTAAAGCAGACTTAAGAGGAAAAACTGAGATAAGAATGTTGATATTTCTAAAACTTTGGGAAGAACTGCAATTCAGTACATAACTTGGTATAGCATTATATAGCAATATAATCCTACTATCCCTTCCCAAAGACTCAAAATCTTCTCTACTATCTTTCCAAGCCATACCATTAAATTGAGAAAAATCCTCAACAACTACTCTGAATGCTTTCTTAGCCTTCCGGCTCTAAGAGAAATCTTGAAACTGCTTGAGAACACTACAACTCAGCACTCTTGGGTAACAGATAGCTATTTGTTTTTCTCTCATCATTCCTATAACCATAGGGCCTGGAAGTCAAGTATTTATGCTTTTCTTTGCCATATCCAGATCTATTCTTCTTCTTCCTGAAAAACTCGAGGTGTTACTCCTCCTTTAAGACAATCACCTAGTGGTACTCTTCCACTTCTCCACACGTCTTAAAAAGTGTATCACCTGTATGACTGACTTCCTCTCTACCACTCTCAGAGATATCAACGTTGATGGAAATGATCTGTGCTATTCCGTGGACTCTGTATTCCTCGTGCTCCATAATTTCAATAATCTTTTCCTCCACCTCACTTTAACCACTAGCCTACATTATTAATATCTCTAGGTAAATATAACCTCAGAGAGGCCTTTTCTCAGTCTTCTATCTCAAATAGACTGCTCACTATTCTATAACTCTCTTCTCTTTCCCTGATATTTTTTTTCAAGGAATTTGCCAGTACCAAAGATCATAAATATTATCTGTTTACTGGTTTATTTTCTGTGACCCTTCTAGAATGTTAAGTTCCAGGAAGATAGAAATTTTGTCTTATTTACTGCTGTAACGATAGCGCCTAGTTCAGTGGTAGCACGTGATATGGAATCCATAAAAATCTGTTCAGTGAATGAATAAGTATGCTCAAAATGATACAGAATATATTTAAAACAAGAAAGAAATTTACAGCTAAGGAAAATAAGTAAGACTGAATTGAAGAGCTCTTTAATTGCAAGAAAAAAGGAATTAGTGATGCTGTGCTTGAACTTTATAACTCAGTATAACTTCCGATTTTGAAAAATTCTCATTGGAATTTGCTAAATTGTCCCTCTGGTGTTAACTGCCTTCCACCAGTAGTCCGGATACAAATATGCATCCCTGACCCCAGGCTGATATCCTTTGCATTTTTATTCTTCTATCCTTAGGGGATAACCAATGCTGGATCTTCAGGGAAAATAAAGCAAGACAGACTTAATGACAGTGATTTTGGAGAGTAATGATGCACTTAAAAGTTTTCTGAAATAGCATGGTGTTTCCAATTGTAGAAGTACCACATAAAATAGACAACTCATGAATAAAAATTATTATGACAGTTGGAATAAGCTGGATCTATTAAAAATTTTTTTAAAAATAATTTAGGTCATGAAGATCCTAAAAGAGAAAGTGGGAAGTTACCCTGAGTATGCCAAAAGATTGTTGTTTGGCATACATAGTTTTAGTGTTATATAGAGAAAGTAATAAATGCCGTTCATTAACATGAATAAATGTATACAGTCCTACACAGAGCTTTGACCAACATCTAAGTTACTATCCATTAGTGGTTGTTGCCCCAAATCAGACTTATTCAAGGCATTCGGTTAAAGGCTTTACTGTAAAGAAAGTTATGTCTTAAAAAAGGAAAGAAAATATACATATATAGACCAGCAAAGGGTAATTTGTATGGGAACTTAATGTTCTTCATGTGGTTATTGTGCCCTAAGTATGAGAAAATATAAGCTAATCTCAAGTTTGTTTATCAACTGCACATTCTATACTTAAAACTTACATAAACACACAGAAACACATTCAATCCACACAGACACACACACACGACAGCAACCTTACATTGATCTTTCCTGCTTGAACACAAGAGTATTTTACTTCCAAGCATTAGTAAAATAATCAAGATAAAACATCTGAACAAATAATGTACTCCTATTTGTAATTAGCAGCATTAACACATTACTGAGTTAGCATAGCTCTCAATTTCTCATGAAACAATACTGAAAAGTGGGATCTTGTTTTTTATAGTAAGAGTAGAGGGTGTATTTATTGTATTTAATAAGAATATTGAGCCCTGGGAACAAACAGATAGTTGCTCCTGAGCACATCCTGCTTCAAATGACACCTTGAGACTGCTTAAAATTATAGCTTCCTCTTTTGCAAAAAGAACTCAACTCGGTGGTCCAACTGTAGCAAACATGATCTAGGAAAAGTCATTAATGTAGATTCCATTGCATATGAAACACCCAGTAATTTATATTAACTTTAGGAGGGTGGAAATTCATTTTCTTTTACAGTGCTAATATAGCCCAGAAAGGGTTGGTATACTGTAAATTATTTGTTGAATATTTGTTGAAAGCACGAACTTCTCAGACATCAGTTTTTCATTAGGAATGAAGATAATAATACCTTATTGCTTTATTCTGGAATTAAAAAGGCAATTTTTGTGAAAGCCAATAGAAGAGCCCACAATGGTATGTTGCACGTACTTGAAAATATGCTTCATTCCTTGACATGGTGTAAAATGAAACCAGGTAGAGTAGATATTTTTCTCAAAAATACTTATTTTAAGTACAAAATTTATAAAAGTAATGAAGCATGCCAATATATATATCAATTAAATTGCACTATAATGGATAACTTATAATAATAAAAAATGCTCTTTTCATTACACTCTTATTCCTGCCATTACAACTATTATCATCCTCTATGGTCAATTTTATTAATTTCTGTGACCAGTCTCAAGAGGAAACTTTTGCTCAAAGGTAAGCTTCTTTACTAGATTCCTAGTTCCTCAAGGTCAGGGACAAGGCCTCACCTATAGCATCTGTCTGAATCATAAGAAATTGTTGATATTTGGCCAATTATGACATATAGGAATAGCAACTCCATATGGTTCAGCCAGTATCTAGGCAATAAATATTTATTTTTTACAATGCAGGGATCAAACAGTAGCTTTACGGAGTTGGCCTAAAAGTGATGCTGCAATATATGACTATAAACATAATATAAACAGTGCACTAAGATCATCAGGCAAATGTCTTGCTTTGTGCTATTTGCTCTTGCATCACTGAAACACAATTAATTCTTTGCTTGCATTATTTCCTTTATATGGGATACATCCCCTGGTCACCCAACAACCTCTATAATGTCCATTCCACCAACTCCTTAAGACTCAGGTCAAATGCTACCTCCTCTGTAAGGCTTCTCCAGGCATGTTCTTTCTGTGCTCAGACTCTGCACCTCTGTCTATACACATACCTCAAGAATGTATATAGACTATAACAGCTTCATCAAAGAATATATTCCCAAAATAATCAAATTATTTTTATTTAAAATATATTTAAAGAAAACTTATTTTTCTCTATTTTAAAAAAGAGTTTATGTTATCCAACTTTGAGATGGCTTATATACTGTGTTAACATAACTGATATTACAATTTCTAAACAAAAAAGTTTAATTACCAAAAAAAAAGAATGTAGGGACTTCCCTCGTGGGGCAGTGGTTAAGAATCTGCCTGCTGGGCTTCCCTGGTGGCGCAGTGGTTGAGAGTCTGCCTGCCGATGCAGGGGACACGGGTTCGCGCCCCAGTCCGGGAAGATCCCACATGCCACGGAGTGGCTAGGCCCATGAGCCATGGCCGCTGAGCCTGCGTGTCCGGAGCTTGTGCTCCGCAACGGGAGAGGCCACAACAGTGAGAGGCCCGCGTACCGCAAAAAAAAAAAAAAAAAAAAAAAAAAAAGAATCTGCCTGCCAATGCAGGGGACACGGGTTCGAGCCCTGGTCCGGGAAGATTCCACATGCCGCGGAGCAACTAAGCCTGTGCGCCACAACTATTGAGCCTGCGCTCTAGAGCCCATGAGCCACAACTACTGAGCCCATGTGGTACAACTACTAAAGGCCGCGCGCCTAGAGCCTGTGCTCCACAAGAGAAGCCACTGCAATGAGAAGCCCACGTACCACAACAAAGAGTAGCCCCCGCTAGCCACAATTAGAGAAAGCCCGCGCACAGCAACAAAGACCCAACGCAGCCAAAAAATAAATAAATAAATAAATTTATTTTTAAAAAAAGAATGTATGTAGATATATGTATGTGTCTACACACACACGTACATATATATGTATAGAATTTATATATATAGTCCCTATACATCTATATACATCTATAGATATACACCTACATTCAGCTTTACATGTATGTACATCTATATATATGTATGTATAAATATAGATACATCTATATCTATAGGTAGATGTATATGGATGTATAGAGAATGCATATAGATTATATATAGTATAGGAGTCTACTCTTATGAACGTGTCTCTGCTATTACCTAATTTGAAAGCAACCAAATTTATAGGTACACTGAAAAGGCCTTTGATTTCTCAAGGTATTTCATTTGAAAAAATATCACTGATTTTTATTCTGGAGTTCCCTTACATGTAAATCAGACTTAAAAAATTTGCGCAGCAAGTCTTTTCCCACACTTTACCAGAAAGAGCATATAAATTCCTGGATTATACAAAACAGAATGACAGACTTTAGGTTATGTAAAATATAAACAATATGGCAATTATCAGCCATGTTTACTTCCTTACTATGTATTAAACAAACAAAAACTTACCAGTCTCAGAAGTCCTTACAGAGAGTAAAGAAGATAACTGATTGCCATGACCAAGTCTGGTATATGACCTTACAGAAATGTTATAGAGGGTGTAAGGTTTTAAGTCTCTTAAAATTATGTTTGTTGTTGAGGTGTTCTTCATGAATAAGGCATCGATAGTTTTATAGAGCACTTCATAAGCAACAATAATCCCATTGGGTTTCTCAGGCGGTGACCACTTCAAACTTATTTCACTAGCAGTAACATCAATAACTTCAACATCTTGAGGTGATGATTCTGGTTCTGGGGGAAAAAAAACAAAACTTTAAATACATGTGTTTTTTCATGCTTATTACTTCAGACACTAAAGGCAGCATGAGGTAGATGGCAATAAGCATGCAACACCATTTGCTTCTTTTTATTAAAACTGCACCCAATACTCTTACCATCTTCTGGAGTTCTCACAAAGATGTCATTTGCTTCGGACAAAGAACTTTCTCCAACACTGGTTGAGGCAGCCACTCTCATTTTATATTTTGTATATTTCTTTAACCCTATAAGGACAACAGGCAATTTGTTTAAAGTCCTTAAAATAATATTCTTGTATTAGTGCCATTTAACACAGGACTAGTGAAAATAACTTATTTGGGAGACTGGTTCTCTAAATCAGCCTCCTTACAATCCCAATCTCCCAAACTTCCTTGGGATGAGAGCCTTTCCAGCTTGATGACGTTTTAGTTTTTTCCTAAAATATTAAGGCGATCATCTGAGGCTGAAGAAATCATTTTTGGCACACTGCAAGGAGTACAGTTGATTTGGCACAAACACCACGTCAGCTCAATTACTTCAGCTGATTGTCACATAAAATCAATCAAGCCATCAATACTGAGTTATTTTGATGTACCAGGCATAAAATCCCCTAGGTTAAGAGTATATTCTTAGGATACCTGTTATCTGATGACTTTATTTGAAGGCAAATACAGTTAAAGAAAAACATATCTAATCAAGTAATTTCTGCAAGTATTTTTCACGATATCCACGGGAGCATAGCACAACAAAATCTGGAATGATGCAACACGTGCCCTGCTGTGTTTAACGGCATAGAGAGATGTGTATTTTCCATCAGAAAAAGAATGTCGAAACGAAACTTTGTTCTACCTGTTATGAGAAAGCTGTTATCTATAGTAGTCATCTGGAATGCTCTGTTTGTATCCAGTTCCATTGCATAAATTGTATAATGAGTTATTTTTCCATTAGGATATTCTGGAGGATCCCAATATAACAAAATAGATGAAGAACTAATATTTTTATAGTTTATAACTTGAATGGAGCTTGGCACTTGAGAAGAAGAGTGAACAATTAATATGAATGAAAAGAAAAGTATTACAGTGTACAAGAGCAATATTTGCAGGTAATTATTTCAAAGGAAATACATTCTTACCTTGCTCATGTGTCCTAACATTGAGAACCGTTGGTGGTCCTTCTCCCATGATGGTGAAAGCAGATACACTAATCATGTGCTCAGTGAAAGGTACAAGTCTCCTGATAACGTAAGACAGCTGTTCAGCAGCAATGTCAGCGATATACTGATTCCTTGAAGTTCCTATTTGAAATCAGTTTTTAAAAAATGTTTGGCTTTGTGATCAAGATCATTCTTGCTCACACAGTGAAATTTTAAACCCAATTTCACATTATTCATTAATCTCTCCATGTAATCCTTTATATGAAAGGTAGATACGTAATTAATAATAAATATGCCAAATATACCCCAACAATATACATAAATAGTCTGTGATCATAATATAGTTTTGCTAGTTGTTATACACTATCTCGGAACAACAGATTAGTGTTTTGAGAAAATATAACTTTCTAAAAAAGACAGGCTAGGAGTTTTTTCTGAAAAGACCATTAGGCAATAATATCAAATTAAATATTATAAGTCAATGCTGCGTTATAATTTGAAAATCATAGAAATAAGGTTTTATTTGGACTCAAAATTCGCCACACATTTGCTAAATCCATTAGTGATTTAAAGCAAGCATGCTTATAAAACTGCCACATAAATATGTCTGGACAAGGATTTCAGAAAATGTTAGTTTTTTTAGTTTTTTAGAACTTGCGCTTGCAATGTTTATTAGCATTTAGGCCAAACAAAGTATTTAAGGAAACATCTACATCAGAAATCATGGGCCTCTTAATTTTTAGTGTCTTCTAAAAATTAAGTCTTCTTTGCTCAGGAAAAACAGATCAATGAATCAAATAAACATATATTAAATGTAATGTGATACTTTTGCCTAATTCCATCATCAATAAAATAATATAACACTTTTAATTTGGAACGGAACAAATCAGAGAAAAGGCAGTAAGAAAAATTTTTTTTTCTCACTTAGTATTTTAGAAAAACCAGAGAGATAATTTAGATTTGTGTCTTCTAACCAAGTATTTTTAATTCGCTATATATGACATTCTCTTTTTAGAGACAGTAAGATCCATTGACCCTGAAGAGCAAGTGTATACACTAATGACATCACCACATCATTGGGGTCACCTACACCTGTTTATCACCCCATGCACTGGAGTTGTAACTTTCTGACCTATTTACCTTCAGTGACATTTGAAAACCTATTAGTCAAAAACTGCAGAGAGTGTGAGGCCTGTAAATGATTTGAAGATATGTTAATCCCTTCCCATCACACCTGCTTTGGCAACTGTAATAACTGATTGTCTATGCAGCTTGGCTAGAGACTCTAGGGTGCTACTTTCTCTCCGAGGAAGGTCAGATGGGTTAGGAGGGGCCAGCTCCTGCCTGTGTGGCATTTCCATTTGCTGTATGAGGTTATCCGACAGTTAAAGAAGAAAAAATCTGACTCCAGCCCATGGACCATTAATAATTGGGTTGGGGCCTCCCTGGTGGCGCAGTGGTTGAGAGTCCGCCTGCCGATGCAGGGGATACGGGTTCGTGCCCCGGTCTGGGAGGATCCCATATACCGCGGAGCGGCTGGGCCCGTGAGCCATGGCTGCTGAGCCTGTGCATCCGGAGCCTGTGCTCCGCAACGGGAGAGGCCACAACAGTGAGAGGCCCGCGTACCACAAAAAAAAAAAAAAAAAAAAAAAAAAAAAAAAAAAAATAATTGGGTTGAACTCCCAGCTAAGGTTCATATCTGTGCTAGCTAGTACTGGTGGTTTAAATACATTTCACAGAACAACAACAAAAGAAATGTACCTACCAACTGTTGAAGGCTGGTCTTCAGCTCCACTCCTCACAGGAAAGTTATGATATGGATGACTGCTATACATAACTGAAGCAATCGAGTACAGGTCCGAAGACATCTCTGCTGAACCCTCAAATAATCCTGCCATTGACTCTACTAGGTTCACAGTTTCTGGAGCCATGGGGCCTTTTATATACTGCAATTGAAAACAGATATTGACAAAGACTGCTCGTGACAGTTATGTTTAATAATGGCTTCACTCAAGGACTAGTTTCAAAAACTCGTAATTCTGGAATCATGGTTTATTTTTTAAATAATATTATTTCCATGACTGCTGTCTCTTTCACATTCCAAGATTTCATTCTGAAGCTACTAAAATCCTGCATCATTGTACCCACTGTGATCAATTCCGTATCTTAAGAGACCAATACTGTATTGTGGGAAAAAGGAGATAATTCGTTTCTGACTTAAGTTAGCTTCTTTATGGTAAAATTAGACATCCTCATGCAAAGGTTTCACGACTAAAATATTTTAACGGCTCACCCTCCCAAAAATAAGTGTTCTAGGCTTACTGCTTTATTAATATGTGTTTTGCTTTGCCATCTACATGTCCTCATTTGTATACGAGGTGTGAGCAGCCTGCATGCCTGGTAGATACATGTCACTAATAATAGTTTAATCTATCATCGAGAGAAGTTACAGACATGAACAAAATTACATGGCAATAATTTTCAAGGTTCAAGGCAGACCTATCCAAGGCTCTGGATTTAAGGAATATTCTGGGTAACTGTGATTGTTCCTAGATGCCATAATGTATCTCACAAGTGTCGAGTTCACCAAAGTGGCAAATAATGAAATGAAAACAAAATATCAGGAGCAGATTACAGATATACACAGTAGAGTTTTGTGTTGGGACAACAAGAGGACTCTCTCCTTTCTTTCCCACATAGCATAACAGATTGAAAGAGAATGAGAAAATGTGAATATGGTCTACGTTTCAGATGGTACCAAGACAATATCAGTAATTGTGTCAATTGTGGTAATGGAATTATTGAATAAATTAAAATGTCCATGTTTTGTAGGAATCCATACTTAGGCACGTAAGAGGAAAAAGATATGAAGTCTGGAATTCATTTCAAAATGGCCAGCATCAACAGCAACAACAAGAGACAGCTGGGGCAAGAATGGCAGCATGCTGATAATTACTGAATCCAGGTGATGCATTAATGGGGACACATTTTATAATACTCTTTTTTTCTCCATTTATACCAGTTCAAAATTTTCCAAAATGAAATAGCTTTGGGAAAAAAAGAAACTGTTGCAAGAACTACTCTCTTTTTGTCAATTCCTTTTAAAGTTCAGTTTCAAAACTCACTCCAAACCTTTTTAAAAAAGAAAATTATTCTATTCCTTCTCAATTCCCTGCTCTCATACCCTCAGAATTTGTAATTAATTCATAGTATAGGTTTTATTTATTTATAAAATTTGGGTACACCTGTGTTTTAATTATCTTACATGTTTGGGGATTGTGTTTACTCCGAGAGCCAAAAACAGGCTTTTAATTCCTTATTAACATAAAGCACTTAGTATTGTTAAAAAAGTAGTAGATACTCAGGAAAAATATCGGGAAGGCAAGAAATTTTAAGGCAGTTTACTTATTTAACTACTATTTAGCTACAAAGACAGCTCATTTAAATACTAACTTTTCTGAAAAATAAAAAAATGGAGAAAAGATGCAAGGATATCTCTAGTTCTCCAAATGATATTTATAAAATAAAATTATCTAAATCTTGTTACATCTTTAGCCAGAAAAGTATTGTGATAAAAAGTAGGGAGATACCAATAAGATTTACTCTAAGAATATTGTGATAAAGCACTCTGGATAAGGAACCCTATATGGAACAAACTAAAGCTCTTCCATCTTTCAAGGCACACTTCAGCTCTGTCTCCACTGGGAAATCAGAGAAGGCATGAATCACAAACACATAATTCAGAGATGCCCTGGTAGTCCAGTCAATAGTTTATGCCTGAACTACACAGCTGTTTCCACTATCAATCAGCCACACTTTGAGAATCCAGTGTACAAAGCACTATAAAGGGTACGACGGGGTAATACAAAGAATTTCCCCTGAACTATGATTTTGCATTAAATCTCTCATATTTTATACCAAGGTCAGATAAGCTTTTGAGAGTTAAACCATCATATCCTATCAATTAACTAAGTTAAGCATCCCTGTTGACAAACTGCTGTTTCAGCCTAAGAGCTGACCTGAGTTAATTCTATCTGAATTTTCCCAAATTCATTGTAAAGACCCCCCCTAACTACAAATGATTTGAACACTGGTTTTGTAAAAACCCAGAATGTTACTAATTATCACCAAGTGTGCCATGTTGTGAATATTTCCCACACTTTGCTCCTCTTAAAAGGTATTAAGTATTAGGTTTTTCAAAGGATGAAAAAGAAATAATTTTAAGAGCAAAAATCATGGGAAAGAACCAGAAATTAAGAGAGTAATGAGAAGGGGCTAAGAAGTAGGAGTGGAAATGAGGGATATAGAAGGGAATAAAGGCCCATCACAACTCCCAAAAGCTTGGACTCATTGAGTTAGCCCAGCATTCTCAACTTCAGCAGTAATAACATTCTGTGTTAGATAATTTTTTGTATAGGGAGCTGTCCAGGGCATTGTAGGGAGTTTAGCAGCATCCCTGGTCCCTACCCACTAGAAGCATCTTCCCAGTAGTGACAGTGAAAGCTGTCTTCAGAGATTGCCAAGTGTCTCCTGGAGAGCAAAAGTGCCCCTGGTTGAGGACAACTGAGTTAGGCACTGTCACAATTCATCAACATGAAAAGCTTCTCAGATGTTACTTAGGAATCTTCAGAATTTATGTGAAAGAATTAGAAGTCTTCAGAGTTAAGTTCCTAATCCACCTGAATAAACCAACCTGATTCTACATGTAACAGTCTTCATTATAACTAATGTGATTAAAAAAAAAAAAGAAAAAAACTCTAGTACATCTATCAACTTCCACTCACTAGCAGTCTGCTCAATTGAATTAGTGAAAATTTTGACTTATTCTTAAGAAATGCTTCTCTATTTTATTATAAACTATAACGTGATTTGTGCTATTATCAACCAGTGGTAAAAAGAAGTTTACAATTAGCATATGTTTGGAAACCTTCTAATGGATACTATATCATTCTGCACATTATTTGGGTGATAAATCCTTAAGACTTGATTCTATTTATGTTCCTAATAATCAATGAAGTAAACTTGTCTCAAGCATTCCTTAACTACCTTCAAGTCCTGTCCTCAGCCTCAATCTGAAGCAACTGTCCAAGCATTTAGCTGGCTTTCTTCTCATGCTCATCACTGACAAACACTGATATACTTGAGAAATAGGTTGGATGAAAGGATGTATCTATACAAATCTCAGAAATTTGTAACACTACATAGCAAAGCAGTGTCTCTGGGAATAAAATATCCCAGGGTTCGATTAGAATTACAAGTACAGGATGAGATTTTAGTATGAAATTCAGCTAGAGAGCAATCCATGGAGAGATGAGTTTAGGGATTGCATTGACAGAAGTAGAAAGTTTACACAAAAGGAGAAAATAATTCTGCTCAATTTGGCTCTAGTCAAACTACATATGGAATATTGTGTTCAGCTGAGAAAGAGGCTCATTGACAAATTGGAAAATATACACAGAAGAGTTATCAATAATATGAAGGACCTGGAAACCATGACTGATGAGAAACTGAGGATGTTAAGCCTTAGGGAAGCCATGACCATTATCTTCAAATGATAAAAAGTTAAATCACTGTGCACTGTTATTACTACTGCAGAGACTAACATTTAAAGCTACTGTGTATCAAGTACAGTGCTAAATACTTTTTCCCATGTGATATCAGTTCATTATAACCTAAAGGGAAAGATATTATTATCTTCATTTTACAGTCATCTGTTCAAGTTCACAAAGCTAGTCATAGCAGAGGTGGGATTGGAACACATTTTCCTGGTTGCAAATCCCAAACTCAAAGTCATTATAAGCTACTGTGTGGGTCTATAGAGGAGAGATGGGACAAACTGGTAAACATTAGAGGACGAATATTTCAGCCCAAAACAGTTAAAGAACAGGGTAGTTTCTTATTTATCTATGTATATTCTGGACCTATCACAGCGCCTAGAACTTTATAGTTACCTAATAAATGCATGTCTGTGAGATCATAAGGAAACATGGTTTAAAGCTTATAGAACAGGAGCTGCTTTTGTAGTAGTTGATACCCTATTGTCAGAGTTGATAAAATATTTTAGCAGAGGCTGGATTCCCAATCATTTATTAGGCATGTTATAGATGACATTCATATATAAGCTTGGAAGTTGAAATAACAGTCCTCAAACGCTGAGATTAAATTTTCTAATGTGTTTCTTCAAATCTGTTTTTAAATATCGAGAGTAAAATCTTATATGTATTTCAGCATGCTTAAATAACCTCTGTTTATTAAGAAACAAACAACTCATGAGAGGTCACTGGAAAAAATTTCAATAAGGATGATGAGATCAGGTCAAGCCTAGCATAGGATGATTATATTTTAATACTTTTTTTAAAGTGTCATCATCATGATATATGCACATGGCTAAAAATGCAAGAGGTGATGAAGGATTTACAATGGAAATACTTCCCTGTCTGTACTTTTCCAGTTGCAAGTCTTACACTCCTGAAGCAACCCTTTTTTTTTTTTGGAGATTTTGAAATCAATCGTTTATTTTAATTGAGATATAACTGACATATAACATATTACTTTCAAGTGTACAACATAATGATTCAATATTTGTATATTTGTTGGAAGCAACACCTTTAATCATTTCTGTTTTCAGTTCTTATGGTGTTACTTCTAAAATCACTAGATAGCATGCTTATACTGTTCTGTTAAGGCTCACTTACTTTAGACAGTATCAACTGACTTTCTGCTATGACAGGAAAGCTAGATTACCTAAATAGATGCATATTCCCGTTCCCAGTCCATTCTCATTTTTTATTTAGTTACTTTTTATAGTTTAAGTAATATACTTAAATCTGGAAGGATTATTCTCATAGACGCGTGAAACACAAAACAGTGGAGAGACTACAGTGGAGAGCCTCTCTCATGATCCCTCCACTATCCCTACCTCCTGTTGTTCATGCTTTTGTATAATCCCTTCCTCTTGGGTGGGAACTGTGGTTTGCATCTAACCAATGGAATAAGGCAAAGGTGATGTGATGTCACTCTCACAGTTATATTATACAGACTCTCCTCACTGGCTTGATGAGGTAAATGGCCACGTTGGGAAAGTTTTGTAGCAAGAAAATGTGGGGGATCCCCATGAGCTAGAGCTAAGGGTAGTCTCTAGTCAAAGGGCCAGCAAGAATCCAAGACCCTCAGTTCTACAACCAAAAGGGAATGAAATCTGCCAAAATTCTACATGAGCCTAGAAGTAGATTCTTCCCCAGTCAAGGCTCCAGATGAGAACACAGGACAGTAAGCCACTTAATTGCAGCTGTATGAGATCCTAAGTAGGGAACCAAGCTAAGCTGTCTGGATTCCTGACCCACAGAAAATGTGAGATGATAAATGTGACTTGTTTTAAGCTTGTGGCAAATTGTTATACAACAATGGAAAACTAACGTAGTAAGCTAACAAAAACAGTCCAGGCAAGAGACTATTCAATCCTGAGCTGGGGCGGGGACACAGGAATGGAATATAGAGATATGAAGGTCACACTATGGAGGCAGAAATAACTGGCCTTAACATTGAGTGGCTATTAAATGCTAAGTATAACCAAAGTCAGAGGTAATTCCAAGGTTTCAAGCCCTCATGAAGAGAGGATAATGGTGTCATTAACCAAAAAGAGAGACATCAGGGATGTAAAAATGCCATGAAAGCCTTCCAAGTGCTTAGACAATGACCTTCAGATCAGAGATCTGTGGTGTGCCCAGTCCAAGGGGTTAGGAATTCTAAGCCTGTTATTTAGTATCTGGGTTTCAAGTCAGCCTCCCTCCAGGCCTTGTTCTTGACCACTAAAACTAGTCATTGCCTTTACAGACTTTCTTCTTGTGTCCTGTGGGAAACTTTATAGGTCCCCATCACTGTCCCAGAACTTCTGTCTAGTACCTCTGCTTCATTCCAACTTCATCTCCTCCTTCCAATCAAGAACCAAGTCCTGTTATCCCAAAAAGGATGCTTGTTTTGTTTTGTTCTGTTGTATGAGTTCAAATGTGATGAGCCCTGGCAGAACTTCACCACAGATGATTTGAATTAGGGATGCAGAGTGTCAGAAAAGTCATCATGGAAAACAAGGCAAAAGAGTCATGAAAATAGGAAGCAGTGATTGAAACTGTGCGGTTATCAAAAAAAAGTGTAATGACATGGCTGAAAACAGAACTCTCTGCAATACCCTTATAATGAAGAAGTTAGAAAAATGTAAAAGAGCTAGCTTTTTTATTTTATTCATTTTTCATTGCACAAGGCCAAAATGTTTGCATAGTCACAGTATATGAAAGTGGAGCAAGTATTAGGGAGAAAATGGATGTATCGAAAGCTGGAGAGTAGGAGGCAAACGAATGGATTTTGGAGGAGACAGGGAAGATGAGGACAGCTAAAACTATATCACCACCTTATCTGACACTTAGGAGGCCACTGGTGACTTCCAACGAAATTTCAAGGATTTAAACAATTCTTGAGACAGGGTGTGGAGGCTATACTCTGAGAAGTTGAAGACTGAATAGAAGAGTCCTTATCCTACATCAAGGTCAAGGAAGAGGATAATGAATGAATACACTAAGCCAGAGGTTTTATCTGTTATCTCCTTTGCTCCTCATCATATAAGGTGGGTATATAAGCTCTGCTTTAAAAATAAGGGCAGCAAGTCTCCAAAAGTTGACTTGACCAAGGTCATAGATCTACAAAAGGGCAGAGCCCGGTCTAGGGCCCTGGTTCATTTGGATTTAGAGCCTCTGCCATATGTCTCCCCACATCAACCTCTTGAAAGGTGAACCCAAACACCAATCACATGGGGAAGCAGAAATATCAATAAAGCACCTGATCTAATGAAGAAAGATACAATCACAGAAATAAAGAGAAGTATAATGTCTCCTTTTATTGAGACCTAAGGAAACTAATACTGAGTCCCAATGAGGGTGAAAGGTCCAGTGCCATGATTAATAATCACAACAGGTCACAATTATTTAGCACCAAACTTACCATATGCCAGGTATAGTTCTAAGCTCTTTACACACATTAATCCACTAAACCTTCATTAACAATCTTGTGTTATAGGGACTCTTAGAGTCCCTATCTTAGAGAAGAGGAAACTGAAGTTCAGAGAGGTCAAGCCTACTTTCTCAAGGTTAAACCATCACTACGGGCAAAACCAAGGTTTAAACCCAAGCATATTTTCTCCTAGGTCCATGCACTTAACCTTTCTGTTGTACAGCCCAGTAAGTGACCAAATTAGGATATAAGCCCAGATCTGTACAGTACGAAAGCTCATGTTCTCTCTACTACGTCACAGAGACTGCCGATCATATAGATATAGGCAAAATAACAAAGAAGTCGTTCCAGAATCTCTTAGTTTCAAGAGAAAAAGAGGTGTGGCTTGCCATTCAGTAGATGTCATTACAAGTGAGAGACCTGTCGCCTAGTCCTAAACTAGTGAAGCATCTAATTTAAGGCCTTCTCGGCAGGAGCAGAGGATTGAGCTCTTGCCCTTTGCCTGAGTTGTCAACTAAAGTATCAGAGAAATAATAGCTCAACGTTTTTGCACAGAGGAATGGAGTCAACATTGGATTAAAATTTAACCCTGGGCCAGAGATGTCAAGCGACTTGGAGTAATAAGTCCTGGGTGGCCAAAATGCATTAAGCACATAGTGAGGTCAACTTTCAGGTAGGTGTCAGAAATGGAGGAGAGCTGGGACTAGAAATAGAATAGATAATATATGTGGAGATAGGAAAAAACAGTGATTCTGGACCAAAGGAGTGGAACCTAATTACTGAATAACCATCAGGTAGTACCTCTAAGGTACAGAGATTGCTACACTCACTGGTCCCAAGTATATTTAATTTTTGTGAGCCCCAGGAGCCACCAATATCTGGATACAACTAGTCTGCAGTCTTAGAGGGAACTCACAGGTGAACAGCTGGCTGGATGAGGTGAATGAAGACAGTGAAGGAAAATCACTGCTTCCTAACAGAAACAAAGGGGGAAAAAAGACTCCCGGTGTGAACAGAAGCAAACATTGTCCTCTTATTTTATATCTATGAAATGATTTCACCTCTTTTATTTATTTGATTTCTTTAATCAAATGTATAATGTTTGTTTGTTTTTAAATGAGGCAGCTTTGAGAAATTTGGCTTCCTAAGTAGGTCAAATCATTTGTCAACAACAGCTACTAAAATTACTGTGCCTTTCTTTGGCAACTATTCCAAATTACAAGCACAGCCTTAGAAGGAGTACTTAAATCATAACAGGAGTTTCCAAACAATTCATTAACTTAATTACCATAATAATATTCACTTATGGAAGTACCTTTAGTCCTGCTTAATTGCTCAGTTAACATTTTTCATTGCTGAAAAAGAGTAATAGCACTTAATAATATATGTCCTAAAATGAAATATGATGAGCTAGATTATCGACATAGCCTAAATTTACTTCATTTTGTACTTTGAAGCTCGTCAAATATTTTATGTTTGCTTGTTGGCAAATCTTCCAAGTTATCAGGGCCAAAACCAAGTAGAAAGGGCTCACCAAGATAAGAAATTAAAGTGCAATACCTCATCTTTTCCTGTGAGCAAAGTATTTTCCAATATTACTCCTGTCTCAGGAACTAACACTTTCACTCGATATTGGTTAATGATTCCATTTGGTTGTCGTGGTTTCTTCCAAGTAATGCTTATTTCTGTGGCTTCTACTTCTGCAACTTGTAAATCAAATACTGTACCTGGAACTAAAAAAAGAGAATAAGAAAAGGGAAATTTAAAAATACATTGTCAAATTTTTTTAAATTCCCTTAATTCTTAGTTCACGATTGAAGATATATAGGCAATTCTATTAGAAAATAGACTAAAACAATTTACTAATTTATTAATAATTAAATTTGTATCTGATCGTTTAAAATATACAGATATTTAAATTTCTACACATTGTTCTCAAAATGTACACAAGAAACAGAATAACACAGAATAATCTTCCCAAATCAAAATGTCACAACATTTGTTCAAAACAAGTTAATTAATAAAAATAACTTCCCAGGGAAAGTTGTTTATGACTGATGAATGCCCAGTAGAAATCCTGAAGACTTTACAAAAGTTACAACATACCAAAAAATAATATCCAGAATACCGTGAATGAAATTACATGTAGTTGGTAAAAATCAATTAGGCAAATTTTAATTCATTACATTAAATTGTTTGAAGAGTTGATTGATATTTTCCTGCTGATTTTACAAATTAATTATGTGAATCTCAAATTTCAGATGCCCTCACTCTTTGCAATAGTAAAGAAAAAGAGAGAAAAACTGACAATTGGCTTAAGATAAAGCAAGAAGTACTTAAATTCTAGTTAGAAAGTCATCAAGTGGTAATCATTTTGTAATGTATAAAAGTATAAAATCACTAAATAAATAAATGAATGAATGAATATATGTATGTATGTATCTACGTATGTCACCAAGAGCAACCTCTAGGAAACCTCCCAGGGCCACAGGAGTAATGAACCAAGAGTAAACCTGCTCTGGGCACTTGTCCACTTTGTGTCTATAATTCATTGTATGATTATAAATAACCAATTCACCCCTCCACCTTTAGTTTTCCTATCTATAAAATGGGTGTGATTAAAACATTCCTATCACTATACAAAGTTAGGAACAAATTCAAAAGACTTTATAATATGTTGGTTCAAGAAAGAGAAAATGAGATGTAAAAATATTGTCCTTTATGATTAGGACGTGGTCACACATTAAATTCATTTCCCTAATTTCCCTATTTCCCTAAGCTGAGATATTTCACAGTAGTACAGGTTTACCAAATTCCAGTTAGAAGAAAGACATATTAGGGGTATAATACAAATGAAGAATGACTCTGTTCTCCTTTAAGATAACAAAAAGGAATTGAAAATTAATGTCACAACTCCTATAAATATTATTATAATTAATGAACCTAACTATGCTTAAGTTAACCATGTAGTAAGCTCCTGTAACCATGTAGTATTTTATCCAGTAGATTAAGAGTTGTTTTTTTTTCTTTGTCTCTATGAAGTAATCAGTAAAAAAAAAATCTCCCTGGAGATTATAACAATGTAAATATTTCTAAATGTTTGTTGACTAGTTAATGGCTAGATGGATGAATTCTGGATTAAGAGCATATCTGATTACTGCAGTCAAATTTCCAGTGTCCATGGGCTTGCAGGGGACACGGGTTCGTGCCCCGGTCCGGGAAGATCCCACATGCCATGGAGCTGCTGGGCCCGTGAGCCATGGCCGCTGAGCCTGCGCGTCCGGAGCCTGTGCTCTACAACGGGAGAGGCCACAACAGTGAGAGGCCGGTGTACCGAAAAAAAGAAAAAAAAAGAAATTTCCAGTGTCCAGTATGGGTAAAACCTGTGCTCAAAACTGAAATAAACATAACATGGGTACACCTATAATTTGCCAATGAATTGCATCTCCTTTTCTAAAAACATTTTGGTATATCTCTATGTAGAAGGATAACTCTTTAGACTGATCTCCCCAAAGGTGTTCTCATCTGAAGGAAAAATAGTTTGACCTTTGAAAGACTGAGGAAGAGTTCTAGACTAGAACCCTACAATCACTGATTGATTCATTCATCATTCAACAGACTGAAGACTCATCATACAGTCACTGTTCTAGGCACTTGAGGATAGAGGAAGGAATAAAACAGATAAAATCCTTTGCACAGGTCACCTCTTACACGTTTTATTTCATTAACATACACTGTTCCTAAAGCTTATGTTTCTATCATCATATATGCCAATATACATTTTTCAAGAGTAGAGGACCTTTCTAATTAACCATGTAGTGTGAGAACAACACAGCTATTTAAATAGCAAAACTCCAATTCCACCTTTCTTTGACATTTTATTTTGGGGTCGCTATGTAGACAAACTCTCAGTATTGCATAACCTAAATCAAAGAAGAGACCTGGCACTTTTCCATCTAATTTGAACACATGTGGAATCTTAACTGAAAAAAGCCAGTTTAATAACTACATTGATCAGATTAATCAGATAACTAAACCCTGCCTACTATAAAATAAGTGAAATGGTCAGTCCCATGTGATATAATAATGTAGTAGGATACCAAACATTACCCAGTACAGCAGTATATTTAAAATGTACTGTCTCTTATTCTGTTAGCCAAACCTAAAAGTAGTAGCAGACACTGTTTCTCTATCTTTTGATTTATACTTTTCAGTGTAACTTAGTAAGTATTACCCCATGACACTAATGCCTAAAGTTACAATCCAACTTTAAGTGGTTCTATGTTACCCTAAAAATGTACCCCAAACTTGTGTAAGAATGATTCTAAGGCTGTCTCTTTTTTTTCTGAAAGAAGAAAAAGCTTAGGGGATAAAGGAAATGGAGTAGACAGCATTGTATCTTGTCTTTAGAAAGATACTTGATATGTTACACCACAAATTCTTATGGGGAAACCAGAGAAGTGTGGATTAGATCAAACTTCTTTAATATTGATACCAAATTAACTAAAGAAAATCAAACACACAAAGCAATTATTCATGGTTCAGCATCAATTATGAAGGTGTTGTCCATGGGGATGACCTAAGAATCATTCTCAAGTCAATACATCTATAAATTTTACTAAGAAATGGGAAACAGAGTACACATATGATTGGTAAAAATATATTCCAAATGATTTGGAGTTTGCAAATGAAAAATTCTTAGAAAAAAATGAAATGGAGACAAACGGCATTGGGGTAGAGAAAATACATTAAAGTAAGTCTGCCATTATCTAGCAAATTAAACTTCCATTAGAAGTGAATTTTGCAAAAATCTACTGAAAAATAAAAGTCACGGAGAATCCTGAAAAACACAAAGTTCAGAGTTTCTCAGTTATCTCCCTACAAAGATGTTGCTACTATTGGCAGAAAGTAGCAAATTGAAACTACTAAGGACAAATGTCTTCACTTCCATAGTCTATTTATGGGGGAGTAAATATGGATTTCAACACTTTGTTTGCTTTTAAGAAATGATGTTAACCTCCTTAAAAGGTATTTGACACTAGTGGCAGAGAAGTTTTAGGGGATATTGAAGCAACAAAATTTACTTTTCTTTAATCCCGATACAAATAATAAGAAAATTCTGTTGCCTATGTTATATTCAGCAGATTACCTCATTTTGGAATAGGCAACTATGATGTTTTATAACATTAGAGATTATTAAATTATCATTTTTTTCCAAAACCATCTCTTCTTCATGCCTATGTAGAAATCTGCTCAGTAAAATATTAACGGATATGTAAAAACATTATGAAATACATAGGATAACTGCTTTAACAACATCATGTTGATTTTCTTTGATAATCAAAGTAGACCATGGACCATATGATTCTCAGTATTAGAGAAATCAGCCCCATTAAAATGTGATAGCACATATTTTCTATAAGAAATCAATTCAGGGCTTCCCTGGTGGCGCAGTGGTTGGGGGTCCGCCTGCCGATGCGGGGGACGCGGGTTCATGCCGCGGTCCGGGAGGATCTCACATGCCGTGGAGCAGCTGGGCCCGTGGGCCATGGCCGCTGGGCCTGCACGTCCAAAGCCTGTGCTCCGCAACGGGGGAGGCCGCGGCAGTGGGAGGCCCGCGTTCCGCAAAAACAAAAAAGAAATCAATTCAATATTTTTCTATGAATATCTGGAGATTTGTTAGAACCCCAGTTGTTTTAAAATATATTAATTTAAGGGCTTCCCCGGTGGCGCAGTGGTTGAGAGTCCGCCTGCCGATGCAGGGGATGCGGGTTCGTGCCCCAGTCTGGGAAGATCCCACGTGCTGCGGAGCGGCTAGGCCCGTGAGCCATGGCCGCTGAGCCTGCGCGTCCGGAGCCTGTGCTCCGCAACGGGAGAGGCCACAACAGTGAGAGGCCCGCATACCACAAAAAAATATATATATATATTAATTTAAAACTGGTCCTAATCAATTTTTTAAATAGACTATACACTACTTTTAAATATGGAGAAAAAAATAAATTGAGTAACTTTAATTAGAATACAAAGAACCCTGTTGTATTAATGAATAAAAAGAATAATCTAAAACTAAAGTGTAAATTTTAACTGAAAGTATATAGTTCTAATGAGTTATTAGATTGTTCTCATATAGTCTAAAGATTCCTTTATGGCAAAGTTTTAATTAGTAGGACCAGGATTAATTAGTGTTGTCAGAGTCTACATTCACTGCATCTGCCCCAGCATTCCACTGAAACTTCCCTGAGAACTCCATGGAGAAGCAGGCATGCAGAGGTAAGGACTGTGCCACGCCTGCCCTTAGAGAAACCCACCTGTTGCCCGTGGGTCCTCCTGAAAGCCACCTGGATGTGGTCTACATGGTGAGTATAGTTCAGGAGGCAGTAGGATAAAACTCAGGATACACTGCTTGTTACACAGGGCAAGTAGAGTCATCTATTCAAAGTAACTTGGTGTGAAAAGTAACCCATGTGAAATATGTTGAACAATGTCCTTAAAATTCTACTTATTATTTTGTCAATAAAAAGCACAGGTATAAAGAAAGGGAAATAAATGCTTAAACGATATCCCAAATAAACAAAATGGCACTGTATGTGGCAATGTATTATCTATTTCCCTATTTGGGTCAGATGCTGTAGGCCAAGAATGATGACAATAACACAATGATCTTAAATTGTGGATTCAGTTTAGGAGCACCAAAATCGGCTTGGCTTCAAAGAAGACTGAATTTATTTAATTGCATAACATGAGAATAGAAATTGGTCAGTTGGGTTGGTTGAGAAAAGACCAAATTCAAGGGCTCTAAGTATGACGAAGGCCAGATTGCTTTGTGGTGTTTGACAGCCATCCATAAATCTGTCTAGATTTCTTGAAAATGCTTAAGAGCAGGTTTAGGTGGAGGTGGGAGAAATTTCAGGTCTAATGGAGAAGACATACAATGCTAAGACTCTTCTGATAGAAACACAATGGAAAAAGTTTTGATATGAAAAAATGAGAACATTTTGTTAATGAGTGTGCATCTCTTTTTTAACCTGTGTATTGAAACCGTATACACATTAGAATTTTCATTTGAAATCGATGTAACATAATTTTTACGTTCTTTCAATAGCAAAATATTATCAAGGGTTGTTCTTTGAAATGGGGGAGAAGTACAAAATTCCCTAATAGTTGCTGCCCTCTCATGGTGAAACACTTGAATGATTTATCTGATGAAGGTATGCCCAGCCTCGTGTGTGTGTGTATGCATGTGCATGTGTGCACACTGTGTACTTAATTCACAAGTTACTGTACGTTAGCTATCACACAAACAAAAACTGAAAACTTTTTCAAGTGTTAGTGTGATTGTAAAAAAATTACTGTATTCTCCTAAATAATTACACTATCTAAATAGAAATGAAGGCATTGAGCAAGTTTGGTGTGGGCCCAGAAAACAGGTTGTGAAATGGCATGGTAACGTTTTTTTAAACACTACAGTTCGCCTTAGACTGTGATGTTTAATATACACAAATAAAAAATTTCTTCAGGAGAAACTTTTTAAAATAATTTCAGTATATTCTGGTAAATTTATATTATGCACCTTCCAGAAATCCTCACTTCCTTAGAATATCCTTTTGATTATAAATATACTTTGCTATAGGCATTGGGGGATACATGGATTTCTCTGAATGTTATTTTGTGGGAAGATAGAGTCAACATTAAATAATGTGGTTTAAACCATGCTAAATGTGTTCATTTGTTTAAGTATTCTTGAGATTTTGCCAGTACTATTCATTGTGAATTATGCAGGCTGATACTGCATGTAATGTTGATCTTTGGTCCCTCTTATTATGAAGCATGCTATGGGTTTAGTGTTCTAAGGAACACATGTTCAGAATGTACTAGGTAGTAATCTGATAAGGAAATGACATGAATTAGGTAAATATCAACCAAATAGCTTCTAATACAATGTTTAACCGATGCAATACAATTCTCATTAACACACTAGAGGAGGTGTTCTTACCTTCTGGAGGAGTGAATACTGAAATATTTGACTTGGGTCCAATCCCTGCACTGGTTTCAGCCGCAACATACACGTCATACTTTGTAAATGGTGTTAGATTAGTGAATGCAAACTTAAGGTCTTTTGTGCTATTATCCAAAATCTGACCTGCAAAAAGCAAAAGATAATTGTGGATTATTAACTCTTCAAGCGTGTAATCATTCTTACATTTAAGTATATAGCAATTAAAGTGTTAACCTCTGCGCTAACATTCACTATTACCATTTTAAAAGTGAATATATCTTAAACATTTAGCTTAGTATCACACTGGTGTCAATTTATTTAAAATGGAAAAAAAATGAAAATCTTGCAGTATTTAAAATTATTTTTATATGAAGCCCTACTGAGCCACAGTGTTATTTTTTGACATAGTTAACATGAACACATTAGGTTTTACAAATATAAAAACAGTGACAGTGTTTGATACTCAAATTCATTTAATTAAAATGCTAAATATTCTCACTATCTTCTATAAAAATATATATTTAGAAAATTTCTGTAGCTTAGCTTCTGAGCAAAATTTCTTAACTGGGCCATCATCAAAATTCCTTAAATCCTCAACTTTATCTCTGAATAGTTCTTTCCCCTTCTTGCTCTAACTGAAACCTAGCTCTCCCCTGAGACCACTGCTTCTGTTCCCTACAGCCACCCTGAATGGTGGTGACTGATTTTTCCCCGCAGCCCTCAAGCGACTAGGCGGTCAGGTGTGGTATGTGTTCTCCTTGCTCCTCTTTGCTCTTAGACAATTCTAGCTCCTCCTTAGAAAAGCCCACAGCTTCAGCTCTCATGCCATCGGCGACGTCCACTGACTCTCACTGTTGTAGTGATCTGTGGACCCCAGGGTCACTCACTCTCATTCCGGATGGTTTAGCTCCTGCTTCAATGGCATTTTCTTCAATGCTACCATCTTAATTTGTGGTGATTTCAATATCCTTAGAGATCATCCTTAAACTACTTCAAGCTCTCCTTAAATAATCTAGTCCTCCACCTGATCTCAGTCACTCCCTCACAGTCATAATAGACATGGCTATTACCAATAACTGCAAATCCTAAAAATTATTTCAATTTCATGCAGCTGTCTCTGACCACACTTACTGTCTCCTGATCACTACTCTAGAAGCCAGAACCAACAATTCTTTGGGACCTCCAATCCATTGATCTTACCACCTACTTTGCTTTATTTTGTTTGGTTCCTCACCACTTGATGTCTACTCTTTATCCAGCCTCAGTGTCATTGCCAGTAATAATCACTGCCTTACATAAGTCCTCTCTTGTTGAAGGGAACGGGAGAAAAACACAAATCCACTCTGACTGATATCACTTTATTCATTACCACACTTCAAAAGAGCCCTAAATGGTACTCAGCACCTTATCTAACTTCAGTAGTACAGTCAGTCTCTACTCTTCTAGGTGAATATTTACACTTTTTCTTCCCAGTTGATTAACTGGAAAAATTAATCATTCAGAAGACATGTGCCACATACTCTCACCAACGCAACTACCTATGTACAGCATCTGCACCCACAGACTCTGCCTTATAACCTGTTACAATGGATAAACCATCTGGATTCTTATCTCAAACCAATCCCTACACTCGAGCAAACGATCCCATTTTCTGCCTACCCAAAGATATCTGTCCAATAATCCCTGCCTTTCTTATATCACCAACATACCCTTTTTTAAATTTATTCCCATCAGCAAACAAACATGCTTTGCTTGTTCCCTCTGAAAAGAAAACCTGTCGATGCTGCTTACCCCTCACTCCCACTACCCACTTCCATTCACTGCTTCAGTTTGCAGCAGAACTCAAGAGTTGTCCATTACCCACTGTTCCAATTCTCTTCTCCCATTCTCTCTTCAGTCTACTCCAAGCAGGCATTTACCCCACATACTCCATCATAACTGCTCTTGAGAAGGTCGCTAATGACTTCCAGGTTGCTAAATTCGATAGTTACTAAATACATTCTCTTGACTTACCAGCCTTACAGATACAAGAGTACTTTGTCAACATTTTGTAAAATAGTACTGATAGAAAAGGTATGTCTGGGTACCCATGTGTGTCTATGTATTGAGGAGGGAGGGGGAAAAACAGACTACCATATCTTTAGGCCTGCAAATATTTCAGAATTTTAGGAGCATAAGGTACTCAGGGATGAGAAATAAAGTTTACTCATGTGTTTCATGATAGATTCCTAGAAGTTCCCAAATGAATAATTTGGACATTTGTTGACTTTTCCACTCTTCCAAATAAATGATAATATGTGAGTTTATGTTATTTCATTACTATCTGAAATAAACTTATTTCATAGAACCATAGAATGCAGATTATGAAAGAATTGTAGAGTTTACTTAATCAACTTCTACTAATATAGTTTTTGAATCCCTTAAAATATTTGACAAGTGGATGTCTAGCTCCTCCTTGCTCAGAAAGATGGTGAACTCGCTACATTATCAAGTTGCCCATATTACTTTTAGAGAGCCAATTATTAGAAATAGTTTCTTTCTTCTAAGCAGAAATCTGATTTAATGTAACCGAAGCCCATTGTTCTTCGTATATTTGCAATCAGAGTAAGTCAAGGTCCTCCTGTTCAAATATGTGAAGACATGTATCTCCTCTAATACTTCTCTTCTTGAGGGGTTATCCTTTGTTCTTTCAGCTCCTTGTCATGAAATATGGAATATGGACAATGTTTTACCCTCCTTATACTTATTTATGATTTTAAACAAAAAGTTCAAAGAGCTGCACTTCCTTATTACATTTTTACTGTTTGCTTCAACTATAGGGTCTTTTAAAAACAGTTATATACTTTTTAAAAGTTTGATCATAGTAACATATTTTATATAATTCTTACTCCAAAAGATAAACACAAAACTGATTAAGACTCACCTGATGGTCCATGTAATTCAACTCTGTAACTAAATTTTCCTGTAACTGTAGTTGGTGGGTCCCATGAAACTGAAAAGGACTTCCCTGTAATGTTACCTGTTACACAGTTTTGTGGTGGTCCTTCAGGCACTAAAATGATTACAGAAAAAAAATGAATAATAGATATATATATAAAATTTAAAAGCACCTTATTAAATACACAAAATAAAACACAAAAATCAGAGAAAAAATAAAAGGTCACACAGTAAAGTGTTTGTTTTTTCAACCTACAAAAAGAAAAAATAGGCTATAATTGAAGAATTTGAATAAGTGGTGGACCATTAGATAAACTCCTTATTTGCAACAATTACTATTTTTATTTAATGCTGTATATGATTGAACAGGGTGTTTTATTCCTATATAGTTCATTGTACAATTACATTGTCTAGAAGCACTTATACGTATTGCATTCAACAAGCCCTGGGCATCTGGCTTGATAAAAGCTCTCCCTCTGGTGTACACAGGTAGAAGGGACAAAGAAATAACTCAACCTTCAGAATCTGTTGGCAGTGATTTTACTTTTTATATCAATATCTGCATTTGGTTCTGAGAGGAAATTTATAACCTATATTCGAATGTAACATTGGTAACATATAAAAATAATAATGATATTTAAAAAGTCTTTTTCATAGATGTTTCTATATTTAAAAAAACTTTCTTTTAACTGAAATGAAACATTCCAAATATTTTTTAAAACAAAGTTCTTGTCTACCAAATTTCACCTGTGTGACCTTCATGAAATTCTTTCTTTCTTTTTTTGTATGAAAAGAAGTAAGGAGTACGGAAGAGGAAATGGTCTGATTCAAAGATGTTTAATTCAAGAAAAATCTTCAAATTTACATGTACTTAAATGACACCTATGTAATCAGAAAAAAATACTATGTTTTAGTGAAATTACCCTACAAGTAATAATTTCCAGTAGCCTTAAAAATCATCAATCCAACTGAATTTCTGATACTATATATTTAGTATGGCATTATGTAGTATGTTGAGATGTGTGTCTATATATATGTGTATATATGGACGCTGACATATTATCATAATTAAATCTATAAATACCATACCTAGAAATACGTACTCTTAGAATTTAGAAGTAATAATAATATCTAATCATACTCATTTAGTACTAACACCATCTCCATAAGGAAGATACTATTACTGTCTCCATTTTTCACAAAAGGAAACTGAAATACAAAGAGGATACAGGTAGGTATTTTTTAACTACTGTTTTTATCTGATGCTGAATGTTAATCGCATGATATTTCTACTACTGCAGGTGTTATCTCCACATCTGGCAATAGCAATATCAGTGAGAGAAGTCATCTACACATGACTATAGAAGATGAAGGACAGGATGATTACGAAAAATTGCTGGGGTCACAGAATGATAAAAGCTGATCTTAGGATCAAGGCTATTAGTTCAGGAGTCTCTTCTCTCAAATCTCCTTTCTCATTTTAGATGCTTATGTTAGTATCATAAAAGAGTATTGAAATTGAAGATGCTCCAGAAGGGATACCTATTATCTGTTATTAGGGCAAAAAAAGTTATTGAAAGGGAAGGAAGGTTTTAACAAAACCTTGACATGAAAAAAATGAAAGATTATTCTATGAATAATTTAACTTCTTTTCCTACCAAAAAAAAAAAAAAAGAAAGAAAGAAACTATACCTGATTCTGGTGTTCTGACAATCGTACTATCAATATAACCTGCTTCAGTTGTAACAGCAGAAACTTCAAAAAGATATGTTGTATAAGGTCTCAAATGTGTCACTACAAAACTGATAGGCTCTTTCCACACAGAGCTAATCTTCCTCCCGGGCAACATGCTCGATGGGTAGGTGGTACGTGATGGAGGCGTCACCCTCCCGAGGGTTGGAGAAGGGCTGGTTGTACTCCATAAAAAGGATTCATTCTTCTCCTAGTGAATAAAATAAACATCAATGGGAAAATAATGTGGTATCACTTGATGGCGATGATAAGGGTAATTCATTTTTTCTTTATACTACAAATATTATTCCTAATTTGTGTGTGTATGTGTATGATTGGGTAAGAGTTTAACAGATTCACTTACCCATTATAGCTACAGACAAATCTGCTAGATTTTAATTATACCCACTTACCGTCTACAGTTATACCATCAATACCATTGTCCACAGTTTTAGAACAGAATGTATTTACTGCATTCTTTACACCTTCATCTTTCTTATAAGTAGGATTTCATGTGGCTTTGAGTAAAGCTATAACTATAGCAAAATCATTATTAAGAATTTTTAAAATTCATGTTAAAAGTGCAAGAGTCAAAGAGATGAAATGTTTTCCCTATTGTGAAATTTCAAACATAACATCACTTTCTTACCGTTATGATCATTTTTTCTGCAACAGTATTCAAAAGACAAAGCTAATAGAACATGTGTTTGTGTGTATATGGGCACATGTGTATATGTGCTTATGTGTATTAGATATCCAAATTAAAAAAATATTTTGTGACTTCTACAATTTAAAGCATTTAAAAGAAAAGTAATTTTGGTTGTTTTCTCATCAATAATATCACAAAGATAACCAAAATTAACTTTAAAAAAGCATTATTACAGTACTTCCAGGGATTTCCCATCTATGACTAGAGTAGTAACAAATTCTTCACTAAAGATATACACAACAAAAACAATCTACTTCCACAAACTTAACCTTGACTATTCCCCTCCCCTCCTCTCCTGTCACACGGAAGTATTATCTTTTTTCCAGTGATATCCTACGATTTCCTACTTCAGGGCTTACAAAGTATCCTCTACCTCCACGTAATCTCCACCTATCCTTACTCCAAGGCCTATCACAAATGCCATGCCTATCATGTAGTCTTTCCAGAGCTCCCTAAGTGATCTGACATCTCACTGCTGAATTCTCAAACCTTTCTCTTATTCTGCCTTGACTATAGCCAATTGTATATCATATGATACTATAAGTAATCAAATAGCTAAGAATCATTTTGGTAAAACGGAAATTTTACCAAAACCTCAAGATGTAATTTACCTAAAATTTTTGAGACATAGAAAATGTTCCATGATACTTACAATACATTCTGGCAATTTCCCAGTCAAAATGTCCTCTACTCTGATTGAAACATCTTTCACTACTATCCCACTTCTGGCATGTTTGACGCTAATCTTGAAGCTGGTAATTTTGCCATTTGGTTGCCGAGGTAAGTACCAAATCAGGCTTACTGCTGAATAGTTAAAGGCTTCGACTGTGAGATTCACCACTTTTCCTGGAGCTGGGGAAGTGAGAGGGATTGAAGGAGAGGAAAAACATTGTTATAAAACTTAGAATGGCATTTATATAACTTTGGGATGTTACGTTTCCCATGTTATATGAAATTAAATGTATAATACATTGTATAAAATCTACTTGGGTAATACTTTTTGAAATATATACTTGAGTATACTTTTTGAATTGACTTTTGCCTAAAATAAAGAACTGGAAATTGGGCCCAGAGAGTTGTGTTTAAGAGGCACATAAGCTTTACTTCAGGATTATTTGGCCAATGCATCCATCAATAAACTATTTCAAATAAGTCTGAAAAAATATTCAGTCAATAGTTGTTTGTGGTTATAGAAATTTGAATAATGAGTATCTTACTTTCCGAAATACTTTAGAATTATGTAAATTCCTTAGATAATGAAGAAGTGGCAAATTCAAACAATTATATAACCATTTGCACCAAAAAGCACATTTCTAGAATGTATGTAAATATTTAGTGTCTAATATAAAATGGATACCACCCAATTGATTGTGGTTATTATATTTTGACTTTCATACACCCTCAAAATCAACTTTCATCAGAATTCATGATACTTTGTTATTAATTATTAATAATCTGCATAATAATAAGCTATATGCTATCTTAGTTGGAATGAGATAAACATGAGGCCAGAGTGAAGAAAAATGATACTTATTAATTCAAGGTTAATTATGCAAAGTTGACCAAGTAGAGTAAATAATCAAGGTCCTTTAGAATATAGAACAACCATGACAAGTCACTATTGAAAGAAATAAAAACAAAACAAGATGTTTGGGGTAAAACAATATAAATGATAGTAGAAGTGCCTAGTATTGAGAAATCAAATAACCAGAGTTTAGGTATACATTGTAGAGAAGAATATCAAAATGTGATTTGTAAATGAAAGCCATATAAAATATATAAGAAAGTTAGGTCCTGGGCAGGAGAGCTGTATGTGAATGGGCAAGAAAGCTATATGTGAATGATATGAGTTAGACAGTAATTAAGAAACCTAACAACAGCTGCATTTTAATGGAAAAAAGTAAAATACAACAATTTGGGAAGATGATTCATCACTAATAATGGACGTCATAATGGATAGAAATTTTTTTCTTCAAGAGTAACTGATCAATGGAATTAAAGTTTAAAAAGGACAGTGACAATATGAAAACTCTCTGATACTAAAGATTTAGCACTAAAATTTCTTTTGAGTGGATAAAATATAATAAAGCAAAGTTTGTTAAATACGTGATGCTATGGAATTATAAGAATCAAAGCTTTTATCATTAATCTGAATCATTGTTTTAAATTTCTTATTGGTCTAAAGTATGCAAATTTTATGAGAATGCCTGAAATATATATCAATAACAGACTGCATACAAGCTGGCACATTTCCAAATCAGCCTTAACAACAATCATGAGGAACTGCCCAAGTGTAGAGAAATTTGAATTTACAAGGTAACCAAACCTTTATTACATTCCAAAACATGATTTCAAAATATCTTTTAAAGTACACAAAATATATTAGATAAAAATTAATTAAATCTGTTAAACAACATTTAGTGAAAAAGAGGTTATTCTTATTCACTTAAAATTACATTATTTTTGCCTCAGTAAAATCTGTGTGTTTTCCTTTTGTGACTTCATGGTGTCTGAAGACTAATTTTGGCTCTTTTCTGTAGCTGACAGGTCTTCCCTACTTTAAATATTCTAGTTTCTACTTCTGGAATTTTAGGTACCAAAATCCCATCATCTTTTGATTTTTATAGTGAATTTATCCATCTTGGTCCAAGTAAAGATCTGACACTAAAGCACCAAAAAATTCTGTTTATAAATCACTTCACCTTGCAGATAAGTCCTCCACACACTTTGAGGGCATAGCTAAACAAGTGACTTGCATAAATATATAAGTATGTGAAACTAATTAAAACTTTTCAAAGTGTATACTATACAAAACATACATTTTCTTGAGCCAGGAAAAAAAAAACCTTTCTAAATCAAATATAGGGACTTCTAAAAGAATCATTTATATTTCTAAGGATCCATCACATTAGAAATGAAGGTACAAGAGATATTTCTAATATTTTAAAGCTATAATTCTACATTTGTCTGAAACAATGCTGTGTGAGAAGTAAGAAAGTTGAGATTTTTGTGCTTGTGGATGTGATATCAGCTCAGTATGGTATAATGGGTTAACTTCATACTTTAGGAGTATTTTTATTCATGGAAAAAGAAATAATTTCTGGTTTAATAATAATAAATGCAATTTATTTATTCCACAGAAATTTTCCTTAAATTTAGTTCTGTGTAGCATAAATAATAAAAAGGAGTCCTTGGGGGAAAACTTGCACATAACTGATCTAACTAAATTTAGGTTTGTATTTTTACCACTTAACATTTTTTTTTAAAAACAAAAGATAAGGCAAGACTGATTATGTGATTATGTAATTTCCCCAAGAAAACAAGCAAGTCAGAAACAGAGTGAAACTTCTGTTCCGGTATTATTTTCACGCCATCCTAGAGTGTTAGTCTGTCCCAATCATAATTTGCCAAGAGAGCAAATAACTCCAGAAATTATGACAGTTAGTAGAGTATAAAATATATAAAGTTCAAAACACTGTCAAGTTGAAATCATAATCTGCATGTACCAGGCTTTATCAGAAGCTGTATCAAGATGAGAGTTTTAAAAAAAGAATAAACTATTTGCGAAGTCATTCAAAAATTATTCCAATTATTTCCCTGAAGCTAAAAACATAAGTAATAAATTTTTCTTTTATATCCTAGTGAACATTTAATTTAAAATAATAATTTTCTCAATTTTTAGTTGTGCTAATAATCTGAATGTCAGCAGGTTCAATATCAAGAGGAAAAAGACCTCATGAATCATTAATTTCTAATTTTAAATAAACTCTAGAATTTTCTCTTAATTCTTTCTAAGGCATAGAGCATGTATTCACATGCTTCTCTTGATGGGGTCTCAAAAAACTGGGCCATAAAGCTTGGCACATGTTTCTTTTAACATTATAATTGCATAATCCCCTCTAGATATACAGGGCCCATTTCAATGTACCCCTTTGGCAGTGAACCACTGGATATTTTTATCTTTATCTGTATCTTTATACAGAACATTTATAGTTGCACAAAATTACAGAAATTGTTTTTATAGCACTTCTCACCAATCTAGTATATTACTTAGTAACTCATTTATTTATCTTAGCCCACTAGAGTATAAGCTCCACAGAAAATATCTGCTATTGATTGGAGATGCCATTCTTTGTGCCATTTTTCTATTTACTCGTTCTGACTGTTTGCTATTATAAATAAACAGCTGAATTACTAAATAAATAAAATTACCTCCATTCCATAACAACTTATTTTTATCACAAAGCTTATGTTCTACTAGGCTAATACATACAATAAAAAGTAAGCAAGTAAATGTGTTACACGTCAGGCTTGTCCAATGGAGAAAAATAAATCTGTTGGAAATAAAGATGGACAGAAGGAAATAGGGGCTATTTTAGAAGGTGTAGTCAGGAAAGGTAAAGTGAGATCTGGATCAACTGGGGAGAGAGTTCTACAGATATTTAGTGAAAGAGTATTCCAGGCAGAGGGAATAGCAAGAGAAAAGACCCTAAGATGGAAGATCAGTATGGCTGGAGTAGACAGAGGGAGAGGAGAAAGATAAGAGATGAAGCCAGAGAGGGGAAAGGGCATACAGAGCACCATAGCTCATGGGAAGGACTTAGGTTCTTGCTCTGAACAAGACAGGAGCCATCTTAGGAGGAGAGAAGTAACACAGTCTAGCTTCTGTTTCAAAAGATCATGTGGCTCTTGTCGGTAGAGTAAACTATAGGCAGGTAAGCTGGAAACAGGAAAACCAGTGAGGAGACTTTCGATTGTTCAGGCGAGAAATGATAATGGATTACATAGGGTGATTAACAATAGGGGTGAGAGTCAGGATATATTTTGATATAATGTTGGCAGGGTTTGTTGATAGATTAGAGTATACTATGAGAGAGAGGAATCATGACGATATCACATTTTTCCTCTCAGCCATTGGGAGAATGGAGGTAGCTTAAGTTGGTTTGGTAATGATTGCATGTTATGGAATAATATGATAACCATTATAATCTGTATTTCCAAAAGTCTAATGTCATAATAATGCTTATGATTTGATGTTAAGAGGAAAAGGCAGGCTATAAATTTGCATAAATGGCACAAGCCTACTTTTACTAATATATAGTCACAAAGACATATATTCATAGGAAAAAAAGAGATCAGCCAGAAATGGACCAGAAGGGTAACAGCATTTTTTATATAACAGGGCCATGGGTAACTTTCATTTAGGGTTTTTTTTTATTTCTGTTTTTTTCAAAGTTTTCTAAGATAACACTTAGTGTTTTTATAATCAGAAAGAACAATATACATTTTAATGAGTAAATTTACTATCCAAGAAGACTCTAAAAGTAACTGAATGGCCATGTTGTTGAAAATTTTATGCATTTTAGTGCCGGATTTTGTTTATATCCCTATTTATTTTCAATGACAAAAACTCCTAACAAAGTTAATTCAGAATAAATGATTTAGGAAAATTACCACTTTCTGCAGTTTGGAAGAGAAATGGGTCACTAAACACTCCAATGCCAGCACTGTTTTCAGCAGCAACCTAGAACAGACCAAAAGAATTACATTCAAGCTTTATACTCTCTAATTAAACAGAATCTGAAATAATAAAACTTTGATTTGTCCAGAAGATAAAGGATAAAGAGCTGACTGCCAGTAGGTTCAATATCAATAAGAAAAATAAATTATATAAATACACAAAAAAGAGATTATAAAATTTGTTCAAGTTTTAAAAGCCCAGATGGGCAATGAGGCCAAGACTCAGATGATCATTCTTCAGTCACTTGCTGCAAAGGCTTGACCCGGTAGGATAAAGCTCCTTCACTTCTAAAAGGAATGCATATTCTAATACTAACTATTTACAAAATAATTACCTTGATTTCATATGTTGTTCCAGGTTTAAGATTAGTGAGAAGAACTTCCAGACTGTCTGGCTTTGCTCTAACTTGTGTATACGCTGCTTGCATCCATGGACAAACTTCCTTATATTTTACAATGTAAGATATAATCCTTCCATTCGGATTAGGTGGTGTATTCCAAGACAGAAGAATCCCAGCAGATCCGACTCTTTCCCCTGCTAGGAAGACTGGAGGCCCTGGTTCTATTTTTTTTGAAAAAATTCATGTTGTTATAAGGTCAAACAACTATTGTATTTTCACAATCATATGTAAGAAAAATATCTACAAATTGTAGACTTCTGAAGGTCCCAAAGACTGATGGTCTCATAAGTGTAAGTTTATCCTCCCTAGAGCTTTGCTACAAGAAAAAAAAAAGATTAAATGCTTTGGGGAATACCAAAAATAGTCTTTTATAAGAATGTAAAAAATGGAATGCTACTAAATACTACATGCCAAATATACTTTTAATGCCAAATCATTTTTTTAAAAAAACTTACTTGATGCAAGGCTTATACACAAACACTAAGAAAACAAGAACCAGTCTTACAAACTGAATAACTCTTTCAGAGCAACTATAGTGAGTTTATTTTCACGGCTTTGTATTATTTAAATATTATGATTAACAGTGTTTCTGATCCATTTCACAAACAAGTATAGAAAAATTATCTTTGCTCTTTGAAAGTAATGGAAGATAACCAGTAGAACTCAGGTTCTAAACAGATCACTTTCTTAAGTTTCCATTTTGCTTTAATTACTAAACTGTTCTCATGCATACAATGCATATATCACCAATGTAAATATTTCTATCCAACAGATTTATAATGGTTCCAAATACTTTGTAAAAAAAAAAAAAAGAAAAAGGAAAACATATACTTACTTGTCACATTCGTTGTCACTGTTCTACTAACAGGTAAGCTGTATGTTGTAGCAGAAATGGAAGAGATGGTTACATCATACCGTGTACCAGGAACAGCATTAGAAACATCAACCTGGAACACCAAAAGCAAGTGATTGTGTTAAAATTCTGAAAAGCAAGAAATTTAAAACCATAAATCTATCACAATCAATAAAATAAAGTAACACTTCACTACATAACTCTGCACTATTTAAGATATCACAGTATGTTTCCTATCACTGTAAAATATAAATTTGTTATATCACATAACTATTTACCAAATAACAGATAACAAAAACTTAACAAAACATACTGCATTATCAAAGACTAAATCAGTACTTCTATCTATCCTAGTTCATTGTCACAAGAAACAACTATTTAAGAGTCTTAAGAAAATTACAGTCCATTGCTTAGCCCTTGTATTTAAGAGTGTGTACAAAATACCTGTGTCTCTGAAGCTCCAATAAAAAGTAAAAGAAAAATCATAAGAAAATCCATCATTATTACATTTTTCAGGCAGTGGAATCACATTGATGGCTCTAGAGAGAAATGTTGCCTGCATTAATGATTTAAAGACAGATCCTCCTGGCAAGTGCACAATTAATGAGCGTGGATTACTCAATAGCTCTGCCCTTTCATTGTTAAACTATTCATGAACCCTTGGATCGTTGGCTGTAGGTTCAGGGTAGACTTAAAAAAAAGAGACACAGACGTTACTAAGGTAACAGTCCACCAATGCTGAAACTTAAACTCATCAATTCGGCATCCGCGTTTTTGTCTTCATCTTATGCTTTTAAAAAGTCTCAAAGGAGTAAGTTTTCATGGTGGATGAGTTTCATAAAGAACTTTCCTATTTGGACCAAATATAAATACAAGTTAGTTTGGCAAGTACAATAATGAAAACGATACCTGATATTCTCCACCTCCAAGATCTCTGATAGTAACAAAGCCACTGTCAGGAACAAGATCCACGTGAAACCCGTCCACATGGCCAGAGGGTAGGCTCCAGTGCAGAGAAAAGGAATGTGCAGAAATATTGAAGGCTTTAAGTTTCTCAGGTTTTTCCGGTTCTGATATTGAAAAACAGAGGTTTAAAATAGTTATTTTCCTAAACCTTCAAAGAAAAAAGGAAAATCAATAATCTAAGGACCAGGTTTCAAAACAACCAAATTGTCAGAAAGCATCAGATCCTTTAAATTATCTCTAGCTCTATGTAGGTGTTAGGCATGTATATCTTTAAAAATAGCTAGTTTCTAAGCTTAATTATCAAAAATGATATGTCAATTCATATATCTATTTCTGGGATATTCCTTACCTACTGAAATCTTTTGGTTGACCAAATTGTTTTTTTTTAAAAGCTTATGCTCTAATTGAAAAACTGAATCATTTTAAAGATAGTAAGTACAAACTACTATCCAATTACCTGGATATTTATCAAACAGAAATAAATATCCAAAAAATATCAAAATCTGCCAAAATTTCACATTGGAAATGAAAAAAAGATAGTTTTTGAACAGTAAGTAGCAAGTGTCCTAGCCATTTCAACCATATTTTTTCTACCTTTGCTTCCACTGTTTCCAAAGTTTTGCTTATGCTGCCTGTACCTACTTGAAGGGAGTTTTCTACGTAAAGTTCTTTGGATTGATTGCCAATGAGTCAGATTTGTACTCTTCTTATCTTTAGTGCAGATTCCAAACAATATATGGGGAGGGACAGAGATTAAGAAGCCAAGCATTCGAAAAACATCCTGATACAGATCCAATCTAACACTATTTCCAAAATAAAGTAGTCTGGAATTAGTCACTGAACTCCATTTATCATTTTAAACACTCCCGCCCCCCACTTAACCAGAGATGATTTGGAAATCGATATATTTAAAAAAATAAAGTGTACATTTCCTAACAAAACTGAGAGGGCACATTGCATAAAATAGATAACAGGTCAGTTTCCTAGTATTTTGGCGGGGGGGATATACTTTTAGAATGGTTTTCCTTATCTCCTTTCAGAAAGAGTCATGTACCAAAATGTTCACTGAAAAGTTCCTTTAATGCTTATAATACAACTGTCTCCCTAGTGGCCAAAGCTAATATTGATCAATTAATTTTCACATGACATCCTCAAAGATACATTCTCTTGGCATCATCTCCAAGTTGTCCATTCAGTGAGCACTACAGTTTTATAATACCTCTTTAGAAATGCTGCAAATCTAAGGTGAAAGATCAGAGAAATACCCAGTTTGTGATGGGTAGAATTTCTTTGTTGTACATAGCTGCTGGCATTTTTCCTGGATGATTCTGCACACAGACCTATGTCTTCTGTATTTTCAGGCTTGAGAGAAAAGAGCTTGATTCTCCTGGCCAGCCCACTTTAAAGTGGACAAAAGTCTAACATGACAGAAGTCTGACCACTACTCACACTTACTGGTTTATGTAAGGGCTGATACTATCTCTTCAAGAGTCCTAAAAAGTGACTAACATTTATGACGTCTTAGGCAAGAAACTAGAAAAAGAGCTGGGATGAGACTTGGGAAGAAAAATGAAGACAGAAGTGAAGGGCTGTTTACTGAGATGGTGGTGAGATAGGATGTAGTGTCCTAGACTGTGGCTTAAGATTACACACTGAAGAACCCTTGGCTAAGGATGAAGTGTGTCTCACCAAGAGGAGGAAGAATATATTTGTCTGGAAATTTGCCAATCTGATAAAAAGGGAAGGCCTGGAAGCTTCAGGACAGTTTGGTAAAGACCTTTCAAAGCAAAGTGAATAGAAGCCCTGGAAATGGAGAGAATTTAAAATGACTGAGAAAACCAGCCTGGGTTGTGGGATCCTTTAAGAAAGAAGAACAGTCTGATGATCATGTAGGCCACAATAAACATTTTAGATTTTTTTCCCCTAAATGCAATGGAAAACACTGAAAAATTTTAAGCAGAAAAACAATCTGACTTTGTTTTTTATTTTAAAAAGATTACTCTAGAATATGGGCTATGAATTGGACAGAAGCAAAAGTGGCAGCACAAGGCCAATTAGTAAGATATTGTGATAGTCTGAGCATAGAGGAGGGAGGCTTGCCCTCAGGAAAAGGTAGTAGAGATGAAGTAATGCTTAAGTCATTGTGAAAGAGTGTAGCTTCCTGAATATGAACTGGAAGATTCAATTAACTGAAACAGATTCCATAATAAGTACATGATTTGCACTCCATGGAATTTAATCTCTGAAAAGGTAGGAAAATATGAAGCAAAAATATCACTCTCAATCTAATTGTTATTAACCAACAAAAATCAGATCATGAGGTGGATTCTGAGTTCTAAAAGAAAAAGTATCACATAATGTTCAATTTAATTAGGGCTAGCAAGAGGAATTCTAGGCCTAGTCAGTTTTTTTAGACCGGAATTTTCCAAAAATTAATCCTTGGGCTTCCCTGGTGGCGCAGTGGTTGAGAGTCTGCCTGCCGATGCAGGGGACACGGGTTCGTGCCCCAGTCCGGGAAGATCCCACATGCTGCGGAGCGGCTGGGCCCGTGAACCATGGCCGCTGAGCCTGAGCATCCGGAGCCTGTGCTCCGCAACGGGAGAGGCCACAACGGTGAGAGGCCCGCATACCGCAAAAAAATAAAAAATTAATCCTTAGTACCCTAAATCCCTAGAATTGAATACATGTCCTGTGATCAAACCATTTTGTTAAATAATTCCTTTTCTAAGTTAAACATCTTCTTTTATTGCAGGGTAGCTCAGAGCCCTAAATAGGCTTAAGTATGTGTCTTGTGATTCATACTTAAGCAACACTGTTTGATAAAAATACAATGTAAGCCACATTAAACAAGTAAAAAGAAACATGTAAAATTAATTTTAAAAATATATTTTATCTAACACAACATATCAAAAACATCATTTCACACATAATATGAAATTATTAATGAGATAATAATATCACTTTTTTTCATACTAAGTCTTTGAAATGCCATGTGTCTTTGGCACTTAGAGCACATCTGAATTTGAACTAGTCCTGTTTCAAGGCTCAACAGTCACGTGTTGCTAATCGCTGTCTACTGGACAGTGCAGCTCTAAAGCATCTCTCAACTTTTCTCCTTGGCATTTCAGTGAATTTACTTCAACTGCATTTTGAGAAACTGAGAGATAACAGAAGTATGATCCTATGATGTCTATACAGGAAAAGAGCTCTAAAGAGTTAAAAGGACCTCACATACAAAGTTCTGATACAAACTATGGTGGATTAAACTTTGAGACAGAGAGTAAGAAGAGATTCAAAATGGAAAAACAAGCTTCTTAGGGAGTTCCTCAGTAGATTCTGATTCTTAAAAGAGTGTATACAAAATGAGACCAAAATGTTACATACTTCAGAATACCCACAAAAGAGTCAAACAAACCTATCAGAACAGTACCAAGGAAACAAAGCCTACAATGGACAGATATTTTAAAATAAAATGTGAAGACTTAAAAGTCCCATCACCATTATTATTAACTTTTATTTATAATTCATATGTACCAACACTGTATATGACATGCTTTCAATATCACATTTAAGTCTTTTCATGATTTATCACAGGTTGGGCATAATATATGTTCTGACTGAGGAGATGCCAGACACGTAGATTATTAAGAAGTAACTCATATCAAGTTTATGATACACTATGCACTGCACTAAGCTTTTTCACTCATTGTTTTATGTAACAGTTGTAACAAATCATAAGGAGATACTATGATTATTGTCATTTAAAAATGAGAAAACTGAGGAACAAAGCATTTACATAACTTCACCAAGGTCTCAAAGCAAATAGGTAAATAGTAGAGCCAGGATTTGGACCCAGGAGCCATAGCTTCAGAGTTCAAGGTTTAATCACCTTGATAACTTTGCATCCCTCTAACCTTCACAAAGTGGCTTATGAATAGCACATTGAAAAATCCTAAATGTATTAACATTTTAGAAAGGATTCAAGCATTAATAGGATGATCTATAATTTTCCTTTAAAGTCTAAGATTATTAGTTGAAGTGACCTCCAATTTAATTTTAGGGGACTCCATCCAAATATGTCCTATGTCAAGGCAACATTTATTTGTCAAGTTCCTGTAGCTTCCTCACACTTTGGAAATGGGCTAGGTATAGTAAACTAAACAGCCTCTAATAAGTCAGCATCATATTAGGTGCCACAAGTGTCTAAAAAAATCAATTTTTAGTATGGCACTGGTCACAGGTCCTATAACTGGATAACTAGGTTCAAATCCTAGCTTTGCCAGGTAAATTGAGAATTTAGGCAAAACTCTTAACCTCTCTGTTTCTCTCTGGCCTCATCAACCTGAAGATAATAATCCTCCTATCCCACACACTGTTGTGGGAATAAAATAAGTTAACACATGTAAAGTGCTTAGAAGAGTGGTTTGAACATAGCAAAATCTTAGTAAATGCAAGCTATAATTACAGCTATTGTTCATTCTGCTATCTTTCCCTATAAACCCTGGTCATCTCTTAGTAAAACCATGCATTACTGCTATTTCATTTCTTAGCTTTAGCTCCCTCCTCACAGCCACTCAGTGCTCTGCCCAGCATCGCTCCATGATCACCACTCTCTCCTTTATAAAAAGTAGGGCAGTAAAACCTCTTTCTGCTCCAGAGGTACATCAGAAAACCTAGATTACCACCCTTTCCCATTTCCTCTTATCAGCTCACCTCCCAAATCACAGCTCTCCATTACCTAACTCTAATCTCTCAAAACCATCACCTAAACCGCACAATCCAACCAGAACATCAAGTTCCTGCTATTTCATAAAGTGCCCTCTTTAATTAAAATGACCACTGATATTCGATATCTTCCATGAAACATTCCTGATATTGGCATTACCTTGCTCACCTTTTCCTCTGATCAAAATCTAAGTGAGCAAATCCTGTCACTCACACTAACCACACTGCCTCCTTGACTTGTGCATAAGCAAAACATTTTATTTATTGTATCTTTTTTTCTTCCTTTTTTTTTTTTTTTAAGCTGTACACGGGCCTCTCACTGTTGTGGCCTCTCCCGTTGCAGAGCACAGGCTCCAGACACGCAGGCTCAGCGGCCATGGCTCACGGGCCCAGCCGCTCCGCGGCATGTGGGATCTTCCCGGACCGGGGCACGAACACGTGTCCCCTGCATCGGCAGGCGGACTCTTAACCACTGCGCCACCAGAGAAGCCCTATTTATTGTATCTTTTTTCAACCTTTGCTCAGTGGACTATTTGATTTTTCTATCTAACCATACAGATCAGTGCTTGCCATACATCTGTTGTCATTTTTGCAAACTTATGGCAATTTCTGGACTTTTGGGGATTTCTAGAAAAAATTTGATTGTCACAATTAAGAGGATCCTACTGGTATCTAGTAGGTAGAGGTCAGGGATGATGCTAAACATCCTAAAAAGTACGAATCCCCACAAGACAGAATCACCCAGCCCAAAATGTCAATAGTACTGAGGTTAAGAAACCTTGCCACAGACTAAAACTTTTACAGTGAGTCCAGTTTTAATGTGTTTGATTGTATACTTTACCTACTGCAAAATCCTGAAGAAAAAGACATTCATCATTTAATGCACATGCTTTTTAAGAAATAAAGATGTGCCTTATATATTGATATATAATATAAAAATAAAGTGTAATAGAGTGTTTAAGAGCCATAAGGAATCTCAGAGATCATCGACTCTTTTACTAGGTAACTTGCCCAATAGTACTCAGCTAGCAAGCGTCAAATCCAGGAGTAAAGTTGGTGTATGATTTCTAAACTCTGCTTGCTTTGCATTATCACATATATATATATATATACATATATATATATATATATGTGTGATACATTAGGAGAACAATATATACATTTAGGAGAACAATAGTATGTAAGACACATAGAATAATGGGCTCCCAAGATGCCCACATTCTAAACCCTGGAACCTGTGAAAATGTTACACTACACGGCAAAAGGGACTTTGCAGATGGAATTAAGATTATGAACCTTAAAACAGGGAGAGCAACCTAGATTATCCAGGTGGATCCAATCTAATTACAAAGCCCTTAGAAGAGAAAGAGGAGTCTGAAGTAATGGGGAAAAAAGGAAAAAGAGTTGAATCGTGAGTGCAAGGCAACCCCCCTTTGTTGTCTTTGAAGATAGAGGAAGAAGATCACAAGCCAAGGAATGAGACGTTCTCTAGAAGGGGATCAGATCTCAGCTGACAGCCAGCAAGAAAATTGTGACCTCAGTCCTACAGCCACAAGCAACAGAATTCTGCAACGACCTGAATGATCAAAGAGCCTACAGAAAGGAACACAGCCCTCCCAATATCTTGATTTTAGCCTGATGGGAACCATGTCATATCAGACTTATGACCTACAGAACTCTGCCACAATCAATTTGTGTTATTTTAAGCCACAAAGCTTGTGGCACTTTGTTACAACACCAATAAGAAACTAATACAGTGTGACACCCACATAACAAATGTCTATAGACTGAGTTATCATCATATGTCTGCTTTGGGTTATCTGTCAGATCCGTAGCCTTAAAGATCATTTAAGAGTAATCTCATTAGTTATTACTGCAATCTTGTTCTCTTTTGAAAAATTTTAAATATTAATAGGTTTCACAACTTCATTCAGATATAAAAGTGATGCTTTAAGTTATTCAGAATAGGATTTTGTTCTCTTCTCATATAAAAACAATAAAATCTTGCAATGTTGAATTGCTTGAAGTTCCACAAATACACCATATCATTTACACCTCCACAATTTTGCACAGACTGTTCCCTCTCTCTGTGAGTCTCCTTTCCACACACCCCACATGCCCTCTAATCTGATTAGGAAACTCCTTATCCTTTTGCAGCCCCAGAGAGCCTTTTCCATCCATTCTATGAAGTTAATCATTCCCTTTTCTGTGCAACCACAATAAGACTTAAACACTTCCATTGCTTCAGCTATTAATTTGACTTACACTATATGTATTTCCATGCTTGTATCCTTTATTACTCTCCACACACCCTAAGACTATGCTTTTTCATGTGTATAGCACATAGTAGAATATCAAAGACAAAGAACAAGGTTTTAGGAGAACGGATGATCCCCAAATCAACTACCTAATTTCATTAGCTGAACCTCTCATCTGATGTGAAACTATGTATAGTATTAGCTACATTTATTGAGCACTGACTATGTGCCAGATACTATGTTATCCAATTTACATCTTACATATATTATCTCAAAAATCCTCAGAATATCCCAGTAAAATGAGTATTTTTACCCTCTGAAATATCCTATAGACTGTAAAATTTCAAATTTCAAAAAATGCATTGAAATTTTATCTTGAACAGTATAATATGCAATACAAATGTAAATTTTTTTAAATATCAAAAAGAATTTGTATACCTGCAACAACTCTGATAAATGTGCCAGATCCTTCAACAATGCCGCTCATTCTATGTACTGTGATGTTATATATTCTACCAGGAGTCAGGTCTGTAACTGTGTGCTCAGTCATCATTTCCCAAATAAGATATTCTTTAGCAAATGTTCTGTTTGATATATAAATCTTGTAATGAGTGAAGTTGGTCTCTGTTGGATTCCACATTAAATTTGCAGAAGAAGTATTCACAGCTTTCAACGTTAAGCCACATATCCTGGATGGTTCTATTGAAAAGGTAAATAAAATATGTAAATATGTATAAATATGTAAATACATATAAATAAAAAATGCACACATATATGTAAAAATAAATCAAACATAAATAGTATAATTTAAACATCTACATAATAATCATTGAATTTATTCATGTACAATATAATGTCTTACATGTTCAGCTCTGCAAATAGAGAAATAGGCTATTATATATACAAGAGTTTTATTTTAAGTGACACATGAACATCCTCCCTAGTTCCCAAATATCTTTCCTTAATCAATCACGAGTCACTTCCAATAGTCATTCTTTTAGAATTGTGCCTCCTGAGCACTTGTAACCAGAAGTATCCTTATATGATACAGTTATAGGTTCATTAGCTACCACCTAGCAGATAGCTAGATGTTGGTTGAAGATGAAACAGAATAAGTTAAGAGAGGGTGTGAGGGCCAGAAGTAAGGGCATTTTCAAATGTGGTTCTTTCAGCTACATCAAAGTTTTCAGCATGCCTATATCCCTGCATTTTTAATCCATTCATCAGGTGAAGTAATATTGTTTCTTGCATTATCATTTGCTTTCCACCGAGAGGGGATCCTGTAAACATCAAAAACTTTCACAAGACTTGTTGGTGACAAATACTATTACTCCACCCCACTCCAAAACATTATGAAACTGATTTACAATGAATTTACAACCATCAGGGAAGAAAAAATAGAAGTTCTCTGCTTATCAAACCCCCACCTCAATAGAAAATGAATTACATTTATATCATTATGACATGGTATATATAATGTGTGTATATGTATACATATATTCTATATATGTGACATACATATGTATGTACATACATATATATACATGTTTGCTTCAGATTAGAAAAAAAACCATGTAGTCTCCAATACATTTAGACAAAGACTTTTTTAAGTTCACATATATCTTGAGAGTTCTCTTAATCATATTATGATCATCATTATTCCTTAATTATCAAGCTTTATGTTTAAAAATAGCTTTAATTATGTTGGGCCAAAATACTTCCAGTTCTTACAAAACTATAAAGCAAAAATTTTATTTATGACATTTCCTTACTTGTAGCCACTTTTTTCATTACAGATATGCTGTAATCTTTGCCTCTAACTGTCTTCACATGGAACAGATATTCCATACCCGGAGTCAAATTCTTTACTTTGGCTTTGTTGCTATAAACAATTACTTTAAATAGTTTTTCCTTTCTAGATGTCATACAATAGGATATCTAGAGAAAGAGAGAGAGAAATTCATGTTTTTCATGATTTAAAAATGATTTATTGGGCTTCCCTGGTGGCACAGTGGTTGAGAGTCCGCCTGCCGATGCAGGGGACGCAGGATCGTGCCCCGGTCCGGGAAGATCCCACATGCCGCGGAGCGGCTGGGCCCGTGAGCCATGGCCGCTGAGCCTGCGCGTCCGGAGCCTGTGCTCCGCAACGGGAGAGGCCACAACAGTGAGAGGTCCGCGTACTGCCAAAAAAAAAAAAAAAAAAAGAAAAAGAAAAAGAAAAGAAAAGGGGAGAATATGGAGAATATTTACAATGACAGGTTTTACATCCTTCCAATTCTAACTCCCAAACTGATAGAAGTGAACTTCACCAGACCCAGCTGAGCAGAGGATAGTTTTAAGAACAAACAGTGAGGGGCTTCCCTGGTGGCGCAGTGGTTGAGAGTCCGCCTGCCGATGCAGGGGACGCAGGATCGTGCCCCGGTCCAGGAAGATCCCACATGCCGTGGAGAGGCTGGACCCGTGAGCCATGGCCACTGAGCCTGCGCGTCCGGAGACTGTGCTCCGCAGCGGGAGAGGCCACAACAGTGAGAGGCCCGCGTACCGTAAAAAAAAAAAAAAAAAAGATTTATTTGTCATGAACTCGATACCAGTCACATCACATAGATTAATACTGCAAGGCAGAATTTGTGATCTGTCCTATCTTCACCAAGAAGTAATTTGGAGCTAGTTGAGGCTGAATAACTTAGTGAAGTTCACATAGTAATAAGTACAGTGTACTAACATAGTTTACATACTAAAAGACCAATGGTCTCCAAGTATTTCCAAATTTCATATATTTATGTATATATACGCATGATTTATTTGTACATATGCATAATACAATAAATATGAATGGGACTTTACCTGTTGGTCACCTGAAAACAAAAACTGGTTTGTAAAATTTCAGGCATGCCCACTCCCCCAACTCCACATAAGCAGAAGACTAGAGGAAGTGAAAGCAGATTATCACTGAAGTTCCTAGACTCTGACCTTGTGGAGAACACCATGGCTTTCTCCTGGCTGCCTAAGCGACTGGAAAGAGGGTGCTTCTGCCCACCAACTGCACTCCAGCTAAATGAGGAGGGCCCCATGTGCATCACTATCATAAATGGAGAGGCCTGCTGGAGAGAATGACACATTCCAGCTGGAAGCAGACTTCTGGCTCATGTATCTGGTTGATCAGAGAAAAAGGAAATTGGGAAGAGCTGAGGAGCATTCTGCATACCCACCTTTGCCCCAACAAAGACGCCACAGTCTCCCATGGGTCAAGTATGACCAGAGAGAGTGATCAGGCTTGAAATCTTACCAGTGCCCCACCCAAGAAGGTTGGCCCTTGTGCAAACACACCCAAGCAGCAAAAAGGAGTGGGATAAATGCCAGTGGAAAGAGCTGACAGTAGCTGGAAAACACTGAGCTAGAGCTGGTCTGTCATTTCAAGGGTAGTGGGATAACCCCAGACCCCTCCAGAGAACTCACACATATGCCTCAGGAGAGAGCCAGTATTTGGAGGGCTGCTAAACAGATGTCATTGGAAGCCAACCAGTGTTAGCCAAGGGAGTAGTTAAAAAAAAAAAAAAAACCCAGCATGAGAGAAAACAGCAAAAATAAACACCTGGAACAGAGGAGGCACTTTAATTTTTTGTTGAATGAATGAATGGTGTCACATTCCATCTTTCATTATAACCATCTTTCATTATAGCCAATTATTCATTAAAGCTTTGAGAACTGGCGTTGCCTTTAGAAATTTTCAGTGAACTAATCTGATAGTTCCAATACCTTGGGGATTTTTTAAGTCATTAAAAGCTACTTGTAACAATCTTTACTCTTCTTTACTCCATATTTCATGTTGTAAAAGAAAAGATACATCTAAATGAAAGTAATCGCATTAATTTTATAATTTAAATTACACTATGCTTTAAAAAACACTTGTCATGTGGTAAGAGTCAGAGAAACAAATTTCCTAGGCAAATATGTTTATCACTGTCTTGTGGGAAGAGTGTTTTGTTACTGAAGGAGGATAACCATGAGGTCTAGAAGCATATCACTGCTTATTGATTTATAAGGTGTCACTGGCAATTACCTTGCTTGTCTGGCATATGGGAAGATAGGAATAGTGAATAGAATGCTGAGAACTTCTGGTATGAAATGGTAGGGAAAAGTACCATGTAGCAGAGGAAGAATATAATCTTAATGAAGTGCTAAATTCAGACATACAAAGAATCATAGTAAGGCATTAATGAAGGGTTAAAAGAAAAAGAAATTGACTGCAGTGATCTCATGATAAAATGATGTAAATTTTTAAAAATAAATTTGTAAAATAGAAATTTGTTTCCCCAACTATGTGGACTTCATACATCTAATAGAAATCAATTGAAGAAAACATAATTTGTGCTTTATTTCTACTTTTAAAGCATAGTTTGAAACCTGGGATGATTAATTTTAAATGATTAGGAAAATGATCCCAATTATGCAAGTACACTTTGCTAAGCAACCAGGATACTGTTGCTTAATTCATTAAAATTTAACAAATAATTTCATTGGTTGAGAAAGACTAGAATAATCATTAGTGATATAATATAGTTAATAAACAATCTGAATCTGAAAGATTAAGGTGATTTCTTAAAATAAGTTTTACTTAAGAAATACATAAATTACAGTCTCTGAAAAAAATGTGTTCATATAAAAATAATAAAAACATAATTCTAGGGGTATATATTTTATCTGACAACAAATAAATTTATGGCCTCAGTTAACCCCAAGGGAAGATCATCTTTTTAGGCACTTGCCTTGAAATATAAGAATTAGGACAACCAGATAAGGGTAAAAAATGTGGATCTTTTACAATTAACATAAGTGCCTAGAATTTTCTCTAGAGAATACCTACACTAAATACAGGAATGAATTAAATCATTCTAGAAAGGCTAGAATTTTTCATGAATCATTTATTATTCAAGATGCCCCTATCATTGAATGACATTTACGAATGACAAACAGAACGCTCTCTCCTGACTGTGAACTTGCTCGTGTAGAATATCCTCTCCTCTTTTCCATGAGTCTGAACACTACCCGTTCCTAAAAGTTCACCTCAAGCTCTACCCTTTGCTGGTAACTACATTCAGTGTTGATATCCTCCCTCCATAATCACCCCAATCATATATGGGAACACTGTTATGCAAAGTTTTATTTATTTACCAAATACTGGGCTGGCCAAAAAGTTTGTTCCATAATATCTTATGGAAAAACCAGAAAGAACTTTCTGGCCAACCCAATATTTATTGAGCATCTATTACAGGGAAAGCATTATTATTGGTACTAGGTATTTTACGGTAAACAAGACAGCTAAGGCTTCTGATTATAGGGAACTTACATTCTAGTAGTGATGCCAAACAACAAGCTACTCAATATTAACAAATGAATGAGATAACTCGGCTACATCACAGAGTGAATAGAAAGAGTGATTTATTTAGATTAGGTAATCAAGGAAGGAGATGAGAATATAAAACAGAATGTTGCTCCCCATTTAATTCTACAAGGATTAAGTCATTAGCCACTGCAGTTGCTGACTTACAATACACCCTGAAAGGAATTTGGGATGTAAAACAGACTGAGGCACTCTGTGCTTTGCAAACACAGGCCCCTCAGAAAGTTAGATGTATATTTCAGGAAGAATTTTAATGAACCCAGATTCTTACATTTTCCCATACACAGAAAAGCACTAAAATCATTATCTGTATCTTGTGACTAACAGTAACCTTTTACTGAGATGTATGCTTCACTACATGTATTTCTTAGCCCCAAATCATATATGCACTGGCTTCTCCCCTACCTCTGCAGAGCAGTTCCCTCGACCTACTTGGGAGGCTGTTTCCTAGGCTACAGTCCTCATTAAATTCCCTGAGTAAAACTGAAAGTCACAACTCTTACAATGTGCATTTTTCTTTTAGTTGACTAGATGATTCTTGAACTGAGAACCCAATGATAGGAAAAAGTCGATCCAAACTGGTGGCAAGATATCCATGCAAAATGAATGTCAAGCACAAAAACCCTGCAATGGGGAAGTGCTTGCCATGCTAAAGGAACAGAAAGAGAGCCCAATATGGTAGCAACACGGTAACCAAGCAGGCAGCATAATTGGATGAAGATCCAATCAGGTGAGCTCTTGGAGACCATGGCAAGGAGTTTAGACTTCATTTGAGGGCAATGGAAATCTAATGGAGGTTGTTAAACCAATGAGAGATACTATGTTTTTAACAGTGCTCTCTCGCTCTCTCTCTGTTTCTCTCTCCCTCTTTCTGGCTGTTGTGTGTGCAAAGTAGATTATATGGAAATCAAGAATGGAAACAGAGAAACCAGTTAGGAGGTGAGAGGCTATCGTCCATCACCTAGGCTGCCGGTCTCCATAAGAAGTGAGAGTAACTAGGTGTAGTGGAGATGAAGGGAACTGGACACATTAATGATCCATTTCAGAGGGAGAAATGACAGAAGCAGGTGATGGATTGAGGAATGAAGGAATGGAAAGAAGCAAAGATAACTGAGCAAGTGGTTTCAGGACAGGGTCCTTTCCTGAGATGGGAGAGATTGGTAGGAGCTGGGGTGGAGTCACAAAGGACAGGGAGAGCCTTGAGCCATGGTACGGAATCTTTTAGGCACAAGAATGACATTTTATTTACTTTTAAGAAAGAGCACTCTGATGGCTGTGTGGCAAGGGAGAGGGTAAGGAGGGATTCACATCAAAATTAACCTTCCTTCAACCTCAATGTCCATCGACAGATGAATAGATAAAGAAGATATGATACATGTACACAATGGAACATTACTCAGCCATAAAAAGAATGAAATAATGCCATTTTCAGCAACATGGATGGATCTATTATATTAAGTGAAGTCAGAGAAAGACAAATATCATATGATATTGCTTATATGTGGAATCTAAAAAAAATGATACAAATGAACTCATACAAAACGGAAATAGGCCCACAGACATAGAAAACAAATTTATGGTTACCAAAGGGGAAAGGGTGGGTAGGAATAAATTAGGAGTTTGGGATTAACATATGCACACTACTATATATAAAATAGATAACCAACAAGGACCTATCATATAGCACACGGAACTATACTCAGTATTTTTTAATAACTTGTAAGGGAGAAGAATCTGAAAAGGAATACATATATGTATGTATAACTGAATCACTTTGCTAAACACCTGAAACTACTGCAACACTGTAAATCAACCATACTTCAATAAAAAAATAAACAAATTAATTTTAAAAAAATTGTAAAACACTAAGCTTCATTGATTGTGAAATATGAACTGTGAAAACTAAAAAAAAGAAAATAATCATTCAGTCATCAAAATATTTCCTGACTTCTGCTGTATGTCAGATACTGGTCACAATAACGTAAAAAATGGTGCCCAAAGCAGATAAAAAAAGCCCAGTCCTCATAGAATTTGCATGCCAGAACACTTGCCAAACACATGATCTAACTGAATACCCTAAACAATTCTATAGAATAACAATAATCTTCATTGACAGATGAGGAAACTGGACCAATGAGGATCAAAATTTGCCCAAGGTCTCACAACAGAGGTGAAGTTAGGATTCAAAGCAAGGAATTCCAGGGCCTTAATCCTTCCATTGCACCATACTGCCTACCACACCTTATAAAATCACAGGAAACTGAACACAGGCATGTATATCAAAGTTGTATCAAATTAGTGTTTACATTTTCTTTGGATAAATATCCAGGAGAGAAATGGTAGATCATATGGCAGTTCTATTTTTAATTTTTTGAGGAATTTCCATACCGTTTTCCATAGTGGCTGCACCAATTTACATCCTCACCAACAGTACACAGGGTTCCCTTTTCTCCACATCCTCATCAACACCTGTTATTTGTTCTCTTTTTGATAGCCATTCTGACAAGTATGAGGTGGTATCTAACTGTGGTTTTGATTTGCATTTCCCTGATGATTAGTGATGCTAAGCATCTTTTCATGTGCCTTTTGGCCATTTGTATATCTTCCTTGGAAAAATGCCTAAACAGGTCCTCTGTCCATGTTCTAAATGGATTGTTTTTTTGATATTAAGTTGTGTGAGTTATTAACATATTTTGGATATTAACCCCTTAGCAGATATATCATTTAAAATAGCTTCTTCCATTCCATAGGCTGCCTTTCCATTTTGTTGATGGTTTCCTTTGCTGTGCAAAAACTTTTTAGTTTGATGTGGTCCCATTTGTTTATTTTTGCTTTTGTTTTCCCTGTGTGAGGAGACCGATCCAAAACAATATTGCTAAGACCAGTGTCAAAGGGCACACTATGTTTTTTTCTGGAATTTTTATGGTTTCAGGTCTTACATTTAAGTTTTTAATCCATTGTGAGTTTTTCTTTGAATATAGTGTAAAAAAGTGGGCCAGTTTCATTCTTTAGCATGTAGCTGTCCAATTTCCCCAACACCATTTATTGAAAGACTGTCTATTCCCCATTGTGTATTCTTGGCTCCTTTGCTGTAAATTAATTGACCATATAATTGAGGGTTGGATCCTTTATTTCTTTCCATTGATCTGTGTTAGTTTTTGTGCCAGTACCATACAATTTTGACTACTATAGCTTTGTAGTATAGTTTGAAATCAGAGAGCATACAACTTCCAACTTTTTCTTTCTTTCTTAATACTGCTTTGGCTATTCATGGTCTTTTGTGGTTCCATTTATGTGAAAAATGCCACTGGTATTTTGATAGGCATTGCACTGAATCTATAGATTGCTTTGGGTAGTATGAACATTTTAACAATATAAATTCTTATCCATGAAAATGATATACCCTTCCATTTATTTGTGTCATTTTCATTTTCTTTCATCAGTGTCTTATAGTTTTCAGCACACAAGTCTTTTGCCTCCTTGGTTAAATTTATTCCTCAGGATGTATTTTTTTTTTTTTTTTTTATTAGTTTCTGCTTTATAACAAAGTGAATCAGTCATACATATACATCTGTTCCCACATCCCTTCCCTCATGCATCTCCCTCCCTCCCACCCTCCCCATCCCACCCCTCCAGGCGGTCACAAAGCACCGAGCTGATCTCCCTGTGCTCTCTCAGGATGTATTTTAATCTTTTTGATACAACTGTAAATAAAATTTTCTTAAATTCTCTTTCTGAGAGATCAGTATTAGTGTATAAAAATACCACAGATTTATATATATTAATTTTGTATCCTGCAACTTTACTGAATTCATTTATTAATTCTAATAGTTTTTTGGTGGAATCATTAGGGTTTTCTATATATAATACCATGTCATCAGCAAATAGTGACAGTTTTACTTCTTTTCCAATCTGGATGCCTTTAATTTTGTTTATGTGTCCAATTTCTGTGGCTAGGACTTTCAATATTATGTTGAATAAAAGTGGTGAGAGTGGGCATCCTTGACTTGTTCCTGATCTTAGAGGAAATGCTTTCAGCTTTTCACTGTTGAGTATAATGTTTGCTGTGGGATTGTCAAATATGACCTTTATTATGTGAAGTTCTCTCTATACACACTTTGTTGAGAGTTTTTATCATAAAAGGATGTTGAATTTTGTCAAATGTTTTTTCTGCATCTACCGAGATGATCATACAATTTTTATCCTTCATTTTGTTATTGCGATGTATCACACTGATTGATTTGTGGATGTTGAACCACCTTGCATCACTGGGATATATCCCACTTGATTATGGTGTATGATCCTTTTAATGTATTGTTCAATTCAGTTCACTAATAATCTGTTGAGGATTTTTGCATCTCTGTTTATCAGTGACAATGGCCTGTAATTTTCTTTTCTTGTGGAGTCTTTATCTGATTTTGGTATCTGGGTAATGCTGGCCTCCTAGAATGAGTTTGGAAGTATTCCTTTGTCTCCAGTTTTTTTGGAATAGTTTGAAAAAAGTAGGTGTTAACTTTTCTTTAAGTGTTTGGTAGAACTCACCATGAAGCAGTCTGGTTCAGGACTTTTGTTTCTTGGGAATTTTCTTATTACTGACTGAATTTCATTACTCATGATCAGTCTGTTCATATTTTCTATTTCTTCCTGATTTGGTCTTGGAAGATTGTGTGTTTCTAGGAATTTATCCATTTTTTCTAGGTTATGCAATTTGTTGATATATATATAGTTGTTCATATTAATCTCTTATGATCCCCTATTTCTGTGTGGTTGATTGTAACTCTCCTCTTTGACTTCTGATTTTATTTATTTGGCCCTCTCTTTTTTCTTGATAAATGTAACTAAAGGTTTATCAAATTCCTTTATCTTTTCAGTGAACCAGTTCTTAGTATCACTGATCTTTTCTATTGTTTTTTTGGTCTCTATTTCATTATTTCTGCTCTGATCTTTATTACTTCCTTCCTTCTACTAATTTTGGGTTTTGTTCTTCTTTTTCTAGCTCCTTTAGGTATAAAGTTAGATTGTTTGAGATTTTTCTTGTTTCCTGATGTAGGCCTGTATTGCTATAAACATTCCTCTTAAAACTGCTTTTACTGAGTCCCATAGATTTTGCCATGTTGTATTTCCATTATCATTTGTCTCCAGGTATTTTTAACTTTCCTCTTTGATTTTTTCATTGACCCATTGGTTGTTTAGTAGCATGTTACTTAACCTCCAGGTGTTTGTGTTTTTTCCAGTTTTCATCTTGTAACTGGCTTCTAGTTGTGTACTGTTGTGGTCAGAAAAGATGCTTGATGTGATCTGGATCTTCTTAAATTTACTGACACTTGCCTTGTGGCCTAACATGTGATCTATCCTGGCGAATGTTCCTGTGTGAAAAGAATGTGTATTCTTTATTCCCATCTTGCCCCTAGGTTCTTCATTACTTTTTTTTTTTTTAGATTCCATATATATGTGTTAGCATATGGTAGTTGTTTTTCTCTTTCTGACTTACTTCACTCTGTAGGACAGACTCTAGGTCCATTCACCTCACTACAAGCAACTCAATTTCATTTCTTTTTATGGCTTAGTAATATTCCACTGTATGTATGTGCCACATCTTCTTTATGTATTCATCTGTCAATGGACACTTAGGTTGCTTCCATGTCCTGGCTATTGTAAATAGAGCTGCAATGAACATTGTGGTACATGACTCTTTTTGAATTATGGCTTTCTCAGGGTATATGTTCAGTACTGGGATTGCTGGGTCGTATGGTAATTCTATTTTTAGTTTTTTCAAGAACCTCCATACTGTTCTCCATAGTGGCTGTATCAATTTACATTCCCACCAACAGAGCAAGAGGGTTCCCTTTTCTCCACACCCTCTCCAGCATTCATTGTTTGTAGATTTTTTGATGATGGCCATTCTGACTGGTATGAGGTGATACCTCATGGTAGTTTTGATGTGCATTTCTCTAATGATTAGTGATGTTGAGCATTCCCCTCTAGGGTATTTTAAATTTCAGTTATTGCATTCTTCAGTTCTGCCTGGTTCTTTTTTATATTTTCTGCTTTTTTGTTCAAGTTATCACTGTATTAATCCATTCTTCTCCTTAGTTCAGTAAGCATCTTTATACTATTATGTTCAACTCTTTACTTGGTAAATTGTTCATCTCCATTTCATTTTATTCTTTTTCTGAGGTTGTGTCTTGTTCTTTTGTTTGGAAGGTTTTTCATTGTCTCCTAATTTTTCCTAACTCTCTGTGTTTGTTTCTATGTATAAGTTATATCAGCTAATCTTCCAGTCTTGAAAGAGTGGCTTTATTTAGAAGGTGTCCTGTGATGCCTAGCGATGCAGTCCTCCTTGGTCACCAGAGCCAGGTGCCCCAGGAGTATCTCCCATGTGAGCTGTGTGTGCCCTCCTTTGGTGGTTGGGCCGTGCTTGCTGCAGGCCCACTAATGGGTGGGACTGCCCCAGTGTGACCAGCTGTGAGGCCCAGCTGTGACTGTTGCAGGTATACTGGTATGCAGAACTGGCCCCCCCAGAGTGGGAGCTGCTTTGGAGGGGTACTGGGCCAGCCAAAGCCACCTGCTGGCTGAGGGTGGGTTAGGAGCTACTTTGGAAAATCTAGCCAGGGTGGGTGGCTGGGCAGGACTGGCCTTCGGGGAATACTGGGGCAGGCACATGGTGTTGATTAGGCTGATTGAGAGTGATAGAAATGGTGCCTGCCAGCACCTGCCAGGTAGGTGGAAGAAGAGTTAAAAAATAAATTGCACCCGCCAGCACTTCCATTCCCAGAGCAAGCTCCACCAGATCCCTGCCCCTCCAGCACACACCCTAATACTAGTCAATAAATCTTCTTGTCTTATGACTTAGCCGCTTTTCAAGCTGCTTCCTCTGCACTGGGACTCAAGAGGCAGCGAGTTTGCATGTGAGCCCTTCTAGAGCAGAGTCTCCATATCCCACGGCCCCCTGGCTCTCCCATACATAAGCCCCATTGGTTTTTAAAGCCAGACTTTATGGGGCTCTTCTACTCAGTGCAGGTCCCTCAGGCTGGGGGGCCCAACATGGAGCACGGACCTCTCACTCCTCAGGGCAGACCTCTGTGGTTGTGATAGCCCTCCCACTTGTGGGTCACCACACTGGGGGTGTGGGTTCTGACTAGACTGCACCTCTGCCCCTCCTACCCGTCTCACTGTGGTCTATTCTTTATATCCTTGGTTGTAGAAAATGTGTTCTGCTAGTCTGTAGGTCATTCTCTGAGGCGGTTATTCTATACGTAGTTGTAGCTTTTGTGTGTCTATGGGAGGAGGTGAGCTCAGGATCTTCCTACTCCACCATCTGGATCTAGACTCTCTATAATCTCCCTATTTTAAAACCTGCTAACTAGCAAACTTAATTCCATCTGCTTCCCCTTTGCCATGTAATATAACATATTTCAGGTTCTGTGAATTAGGCAGCGGATCTCTGGAAGGCCATTATTCTGCCCACTACATCCCTCTTTGTCTTTAGTACCAGATACCTTAAATAAGTGTGGATTCTTTTCATATCTATCATATAATGACTATTATCTTGTTTCTCTTATGAGCTGTCATTGTTAAGAAGTTCATACTCAAATATAAAAAACCCAGATGTACTAATTAGTTCATTTCAAATGTCTGGTAATTTTACTGCTCTGGTTCCTTTTAGGCTGTATTGATTCTATAAATTATTAAACTTTATATTGTTTTTCATTTACAGGAAACACCTTTTGTTGTATCTGCTCAAATTCTAATGACTCTATAACCCCCATCACTCACAGACCCATGGCCACCACTTTTACACAACATGGGGGCTACAACCACAGTTGACTGAAACTGGACTGGGTGTCTACAATATGGAATAATCACAGTCCCTTCCTTGGGAATTTAGGGAGCATCTGTCTTTCTCTATGGCTCATAATGCACCATTTGTGCTTAGAAGTTGTACATGGCATTTTCCCACTCACCACATGGATTGCTAAACAGAGAAAGCTGGTCATCAGGAAAAATAAATAAATAAAAATAAACTACGGCTGATGAGCAGAAAGAAGTAGACAGTAAGAAAATAATGCGTGGGGCCTCAGTAGCCTTAAACATCTGATTCCAGTTCTTTCTTACTTCGGAGAAAAGCCTTACAGTAAAGGAGTGGTACCATAATTTCTTAAACTGTTAAGAAATGTAAAATGAAGGACAAAGAGGAGTGAAATAAAGGCCTCAATAAACATCAAGGTTGCATGATAGCAACTTTACCTGAAACCTTTCAAAGCCTCCTTGTGGGAGTTTCCAAGACAAATATATTGTGCGTTCTTCCTGCCCCAAAATCAGCAAATCTGATGGTGGGTCTGGATCTAGGGCAAGGAAATAAGACACTGATATGAAAGCTTTGAAAAAAAAATTTCTATCATCATGTTATCTGTACTGGACTGATAAACTTGACTGTCACACTATGGAAGACAGACATGATACATAGGCTTTTCTAGTCAGTTTTAGCACTATGTGATCTTGCGCAGGCTATTTACCTTGAGTCTCAGTCTCCTCAACTCCACAGTGCAACAGGAAAACAAATTTTCTAGAAAGCCTTTTTCCACAATAAAATTATATAAAGTATGGGTTTTCATATTTATTTTTGTCATAGCAGAATTCAGTATGAAGTTATTACAAGTGAGATTTTTAACTTAGAATTTTATGCACTGCATAAGTTAAGAGATATATCTAGCCCCCTTCCTTAAGTTTCCAAACTCCTTTTCCCTTTAAACATTTTATCTGAGAAGGTTCTAGAAACTTATTTTTTCAATTCAGTAGCATGTCTCTATTTCTAATTTATAGAAATTTCAAACTGAAATGTAGCATTTCTTTCCTTAACTGGAAGAAATGCCATATTAAAATTTTATTGGAATAATCTCACATCTAATATTCAAATTCTGTGTGAGATTTTTTTTGTACTTACTTACTTATTGATTTAAGTCTATTAGAATTCAATCCAGTGGTAGATTTAAACCTGTGTCACTGATTCACAATTCTTTTTATTCTATTTTTCTTTGATGTATATTCCCTTTCAACTGGAATTAACTTACTATTTCCCCAGAGTCCCATAATATTTCAGCTTTATTTTTTACATTTATTAATACTCCATCTACTTCCAAATGGATTTGAGGTAGCTTGCAAAGAAAGAGAGGTACAAAAAAGACCAAAAATTATTAATATACAATAGAAGATAAAAGTCAAATTGTAAAGTGGGAAGGGTGGGGCAAAGCAACAACCTCTTAAAATACAGAATGTAGGGACTTCTCTGGTGGCGCAGTGGTTAAGAATCTTCCTGCCAATGCAGGGCACACGGGTTCGAGCCCTGGCCCGGGAAGATCTCACATGCCACAGAGCAACTAAGCCTGCATGCCACAACTACTGAAGCCTGCACACCTAGAGCCCGTGCTCCACAACAAGAGAAGCCACTACAATGAGAAGCCCACGCACTGCAACGAAGAGTAGCCCCCGCTCACCACAACTAGAGAAAGCCTGTGCACAGCAACAAAGACCCAATGCAACCAAAAATAAATAAATAAAAATAAAAAAATTTTTTTAAATACAGAATGTACTATTAAACCTAGGGTAGAAATGAGGAGCTTGAGGTCCAAATAGAATAATGATTTGTACAAAGCCATAGAGCTAAGAATGGGTAGTGTCAGTCCTTCCTATAGCATAGTGGCCTTTCCACTAAAGCAGAGTGGTTACAAGGACAGAATTTGATGTCAGGGAAATATGGGTTGAAATCTGTCGTCCTGTATAAGCTACTGAAATTCTCTGAGCCTCAGTTTCCTCATTCGTAAAAAAAAAAAACATGCATCTCATCATTATTAGTAGAATGAATATCATGATTGAGAATTCAGTGACATAAGGCATAGAAAATGCTAGACAAAGTGCCTGACAAAGAACAAGCACTCAATGTGATGATGATGACAATGGTGATGATGAGGATGACAATGATAATAACACAACCAAATCTAAGCAGCAATCTAAGACACTTTCACTGATATAAAACATGAACTACCATTTTATTTAAAAAGCCTTTTCTCATCTATTGCTGATGGCTCTTAGGATGGTCTTTGTGAGAGGCAGCAGAGTGTCATATCAGTTTGAGAGTTAGATACTGGGGTTAAATCTCACCTTCAGTAATGAGTTATGAACACCTATGAGGCTTAACTTACATTTTAGATAACTCCGGGAGATTCAACACAGTAACTTAAGCACATAGTACCATTGCTGGTATATAATAAGTGCTCAAATTTTTTTAGTTTATTTTCCAGGAATTGATTTGACTGTTGCTGCATTTTCCAGTGCCTTCCCATCCTCCACACTGCAAATCCTGAGAGGAAGCCTCCTCTCACACTGATAGGGCATGGGTACTTGAGCACACGTTCATGTGACTGTGACCCACAAGTGACAGGGCTCTTTGGAACATCTGTATATGTTCAGGGCAGGAATACGTGTTAAGTGATGCTAATAAGGTCAGAAGAGGCAAACTGAACCCAAGAAATGCAACTGAAAAGACAGTGCTGGACTGCCATGGTGGTGCAGTGGTTAAGAATCTGCCTGCCAATGCAGGGAACACGGGTTCGAACCTTGGTCTGGGAAGATCCCACATGCTGCGGAGCAGCTAAGCCCGTGCGCCACAACTACTGAGCCTGCGCTCTAGAGCCCTCAGGCCACAACTACTGAAGCCCCCGTGCTCCACAACAAGAGAAGCCAATGCAATGAGAAGCCCATGCACCGCAACAAAGAGTAGCCCCCGCTCTCAGTAACTAGAGAAAACCCACGTGCAGCAGCAAACACCCAATACACCCAAAAATTAAATAAATGAATAAATAAATTTATTAAAAAGAAGACAGTGCCATCTATTTTTCTAGTTCCAAAGTTTTGTTTTTCATAAAATGTTAACAGATATAGTCAAAATATTAGAAAAATATTGAGTATTTCAAGATGACAATACCTTAGGGTTTCAGAGTACTTTGCTCTTTTCACAAAGAGCTTTGCATTTGATTTTAGTAACAAGATTTTATACCTAGGCAGGAATAATTATTCTCATTGTTTAAGTAAGAACCTCATAGTTTTGCCCAAGGTCACATAGTCTTGCCCAAGGTCACAATAAATGATAGAGAAAGGAATATAATGCAGGCATTCTCCATGTAAATGAAGTACTCCCTTCTCTTCAAGCCATAATGTCATAAACCACTTCTATATTGATTGTTAACTGGATATTGGTTTTAAACACAACTATTTCCCTTATTTTCCCTTAACCCATGAAAAGTTAATTAAATATAAAATGAACTTACAAGTGCTAACCATGAGGACAGTAGGATGGCTTCTCTTTAGTCCCTTGGTAGCTATAATGCTAATTAAAAAGTCAGTCCCTGGAGAAAGGCTGTTAAATGAGAATGTCCTACACATTAAAGAAAAATCAAATATTAAGATATTTAGCTCAGAAACATTGGAAAACTCCATCTTCTCACACTACTTGCAGAAAGAATTTTATATATGTTTTGGTTTTTTATTGTCTATTATGGAAACAATTTGCTATGCTTACACACAAACAGTTACTGAGAAAGCATAGCTTCTTACATGGAGAAATTTAAGTCAAAGTGTGTATGTCATACATACAACCATGATGAAATCATGAATTAATTCATTACTATTAGCATAAATAATTTGGTACTGTATATCAGATTTAGTTATTCTTATCACACTATAGTTCAAAAAGCTCTCTTGAAATGTTTTCTAATTTCTATTTATACTAAACCACTAACATAGCTTTCTAACAACACATATAAAATGTTCATCTTGTGTTCCATGTAACTTGATACAATTTCTTTTCAATATTTTCATACCTTTTTGTGGAAGGCAGGATTTCTTCTTTCATTAAGCTTTCACTGGATATTGAAATAATGTATCCATCCAGAAGACTTCTAGCTGAAGGCCAGCTAACGGTTACTGCATTTGAATTCCTACTGATATTCAGAAATTCAACCGCACTTGGGGCTATATCATTTAAAACATACACGTAAAATAACATTTTCTACCGTACAAAGCACCTATTTTATAACCACCCTGAAATACTCTCAGGATTTGTTTGACTCTTTGCAAACTCTGAGGGTAACCAAGACATTCTTTTTATTCTTCCTGGTAGACATGAGAAGTTAAAAGAGTGGGGGGGAAAAAACAAACAAACAAGAATCATTGTAAACTTTGAAACAGAGCCAATATGTACCCCAGCAGTGTTGTACTCAATATTTTCCCTGCCTCTATAATGTAGGAAGAGGTGATATCTTGGTCTTGTGTAATCACCAACCTCAGAAATATTTAATGATTTTTAGGACTCATTCTAATTAAATACCAAATAGTGACAAGGTTAATCAGCAGGAAAGTTAACTGCAATCTAAATATGAAATGCTCCCCTTATTTTCTGAAAAAAATGTTAAAATAGTGTATAATATATATTTTGCTTCCCCTTTAAAATTCTCCCATGTATAAGAAAGGAACAAAATTGCCATGATATTCTCTCTCAATTCCATTCTATGTTATTACAGTAAAACAATACCAGACATGACCAGTTTCTAAATACATAAATCAATGTTCCCATACCATCCATGTCAAGAATATCTAAAATAGTTATATTAGTAGAATAGTTGACAATTTTACTTCACCTACATTTGAAAACATACACATTTTGCATACACCCTTCCCAATCATCCTTTATTTCATATGACTACCATGGAATAAATCACCATCTGCCACTGGGAGTAAGTTGCTAACGCTGGGGAAATGGCACTTCATTGTCTGTTTAACTGAACAATGGAAAAATTAAATCACAAATGGAGACTCTGGCCAGGACCCAGACAGTTAGCAACTCTATTGTCTGGAAACAGACACACAAAAGAGATTGTGCTAATTCATACAAGGGGAAATAGAAAAAGAGACAAGAGGAAATATTGCCTGCCCATTAAGAAAATTTGAGAAGAATGAACTATTTATTAAGTCTTCCCTATAAGAACCAAATGAATATTTGAACATTGAAACTTATATGTCAATCATACCTCAATCAATAAATAAATGAATATTTTTAAAAAGAAAGAAAATAATACATAAAACCAAAGCATTTTTATGGAATCCTTCTGATTATATTAACAATAAAATATTTTAGAAACCTGGAAATTTTAAAAAAGTATTTGAACACTGAATAATACCTAAAGTGCTTACATAGGCTGTACCTGTCTGTATTTCTTTTATGTAGGGAGAACTGTCTTTAAAACCTTCTTTTTCAGTGCGAATTGAAAAGGTGTACACTGTGGCAGGATCCAGGTTAGAGAATGTTGCTGCTTCTTGAAATACCTTCTGGACCTATCGATCCAAAAGAATAACTTACCAAGTGTTCATTTAAGAAATGCTCCACCATCAAACACAAGCAAAAAAAAGGGTGGGGGTTATTTAGTTTCACTACTACCTAATACAAGAATGCAGCAATACTGGCTTCAGAATAAAAGTTATTCCTTTGAGAACCCCTTATAACGTACCATGAAAGCAGCAGCACAGTTTATGCATGTGATTTCATAATGCTGAAAATTCCCATCAGCTCGATTCCAGAGAATTTCAATGGAAGAGTTTGTAACTTTGCCCTCATGGATATTTGCTGGTGCTTCCAGACCTACCCAAAATACACGAAACACTTAAATTCCTCCTGCATGTCTTCTAACCGGGTTTTTTTCTTTTTAATTTACCCCTTTAAAGGGAATAAAAAGCACAGTGTAAAAAAGGACAATAGTTTATTAATGAATTATCTAATTAAAAATAGCTATTTACACATATGACAGCTTATAAAATATGATAATCAGTTGCAATACTCAGAATCATTGTAAATACCATTACATGCAGCTAACTTTGATGTTGCAGTAAAAACTACATAAGAGCAAATTCACAGGAGTAAACGTACAATATCCAAAGGAGGAAAAAAGAATTAAAGCTTTCTGAAACTATTAGCATAAGCTGAAAAGACAACAGAGAGAGAAATATGAAGTCTACACAAAGAAGTAAAAGAATCCCTTTGTATCAAATATTGGCTGAAGTTAAAAACAAATTTCATCTGATGAGTTTTAGTGTTTAGTTTTCCCAGTTTAAAGATCTCATCTAGCATAAAGGAAAACAATTATTTTAGAAAACCTGAAAAATGTCAGCTTTAGACAATCATCTCATATACTGGTATTTCTGCTGATTGATATAATGATATTGATATAGATGATCAAGTATAACTTATTTTTAAAGACAAGAACTGTCAAATAGAATGCTGCCCACAATGATTCATAATATAAGAAAGAGAGGCAGAGAATACACATATAAAAAGTTACAAAAATTACAAGTAGAATAAACATATACTGAGCTGATTATGAACATGTTAAAATGCTATGGGAATAACGTGATTTGTGACATCAATTTGAGATTATTTTGTGGAAAAAACTGAGTTTAAACACTAAGGGAAGGATTACAATTTGGGGGAAGAAGACTTGTAGTGGTATAATTACATACGTGAAGATTTATAGTCAGGAAGAGCAAATCATTAAGAACCTGGACATTTATTTATATTTACACTCAGAAATATGTTTTTAGGACACCACGTGATCTTTATATGGCATTTAATATTCTTTGCCATTTATTTCTACATCAAGTAGATGGATACCTTAGAAAATTTCAAGTATCCCAAAATTTCGAAATTAATATCTGTAGAATTTTTGAGTGACTTAAAGATAAATCAAAATCAACATGAATCTCAAAATGTAAGTATTGGTATGAACAAATATTAAACATATTAATTTAAAATATTCAAAGAGGTAAAGAAAATACAAGCTAGTTCTTTCCAGACAAATGGCAGCATGGGATGAGCAAACACACACTTAGATTATATGCTTTGAGAGACACTATCAGGGCCCCTACACTCAAAAAATATGATCTAGATTTCATAATCTGCCTAAATATTACTCACATTCCTCACACTCGGATTAAGTCATTGAAAATTCCGATTAATATGCAAGTATTTTTTTTCCTGTTAATACATAAGAAAAAATTCATGACTTACCAATTTTAAACAAGCTTAGCTCTATCTGCATACTTGGGCAATTAAAGATCAGGCTCAGTAATGAGGTTTTTGCAAATGTTTTAAAGGATCTTTGAAAACAACTGTGTTAAAGTGAATGTAGACTACTATTTTGAAATGACACACAAAATCAAAATAAAGAAGCAATTTAGGTGCTCTCTTCAGCAGCACATATACTAATATTGGAACGATACAGAGAAGATTAGCATGGCCCCTGTGCAAGGATAACACGCAAATTCGTTAAGTGTTCCATATTTTTAAGAAAATGGTACTAGGAACATACATATCGATAATTACCTTAAATGTAAATGGATTAAATGCTCCAACCAAAAGACAGAAACTGGCTGAATGGATACATAAAACAAGACCCATATATATGCTGTCTACAAGAGACCCACTTCAGACCTAGGGACACACACAGACTGAAAGTGAGGGGATGGAAAAAGATATTCCATCCAAATGGAAATCAAAAGAAAGCTAGAGTAGCCATTCTCATATCAGACAAAGAGACTTTAAAACAAAGACTACAACAAGAGACAAAGAAGGACACTACATAATGATCAAGGGATCAATCCAAGAAGAAGATGTAACAATTGTAAATATTTACACACCCAACATAGGAGCACCTCAATACATAAGGCAAATACTAACAGCCATAAAAGGGGAAATCGATAGTAACACAATCATAGTAGGGGATGTTAACACCCCACTTTCACCAATGGACAGATCATCTAAAATGAAAATAAATAAGGAAACACAAGCTTTAAACAAGACATTAAACAAGATGGACTTAATTGATATTTATAGGACATTCCAACCAAAAACAACAGAATATACTTTCTTCTCAAGTGCTCATGGAACATTCCCCAGGATAGATCATACATTGGATCACAAATCAAGTCTTGGTAAATTTAAGAAAACTGAAATTGTATAAAGTATCTTTTCCCACCACAATGCTACGAGACTAGATAACAATTACAGGAAAAAAAATCTGTAAAAAATATAAACACATGGAGGCTAAACAATACACTACTTAATAACCAAGAGATCACTGAAGAAATCAAAGAGGAAATCAAAAAGTACCTAGAAACAAATGACAATGAAAACACGATGATGCAAAACCTATGTGATGCAGCAAAAGCAGTTCGAAGAGGGAAGTTTATAGCAATACAATCCTACCATAAGAAACAAGAAACATCTCAAATAAACAACCTAACCTTACACCTAAAGCAATTAGATAAAGAAGAACAAAAAAAACCCAAAGTTAGCAGAAGGAAAGAAATCATAAAGATCAGATCAGAAATATATGAAAAAGAAATGAAGGAAACAATAGCAAAGATCAATAAAACTAAAAGCTGGTTCTTTGAGAAGATAAACAAAATTGATAAACCATTAGCCAAACTCATCAAGAAAAAAAGGGAGAAGACTCAGATCAATAGAATTAGAAATGGAAAAGGAGAAGTAACAACTGACACTGCAGAAATACAAAGGATCATGAGAGATTACTACAAGCAATTCTATGCCAATACAATGGACAACCTGGAAGAAATGGACAAATTCTTAGAAAAGCACAACCTCCTGAGACTGAACCAGGAAGAAACAGAAAACATAAAGAGACCAATCACAAGCACTGAAATGGAAACTGATTAAAAATCTTCCAACAAACAAAAGCCCAGGACCAGATGGCTTCACAGGTGAATTCTATCAAACATTTAGAGAAGAGCTAACACCTATCCTTCTCAAACTCTTCCAAAATACAGCAGAGGGAGGAACACTCCCAAACTCATTCTACGAGGCCACCATCACCCTGATACCAAAACCAGACAAAGGTGTCACGAAAAAAGAAAACTACAGGCCAATATCTCTGATGAACATAGATGCAAAAATCCTCAACAAAATACTAGCAAACAGAATCCAACAGCACATTAAAAGGATCATACACCGTGATCAAGTGGGGTTTATTCCAGGAATGCAAGGATTCTTCAATATATGCAAATCAATCAATGTGATACACCATATTAACAAACTGAAGAATAAAAACCATATGATCATCTCAACAGATGCTGAAGAAGCTTTCGACAAAATTCAACACCCATTTATGACAAAAACCCTCCAAAAAGTAGGCATAGAGGGAACTTACCTCAACATAATAAAGGCCCTATATGACAAACCCACATCCAACATCATCCTCAATGGTGAAAAACTGAAACCATATCCACTAAGATCAGGAGCAAGACAAGGTTGCCCACTCTCATCACTATTATGCAACACAGTTTTGGAAGTTTTAGCCACAGCCATCAGAGACGAAAAAGAAATAAAAGAAATCCAAATTAGAAAAGAAGAAGTAGAACTATCACTGTTTGCAGGTGATGTGATACAATACATAGAGAATCCTAAAGATCCTACCAGAAAACTACTAGAGCTAATCAATGAATTTGGTAAAGTAGCAGGATACAAAATTAATGCACAGAAATCTCTTGCATTCCTATACACTAATGATGAAAAACCTGAAAGAGAAATTAAGGAAACACTCCCATTTACCAAGGCAAAAAAAAAAGAATAAAATACCTATGAATACACTTACCTAGGGAGACAAAAGACCTGTATGCAGAAAAGTGTAAGACACTGATGAAAGAAATTAAAGATGATACAAACAGATGGAGAGATATACCATGTTCTTGGATTGGAAGAATCAACATTGTGAAAATGACTATACTACCCAAAGCAATCTACAGATTCAATGCAATTCCTATCAAACTACCACTGGCATTTTTCACAGAACTAGAACAAAACATTTCACAGTTTGTATAGAAACACAAAAGACCCCAAATAGCCAATGCAATCTTGAGAAAGAAAAACGGAGCTGGAGGAATCAGGCTACCTGACTTCAGACTATACTAGAAAGCTACAGTAATCAAGACAGTACGGTACTGGCAGAAAAACAGAAATATAGATCAATGGAACAGGATAGAAAGCCCAGAAATAAACTCACACACATATGGTCACCTTATTTTTGATAAAGGAGGCAAGAATATACAATGGAGAAAAGACAGCCTCTTCAATAAGTAGTGCTGGGGAAAGTGGACAGCTACATGTAAAAGAATGCAATTAGAACTCTCCCTAACACCATACACAAAAATAAACTCAAAGTGGATTAAAGACCTAAATGTAAGGCCAGACACTATCAAACTCTTAGAGGAAAACATAGGCAGAACACTCTATGACATAAATCACAGCAAGATCCTTTTTGACCCACCTTCTAGAGAAATGGAAATAAAAACAAAAATAAACAAATGGGACCTAATGAAACTTAAAAGCTTTTGCACAGCAAAGGAAACCATAAACAAGACCAAAAGACAAACCTCAGAATGGGAGAAAATATTTGCAAATGAAGCAACTGACAAAGGATTAATCTCCAAAATATACAGGCAGCTCATGCAGCTCAATATCAAAAAAACAAACAACCCAATGCAAAAATGGGCAGAAGACCTAAATAGACATTTCTCCAAAGAAGATATACAGACTGCCAACAAACACATGAAAGAATGCTCAACATCATTAATCATTAGAGAAATGCAAATCAAAACTACAATGAGAGAACAAACGTATGGACCGGAACAAGTCTACCATTCATTATAATGGAAACGACAACAAAAAGTTAGTGAAACTGTTTTGGTGATTGTTCTAGCCAAGGAAAAAAGTGCTCATCAAATGAGAAAGAAAACTCAAGAGGACGTTGAAAAGGCTCTTAAGGAAAACCTCACAGCACTGGTAGCTCTGAACAAAACTACAATGAGATATCATCTCACACCTGTCAGAACGTCCATCATCAAAAAGTCTACAAATAATAAATGCTGGAGATGGTGTGGAGAAAAGGGAAACCTCCTGCACTGTTGGTGGGAATGTAAATTGATACAGCCACTATGGAGAACAGTATGGAGGTTCCTGAAAAAACTAAAAATAGAACTACCATACAACCCAGCAATCGCACTACTGGGCATATACCCTGAGAAAACCATAATTCAAAAAGAGACATGTACCAAAATGTTCATTGCAGCTCTATTTACAATAGCCAGAACATGGAAACAACCTAAGTGTCCATCATTGGATGAATGGATAAAGAAGATGTGGCACATATATACAAATGGAACATTACTCAGCCATAAAAAGAAACGAAATTGAGTTATTTGTAGAGAGGTGGATGGACCTAGAGTCTGTCCTACAGAGCGAAGTGAGTCAGAAAGAGAAAAACAAATACCGTATGCTAACACATATATATGGAATCTAAAAAAAAAAAATTGTCATGAAGAACCTAGGGGCAGGACGGGAATAAAGACGCAGACCTACTAGAGAACGGACTTGAGGACATGGGAAGGGGGAAGGGTAAGCTGTGACAAAGTGAGAGAGTGGCATGGACATATATACACTACCAAATGTAAAACTGATAGCTAGTGGGAAGCAGCTGCATAGCACAGGGAGATCAGCTCAGTGCTTTGTGACCACCTAGAGGGGTGGGATAGGGAGGGTGGGATAGGGAGGGAGACACAAGAGGGAAGAGATATGGGGATATATGTATAGCTGATTCACTTTGCTATTAAGCAGAAACTAACACACCACTGTAAAGCAATCATACTCCAATAAAGATGTTAAAAAATAAATAAATAAAATTTTTTTAAATTTTGCAAAAAAGAAGCATCTTAGACAAGTCCTAAAATACTTACATGTTTTTACTGCTGGCACATAATACATATTACTTAATTTAGTCCCACTGATGGTAGAAACAAAGAAATTATATTCTGTGCCTGGGGTTAAATTGTCAACAGTTATTTTATTGTCCTGTTTCAAAAACCTGGTTACATTTGGCCCTCTGTCGCTTGCAACATGTATGCCATCAAACACTCCAATATCAGGCATCTGAACATATAAGATTACAGAGGTACTATGACTTTCATAAGGGATAACAATTTGAACTGGTTTCGGCTCTGAAAGATAAAAAGAGATATTTATAATTAGTATTTTCTTAAAACTTTCATATTTCTCTATATTATGTCTAGCATGTTCTAGAATTTGTGAAAAAATTAAATGCCTATATATGAAACTTGTGTTTACTATGTCACCACTGGACAGAGGAATAAGGTGTACATTCTGAAAGACTGTATGTACATATATATTGAGAGGACCTAATTAACTTTCATTTTTTGATTCTCATTAACAGTCTAAAAAAAACATAAAAATCTGACATTTTCCCATTTTTTTCCTTTTTATCTATTTATTAAGAAAATACTTTTGAAAACCTACATACTAGGAGGAGTGCTCAAATAAAGTAAATAAGGCCAGATTCCTGCTTTCAAAGAGTTTCCAATCTCAGAAAAGATATGCACAGATCGCTAACTATAGAGTCCCAAATGGTTAGAGTGACATGAACAAAAGGCTGTTGAGAATAGAGGAAGAAATCAACAATTCTAGCAGAGATAATTGGGGAAGGCTTTCCAGAGTCGATGATGATGTTTTATCTGAGTCTTATAGGATAGTACAAGTCTACCAGAAAGAGTGTGCGTGGTGGGGAGAGGCAGTCAGGAGGCAATCCCAGACCAAGAGAAAAGCATTAGCAAGGCCTGGAAACCAAAATGGGCATCATCGTGTATTCAGGGAATACCAAGTTCTTCTAACTCTTTACTAGCAGGGAAAGTTACTAGTCACTAGTCCTTGGCAACTAGATTCCAACTTCTAGTCTTTGGCAAGTTACTTAGTCACTCTGTGCCTTGGTTTTTTCATCCCTAAAATGGGAAGGACATCTACTTTGCAGGGTTCCTGTGACAATTAAGTGAGAGACTGCATTTATGCATCAAGTGCTCAGAGCAGTTCCAGGCACAGGGCAGGCACTCAGGGTGGTTCAAGCACAGGGTGTGTGTGAGGAACAGGGACCAGGCATGAATGGGCCACCTCTGAGGCTGGCCGCTGTCTGTGAGAGGCTGGCCGCTGTCTGTGAGAGGCTTTGCATGCATGCCATGCTCTCGAGATCAGACTTTATCCTGTCTGCACAGCGATTGTGAGCAGACGTTTCATTTCATTTTTAGGAACACGGTTCTGGCAACAGTTTGGTGGAAGGATTCATTTACATTTTATACTCTCCCTGACCTCTGTTAAAGAGCTTTATTGTACCACAATCCTCTATTCTGCTATTTAGAGCAGATTTGAAATTTTAGGTGACTTCTATTCACATTATTTTTCCTCAGGTCAATTTTAATTTCAATTCTATTTTTAGATTATTGGGATACCATCTAGTATATCCTTAAGTCTGTCTTCTTCCAAATAGATATCTTCTATCTTCTTCTAAAATATACATTCTGGAAAAGTTTTTTTCTTCCAGAAAATGACACGGCCTTTCCTTTTCTTTTTTTTTTTTCTTTCTTTTCTTTTTTTTTTTTTTTTTTTGGGTGACATCTGGTTTGATGCAATGGAACTTGTTCTAAGTCACTGTTAGAACAGTGACAATGTGATCTGACAATGTGATTCTGTCACTTTACCCAGAGCCAGTACTGTCTAAAAAGATTTAAACACACATCTATAATTAGAAATATAGAACACAAAATCTGTGCAATCTCTCCCCCAATTCATTCAGCTGTAATATATTAACTTTCCTTTTATGTTCTTTGTGGTTATGAGGAAACGTTCAATATACTAACCATAACACATTCTATATGGTATATTACTGGGTTTCAAGGCACTTTTACCATGTTTTTATTTTTCCAGTTATGTTTACTTTTCTTTTTCTGTCATCACTAACATTTTTGGTGGGTTTCCTCTTTAAGTTCCTTACAGCTTTCTTCGGCTACAAAGCTCTCACAGTAAGCATGGTTTTGCAAGACTAGCATGACATTCCACAAGTATCCAATCCATCTGAATCTGTGGGCAATGATCTATGAAAGCTTCTAAATGTACTTTGAGCAACAATTAAAGATCTGCAGATTGGAAATGAGTAACCAGTTCCCTCATGGAAAAAATTCACTTGCATGCTCTTGGGTGCTGAAAACATTTTCTAGGGAGAGACAAGGCTTTAAATAGGCAGTTTACTCTAGGTTCTAAAAGTATACAGAGTCAGCAACATTCCCTCCAGTGGGTAAATATAAGGTTTTACACCAACTCCACTTGTCCAAGGAGATATAGTCAATGGTGTTAACACATGACATGTTAAAGCAGAGGGACACCAAGCCTGGACAGGTGTAGAATATGATAAAGTTATTCCTTCTCTTCAAAACTATACCCTGAACTTCTGAAAACTCAACTGGGAGACGATTTTGCCATTTCTGGTGGATTCCAGTGGGTCTCCACCTCTGTGACCGTGACCTCCATCCTTACCTATTTTCCTGTAAAAGCTTTTTCAGAAGAAGTGGCAGCCCTGAGGGCTGTATGAGTTTTTTTCAATATGAGATAAACTGAACTAGGCCAAACTCAAAGGTTTTTATTATAGGTAAGTTAGAATGAGGCCTCTGAGATGCCCAGTCTATCTTAAAATTTATTCTTCTAAAATGAGAAGAAAAAAAGAAAACTCAAACACCAGCTCTCCTACAGATCTCCTTCCCTCAAGAAAACTTGGATGTAGCTAACTCCTTAGACAAAGAGAGACCACATAAGTAGCTAAAACAGGTTTTACTTCCCACTATGGATGGCCAGAGCTCCGCAATGCCGTCACTCCACTCCTGTAAAGAAATAAAAATTATAACAATCTCAAAGACTCTCAGAGTGCTTGCTTGGTGTCTGAGCCCTTAAATTATATTAACTTCATAAAGTAGCTAAGATTATTATAATTCCCATTTTAGGGAGAAGAAAACTGAGGACCAAAAAGGTTGAATGACTTTACAAAAGACATAAACTGATCATCGTGGAGCTGGAACTGTAACCCAGGTAATCTGGTTCCAAGGTCTGTTGTCATAAGCACTGACTTCTCCCAAAGTGCACACTTTATAGTTCAGGCGCACAGTAATAACTGGAGATCAAGTTTTGTTTAGTTGCTTTCAGGATAACTGAGAAAGAGACAAAGAGAGAAGGTTCAAAGGGGAAAGGAAAATAAAGGAATGTGTAAATTTTATTTTTTTCTATATGTCTGTAACATGTAGAAGCTCATTAAAAGGTAAATGTCCCTCTATTCTTGACAGCCTCAAAGTGTATGGAAGAAAGAGAAACAGGACATAGTAAATAATAGTTATCAAGAACTATTTGTTGAATGAATACAAGGAGAGAGATAATTTCCACCTTTGCACCTTGGGATAGGTTAACATTTGCTTAATCATCTTGACACAAGTAAAAATGATGAATGATAAATAATCAAGTGATGCCAAAAGTGATTATAAAGTTTAAGAACTGAATAGAAAGACAAATAGGATTATAAGAAATAGTGGAATACTTGAAGGAACTAGAGAAAATTCACCAGAAGGAAAGAAAATATAGACACAACAAGCACCTAATGGGTGTTTCCAAACATATGGACTTTTATGTGAATCAGGGAATAGATTTGCTTTGTGATACTCTGGAGAACAGACATGGCTCCAAACTAGAGGAAAATTACAGGGATGCATTACAAAATGATCAGAGGAATTACATATCTTATGAGGCATTGGCCAGAAAATCTCTGTTCTAACTTCAAACCCTAAAATTCTATTATTCTTCCTAGGATTTATATATATTAATCCATGTTTCAGCATCCATTTAAATGGTGACTTTATAAATAAGTACTTGAATTAACCAGAGTCGAGAACTATGCATACACCTGAAAATAGAGAGCCTAATAAGATTTCAAAAGAGCTCACTATATAGAAAGGATGGCAAAATTTGGTTGTAGATGGTAGATGGGCTGAAATATGCTAAGTTCCCTACAGTCAAAGAAGAATAGGACTTTAGAGATGAAAACCAATTTAAAAATATACTCAGTGGGGACTCCCCTGGTGGCACAGTGGTTAAGAATCTGCCTTCCAATGCAGGGGACACGGATTCAATCCCTGGTCTGGGAAGATCCCACATGCCGCAGAGCAACTAAGCCTGTGCGCCTCAACTACTGAGCCTGCGCTCCAGAGCCTGCGAGCCACAACCACTGAGCCCGCACGCTGCAACTACTGAAGCCCGCACACCACAACTACTGAGCCCGCATGCTGAAACTACTGAAGCCCACGCGCCTAGAGCCCATGCTCCAAAACAAAAGAAGCCACTGCAATGAGAAGCCCGGGCACCACAATGAAGAGTAGCCCCTGCTTGCCGCAACTAGAGAAAGCCCACATGCACCAATGAAGACCCAACGCAGTCAAAAATTTTAAAAATAAAATAAAATTTTAAAATGTTAAAAAATAAAATGTGTGTATATATATACACACACACACACACACACACACACACACATACATACACACACTCAGTGATTTAAATCTTGTGGAGCAAAAACCTAGGCCCTGAGACAATATGGAGGAAATCTAACCTCATACTGGTAATAACTGGTAATGATTGGTGGCTCTAAGACTACAGTTCATTTTCCACTTATGCATTTTAATTTTAGTACTTCTGTTCTGACTATAAATATGCATTGGGTCGTTTAATAGACATGAAATAGTTTTTTTTTAGAAATATCTCTTTCTTAGTTGTCTCCTTTTTCACAACGGTTTCCTATGATATTTATATTTAGGTAGGTTTTCTCTAAAATTTAAGCTTGAAAGTTATGGAACCAAATTTAGGTTTAGTCTTTGGAAGTAAAAACAGGAAGATCTGATGCTGGTTGAGTGCGGACCCTGCTAAGACACTATTTTTTGAACCAGTTCACTTTTTCCATCAGGCTGCCCTTTTTGTTAGCCAAAAGGCCTGTGAGGTCCAATGAGCTTTCCTTCCTCACGGTCACCACTATCCACCCAAATTAGTCAAGTCAAAACCCCAGTTTCTCCCTTACTTATCACAAGCACTCCAGTGTGAAAGCTCAGACTTCTTACTTCCATAATATAAAATGTGTCTCCTATTTTCCATCTGCACTTCCCCATCGGGTCCACCAAAATCTTTTGCCTATATTCTACAACACCCTCTTACCCAGTTTCCCTACTTCTACTCTCACCCCTATACAAATGATTCTTTGCACATATCAGGAGAGACATTTTTGTAACATAGGTCGCCTTGTCACTCTCCTGCATAAACCCCTCAATGGTTTCCCATTGCCCTCAGAACAAACTCAAAAGCATGGCCTACAAGCTCTATGTGCTCTGACCCCTGACTACCTCTCCAATATCATTTCCTACTACCTTTCTCCCTCTTCCTTAGACAACACTTATCCTGGCCTTTTTGTCCTCAGACACACCAAGCTTCTTCCTGTTTTACAGCCTTCATGCCAGCTGTTCATGCCTAAAGTACCCTTCCTCCATCTTGTTCTGCTCTGGCGCCGTCTCACGGTTTAAGCCTCCATTCAAATGTAACTCCTTCTGTTACAGCCCATCTCCAGCAGAACCCTCCATCCCACTTCAATTACTCTTGTAAAACAAGGAATGTCACTTGCCATACTGTTACACCAGGATTAAGTCATTAGCCACTGCAGTCGCTGACCTACGATACACCCTGAAAGGAATTCAGGATAAAGAATAGGATGAAGCACTCTGTGCTTTGGGAACACAGGCAAAACAGGCCCTTAAGCAGTTAGATATATTTCAGGAAAAATTCTTATGAACCAATATTCTTACATCTTCCCATGCTCACAAAAGCACTAAAATCATTAACTGAGATATCTGTTCCTCATGACTAGCAGTAACCTTCTACCAAGATGTATGCTTGATTGCACGTACCTCTTAGCCAAAAATCACATATGCTATACTGGCCTCTCCCCCTATCTCTTTGGAGCAGTTCCTCAAAGCTCTCTGAGAGGCTGTCTCCCAGGCTACAGTCCTCAGTAAGATCCCCAAATGAAACTGAAACTCACTGTTCTTATGCTTTATGTTTTTATTTCAGTTGACACTCTCTGACATCACTTTTCTCTTTTCCTTCTTAATATTTACCATAATTTATAAATATCTATAAATATTATTTCATGTATTTACTTTTCATTTTTTCCTTTTCTTTCTTCCTCCTTATTAAATTTTCAATAATTACTTATTGAGTATATTAATTTTATTTGAGAAAAAAATGGAAAATTTTTGTTAGTCCTAAACCTTTTATACACTGTCAATATTTCCATCCAGTGTGCTACAGCATGCCTTTGTGGATGCAATAAAAATTATAAACACGTCCAGCTATATGTCAGGCACTGTTCTAAGCCCTTACATTTATTAAATCAGTTATTGTAAGGACAACCTATGAAACACACACTATTATTTTCTCCCGCTTTACAAATGTGGAAACTGAGTCATAAACAGGTTGAATACATTGTCTAGGGTTACTCAAATAGCTGAACCCAGATTCAAACCTAGGTAGTGTGGCTTTAGGATCAGGTTCTTAATCATAAACAATACTGCCTTTATACAAGCACAGGACATTTTCAGGATACAAGAGATGCAAACTGCTCCAGATCCTGAAGCACACTAACAATCTATTTATTGTAAAAAGATAAAACCTGCTACCAGAGGGCTCTTTCAGAAACTATTTTACAATACCCCCAAATCAGCAAATATCTGTTAAGAATGAAAAGTACTTGATTCTCACTTAGAGTTTGTTGAATAGTGACCAGCTCACTCAAGTTCCCATTCATTACTGTTGCCATTCCAATGTCATATGTCATTCCAGGGATTAAGTGATCAACCTTGACTCTATTAGCATCCTTTATAAAAAGCTTCCTGACTTCTCTTCTATCTGATATGGATTTGATTTGAATGTAGACCTCGTAGCCGTCTTGTGGGGATTCCCACTGAAGAATTATACTGTCTTCTCCCACATCTTCAAGTTTAGCATAAACTTTCTGAGGTGGATTAATACCTTCGAGAAATAGATAAATGGATACATACATTTTAGTTTACTGTCAGCATTATTCATGCTATTGAGTAAAAATATCTCAGTTCAATATTAATTCATGTTTAAAATGTAACAAATCCTCATGTCACCATGTCTTGAAAAGGACTAAATTTTAGAGAAAAATATGTCTTTGTGATTACTATGCAAGTATTGGAGAATTTTCTTGATACTCTTTTGTAATAACCAAAGAAAATACTTTGGCTTATCTCCTTACACAATTTATTTGAATATCAGGCCTGGGGATTTTCACTACTATACAATTCTCTGGAAATTGTAATGCTTTCCTTTTAGTCTCATTGTCTTGTGTTACATGCCTCCCCTAAACTTTTTTTGTTTTTTTTTTGTGGTACGCGGGCCTCTCACTGCTGTGGCCTCTCCCGTTGCAGAGCACAGGCTCCGGACGCGCAGGCTCAGCGGCCATGGCTCACGGGCCCAGCCGCTCCACGGCATGTGGGATCTTCCCGGACCGGGGCACGAACCCGTGTGCCCTGCATCGGCAGGTGGACTCTCAACCACTGCGCCACCAGGGAAGCCCTCCCCTAAACTTTTGATAGTTCTCAGGTACAATGATCAATCATTAGTTCATGCCTATAAGGATAATTATGTAATTTTAAACTGTTCAACAGTTTACTTTAAATAATCTTTAAAGAATTCTCTATGATTTTCAAAATTACTTTGTTTTCAGAAACTATAAGGTGATTTTTAATCTGTTTTGAAGTTCACCTCCTTAGCAACACAATTAAACACTACATTTTAATTTCTTAGGAAAATATGCTGGGTCAGACCCATAGTCTATTCATTCCATACCTTCAATTCACAAAATTGGAGCCAGCCTGACTTTAGGTGTTGAAATTGATTACAGATGTAAAATTATCAGAAAATGCCAGAATAGTCCAATTAGAAAACTGTTCACAAGATTCCATGGTGAAAGTTTCAGATATTTTTTTCTTACATACCTACAAAACTTATGAGTCTGTTATAGTCCTATAATTACTCAAAGAATTTTCTATCCATGACTGTGCATTTTTATGGGAGAAAAGGCCATTATTTTTTCCACATTCTCAAAGGCTCCATTAACCCAGAAGAGTTAGATTTTATTGAATAAAATATACTCTCTATATCAAGACCCTTCATGTTGTGTGCCTAGCTTACATTTTCTAAACTCTCACTACATTTCTCCTGTCCTCTAGCCACGCCAATCTACTCCCCATGTCCTAATTGTCAGTCTCATCAAAAAGCCTTCTCTGGGGCTTCCCTGGTGGCGCAGTGGCTGAGAGTCCGCCTGCCGATGCAGGGGACATGGGTTCGTGCCCTGGTCTGGGAAGATCCCACATGCCGCGGAGCAGCTAGGCCCGTGGGCCATGGCCGCTGAGCCTGCGCGTCCGGAGCCTGTGCTCTGCAACGGGAGAGGCCACAACAGTGAGAGGCCCACGTACCGCAAAAAAAAAAAAAAAAGGTCTTCACCGTCTGTGCACGTGCTGTTTGCCCTACTCACAACATCCCTCCGCCTGCCCACTGCCACCTGGTTCACTCTTACTGTTCCTTCGTGACTCAGTGCATCACTCCTCCAGGAAGATTTTCACGGCCATCCCTGAACCCCAAGTCTGGGTTAACTGACCACTCTCTATGCTCCCACAGTACCAAGAGCATAAGCCATATAATAGCAATTATAATACAGCATCATCCTTTTTTTAAAATTTGTCTCATTCCATTAATAGGTAAGCTCTCTGAAGGTAGATACTAGTCTTATTCATCTTTGCATTTCTAGTACCCATTGCAATTCCTGACACTAAAACATAATCTACTGAGTGAATAACGAATGAAAATAATGCATATTGCTTCAACCTCAGGAAAGTAAAAGAGCACTGGATTACTAAATCCTAGACAGGCACAGCTGTGTCAGTTTAGAGTCAACATACATAGCAAATGACATAATTAAATGTGCAGACTCACATGTACCTTTTTCCTGTCCCTCTATTAAACAAATAGGTACATACCGTGGAAGATTTTTTTAAGCTTTATTGTGACTTAATTCAGGTACCCAAAACACCATTTCAAAGTATATAATTAAGTGATTTTTAATATATTGACAAGGTTTTGAAAGCATCACTATTATCTAATTCGAGAACATTTTCATCACCCCCAAAATAAACCCTACACCCATGAGCTGTCACCCACAACTCCCTTCTTTCTCTCTTTTCCCATTCTTGGCAACCACCCATCTAATTACTGTCTCTATGGATGTGCCTATGGATTTCATATAAATTGAATCATACTACATGTGGTCTTATGTAACTAATTTCCTTAATATCGTTTCAAGGTTCATCTATGTTGTAGCATGTATCAGTACTTCACTCTTTTTAATTGCTGAATAATGCTCCACTGTAGAGATACACCATGTTGTGTTTATCTATTCATCGACTGATAGACATTAGGGTTGTTTCCATGTTTTGCCTATATGCTATGAACATCCATATAAAGTTTCCTTTGTGAACAACTGTTTCCAATTCTCTTGGATATATAACTAGGAGAGGAATATCTGAGTCATATAATAACACTATGTTTAAATTTTTGAGAAACTGCCAAACTGCTTTACAAAATAACTGTACCATTGTACATTCCCACCATTAGTAGAGGAAGATGTCAATTTCTCTACATCTACCATGGAAGATTTTAATGTGACTTCAAAATTAATGAATCTGTGAGAAATCCTCTTAGTCTGCCTGTCAGTTAAAAATGAAAGCATCTCCCTAAAGCGTAAGGGAGTCAATCAAGCATTTACCAATTGACAGATGCTTTGAGCTCAGGGAAAACATCTGCTCTCTAGTATCCAATTGGAAAAATACTTTTGATTAGGATTTGCAACAGTGAATGCATGTATCTTAAGCATTTTCATTCAGTAAGCATGAAATAATATATTTTATTACTTACAATTTATTATTGTTATTCAAAGAATCCCAAGTATTCCCAGCAAATATGAGAAGGTTAATTAATTTACGTCTGTGCACGTGCAGGTTTTCCTTTCCTCCTCCCTCAGTTCTAGTGCATTTAAATTTTAGCTCGTGCAATTTCAAAGAACTTTGCATATAGACATGTAAAATACACATGCACAGACAATACACGTGTTACACACACACAGGGATATGCCAAAATGTGCTTAGTTATGTACTTTCATAAATAGTGTTTTCGCTTTTCAAAAAAGATTGACTTATACTTAATGGGGTAAATAGAATGCTTCATTAAAAGATAGAGTACTTTAATGATTATATTCTAGACAATGATTCAAAAACTGCCGTGTGGGGGCTTCCCTGGTGGCGCAGTGGTTGAGAGTCTGCCTGCCGGTGCAGGGGACGCGGGTTCGTGCCCCGGTCTGGGAGGATCCCACATGCCGCGGAGCGGCTGGGCCCGTGGACCATGGCTGCTGAGCTGAGCCTGCGCGTCCGGAGCCTGTGTTCCACAACGGGAGAGGCCACAACAGTGAGAGCCCCACATACCGGAAAAAAAAAAAAAAAAAAAAAAAAAAAAACCTGCCGTGTGGAGGTGAGTGGAGATTAGAAATGCATTTGCCAAAAGTCCTGGGATGACACTGCCCCCTAGAGGTCAACTCATAACACTGCGTGAGGAAAGAAAGGACCAGGTAAAACTGATTAGATGCGCAAATCTACTTGTTGGATCTAGTGCTGTTAAAGAGAACTGGGTGAACTAATCTTCATCTCTTAAGATAATTTATTTTCCAGCAAAGGCTATGATACGAAACATGTCTTCTAGGAACTCTGGGAGGAACAACGCAGATGTTTACGGGGTTCATGTAAATCTAAATGAATTTAGTCTTTAGAATCCATGCTTAGCATTGTGATTCAACATCCAAACAAATGTTCAACCCGATTATTTATACCTATGAAAGGATCGACACTATTAAATTTTGGCAAAATAGTATTTTTAAATACGCAGTTTGTATTTTTGATCAAAAGGCAAAACGTGCCCACACTTACCTGTAATGGCTGAAATAGGTTTCTCAAAGCAGCTTAAAGTTCCTCTTTCTGCTACACTGAATAGATAGAGCAGATAATAGTGGAAGGATCTTAGATTTCCAATTGTTGTTGATGTGTTGAATTTTTCAACAAACACCTCTTCTGATTTATTGTTTACAACATCCAAAATAGCCACAAAATAATGGTGAAAAGATACAGGATCTGGAGCATCCCAGTGTAAAAATATTTCCGTTGGGGTCACATGAGTAACTGTGACATTTTGGGCTGATAATGGACCTAGTAGATAGATGAAAAGAAACCAGAAAAATACATTATACTAGTGAGACGGTTTGGGAAGTAATCTCCCGCTTCTCAGTACTTCCATGATGCTCTAATTTGGAGAGAAGAGGAACACCGGATTTGAGCTCCGCCCCAATTTATATCTCCAACTTCCTGAGTAAATTACTTTCTTGAGCCTCGGGGGGTTTTTTGTTTTTTGTTTTACTATAAAATGGGAATTATAGGAGTAATTATGAAGATTAAATGAGATAAGGAGGGTAAACCACTTGGCAAAGTGTTTGACACACATTACTGTTCAATCAACTTTATTACAAGCACCACACAATGGTACTTCTGGCATTCAGTGATCATACATTATGTCTTTTACTTCAGTCTTGTCAGACCAGAGGGCAGGGACTTCGTATTATTTATTCTTCATTCCCAACGTCACCAGAACTCAGGCATTCATCCTCTTACAGAAATGTTTCCCAACTCCAAATTTTCATCCAGTGCCAGTGATTTTCCTAGTTAATCCCTCCAGATTAATTTTCTTAAAACAGCACCTTGCACGTACCAGTCTCAAACCTGTATCTGTTCCCTACCCTCCCAACTCACAGATATGCACGCACATTCTTTATGATTCTTTCTTTAGAAGCAATAGCTGGAGAGTTAAAACAAGACCATCTGGGTTCCTGGACTCCTGTGTGGCTTAACAAAGCGTGTTAGTCTAGTCAGTTTACTTAACCTTTCTGAAGCTCCATTTTTTCATTTCTATATAGCTACTCCAAAGGTTGAGATAAAGACTGTGAAATAATGCATTAGAACTGTTTGTAAAAGGCAAAAGGGGAAAGAATGCATTAAAAGTGTTTGTAAAAGGTAAAACAAGTCTTAGAAACTATAGTCTTCATGGATTTCCTTTGTTTCTAAGGTCAAGTCCAACCATCTAAGACAGAGACCCCTGGCATGCCCAAATCTGACACCACCTACCAGTCAAACTGATTTCACCCTCATGCCTGAGGATCGCCAGTCAATCCACACTGTTCTTTTCCTACAAATTCCTACCTCCACGCTTTTGCTCAAAACGTGCTTTTCTTCCTTCAAGTGTGAATCTAAGCCTCTCCTTTCCACGAGTCTTCTCGTCACCCACCTTCTGAATTCTAGAAAGCATTTATCAAATGTACCACTGGATGGGAATTTAGGTAATTATATATTTTTTTACAGTTTTATTTGCATTTAATTTTATTCTTTACTAATTCTCTCCATTGTAAGTCCCTTTAAGTCTGGGATGCATGTCTGTTTATCTCCTGCTATGGGCACATATCGAAAATTCAGCTTCCCCCAAATTTACTGATTATCTACTATGAACTGGACACCAGTCTAGTTGGTATATAAAACAAATAAGATACAGTTCCTGTCCTTCTGGGTGCTTAATAGCAAAGCCAAACACGTAAACAGATTCATTGTAACCTACAATGGTTAAAGAGAGAGATTTCCCAGAATGTTATGAGAAAATAGCAGACCCTCAGGAATTATGTGCTAATGGTGATATTAAATATTTGAAAAATTATACTTTCAGATGTCTTGTAACTTACATGTTTCAACAATGAATACTGGACTTAAAGTAGTCTTTGCCTCCCGTTCACTTATTGCAGAGAATAAAAATCTGTAAACACGGCCAGGAGACAGTTGGGTAATTGCTTTTTCTGTAGTATTTGGGGACACGCTTTCAAAATGCTGTTCTTCTGTATAATCTAAATAATATTTAACGATAATTTTATACCCCAGTTTCAGCCACTTATTCAAATTATTCCAACCACTCAAATTATTCCAACTAAATACCACCTCTGTTGTTCCAACATCCTTTACATAAAATAAAAGGTTTTCCTGTGGAGAAGGTGCTGAAAAAATAAAAAGGAAAATTATTTGTATTAGAAATTATAATTCTGTCTTTAAAGTAATAAACGAGTAAGATGCATGAATATAAGAATACTAATAAATAATTACATTCATATTCACAAATATATGGCAAGGGAACATAACAGAAAAATCTTGTAAAGAAATAGTTTGATCCAGTTGCATTTTGCTGTAAAATGTAGCAATCTGTTTCATTCTTGGGTAGCAGTGGAAAAGAAAAAATTTCATTTTTCTTAAGACCAAAAGATGATCCATCTGTCCATGTGAGATGACCTTCTTTCTGTAATAAGATGTACAAATTAAGCCAATTTAAAAGAAAATTGTCATGTCTTCAAATATGTGTATAAGATTTTTATTAAGACACATCTATATTATAAAATTTTCTAAGACTGTTAAATCATCAACCAGTTTCACATTTTTGTGTGAATTTCCTTCATGATAAAGATTCTGAGCTGGAGACAGAGTTAATTTTCATTCACTCATTAGTCATGTCTTCAGGAGAATTGCTAAATTTCACATTAAACCTCTATTTTCTCAGCTGTAAAATGGGTATACTACATCTAAGTTGTTGTGAGGATCACAGGCAGTGCAGCATGCAAAGGGCTCAACACAATGCCAGGCACAGACCCATTATTCCTTAGATGTTAGTTATTTTGTTTCAAGTCAACAAATAAGTCTTAAGCATCAGAAGAGGTTGTTGTTACCTTTCTGCTAAGGATGCCACTGGTGAATATCATCAACCTCAACTCTCACAGGTAATGAATCTATCTTTAGATAGTCACATGGTTACTCTCCTTGAGTAGGAAAAATAGAAGCTTCAACAAAGATATATCTGGATTCTAATCAGTATTTCTGCCACTTACTATCTACTCCCAGGTAACTGCTAACCTCTTAGAAATGAAATGTTTTCACCTATGCAATGGAACTAATCGTGACTACTCTGCATGGTTTAGAGAAGACCTCTCTCAACAGGTTTAGAAAATATGTATGTAAAATGCCAGGCACATAACAGCACCTCAAAAACAAATATAATTCTTATAATGAGCTCGGTAAAACAGAGACTATGTCTGTATTGTGATTATGACACTATCCCCAACATCAAGCATGGTGCCAAGCTAGTTGCTTGGGTGAGGACTAAAGAGACCTGCTCCCTCCTAAAGAGATTTTAAAACAGTACATTCCAATTACACCAAATAGAATGGAGGAGTATCGTTTCCTCAAAGAGTCTGCTTTATTGCATATATTGTACTGCCATTTTGAAAACAGACAGAGGCTCAGAGGCAGTATGGTCAAGTGATTAGGGCATGAGGGTTGGTCAAACAGATACAGGTTCAAGGCCTGGCATGGCCATTTATTAGCTCTGTGACCCAGGATCTTTCTGAGTTCATTTTCCTTATCTATAAAATGAGAATAATGATACTGCCTATCTCATTAGGTTGTTGTGAGAACCCAGTGAGTTTACCCATGTAACCCTCCCAAAGTAGAATAAAGACACTACTCATCTTTCATTCGTTAAGTTCCTCCTGAGTGGCAAGGTCCCAGCTGGAAGCTGGGAATGCAAGGATGAATAAGACAGTCTTTATCCTTGACATCCAATAACAAATTCACACTTACTCAGCATGGGTTTACTTAAAGGCGTGATTACTTTCTTAATCTACCACAAGGATTAAGACCTAGCAGCTAACTCTGATGTCAACCTCAAGAGACCAGCTTCATGCAGAGGTCCTAGAGTACAGTGGTTAAGATCAGACTCTGATGCCTGTCCACATGTGCCCCAATTTCCTCTTACGTCATATAAGTAAATCACATAGAATTGCACTTCGCACTTAGGAGACACTATAGGACTCAGTTAATACTACAAAGGAAGTTTTTTTAAATAGTTACTTTGATGTTTCATTTGCTTCCTAAATTATTTTTAAGTATATTGAAGCAGAGTCTGTATCTTAGACACCTTAGAAAAATTCACAGCAACCACGAGGAAGCCTTGAGAGCCTCACTTTAGCTATCATGACCATTTGACCTAACTTTATAACAGAAACCAGGAACCCTAACTATTGGAAGAGAACATTCTAATTTAAACAGTTTATAACCACCATAACTAACAGCAGGAAACAACTATATATACACTAACTGGCCTACTTGGAAAGACTCTGGCACTCTGGGAGGGGGACTTCTGAGATGAACTGTGGTTTGAGGAATCTTTATTAGAATTTCATTCACTTCCTATTAAAAGATAAAGGAAGCTCATTAAGAGGATGATGAAAATGCAATCAAAGATTGCCAATAGTTTCTCCCAAGCTTATGCAAAGTTCCAAAGAAAAATTGGTATCAAACTGAGAGAATGTGCCTTGGGTCACTAGAGATCAGCATGTCTCATGGAGAATAGATTTATTTTTGAATGGCAGGAAATAAAAGTAAATGGATCATCAAGAAGAAAACAGACTAGACAGATAATTGTGTTAGGTCTCAAGTTTTCCTACAAAACGAGATTTCATTAGCTATTCCATAGCATTAGGAATTTTTGGAGAAAAATGTCACACATTCTTTATTTCACTGGTATTGACTAAAATCTTCAGATCTTTCTGTATCTCTCTTAGTGAAACTGAACTTCATAAACCGGGATGTCTACAGTGAAAGAAATAAAATGAAGACCTCCATGTTTTGGGGTTCATATTACGGTATTGTTCACAGAGGTGAGAAATAGAGGAAGTGGAGCAGGTTTGATGGGAAGGAGGTAACAAGTCAGTTTTAGCCATGTTGAAGTGTCTGTGGAAAATTCCAAAAGGGATAAAAGTAGAGGAAAATTAGATAGGTGTCTGGTAGTCATAAGAGGAAAGTGGACTAGATAAACATTTGAGATTAACTGGTTTAGGTGGTAAACTAAGTGAAGAAATAGATAAGATCAATCAAATGAATTTAAGAGGGGTCTGGGAAAGACCAAAACAAAAGAGAAATTAGGTGAAGAAATAAATGCCTACAAAAGAGATTGAAGGAGGTGGGGAAGGAATGAACAGACACAGTACAGAGGATTCTTAGGGCAGTGAAAATATTCTGTACCATACCAAAATGATGGATACATATTATTTTATATTTGTAAAAAGAGAAATAGTGTCTGGCTTATAAGAAGTACTCAAAAATGGGACTTCCCTGGTGGTCCAGGGGGTGTGGGTTTGATCCCTGGTCAGGGAGCTAAGACTCCACATGCCTCGTGGCCAAAAAACCAAAACATAAAACAGAAGCAATGTTGCGACAAATTCAACAAAGACTTTACAAAATGGTCCACATAAAAAAAAAATCTTAAAAAAAAAGAAGTACTCAATAAATACTTATTGAATGAATGAAAGTAAGAAGGAATCAATGAATCAATGACTATAGATAAAAGTTTTATCACAATATACATATTTCTTTATATCTACTGACCTTCAAATCGTTAAGACCAGTCCATATTATTATTTGATTCTTTGACCTGAGATGTGAAAACATAAATTTTTTTTCCTCTTCATTTTTTATATCCACAAGGTGTGCAGAAATTAAAGATAACTTACAATATTGCTGGGCTATATTCCATGGCTTATTGTCTTTGCTAATTCTATAACAGTTATTTTTTAATGCTACCCATCCTTGCGAACATGAACCTACCAGAAGAAAAATGCTTTGTTAAAGATGGATTCAGCAATATAGCATTTCATAATAGCATTTCTTAACATCTACATAAGTTAATTGTGAAAACCTCATAGTATTAACTGTGCACTTTCCCTGTTTCTCCCAAACCAGTAAAAGTGCTAAAGCTGTCATTATTCAAGTAGCAAATGAATTACCACCAACTAAAACAGTTTTAAGTAGCTGTAAGAATTAATTATGCAGAATTATCATCCAATACTTAACACAAAACAACAGATGTTTGTCTTTCTAAATTACTTTAAGTTACCTTTCCTTTCCCTTACTCTTGTACTGGTAGAGAACTTTTAAAGTATATTTCAGGCTTCTTTTTAATTTAGAGAACTAGACATCATGCTTGCTTAGAATTCTGCTCTCTGTTACTTGACTTCAAATGGGTTCACCTTCCAGAAAAAACTGAATGGCCAGCCACTTAGCCTTTTTCTCCAAGATTACACATCACAGAAAGACAGGAAAATATCAGCCTGTTCAGAGTAGAAACTGTACTTCAGCTCATGCTTATGCTTCATCAGTGCCCAACCCAACATATTAGGAAGATATAAGAAGGATCTTTTGAACTGTTGTCTTTTTTTTCATAGGGGAAAAAGAAGAATGGGGAGAGGGAATGCTTAAATACCTTATTGTCTTTTTTATTACCAAAATATTATAAAAAATATTGCAGTTCATTGATTATTCCTATAGAAGGTATTAAAATGGGACTCTAAGCCCCTCACAGAAAGTGCACTGCCCCTACTAGCCATCTATGACTCTGTCTTCTTCTCATATCTTTTCCTACCATATGAGGGAAGGAATAGGAAATAGGAAAACACCAAAATATTGAACACATTCACCTCCCCCTTGCAGTATTCCAAATCTGTGTCAGGTCTGATCAGGGATGAGTAATGGAGAAACTTTAAATACGATGAAGGATTTATATATATATATATATATATATTTTTTTTTTTTCCTTCAGTAAAGAGAGATTTATTTGAATCAGTTTCTTAAAACAACTTTCTTTTTGGAGATACAGTCCATTGACATACCATAAACCAACGACTCTGGACTAGAATATCTCTAAATTCCATAGCATACGATTTGATGCTATGTTTCTAAAAAATAACTTGAGACCAAAGGAGTTAGCTCTCTAAGTCTGCTGAGCTACACTTTTCACCTTTTATTATATATGAGGGTCTACTGCATTCTGGGTATGCTGATGAAAGATTTATATTTTTATACTAGATTTTAATGATCTTTTAATATCTGAAAATGAGAATGTTCATTGAAATACTGAAGTCACCTAAAAAGCCATGGAATCAATATGAACCATTGTCAGAGTTAAAGAAAAGAGAAGCCACTTGGTTCAGTTTAAAAGAAGTGGTGGAAGAAAAAGCTGGTTCTTACCTTTACCCTGATAAATCCAGCTTGTTCAGTAAATCAGTCAAATATCAGAATAATATAGTTAGAAAAAGAGGACTATGTTAATTCATTTACAAGCAGTTTACAGTGGTTAATACTTGGCTGAATCGCTTTTTAAAAGCTGCCAAGTTATCTACAAAATATATAATATATAAGTTAATAATAAATATCTACATACCTGTTTCAATTTGAACATCCAGTCTCTGAAATGTATTTATAAAATCCAAATGCAGTTGTTTAAATTCAAATGTAAAAACATATAAGGTGGCAGGTTTCAAATCATCCCACTCATAAAACATGACATTATTTTGCATAATTTGTGAAGAATTATTAAGTGATATTGACACTAAAGTGTCATTGGACGATAAAACACTCCAGTTAAAAGAAACACTCGTACTTGTTGCTATTGTTTTAATATTTCTAGTTGATATTCCACCTAAAAGATAAGGGAGAATAATTAGTATGGTTTCAAATAAAACTGAATGAAACACAAAGGATACTGAATTACAAAAGATTCACCATGATGGGAAAATATTATCTAACTATAAAACCTTTTCTAGACTATATGGGAGTTTCTTGAACTCTGCTTAGAATGAATGAATTAGATTACAATCCACATTATAGGATTTTTAAGAATAATCTGGATTATATGTAATATCTCCACTATACCTATCTATTCATACTAGCACACATTAAATGTCAAAACTGAAAATCATATTCTTACCTTAGTTTACAATTTCCTTTAAATTTTGAAATTTAAATTATAATCAAAAAACAAAATACTATTGGGATGTGATTTTTAATTACCATTGCACATCTATTAATCACTGTAAAATTCAAATGATCTGGTAATAAAAAATTTTCCCTTTTATAATTAGGTAAGATAGCTGGACAACACATACATATTACTTACGGGTTTGAAATGACTTTTCACTTAAAATTTGTCCATATTTTATGGACTGTATAATGATGTGACAATCTTCACTTTCTTCTAGTGTTATTATTGATTTTGGAAGCCTTTGTGGGTCTGCAAGAATCCTTTTCACATTCTGTAAATAATGAGATTCATCTGCTTAAGAAATGTTTATTAACTCTATGTAAGATGCATTATAATTAGAGGTTTGACTTCTCTACGTCTTCATAAGAAGCAGTTTTTCCCATATGAAACACAAACATACATAAACTATTTATTTTTACATAAAATATTACCTTTTAAATAGTTGCTCTCTGTGTAGTACATAAATTCTAAAAAGAAAAATATATAACCATTCCGACAACGAAACAGTCAAATATTATTTTGATCAACTAGTTATTGAAGATATTTCATAAAATGCTAGCATTTTATATATTAGTACAATTAAAGTAAGATATTGCAATGACTATTAAATTCCTGTTTATGATGTGGCATTCAGTTACAACAAATTTACACTATGCTCACTTTTATCAGAGCCAAAAAATAAAACATGCCTTACTTTTTGAGCAAAATTATTAACAAGTTGGTATTTTAAAAAATAAAATTCAGGACTTCCTCCCTTAGGAAATTCATCCCATTCAATAAAAATTGTTGTTGTTTGTTTATTCTTTGGTATATAATGGAAACTTTTTGAGATCTGAAATGGGAAAGAAAAGTAACGGTAAATAAAAATGCCTTGTTATTTTTTATAAGCAAATTTACAAAAAATGAAACCTAAAATATACCAAATTATGATTGAAAAATATTTCAGTAACATCAATTTCTACACATAAATTAAATAACATCCATTGGATACTCTATTTATAAGCATAGTTCAGGAAATAACTTAAGAAAGGCAAGTAAACATAAAAAAGAATGAAATAATGCCATTTGCAGCAACATGGATGGACCTAGATATTATCATACTAAGTGAAGTAAGTCAGAGAAAGACAAATATCATATGATATCGCTTATATGTGGAATCCAGAAAAATGATACAAATGAACTTATTTACAAAACAGAAATAGAGTCACAGATGTAGAAAACAAATTTATGGTTACTAGGGAGGAAAGGTGGGGAAGGGATAAATTGGGAGATTGGGATCGACTTGTACACACTCCCACATATAAAACAGATAACTAATAAGGATCTACTGTATAGCACAGGGAACTCTACTCAGTACTCGGTAATGACCTATATGGGAAAAGAATCTAAAGAAGAGTGGATACATGTATGTGTACAACCAATTCACTTTGCTGTACAGCAGAAACTAACACAACACTGTAAATCAACTATACTCCAATATAAATTTTTAAAAAAGAAAGGCAAGTAAAATAAGAGCAGGCAAATTTCAGATGCGTATCTCTCAAACTAGGAATCACCAGGATCCTGGGGTCAGGGAGAAGGAAGAAACAAAGTCACAGCACACCCTCTTAGCATGTCAAACTGTGTACCCTGATGATAATGGATTCTTTTTTTTTTTTTTTGCAGCTCTATTTATTTATTTTTTTTAACATCTTTATTGGAGTATAATTGCTTTACAATGGTGTGTTTGTTTCTGCTATATAACAAAGTGAATCAGTTATACATATACATATGTTCCCATATCTCTTCCCTCTTGCGTCTCCCTCCCTCACACCCTCCCTATCCCACCCCTCTAGGTGGTCACAAACCACAGAGCTGATCTCCCTGTGCTATGCAGCTGCTTCCCACTACCTATCTATTTTACGTTTGGTAGTGTATATATGTCCATGCCACTCTCTCACTTTGTCACAGCTTACCCTTCCCCTCCCCATATCCTCAAGTCCCTTCTCTAGTAGGTCTGTGTCTTTATTCCCATCTTATCCCTAGGTTCTTCATGACCTTTTTTTTTTTTTTTTCCTTAGATGCCATATATATGTGTTAGCATACAGTATCAGTTTTTCTCTTTCTGACTTACTTCCTCTGTATGACAGACTCTAGGTCCATCCATCTCACTACAAATAACTCTATTTCGTTTCTTTTTATGGCTGAGTAATATTCCATTGTATATATGTGCCACATCTTCTTTATCCATTCATCTGATGATGGACACTTAGGTTGTTTCCATCTCCGGGCTATTGTGAATAGAGCTGCAATGAACATTTTGGTACATGGCTGTTTTTGAATTATGGTTTTTCTCAGGGTATATGCAGGATAGAAAGCCCAGAGATAAACCCACGCACATATGGTCACCTTATCTTTGATAAAGGAGGCAGGAATGTACAGTGGAGAAAGGACAGCCTCTTCAATAAGTGGTGCTGGGAAAACTGGACAGGGACATGTAAAAGTATGAGATTAGATCACTCCCTAACACCATACACAAAAATAAGTTCAAAATGGATTAAAGACCTAAATGTAAGGCCAGAAACTATCAAACTCTTAGAGGAAAACATAGGCAGAACACACTATGGCATAAATCACAGCAAGATCCTTTTGGACCCACCTCCTAGAGAAATGGAAATAAAAACAAAAATAAACAAATGGGACCTAATGAAACTTAAAAGCTTTGGCACAGCAAAGGAAACCATAAACAAGACCAAAAGACAACCCTCAGAATGCGAGAAAATATTTGCAAATGAAGCAATTGACAAAGGATTAATCTCCAAAAGTTACAAGCAGCTCATGCAGCTCAATAACAAAAAAACAAACAACCCAGTTCAAAAATGGGCAGAAGACCTAAATAGACATTTCTCCAAAGAAGATACACAGATAGCCAACAAACACATGAAAGAATGCTCAACATCATTAATCATTAGAGAAATGCAAATCAAAACTACAGTGAGATATTATCTCACACCGGTCAGAATGGCCATCATCAAAATATCTAGAAACAATAAATGCTGGAGAGGGTGTGGAGAAAAGGGAACCCTCTTGCACTGTTGGTGGGAATGTAAATTGATATAGCCACTATGGAGAACAGTATGGAGGTTCCTTAGAAAACTACAAATAGAACTACCATACGATAATAGATTCTTGACAAAGCACTTAGAATGAAAATAAGTTTGAGTGCAAAATGTTTGAATTATTTTAAAACCTTGGTTCGTTTGTAGGTAAAGAAAATGTTAGCAACTGAGGCAAAATAGCCAGACCACATTATCAGAGACCCTTTATGTTCCCTAGATGACAAAAAATAATTCAACTCCCAAGAGAATGATACATTCATCAAAATTCCTACCAAGGGCCTCCCTGGTGGCGCAGTGGTTGAGAGTCCGCCTGCCGATGCAGGGGATACGGGTTCGTGCCCCGGTCTGGGAGGATCCCATATACCGCGGAGCGGCTGGGCCCGTGAGCCATGGCTGCTGAGCCTGTGCATCCGGAGCCTGTGCTCCGCAACGGGAGAGGCCACAACAGTGAGAGGCCCGCGTACCACAAAAAAAAAAAAAAAAAAAAAAAAAAAAAAAAAAAAAAAAAAAAAAAAAAATTCCTACCAAAAACAACTTTTAAATGCCTCACTATACCTTGACTTTTACCAAATTCTGATCTCTCCCTCTTCACTGATCATCCCCCAAAACATTTTGCAAGCAGTGAAAACAGCTGCCACCAATATGCATATATTTGTGCAGCACCTACCAAAGAAAACTTTTCTTAGGTACTAAATCTCATATTTAGTGTTACTTGTCTTCAACATAGGCTTTATATTCCAAAATGGATAGACTCAATGCAATAGCATCTTGCCCATTAATTCCAAAAAGAGTACATTAAAAATTGTCTTACCTTAAAAACATATTGTATCCAGAGCAGTAGAATAACTGATTTCTCCATCTGGAAAATAAAGTATATTCAGCTCAATTAAACATGTATATTTTTAGTTTCAAAACTAAACTATTGGAAATTCTTTAGGTTGTGTGTGTGTATATCACTTTAATGTCAGGTCTTTTCAATTTAGACTGCCCATGGAACCGAATGTTAGGGCATTAAGAAGTAGGTGCTTCATAATATTGTCCACCCAATAAAACTGGAAACATCAGTACTTTTCAACCAATAACAAATACCAAAACAATTTGCTTCTAGAAGCTGCTATAATTAAATATAAAGGAGATGCTAGCAATAAAATCAATTATCAGGCAATTACACAAAATTACATTGCCTTGGGTGAAACTATTTAAGCTTAATGGATGAAAATCTAGAACACCTACACACTGCTACTTTGTTGGAAGTAATTCCTCACATTTTTAAATTATACCATCATTATGAAAAATATTTCAAATACAGTGGATGAAATTGAAACTTAAATGGAAAAAACATTCAACATTCATTTCAACTGAATTTATTTCATTGATCCAAAAAGCTTGTATAACTTTCCCCAGGAACCTTGAGTCCCTGGGGACTTAGGAACTGTCACGTTCAACTTAAGGTATAAAGGAAAAAATAAACACCTCTGTATTTTTTTAAAACTACATATTTCTGAACCTGAAAAATATCATTTTAATAGTAAACAGGTCCCCAGGATCAATTTTAAAGCTCTCTAAAGCAGGTTACTTCCTACAAAATCCTCTGTAGGTCTCCTTAAGCAGGTGTTCACCTCGAATAAAATGCAAGCCAGTTAAAAGGAAATACCTAATCATTCAATCCACGGACTCCTCCACAAAACTGCAAAGCTTTAACCCTGTTCTTTATTCTCAGCAACCTGTTATAAGCGTTCCATTTGCGGGGTTGGGGTATTAATTTTCCCCCCCAAATCTAAGCTGCCAGGTAGAATTTCGAAGGTTTGGGTGCTGCATAATAAGAACGCCGAAGTGGAAAGATCGCTCCCTGCTGCCTGTTGAAGTCCAAATCCCCGTTCGAATATAGCTCTCAGTCAGGGTTTGCTCCCAAAGTGTAAAAAGAGAGCAACTGCAACTGGCCCCGGCCGCGCGGTTTTAGAAATAGTCCCAAACTTTTGACCAATGGAGAAAAGAACAGAGTTAAAAGAAAAGGGCGGCGGTTTTAAGAATGGTTAGACTGGTGGGGAAAGGAAAAAGACCAGGGACCTGGAAGCCGAAGCGCGACGGCTGCTCAGTGGAGGAAGCCTGCGGGTGCCGGGTGCCCCGCGCAGCCCCCCCCTGACACTGCCAGACCTTGACCCCAGCCGCGAAGCCAGCACTTTGCAAGTTTCGTGCGCCCCGTGTTGCGCCGGGGTGACGGGGTCGGTGGGGGGGGAAGGAGCTCGCCATCGCCCCCACCTCGCGGCTGCTCCGCGCTTCTCCTCCAGGCCCTTCTCAGCAAGCCTCCGCTCCGCTCCGCTCTAGCTCTTCCCGCCGCTGTTCCGGTGGATTTCGTTCCCGCCAGCAACGCCCTCTCTCTCCGCGGGGGTTAATTAAGTGAAGGTCTCCATGGAAACGGCAAGCTGCGGGAAGGGAGAGGCGTGGGAGGCAAGTCCCCAAACACTGGTTAGTGGAGGAGAATGACAGCACATGCAAGGAGGGAGGAAAGGGTAGGGCGGTGAAGAAGGACTCAAACTGGCCTCTTAGGAAAAACAGAAGTCGGCCGCCGGGGCTGCGAAGCATCCTGGTTGGGCCCGGTTTTGAGTTAAGTTCATCCAACGTGGCTGTGTATGAAGCCGCTTTCTTTCATTGGTTAACAGCTGTGTGGTCTGCTTACTCGTTGTTTGCTTTTTGTAGTGTTTAACAGAATTGACTGAACCTTTCCTCCATCCCGAGATCTCAGTTAGCTTCCCCGACATCACCCTCACATGGTTCTTCTGTCTTCTTAAGTCCACATCATCCCTGACATTTGCAACTTAAAAATTGACTTGACCCATGGTGCCTTTTCTACCACTAGGGCCTTTGGACTCTATGTTTGTTACAGGCCAGGGTTCTTGGACTCCTTCATCAATAGAATTTGATGAGAGGCCAGATAAGAAATTCAGGCAAGGCTTTATTGTTTTCAGCAGGAAGGAGCGAAATCAAGTAACAGGTGTCCCTGCTCGCTGCCTTGGGGTGTGGGGGGCGTGAGCTGATTCCTCATATAGGGTGAGGGTCTAGGGGTCAGGATGCAGGGATGGCTTAGGTGGTCTGCCCACCCCCCTGGTGCTGTGTGCAGGGTGCATGCCCAGTACCCGGCTTTTGCTCCTGACTCCCCACAAGGGGCAGTTGGGTTTTTGGTCTTTGTGTATGTTGTTGTTCTTAATTTTCCCCAACTGCGCATGCGGGAAGTTATTTTTAATCCCTATAGTTTCTTTGTGTGTTGTTGCGGAAGGAGACCTTTGTCCAGGTGCAAGCACTGCAGCAAAGGGTCCCAGATCCCAGGTTTCAGGCGCCAGCCTGTCTCATGATCAACAGAAATGGGTAAGAGGCCGGACGAAGAATTCAGGTCAGGCTTTACTGGGCTTTATTGGGACTCCTGCTGCAGCTGGAGGGAGGGAGTACAAGAAACAGGTGCCCCTGCCCATTCCTGCAGCGGGAGGGGGTGAGCTGTTTCCTGCAGTGGGGGTGAGGGAGGATTGCTGGGGCTGGCACAGGGGTAGCTTAGGTGGTCTGCCTCTGGGTGGTTATGTGTGCAGGGATCATGCACAGTACCCTGCTTTTGCTCTTGGCACCGCAGAAAATGGCAGTTGATTTGTGGCCTTTTTGCATCTTATTGTTAATATTAGCCCCATCTGTGCATTCAAGCAATTATTTTTAGTCCCTTACAGTTTCCATGTATTTTGTTGCTCGAGAAGACATTGGTCTAGGTGCATGTGCAAGCACTCCCAGGTCCCATCCTACCTCACCCTTCATGAGTCGGGGTTACTTCATTCACTTTTATGTTTTTCAGTCTTATTCAGACTCCCAGTCATTCCATCTTGGATCTCATTTCTTTCCAGGGCTTCAGAGCAGTATTTACAGGACTGCATTGGCCATTTCCACATGGATGTCCCCCACAGACAACTCAAAAGCATCTTTCCAAAACTAAATTCATGATCTTCCCTCTCCCAGACTTTCCTGAGCAGAGGGTCAGCCAACCAAACAAAAAAATCACCAACTCTACATCCTCAGATCTTTTCCCTCACTACTCAAAGCCAATTCGTCCTCAAAAATCCCTTTGGTTCTCCTTCTAAAATATTTCTTAGGTTGATTACTTCCTCTCTATTCCCACAGTCATGGGCTTAACTGAAAACCGAATTATCTTTCTCTCTGGAAAGTATGTGCCATGTTTAAGAGTTGGAAACTCAGTTCAGACCCTATGGCTCCATTTACTAGCTGATCATCTCTCTGAAAAGTTGACTGTGGCCAAAAGTAAGCTTAAACAGTGCTTAGTAAAGTGTAAACACTTAATAGAGTGACAGCTAATATTGGTTCACTGGATTAATGCAAATAAACTTGGACTGTCTCTTTATGTGATATCCCCAGTCTCTCCTAAACACTGTTAGCTAGTGTGATCTTTCTGAAATACACACATGAGCATACTTTAAAACTTACTTTGGGACTTCCCTGGTGGCCCAGTGGGTAAGACTCCGTGCTCCCAGTGCAGGGGGCCCGGGTGTGACCCCTGGCACTAGATCCCGCATGCATGCTGCGACTAAGAGTTCGCATGCTGCAACTAAGACCCAGAGCAGCCTAAATAAGTAAATAAATAAGAATGGTTTGAAAAACAAAACCAAAAAAAGCTTACTTTTTAGGTGTTTACTTAAAAGTCTCTTCTGACTCTTGGTTGCTTACGATGTACCTCTGGCCAAACTCACTTTTCCAACTTCAACTCTCTCCTCTTCCTTGGCACCCTAATTTATACCCTCAGTGAAGTAACAGGCCATAAACCTTTGCACTTCTGTTTTCCTATAGAACTTTGTTTACATTGTAACACAATTTACTTTTTATGTATTTATATATATTCTCAGCCAGATTAGGAACTTCATGATGTCACAGACTATGTCTTAATTCAAGCAGTTATACATGTGAACTATATTTATGTTGTTTTAATTCCTGAGGGCCCTACATATCTTTAGTCTTTAAAAGTGGAAAGGGTCAAGGCAATATATCACAAACGATTTCATTGCCAATGAATTAGCTTTTAGTCTGTGAGAAATATGATCAAATTAAAAATCCATCAAGGATGTTAACTAATTGTGGTAATCACCTCACAATATATACACAAATCATTTTGCTGTACACCTTAAACCTATACAGTGTTATATAACTTGGGGGGTGGGCTTCCCTGGTGGTGCAGTGGTTGAGAGTCCGCCTGCCAATACAGGGGACACGGGTTCATGCCCCGGTCCGGGAAGATCCCACATGCCGCGGAGCAGCTGGGCCCGTGAGCCATGGCCGCTGAGCCTGCGCGTCCGGAGCCTATGCTCCGCAACGGGAGAGGCCGCAACAGTGAGAGGCCTGCGTACCGCAAAAAAAAAAAAAAAAAATGTTTTTGGAAATATTGAATAGAAATTTTAACATGAATCATGCCACTCTGGAAAAACCCATGCGTGATTTATAATATTACTGTAAGCTTCTGCCTTTGCTGTGAACTCTTCAGTCTTTTTCAGAGTCCTTTGCAATATTCATGAGAATCTTTCTTAATGTTGTTAAAAACAAGACAACAGGCCCCAAATGGAGTCACTTATGCTAAGCCTCACATCACCAAACTGAGACTTAATTACAGTTTCAGCTCTCCCAGATTGACTGGAATCTTACCCCAGTCAATCAGGAATCTCCTGATGAACACTAGTTAGGTAATCTGCCTGATAGACTCCTGCCATTCCCTAAAGGAAAGTGACCTTGTCATAACCAACTGCTTTTTTTCCTCTAGTATAACTTCCTTGTTCCTGATCCCTTCTGCCTGTAAAAGTCTTCCATTTTATACAGCTCCTTGGAGCTCCTTTCTGTCTGCTAGATTGGATGCTGCCCCTTTCATGCATCCTTGAATAAGCCAATAAGATCTGTAAAATTCGCTCAGTTGTATTTTGTTTTTTAAACTATGTGTTAACCTTTAGAGTGGCCAAGATCTGTCACATTCCAGAGTGTAGAAAAGTGTACTGTTTTAAAGTTAAATGGAACCATACTTAAAAATTAAAGACCAACATAAAACCATTCTTCCTTACATCTTCTGAAGTGGAAAACTAGTGGCACTATTTTTTGTCTTTCCTTGTCTCATGTTTCCCGTTCTTACAGATCTTTTTAAATTTCCTCTTTCAAAGAAGATATTTTACTCAAACTTTTCTCACAAAAATAACACTTTTACAAGCTGATATGTAATCAAAGTGAGGCATATTTCTATCACTATTTAATGGGAAGCTATTGTTGCTATAGAATTCCTAAGCTTTATTTTGCTGGCGTAAGTTAAAAGAGGAAGAAAATAAAAGATGGATTAGCAGCATTTTTTCATCTGTATTTGATTTCTTAAATGTGGTGCCAAAAAGATTGGCTTTTTGGTTCTATAAAGTAGGATTGGCCTTTTCTACAATGTAAAACTTCCTTAAAATGGGTGGTAGTCTCTTTTAGCATATTCATTTATACAATATGAAAAGTAGTTATTTTGATCTTTTATGAAAATATTTAATTATTCAAAATAATCCAAATTAATTTACTTTGAGTGAAAATATTATGTTTAATAAAGTGTTATTGGATGTGCTTCAGAATCCAAGATTAGAAATTGGGTTTATCTATATCCATTGGTGTGGACTAAAATGCAAATGTCATGTTGAGAATCTGGACTAAACAAAAAGGATCTTCATCTCCAGAAAAGGGGTGGTTGTGAAGTAATTCAGAGGTCTGGTCCATTAAGTTTATGGCTTTCCTGCTAGATTTGTTAACAAGTATGCCAGGATGGGTGGGAATTTTTTTCTAAATGAGATTATTAGCACATTTAACAGGTAATGAATTCAGTTCAGTAAACTTTTACTGGGAAAGTTTGATGCAGAAAGTATCTTAGGTGGAGGGAAAGAAAAGGAGAGGCAGAAGTGGAATCCTGACTTACTGCAAGGGCTTTATATCCAGAGGGGAAGGTCCATTATCCTTACACCTTGAAAAATTAGAGAAAAAGATTAAAGACCACCATAAAAACATCCTTCCTTAAATCTCCTAAGCTGGATCAATTAGTGGTACTGTTTTTGTCTCCCTTCATAGGAGAGTAGAGGATGACGGAGCTCTGTGAGCTCATAGGGATGGCCAGTGATACTGGCTGGTCCAAGCATAATACTCTAACCCTTACTGTAGGCAGACTTCTAGGATGACACCCAATATTCTCACCCCAGGTAGTCACACCCTGTACCATCCCCCTCCTCTGAGGGTTGGTGGGACCTGTAAAAATAACAGTCGCTTCCATGGATGTGTTACATTATATAAGACTTCACTGTAGCAGAACAGAAGAGGGATTCTCCTGCTGGCCTTTAAGAAGTAAGCAGCCATGATGTGAGAAGGCCAAGTGGTTAGAATATAAGCGTCACCTCCGGTAGCTAAGGGTGTGCCCCAGCCCACAGCCAGCAAGAAAACAGGCCTCAGTTTTCTGCCATCACAAGGAACTTAATTTCTGCCCACAACCTGAATGAGCCTGCAAGAAGAGGACCCAAAACCTCAGATGATGGATCACAGTCCCACCTAACAACTTAATTTCAGCCTGGTGAGATCCTGAGAGCCCAGCTAAACTCTGTCCAGACTCCTGACCCACAGAAACTGTCAGATAATAAACATTTTTCTTCAAGCCACAAAATTTGTGGTAATTTGTTTCATGGCAATAGAAAGCTAATACACACCCAACAGTCAATGTGATTGATCAGGTGATAAGCAAGCCTGACCAATCATTGCACAGGATTTCCTAGCAAGAGCTCAGAGACAGATGCTCCTTCCTCTTTGTTGACAAACATAATAAAGATGATTTCACCAAAGCTGCGTGGCCATGGCTGTACGTAAGGTCGCAGTTATCAAAGCTGCATATGCAACAACTTGGGATGCAGTGGGAAAGATGAAGCTAGCAGAGTAAGGGAAGCAGAGGTTAATGCATTCAAGTCCCAGCATTTCATTCTCAAAGTCCGGTTATCTCAAATTCTCAAATTCTTTGAAGGAATCCATTGGACTGGCACTCATGCTACAGCTCCTCTCCCAGATTAGTAAGTGACATCACTGGGATTTGAACCCAGACGCTCTAGTGCCAGAGTCTGTTCTCCTAACCATTAATTACATAAAGAGCTATAGAATCTCCTTGCTCATGGACTAAATAATTTTGTCTTATTTGATATAATTTAGAGCAGCTGAGGCTAGATCAAGGAAATGAATACAACTTAAAAAGTACAGGTATTTAGGTACTACTTTTAGCAAAACGTCTAATATATTTATAACCTATGTATTTTATTTCTGAAGTTAAATCATTTTCTAAATGTTGATTTTATTGTACTGTTCTCATCACTGAATAATTCTCATATATTTGGTATTTATTATCCTAATATTATAGTCAGTTTATTTCCTTAAGACTTCTTTGCAAAATTTTATAGACATTTTATTTAAAGTTGATATTTGATCTCGGAGTTTGTACTATTCTAAAATAAAACCAGTGATAAGATTTGGGTGCTAAAAGTATACTATATGTATTACAAAATATATAATTCTTATCCAGGAAAGAAAAGGGCACAAAAAATAAGTGTTCCACAGATGACAGACAAGAAAATGTAGTGCTTTATTTCAACTATGTGTGCCACATAAACACGTAGTATATGCATGTTATTTTAGCCAACATCAAGCTGCTGAAGATGGTCATTTTTTGACAATGATAGATATAAGCAGTGTTCCTTTTCAATATCTTCTAATTCTTAAGCGAAGAGAAACAATTACCACTGTAGTAAATTTTAAAAGGCTGGTGGGCGTTTCTCTTTTAATACAAACAAACATCATTCTTAGAATATGGGCCACAAATTCCACATGAATCACAATATAGACTCCTTTACTTAAGCTAACCAGTTTTCTATTTTTCTCTTCTATTAAGTGTTACAATGTTTGTTTGAGGTTGATATTATTCAAAATGGCTAATTCTAAAGAAAAAATGCAAAAATGAGTAGAATTGTTTATGCATTACTTAAGTAATAAAATTTGTACTTCGGGGTAATTTTGATTTTAATCCCATCTACCACAATTGTTTCTCTAAGGACTTCACTTTCTCCTTAAAAAGAAAAAAATTGTTTTTTCAAATCCCCAAAGAAACACTTGCTTTTTAAAGAGATGTATACATTTTGTATACATTTTTGGTACACAGGTGTATATAAAAGATGTATACATGGAAAATGTACCATAATTTACCATAAATTTACCCATAATCCCATCAGCCCAAGATAGCAAGTGTTGAACATATTCATCTGTTTCTTCCCGATATTGTTTATGCAATGCATATATATATTTTTTGGCAAGATTGAAATTATTTACTTTTATATTTTGTTTTTCACAAAACATGTTGCTTCAGTAAAGAATCTTTGAAAATATAATTTTGAATTGTGCATAATCAAGTTATGAATATCAAGTTATGAATAATTTATATAACAATAACTGAACTGTAGAACTGTAGATTATTTAAGTTGTTTCCAAATTTGGGGCACCATAAAAAAAATGTTTAAATGGATCTTCAAGTTTAAAATGGTGTATCACCAGCACTTCAGTGTAACCCTGGCTAATGTATCTCTAAACAGTGAAGAAACAAAAATATAAAAACAAAAAAATTCATAAACTAAAATTGCTTAACAGAACAAAACTGATTTTGGAAGAAATTCTGTTATTTATAATAGATCAAAGTCTACCAGGAAAAGGGAAAGGAAATAACTTACAGCTCTTCCATTTCCAATTCCTTAACTTGGAGTTTTGAGATCTGTAAATACCAGAAACTGGCCAGAAACCCTATTATTACAAAAGTGCATCTTTCAAAAGTATCTGAAGTTTCTTTTACTCCAACTGTCTCCCTGGTCTTTCTATATCTATTCAGACATAGTAGCTGCCAGGAAACAACAGGTTTTAACAGCATCCCACTGTATTTTATGAGTGGCCATCACAACACAAACATTAGAGATGAAGAAAGATGGCTAACAACAAAAGCAGTAGCTGTGAAAGAAGGAAATTGTAGTTTTTCATGAATTTTGACAATTTGGGTGATCACAGGAGCATGAAAGGATGTAAGGAGGAGCAAACTATCACCTCAGATTTTTATACTCAGCTAATATATATCAAGTCCTTTTTACATGTTAAACACTATAGTAAGTGCTTTACAAGCATTAATTCCATTAGGCTTACACTAATCCAATGAGAAATTTGAAAAATATGAAGTGCAAAATTGTTAAATTTACTTAGTGTCACACAGGAAAAGAAGGTGTCAGGAGTTGAATTTGTACCTACTTGGTCTGAGAGCCTGAAATCTTAGCTGTCATGATACACTGTGATTAAGAACTTAGAAAATATACACTCCATGTACTTTTCTAGAGAAAAATTACTTGGAGATTTAAATCAAGCACCAAGAAATAAATCAAACATAAGAATTAAATAATGGAGCCATTGACATTGATGGTAAGGATTATAGTTTACTCATATATAGAACTATTAAATTGGGTCACAAAACTAAAAGTTATTTATATGTGTCATATATAGCTTTTAATAGAAAATATAGACATATAATTTAAGATAATTTTGACACAAAATAAATGATTGAGAAAGCAGAAAACTTATATTCCATACTCTTTAGTAAGTATAATTTATTTTTTTATCAATCTCAAGGTTTGCTAATCTCTGTATTTTCTGATAATAGATAATCTAATAATAGAACTTTTATGTTAGCTAGAACTTAAAGCTTTCTAGTTAGCAGTTGTTGAAGAAAAACTCTGAAAGTTAAGGGTTTTTTCCCCAGAGATGCAGTCTAGAGGCAAGATTTCAAGCACTATAGTCATTTTTAAGACTTTATTAGAAAGAAATGAAGGCTGGGAACAGACAGTTGCTGACCTTTGTGCAAATTAGGAAAAGGTGCTTACTCATGACAAGTGTATTAGGAAAAGGCACAATGTCTGGTGGATGAATTAGAAAATGCCTCCCCTTTCTTACCTCAGGAGTTATTAGAAACAGGCTCCTCCCTCTGGGAAGATGCAGTCCCAAAGACGGGTGTTTGGCTTGGCAAGAGGCCAGTGCCTTTGTGCAAAGAAAAGGGAATTTCATCCTCTGGGTAGAAACAGTCTCTTGTCATGGTTCACCGACCTGGCTTGAGGAACCTGAGTCAGATTTCAGCACAGCCTCGCCCCTCAGATGAGCACTTTAATACTGGGACCAAAATGTACGATCATTCACAGCGACCCTATCTGGAAATATTAGCACAAACATGAATCCTAATCCACTTGGGCTACATACAGGCCCTCTGATCAGAGTCATACTTATTCTGTATCTTGAAATCTTCTGAATCTATATATTGTAGCCACACATGTTCTCAATAGATTAAAGAAATTATTGAGATACCTGGATTTCAATAGTGTTATTTTCTGTGTAATGTGAACATTAATCTTGAAACATTGCATGGTAATTGATTGCATAGAAAAAGCTTGGAAAGCTATATTTCCTGTGCTGTACAATATATCCTTGTAGCTTATCTATCTTATACAGAGTAGTGTGTCCCTCTTAATCCCCTACCACTATCTAGCCCCTCTCCCTTCCCCTTTCCCCACTGGTAACCACTAGTTTGATCTCTATATCCATGAGTCTCTGTTTTATCTGTTCATTTATTTTTTTAGATTCCGCCTATACGTGATAACATACAGTATTTGTCTTTCTCTGTCTGACTTATTTCAATAAGCAAAATACCCTCCAGGTCCATCTATGTTGTTGCAAATAGCAGAATTTCATTCTTTTTTATGGCTGAGTTATATTCCATTGTATATATATACCACATTTTCTTTATCTATTCATCTGTTGATGGAAACTTAGGTTGTTCCCATATCTTAGCTATTGTAAATAATACTGCTGTGAACATTGGGATGCATGCATCTTTTCAAATTCATGTTTTCATTTTCTTTGGCTATATAGCCAATAGTGGAATTGCTGAGTCATATGGTAGTTCTGTTTTTAGTTTTTTGAGGAATCTCCATATTGTTTTCCATAGTGATTGCACCAATTTACATTCCCACCAACAGTGTACTAGGGTTCCTTTTCTCCACATCTTTGCCAACATTTCTCATTTATAGACTTTTTGATGATAGCCATTCTGACATGTGTGAGGTAATATCTCATTGTGGTTTTGATTTGCATTTCCCTGATGATCAGTGATGTTGAGCATTTTTTCATGTGCTTGTTAGCCATCTGTATGTCTTCTTTGGAAAAAAGTGTCTATTTGGGTCTTCTGCCCATTTTTAAATTGGGTTCTTCATTTTCTTGATATTGAATAGTATGAGCTGTCTATATATTTTGGATATCAACCAAAATCATATCATTTGCAAATATTTTCTCCCCTTCAATAGGTTGTCTTTTTATTTGTTGATGGTTTCCTTTGCTGTGCAAAAGCTTTTAAGTTTAATTAACTCCTGTTTGTTTATTTTTGCTTTTGTTTCCTTTGCCTTAGGAGACAGATTCAAAAAATATTGCTATGATTTATGTCAAAGAGTGTTCTGCCTATGTTTTCTTCTAGGAGTTTTATGGTTTCTGATCTTACATTTAGGTCTTTAATCCATTTTGTTTATTTTTGTATATGCTGTGAGAAAATGTTCTAATTTTATTCTTTTACATATAGCTGTCCAGTTTTCCCAGTACCACTTACTGAAGAGACTGTCTTTTCTCCATTGTATGTTATTGGCTCCTTTGTCATAGATTAATTGGCCATAGGTGTGTGGGTTTATTTCTGGGCTTTCTATTCTGATATATTGATTTATGTGTGCCAATACCATGCTATTTTGATTACTGTAACTTTGTAGTATAGTCTGAAGTAAGGCAGCATGATAACTCCAGCTTTGTTCTTTTTTCTCAAGACTGCTTTCACTAAAAATTCTTAAAGAAATTAAAAATTATGTTCAATTTAATCCAAGATCAGGAAGGGCAGGGAGAAAAACAAAAATAAACAAAATGACAATAGAAATTATCTATGTGTACGTTTTGTATTATTTTTCTCCTACAAACAATACAAGAGAGTTTGTTTTTACTCTTCTCCCTTCCAAAATGACTCAATAAAGAGTGTTAGCTGTTTAAAAAATCTAAGCTAAAAATCACATCTTGTAGTTTTAATGCAACACACACACACACTAAATTTGACAGTTGTCATTTACTGAGGTGAAGAAGACTCTTCAAGGAACTGATTTAAGGAAAGTGAGGCAGGAGAGGGACAAAAGCTAATACAAGTCAGATTGTTAGAGAGCAGGCCACTGCTTACACAAAACACAGATATATCTGGAAAGGCCAAATGGAACCACTGCATCTTGGAATAGTCATTGAGGATGAGGGGTGACAGTGAGCAATTTACCTGCTGGCTCCTGGACCTGTCCATTGTTCAGAGTTTACTTCTCAGCGTATTAATTCCTCCTTTTCTCCAGGCTGCATTACTCACTTCTTCATGGTAATCAGGGGGCATGATGCTTCTTCCAGGCTCAGAAGTGGTAGGAGAAACCAGAGCCCCTAAGGCAGACATGGGGGAGGGATACAGTCCTTCCTCCCCAGAAGACTGAGACAGTGGTCAGAGTAAGGCAAGGAGGTCAATGGCTTAGTCTGGGCCTGCTGCACATGTGCTGTGCTGTTCCTGCCTAGCTGCCTCAGGCTGCCTGGGAAGGGAAACTGTCATGAAGATGGGAGCAGGCGGCACCAGCTGCAGAAACATAAGCATGTGTTTGAGTGAATCTGGGCATGAGTACATCAGAAGCAGTGCACGTATTGAGTCCAATTTATCATCTACTTATCACCTTTCAACTCACTGGCAATGGGCTGAATGGCCATGTCCCCTCAAAATTCATATGTTGAAGTCCTAACCTTCCATATGATGGTATTAGGAGGTGGGCCCTTTGGGCAGTGATTAGAACATGAGGGTGAAGCCCCCACAAATGGGATTAGTGCCCCTTTAGAAGAGACTCCAGAAAGTTCCTTTACCCCTTCTGTCATGAAAGGATACAGCAAGAAGACTGCTGTCTTTGAACCAGGAAGCAGACCCTCACCAAACACCAAATCTGCTGGCACCTTGATCTTGGACTTCCCAGCCTCTAGAACTGTAAGAAATAAATGTCTGATGTTTTTAAGTTGCCCAGTTTGTGCTGTTTTGTTATAGCAGCCCAAACTGACTAATACACCACTTCATTATGGCTTTTGTTCATAATAAGAAACACCAATGAACTCTATTTCTATAAATCAAATGACTTTTCATCAGCATTTGACAGAATAACTCCAATTCTTTATATAACCTTCTATTTCCTTGGCTTCTCCTTGGCTTCTATGACCCCCATTAAGGCTCCAGGCTTTACTCCAAACTCTGTAACTATTCTTTCTCAGCCTCCTTTCCTGACTGTTCTTTTCTAAGATCCCTTATACTTATTTTATAACTAATTTAAGTATGAGGAATATGTGATACAAACATAATTCAGAAATTAAAAAATATATTGTTCTACATTGAGAAGTTCATATCCCAGACTCCGTATACCCTGATCTAACATCTTTTTATTCAGTTTACTATCCAGTTGTCCCAACACCATTTATGGAACGTCCATTTGTACCCCTCTGCTGATTTGATAGCCACCTTGAACTACATTCCAAAGAATTTTGGGTTTTCCTTCTGGACTTTCCCTGCAGGTGTGTTTATTTATGCAATACCTACTTTCTCACTAGACTCTAAGTTGCATGAGGGTGAGCCCTGTGTCTATTTTGTATTGCCTACGTTCTCAAGAGCTTAGAACAGTGCCTGACACATAGGAAGTGCTCAATATAGATTTGTTGTATTTGAGAACGTTTATGAAGTTCTAGGAAAATGTTTCCCTTTTTCCCACAAATAGGTTTAAAGACAATTTAATATTTTTAATTAATAAATATTTAACAGAGCATGAAAATAAAGAAATGAGTGGTAGACAATATACAATATTATGTACCTCATTTGAGGTAAATACAGTTTCTCTTAAGCAAAATGTTAGTATATTTTAACCAAATAGATTTGATTTAATCTATATGTTAACAGGAATCAAAGAATATTGAAATGTTAATGTCTAGACAGAACACTTATAAGTGTTATTAAGTGCAAATAAAATAAAATCAATTTTTATATACAGTAGGTACCGGGGCTCTGCAGATGCAATGTTCATTTGATTCTTTCATCCATTTCTTAGTAACCCTGGGGGTCCCAAAATACCTAATCTCTTGTAATTTTTCTGGGTAGCATGATTTTGAAATAGAAACAAATCACCTAGCTCAGCCTAGTCATCAGGCTCCCACATCCACTTTTCAATGCAGTTTTATTCTTCTCTCATTGATGTTCAACTTCATTTGATCCTCACAACAATCATACCAAGTGGGGCATTCTCTCCTTTTTACAGATGAGGAGAATCAGATAATTATATACTATAAGTGGCAAAGAATTGGGGGGTTTGCAAAGATCTTAGAATATATTCCTTGCAAATGTCAATAATCTACTGTCTTTAAAAAGTGCGGCATTCCACTGTAGAATTACTAATACATTCAACTCATTTTATTTCATCCTTCATTGGCAAAACGGCAGCATGAACAGAAAAATAGCATGCAACTTCAATAGTTAGGCAAATACATCTCAAAAATCAGACGTCTATGAGACAGTAAATAGCTAACTAAATGTTAAATAATAACAACATATTTTAAAACAGTTTTAATGGTACAAAAAATAAAAGCCCGAGATCTCCCTCCTCTATTTAGCAAATGATGCTACATTTCCCCGTTCCTTATTATTCAGGTAACTATTACATGTATGTATATACATATGTATGTGCGGCATTTTTTCCTTTTTTTAAAGGCATTGAATTTAAAATTCTTAATTCTAGGCAAAGCAAACTCTTTAAGAATAAAAGGTTCTGTGACACACACCTTACCATACTGTTCAAAAGGAAAGAACATATTGCTGGAATGTCAAAGATGTAGACTTAATCCAGCTGTTAACATGAATTCACTATATCGTTACACCGGATGAATTTGTACAAGTCACACAGCTTCTCTGGTTATCTGATAAATTTGCAAAATAAAGGAAATTTGCAATAACATTCCTAATATCCATTCAGACTTCAAATAATCTAAAATCCTATTGTTCTATGATCAGTCTCTAAGCGTACCACTCTTTATGACTATCCAGATGCCACTATTAACTGATTACATTTACCAGAATAAACAGTAGCAATAAAGAGTATCTTAATTCGAATAGCTATGGCAGACTTTTCAAATTAAAAAGAAAAAATTATTGAGTGAAACTGAAAGAATCCTACTAAACAACCTTCTACTAGATGAGAATATAATTGCATGCTGCAATTATATACATAACAGCATTTCAGCTGAACACCTTAAAATCATTTGATTCTCTAAAATAGACTAAGTCAATAAATCTAGTTTTTCCTGGAAATTGTATTTATTTTGTAGCAAGTGTTAAATTGCCATATCCCAGTAGTCTGAAAAATACATTATTAAACAGTATAAATCTGCCAGTGCCTTAGAAAGAGTGATAAAAGTTAACTCCATTTGACCTTATGATGTTGCATAGAGTTCTTGGAATCCAAGAATTTAAATCCACTGGCATGTGCAGTCTATAGGTTCCTGGAGAGTGTGCAGGACTTCAGTGCCATTGCCTGAGCAATACAGTGGCACAGTCAAGTTGCGCACCCCATTTTCACGACAACACTTACAGAATCTTAGATGGCTCTCAATATTGATGTTAAATATGGTAGCTGATGGGCATTGTCCATCGCAAGATGCAACATTTATCTGTAAGGAGAGACGAGAAAAATGTTTTCAAAATTTTAAAACAGTGATATTGATTCCACTAAGGTAGCATATTGTTTGTCCAAGATGGCAATCTGACATAACTCAAAGTATGAAATGTGCACACATAACTAGACAGATCTATGGACTATAGTAATCACAATCTAATGATTCTATTGTAACCTGTATTGTATCACAATTAAGTAGACTATAGAATCAGACAGGTCTTATTAAAGTGGGAAAAGTTAGAACTAAGACTATTTTTGCTGATTAGAATTACACACTTAAGACAATATGTGGTCAAATATATTTAGGTTTAAATTTCCATCTCTCTGGATTGCAATTAACATTCAGAACTGTTGATTATTTATGCCAAGAATAATTCATACTTCTTCACAAACAGAATATTTTAATATTAGAATGTAGGAATAGTCTCCAAAAGTTAAATATTTTAAGTGTTGGCATTTTGTTGGCTTACAAACTTACCAGTGCTGTGACACATATACTTCTGGAAAGACACATATGCTTTATGTAACAAATGATATTTTTCCACTTACAGAGCTTTGACTTATACAGTCCTCTTTCCTTATGATTGATCTAATAATCACTTTCTGGCATGGTCTTTCTTCTCGTTTGCCTGATAAAATACAGAATGTATTTATTCATCAAAAGTCCATATCAAATTGTTTCTTAATTCAATTAAACATATGAATATATTTATAATTGAAAACTGATATATTTATATAAAACATATTTCTATAATAAGAGATAGTGAAAATTTTACTCTTAGTTTGTTAATATTTATTTTCAACTTCTTTTCTCATATATTTTCTAGCTTTATATTTATCTCTTTATCTTATTGTCTTAGAATAATTATCATAATCATAAATCAAACATATTCCACACATGGAGTAATGCTAACATCAACCTGTGTCGGGTGTATATTTATTATTATATTTAATATAATATTTATACATTATATTTTAATGTAATACATATTTACCTGTACATGTACAGGTAAATATACATGTACATAATTAAGGCATACATACATACATATATATATATAAATCTATTTTAAAATATAAACTGATAGATTTAAAGTCACATTATCTTAATGGATATTAATGTAAAATTCAAGAAGGTAACTGAATTATTATCAACCATGTTGAAATGTATGGATGACTCATACTTGATTTTATGGCTCTGAAATGATGTCACAATTTCTCATGAAAACACTTTGTATTAATTAATCTATTAATATGCTTCTGTGTGCATGATGTATTATCACTTGATAATACACCCAATAATATAGAGTTAATGCTGTATGATAGAGAATGTAATCCCTGCATCAGGATACAAAACAACCAAGGTTCTCATCTCACTCTGTTACTAATTTGCTCTGTCACTTTAGGAAAGAGACTAAATCATTCTGAGTTTCCTTGTTTGCAAAAGACTGGAATTAGAGCTCCAATCTTCAAATGAGTTTAGGCGCAAAATCTTTATTTAAAATAAATGCTTGTATGAAATCTGAACGTGTGAAGTATATACAAGTTAAGCCCCTCTGGTTGAAGCAGAGATGGGTAGCAAAGACTGCCTGAAATTAAACTGTTCTCGCCAAGGCCATCCATGACTTTCACTTGCTGTCTTCAGAGGTCACATCTCGGTTCTCGCCCTACTTGACTTCTCAGCAGCGTCCGACTCAGTCCTCCTGGATACACTCTCTGCACTTGGCTTCCAGAGCGTCCTCTCTGCTCTGCCTCCCATCTCTTTGTGGCTCCTCCTCAATCGCCTATGCTTGTTCTTTCTCCTTTCCCCGACCTCCCAAACACGGTGTGGACTGAGGCTCAGTGTCGGTGGCAGAGGGCAGGCTGTTGTGTGCCTTAAGATGCTTTCACCCAGTGGTTACTTCATTAGCCCTTCTATTCTCATAAGTTTTAAAACAAAGAACAGTCAAGAAGGAAACCATCTTTGACATGACCTCTAAGGCCCTTATCTTCTTCTATCACTTTCATCCCTGTGCCATGACTGTACTTTGCCATTTCCTCCACCTTGAACACTCTTCGCTCTACCCGGCTGGCTCCCAAGGACACTCAGTCCCTATTCAAACGACACCTCATCGCAGAGGCATTCTCTAGTCACCCACTTAAAGGAACAACCCAATCTCCCTCCCTCTCCATCACTTTTATTCTGCACTATTGTTCTTTATACCATTCATCGCTACCTGACATAATAATGTATATTTACCTCTTATTGTTTCTTCCCCTTCTTGATAACATACACTATGCATGCAGATATTGTTTCATCCGCTATCATAGTCCCAGTGCCTAAAAGGGTGTCTGGTACGTGAGAGGCACTCAATGAAAATCTGTTTGTGTTAACCCATTCAATGAATGAAACTGGGACAGCATAAATGTATTGTTAGTTGGCTGGATGTGTTCGTGCCAAGAGCCATTTCCTATTTATTCCTCAGAGACTTTATGGTAACACATTTTGTTTAGCATAGCACCAGCAACAATACGCAATATCCACAGTCTCCCTGATAAAGCCTGGTCACCCAAAAGCAAAGACTATGGACAGGGGTTCTCTAATGCCAAAGCAGAAACTACTTCACAAGGCCTTATACGTCAGATGAGAGAAAATGAGGAGGCGTGTTATTATTCTGCACTTCACAGAGCTTGGCAAAATTGAAATATCCTGAGGCCAGGCACTGGAGAGGCCTAAATCTATTGAGCATTACTGATTAGTGTGATACACTTTTCTGAACCTTCATTTCCTCACCTGTAGGGAAACCATACCTACCTCCCCACCTACCTTCCAGAACTGTGGTGAAGATTCGTTGCAGTGCTGTCTGCTATGGGTTTAATAGAGTGTTGACATGTGACAGACAATCAATAGTAGCCATATGGTCAAGTCAAACAGATCTTCCCCTGTCTGCCCTCAGATAACATAAATACACTCACTTCTCTAATAAATAAAATGGGGTTACAGAATTCAAGGTGTTTACATTGCAATGGGATTCTATTCCTATATCTCATACCTATGGAAGAGTCTAGAATCTAAAGAAGCAGAAGGAAAAAGACATGAGAGCATAAAAATATAAACTTCCTTAGATTCTGGAGCCTAAATTTCACTCCTTGAGTTCTGGATACAATGACTATTTGATACACATTAGTTTACATTTGATTCAGAGAAAACAATGAAAATTTGCTCATTTCTAATGAGCAAAAAATTTTCATTAGTATGTGTCTAAGAGCCCCAGTTATTAAAAAGCATTAAGTGGTACTCTATTACCTGCTAAAGTCCTGGCAATATAGCTGTTATGGGTTGAATTCTGCCTTCCAAATACTCCTATGTGCCTCAGAATGTGACCTTATTTGGAGATAGGATTTTTTCCGGAGGTAATCAAGTGAAAAAGAGGTCATTAGGGTGGGCCCTAATTCATATGACTGGTGTCCTTATGACTGGAAATTTGGAAACAGATCCACTTACAAGGAGAACACCGTGTGAACATGAAGATGGCCATCTAACAAGCCAAAAAGAGAGGGCTGGAGGAGACCCTTCCCTCACAGCCCTCAGAGGGTATCAACCCTACTGACACCTTTGTTTTAGACTTCTAACCTCCAGAACTTTGAGACAATCAATTTCTGCTAAGTCACCCAGTTTCTGGTATTTTGTTAACAGCAGCCCCAGCAAATGAATACAAGAACAAATGGACATCAGAATGTTTGTTGTGGGTGGGTATGAACGTGTTGGATTTTACATTTCACACCTCATGTAAATAGACTCTGTCGTTCCAGCCCTGCACTGATGAGCAGACATCATCAGTCAGCCTCTGCCCTCTCCTAAAACTTATACTGATAATGTTCCAGAATATCACTAGCTGTTAAAAAGCAGGCTGTGAGATCAGGCCTGGAGTGAAATCCCACAAGAGGTATGACTTAGATGAGTTACTTAAACTTTCTAAACTGAAAATCAGGATAAATGCAGAACCCATCATTGGAATTTTGTGAGAAATAAATTGTCAGTAGAAAACAGGTGAGTTTCTGATTTATAAGCTGTTATTATGTTCAATAATATATATTTTACTTATGTTTCATCAAAATTTTAATACATTTTATTTTTTTTAAAGATAATTATTTTATTTTATTTTTAATTAATTAATTTATTTTTCCCTGCGTTGGGTCTTCATTGCTGCGTGAGGGCTTTCTCTAGTTGCAGTGAGCAGGGGCTACTCTTCGTTGAGGTGCACGGGCTTCTCATTGCGGTGGCTTCTCTTGTTGTGGAGCACAGGCTCTAGGCGCGCGGGCTTCAGTAGTTGTGCCTCGCAGACTCTAGAGCGCAGGCTCTGTAGTTGTGGCACACGGGCTTAGTTGCTCTGCGGCATGTGGGATCTTCCCGGACCAGGGATCAAACCCGTGTCCCCTGCATTGGCAGGCAGATTCTTAACCACTGTGCCACCAGGTAAGTCCCTAATACATTTTAATATTGTTTTCAATATAACTAACACCTCTAAATAGACAAGACTATTCTTACATATTTATGGGATTTAGCCCTTCATGAAAAAAGTTCAGAAATCTCCCTTGAGAGGCATGATAATTTGTGTCTAAGAATCCAACCCTACACAGTGGCATTATTAACCTGAATTGTGTTATAGCCTTTTTTCCCAAAAGCTTCTCTAAACAATGTTAAAATTACTATTTATGCCAAGTTGCCTAAAACCTTTTTCTTTTTTTTGTTTTAGTATTTTCATTGGATTTTAATAACTTTATTATATGTGAGATTGAACATTTTTTTCTATTATTAAAGTGAAATTTGCATTAAAATAAAACTAACCATTTTTAAATACACAATTTAGTAGCATTTAATACATGCAAAATGTTGTACGTCCACCACCTTATCCAATATCAGCACATTTTCATCACCCCAGAAAGAAGCCCCATACCCATGAAGCAGCACTCCCCCACTCCCCTCTAAAACTTTTTTCTTGACATAAATTCATGAACACAAAAAATAAAATCATAAACACATAAATGGTTGCATGAATACCCCTCTATTCTATTTCAGTCCTTAAAATCATTAAAAAGCACTACGAAATAAACCTTATAATTCAAATAAATATATTGCATGCACATAATTTTGTTAAATAATAAACATTATAAAATTTGTTTCCCTCATTGCAACATAGGAACTGAATTTTATGAGAAAAAATAATAATCATGAGCAATTCAAACTAATCAAATTAATGTATGTAATTTGTCTTCACTTACAGATCTTGCAACAGCCTTCATTATAAAGCTTTACAATCCCTTCATTCTAGGAAGAAAAAAGGAATAATGTTAAAATTCAGTGTTTTGTCATTTCATCCTAAACTAGAAATAGAAAACCAACTTTCTCAATATTTTTACTAAATATCACAAAGACTTTATAGAAAGATGCTTGAAATTTAACAATTTCTAATAAGAATTTGTTTGTAAAATTAGGAGCAGATATTTTGTTTAAAATTTGTTATTTCTTCATTAGTAATATGAAAAAGTGCAAAAGGATTAACTTACTTAAAAGAACCCATTTTAAATACCACAAAAGATTTTCTTACCAAATCAAAGTACTAATAGGGACTCTAAATAGAGGCCATTATATCTTTTAAACTCCTTGAAATAATCTGAACTACTTTTTGAGACTAGACTGAGTTCCTGAATATAACTGAATGTTAAAATGATGTCTCTTTTTCTTTAATATTTTATTATTCAAAAAAAATTCCCCACTTCAGGATGTCTCTTGCCAAAGGCTACATTAAGAAAATTTCATCTATTTTGGAATTCTTACAGTAAGTTGCTAATTGCTTTTAGTAACTTGCTAATTGTAACTCAAATAAAAGAATTTATTCTATAAAAATGAATCTGTGAAATAAGATGATGCCTAAGATTCTTTCAAGAGCTGAAATTCTATTACTTTAGTACATATTGTATCTCACTAGCCAGCCAGCTAGCTAACCATCATCACTGAAATGGCACATCATGAAAAAAAAGTGAAACTATGCTATTTCTCTACACTTAAAGAAAAATATTGCCTCACACAACAGAATAAAGCTTACTTTTCATTAGGGATTATTATCTCTTAAATAATTAAGGCTACAAAGAATCTTTTTAAAAAAAATTGTGTGACTTTAGAAAATCTACTCTCCCAGTAGGCTCTTCTACGAGAGAAAAGGGAATTGGAAGAGCAAAACTAAAGAATCAGCAATGCTCTGGCATGTGCTGAGTTTCACAGTGGCCCATGCTCAGAGAAACTACGGCAAATTTCATTTAGGCTAGTATGCTTTAAACAGCGAATGACAGCATAAATCTGCTGTGTGTTTAAGAAAGAGAAATTTGACCAAGTTCTGATTGATTAGTTTATTAATCCATATGGAAAGAAGAGGCTAAGTTGGCTGATCAAAGGATTTTTCAATAATCCTTTGGTCTACATATTAAAAACCCATAGCATCATGTCCATTCAGGGAGACTCAAAATTATTTGGAATGCCATATATAACTCAAAGTGTCAAACTGAGGAAATATAATAGAGCTTTTATGTATACATGAAAATAAAACATTTAGCAAAATAAATAAGCCATAATGTATGTATGTATGACCTTGGAAAACATATTAATGTGTATTTTCTAAATTATATTTAATGCCAAATTTTCTTAGCTATAACAAAGTACAAACCATTTTGCATTCAGTCTCATTAAAAGGGGGACAGACCATACTGTACTTCAGAATCATCGTCCCTTCGTCAGTCTTAACACATTCAAATGTGGTACAATTATAGTGCCAGGTACTCCCCTCCTAAAAATAAAAGAGAAAGTTACTGTTTGCTTATTAAAATCTGCTATATTTCTTTTTTTTTTTTTTTTTTTTTTTTTTTTTGCTATATTTCTTAAGTAGAATGTTTCCTATCCTACTGAATCAAAAGTCAAGATTCAGAGAGCTTCTTGTAACATAAAATGTCCATCTGGCATTGTCCCCAAACTTATCTAAAATAATTAAAAATACATATATGTGGTATGTGTGTGGGTGGGTGTTTTGGTTTCATACTAGAACCAAGATGTAAATGTGAAACAAAGCAACAGAGAGGAAAGAAGCAAATAAGTATCTTTTTCTACTACAAAATTAATTATCTAATATGGCCAAGTGTCAAAGGTCTTGCTCTAATATTCCCTTACTAATTATAAAACAACAAATCATATTACTTAGTATGCCTCCTCTCTTGAGGTTTGTTTATTTTTCCTTCTACTCCCTTATCACCAAAAAATTTAAAAATCTTTGGATGATAGTGATTATTCACCTATGGTTCTAGTTTTCTATACCTTCTGGTTATTTTTAAACATATCTCTATTCTTTTAACAACTTTTTCAACATACTAAATGTTTACTTCATTCTTTTTTTTAAATTTATTTATTTTATTTATTTATTTTTGGCTGCATTGGGCCTTTGTTGCTGTGCATGGGCTTTCTCTAGTTGTGGCGAGCAGGGCTACTCTTTGTTATGGTGCACGGGCTTCTCATTGCGGTGGCTTGTCTTGTTGCGGAGCACAGGCTCTAGGTGCATGGGCTTCAGTAGTTGTGCCACTCAGGCTCCGTAGTTGTGGCACAAGGGCTTAGTTGCTCCTTGGTATGTGAGGTCTTCCCGGACCAGGGCTCGAACCCGTGTCGCCTGTATTGGCAGGCGGATTCCTAACCACTGTGCCACCAGGGGAGTCCCTAAGTGTTTATTTCATCAACTGAAAATAATTATTATATAATTATTAGGCTGTAATTGTTGATTTTTTTTAAAATTTTATAACCTGCATTTTAAAATGCTAGTCAGACTCTGACTTGAAGATTTCTTGTGAACCAGCAAAGAATTCTGACAAAGTTTATTTTCTGTAGATTCTATTTTAATGTATAAATATCATCAGGTCTTCTATGAATCTCAACTGGAAAAGATCTACAAGTCCAGGTATAAAAGAAGATAAAACATTCAAATTTGAATATTAATTCTGATATTCAATTCAAATAGTACTATCTAATTTATCTGAAATCAAAAATTACTTGTTCCATAAGAATTAGATTTCTAGATAACTAAAGCTTATCTTTGAAAGAGCCAAGAGTTAACAATCTTGATATATGTTTACCTATATTACATTACTTGTGTTCTCAAAAAATATTCTAAATATAATTTAATCTTTTATTTAAATTTCAGGGCTATCACAGGATTATTGACATCTATAGAGTTTATGTTGCTCTTTTACTAAAATCCCCACATGACTGTATATTTTCAAGTAGTCTCTGATTCCTTTTCTCTCACACCTATGTCTCCTCATTTTATAAGCTTCCTTTTTCAAGTCTCCCTCTTTAAAACGATATAATATGAAACAAATATTGCTATGATTAAACAGATAAACAATATCAACAACATTATGTAATTCAATAACACTATTTTTCACATAATTATAAAACAATAGACTATGAAACAATAAGATAATTGTTCACTTTTCTTATTTAATAAAATGCACAGGATTGGAGAAATCCCTTTTTCTTTTGGGTCTATGAGTAATCCCTTGTACTTAAGAACACCATAAATAAGACCTCCATATAATTAAACTATTAATGGAAAAAATTTAAGGATAGCAATAATAAATTGGAACTACCTTCAGGTAATGTAAATTATAAACAGAATTTGTGACCCTCCTAAATCTGATGACATCACTAACAACTGTACTAATACACTGTTCCATTCTTCTCTTCTAAAAAAGGAAAGGAGTAGGTCAGTCTTCAAACCTCCATAGAGTTACTATGAGATCACAGAAGAATTCTGAATAATAATTTTATTGTTTTGGGCAGAAAGATGTGGTAGAGCATTCATGACTCTTGGGATCTTCTTTTTAAAAAATTTTTCAAATATTCTTGATCTTTTGTCATATTTACCCACTGAAATCTTTGATACCTGAAATAATAAAGGGCTAACAACTTGAGTTTCAGATTTCTATCAAAATGTTTCATTTCAAATGAGTGAATAAAATAACATTGCTCTTTTCCTTTGTTCTAATTATTAGAAATCAACATTTCTCAAAGTCCATTCCTAACATCTGGGGAAAAAAGTAAGGATCTATGATAAAATAAGTTTGAGAAGCCATTTTAACATGCTCCTTTACAACAGAAATCAGATACTTTAAAATGTAACTATGTCTTGTGTGTTGTAAGCATGCTGTATATGGGTGTGCTTGTTGCATGTAGAACACTATGTGTGTGTGTGTGTGATATTTTTCAAATTTATGGGAACAGCTTCTTTAGAAAATAGCACAGACAGCTACCCTCCGTGGAGCACATTCTAGGAACGAAGAAATTCATACCTCATATATAACTGATGTTCCATTTTCCATTTGAAATTTGCAGGATACATTTTTGCAGGTACCACAACAATCATAATCACTTGGCGATGGAGTGTATACCTGGTGCTGTGCATAATAATAATTTGAATTAGCCAATAACAATACTGATATTTTTAATGAATTCATTCTGAAAGTGCTTCCCAATATTACCTATGCTGTCTCAGAACACCTGTAAAGCATTTCTGAGGTTGAATTTGAAGCACTTCAAATAATAACTGACTTTATATAGCTGTATTAGAAGTGAAGTAGATGTTAACCTTTACATCTAGCAGCCAAGATTCATCAAGTAGATTTAACAAGCTCAGGTCAAACAAGCTGTATAGGTAATAAGATTCCTGAAGCTCAAGGTTATAAACAGGAAAAGGAAACTGCATTATATAGATATGTTACAAATTAACAGATTATTAAAGAACTGTTCAAGTGTATATTTTTAACTTATGGAGTATTCACTCATTCAAATTCTACAGCTGCCATTTAAAGATTAATTAACTCTCACCAGAATGACTTACAAAGAATACTTACAACATCACATTCTTTTGAACAATTCAACATTGTAAAATTCAAAGTGTGGAAGCCTGTATTGTTATCTTTCTCTTCTAGACAATCTACCATGTAACAAAAGTCCCCTTCCACATACTTTATCATAGATTGGCCAGGATTCAATACTGATACTTCTTGAAATACACACACATCATCCTTTTCTAAGAAAACAAGAAAAGTCAACAAAAAGTACTATATTAAGTTTTTTATTAATTGATCATTGGAACTTTTATTTAAGTCTATGTTTTTATTGTGATGTGCAATTTTTCCAAAACCAGTAAAGATCTTTACCTTTATATATTGTTAACAGCTCAAGAGTTCACTTAATAATGAATGTAGCATTTATTCCTTAACACAGAGTAAGAAATTGATTCCTAAACTCAACTGCTATACACTGTTTGAACTGCCTCTAAAAACTATACTTTATAGCAGATTCCAGAATTTTAGCCCAAAGTGATCATCAAGCTACTTGCTGTTCCCTCTTCTGGAAACATAACATGACAATTTTGGGGAGTGGATATAAATGGAGGCAAAATCTAAATCAGTAACAGTAGGTCTCTTCATGAAGGGATTGTGTAACATTTCATGTTTTTTGGTTATTTTGAGAGAAAATTTTCAATCTTTTGTGTTGCAAAATAAAGTCATATAAATCATACTTTATGATGAAGGTAGGTGATATAATGTGCTATCACATCATTAAAAGTGGCTTATAGTAGGCTAGAATAGTGATGAAGAATACAGCTCAGAAGCTCTTTGTGCCTTGCCAACATTGGATTTAACTCTTCTCTCATATAAAAATACAAAAGTTTTAAGTTATTGAACAAAAGTTTATTTTCTATTAACCTACTAATACTTAATATGAAGATTTGTTATTTCATAGAAAAATCAACCTTATGCTTTACAGTGTTAACATCAATAATAATAAAACAGTGAGCAAAAATATCTGACTTTTAGATGTTGTCTATTTTTAAATTAAATTAAATACACTAAAAAGAACCCTGGCATCAACTTTAAATTCTGTGAAGCCTCTGAAAAAGAATCATTTTTATGTCCTGTTATCAAGTTTCTCAGAACATTTAGGAACATTACAAAAGAGGAAATTGAAAAATAAAAAGTACACTTTTTATACTTAAAAACTGGCCAATGGCTTAAAATGTGTAATACATCTCAAAACTTATTTTTAATTTATTCATAGTAAACAACAGATATCAATAATATTCATTATCATTTAAAAGTTTCAAAAAACAT